>NC_064627.1:87380897-88731328 GCF_023864275.1 Schistocerca cancellata | reverse complement strand
CTGCGGTCGCGTATTCGAAACTTGTGACGTCACGCCACTGCGCGGAAGCTCTCGGAAGCGGAATTTTGCTGTAATCTGTAGCGAGCCGGGGTGCGAATCGGACATTCGATAAAGCTACGATCCCCCTTAAAAATGTCCTCCGCAGATAGGGACGAAACGTCGGGTTTTAAGGTGAAATCCATTCGACCACGGTGAAAGTTTACATTTTACAGTTAGTTGTTGCAGAGTTAGTTTCATGAAACCAAAGCACATAGCGAGCACCAGTGAAAGCAGCCATTTTAATTTTGCACGACGCTGGTGCTCCTGGTGGCGGAATAGTGTACTGATGCACTCGTGAATCAAACTTGAGGTTGTGTGCTACAAAATGACAAATCTACCGATTTTGTAAGTTGGTAACGTATCTCAATAAATTCATATGAGGGGCGTTTGAAAAGATCGTGCGAAGTCCGATATATGGCACCACTGGCGCGTATCGAGGTCATGTTTAGTTAGTAGCATCTTTTGAAAGAACGCACACCAAATTTCAGCCATATTGGTCTATCTCTTTGTGTTTGGCATTCGTGTGAATCAAGGAAGTCGAGCGATTGTCAGAAAATGGACGAAAAGAATTTCGTGTGCTGATTAAACATTACTTTACGAAAGGCAAAACGTCTCAGGAGACTAAAGAGAAGCTTGATAAACATTACAGTGACTCTGCACCTTCGATTAGAACAGTTTATAAGTGGTTTCAAAATTTTTGGAGTGGCAATATGGGCACAAGTGATGCTGAACGTTCTGGAAGCCCGGTGGAGGTTACGACTCCAGAAATCATTGATAAAATCCATGATATGGTGATGGATGACAGAAGAGTTGACGTGCATGAGATTGCTAGTGCTGTGGGCATCTCGATTGAACGGGTACATAATATTTTACATAAACATTTGGACACGAGAAAGCTATGTGCAAGAAGGGTTCCGCGAATGCTCACGCTTGACCAAAAACGGATTCGTGTGAAGTGTTGCAAGGATGGTTTGCAGTTGTTCAGGAAGAATCCGCAGGACTCTAAGCATCGTTTAGTCACTGTGGATGAAACATGGATACATCACTATGCTCCTGAGATCAAACAACAATCTAAACAATGGGTTACCAAGGGAGAATCTGCACCAAAAAAGGCGAAGACCATTCCGTCGGCTTGAAAGGTTATGGCGACTGTCTTTTGGGATTCGCAAGGGATAATCCTCATATATTATGTGGAAAAGGGTACAACTATTACAGGTGCATATTACTCATCGTTACTGGACCGTTTGAAAACTGAGCAGCAAGAAAAACGCCGGCGATTGGACCGCAAAAAAGTCCTTTTTCTAAAATGGCCTGCCTCATATGTCATGATGTCCATATGGTTTTACAAATGTTAATCCACGTTTCAGATCTGATGACGGCACCTTCAGAGTGCTGAAACCGGTCATGTAATGAAGTATTGAAGCGATCGTGGCTTTTCAATTATTTAAAAACAGAGTGATCACCCCACGACACACCATGTGGTCACTGCGAAAAGGTCCTTTTCCATCACGACAATGCACCAGCACACACCTCAGCAGTTGTGGTCGCAAAATTAATGGAAATAGGATTCCAACTCGTTTCTTATCCCCTCTATTCTGCAGACTTGGCTCCCTCGGTCTACTTTTTGTTCCCCAATTTGAAGAAATGGCTGGTGGTATAAAGATTTTTTTAAAACGAGGAGTTGATTGCAGCAACTAATAGCTACTTTGCAGACTTGGACAATTCCTATTATTTGGAAGGGATCAACGAATTAGAACACTTTTGGACGAAGTATGTAAGTCTAAAAGGAGACTATGTCGAAAAATAAAAACGGTTTACCCCAAAGACGATAGTAGTTTATATTTTTGCACGAAATTTTCAAACATCCCTCGTATATAATTCTAAAGCTGTAAAGTCCTTTTGACTCACCACGTATTTCTTCTCCTTAGAAATAGGATGTGAGACTACAGGTAGCATCGTATTCCACACAAGAGAATGATCCTACGGACGAAATAACAAAATACTTTATAGCTCTACATTTGGACGGAGTATTGGATGGAACTTACTTTACACAGCTGGCCATCGAGCATTAAGTATCAACGATCCTATTACAAACGTGAGATTATCAATCGAACAGTCGTCGGCCGTCGGCGGAAGCAGCCAACATGGTGAGCTGAGAAGAGGCAGCGAAGCTGAGAGTAGCCTACTCGTAAGCGCAGCGTGGGCACTGACCTGCCTTCTGCCAGCGGATCTCGCTGACGGGGTAGCCGGTGACGCGGCAGTGGAAGGCGGCGTCGGTGCGGGCGACGACGCGCCGGTCGGCCATGGGCCGCACGCGCGGCGGGCCCCGCACGTGCAGGGGCGCCGCGTGGCGCGCGACGCCACCGGCGGAGCTGGCCACGCACTCGTAGACGCCCGCGTCCTCGGGCGCCGCCGCCGCCAGCCGCACGCGGCCCGACACCGCCGCGCTGCCCGCCTCCACGCTCACCTGCACTCGGTTCCCACGCGCACGCTCTCATATTATTATATTTTCCTTTATTGGATTTAAATTCCCGCCCCCCCCCCCCTCCAGAGGGGCCGCAGCGTAATATGCCGCTCTACAGCCTAGAGAAAAGTTAAAAAAACATAATGAGAATATAAATAAACAAGAAAAACAGGCGATAAAAACCGTGACATTGTAAAAAACTGTAAAATGGCGGGAAATTGTGGAATTTAATATATAAAAACACTGCAGTGGCGATGTGGATGAGGATACACAAGAAGGAGACAGGCACAATTAAAAAACACGGCGACAGTCTGGTTTCTGTTCGCACGAGAGAAGAAACACAGCTAGCGACAGTATGGTGGCTGTTCGCAACACTGACAGGGGACGCACAACATTGAACTCTCACTTATAACAGAACTATACAGGCGACACGGTGGCAGATGGGGGGGGGGGACCCGAATCTATTAGGGTGAAAAAGGGGGGGAGATTAGAAAATAAAAAAGGGGGGGGATCTGAGGGAGGGAGGGGACATAGAAAGAGTGGGGCTGGGCGGATGCGAGTGGAAAAGGCAGGGGAAGGGACATCAAAAAGGACTTGGGGAAGAGAAGGGAGGCAGAGAGAGGGTAGACAGGGAAGAAACTGGATGGAAGGGCAGGGAAGAGGGAGCCCAGGGAAAGGACACAGGAAGGGAGGAGGAGGTGAGGATCAGAGTAGATAGGAGCGATAAATGAAGGGAGAGAGGGCATCATCTGGGAGGGGAAGTTGATTGAAGCCATCTTGGAAAAGAAGATGGTGTAGAGGTCAAGGGTAGGGGGGGGCAGAACGGTGAAGCTGCGGCAGAAGGCAGGGATTGGAGAGGAGAGGAGCAACCAGAGTGTGTGGGGGATCAAGGCGACGAGAGGTGTAGAGGACGTGGATACGTTTCAGGAAAAGGAGCAGATGGGGGAAAGGAATCAGGTCATAGAGGATTCGCATGGGGGACAGTAGGCGTATACGGAAGGCGAGGTCGAGTGCATGGCGCTCGAGGACTTATAGAATTTGGGGGGGGGGGGGGGCGGATATCCAGGCGGAACTGGCATAACAGCGGATGGGATGATTTGTAGGTGTGGAGGATGGAAGAGGGGTTCAAACCCCATGTCTGGCCAGAGAGGAGTTTGAGGAGCGGAGATGAGGGATCCAGGTGAGGTGACAGTCAATGGTGAGGCCAAGTTAGGTGAGGGTGGGGGAGAGGCGGACAGAATGGGCGTAGATGGTAAGGGAGATATCAGGGAGCCGGAAGGGGCGAGTGGTACGATCTATGATGATTGCCTGGGTCTTGGAAGGATTCAGTTTCAGGAGGCACTGGTTACACCATGCGGCGAAAAAGGTCAAGGTCTGATATTAGGTAGCCGAAATGTTTTGCGTTATCGGCGACTTATTTTGCATACAATGAAAGCAGAAAAAAATATTCTTCTTAGTCTCGACACGGACGAAACTTGTAACGTTTTATATTATTTTTGCTTTTCGATAAAAGTGATGCAAACTCTGTAGTTTCATTTCCATATCTGTTACACTGGATATTTTTCAAACAAAGTCTTCGATGGTCGATATGTTACGCCACAGAGATTTTCAGTACAACCTATGTGATCTTTGGTTGTCAGCAGCCAGTGGCGGTTCGTACTCACTTTCGTTGGTTATTAAACTGTCTATCGGCATTGTTCTGAACTGTTCATTTATGTCCGACTGCTTAAATTTATTCTTAAGATAGTAAAAATCATAATGTTAAAAAATGTAAATATAATGGACAAAATACCATAGCTAATAATATATATACGGGATGATTCACGAAGATATGCAAATACATTAATACGTTATTCTACAAGTACAACTGAGGAAAAAAGTTCATATAAACATAGGTACCCAAATTTTTAGTTAAGGGGTTACGGCTAATAAAAGACTTTGCCTGAAATTCAGCAACTTTGCAAATATGAAGCTATCACAAAACTGTATGAGGTTAAAGCAAAGCACGATTCCCATTTATTTTGTTGTTATTGGTCTGGTAAATCTCATAAAACATGCCCCAGACGTTATCTTCATTAGTGTTCCAGAACATCCTGAGACACAAAGACTATTACACAAGTAAATTCGTTTACTTTCCAAAGAAAAGCTTTATGTCATTGTTGGCAACCGTTGGTGAGTTGTTTCAGTCGTTTCCTAACCTTGAAACTTCTATTGAATACTTTCTGCAATTGTCTGGAATTAAAAAAAAAAAATTGAGCCAAGTAGTTAATAAATTAAAATTTTTACGAAATTACTCCTTTGCTTCTCTGGATGTTCTGGAAAACTACTGCAGATACACGTATGGGACATGTTTTATTAGATTCACCAGATAGTTAACAACAAGATAAATGGAAATCGTGCCTTACTTTAACCTCGATCGCTTCATATTAGCGAAGTTACTAAATTTCAGGCAAACTCTTGTATTAACCGTAAGCCTTAGTTAAACATTTGCGGGCCTACGTTTATATGAACGTTTTTCTTTAGTTTTACTTGTAGAGTAACACATTAAAATATTTACATACCTTCGTGGATCATCCGGTATACAGATGTGACCTGAGCATTTTTTTCCTTTTTGGTGTGTGTGTGTGTGTGTGTGTCGCCAGCTCTCCCTTTCCTCATGTTCATACTTATTCCAGTTGTGTTTCTGTAATCTGATTGTGGTGTAATAAGAAAAATGGTGTATTGAAAATGCACCAGAGACCAAATATAGGGACCCTCCTGGCTTTTGCCCTACGGACAAGAGCAAATACTCTGGGAAAAACCTTGGCTAGGAATGGTTTCACGGGTGTTGGATCCATCTATTCTAGCAAAATACCTATACAGTAGTTGTGCACGCCTATTCTTCTGACTGGCAAACATATCAATTGCTCTGTTGTTGAAGTTTGGAATTTTACTGATTCCCCTTGTGAATGGAACAAACAGCCATTGAGGTCAGCCTTTCCTGACCCATACCGTTCTTGAGGAAGAATTTCATTCTTTTTAAAATGCTGAAACTGCGCTCTGCTTCTGCTGTTGAAACAGATGTAGTTAGTGCAGTTTGTAAGGTTTTGTGCACTTCAGCGAACGGTTCTTCAAACAAATGTTCCACAAGAAAGGTGAACAGCTGAAAAACTGATGTAATGCCTTTAAACGTATCATTGTGGTAAATCACTGAAAATTCTCTTTTAAATTTATCATGTAAAATAAAGGGACTGTAACTTTATGAAAAAGTATTGACTAAAGTGGTTTGGAAATCTTCTTTGAAAGAAGCAAACTTCTTTGGATCAATAATTTCGAAGCTACTGAATACATGAGAGTTTTGGAGTCTTCCTTTCAACTGGTTGGTCACAAGTCACACACTTCTTTAGCATCTGCTGTCAGATTACATTCTGTGCTTTATTTGGAACGTTTTCTTGAAAAAAGCAAGGCATTCATCTTTATAAACTCGAAAATTTTCAATGTTCTCTCGTGTTTCCGAAACAGCTGACTCAAAATGACATAATTAATTGGATTTTTTAATGATTTCTGCACCCTGCATTTGCATTGTCTTATACAAAATATATATATGTTTCATAATCTCGTAAAAAAATTTCGAAGGAACAAACAATCTGGATTCTGAAGTAAATTTCTTAAAGAAAATACTTCTCTTATTGTAATATCATCCCAAGAATCTTCTTCTCACTAAGCCCACATGCTGTCCTATTACTAACATTTTCAAAGGAAAGTAATCTTTCAACGTATTATTTCCCCTTAAATTGACTTCTGCAGGTAATATCTGTTATTTCATCTGCCTGCACAGAAATAAAAGTGGCAGCATTATTGTCTTTAATCATGTTTTCAATGTAAACTTGATACATATAGTGCCGAAGTTTATTTTGTATGATATGTGATGTTCGTATATTTAGATATAGAGGTGCTAGAACTGCTCAGGTGGTCATCTAACAGGCTGTCAAATTTTCCTAGAAGAGATAAAATGTAAGAAATAGCCACTGTTCGCTGACTCCCGTTTTTCATTGTGAGTGCTTAGTGTTAAGTCGTGAGTTCCATAGAACATTAAACTCTGGACTGTTCTCTTTAATAAGTGTCTATTCTTTGTAACTAATTTACTATGTTTATTATACACGATGACTCAATCCGAGCAGCAATGTTAGATGTGCCAAACATTTTGTATTTACGAGCATTTTCTAAATGTAGTCCACTTTCTTCGTGTTTCTTAATGCACAGTCTTAAATTCTTTAGATTCTTACAGCCGCCTGTTGTCCACAGTCCTTCACTACTAAATATGACACAACAGAAACAAAATATGTTTCACTCACAACAATCAAGAATTTTTACAGAACCATGTGTTGCAGAAAGGTCTCTTCTTCTTTCTGTCAAATGGAGACACCGAGAAATCATTGGGTCAAAGTGCTCCTAACCGCTTGATTCTAGCTCTCTTCTGTACCTAATAAATGAAAGGGCGTTTTAGACAAACAATGAAGTTTAATCATTTTAAAATTACTGTGCGAACTAACATCACTTTTACAAATACGGAACTTGCACTCATAAACAAAGGCCTTAAGCACAACATAGAACCAATTCTTTATGGCAATAATCTAAAAAGCCTTATTGCAGCCACTATGCTTGCATGTGATGCAGGAAAATTAAATTCCAGTGAAACCAATTCAATAGCCTTCAATGCCAATAAAGTAATCACAAGACACCTAAAACATACTTCACATCAAAACAGCGACCAAAAGACATTGAATTGTATCAACTCCAAACTTTCTAACAGTAAAGCTCTAATAGTGAAGGCAGACAAATGTAACTGTGCAGTTGTAATGTATGAAAATGAATATGTTGACAAAACCATGGAATTTTTCAGTAGTAATATCATAATCGAATTAGTCTTTGATTCCACTTCTTAATTTCAAGCCAAACTTAAGAAAACTCTTAAGAACTGTAATTTCCTCCTAAGTAAGTGGGAAGTGCGTGACTGCATTGCTATGAACCCCACTGCCCCTTGTATTCGGTCACAGCCCATGATCATAAACAGCATTGTCCAATCAGGCCTATTGTTAACTCTAGGAACAGACTTTCATATAGATTAAAATGCAGATTGCTAGCTCTTCTGAATACCCATTATACTCTTGAAACCAACTACTCTGTTAGGAACAAGTATGAGCTCACTGACAAAATTAAGCATGTGCACATTCCACTGACAGCCAGATTTGCATTGCTTGACATTGTAAATTAACATCCCTATACAGGATGCCATAAATATAATCAAGAACAATCTGCTTTAACATACGAAATTGAGTTACATTGGTGCTGTCATACAATTACTTCACTTTTAATTACAAAATTTACAAAGAGAATGATGGGTTGCCAATGAGTAGCAGCCTATCTGAGAAGTTAGCAGACATTTACATTAAGCACTCATTTTTCAAAACCAACAGTCACATCAACAGCAAACCCATCTACTATAAAAGGTATTTAGATGATACAATTATTATTTTTGATGGCGCTAATGAAGAAATTGACTCATTAGCAACCAAGCTGAGCAGCATGCACAACAACATCAAAGGCACTGCTGAACATGAATTCAATAACAGCACCCATTTCTTAGATTTACAAATTTCCAGCAAAAACCAGAAACATCACATTGAAATTACAGAAAGCAAACAGCCACACCTGTGTGCACCAACAGCTCATCTTGCCATCCAAACCAACATAAGATGGCATACTTCAGGTCCATACTTAATCGCCTGCATAAAATGCCACTGGGACCAGTTGAACAACATAAAGAACCCAGTATCATCAAAGCCATAGCTCTAAACAGTGGGTATAACCCTCACATGATTAATAAATTATCACAAAACATCCGAAAAACAGCAGAAAACAAAGCTCCACACCAGACACCTATGCAGTCAACACTAAAGTCTGTAGAAAGCAGCAGAAAATACGTCTCACTTCCTTTTCTAGGGAGCATATCCCATAAAATAAGTAATCTTTTCGAAAACACAAAAATAAATATAAGCTTCCACGCAAACCATAAACTTTAGCAGCTAACCATTGATAACAGAAAGAATAACCTCCCCGCATACAAAAGATCAGGTATATATAAACTCAGATGCCAAAATGCCCCTCCTTCTCTGTTGAACAGACTGGGAGAAACTTTGAGATTCGATTCAAAGGAGATTTAGATGGTGAAAATTTGAACAATCCTTCAGAATCTGCTTTTGCAATGCCAAAACTCTCGGTAAACATGGAGTAAAACACATTGAAGACCACATCCAAATATTGCATCATGCTGAGAAAGGTAGCCTCATGAATCTTCTTGAAGAGATAGAAATATATACACATAAAAGCAAATCACCACATCATATTTTCAATGAACAGACAGAGCTAGCCAATGTAACCTTTCTACAAAATTTCACACACCTATTACCCAGTTTAAAACATGAATAAGCACTACTCCTTTTAACAACAACATGCAATCAATAATCCAAACAAAGTATTACATTATAATATGGCTGCCTATTCAGTCACACATTACGGCAACTGTAAAATTGATTTAAAAAAAAAAGTTGTGTGCCATACTACATTAATATAATTTCTACTGTCACATTATTCATGTTGTTTGTTGTGGTCTTCAGTCCTGAGACTGGTTTGATGCAGCTCTCCATGCTACTCTATCCTGTGCAAGCTTCTTCATCTCCCAGTACTTGCTGCAACCTACATCCTTCTGAATTTGCTTAGTGTATTCATCTCTTGGTTGCCCTCCACGATTTTTACCCTCCACACTGCCCTCCAATGCTAAATTTGTGATCCCTTGATGCCTAAGAACATGTCCTGCCAACCGGTCCCTTCTTCTTGTCAAGTTGTGCCACAAACTCCTCTTCTCCCCAATTCTATTCAATACCTCCTCATTAGTTATGTGATCTATCCATCTAATCTTCAGCATTCTCCTGTAGCACCACATTTCGAAAGCTTCTATTTTCTTTTTGTCTAAACTATTTATCGTCCATGTTTCACTTCCATACATGGCTACACTCGATACAAATACTTTCAGAAACGACTTCCTGACACTTAAATCTATACTCGATGTTAACAAATTTCTCTTCTTCAGAAACGCTTTTCTTGCCATTGCCAGTCTACCTTTTATATCCTCTCTACTTCGAACATCATCGGTTATTTTGCTCCACAAATAGCAAAACTCATTTACTACTTTAAGTGTCTCATTTTCTAATCTAATTCCCTCAGCATCACCCGACTAAATTCGACTACATTCCATTATCCTCGTTTTGCTTTTGTTGAAGTTCATCTTATACCCTCCTTTCAAGACACTGTCCATTCCGTTCAACTGCTCTTCCAGGTCCTTTGCTGTCTCTGACAGAATTACAATGTCATCGGCGAATCTCAAAGTTTTTTTTTCTTCTCCATGGATTTTAACACCTACTTCGAACTTTTCTTTTGTTTCCTTTATTGCTTGCTCAATATACAGATTGAATAACATCGGGAATAGGCTACAACCCTGTCTCACTCCCTTCCCAACCACTGCTTCCCTTTCATACCCCTCGACTCTTATAACTGCAATCTGGTTTCTGTACAAACTGTAAATAGCCTTTCGCTCTCTGTATTTTACCCCTGCCACCTTTAGTCAACATTGTCAAAAGCTTTCTCTAAGTCTACAAATGCTAGAAACGTAGGTTTGCCTTTCCTTATTCTTTCTACTAAGATAAGTCTTAAGGTCAGTATTGCCTCACGTGTTCCAATATTTCTACGGAATCCAAACTGATCTTCCCCAAGGTTGGCTTCTACTAGTTTTTCCATTCGTCTGTAGAGAATTCGCGTTAGTATTTTGCAGCTGTGGCTTATTAAACTGATTGTTCGTTAATTTTCACATCTGTCAACACCTGCTTTCTTTGGGATTCCAATTATTATATACTTCTTGAAGTCTGAGGGTATTTCGCCTGTTTCATACATCTTGCTCACCAGATGGTAGAGTTTTGTCAGTACTGGCTCTCCCAAGGCCGTCAGTAGTTCTAATGGAATGTTGTCTACTCCCGGGGCCTTGTTTCGACTCAGGTCTTTCAGTGCTCTGTCAAACACTTCACGCAGTATTGTATCTCCCATTTCGTCTTCATCTACATTCTCCTCCATTTCCAGAATATTGTCCTCAAGTACGTCGCACTTGTATAGACCCTCTATGTACTCCTTCTACCTTTCTGCTTTCACTTCTTTGCTTAGAACTGGGTTTCCATCTGAGCTCTTGATATTCATACAAGTGGTTCTCTTTTCTCCAAAGGTTTCTTTAATTTTCCTGTAGGCAGTATCTATCTTATCCCTAGTGAGATAAGCCTCTACATCCTTACATTTGTCCTCTAACCATCCCTGCTTAGCCATTTTGCACTTCCTATTATTCATGTATCTCATGTATATGTTGTTGCCTGTTTATGGTATTGCATTTACACAATACCATATAAGTATCATTCATACACACCGGCCACCACATTTTCCCAATTTATTTGTAATTAATGCTCACTGTATTTCGTATACTCACAATGTAACGTTTATTCTTTGTAATATAAATACTTACAATGTTACCTTGATTCCTTGGGAAAAAATTCATTTTCAAATTAAAGCAATGTACATAATGTAATACAAGAACTTCTTTGGCACTGCATTACACGAATATATAGCTACCTGCTTAGTCACACTTCATTGCAAATATACTTGATTCAAAATTTCAGTGGGCCATATGATGTTTACATAATTGTTAGTGTCATATTAATTTTATCTCACCTCTATGCCGTTCCCTGTATATAGCACAGTACTTACATAATACCATATGAGTAGCATTCACACAAGCTGGTTACTACATCTGTCAGCTTCATCTGTAATATTATATGCTCATAATGTAAGGTTTATCTTTGTGTTTTAATTTTCATTATGTTATGTCTATTCTTTAAAAACAGTCATTCTGTGAAATCAAAGCAATCTGTATATTGCAATATCTCTGAGAGAAACACCACTGGCACTACTGTTTTTGTAAAACTGCAATCTTGGTGGCAACTTCACATGTGGCAAATACTTTTTGGTGTGTGTGTGTGTGTGTGTGTGTGTTTGGTGGTATGCACAATATGGTGATATGCAAATCATATAAATGCTGCATATATTTTTGAATATTTGAAAAATACAATCCTGCAACCTCGCAACAAAATTGCGCGGAATTTTCGATGTAAGTACCATAACCACTTACCTCACATATTTGTTTGCTCTGTATTTAAACGTTTGGAGGTTAGTTATGTTCACATAGGGCGCTTCAAACACTGTTTTCTACCGTACGGCACCAACACACCAAGAATATTTCGCCACAGTGGAAGAATAAAAATCGGAAACTGACGATAATGTAAAGTGCATCTTGTAAATCTTTTGAACAGCCGTTTGATGACGAACTTGTCAGTTCGAAACCGGTTACAATAAATAGCACTATTAATAGTGTCTGGTTGCTATCTTCATCTTTGTAAGAATCAACCTACATTAACTGTACTCAGCCACGGTCTCACGATGTCAGTTTTAGACTTTTTTTGTTTTTTTGTTTTGCCGGTTAGTTTCTTTACAATCGTTTGAGAAAGACTGCAGGGTGTGCGCCTCGATTCTGTGAGCAGAGCGTGCAGCTGACCGGCGCACCAGAAGTGGACAAAGAATGTCTCGTTCATTCTGGCTCGCCGCGCCATCGGCGCCGCTACCCGGCTGCCTCGTTACATAACAGGGGGACCTCTCGTGTGCTGGGTCGCGCCCCCCTGCACTGCCCCGCTTCCAGCCTCGGCCTAAGCTGCCGCAGCGTCGCTGTGTCTGGCCCGCACACGCACCTGCACGTGGCCCTCTGAGGTGAGCGGGTGGCCGTCGAGCAGCCACGACACCGAGGGCAGTGGGGAGCCCGACGCCTCGCACTGCGCCGACCAGGCGTCGCCGGCGCGCACCACGGCGCTGCGGAACGTCGACAACAGCACGGGCGCCGCGTCTGCAACACGGTTTAGGCCCACCTCACGAACTCAACCTCCCCGACTTTTCTTTCTGCTTAAAGCATTTGAAGGTCACTATCTGCACATAAGTTCAATTTCCTAAAGCAGTACAACTACGATGTATCATGCAGCGTAACTTGCTGTGACAGTGCGAGAGAGGGTGAGAGAGAGAGTGAGAGAGAGAGACAAAGATATTGTTTATTACTCTGTGGCGGTCAGCGCTCACATAATTATTCTTAGGATATAGAGCTTTTGTTCTTCTTAAGAGTAAATTTTACCAGAGGAGAGCCATTCTTGTGATGTAAAAATCGACGCCATTGCGAGTTTTTGATTCACATTGTAAAATATATGTATATATGGAAGGAAATCAGTTAATAGAACAATAAAATATTGTTCATTTCAAGAAGGTACGTGTTATTATACACCCAGCTTATACTTCTATTGTGATTTAATAATAAATACCAGCTTGAGAACAGTTCCGACGGGAGCGTTCAGTTCTAGTGAAATAGTTCGATGTTTTCTTCGGAAAAGAAGTAACTTCATGGATCATTCAAATTCACAATAGTACCTGGACATTTCGCAGAACTGAAAGCAATCTGATTGCCATGCAACAGAGCCCCGAAGAATATTTCTCCGTACTTTGGTTACCACTTTCAGCTCAACACGCTATCTGCAGCATCTGGAGCAGATTTCTACAACAGCGAAAGCGTGTAATCGCTATCAGTTTCACACATCGCTCTGTGTACGCTGTATGTATTTACCCACAACAGTGAACATACAGTTACTCACACACATAGAAAGACAATAAAAGGTGGTGTGGGAAACATTTCAGTATAAAGGTCCTGTAGCGCTAAACAGTAATTAGCCTAGTAGCAGTAGTGGTAAACAAAAAAAAAAAAACAAAACAAAAAAAAAATTCTTTTTTTTCAAAGGAGCCTTGATACAACACAATTCTTAAAAAAAATTAAAGGATTGCCGGTAGTTGAGTCTATAGCATCTGATTCTTGTATTTGAAGGTCTTTGACCACAGTAGCAATTAATTTCTACTTTTATTTATTAATTTAGGTTACATGCAACCCACAACCCGTCCAAAATCCACCTAGAAGATTTTCATATTCTCTCATTCCATATGGGCAAAACTTTTAGCCCTACAGCAAAAATGAACAACACTTTTTTGTAGAAATTTTAATGTAGCTAAATTTTGTACTGTGCTGTGTTTTCACTGGGGTCACAATTTTCGATTTATTTAAGAAAAACACGTTTGAATGCCACCTTTGTACGTTTTTTTTTAATAATTCGAAAACTATGACCTCTAGCGAAAACGTATACGTGCACAAAATTTAACTACATTATATTTCCTACAAAAATGATCTGTTCAGCTTTTCTATAGGACTAACAGTTTGTATGTAATGACTGAATGAATATGAAAGTCTTGCGCGTGTTATTTGAAGGCGTTGTAAGTTCCATAAAACTCTTGGCTAGGGGCAGCTCAGTCACCCTGTATACGTATTATCAAATGGGAATGTTAAATGACAAATATTGTATCGTGTAGTGGAGATGCTGAGTTGCAGATAGGCACGATGAAAAGACTGTCAGTAGGTAAGCTTTTGGCCGAAATCGCCTTCACCGTACACACACACACACACACACACACACACACACTTACACTTGTGCAAACGCAATTCACACACACATGGCCACAGTTCAAAAAAATGGTTCAAATGGCTCTGAGCACTATGGGACTTAACATCTTAGGTCATCAGTCCCTTAGAACTTAGAACTACTTAAACCTAACTATCCTAAGGACATCACAAACATCCATGCCCGAGGCAGGATTCGAACCTGCGACCGTAGCAGCAGCGCGGTTCCGGACTGAAGCGCTTAGAACCGCTCGGCCACGCCGGTCGGCCCATGGTCAAAGTCTC
The DNA here is from genome assembly GCF_023864275.1 of Schistocerca cancellata. Taxonomy (NCBI): domain Eukaryota; kingdom Metazoa; phylum Arthropoda; class Insecta; order Orthoptera; family Acrididae; genus Schistocerca; species Schistocerca cancellata. The sequence continues at coordinate 88,716,872 of NC_064627.1, read as the reverse complement.
TGGCTACTGAGACCAGCTGGCCTTGCTAGCCCAGAGACTGTGTCCATGTGTGTGTGAGTTCCGATTGCGCGAGTGAGTGTGTGTATGTTGTCTAATTCAAATGAAGGCCTTCGTTGCTGAAAGCTTACGTACTAGCAATCTTTTGTTCTGCCTATCTGTCACGCAGCATCTCCGCTAAATGGTGAGTAGCAATTATCCTTTTCATAATATGTCATTATTCCATCCAGGATTTTCCATTGTATCACAATTAAATCGTAACTTTTTAATAGAAATTTAATCTTTCTAACTTAAACTACTAATTACAGCAAAGAATGAGTAATAAAAGAAAATAAAAATTTTGTACAAAAATGTGAAACAGTGAAAAGAAAAATACCTTTTTTTCTAGAGGCTGAACAATTTTATTTATTTACATAATCCGACGATTTAATAATCGTTAGTTAATTTATCACAGAGTGATAAAATAGTTACACACTGACTGAAGGAGCCCATGGACGAGTTGAAACACAACAACTGTGGAATAGGAACTTATGGTCTTCGTAGTTATCGTGACCCAGTGAAGGCTTTGGAAGGTCAGCAACAAGGATAATCAAAGTAAACGCTACTTTCATTTATTCAAAGATAGTATACTGTTCAGTCAACAATGTCGTACATTGCAGAAGGTGTTCAAGATGACGACCACCGTGGCATAACATCTTCGTAGAAAATTCTACTGCATCCCACCAACTACATGAGATATGGGGCGAACCTCGTCAGATGCTGCTTGTGTCCAGCGAACAAACGCTTCTGCTGTCACATACACGGGACGCTGACATGCGCTCACACAGAAAAAGGAAAAAAAAGCATCAAATGAAGGGAGTGAACTGGTCATGCATTTGGATCCCCTCTCCGATCCATCACCTAGGATATGTAACACTGAGTATGTTATGTACTCGCAAAGAAAATAATCCATCTGCTCCATCCACATCTGACGACACATGTTAAGCGCCACGCCAATTACCAGTTCAGTTCACAATGCTTGCAGCGCCTGATGATGTTCGTGCAATGCCTTGTGTAGTTGTTAGAGTGCATCCGAATTTTCTACGAAGATGATATGCCCGTACTAAATGTGGTGGTCGCCATTTTGAACACCTTCTGCATTGTACAACATTGCTGAATAAACAGTACACTATCTTTTCTGATTCAGGCCGTGTGTGCATTCATAGTTCTTGTTGTTGTTGACAATGCAAAGCTTTCACTTACAAGACCATAAATTCCTATTCCAAAGTTGTACTTCGACTCCTTATCAGCTGCTTCAATTAGTGTGCAATCTTATGTGTCGCCTGGTGAAATAATAATTAATAGTTATTAAACCGTGATTTTAGTAAAAATAACGTATTTTCGCTTTTAATCACTAATAGTGAGAAAACAAATAGCAGTTTCAAACAGATATACGAAAGGCCTTACTCTTATGTCAAATATTTATGTTTATCGACAATATTGTTCAGTCGATAGAGAAATATTTTATTTTGTATTGAATGCTTCGCATCTCTGTACCAAATTTTTATTTATTTTAATGTTCATGCTTTCATGTAATTAGTAATTAAAATTAAAAAGATAATGTTTCTATAAAATTATGACTCAATATTTGTTTTTTAACAGTTCCAGTTCATCATAAATTTATCATTGCTAAATAGGTGAAAAAAAATCTGACAGAGAGAATCGAAACTAAGACATCCAAATACAAGACTTACATGCTACACATTCAGCTACCGGCTTTGCTTTTAACATTTTGCAAATGTTTTGACTCAATACTCTCAGGGACCTAATTTCCAAAGCCAATGTTTTCGACTTTTCTGAGAATTTCGACGTATTGCCCTATCAAACTGATCTCTGGACATTAACATTGACATCCTTTTAAGTGACACAAAGATTGAATGGGGTATAGCAGTCCATAAGGTATCATTGTAGGTTGATAAATTGTGAACTGTGATATTTTAAAGCAGTGCACGTTTGGAATGTTTTCATATATCTATTTCACTATGTCTAACATACACATTTAATAATTAAAATAAATTCATGAAAAATTACATGCAGCAATTTCACAAAACCCAAACAGAAACTTTCTTGAATAGCGAACAAAACAATGTTTGCAAGTGGTCAACAAGTACAGAGCATTATGGAATGCATCACAAGTAGTGTACTCTACTCCCACGACGCAGCCATATCTAACAGAGGAGAAACGCCATTATTCCGTATGACTCGACTACTCCATAATACACAAATCTCCTCTACGTTTAACTCGTATAATTTCGATGTATTAGTATGTAATCTTCGTGATAAGGGTTGGTCGTGTATCGAGATGAACTATCGATAATGGGGAGCTGGTGTTCGGTGCACTTGCGTGGCCGTAGCATAGTGTGCCTGGTCATGGATTTATTATGGTTCAAATGGCTCTGAGCACTATGGGACTTAACATCTGTGGTCATCAGTCCCCTAGAACTTAGAACTACTTAAACCTAACTAACCTAAGGACATCACACACATCCATGCCCGAGGCGGGATTCGAACCTGCGACCGTAGCAGTCGTGCGGTTCCGGACTGCGCGCCTAGAACCGCTAGACCACCGCGGCCGGCGATTTATTATGTGTGGCGCTATCCTGCCGAGATGTGGAGAGCTTCCGCGTGAATTGAACTAATGCGGACAATGGGTTGACGCTGACCGAGAGTAAACTGTGAATGTAGCGCGACATTTAAAGGGCCAGTGTTATAGACACGAAATGATTACTTGCAGTTGAAAAATGCAAGAGCGATATTAACACGAGTAGTTTCAATACCCGGTGCTAGGGCCGGCATTCTGTGCACATGTTGAACTAGTTATCTAACATTTTCATGTTGTATGACTTGTTCAACATGTACACAGATACCCATATATATACAGCAAGCCAACACACCTTTATGTGAGGCATATTTGGTGCACACATGTTGAACAAGTCATCCACTATGCTCTCGGTACACGCAACATACCTATATACGTATGGCAGGCTGGTATAGCGGCAGCCGCCGAGCTGAGAGAATGCACAGCAGAGCAGCAGCAGCACTTGTGTGATAAACTGTAAATCAATTTAGCCTTTGTTTTTTGTTCATGTGCTTCAGCAAAGAAGAGTGTATTTTACTACTGGAGTTCCCCAAGTCCATGGAATGCACAGTGGACATGAATGAAAGCAAGTGATCAGACAGGATGCTTACGTACGCGTCACCTGTCAGAGTCGTATCTAGATATATCAGGGGACCCATATCACTCAAACTACACACGCCCCACAGCATTATAGAGCCCCCACCAGTTTGAACAGTCCCCTGGTGACATGCAGGGTCCATGGATTCATGAGGTTGTCTCCATACCCGTACACGTCCAACGAATCGATAAAATTTGAAACGAGACTCGTCCGACCAGCCAACATGTTTCCAGTCATCAACAGTCCAATGTGGGTGTTGAAGGACTCAGGCGAGGCGTAAAGCTGTGTTTCGTGCAGTTATTAAGAGTATACGAGTGTGCCTTGGGCACCGAAAGCCCACATCGACGATATTTCGTTGAATGGTTCACACGCTGACACTTGTTGATGACCCAGCATTGAAATCTGTAGCAATTTGTAGAGGGGTTGCTACTCTGTCATGTTGAACGATTCTCTTGAATCATCGTTGCTCCCGTTCTTGCAGGATCTTTTTCCGGCCACAGCGTCGCAGATTTGATGTTTTACCAGATACCTGATATTCACGGTACACTCGTGAAATGGTTCTACATGAAAATCCCCACTTCATCGCTGCCTCGGAGATGCTGTGTCCCATCGCTCGTGCGCCGACTATAACACGACATTCAAACTCACTTAAATCTTGATAACCTGCCGTTGTAGCAGCTGCAACCGATCTAAAAACTGCGCCAGACACTTGTTGTCTTACATAGGCGTTGCCGACCACAGTGCCGTATTCTGCCTGTTTACATATATCTGTATTGGAATACGCGTGCCTTTACCAGTTTCTTTGACGGTTCAGTGTAGTATAAACTGTGTAAGATAGCGTGTTGTAGTGTACATGGCCCTATTTTTAAAGCTCTTGTGACTTCAACGGCTTGTTCAGGAATTTTATGGTTAAATAAAATGGTTCAAATGGCTCTGACCACTATGGGACTTAACTTCTGAGGCCATTAGTCTCCTAGAACTTAGAACTACTTAAACCTAACTAACCTAAGGACATCACACACATCCATGCCCGAGGCAGGATTCGAACCTACGACCGTAGCGAGGAATTTTATGATTTGAAATGGTTCAAATGTCTCTAAGCACTATGGGACTTAACATCTAAGGTCATGAGTCCCGTAGACTTAAAGCTATTTAAACCTAACTAATCTAAGGATATCACACACATCCATGCCCGAGGCAGGATTCGCCTACGACTGCAGCAGCATTGCGGTTCCGGACTGAAGCACCTAGAACCGCTCGGCCATAGTGGCCGGCTTATGATTAGAATGATTGGCTATATTATATAGCAAGTTTATTTTTATTGTATCTCACAGCGAGTTACAGGATTACGCTATTTATTTCTGTGGCCTTTTGGTACGTGTTTTTCACACCAAGACTTCGAAAATCTTTTAATACCTAAAGGTCGAGCTACATGATGATCGCGTAAATATTGTGAGTTGTATAAAGCGAACTAAGTGATTTCATTGTATGGTTGCTGTACTTGCAATGACGTGTTGGTGGTAGTTATAGGTAGAACACCTGATGTTCTGTTCGTAGTTCCTTCATGTTTCGTTACTTATAGCGAGGTACCGAAACTGTGCATGGTTGTCGAGGCTTTTTGCTGCCTGCATATTGTAGGTAACATGTATATTTTTATTGTATTTGTTTTTATAATACGAATATGCCATATGTCTAGCTTCACTGCTTGTCTATTAAACGATATATTCAAGGTAAAGTGTTTCGTGTTACATTTTTAAGGAGTTTTTAAATTTTATATAAATTAATTTAAAATTATTATAATGAAACAATTGTAATGTACTCTGATTTGGATTATTTATTGTATGTCTGCACTGTAACGTCCTTGGATTGTTGGCGTGTCTTCATGCTTTATATGTTGTTGTTGTCGTCTTCAGTCCTGAGACTGGTTTGATGCTGCTCTCCATGCTACTCTATCCTGTGCAGGCTTCTTCATCTCCCAGTACTTACTGCAACCTACATCCTTCAGAATCTGCTTAGTGTATTCATCTCTTGGTCTCCCTCTACAATTTTTACCCTCCACACTGCCCTCCAATGCTAAATTTGTGATCCCTTGATGCCTCAGAACATGTCCTACCAACCGGTCCCTTCTTCTTGTCAAGTTGTGCCACAAACTCCTCTTCTCCCCAATTCTACTCAATACCTCCTCATTAGTTATGTGATCTACCCATCTAATCTTCAGCATTCTCCTGTAGCACCACATTTCTAAAGCTTCTATTCTCTTCTTGTCCAAACTATTTATCGTCCATGTTTCATTTCCATACATGGCTGCACTCCAAACAAATACTTTCAGAAACGACTTCCTGACCCTTAAATCTATACTCGATGTTAACAAATTTCTCTTCTTCAGAAACGCTGTCCTTGCCACTCTCAGTCTACATTTTATATCCTCTCTACTTCATCAGTTATTTTGCTCCCCAAATAGCAAAACTCCTTTACTACTTTAAGTGTCTCATTTTCTAATCTAATTCCCTCGCGCTCACCCGACTTAATTTGACTACGACGTATTTTTGTTTGTAACTGCTACAACAGTGCAACCTGTAGGCTGGTTGTAACATGTATGATGTTTACTTGGGAATCTCGGTCTTCTTTCTGCTAATGTACGAGCATGAGCTTGTACAATCAACACAGTACGTCGTTGTTTTGTGTAGTAGTTATTTTATGCTTGGATTGCTGATATACTACCTTCCTCTTGTTTATGAAGTATCGTTCTATGATATGACATGGTATAATATGCATTTAATGAAGGTTCAGTAAAACGTATGTTACATTCGATGCTGTATTCCACGTTTATGTATAACTGTATTATGACCCTTTACATTTGATCGTAGTGTGCTTGAGTATGTTGATACATGCTTTACAGATCTAACGATGGCAAAGTTTTTTAGTGAAGTCGATAAACAAAATAAATGCTGCACAATAGCGATCTTGGCTGTTTGGAGCTGTAGCCCACTTCTGTTTTTTTCATTCTATTCAGAACTAAGGAATATGGAGCATTATGTCAACCGAAAACTGGACGGACTTTACGGATAGTAGGAAGCAAACTTGGATTATTTTGATAGTAATGTGTAACAATATGGACCGTGTTGCATCGTGGAACGCTCCATGTTACTAACTCCTTTGCCCCATCGACCTGTCAAGATCATCGACTTATCGGATCGTGACAGCCAGACTGGCGCGCAGCTCAGACCTCGCGCTCTCGCTGTACCACTCTCGACTAGGACATGGCTGCCGCCGCCGCCGGTCACTCACCGCCCAGACTGATCTCGGCGGTGCCCTGGGCCGTCTCCTCGTTGTTGGACACGACGCACTGGTACATGCCCAGGTCCGACCGCTCCACTTGCTCTATGCGCAGCGTCTGCAACGAGAACAGCGTCGAAAGTTCACAGGCACCAAGAAAGGTCTTCGTACTGCTAAATTTCTATCGTAACTCACTAATATTTTCTATTACATCATTTAGCTTTGCGTAAATAGGAAGGCAAGAAGCGTATGTGCTAAGTCGAAAGTTTACTCTAGATGCCACCGATAAAGACAATGTGAAGGACAATTAGTTAGTTTTCTCCTGTCGAGACGACCAGAGTAATGGCTGAAAGAGAAGACGATCTCCAAAGATCTGCATACGAACTTCAAAAATTCTCACCAACTGCAATGTGAAAATATCAGAAACTAAAACAAAGGCAGTAACTGGAAAATAAATTTTAAGACTAAAACTTTCAAACAGTAATAATGTAACGAGACAGGAGCAAGGACATTTGCATCGAACAATACAGACACTGCAATAGCTGTGTTTCATGCCAAAGCAAGGCCAACTGACGAGCTAAACATTGGCTCTCCCTGTTGCGGGAATCCCATAATTTGCTATCACTATGGGCATGGAGGCATGCTCGGATAGCCGAAGTGATTAAGGCTTTCGCTCACGATAAACACGAAATCCGGCTTCGACTCCTGATCCAGCACATATTTTCATTTGTTTCTAGTAAAATGTATTCGCAATCCGTGGATGTATTTTATATTGTGGTAATCTATATACGGGGCGTGAACAGCGTCAGATTTTTAGTGATAACTGTGAAGGAAACGGAGATGCAGCATAGGCGTGTAAAACAGCATTGGGGTGGCCGAGTGGTTCTGGGCGCTTCAGTCTGGAATCGCGCGACCGCTACGGTCGCAGGTTCGAATCCTGCCTCGGGCATGGATATGTGTGGTGTCCTTAGGTTAGTTAGGTTTAAGTAGTTCGAAGTTCTAGAGGACTGATGACCTCAGTAGTTAAGTCCCATAGTGCTCAGAGCCATTTGAATTTGAGACAGCGTTATCAGTACCTGACTGTTTGAAAGGGGACCCATTGTTGGTCTCCATTTGGTTCGTCAGTGGAATCGATTTATAGAGCATTCGGGTGTAACATAGGCCTGATGTAGATCAGACATATTCGTTGTCAATGTTCCAGTCGAACACATCTGACCACCAAAACGGAGGATCGTCGTGTTGTTTGCACTGGGCAAATCGTAAACCCATTCACATCTGCGGCTGCCATCCGAGAACACCTAATGGAGTTTCTGCCACATTCTGTGTCATCGTGCACCATTGCTCAGTTGTGACCGTAAGTCACAGCTGACTGCTCCCCAAACCGTGACACACAGTTGTCCCTTAATAAACGTTGGAGCAATGGGATCTCCCCCCCTCCCCCGTCCCAGGCCACCGCCAGATCATCCGCAGTAGTGCACAGCCGCAGAACACTATGCAACGCCCTTCATAAGCTGTCCACGCTTCCGTGCCACGCCACCACAGCAAACGCAGCCGTTTCTGTTGTGGTGTTGACGGAAACCTACGCATGGAACGGTAATTCGCTCGTCCGGAAGGTGCTACTCTCTGAGCAATGGTGCACGATGACACAGAACGTGGCAGAGACTCCATTAGGTGTTCTTGGATGGCAGCCGCAGATGTGAATGGGTTTACGATTTGCCCAGTGCAAACAACACGACGATCCTCCATTTTGGTGGTCAGATGTGTTCGACTGGAACATTGACAACGAATATGTCTGATCTACATCAGGCCTATGTTACACCCGAATGCTCTATAAATCGATTCCACTGACGAACCAGATGGAGACCAACAATGAGTCCCCTTTCAAACAGTCAGGTACTGATAACGCTGTCTCAAATTCAAATGGCTCTGAGCACTATGGGACTTATCTACTGAGGTCATCAGTCCTCTAGAACTTCGAACTACTTAAACCTAACTAACCTAAGGACACCACACACATCCATGCCCGAGGCAGGATTCGAACCTGCGACCGTAGCGGTCGCGCGGTTCCAGACTGAAGCGCCTAGAACCACTCGGCCACCACAATGCTGTCTTACACGCCTATGCTGCATCTCCGTTTCCTTCACAGTTATCACTAAAAGTCTGACGCTGTTCGCGCCCGGTATATAGATTACCACAATACAAAATACATCCACAGATTGCGAATACATTTTACAAGAAACAAATGAAAATTTGTGCTGGATCAGGAGTCGAAGCCGGATTTCGCGTTTATCGTGAGCGAAAGCCTTAACCACTTCGGCTATCCGAGCATGCCTCCGTGCCCATAGTGATAGCAAATTATGGGATTCCCGCAACAGGGAGAGCCAGTTGGCCTTGCTTTGGCATGAAACACAGGTATTGCAGTGTCTGTATTGTTCGATGCAAATGTCCTTGACACGCTGAAGGATATTTGGATCAAACTATACAGACAGTGTAAATTACAGACATTGAAATAACTACACTAATTTACTCTGGTGTCCATTCTGCCTGCTACAGAGAATTGGAAATCCTACCATTTACACACCTGCCAATGGTGTTTGCGTGCGTGAAGGTACATTGACATTCGAAAATCTCTTCTGGACACTTTCCTTCCTTTGTTAGTGAGTGTAGATGGTTGTCTGAGTTGATGTCTTAAACCAGTAAAACGTTTCATTTTTCATCAGGCATTGTTGTAAAACTGCCAAAGAAGGCAGATGTGGAGAAATTTGTAATCTATCGTACTATCAGTCGCGTTTGACCACTGTTGTCCAGAATAATAGTAAAGGAAACAGTAGACGTATGAGTTCCTAGTCGTGCCCGTCTGATAGTGGCGGATTGCTATTGTGGCCTCTGGTATCTGTTTCCTGGTTTCTGGAGAATGGAGACTGTTCTCCAGCCTGGAGGAGATAGATCGGGCTTAGCTTAACCCCAGAAGAGAGAGTATACAGAATGGAAACTCGGCTGCAGCCCATGTGGCAAATTTTAGTGCACATACACGAAGTCTACCATACTGAAACCGAGTAAACAACTGTTTCTGACGCCAAAAGCGAACGGATACATTTTGTTAACTTTATCAATTGGGCGTTTTATGGTTCAAATGGCTCTGAGCACTATGGGACTTAACATCTATGGTCATGAGTCCCCTCGAACTTAGAACTACTTAAACCTAACTAACCTAAGGACAGCACACAACACCCAGTCATCACGAGGCAGAGTGCGCGTTTTAGCTGCTGGACGTAGCTAGAAGTAAAGGGTTGTTTCATGTACTGTTAAAGTTGGAAGTATATAATGGACAGTAGTAATAGAAAAGACCACACAGGAAAGTAACGAGCAGTTTTCACAAAGCGGCTGATAGCGGTACGTGAGAAAAACGAAATTTCCGATTTTCTTGGTGGAGACAATAAAATCTCGTTAGATTGTAAAAATGCTGTATGTAAATGAAGCAAAACTAGATCAAATATTGGAGTTAGTTTTTCTGTAGAAGTTTTCTTTTTCCTTTAAAGAGTTAAAGAGGCTTATTTCGAATTTGCGCTGTTTCTCACTACTGTACGTAATACCTCGGATCCCATTGTGAGGAAACTGACTGAAGTACAAAATTGAGCCCTTTTGTATCTTATAGTTTCATATCACAGCTCAATGACGAAGTATTTATTTTTTCTGTATTGATCATAGTTACTGTGTATAAAATTTGAAAGGTTTGTGGTGAAGAATGTGGTCACTGACTACTTTACATTTGGTTCATTTTAAGTGATACGTTGCTGTGTACTAAATGTAGCCAACATACCATTTTTTTTTTTTTTAGGTTTGAACGAAAGCCATATTTCACAACAGTATGAAGAACATAGAAGTTAGAGTATTTTATTTGAGCGCACTATCTATGACGCCAGGTTTAAGTAGCCTGCAGGTCAGTGGTGAATAATTCCTGCAAGCAAATCCACGTTTCTCAAATTAATCACCTGCTTCCTGCTTACTGCTGGAAGAAAATGATGAAGAAGGAGACATTCCACAGCAACACTTACATGATGGAACAGCTGAAACACATCTCATATTTAGGACAAAGCTTGAGAAAAGGTACTTTGCAACACTTATCAGTCATCATTTATTATACAAATATGGTTGATATTACACAGTGTGTTAGAGGTCTGGGCATAACTGAAAACATTCGTACAAATTAAATTTGAATGTCGCATACTGTCTTCATTTAAAGTAGTATCGATGTCAATTCAAAATAAATTCGCTGACTGCGAATGCCATCAGCTGTGTTAGCTACAGATATGCTACCTATTAGCGACGTAAGAAAACTTGCTCCGGTCCGGGACCCGAACCCGGGTCTCCCGCTTATCGCGAGTAGTCGCCTTAACCACCTCTGATATCGGTGAACGCCAGTTTATTTCGAATAAATTTCGGACGGCTGTCAATTGTCATTAACGACTGTTCATCCGGACATGCTAGTAAATAATACCTATGTGTTACTTTCAGGTTGAAACCATGAATGAAAATTTCAACACTGATATAAACACTGAAACTCTTCAAGAGCGTCCCATAAGAGTTGGTTGTGTTGGAAGTGAAGGTAATCTGTTAGCTCAAGGTCCCAGAAAAGAAGTGTTAAGAAGCAAAATAATATTACTGCAAGGAAAAAAAACGATATTTAACGAGAAAAGTAGTTACATTGTTGTCTGAAGCTAAAAGTAGAGACAGCTCACAGCTTACCTATACGAACAGAATGAATTGGAAACCTTATGTGATAAGTTTTTAACTGAAGACTTATAGCAGCTGGTTTTATCAGCGCTTCATTTCGTAAAAGTTTTCGTTTAGTCGACTAAGTTCTTCCGTTTCGTAAGTGTACCCATTTCGAGCCGTAGTAGTAAGGAGCTATCGTTCCGCGTTTACTCGGTTCAATATGTCGTTGAGCACAACGCTTGACTTCATAGAAATCAAAGGAGCTGCCTTTACTTTCCTTTCTTTAAACTGTCTGTTCTGCTGCTTAATCTTGATAAATGTCCGCCCCGGTACCTGAGTCGTTAGCACGACAGAATGTCAATCGCAAGGGCCCGGGTTCTATTCCCGGCTGCGTCGGAGTATTTTCTCCGCTCAGGGACTGTGTGTTGTGTTGTCCTCATCACCATCATCTGTCAACTAACCACGAGCGCGTACGCACGTGTCTCGTGCGCGCTCCCGCAACTACGGTGTTTTTGTGGGTTCTATTGGGAACAATCACGCCAGTGAACGAAAAAACAGTGATCAGTGATGGATAATAGTGAAGTGAAGCAGTCCTACAAAATTTCCTCGTGTTTCGACTAGAGAAATAGTGCAATTAGTGACTTCGCGGGCACATTTACAGCACGTCGGACCTCATCAAAGGTATTTCACTACAACTAACATCCAAAAACACTACTAATACGATTAGGAACGCTTGACATTACTAACATTACTAACCGTAGTGCTGTGAAAGTGTTAAAAACAATATGAAAGGAAAGTTACCGTGTGACGAATCATCAAAGTAACGTATGGTAGGATTTTTCTCCGTAATTAGACGGTAAATATCCACCAAACTCACGATAACATAATGAGATTTTCACTCTGCAGCGGAGTATGCGCTGATATGAAACTTCCTGGCAGATTAAAACTGTGTGCCCGACCGAGACTCGAACTCGGGACCTTTGCCTTTCGCGGGCAAGTGCTCTACCATCTGAGCTACCGAAGTACGACTCACGCCCGGTACTCACAGCTTCGCAGGAGAGGTTCTGTAAAGTTTGGAAGGGAGGAGACGAGGTACTGGCAGAAGTAAAGCTGTGAGTACCGGGTGTGAGTCGTGCTTCGGTAGCTCAGATGGCAGTCCGCTGTTAGCAGCGGTGGGGCAAGGTCGTCGTGCCTGTGTCCCCCTGTTAGCGCACCACGCGCGCGAGTGTTTACAGTTTACCTTCCGCTGCGGCGAGTGTCACGCGTCCGTGTCTCGGTAGTGCCATGGCGCACTCGTATTGCAAGTCCACCATTAAGATCACATTTCAAGCGGACTATGCAAGACCTCGAGCACTTGACATTGAACGTTTCATCCGGGAAGAACTACATATTGCACCTCAAGACATCATTGGGATCCACTTTTCTATAACACAAAGTGTCGTCTACATAAAAATGATCAATGACAAGGCGTGCACTGATGTTGTGTGCCGATACGCTCATGGACTTAAATTCAAGCATTCTGATGGTCACGTAGGAACTGTCACGATCGACCACGCTGGGTTAGGCCTTCGCACTCTGAGGGTCTTCGAGCTGCCATTCGAAGTCCCGCCAGATGTTGTGATGACAGCTTTCAAACCATACGGCAATGTGCTAAGCCACTTGGCTGAAAAATGGCAAACGTTTGAAACGTATCCTGTCTTAAATGGAGTGCGACAAATTAAGATTGAACTGACGAAGCATGTGCCATCCTATTTAGTAATTGGCGGCTGCAGAGCCATTGTCATGTACGACGGACAACCGCGTACTTGCGCCGGCTGTGGCCAGGAAGGACATGTCCGATCGGCCTGCATTCAACGCCGACTGCTTCAGACACCGGTTGGTGAAGTTCCATCCCCGGCGACGCTTACTTCACTCCCCATCACGTATGCAGCGGCTGCAACCGCAACAGCTGTTCCTGCCCAGGATCGTAACACCTTATTGCAGTCTGTGGTCGATGACAGTGTGGCGGACAGCATATCCCCCTCTACGACGTCATCAGCAGCCTTTCCTCAAGACAGTGATCAATTGTGCCACCAAGACGAGCCTAAAGAGAAGATGGAAGTAGAAACTGAAATTGTCCCGACCTCTGCCTTCCTACCAATGGAGACCGCATCAGATGATTGTCGCCCGCACTCTGACACAGAACAACATGTCCGGAAACAACGGTCCCCTCGAAAACGCAAGAAACGGCGCCATACGCCATCCGATGATTGCCTGCTTCGGATGTGTGACCCGGACGAACAATCAGCCTCGGACGACAATCAGGACTCTACCACCACAACTCACCCTTCCCGTCACGATGCTACGGCGGATACAGTTTCTGAGCCTCAGTCTGACAACATCACTTCTGCTACTGAACATGCGCGCGAGCGCTCTACTGACAGCACTCATCAACAGTTACCAATTGCTGCATCTGATTCTTGGGCGGATGATGTCGAGGATGAGCCACAGCAACAGGAGGATGCCGGAGGCAGCGATGCTCCCGTGGCTGTACCCGGCACCGACCAACAACAGTGACTACGGCTGTATCGTCAGCCTCTGTGGGGCCGCCCCTGGCGCCCACACCTGGCCTCCTACACAACCCAGTTGCCGACCTGGCTGACCAAACGTACCGTCTAGCGACGATTAACATCAACAACATACGTGCCCGACATAAACTAAAGATGCTACAGGACCTGCTCAACGCAGCAGACATCGACATTGCGCTCCTTCAAGAGGTGTATGTCACAGACTTCAAGGGACCCTATGGCTACAAGAATTGGGTCTCACATGCGTCTGCCAATAGCAGTGGTGTGGCGATCCTCCTCCGCGAAGGTATATCCGCAGAAGACGTCGAGTATCTCCCTGACGCCAGAGGCATGGCTCTTACTATCCAAGGAGTCAAACTTATTAACATCTATGCACCGTCAGGATCTGGTCGGCGTCGCGAACGATCCACCTTTTTCGCTCATACAATCACGCCCCTCTTTATGGGCCGTCAGGACGCCTTGATAATGGGAGGGGACTTTAACTGTAGCCAAGCACCTAAGGATCAGTTACCACACCATTCTCCCTGCGCAGAACTTACGACAATTATAAGTAATCTTCAATTGGTGGACTCGTGGGAACATGTTTGTGGCGATCGGCCCGGATATACTCACTACACCAGCCATTCCTCCAGCCGCATCGACCGGATTTACATCTCGCGCTCCATAGCTGTGGGGACAAGAGCTGCCGAAGTTTGGCCCACGGCTTTTTCTGACCACGAGGCCTACATCTGCGCTATTACCCTCGGCCGCCAGAAGGTGTGGCACAGCCGTGGTCTTTGGAAGTTGAACGTCGCCCACCTCGCTTCTCAGGAATGCCGCCGCCTTATAGAGAACACGTGGGACTCATGTAGCTGCCGGCGTGGTACCTACCGGTCTACACTGTCGTGGTGGTTGCTCTGCGCCAAACCAGCCCTCCGGAAGACCTTGATAGGCTACGGCCGAGATGTTGCAGCATGGAAGAGACATACCATGGACTTTTACTCCAGCATCTTAAGGGAATGTACAACACTGCCGTACTCATCTGCACGGCAGGTGACAGTGAACCGTGCCAAGGCACAGATCATCAGATTAACACGTTGCCACCTTGAGGGTGCGATCGTCAGAGCGCGCACTCAAGACAGAGTGGCCCAAGAGAAACCGTCTATGTACCACGTCATTGCAGAACGACGACGCCGACGCAGGACACTGATCCAAACTATCACGACGGAAGACGGACGACGGCTTGATACCCAGCGCGACATAGGAAACGCCCTTCATGCTCACTACACTAGGCTATACTCGGAACGTCGACATCCCCCAGAGGTGATCGCCGAAATCTCTCAACTCACTTATGGCTCGATCTCTCCGACAGCGGCGGCGGATTTGACAGCAGATGTAACGGAAGAGGAAATCATTGAAGCAATACAGGCTGGGGCTGCTCATAAGTCCCCGGGACCTGATGGCCTTCCTCTGGAATTTTACTGGACGTATCGACAATTGCTGGCACCAGCATGGACTGATATTTGCCGCGATATTATGTCTCCCACGACGCAGATACCTGGGGCCTTCCTAGAAGGACTGATTGTGCCTATACACAAACCACGAGGCGGATCCAGGATCAGTGACTACCGGCCCTTGACCTTACTCAACAGTGACTTGAAGATTTTCACCCGGCTTCTGGCGGCACGCCTAAAGCGATCTGTACGATGTGTTGTGTCGCAGGACCAGGCATCGTTAGGTGGTGACCATAATATTCGCACTGCATTGTGCCGATATAGAGATATGATCGCGCTAGCCAAAGCTCGCCAACTGCCAGGAGTTTTGGCCTCACTCGACTTTAGCCAGGCCTTTGACAGAGTCGACCACACATTTTTGATGGAGGTACTGCGACACATGGGGTATCCGGACGTCATAGTTAATGTACTGATGCGTCTCCTCCGCGGCGCGACGTCCAAGGTGTTATATAATGGCCGTCTTACGCCGCCGATACAGATCCAGCGATCGGTGCGACAAGGCTGCCCTCTTTCGGCGATATTGTACGCCCTCGTCTTGGAACCACTCCTCTGCGGCCTCCGACAACGCCTGACTGGAATATCCCTTGGTGGGCACACTTTTTGCTGCACTGCCTATGCGGATGATCTGGTACTCCTTCTTCGCAATAATGACGAAGTTCGTGCAGCACTGGCGTGGGTGGCGACCTACGGCGCGGCATCGGGGAGCCATCTCAATCTCCACAAATCACACGCCCTGTCTATAGGCAGAGGCCTACCCGACGAGAGTGTCGCACCGCTAAGAATCAGTGACACAATCCGCTGTCTTGGCATTGATTTCACATCTGATATGAAGCGTTCCACAGCCATTAACTACAGGCGTTTATTGAATCAGATGAGAGCAGGAATAAGTGACCACCGTCTGCGACATCTAGACCTCCTGCAACGGACACGATATGCTAACGTCCATTTGGCGTCACGTATCCCCCATTTTGCACAGATACTCCCGATACCACCTACCCTGGCTCACCGCATGTTGGCGGTTTTGGGATCCTTTGTTAATACGGGCATGTTATTTAAGATTCGTTACGAGTCCCTAACCCTCCCGAGGAGCAGAGGGGGTTTAGGCCTTTGTCATGTTCAGAACAGAGCGAAGGCCCTGTTCGTCAGCTGTCACCTGCAACTGTGGCGACGAAGTCCGACGTGCCTCACAAGTCTCTTATTGGAGGCCTTACGACCAATCTCACTCGCACCCCCTGTGATGATATCGGACATCCCAGCACCTTTCTTCTACATTAGCCAGTTCTTCCTTGAATTAAGCTACATCTGCACCGCACTACTACCCACACGCTTGATGATGACGAGGGCGATATATGCTGCCATGCAAATGAACAGGACGCCGAATGTGATTGAAAGCAAACACCCCACTACTAAGTGGCGCACTGTGTGGCAGGCAGTGAATGCCACCACCCTTGATACTGACGTGCAATCTGCATGGTACGTAACTGTTAATGGGAAACAGTTGTGCCAGTCCCGCCTACATCACATCCACCTAGCTGATTCACCCTTGTGTGCCACATGCCAAGTGATTGACACGGATGAACATCGTTTCGAATGCGGGTCGGCAAAGGACGTTTGGTATTTGGTGCGTCAGATATTGGCTTTTCTCTTACGCACGACTCCCGACAGGATAACTACCCGATCACTACTTTTCCCCGATGAGACTTATTTCCCCAGAGCAAAAACGAACTCTGTGACGTGGATCAGCGGCCACGCTGTTCACTACCTCTTCGGTAATGGAGAAAAGACAGTACCCGATTTTTGGTATTACCTCAACGAACGACATTGTGCGATTGTCAGGAACCCTAAATATAGGCAATATTTTTCTAATTTTCTTTGGAGCGCATTCCATAATCCGCCTCGCAGCTGGATTATCGATGACATGAGAAGATAACCATAGCACCTCTTCCCAATTCCTTTTTTTTTTTTTTTATGAGATTTGAACAAACAACGGAAACAACACAGCAACGAGAAGACAGTCATCGAAAAATTCGCAGCGGGCTATAGTATGGAGCATCCTTTGTCGTAACGGGACGACTTCCTATTATTCTGTTTATGTAGCCGAAGAGGAACGGCCTTCCTTTCATCCATTTGTATAAAATAAAATAACATAAAATAAAAAAAAAGCAGAAAAACCAAAAAAAGGGGGGGGGGTAGCGTGTTTGATTAAAAAAAAAGCGGTTAAAGGCGCTACAGTCTGGAACCGCACGACCGCTACGGTCATTAAAAAAAAAAAATAAAGATGGTAGAGCACTTGCCCGCGAAAGGCAAAGGTCCCGAGTTCGAGTCTCGGTCGGGCACACAATTTTAATCTGCCAGGAAGTTTCATATCAGCGCACACTCCGCTGCAGAGTGAAAATCTCATTCTGGAAACATCCCACAGGCTGTGGCTAAGCCATGTCTCCACAATATCCTTTCTTTCAGGAGTGCTAGTTCTGCAGGTTCGCAGGAGAGCTTCTGTAAAGTTTGGAAGGTAGGAGACGAGGTACTGGCAGAAGTAAAGCTGTGAGTACCGGGCGTGAGTCGTGCTTCGGTAGCTCAGACGGTAGAGCACTTGCCCGCGAAAGGCAAAGGTCCCGAGTTCGAGTCTCGGTCAGGCACACAGTTTTAATCTGCCAGGAAGTTTCACGATAATATGTTAGAACAGTGAAGAGTAGCTTCCAAAAGTGTCCCGAATAAAAACAAAAAAACCTGATAATAACGGATTTAGACTAAAAACGAAGACTAACATATGGTAGCAAATCTCGCAGAAAAGACTAGCTTAATATGAAGAAAACCAGTGTGAACAATACCCATACAGTGAAGGGAAACGAGCATAATTCTGAATTATAGACATATTATAGGTAAACGTCATAAACTGTCGAAAGTGAGGAAAATTGTTTACGAGTAACGTAAAGCGATACGCCGAGCGACGGAACGCAAAGTCCCGAGAGTAGGTCGCAGTGCGCCAGCTGACACGCACTACGCGTGAGTTTCGGAAGTAGGCCAAATTGTGCTAGGCCACAGCGAACCGGTGTTGCTGAGCACGACTCGTGTTTCCGCGCCCAACCGCCGGAGTCAGCGGCGTACGCGAGCTCACAGTCCCCACCTGGTCCCGCGAACCATGCGGCCGGCTGACGCGCGGAGCTGACCGCGGCGCTCAGTGTCGATCGGACATCGCCGTCGAAGCCACCCAGCCCACATTCGGCCTCGCTCTGTGACGTATCGCTTTTGGGACTTAACGTGTCACAATGTGGTGCCGCACACGCAATACACACCAAATAAAGGTCACTCTTTAAGAACAATAACACAGATCCGAAATCATGGATCGAGCACGCCAACTAAGTGGTGCTAACACCACACCCATGTCCACGAAAGGGTCGCTTAGTAGAGCGCAGAGCAGCACCAGTTGCAAAGTATCGCCTATAGGCATGGCGTCTGGTGCCCACGAATATGCCGTCACGTCACCGAGCCAGAAGATCGCTGCAATTGACGAGCTATTAAATGACATTGAGGCGGAATTAAAGGCCAAACACGTATCGAGTAGTGTACTGAATACGATAAGGAATAAAATATTCCCTTTGGCTTTCCAACTCACGTCAGCAGAAGCAAAGGTCGAGCTGCTGCAAGAGCAGAACAAAGATCTACTGCGCGAACTTCAGCACTCAGCTGACCCAGTTAAGGACCTTAGAATTGAGTCTCTCACAGAACAGGTCAACAAACTCGAGGTAGACAATACAAAACTCGCTGAAATAAACCAAGATCTCAGGGACCAAATTAGGGATCTGACAGGAAAGGTTACTGAACAGGCACAGCAACAGGCCAAGACATTAACATACGCTACGGCACTCTTCACCGCACCCAAGGAACATAAATGCATTGAGGTGGCAAAAGCCAAGCAGGCAACCACTCTCTTCATAAAGTCTACCAACAACCAAGACACGAAAACAATAAAACAAACGTTGACAAAAAACATCAACCCAAGACGAGACAACCTACACATTAAGTCACTAAGAAACACGAAGACAGCTGTGATTGTCGAAGCAGAAACACAGGAAGACTGTAGAAAAATAATAGAAAAGACGAAAGATATTGAGAATATCGCGTGTGAGGGGCCCAGAAAGCGGCAATCTTTGGTGGTAGTCTATCGAGTGACAGACACTGTCTCGGATAGAGTATTTGTTGAGTGTCTATAAGATCAAAATCTCAGTGAAGATTTCACAAAAGACGAATTCGACAAAGACGTGAAAATCAGATTCCGCACAGGGCCCAAAGGAAAGGGATACAACCATCAAGTGTTGGAAGTCACACTCAGAATTTATTGGTACCTCACCAAAAAAGGAAGGGTGTACATAAACTTCCAATCCCTATCTGTCAAAGACTTTACGTCAGTGAGCCAGTGTTACAACTGTTGTGACCTTGGCCATACAACCAAAGCCTGTGCAGACACAGGTACGACCTGTTCAAGGTGTGGTAAAAAGGGCCACAAACACGCGGACTGTCGAGCATCAGAGCCCATCGATTGTATTCCGTGCAGGAACAGAAACCGAATTTGCAATAAGAGCGGGGGTGGCGTCTGCCAGACCTACAAACAGCTGTTTGATAGACTAATTGACAGTATTGACTATGGCAACTGAACATCCCCTGAGTCAACCAACATGCTCCATAAATCAACCCCTGAAAAAACAAGATCATACAAGTCACCATCCACGAGGCACAGAAACCATCTACGTGCAATACTCTGGCGTAAGAGGCAAAAACTATTACCTGACGACTACCCCAACAATGGTCACATTCCAGGCTTGATACACAATACAAACCTGGAGGACAGCCATCATGCAACCACTGTGTGGTGTCACCGCCAGACACCACACTTGCTAGGTGGTAGCTTTAAATCGGCCGCGGTCCATTAGTACATGTCGGACCCGCGTGTCGCCACTGTCAGTGATCGCAGACCGAGCGTCACCACACGGCAGGTCTAGAGAGACGTACTAGCACTCGCCCAGTTGTACGACGACTTTGCTAGCGACTACACTGACGAAGCCTTCCTCTCATTTGCCGAGAGACAGTTAGAATAGCCTTCAGCTAAGTCCAGGGCTACGACCTAGCAAGGCGCCATAACCATTTCTAGAGAGAGTCTCACTTGTATAATCAAGAATGCTGTATACAAATGATGGATTAAAGTTAAGTATTTCAGGAGCTACGTACTTTTCTTTATATTATTCATTACGTATCCTGTTTCAGACCTAAAGCATGCCTGCGTGAGTTGACGCGTGCATTTCGGCCCCCTCTCTAAATTAGTGCGTTGTGTTGGCTAATCTGCCGACACAACACACTGAATACATAGACGACCTAACACTCACAGGACAAATGTCACCAGAAGCCGCCAAACTAATCAAAAGACAAATAATGTGCTGGATGACATTCCAGACGACCCTTATGAACAGGATAGACGAACTCGAAGACGAACTACTGAGAATAGACATGATAACCCCAAATCCTGATACCGACAGACCAGAAAACCATACCACACATGACCAACCAAAGCAAATGCACAAAACAGCGTTGCTAACGACTCAAGATCACCCATCCACTCCAGCACAACGACGCACATACGACACTACAAAATGCGAAGGACGCGTCAAACCAATCAAATTCATACAAGGTGAGACCTTGAACCGAACGGTGCTAAACACAACCGTAACGCAAGCCAGCACAACTGGAGCCGAAACGGAAAACATGGACAAATCAGACACCTTAGACTGTAATCAAATCAAACGCAAAATAACTCTCTCTGACTCACTTACAGAGGAAGAAGACGACGTCTATTATTGCCCTTACGCCAGAGATTGTAGTGTTCATAACAATGATATTCGAAACCGTAATACCGACCTTGAACAGGCCACAGCGCCGGCAGACACCACGAATGCCATACAAAAAGCCGCAGCAACAACCGCAACAAAAGTCTGCGGAGGGTCTGGCAATAGAGGCGACAATGCGCATAACATACCAAAAGCTGTTATGTCTGTCACAGATAGCGTAGACGAGCAGTCAAGTGGGAACCAAATCACGTCAAATCAATGTAGAATGGAGGCACAAACAACCAATACATCTGATACACATCAAGACTGCACAAACGAAACACATACAAAAAACAAAGGAATCATCACAGCCTTTAGGAAACTAAAACCGCATAGAAAACCCAAACAGCCTAAGAGAGTCAAGAAAGTGAAAGCGTGTGACGACCAATCGCGGCAGTCGCAGGCTGCCTCAAAACATAGTGATACGAAAGTGCATACCCCTGATGATACCAACACCTTCGCAGCCCCCCAACCAACAACCTCAATGCCGATGCCCAAGGAAACCCCCACAACAACCAACGAGGAAGCCAATCCAGCGCCCCCCGCAGAGGTGCACAGCAACGCCACTACACCATCACGACACGTCACGGCTGCAGAGACGCCAACACACGCCATCGACACCGATAGTTTTAGTTACGACAAGCTAGACATAAATGTAAAATTAAGTAGACTAGAAAAAAGAGACTTCTTAGAGACGGGAACAGCGTATGCTCATCCGAACCCTACACCCGTACGGCCAATCTGTTTGTTTCCGTACATCAGAGCAAACCGATAGACTGATTCTCAAAACGGAGAATATACCAACAGATCCAGACAGCCTACTAGATGTGCTCATGCAGGTGTGCGCCCGCAGGGAGGAATCATTCGATATGGACAAGCTTTACCAGGATCACGTAAGGGCTCATGGGAGAACATACTTCGATTACAGTCAAACTGGCAGCAAGTGCTACGCCACCGTTAAACATCCAAACTGTTAATAGCACAGCTTAGTGCTATGCGGAGTATACTTGTAAATTCGGAGCTCCCACGGGCCCTACGTGAACTAAAAAGTGACATTCTGTGCATACAGGAGCCCTACACTAGACAAGGGCATATCCCCAACTTTCCTCCAAGTGCGGTGACAGTTGCGGAGGGGACAGGCTGCATGGCATCTGTCATAATCCTAAACAAAGAAATACATCCCGTCAAAATTACAGAACTCTGTTCCGAGCACCTAGTTTCAGTTGAAGTCACACACAAGGGGGATACTTGGATCATCGCGTCGCTGTACGCCCAATTCTGTCATTGCATCAAACCATACGCAGACCTCATCAGAGATGTTGCGCAATACGTTGGCAACAAAAAACTTCTCATCTGTGCAGACATAAATGCCAGATCAACCCTGTGGCATTCAGACAGAACTGACGACAGAGCTAGAATAATAAATGACATCATCCAAGAAAACAGACTACACGTACTCAACAAGGAAGGACATCACCCGACTCACATCGGACACAACGGTCATTCATCAAACATAGACATCACCCTCGTTAATAATGCCGCCATCAGCCACGTACGAGACTGGACCGTACATGACTAGATCACTGCTAGCGACCACAACATCATCACACTAACCTTAAGTGGTACACCAAATGTCAACACAGAAACACTACCAAAAAGAATATTATTTGACAAAACAGACTGGGACAGGGTCAGACAAAAAATACATGAGCACATACCGCAAGACATCACCGGCAGTGTTGATTACAGAGCACACATGCTGACATATATCATCACACACACACACAGAACACCTGCATACCCACACAAAAAATGACAAAACACCAAAATATTCCCTGGACTACACAATTAACACGACTCAAACAAGACTCAAAAAGTAAACGTAAGCTTTACCAACGAGAAATATCAGATAGAGAAAGACAATTACGACTACACGACTACCGGCTTCCCAAGGACAAATATAAACTTGAGCTGAATAAGACCAGGAAAGACCATTGGAACAGCCATGTAGCAGCACAAACATAACTAAACATTTGGGGGGGGGGGATCATACAAAATCGTGACAGAGAAAATTAAGAGCCCACTGGTTCTGGGAACGCTGCGACAGGAGGATGGTGAGATGACTAAGGGCTGGAGACGCACAGCGGAGTTCCTGCTGAGCAAACTCCTGCCCGACGACATCGCAGACACAGACACACCACAACACGCAGCACTGAGACGCGAAGTAGACACAGTATACACCACACCAACCGTCACCTGTCCATTTGCGCAGGAAGAAGTGGCGACAGCGATCTCAGAACCCAAAAACAAAAAGGCGCCTGGACCGGATGGTATCCACTCTGAGGTACTGAAACAAATTGCACCGCTGATCACCCCGTTTCTCACAATGTTGTTAAACGATGCATTAAGGCTGCGCCGTGTGCCTGCAGTGTGGAAGACCTCGAAGGCGGTTATCATCAAAAAGGCTCCAGACAAAGACCCATCAGACCCCAAGTCATACAGACCAATTTGCCTTATCAATACACTCGGTAAAGTACAAGAAAAACTACTCTGCAAAAGACTACAAGCACACCGAACACTACGGGGACTGACACCACACCAATACGGCTTCAGGGAAGGGAAATCTATAGACGACGGAATTAACAGAGCACTCCAAATAGTACACAACACACTCTCCAAATACACACTTGCAATTATGATAGACATCTCAGGTGCCTTCGACAACCTCTGGTGGCCGGCCTTGTTCAAGAGGCTCAGACACCTGCAGGTACCGGAGTCTCTGTATAATAGTTTCATGGACTACTGCAGAGACGGAACGGTCGTTTGGCAAATGGACAACCAGAAAGTGATTAAATGAATTACAAACGGCTGTCCACAAGGGTCGATCTGCGGCCCCATCTTCTGGGACATAGTTATAGAACCGCTCCTGCAGTTACTAGAGGAGCACATCCTGACAGATGGAGTTGTAGCTTATGCTGATGATTTACTCGTCGTAGTTTCAGCAAACAACCGTGCCCAGCTAGAAGAAAGAGCCAATGGAACACTTAGGACAATAACCCAATGGTGCACAGATAATAAATTAAAGATAGCAGGAAACAAAACAACTTATACATTGCTAAAGGGTATCCTGCGCAGGAACCCAATAGTCAAAATCGGGGACACAAACATAAAAAGACTAGCAGTCACACGCTGAGTATACACTGATGAACCATTGAACTTCCACGAACACATGCGAATATGCATAAACAAAGCAGAAAAGATACTACACAAACTGGCTAGGCTAAATTCCGAAAAATTCAAACTACCCCTGTCAGTGACACGAACATACCATTGCGCTCTCTTCGAGTCAGTACTATGCTTTGCTGCCAGTACGTGGGCCCACAGGTTAAATCTCTCAACCAACAGAACCATTGTACGTCGAGGCCAAAAGAAGTGTTCTACTTCGACTAACAGGGGCATTCAACACAACATTAAATGACGCACTATGTGTCATCATGGGAATCTTCCCCATAGATATCACAATCAGGTACCGCGCAGCAATGTACTGGCTTAGGATGGGGAGAATAGACCAGGTTCGGCAGATCACTGGTGTACCGATTGAGACAACACGCCAACTCAGAGCATGGCGAGTGGATACCTGGCAGAGCGAGTGGGCCAACAGCGATAAGGGCCGCCGTGTATACAACTTCGTCCCTGATATCCGGGAAAGACTAAAACTAAAACATATTGATCCCAGCCGCGGTATGGTACATTTCATCACAGGACATGGCCCATATCCCACGCATCTGTACCGCGTGAGTCTGCAGCAGACTAATAGATGCACATGCGGGGAAGAAGGTTCCCCTGAACATACTGTCTTCTTCTGCGGACAACGCACGAACATAAGACACACAGTACACATAAATCGCCTGAACACACAGAACGAACTATATGCCATAATACGCGATCCGGAAAGGTGGACTGAACTCAACAAACTAAAGGACGAAATCTCGAAGATCCAACAAATAGAATACTTGCGCAACAGACCCTACCGAAGGCAAGTCGGTCCAAACAGACGTCACGATGCCCAGGGGGACACAGATATGATTAGCACCACGAGTGATGAAGAAGAAACAGATACAGACCAGGGCACCAACACAGATATTGAAGCGTCCAGCGCGGATGATCCATAGTGTCAACCAAGTCAAATTCAAAGAACAGAGTGGAACAACCGACAAGAGGTGCACAAGTCACACACAATCCTAAAAACAGATTGCACCTTATATGTAAATAGTTAACAGCATCTCCATGTCTAATAAGGGCTTAAAGTTGGGTACCTCTTCAAGGGACCTACGCCTTCTGTTAAGAGGCAGCGCACAACCTGGATGGAAGGATCTTAATTGTGGTCCCTCTCTTTTGAGCCCAACCCGACGGATACCTATGGTAGATCGGGGAAAACCACCGTTCAGGCTATGATGCTGGCGGGGCCGGAAGGTGCTAACTGCCACACCACGTATCATTGTAAGTCTCATTGGCTCAGCGTGAACTGTTTGTACAACCAACCTACACAGCCTATACCTCAACCTCCACTACACTAATAACTTCTGATCTGAAGCTTAAAGTTAGGCATCTCTTCAAGGGACCTACGCTCCCTGGTAAGAGGCAGCGCACGTCCTGGATGGAAGGATCTTAATTGTGGTTCTTCTCTTTTGAGCCCAACCCGACGGATACCTATGGTAGATCGGGGAAAACCACCGTTCAGGTCGTGTTGTCGGCGGGGCCGGGAGGTGCTTGCGCCTGATGTAATCTACTAGGAGCCTTGTAGGCTCAACACAAACCGTTAGCGTCATTACCTTATTACTTTTACCACAAGTACCCTTTCATTAGCAACTTTGAGCCAAGCACAAAATCAGTTACCTCTCTATTGTATATCGTAAATAGTTTAGCAGGCTGGACATGGAGTTCTTAGTCTTAGTTTCTAGCTTTAACGTACTCTAATCTCTTGTAGTTAAGTTAGTTTTTAGGATGGTAGATGTTAA
This sequence comes from Schistocerca cancellata, assembly GCF_023864275.1. NCBI lineage: Eukaryota > Metazoa > Arthropoda > Insecta > Orthoptera > Acrididae > Schistocerca > Schistocerca cancellata. Next base: position 88,690,714 of record NC_064627.1, on the reverse strand, counting down.
AGGCATGGTGAGCGACGGCCAGCGTCTTGAGGGTCATTCCAAGACCCGGTCCGCCGCCCACAACCAGGTGACGGGCAATATTATACCTATCCCTTCTCTATTCAGTTCTCTCCCTTCCTTCTTTCTAAATATTTAATTTCGTTTTGTTTATTAATATCTTACTTGATTTTGTATTAGTTATAAGTTTTTCTAATGCTGCACACAAAAAAAAAGATATCAAATGGATCTAAGCAAATAGAGCCCGCCTCCACGTGGCGGGACACGGGCAACGGTGTGAGTGGGGACGGGAGCCGGGGTGGTGCTACTTTCAGTCACTCCGGACCCCGGACCCAGTCACAGCAGCTAAGTGGCAACATACGACCCACCATAAGAAATTAGACGGTGGGTCATAAAATATAAGCAGCTAGTGAAAAGAAAAAAAAAAAGAAAAAAAAGTGTCCTCATCACCATCATTTCATCCACATCGACGCGCAAGTCACCGAAGTGGCGTCAAATCGAAAGACTTGCACCTGGCGTACGGTCTACCCGACGGGAGGCCCTAGTCACACGACATCCTGATAAATTGTAATGGTGTAGACCGACCCTGCAAGATGGCGTGTATTTGGTAATGCCCATTGGAAAAGAAACTTCTCAGAGGGGTGGCAGAAAGCAACGCCTTACAGCAAGTACTATGTGCGTTACCACAAAATGGCCAATTGAAATACCGAAATTCTGCTCGGAAGGCTGATTTGCCGGAAATCTGCCGGCAATTCTGAACTGGGTGGGACAGGAGTCGTGGGCACTCTGGGGGGGAACTCGGGCGTTTATGAAGTCGACGGTGTTTGAGTCTCGGTTGTGAGAAGGGGGGGGGGCGAACTCGTGCCAAGTCGGCTGACGTCTCGTATTAGAACGTGGGATATCAGGTAGCGTCTGTAGGCAACGGGGCGGATCTGGTGAGAACTTGTGGAAGACAATAAATTCCATCTGTTCCTCTGGAAACCTGAGCTGCGTTGGTGTGTGTCCTTCTGCCTTTTTTACTCTCGGCTCTTCTCCTATTTTGCTTGTAGAGGAGATAAAACCAACCAGTGGAGACGGTGTAGTTAGTGTTTATTGTGCCCGTTTACCAGTCCAGTGGTCGGGTCTCAGAGCTTCTCGAAGGCAGGTGGATTGCTACACGCCAGCGATTAGTGGTATGGAAGAAGTGACTATCTGAACGCTGTCTCGCGGGTTAGAGCGACGCTGGCGACCTTGTTTAGCACGACAGTATACGTATAGCAGTGCTGGGATTTAAGGAGGGTGAGCCAGCGAACGTCGCTAGGGTCCCTTTCACACGAGTGACTTCTTTTCTTAGTTGACTGCCCGTTGCAAAGCTCAAGGTGAGTCTACAGCCGCACTCTCGGCTGTTTGTTCCTGCACTAGGTCATGCCCATCACGAGCACTTGTCAGCGCCAAAACTGGATGTGTTGGGAGAGCTGTCTGTTGTGCGGTTTGGCACCGGAACTGTGAAAGTGAAGTTCTCAGACAATATCCGTTTCAATAAAATACCGAAATATAGTAACATAATGCAGGAACAAGATATGTTAACAGCGTTTATTTATGGCACAAGCAGAATTCATAGTGAATATTCTTGACAGAGGTCGTATAGTAAATTCTTCACACTCCTGGCAACTGAAAGAATAAGAACTGTCGTCCAAACGTTTGAAAACATTTACATTCAATCGCTCGAGGAAATATATACTTACGAGAGGCTGCTGAAAATGGCGCCTTCGAATTCTTTATGTGAACACACTTAAAATTTTCAAACAAAACAAACTTTTTTAACATTCTACGTCTTTATTCTTTATGTCTACAAATTTATTTCTCAACATAGTCACCGTAAACCACAACCACATTTATATGAAGATGGTATCTGTTCTTTCGGGGCCAGCCGGTGTGGCCGGGCGGTTCTAGGCGCTTCAGTCTGGAACCACGTGACCGCTACGGTCGCAGGTTCGAACCCTGCCTCGGGCATGGATGTATGTCCTTAGGTTAGTTAGGTTTAAGTAGTTCTAAGTTCTAGGGGACTGATGACCACAGATGTTAAGTCCCATAGTGCTCAGAGCCATTTGAATTTTTTTGTTCTTTCGGACATGCCCGAAAGAACAGATACCATCTTCATATAGTTAAGGCTAACCGGTCATTGACCTTATTCTTCTGTGCTGGATGCACACGCATTGCCCGAACTCTTCCGGGACTCGGTAAGATTGTCTGCCGCGAGTAATGAGTTTAATGGGCAGGGGCACTATGAATGTAGTGTGTGGACATTAAGTTGGGAATGTGGGTCTCACGGGGAGCGTGCAGGGGATAACTCCCTGCAGTCGCACTATTGTCTGTGCCCTCGGTGGCTCAGATGGATAGAGCGTTTGCCATGTAAGCAGTGGATCCTGTGTTCGAGGCCCGGTCGGGGCATACATTTTCAAGTGTCACCGTTGATGTACATCAACGCCTGTCGACAGTTAACGGTCTTGATTTAATTATCATTACAACCACATTTATCCCAACGAGAGACCAGTTTGTTGATACCGTCGCTGTAGAATGATTGACTTTGTTGACAGAGTTAAAAACCTCACGTCTGCTTGCACCGCTTTGTCACCATCAAAGCGAAGTCGTCGAAGGCGTTCCGTAAGTTTCGGAAACAGGTAAAAATGGGATGCGACCAAGTCGTGTCTGTACGGAAGATGTTCGACGAAGTCAATCAAAGGAGTCGGGTGTCGCAGCGCTCGCGTGTGGTCTGGCGTTGTAATGCTCAAGGAGAGGGTGCTACATTAGAAACACGATTACAGCTCGCTGTTTCACACGCACCGACATAGTCAACTTACACACCGCCAAGTTACACGCTACAATTCGGAACCCTCTAGCAAGAAACGGTTGCAACTTCGGTCGGCGAAGCGGGAAAGTTGACCGAGTAATACGCATGACGTGTAATACGTTAACCGTTATTGAGAGCACAATAAAAAATTCGGAGGCATTATTTTTGTTCGGGTCCTCGTGCAAACACATGAAAAAATATGCAGAAGACATAAAATAGCGCGAAATTTAACTTTACGCTTGTTTCCAATTTTCTTTGTGAGTATCAAATAACGTTGAGAAGTATATTCAGATTTAAATACAGTTGACTGTTTCACTTTGTTGAAGCAATTTTCGATAACATACTTTTACCCATTTACGTTGTTCTTATTGCATAGTCTAGACTTTTCCTTCGTCCATGTATTATAAATATACCATTTTGGTTACAAATATTTCGTGTTTTTTGTGAGACAACACTTCTAACAAAAATAGGAGGCCATCGTGCAACCTCGTAATAGCAAGATAAAAACTAAGAAGATACAATAGTAGTAATAGAAGTGGTCTAGGTGAGACCAGGTTAACTTCCGTTGTTAGCAGTGCCCCGTTTCTTTGCACGTGCAGTAAGTAGGCCTACGTAGCATGATCAGGATTTAATGTCTTCACACTCGGCACGGCCAGATTATCTACCTGCCACGTGGTCAGTGGCTGACTCGCATGAGGCACGCACGCGCAGTGAGTAACATTATTCGTATTCGCAGGAAATAACTGGGAGTAATCTGCTGGGAGTAATATGCCATCGGTGTTAATGGTTTCTTTCACAGTAAGCGGGAATGTAAAGTAACTCTGAATCGAAGTATCCCACTAGCTGTTCGGAATGTGGTTATCTATTTGGGAAAAGCACGAATACCATTGCAAAAACTTATCGATACTTACAGTAAAGACATTAAGTACATGAAACATTTGCAGAAGGAACTGCTGTTTGTGATATTCGTATTTTCCTTGCCTGTGTGTCAAAGCGTGTTTCTGTGCGCTTTCTGTAGACAAAGTAGCTCAGGGGCTTTTCTATGACGTATACGAATCGTGGAGAAGTCACAGCTGCAGCCCTGTCGAGTCTCCTGACAAAGGAAGAGTTGCTGATTAAACTGCATAACTAATTAAATTATATTTCCGGTCGCAGATGCGGATTGCTTGTACAATTACGAATCAAATGACACTAATCAGGGATTGACTGAATTATTAATTCGATGGTCAACGAAATTAATGAATGAATACATTATACTGAATCAACTTTCCCAGCAATCTGAGACCACTGGTGGCCAACCCGAATAAAGCACTATCGACTGGCGGGACCGGAGAAATTTTCAGAGCCATAGATAACTATTATTAATTACGGACAAGATAGAGAAATTTTGCGGTTTCAGAGCCATAGATGAATCATTGCTAATTACGGACAAGGTGGAGAAATTATGTAGAGGTTCCGAGCTGTTACATTAAATTTCGAGCAACAGCAACCTCGCTAGATGTGGAAGGATACAATCTCTACCCTTTTTCGCAGAATTGGAGTCACTTCAGTTCACCCAACAGCTGAACTGGCCTTAGCAGACTGTAAGCGTCACGCGCCGCTAGGCTGGCTGCATTGGCCGCGGGAAGTTCTTTCTGTCGTCAAAAGCCTACATGGAGGGCCATCAGCACCGACAACAATGCGCAGAGTCGCTCTCAGGACCCAAGCGCATACCTTTTTGGTATGCATGAGCTTGATTCTGTTACTTGGTAACAGCCTTAAACTGAGCCGTTCGGTTTAGTGACGCAGTTTCTGAATAACAAACGATGCAAACACTTGCATCTCAGTCGACAGCATGGCGTCTTTTGCCATGATGACGGAGTGAGCTAGTCGCCCTGTTCCTTCAGCGCTTGCGTTCAAACGCAGATGTCATAGTTATTGATTATCTCCATATTGATTTCAAATTTTCAAATATTTTCGTGGTTGTCCGCTAGCGCTCCCTCTCAGAGAGGTAGTCCCAGTTGTTCATGTTTCGTTTCTGTGTTCAGTGGTATTTTATTTTTCGGTCTTGACGTAAAGCAAGACATTGTCATGCAGGTTATTTCATGAAATGTGAGTGACTCGGTCTCTTATAGCATGTAACAGGCTATCTCTCATTTCAAGTATTTTGTTTTGGTGAATATATTTAACTTTTATACCAGATCTGTATGCCTACTGGTCTCTAGTATTTCCTTCTCGCGACAAATCAATAAGCTTTTATTTAACTGCCGAAATCCAGACGTGAAGAAATCCGATACCACCACGGCCGAGAGGATGACAGATTGATAGACGAGGTTAATTATCCAGCTAATCGAAAATCAGTGATAGACAGTTCACACACTTCTTACCAATCACGCCACGTCGAAGAAGGTTCAACAGTTGTAAAAGCCCAGTATATGTGTATGAGCATTTCTTCGAAACTTTTAAATATTAGGTTGCCTTTCATGAAATGTTTCGTGTGACTTCACCAAAATTGAAATAGCGTTTATGCTATTTCTATCCTTGATTTATCACCTTAGCATTCTTCGCTGTTGGGGACAAAATCCGAAAACAAATTGTGAAGAGTAATACAAAAAATAAAATCTAAACTGCCAGGATTAGGGACAGCTAAAAGATAACTAAACAAAAGTTATGCGTTCCCGCAGTAAAATATTAACACATTCCAAGAATAGTACTGTCCAAAAAATACCAGACATCAGTGATCTTGGATGCAGTTTAGGTCTAATGAACTCTGATCTCCTGGCGCAAACGTCTGTGGAAGTCATCGAAAGCTCGAAGACGACAAATGTGACGCGACAAGAGTTCCATGAAACATTTATTCAAGAATGTCGCCCCGAAAAACTACAATCTCGTGCCAGTAGAAACACTTAGACCATGAGAACAATTTCTTGCCCAACATGTTCGAGATGATTCACACGAAGACACAAGTCATCCGCAACGGTGGAGAATGATCTGAATAGAATCACAGCAGCAGTTTATTTTTATATACAGTGGTTGAGGTGTATGTTAATGCGTTATTCACATTAGTGTTATACGTAGTTCGATCAACATTGTTTCCAATGTTATTTTCTTTTTTATGATGTATATTACATGACTTGTATTCTAAAACAGTTGTTATTTCCTTTTAGGAAGGGCTACACTTTATGTTGGCATTGATTTCTGAAACAGATCGGGTTCGGAATATAAGTTAAAATGTTGCTGAAGTTATGGTCACAGTATGACAAAGACCCATAAATTCGGATATGAGGATAAATATAAAAGTTTCAAAGGGGAAGACCAGGAAGGAAACGATACTAAATTTATACAGAACAATGGCTGTTCCAAATCTGTAATACACGAGTGAAACATGGATACTTACGAAAAGAACGCACTTCACTGAAATGACTTTTTTTTTCTTCTTTCTTAAATGCTACAGTATACTGAATAGATCAATTGTCGACGTGATTTGTATGTCTCTCTGATGACTCCCTGCGGAAAACTGGGGAGGTCCATGAAGACGAAAGGAACGATGCGCACTGGAGGAGGCTACGACTGAGTGAAGACGATGCTTGTTCTACGCTATCCACTCAGAGCTGAAGGGTATGGCATGTTGCTAGCGTCACCAGCTTTACAGGAGCACCAGCAGGCTGCCCAAAGACTTGTGACTTATCATGTCTAGATGGATTTGTGCGGGCCAACGGCCAATGGATAAAAGAAAAAAAACATTGCAGCTCTTATAATAGTTGAGTCTGAAGTACACAAACAGCTACTCCCTCCTGTGCTAGTCAGTTTGTATTTTTTTCTTTTCTTTATTGGTGTTTCATTCCTCAAAGTGGAATGGCCTAGCAGCAGTAGGTAACTGCTATTATGCCATTCAGGTTTTTAAGATACAATATGGCTAAAAGCAAATATTAAAAGGTAAAAAAAGCAGATGCTATAGATTAAAACATAATCTTAATGTGACAACAATTATTTCCAGGTGAGCAGTGTGGTGTGCTGGATGGTGACACTGGTGATCCTTTGGGTCAGCTGTATGGCGATGTTTGGAGGCTCAATGATCAATTCCAGGCAGATGAACAAATGGAACGCAAGTAGCGGGGCAGCAGGGGCATCAGGGCTTTTTGTCGCTTTGGGTTGCCTATATGAGGGGCAAGTATGCACTCAGGGACGAACCTATTGTTCCCTTTTCATTGACAGATTGTGACCCGCTGGGGACAATCCTTCCTTTTGATTGATCCTCCTCCTCAGGACATCTCCGACCCTTCCCCATTCCCCCCCCCTCCCTCCCACACACTGGTACAGGTACATTTTCAGTCGTTAGTTATTCGAATAGCCACCTTCCACTGTATCAATTTGAGTGACTACTTAATTAAATTGGAGACCACCCCCTCCGCCGCTGCACCCGACCCTTTGCTGCCTGCAAAGTGACGTCTCTGTGCTGGAGAGGAAGGACCGCATGACAGGAAATTCAATTACATAGCGAAGGGTATATTGTTTATTTATCAAAAATTCAGTTTGCAGGGATTGGATTTCTCTTGCTCAACGTTCTCTGCTGTTTGGGAAGTTACAGGTGTTGTAAAGAAATAATTAAATAGATCGCTTTATTTTATTCCGATTGCGCAAGCAATACTATCATGAAACATCCATCAGACGTAATTACACTGTTAAAAGTCGTTGGATCGCGAAGCGTGCGTCGTCCACTGGACGGCACAGATTGCCACCCGTTTAGACCTCCCAGAATCAGGACGCGCCGGTGAGAGCCTGAGAAGAGCCCACACCACACGCAAGTGTCCGCGCGGGCCCCGTGACTGACAGACCGAATGAGGCACTAATCCTCGATCAAAAGCATCTGAGAAATTCCTGTCGTTCTCTGTTTCTCCTCGTGTCCTGTCGGGCCGGCACGCGCTGTCGGTCATGGTCGCACTGAACCGTCAACAAAACAGCGTTTACCCCATAAACGCCTGTGGAATACCGACGCACGCAAGAAGGTAGATACCTGTTTGAGAATCGATCCACCATGGACTCTAAACTGCCCCAGGTCTTCTAGCGCATATTCCTGTGTTGCATTTCACAATCTGCTTTGGGAGTTATTACATCCGGTGTTGCGGAATATCATCACATACATAACCTGAATATCACGGGAATTAAATGTACCACTGAATAAAGAGAGAAAGAGAGAGAGAGATAGGCACTGCCGAGCAGAGAGCTGTATTCTTCCTGTTTATATATCTCTGTATTTGAATACGCCTGCCCATACCAGTTTCTTTGACGCCTCAGTGTATAAGCCCTCATAATGGTGCACTCGCTCTCATTCCGTTATCGTCCCCGGCGGGATCAGCTCGACTGCATTGTTCTCGCTCGTGTGTGTGTGTGTACGCGCGCTACCGGTTTATTTGTAGGAATTACCAGGTAAGCATATATTTAAAATGGTTCAAATGGCTCTGAGCACTATGGGACTCAACTGCTGTGGTCATAAGTCCCCTAGAACTTAGAACTACTTAAACCTAACTAACCTAAGGACAGCACACAACACCCAGCCATCACGAGGCAGAGAAAATCCCTGACCCCGCCGGGAATCGAACCCGGGAACCCGGGCATGGGAAGCGAGAACGCATATATTTAATTTCATAGCATGAGGTCAGATTTTGCAGTGTATACTTTCGTAAAACGTTTCACAGTACCAAGCTCAGATTTAGGTCTTAATTTTTTTCTCTGTTCCAGCATACATACACCAAAACGTGGAAGAGCTGGAGGTGGAGGTCCAACAGCAGCAACAGAATCACCGTAAAAAAATGGTTCAAATGGTTCTGAGCACTATGGGACTTAACATCTATGGTCATCAGTCCCCTAGCACTTAGAACTACTTAAACCTAACTAACCTAAGGACACCACACACATCCATGCCCGAGGCAGGATTCGAACCTGCGACCGTAGCAGTCGCGCGGCTCCGGACTGAGCGCCTAGAACCGCTAGACCACCGAGGCCGGCAGAATCACCGTAAGTAATATATATATTTATCATCGTTTACGTAATATGATATTGTTGCTGTATATGATTTCGAGGATTAAAATCTATTCATTTCACCAAAAGTTTCGTATTGTTTGGGTGTTTGGGTATATATAGACATTAATTTTATTTCATCTCCATATTACTGTGTACATGTAATTAAATTTCATCATATACGTAATATGGTATACATTCTTTATTGTTGTAGGTGATTTCCTGGAAGATGAAGAGGGGGGACAGGGAGGGGTATGCACTGGAGCCATCGCAGAACTCATGTGAGCGTATATTATAAAAAATATATTTTTGTTTCCTGTAGTTTTTGCGTGTGTATGTTCCTTTATTATTAGATCATTATTCTGCAAGCGATATACGGGAGATGAATGGATGGACGCTCCCCAATTCACTATGTGGAGGAGATGGAGGAAGACCTTCATCATCGTGAGAAGATGAGGGAGATGCCAATTAGCCAAAGCGAAATAGATAACACATATTCACTCTGCTTCCAAATAATCAGTATTCTTTCTTTCCCTGCAGCAGCAGCGACACCAGGCGATGTCTATGACGCTGTACTTAACTTTTTTTCCGTTATTCTACAGCGGCTGCGTCAGGGAGACAATTCCCACACCTTGGCTTGGGTACTGTGGGCGGCGAAACGAGTTGCTGTGCGGCGGCGTCGCCGGCAAGAATGTCTCCAGTCGCCGCGCGAGAAGCCGCCGCCGTCGCCGCCGCCCCCGGTCGCCACCGCCCCCGGTCGCCACCGCCCCCATTCCCGCCGCCCCCGCAGCGGCTACCACAGCGCCGCTCTGGCGTTCATGGACCGCCATCCCTCAGGCTAGCGGATCAGAGCTGCAGCAACCAGGCTGCTCGCATTGGCTCGATTACGCAGCCTCCCCCCCCCCCCCCCTCCTCCTCATCCTCCGACACGACCTCGCCAATCTCGTGAGGTACCGCACATACCCCTCTCAACATATCACCGCAATGACGCCAAAATTACGCTCCGCTTCCTGGAAGCGCTACGTTTTATGCAGGCGTCACTCTAGAAACTCGATGAAATTCTACCTCAGGAGGATATGCATATCACTCGAGCTACATTTCCCGACGAGTAAAAGTTTCAACTTGTGACTAGGAAGGGTGTTCTCCCATACGAGTGTGTGGATAATATGGCGAAACTCAACGAATCCAGGCTATCCGACATCGCTGCATTCCCCAGCAACCTTACAGCCAATGCCATAACGGATGCAGAGTATGAGCATGCCATGAATGTCTGGCGGGAGTTCAACATCTCCACTTTCGGAGAGTACACACAGCTTTGCAAGGACACAGGCATGTGTTCGCTTGCGGACGTTTTTGAGAAATTCCGGAGCCTATGCATGACCTCATCTTCTCTGGAGCCCACCTTTTATTACACTGTTGTAACGGCGACTGGAACAGTCTTGGGGTTGAAGTGACGGAAGATGCGGCGGGACCCACAGAGCGGTCAGCGAACAACACAACGGGAGAGGATGGACATGACCAACGAAGAGCCTTACGACAACAACAAGAACGAGACAACAGAGTCAAGGAAACCCAACTAGCCAACCACGTCCACTCGTAAACAAAACACGAAAGTACATACGCTGTCTAAGGCGAGGCGATATGACCTGAGACGTACGCAAGGTTAGACTGGCAGGCTGAGCTTTTTTTTTTCTTTCTTTATTGATTTTCAATTCCCCCCGAAGGGGGCGGGCCGGCAGCAGCTTACTACGCTGCTCTACAGCCTACAGACTTTTTGTAAATAAAGGAAGAAGAAAGAAACAAGGAAAAACAGGCGATAAAATGGCGATTTAAAGTGAAAAATGGCGTAAAATTGCGGAAAGTTAAAACAGAAAGCAAAGGCGGGTTGGCAATGTAGATAAAAGACACAGGAATCAGACAAGTAACACAGTAGACACACAATTAAAAAACATGGCGACAGTCTGGTTTCTGTTCGCAAGTAATAAAAAGCACACCCAGCGACAGTATGATGGCTGTTCGCTACACTTCCCAAAAGACACAACACGGAGCACGCACTGGAAAAAACACACTGTAAAACACTGCACGAAAAAGGCAGCACAAAGATGGCACTCCCGACCCAAGGCAGAGGGGGGGGGGGGGGTGACCTGGAGTAGAGGGAAAAACAAGGAGGGAGGATAGGAAAAACGAAAAGGGGGGGGGGAAACCAAGGAGGGAGAGGACTAATAAAGAGGGAGGAGGGCAGACGCGAGGGAGAATGAGAGGAGGCAGAGGAGGGAAATGTAAAAGGACACAGGGGAGAGAAGGGGGCAAAGAGAGGGGAGGTGGGGAAGAAAGAGGATGGAAGGGGGGGAGAGGGAGCCCGGGAAAAGGACAGAGGAAAGGAGGGGGAGTGAGGATCAGAGTTGATAGGAGGGATAAATGGAGAGAGAGAGGGCATCATCCGGAGGGGGAGTTGATGGAAGCCACCCTGGGAAAGGAGATGTAGGGTGTAGAGATGGAGGGTAGGGGGGACACAACGGGGAGGACGTGGCAGGGGGCGGGGAAGGGAGAGGAGAGGAGCAACCAGGGGGTGAAGGGGAGCAGGCTGAGCCAGAGGAAGGTGCTTAAGTACGCTATCGGGGACGCCGCTATTGGCCGCTGCAACCACGTGTTCCACTGTGGCGCCCTCACTCCAAATGTGGGCCAGGAGGCACGCGCCGCCACTGCTTACGGCGCGATGGTGCAGAGACCTCTAGGGGTCTTCGACGTCCATGACGTCTGGAGGGGATTCAAATTCCGCGGCGCGTGGTACTAGATACACGGCACTGGTGTTGCCTTGGGATGCAATGCTCATGGAAACAAAGTGCAGCATCGAATTATTGACTGATGCTGACATGCTTCTTTTCTTTGAGCGAGGGATCCGTCAGAGACTTTTCCAATGTATCCATAGGCACATGAAGGCAAATAACCCACGAAAATGTGACAGGTTCAATGCATCCCTTGACTCGAGCTACATAACGTATCTGGATGTAAATAACATATACAGGCCCGCCATGCAGCAATTACTGCCGGTTGATGAGTTTCGATGAGTGCCCAAAGACGAAAGCAAGGGATTACATGGAAAAATCATGTGGTGTATGGCAGCTGATTCCGATGTGGTAGAGGCAGAACTCACATACCCTATTAGTTTGCATGACGCACACGCCGATTTGCTGTTGTGTCCAGAGCAACTAGTTCCGCGAAGTAGCTCCCCCCCAAAACTGATGAGAACGCTGGGGAATGAGATACGTTATTCATTATCATAATCTTCAGCAGCGTCTCAGCTTAAGTTCGGAGCTGGTTATAATCATCTGGGCTATCTCCTTCAAGCAGTTCCCCTGTTTGAAGGAGTATATTCATTTGAATACGAGACAGGGTACTCCCACGATGTGTGACTTCGAGAAAGATTTTTAAAAATTAATGAATAATTCAATTTTGGGTGAAAACAATGGAGAATTTGAGGGAACGAAGTGAAATTTTGATTAGAACCGACTGGGATGGGCGCTATGGCGTAAGAAAACGCATTGCCAGACAATTTTAATCGGGTCACCATGTTCAATAACTTCGTTGCTGTAGAGATGGCGATGACTGCAGTAGAGTTTACCAAATCTACGTATTTACATGAGGAAATGCATACCAGTCCTATCAAAACTCCACATGTACCACTTTCATTATGAGTTTGCGAAAACTCATTCTGCAGATCTTAAATTGTTTTATATGGATACAGCCAGCTTCATTTACTGGGTGAAGGACTGCAATCCATATGAAGAAATGAGAAACCACGGTAATGAATTCGACATGTTCTCATACATGGCCGATATTCCTTATGGTATTGTTTTACAGAACAAGAAGGTTATCTGCCTTATGACGGACGAATCGAATGGATTGTCGACTGTGGAGTTTGTAGGTCTACGATCAAAAATGTATGAGTATTGCACATTATAAGGTGCCACCCAGAGGATGGCTAAGGATGTGCGTCGTATGGCATCGAGAGCCCTCTCTAACTTAGACTATTTGCGCTGCCTGTCAGCAGTGTTCACGGTGCTGCACCGCAGCCGCTGCATATAGTACGCCAGACTAGTATTCGATCGAGAGGACACGAGGTGTACACCGTGCTGCAGTCTAAGATCGGACTGTCACCTCATGGCAATAAAAGGGTCATTTGTGATGACGGGATTAAAAGTATCCTGTACTCACACTACTCACTTGTACCGAGAGAAGGGGTGGGGGACTCTGATTGAGTGAGAGGGAGAGAAAGCGTGTGTGAGAGAGAAATTGTGTCTGCAGAATAGTAGTATGATCCTTTTATCATAGCATAAGTAATTTTGTGTGCGTGTGTGTGTCGTGTAAATATTTATGTGTCCTATTTACATTGTACATACACACATAGATCATGTGTGAAAAAAAAGATAGAGAAAAAGAAAAACATGTTTATATATGCACACCATGTGTGTGAAACAAAAAAGTTTTTAAAAAACTTAAAAAGTATAAAAAATTAAAAAAACATAAACCGGAAAAAGGTATTTGTATGTTTATTTATTCATACATAATGTATGTACAGCCTGTAAATATATATCTATTCACAATGTTCATCTTGTAAATACAATAGTTTTTAAGTTATTCATTTGCCCCTAGTCAGTGAAGTCAGGTTAGTTTTTAAGTGTATACAGTCCATCAGAATTATTATTAATGTAAAAACCTTTGCTATTGGGGCTGTTGAAATTAGATTCTAAGTGTACATAGTCCATCAAAATTACTGTAAAAGGTATGTACTAGAACAGTGGAATTTAGTTGTAGTAAAGAAAGCATCTCAGCATTAGTTTTTAGCGGAGATTTGTAAAAAAAAAAAAAAAATGCCGTGTTACTGGAAAAAAAATTGAAAAAATATTCTCGACCAGTGTAACTGTTGTTGTGTATAAGTTAAAATTATCTCTATATTGAAATAGCAGAGTCAAATTGTACCTAAAGAATACTATATTGTAATCTCAAATACTGAATTGTATTTATGTGAACTGAATAAACGAAAAAATTCGTTACCATACGTTATTATTTACAAAAATATATATAAAGGCTGTGCAGTTCACAAATGACACTAGTTTTCCTGAAGATGTGTGCTGTTGTGTAGGTGGCGTGTAAGATGGAAGATAACAAAAGGTATAGAATGGTTGCATGGAATTAGATCTACCGTGCAGCACGAATTGGGTTATGGGAGAAGGAGGCACGTGACCGCACCTGCTTCCAAAGACACACAGCAGACATATCTAAAATTATATCTCCTGTGCTTGAAGAAAACCATAGATATAGTATCTGTGTAAAACAGTACACTGTCCAAGTGGGAACAGGGTTGAAAAAAGATCACAGCAGTTGTGAGGTACAAATTCATTTATTTCTCATCCGACTTAAAAGTAATTTTACATTTTCATAAGTCGACACAGCAACACTATTTTCACATGTATTATTCTTCCTGAGTCGAAGTAGAGCAGGACACCCGTAGGATTCCGTCTAGAATAGCAGCAAACTTGAAGAATCGACGCATCTATGAGATCTTCTCCTTTCCCTTCACATGGATTATTGTATCCGTGTGGAAGAATAATCGAAGCGAAGTCACCATATCGTTATAGGGCATGCCAGGATCATCCCAGTGAATTCCATGGAAGAAATAGGTTAACCACTTTGCTCAATTCTGTGTTTTAACGCACTTTACATCCTTGAAAGACCTCAGAGATGCAATGTTTGCTGAGAATGTCTCTATTATTCCGGTATCTCCTATGTACATTACGAATGCAACATCTTTAAATATGAACTGTCTATGCCCAGAGCATATGAAATGATGTTCACACCTTTAGATGCCATTGTTGAATGCTCTAAGTACGGCGCAGTATCTGTTCATTTATATTGCTCGTTGCACAACACTGGTGAGCGGGCAGTAGTTGATCACACAGTCATGTAGAACTAGAGCATACGCTGTGGTGTGCTCCAGGAAATTTGTTGAACATTAAAATTCAATTCGTACATCTATAGGTCCATAATTAACTATCTCGTTCTGTTTCGAACAGTCTATTACAATTATAGGCGGTAGCTCCTTCAATTTCCATGGACTGAGTAGACACCCTCCTCCTTCCTATTCAGCATTTTCGTAGTAAGAAGCATGAAACCTCGCATACATGTCATATGCTAGACTGTATGCATTTTCATTCCACTACAGGTGTAAATTATCATATGGGTAGAATTCTCAATTCAGGTAGAGTCTGGCATTAGTTAACTTGCAGTTGTCGAGTATTTGCTATAGTCACCCTTCTATCAGTCTGAAACGTAAGTATGATGAAATCTAGGCGTCACCAGATGCGAAGAGGTTTTAATAGCCCACGTTTTCCTGCTTGCAGTCGGTAGCACTGGTTACTCGGACACCTCTCAAGAGCGAAATGTTAGTGGTAGGTACGTACCACAATTCAGAACTTTTAAAAGCTTCAAACGCTCCTTGTCTGATACACAGCTTGTCATCCACTATATCAACACTCTGACCTTGCAGCGACACCGGAATGTTTGGGGATGGTGCATACGTCAGAGACCAGTACTGACCTGCACCATGTGGTGTAGGGCCTCCGGTAGAGTTCTTCTGACAGTCAGGGACTTGCTGAGTGTCTAACGGACAATAGCAGCTCTTCGTCTTGGTGCAGCAGGTGGGCTATGTGAGCTACTGGAGGGCACAATGCTCTTACCACTGCTAATCCACACAGGACAGAGTACGCTGCAACCCCTGACGAGGCAATGGTGGTTGCTGCTGGTCCGGACATCCTAGAAGTCGCTGAACAAGGAAAAAGAAGAAAAAACAATAATAATCCACATACAATGACAGAATTGAACAAAGAAAGGGAACTGCTGTGTGCAGTAATAGTAGCAATGACAAGCAATGAGTACTTACATTTACTCATCTTCTGCAATGAAGAGGCAGATGAGGATCTCGACTTCTGGCAATGCTTCACGGTTCTTCTTCTTCCAGAGACTGGCTGGGACTGGAAGCAGTGAGCTATTGCACTCGCCTTATATCCCCTACATCACGATGGTGTCATCAGAAATTAATTATTTATTAACTTAAGCAGCATTTCTGCAACGTTTCCCAATCAGTCATTTGTCTTGGAAGGACAGAGTTCTCGCATGCATCGGCATTCCACAGGCGTTTACCGTCTAAATCTGCTGTGTTTGTGATTCGGTCCGACTGCGACTGAAGGCGTGTGCAGGCCCGGAAAGACACAAAGAGAAACAGAGGAAGAGCACATGTTTCGACAGGAATTTCTCGGATGCTTTTGTTCGAGGATTAATGTGACATCTGGTCTGTCCGTTTCGGGGCCCAAGCAGACACCTGCATGTGGCGGCCGCGTCTCAGGCTGTCGCTAGTGTACCCCGACTCCAGGAGGCCTGCACAGATGGCATTCTGTGCAATCTAGTGGACGGCGCATGCTTCACGAGCGAACAGTTTTTAACAGCGTAATTACGTGTGGTATGTGTTTCATAACATTATTCTTTGCGCAGTCGGAATAAAAAGAAGCGACTGATTTAATTACTTCTTTACAAGACCTGTATCTTTACAAACAGCAGAAAATTATGAGCAAGAGAAATCCAACTACTGCAGATTGAATTTTTTATAAATAAACAATGTACCCTCTGCTTTGTAATTTCCTGACATGAGATCCCTCCTCTCAACCACTCATCCCCCAATGTCCAGGTAGGGGATAAGGAGAGTGGAGGGGTGTTGGAGGCTTTACCAGAGGAGGAGGGGTAATTAATTGATCAGTTTCAGTAAGTAGTCATCAAACATAGAGTGAGAGGAGGCTATTCAAATAACTCGGGCCTAATAGTATACCTCTATCACTGAGAGGTAGCCGGAAGGCTTGGAGGTTTCGTGAGGGGTTGGGGAGAGGGAGAGGATAGGTCCAAATGGCTCTGAGCACTATGGGACTTAACTTCGCAGGTCATCAGTCCCCTAGAACTTAGAACTGCTTAAACCAAACTAACCTAAGGACATCACACACATCCATGCCCGAGGCAGGATTCGAACCTGCGACCATAGCGGTCGCGCGGTTCCAGACTGTAGCGCCTGGAACCACTCGGCCACCCCGGCCGGCGAGAGGACAGGTGGGGGAACAATAGGTTAAGGATCTGTCAGTCAAAAGTATGGATTATCCCCAAGGGGTCTTCATCCTATTAGCAGAACAATAGGTTAAGGACCTGTCAATCAGAAGGGGACAATGGGTTTGCCCTGTAGTGCTTATATGCTCATGATGAAGGCAACATGCACTAAAAAACGCCCTAATGCCCCTGTTGCGCCACTACTAATGCAGTGAAAAACAGAAAAATAGAAGACAAACATACACTTGATCAGAAGTATCAGGACACCCATATGTAACTCAGAAATGATGACTGTGTGTTATGAGAGATGGATCCACCGTATAAACACATCTGGGAAGTACTATTTTGTCAGTACAGAAGCGATAACAGCAGAAGGCGTCTATCGGGATAGCTCATGACCTTGAACATCCACTATTCACTGTCCATCAGAGAAATTTCAACTGTTCTATAGCTGCCCACGTTGAATGCTGGTGATGTGATTGTGAATTGGGAATGAGAAGCAACAATCACAGATAAATCAAAATCAAGCAGACCTCATGTACTGAGGGTTGTGGGACATCGAGCATTGTGGTGGGTGGTTGTAAATATCGCATGTGATCAGCAGAACGAATCTCTCGTGAATTCCAAAGTACCACCAGCAGTCCAGCTAGAACCATGACTATGTGTAGGAAGTATGGGGTGCAATGGTTGAGCAGCTGCTCATAAGCCACACATTCCTGTAGCCAGTGTTAACCTACACTTGGAGTGATGTAACCAGACTGGGCGCTGATTGGAACGAGTCATGTAGAATGATGAATCACACTGTACCCTGCCACATTCCAATGCAAGGGTTTGATTTTGGTGAATGCCTCGGGAACATTAGCTGTTATCATTTGTAGTACCGATAGTGAAGTATGGAGGAGGTGGTATTATGGTATGTGGTGTGCTTAAGAAAACAGTAAATGGGGAAGGATACGAACACAGTTTACAGCATAGTGTTCAGCATATAAAAGAATTATAGTTCTGAGACAATGGTTGTTTGTATCAGTATGGGAGTGCACCCTGGCATAAAGCAGCATCTGTTAGACAACTCGTGTGGACAATAACATTCCTGAAATGGACTGTCCTGCCCAGAGTCCCGACGTGAACCTAATGGAACACGTATGGCACGAGTTAGAAAGTGGAGTTCACTCCACACCCCAGCGTCCAATGTTATTACCTGCTCTTCAGGAGAAACGTATTGCCATTTCTCTACAGACATTCAGGCGTCTCATTGAAAGTGTTTCCAGCACTATTCAAGCCACGATAAATGGCTCTGAGCACTATGGGACTTAACTTCTAAGGTCATCAGTCCTTTAGAACTTAGAACTACTTAAACCTAACTAAGGACATCACACACATCCATGCCCGAGGCTGGATTCGACCCTGCGACTGTAGCGGTCTCGCGGTTCCAGACTGTAGCGCCTAGAACCGCTCGGCCACCCCGGCCGGCCAAGCCACGATAAAGATGATGGATGGCCTCTGCTAGGTGTCCAGTTATTTTTGATAAGGTTGTCTATGTGAGGAGTTAATGAGTGTGGTTGGTGTTGAGTATCTGTCATATTACATTCTTAGGGTTTAGGTATTGCAGCAGGATGTGGTTGAGCTTGTGATGGAGATATGGTGCAGGAGGACTGGATGTAAGATCCACGTTACAGCAACTTGCAGAGTGGGGGCAGGCGGGAGGGTTTTGACAGAGGTCCACTCGTCCTTACCTGTGGGGTGACCAGCTTGATCCTGCCAGAGGTGTGTAGTGGCTGGCCATCCTTCAGCCAAGAGATAGCCAGCTGAGGATGACCCTCAGTGGAGCAGTTGAGCTGTGCTGTCCGGCCCACGTCCACCGTCTGCTGCTGTGGCACCATGTATGCTGACAGTGGCGCTGCAACCACAGAGAAAGCACATGTGTTATTCCGATAGGCCTCTGCGCTTTACGCAGTGCTGAAAAGAATAACTCTCACCTCTTTGTCCACAGCTGAAAATCCTGAAACAGGAAACTATCAAGTGAAATGCACCAATCACAGTCTACAGCTGGAACACCTGGCGACATTGGTTGTAAGAATCCAAACTGAAGGGTGTGCTGTAATTTATTCCAGCAATAAATGTTTCAGGTTAAAAATTCTATCATTCGTTCCAAATCCTCAAGCGCCAATCACTTATTCTTTCCTTTTCTGTCTTTTTGTCATCATATTCTCGAATCCCATATGAATTTAAGAATCCTTCACCCTTTCTCTAATCCCCTCCACACATAAATTATACATCTTCAGTTTTCAGTACTTCCCAAAAAATTGTTGTCAACCAACAAATACACTGCCTGACAAAAAACGCGAAGCACCCAGATGACATAGTTGAATGTAAATGTAACTTCATACACATGGGTATGTAAACGAATGAATTCCAATTCTCTGTAAGAAGTAGAATGGCCACTGGAGTGCAAAAGCATTTTTAGTGTTTAATGTTGTTACCAGCCTGGTAAGGGTATGTAAGGAATATATACAAAGCTGGATGGTTGGTGATCCCTTTGCAGGATGCAGACTTACCACATACTTGTGAGAGACAACTTTATCAGTATCTGACAGTGATATGGATGTTATTGTGGGTCGCCATTAGATCGACTGATCAAATCTTGCAATATCTGCATTTGTGGGACAGTCAACTGTGACAGGGTCTGATGTTGAATTGCATTGAGGGGGGTATGGCAGTGATCTGGATGGGAGATCCAATTCTTCATGTGATTTGGTTAGGAACAACGGCGTTATTCCTGGCATCATGGTACGAGTAGCCACCGAGTTTGACTTCACAATTTGCATGGTAATGACTGAACGAACTTCGACTGCACAGTGGTATGTCACGATCATCCTGTGTTCTTATGTGTTACCACTTATATGACACTTGCGTGGTGTCACATTTCTATAGGACACGGTCGTCCACGTATAGCTCGAATCTCTAAGAACAGTCTGCACGATTTTAAGTAACTCTGTGACCAGCAAGACCCCAGATTTGCCCCAGTCGACCAAGTGTGGGACTAACTCGGACGTCTGTCGCATCCTTGTACCAGTATTCAAGGTATCTAGGATCATTTACGCCAGTTATCCACTAGCACCAGCTTGCCTCAGAAGACGATACAACGGCTGTGTGACACCCTTCCCAATCGAATCAGTTCACTGTGTTGGCTCATGCAGAATTACATCAGTGTCTACAATGTGGTGGCCTATAGCTCTGTGGCACACAGTGGCAGTAATATAACTAAAATGAATATATTAATTTTACATACACTCCTGGAAATGGAAAAAAGAACACACTGACAGCGGTGTGTCAGACCCACCATACTTGCTCCGGACACTGCGAGAGGGCTGTACAAGCAATGATCACACGCACGGCACAGCGGACACACCAGGAACCGCGGTGTTGGCCGTCGAATGGCGCTAGCTGCGCAGCATTTGTGCACCGCCGCCGTCAGTGTCAGCCAGTTTGCCGTGGCATACGGAGCTCCATCGCAGTCTTTAACACTGGTAGCATGCCGCGACAGCGTGGACGTGAACCGTATGTGCAGTTGACGGACTTTGAGCGAGGGCGTATAGTGGGCATGCGGGAGGCCGGGTGGACGTACCGCCGAATTGCTCAACACGTGGGGCGTGAGGTCTCCACAGTACATCGATGTTGTCGCCAGCGGTCGGCGGAAGGTGCACGTGCCCGTCGACCTGGGACCGGACCGCAGCGACGCACGGATGCACGCCAAGACCGTAGGATCCTACGCAGTGCCGTAGGGGACCGCACCACCACTTCCCAGCAAATTAGGGACACTGTTGCTCCTGGGGTATCGGCGAGGACCATTCGCAACCGTCTCCATGAAGCTGGGCTACGGTCCCGCACACCGTTAGGCCGTCTTCCGCTCACGCCCCAACATCGTGCAGCCCGCCTCCAGTGGTGTCGCGACAGGCGTGAATGGAGGGACGAATGGAGACGTGTCGTCTTCAGCGATGAGAGTCGCTTCTGCCTTGGTGCCAATGATGGTCGTATGCGTGTTTGGCGCCGTGCAGGTGAGCGCCACAATCAGGACTGCATACGACCGAGGCACACAGGGCCAACACCCGGCATCATGGTGTGGGGAGCGATCTCCTACACTGGCCGTACACCACTGGTGATCGTCGAGGGGACACAAACCGTCATCGAACCCATCGTTCTACCATTCCTAGACCGGCAAGGGAACTTGCTGTTCCAACAGGACAGTGCACGTACGCATGTATCCCGTGCCACCCAACGTGCTCTAGAAGGTGTAAGTCAACTACCCTGGGCAGCAAGATCTCCGGATCTGTCCCCCATTGAGCATGTTTGGGACTGGATGAAGCGTCGTCTCACGCGGTCTGCACGTCCAGCACGAACGCTGGTCCAACTGAGGCGCCAGGTGGAAATGGCATGGCAATCCGTTCCACAGGACTACATCCAGCATCTCTACGATCGTCTCCATGGGAGAATAACAGCCTGCATTGCTGCGAAAGGTGGATATACACTGTACTAGTGCCGACATTGTGCATGCTCTGTTGCCTGTGTCTATGTGCCTGTGGTTCTGTCAGTGTGATCATGTGATGTATCTGACCCCAGGAATGTGTCAATAAAGTTTCCCCTTCCTGGGACAATGAATTCACGGTGTTCTTATTTCAATTTTCAGGAGTGTATATAAATCGAAATATTTAAATATATATAAATTAATAGTTTAACATTGTGAGATATAAACAAAAATGAAAATAAAAAACATTGGTATCTACAGGACTTGAATCAGGGTCTAAGAATTACCAGTTTCGCACCACTCGGCCCACAATGAAGTCATTATAATAGTGCTTTAAGAATATGACCTTTTGAATTCAGTAATCTGTGGCAAATAATTAACTTGTGTTTAAATATTTGTGCAGGACATGATCTGTCCTTGTTAAAACCACCTTGATATTCACCCAATTTACTCACTACTTTTTGTTTCTACTCTGTTTCTTACAAATTTGGAAAATATGTTGCATGCAGCTGGTTGCAAAGAAATGCCTATCTTGTCGTTAATGTGTCGTGTATTGTCTTTCTTATGTAGCGGATGTATCAAGGTCACCTTCCACACTCCTGGGACTTTTTCTGTTTTGCAAGTTTTCCAAAGATTCATTTTAGATAATTTCGTTAGATTTGGTAGAGAGCAATAGAGTCGTCCCCACTAAGTTTATAAGGTTTGAATAATTTCTGCAATTTCTTTGATAAATATTCTTCTACATTCTAATAAACTTTTGCGTATTTAGTTTATGGATGGTTCTGGTCAATGAAGAAGCTGATCAAAGTATTTTGCAACTATTTCGAAATTTTAAGTGTTTTGTAAGCCAAATCAGTGAGCCTCGACCCAGACCCTTCTGTTGTTAGATTTCCATTTGAAGTACATCTATGTAAATCTTTAAATTCACTTACTTCGCCATGGATCTATTGTAAATATCATCTACAGAAAACATACTAAATTCGTGCGTTCCCTCATATTCTCGTTTGTTTTACCACTATCTAGCCAACAGCCTTTTGACATACAAAGGTAGTAATCATAACCAAATAGAATATATTTTATGTATGTAAATTAAACTGTTAATTTTTAGTTTTTAATTAATAGTTTAACATTGTGAGGAATAAAATAAAATGAAAAAAGTAAAGATCGGTATCAGTGGAAATTGAATCTGGATCCACCAATTACCAGACTTTGCATTACACCACTCGCCCACAGTGCCATAGTAACAACGGGTTCTCATACTCTACACTTGCACAATAATCTACACATAGTTTCAAAGAAAAATACTGACCGAGTGCTGTGAACAACGTAACACTCGTAGTGACGAAAGGGATAGCGTCATATCAGAGCACACATAATAGAAAACAGACATCTGTGTCGCTTCTCTGAGTCGCCCATAGCGCGGCTGTCATTTCGGCACTCAACACTGGTTTCTAGTTGTCATAGAGAGCACTAAAAAGACATTTTCGTACATTTTATTTGCATACCAGCACGCATTCAAAGAGAAATGACGTGATTTTAGTGTAATTTCCGGTTCGCATTTTAAGAGAAATAGCGTAATTTTACTCCAATATTCGGCTTGCATTCGAAGAGAAATGGCATACTTTTAGTGCTATATTTACAGCATGATGTAGAAGAACATTAGCATACGATAACTGCGATAACTGGCTTCATCCACGCCATAGGCAGTGAAACGTCATACTGACAAGGGGCTGATACTGCCAACTTCTTTGTAAATCTGACTCGATTTTATAATGACTGAAATAACGTGGCATACCTTCCCATGGCATGAAATTTCATTTCATAATCCCTTCCCCTTCTGGATGCTTCACTTTTCTCTTGTCAGTCACCGTAATTAACCAGCGAGCACTCGTGCTGTGAGCATTTTGCTCACAGAAATTTTAAAACACTCGACATTTTGTCAACAGTGCCTACAAGATTCTCGTTCGGTCAGCAGCTAGGTTTCATATGTCCCCTGACCTGCACAAACTGTTGTCATTGTGTCAGTATGCGGGTGTCGCTCGCAGAGGTCAGTTGATTCAAAATGGTTCAAATTGCTCTCTGCACTATGGGACTTAACTGCTGTGGTCATCAGTCCCCTAGAACTTAGAATTACTTAAACCTAACTAACCTAAGGACATCACACACATCCATTCCCGAGGCAGGATTCGAACCTGCGACCGTAGCGGTCGCGCGGCTCCAGAATGCAGCGCCTAGAACCGCTAGGCCACTCCGCAGAGGTCAGTTGGTTGGGCTTTTAGCTCATCACACGAGTTTCGAGGTAAGGATATATTTCGCTTTTCAAATTTTCAAAATGTCATTTTATGTGCACTTAGTTTATTTTTTTTATTATTTACTGTGGCTACGTATATATGATATGAATAAAATAACGTTATTTTGTATTTTCGTAGGTGGATAGAGAAGAAGAAAGAACTTTCGCATGGCTGGAAGATGTACGTGGGAGTACAATCCTAAATCTGTCTTAGACTCTACAGCATGTTCTAAAACGATTTACCAATGAAAGTGAAGTCTCAGATGCTGAAAAAGCCAGTGGCGTATGTGACTTGTCTGTGCAAGAAGAAAAATTCTTAATACAAATAATGCATGTCTTTATTGTCAAAAATTTTTGTGTAATGAACATGTAACATTACTAGATGTTTTGCAAAGCTCAGATATATGGCAAAGATTAAGTCACAAAAATTAAATAATAAGATACACTTGTTTTTTATAATTCTTTCTATTAGTGGCTTATAAGTCTGGCGATTTTAATTGTCCCAAAATTATTACCAGCTATATAGTTACACTGATTTACTTTGAAAGGCTCGAGTTTTCGTGGATTAAGTATGTAGCTATTTTACGCAAAGGAATTACCTTGGCTGCGAGTGGGCATTCATTGAAATCAATGCGGAAAGTTGAAAGTTTGTGCCACACTGGGATTCGAACCCAGGTCTCCTGGTTACTAGGGAAATGTTCTGACTACGGAGTCAGCCAGACACAGTGGTCACTGCAACTGCACGGACTACTCTAGCAAGCCTACTGTCGGACCGAAATTCTCAACTTATTCGCACACTACAAGTGTAGTGTCCCTTGCCCATTAATCCCATTACTCGTGGCATTTCGCCGATTCCTGTACGAGTTCGAGCCTGGTGTGTATGTGCACTGAAGAGATCATTGGCTGCCTCGTCTTTATACACTCCTGGAAATGGAAAAAAGAACACATTGACACCGGTGTGTCAGACCCACCATACTTGCTCCGGACACTGCGAGAGGGCTGTACAAGCAATGATCACACGCACGGCACAGCGGACACAACAGGAACCGCGGTGTTGGCCGTCGAATGGCGCTAGCTGCGCAGCATTTGTGCACCGCCGCCGTCAGTGTCAGCCAGTTTGCCGTGGCATACGGAGCTCCATCGCAGTCTTTAACACTGGTAGCATGCCGCGACAGCGTGGACGTGAACCGTATGTGCAGTTGACGGACTTTGAGCGAGGGCGTATAGTGGGCATGCGGGAGGCCGGGTGGACGTATCGCCGAATTGCTCAACACGTGGGGCGTGAGGTCTCCACAGTACATCGATGTTGTCGCCAGTGGTCGGCGGAAGGTGCACGTGCCCGTCGACCTGGGACCGGACTGCAGCGACGCACGGATGCACGCTAAGACCGTAGGATCCTACGCAGTGCCGCAGGGGACCGCACCGCCACTTCCCAGCAAATTAGGGACACTGTTGCTCCTGGGGTATCGGCGAGGACCATTCGCAACCGTCTCCATGAAGCTGGGCTACGGTCCCGCACACCGTTAGGCCGTCTTCCGCTCACGCCCCAACATCGTGCAGCCCGCCTCCAGTGGTGTCGCGACAGGCGTGAATGGAGGGACGAATGGAGACGTGTCGTCTTCAGCGATGAGAGTCGCTTCTGCCTTGGTGCCAATGATGGTCGTATGCGTGTTTGGCGCCGTGCAGGTGAGCGCCACAATCAGGACTGCATACGACCGAGGCACACAGGGCCAACATCCGGCATCATGGTGTGGGGAGCGATCTCCTACACTGGCCGTACACCACTGGTGATCGTCGAGGGGACACTGAATAGTGCACGGTACATCCAAACCGTCATCGAACCCATCGTTCTACCATTCCTAGCCGGCAAGGGAACTTGCTGTTCCAACAGGACAATGCACGTCCGCATGTATCCCGTGTCACCCAACGTGCTCTAGAAGGTGTAAGTCAACTACCCTGGCCAGCAAGATCTCCGGATCTGTCCCCCATTGAGCATGTTTGGGACTGGATGAAGCGTCGTCTAACGCGGTCTGCACGTCCAGCACGAACGCTGGTCCAACTGAGGCGCCAGGTGGAAATGGCATGGCAAGCCGTTCCACAGGACTACATCCAGCATCTCTACGATCGTCTCCATGGGAGAATAGCAGCCTGCATTGCTGCGAAAGGTGGATATACACTGTACTAGTGCCGACATTGTGCATGCTCTGTTGCCTGTGTCTATGTGCCTGTGGTTCTGCCAGTGTGATCATGTGATGTATCTGACCCCAGGAATGTGTCAATAAAGTTTCCCCTTCCTGGGACAATGAATTCACGGTGTTCTTATTTCAATTTCCAGGAGTGTATATTGTATCTGTGTGTGTGTTTTGTCTGAACAGACACCAGAATGTACATATTCTCATTTTAGTTCTGTAGCGTCGTCAGCTGAGTTTGAGATGGAGAGGTTGGCACAGGACAGGTAATCGTGGAGGGCCACATCAGACTGCCGAGACGGCTGGTAACAATAAAGAGAGAAACTGGCAACTCGTGGCGCAGCAGGTCTAGTGGCAGCGCGGCAGCGAGTGGGCTGGTACTCACTGGTGACGAGCAGCGCGGTGGAGGCGCGCTCGGCCCCCACCGAGTTGTTGACGACGCAGACGTAGCGGCCCGAGTCCCTCAGCAGCGCGCCGTCCACGTACAGGCTGCCGCCCACCTGGCGCACGCGGTTCTGTCCCGGCAGCGGCACGGGCGCGCTCCGGCCGTCCACGCTGTGGAACCACCTGCACGCACGAGCACGACGGGGGCTCAGCCCACTGCCGTCGTAGGCCTCAGCTCCAGCCAGCACAGTAGCACAGTACTAGAAACGCCTTACTAGAATGCAGGTAATGCGAACAGTAACGGCAAACCACTCACCAGACATGTGAGGCGTAAACCTGTCGCCAGGGTGAATCACCTAAAACCTGCCCCACAAATACTGCAGAATTGGAAACTCCTGTTGATGTGCGGCTTTCACAGAGTGGATCTGTAGTCAGGGGCTCGTATTGTTAATCAATAAACTGATTGTAATAATACTTCGAAAGGGTATGTTTGTGCATCGAATAGAACAATTCCTATCGACATTAACAAACTAAAAGTAGGATAAATTAGAATGTCAGTGGTGTTTGTTGCAGGATTCTAGTGCAAGTCGTTCACGAAGCATCTTATTTTGAGAACTTTCCATACCGACCCTTGTAAAATACCTGTGGTAGCACACACTAATGAACAACACATTTACATACACTAGTTACGTGGATTTTTACTACTAAGAAGACAATTCACCATCACAGGTTCTGTCCAAAATGATCACCGGCAGCGGCAATATACGCTTCCAGTCTGGTATGGAAAGACTGCTGCAAACGTACCAGTATTTCAGCACAGATATCGGAGCAGACTGCAAAACTGCAGATCATTGGTGGAAAAGTCGGGTTTCCACCAGTGAAAAGAAATAATAAAAACACCAATAAAGACTTCTAACATCCCTCACCTTCATCCCAAACAGCCTATCAGAATTACATAGCAGCCATTTCTGCAGCTATATATGAAACAAAGTTTTCTCATTTAGCAGTAAACAAAAACACCTGACGAAGGTCATTTCAACAGGGACCGACGCGTCGGTAGTTTTACATATATTGACAATGCGGTCATAAACCCAGAAAATTTTTATGAAATGTGACAATGCCCGCGGGAGTCTACGTTTGCATTGGACCATTATCTTGTTTAGTGATGGAGATGAATTTACCAATCATGACCAAATAAACCGGTGAAACACGCCCTATTGGTTTGTTGACAATCCCTGTTGGCTTCGTCAGGTGGACCATCAGCGACCATGGAGTGCGAATGTGTGGTGTGGGATAGTGGACCACAGGACCATTTTTCATAGATGGAACACTGAATGCTCACAAGTATCGCAGCCTCCTAACATAAAGCTCCCCAAAGACGTTCCTTTGCGGATAAGGAAGAACCTGTGGTACCAACATACGGCTGTCCAGTCCGCAGCACGAAGTACAATGGAATATCTTCACGAATTGTTTTCAAATGGCTGGATTGGACGCAGAGGACCAGTACCTTGGATTTGACGCCTGTAAATATTTTCTGAGAAGAGCTGAAATACCTTATCTACAAGGACACACCAACAATACCCAACGAGAAGAAACGACATGTTACTGCAGCCTGCTCTCACATCTCTGTTAAAATTCTAGAATGTGTGCAGCAGTCGTTCCATACCAGACTGGAAGCGTATACTGCCGCTGTCTGTGGTAATTTTGTACACAGCTTGTGATGGTCAGTTGTCTTTTTACTCATAAGAATCGACATAACTAGAGTATGCAGTTGTGTCGTTATTTGATGTGTGGTACAACAGATATTGTACAAGTATTGATGTGGTAATCTTCCAAAATGAGATATCTCATAAACGACTACCAGTACGAGTTTGCAGCAAACACCACTGACATTCTAATTTACCCTAAATTTAGTTTGTTAACGGCATTAGACATTGTTTCACTTAAAAAAATGAATGTTTGCATGAACATACGCTTTCTAAGTATTAATACAATCTGTTTACTGGGTAACAATACGAACCACTGACCACCAACTCATTCTGTGAAACCCACACTTCTATAGCACTTTCCATTTTCTCAAAATTTGAATTGAGAATTTTAGGTGATTCGCCCTGTAAACATTGATGAGCCACAGCAATATGGCCGCAACCTACCACACACTTGAATGTCATCTGGTGGAACTGTTGGTAAAAGATGGGGTAAGGAAAGTATACAGGAGGAGCAGAGGCAATTGGGGCATCACTCCAACGGACCTATGGGCAAATCAAATTACACAACTGCATTTCCAAAGGACAGACTGATACAACTGCTATTGCCCAGTGTCTGGTGATCAGCATCTCTGAAGGCTGGTTGGCTGTTCTCATGCTATTATCATGAGCACCTATGGAAAGTGGCTACTGAATGGTGAAACCACTAGCAGTTGAGAAAGTTCAATTAACAAATATTCGAAAATTTGAAAAGAGATCAAATAATTCAATTAATATTTACAAATGAAAGGGATGATGAAGAAGAAACATTTATTGTATATCCTCTTCACCATACAAAAAACAAACAAGAAAAATATGTTAATCTTCTTTTAATTAAAGCTTAAAAAATTAACATTATTGTTGGATAAAAGACCTACGTAGATTAACTAGTTCATTATCAACTAAAAATGGTCATCAAATTTACCCTTGTGATAGACGGTTAAGAAATTTTTATTCATATAATAGATAACCATGAGAACAACTGCAAAGAACATAAAGAAGTAAAAACAGGTAAGCGTTTTAAAAGTAATGAAATTTAATTTGAAAATTATAGTTATTCATGAAGGCTAACTTTCTTAATTTATGCAGATTTGAATGTCTTTTGAAAGATGTTAACACTTGTCAGCCAAATCATAAAAAAGCTTATATTAACAAATACCAAACACATTTACCAATTTCATAAAGTTACTATGTTAAATATTCTATTGGTTATTATAAGAGAAACTGTTGTGTGTACTGGTAAAGATTCAGCAAAAAATTTCCTTGAAATGTTAAAAGAAGAATCTAGAGATACTGCTAAAATATGTGGACAAAATGTTTCAATTATAATAACTAAAGAAGATGAAATGAGTTTTATAAATTCACAAACTTGTTTCATTGTGAAAAAGAATTTTCTAATGGGAAAAAAGCAAGAGACCATTGTCACTTAACAGGAAAATGATGGGGATTTGTACCTCAAGGTTGCAAACTTAATTATCAAAATCCTAAATATGTTCCAGTTTATATAACAATGTTGATTTGTTTATTAAAGAATTAGCAATAGATAAGTGAGGTACTGATTCTATTCAAGATAATGACAAAAATATATTCTTTCAGTAAATATGTTGAAGATGGATTAACGTTAAGATTTTTAGATACATTTAGACTCGTGGCCTCAAGTACTGAAAAATTATTTTCTACTCTTACAAAAGAACAATTTAGAGTAACAGCAAAATATTTTAAAGGTGTTTTGATGAATTTATTGAAAAGGAATTAATCCTTATGAATGTATGGATTGTAAAGAAAGATAGGAATTAATCCATATGAATGTATGGATTGTAAAGAAAGATTGTGAGAAACAAAATTCAGCAAAAAAGAATGTTTTTATTTGAGACTTAATAATTCTGACATTTCTAATGAGAAATATAATCATGCAAAATCTGTCCAGAAAAAAATAGATATTAAAAAAAATTAGATGATATACAAGATTATATGATAAATTTGACGTTATAATACTAGCAAATGTTTTTGAAAATCTTATAGATGCATATTAAATATTATAAACTCGATCCATCTTGATATTTTAGACCTTCAGGCCTATCTTCAGATTCCATATAAAAAATGTCAAAAATCGAAAAATATTTATTACAGAAAAACAATTAAGTAATATGTGTGGTAGTCTCAGATTTTGCCAGTTAAAGACTTCAATTTGTTAGAACGAATTTGTATTAATTCTGAAAAATACTTGAATTACCAGATAATAATAAATTTGGGTATATTTTAGTAGACACTTTATAATATGGAAGAAAATTACATGATTGATATAAATATTTACCATTAACACCAGAATGGGGAAATAACTTATCAACAAATAATAAAGAAAAATATGTTTTACATTATAGATATCTTATATCATATTTAAATCTTGGATTAAAATTAACGAAAATTCATAGAATCTTATCGTTTGAACTATCAGATTGGTTGAAAAGTATATTGATTTTAACATAGAACTGAGACCTAAAGTCAAAAATTATTTTGAAAAATACTTCTATAAACTGATGAGTAATTCAGTATTTGGTAAGACAATCGAAAATATTAGCAATAGACAAAATATTAAAATAATGACAGATGATGTAAAGATGGCGGACGGTACTGTGCAACGTGCTGAGAACACTCTTATGAAGATTGGAAAAGTGGCAGAAGAAGGAAATGAAGAACGAATTACTAGAGGTGGGGCGTAAAATAAGAAAATGCTTAGAATCTTTGAAAAACGAAACAAAAGCGAAGAAGGAGGTTAATAGGAATCCTACAAGAGAGGTTAGGAAGATCCAGCAAGAGGTTACGAGCGAGGAAGAAGACAGCTGCACTGCCGGACAACTAGGGATATCTATCGGAGAAATGTAGGAAACAGCACATATGGGACACCTAGTGACATCTATTGGCGAAAGGCAGGAAACAGCACATAGAAGACAGAGGCAGACGAAAGAGACACCTACAGGATCTGTGAAGAAGTTCAATGGAGACATCGGACTGGTTAGCTCTCTGGAAAAAGAAACAAAGGCGAAAATAAGTCGGAAATGGTAGAACTGAGGCATAAAGTGGAGGAGACAACTGATTTCCTAAAAAAACAACTAGGAATATTAATACAGGAGCAAATAAAGAACACTCTAGAAAAGGAAAGTCACCTAGAACCAGAGAAAACCAAAACTGATGGAAACAACATACAAACTAGATACAACAACGAAGTTAAACCAGGGGGAGCAACAATATACAAAAATCCTCTTCTCCAGCAACAAAACCAGCTAGAAGTCCAAATCAACATAGTGAAACCCAAAATCAGGTAAATGAACTAGATGATCCAACATGGAGTACTGGGGTTGGGAGGAGCTGGTACAGAAGAACCCTGAGTAAACATAAAACCATAATGGGTACAAAAAAAGATGAAGAAATGTGAGCAGCAGAAACAACAGTGTGGCTATACATCGATAACTTAAAGAGAACCCCCACAACTGACACAGTAGTGAAATACCTTAACATTCCTGATAGACAACTGGTAACATAAAGATTTCTACAATTATCACACAATGCAAAGAAGGGAGAAAGAGGATGACCCATGGGAGGAATATCTATCCTAGTGAAAGCCTGGACAAAGCCCACCAAGAAAATCATAAAACAAGAAAATAGTATGCTAGTAGAAGCAGCAAATATAAATATAATTGCAGCCTATTTCAGACTGCACACAAATACTGTAGAAATAATTGACGAAATAGTCCCACTCATCAAACAATACGAGAGTAAACCCACCATTATTGCAGGCGATCTCAACTGCAGACAGACATGGAGAACTATAAAACAAGACTAGTCATTGAAACCCTAGAAGAAGATGGTTTCACCCTACTGAACGATAGGCAGATACCTACATATGTATGCCACAATGGGGAAAGCACCATTGATATCACATTAACAAGAGGAGAAATAAAAGGAAGTATTCAACCAATATGGCATGACTCCATCTCTCCTATTCGAAATCACATTCCAATGAAGATAAAAATAAATAACGTCACGTCACCGCCTGCAAGAAAGACCCACCAAATCACACAAAGAAAAATAGGTATAGAAAAATTAACAAATCAGCAAGAACAAATAACACAAATAGAAACTTTAATAGAAGGAGGAGATCTTGAAAAAGCAACAGATCAAGTAGAAGACCTCCTAAAACTGCAGTGATACAAACGAACCCAAAAACAAGGACAGCAAAAAGATAGTTTGATGCTGAATTCTACAGCAAAAGGAACACTGTTCTAAGAACACTCCACAGATTAAGAAACCAGCTCGACAAGGAAACATACAAACTGTACACAGAAGAGAGGAGAATCTACAAAAAGCTAATAGAAGAAAAGATAAAGGAATACATAGAAAGAGAGGCAAAAAGAGAAGAGGATGAAGCAGAGAAAGACCCATACACAGCTGCAAGACCAAGAAAACTGGCTTATACACCAAACATGTACATGAAGGAATGGGAAATCGACTTCCGTAAGATACTGAACAAATGAGGAATCACAACACCCTCAAAGAAAGAAAAACAACATCAAACTAAGGAAAAAGACAATGGAAGGGAACCTCTAAATGAAGAAGATGTAAAAGAAGTAATAAAAGCACTGAAGAACAAGAAAGCAGCGGGACCCAATAATGTATATAATGAACATATAAAAGATGTGAAACAGGCCCTCCAACACGCATGGATCAAACTATTTAACAAATGCCAGGAACTTGGAAGAATTCCGATCCAATGAAGACACTTGACAATAAAAGTTCTCTACAAAGGTAGAGGAGACCCAACGGACCCAAACAAGTACAAGGCATAGCCCTGGAAAATATTCACTTCAAGATGTTTTCAAAGTTAATTACATGAAGAATCAGAGCCTTGGTGGACAGTCATCTCTCAGAACGGCAAATTGGTTTCAGATCTGGAAGATCAACACTTACAGCAGGAAGGCTTCTTCTAAACAACATCGACGAAGTGCTAGAAAAGAAACAAATGTTCTACACAGTGTTCATAGACTTTACCAAAGCCTTTGACCTACTGGAAAGAGATCTCAGTCCGAAAACTGGAAAACACAATGGGAGAAGATAGCGTATGGGCAAGAATAATCAAGCCAATCCTCGAATACAACTTAATTAGTAAGACAACCTCTCTTTTTCGAACTTCATTCTGCAATCGAACGAAGTCTTATAGGGTGGCCCAATGAGCCCTTTGCTGTACATTCTTGCCACTGAAGAAGTACTCCGAATTGGAGAAAATGATGAAGATGTATATGTATATGCATATGCTGACGACATAGCTGTAGGTTCAACAGATATACAGAAGCTGCAGAAAATCATTGAGAAAATACACAAATGGTGCAGTGAACACAAACTACACATAAACATAATAAAGACAGAAATGGTGATTTTCAGAAAAGGAGGCAAATCACCCAAGAATGCGGAAATTAACATCAGAGAACGAAAAGAAAAATCTCATCAGACTTTAAATACCTAGGGATGACATTGCAACCAACAGCCAATTGCTTCACAAAACATACGACAGAACGTGCAGCCCAAGCAATAATAGCAATACAGGACATTAAAAACATCCGCCTACTCAGTCTAGAAACAGTGATGAAATTATTCAATGCAAAAACCGTGCCAATCCTGGTATATGGGATGGAGGTTACATGGGACCACCTGACAAAAAAAATCTAGAAACTCTAGGAAAGGTAAAATTGACTCATCTCACAGACAACAAGATCTAGACTAGTGTACTTGCTAGTGAGAGAGACATTCCTAATTGAAGACATCGAACTTCGATATATATGATGCCACACACCAGGGCTTCCGGGAATCAACTGAAGATCGTGGAGGACCAACGAGAAAAGTATGGTTCGAAATCTATGGCACCGAAGCAATGTCGAAACGCTCATGGACAGCACCAAACTTTGAGCTGCAACATGTCATAACAAGACTTTCTATTCACGGCTTTCATCATCTAATTTGCAAAACCAAAACTTATCGTGACCCAACGTCAACATGTGTATGTGAACTGTGTAACGAAGCCTGTGAACGATATCACATAGAACTGTGCAGTAAAAGAGTGAAATCTATAACTGAATGTGCAAAAATATAAAATGTAAATGTAAATGTAAAATGTTACACAAGGTAAGAGTAGGAGGCTATTTGGCTGCAATTTTATTAAATAAAATAATGACGGAACCAAAAAGAATCTAGTGGCAGTGCATACGAAAATACTAATAATCAATAAACTAATTTATGTTGGAATGATTATTCTAGATATTTCGAAATAAAAACGTACGATTTTCATTATAATGTTATGAAACAAAAATACAGTGAAAAATTTATTTATGTTATATGGATATGGATTCATTTGTTTGTGATATAAGAAATGGAGATTTTTATAAGGAAATGAAATCAATGATAATCTAATTTGCCACAAGTGCTTATTAACAAATAATTTTTACAAAATTCCACAAGTAATTCTTGGAGCACATTAGTTTGAGGTGTAAAATGTATTCTTACACAGTTAGTAACAAGACAGAGAAAAAATCAAAAGTAGTTAATAAATCTGTTGTAAAAAGCGAAATTAGTTCTGATGATTGTAAATATGTTTGAGATAACAAAATAAAACAATACAGAGAAATGAATTTCATTACATCATTAAATCGTGAATTGTGTACACTTGAGTATAATAAAATTGGTTTAAGTTCTGTTAACGATAAATACATTATATTACAAAATGGAATATGGCCATTATAAATTGAACCGAAATAAAATAATAAATGATGACAATGATTTCTTATGGGAATTACATAGTTCACACAGAAGATGAACTAAAACAAAAATTAATGAGTTTTTAATACTTATTCATGATATGGTAATTTTTGCTATGATATCAGATGCATTTAACAAATAATTTATCCACAAAAACATTCAGCTTTTGAATAATATCTTTCTTTATGTTTCTGACAACTGGAAACTATTTTCTCCTTCTTTGATTATGGTCACAGTTATGAATATATTTAGAAACATTTTCAATTTCTTTTTCACAAATAAATGTTTTTTATTCCAGTTATTAACAAGTTCTTTAAAATGTTGATATTTATATTCCTTATATTCTTTTGTTTCTTTTTTATGGAACCAGGAACCTGTTTTTGAGGCATATTTTGTTTTTTATATTTATGTCTTAATGAATTTATTTTTCTTGATTGCACAATGGACAAATAATTTCATTTTCAATTCAATTTATAAATAAAAAATATTAGATTTTAAAATTTTAAAGAACTATTGAATTTGTTATATATATATAAGTGAAGTCACTAGTAGACATGTTAAAGAAAATATTGTGGAACATATGAAACTTTCAATAGTGGAATTTCGATGCAATCTAAAAGTATTCATGCCTATACAAAATTTATTAATGATACTGGTTTATATGCTTTAGTTATGAGGTCACAAATACCATTTGCAAAACATTTTCAAGAGTGGTTTTATGAAGAAGTTTTACCATCCATTTGAAAACACGAAGAATATAAAATTAGAAAAGAAGTAATATTTTTATATAAAGATCAGATAAATGACAAAAATTATTGATTATACTAATAAAAAATAAACACAAAAAATTAAGAAATCACTAAATTGTATGGGAAACAAATACAATATTTAACAGAAACAGCTAATATTGTTTTGGAAATAATAAACAAAATAAAATGCAGAAATTAATACACTCTTACCTCATGTTGTTCCTCAATTACATGATAAAATTTAAGACCTGTTTTTGTTATTTTAAGATTGTATGATTATAATTGTGATTATTATGTAATCCGAACACAATTTAAAAATTTACAACCACAATTAAATGTTATCAGCATTGAAAATACGAATTGTGAAGAATTTTGAAGAATTTTAAAGAATCTTTTATGTCCCAAATTCAGTACATTTATATCAACGAATGGAAGAAACGTCTATAACAGTTATGAAGTACTTAACCCTTTTTTTTATTTTTGAAATTCCATTTAATTTTCCAGAAATCTTTTCAACTAAATCAGGTAGCCATAAGTCAGTATTTCCAAAAGAATCTAAATTTTTCCTTTTCAATTTCTTTTCCCATTGGTTTATGTATTTAATTAATAATTCCTTCACAAATATGTCCTTTAGGAGTTAGTTCTTTTCAATGAACATATTACCTACAAAGTTTTTTAATATATTTACTTTTTTTAGTTTTACAAATTTAGCAAATACCTTCTGTTCTTTGTAATCCATTTTTGTTGCTAATCTAAGATGATTATGTCTTTCAGTAAACTTAAAACATGTCAGCGAGTAAAAGTGATTATGAATCATTATTTATATAAAATAATTAAATTCTTTTACCAATTATAATTACTTTTAAATCAACTGAAAAGTTTTAAGAGAATCTATCTTACAGTTAGAAAACTTAATTTTCGTGCACTATTTTGATTAACTGTATTCAGGAATTATTTTGTAAAGTGTGTCAAAAACACTCGTGAAAAAACCAAAATCATTAATTTTTAAAACTCTGTTTATATTCTTGCCAGAAACAACAACTTTTTTAAGAATAAAATCATACTCAGTGAAACTGTGCAGTTTTATTCACCACCACTCATAAAAGTAATTTCAGTTATCTGTTTTGTCATATACTTTATCTTTAATATTTCTCAACCCATTTAGAAATGGAGTTCAACCTGGTTTCGAGAGATAATCTGAAAAAAGCTTCTTCTATTTCCCTTCTTGTAATGTAATTAGTTAGATTAGTTTGATTAACTTGATTGAAATCCATTTTGTTGACATAATTATTCAACTGCATTAAAATACTTGTATAATCAGGTTTTGTAACATATTCTTTTTCTATGTATTGTTTAGTAACAGCATCATAACCATTTACTGAAATTTTATATATACTATTCTTCTACCTTTAAAATCAATATGGGCTTTAGTTGCTTTAAAAATGATATATGATTACTTTTAAATTGTTTAATTAAACTTACTATTTTTGGATCAACTTCTGCTTCTGACTCATTTTTTATTTTGCCATTGAAATGAAGTAAAATAGCGGGAAAATATTCACGAAGGCAGTAAAGTAAAGAGAATAGATAAACAGCTATAGAAGGAAAGTGATTTAGACTCAAAACCATACAGCAATGGTTTATTGATCAATGCAGTAATGTATTAAGTACAGAATTTTTCATGAGGTTGGGCTGAAATGTCAACAGGTAGACTTATGTTTATAAGTAATGCTCGTAGACTGTTTTCAAGTGATAATCGGACCATTATTGCGAGGCTGTAAGCAAGAACTGACGAATGGGAATTCAAGGGAATGAATAGAGCGCATAAAGTTAACACAACAAAACAAGAAGTACAACATAACATTCTGCCCTAGTTCTCGTTTCATTACCGTCGCCATCCCACAGTGAGTCAAGAACAGACATTTTAGCCTGCCATTCATATAGTTTTAAATAAGCAAATGGATGTTTAGGAGCCTCCTCAATCTTAGTTTTGACAGGACTTCCTACGTTATAGCTTTAGTATAGTAAATGTATAATTTCTTCATGTAATATTCCTTAAGTGGTGTCAAAAGCTCACCAGATGTACACTGTTGAGCCAAAACATTATGGCCACCTGGTTAACAGCTTGTTTGTCCATCTTTGGAACAATATGCATCACTGATTCTGCTCATCACGGATGCGATAGTTTGTCGGTAGGTTTCTGAAGGCGTATGGGATTAGATATCTATGCACAGGTCATGTAATTTGCGTAAATAACGGGCCGCCGATTTGCATGATTGAAAAATTGGATGATTAATTCAAGAGAAAAAACTTGACAAACTGAGGAACTCAATAACGCATTGGTCCACCTCTGAACCTTACGCAAGCAATTATTCGTGTCTGACACGATTGATAGAGTTATTGGATGTCCTCCTAACGGATATTGTGCCAAATTCTGTCCAATTGACCCAGTCAAAATCCGGAGATCGTTAGAGGACCTTGTCCATTATGCTCCAAGCGTTCTCATTTGGGGAGAGATCTGGGAACCTTGCCGGTAAATGTAGGATTTTTCCAGCACGAAGACAAGCACTTGAATCTGTCACCCCTGTGGGTGGGCATTGTCTTGCTGAAATGTCCACGATGGCTTGCCATGAAGGTAAGAAAAACGGGGCATAGAATATCGTCGACGTACCGCTGAGCTGTAAGGGTGCCTCGGGATGTAACCGAAGGGCTTCAGCTGTGAAAGGAAACGGTACCCCAGACCATCACCCCTGACTGTAAGGCCGTATGACGGGTGACAGGTTGGCATCTCACAACTGTCTGGGGTGTCTCCAGACACATCCTCGCTCGTTATCAGGGCTCAGTTCGAAGCGTAACTCATCACTGATGACAATACTAATCGAGTGAATAAGATTCCAGGCTGAAGACATTTTCGGAGACGCCATGGACAGCAATGGGATACCAACCTGACTATCGCCCGTCGTACGGCCTTCGACCAGGAGTGATGCTCTGGGGTGCCATTTCCTTTCATAGCAGGACCCCTTTGGTTATCATCCGCACCTCCCTTACAGCACAGCGGTACGTCGACCATACTCCACTCCCTTGGCCTTCATGGCAAACCATCATGGGTTTACATTTCAACAAGGTAATGGCTAAACGCATTCTCTGAAAATTATTTCGAGCATTTAGTTCATGAGCGCACGCGAATAGTAAACGGTTGTGAAAACACACTTGACCTCTTAGCAACAAATAATCCTGAGTTAATAACGAGCATCAGAACCGATTCAGGAATTAGTGAACACAGAGTTGTCGTAGCGAGATTGAATATTGTAATCCCCAAATCCTCGAAAAATAAGCGAAAAATATACCTATTCAAAACAGCAGATAAAGTTTCACTTGACGCTTTTCCACTCGTTCCACATTAATAATATAAGTGTAGACCAGATGTGGCTTAAATTCAAAGAAATTGCATCGGCAGCAATTGAGAGATTTATACCACATAAATTTACAAACGACGAAGCTGAACCTCCTTGGTACACAAAACAGGTTAGAACATTGTTGCAGAAACTACGGAAGAAACATGCTAAATTTAAACAGACGCAAAATACCCAAGATTGGCGATCTTTTACAGAAGCTCGAAATTTAGCGCGGACTTCAATGCGAGATGCTTACAACAGTTTCCACAACGAAACTTTGTCTCGAAACCTTGCAGAAAATCCAAAGAGATTCTGGTCGTATGTGAAGTATGTAAGCGGCAAGAAACAATCAATGACTTCTCTGTGCGATAGCAATGGAGATGCTTTCGAAGACAGTGCTGCCAAAGCAGAGTTACTAAAGTAACTAAACGCAGCCTTCCAAAATGCCTTCACAAAAGAAGACGAAGGAAATATTCCAGGATTCGAATCGAGAACAGCTGGCAACATGAGTAACGTAGAAGTATATAGCCTCTGAGTAGTGAAGCAACTTAACCACTTAATAAAAGCAAGTCTTCTGGTACAGACTGTATACCAATTAGGTTCCTTTCGGAGTATACTGATCCATTAGCTCCACAACCGTTCGCTTGACGAAAGATCCGTTCTCAAAGACTGTAAAGTTGCACAGGTCACGCCAATATTCAAGAAAGGTAGTAGGAGTAATCCATTAAATTACAGGCCCATATCGCTAACGTCGATATGCAGCAGGATTTTAGAACATATATTGTGTTCAAACATTATGAATTACCTCGAAGAAAACGGTCTATTGACACACAGTCAACATGGGTTTAGAAAACATCGTTCTTGTGAAACACAACTAGCTCTTTATTCACATGAACTGTTGAGTGCTATTGACAAGGGATTTCAGATCGATTACGTATTCCTGGATGGCTTTTGATACTGTGCCACACAAGTGGCTCGTAGTGAAATTGCATGCTTATGGAATATCGACTCAGTTATGTGACTGGATTTGTGATTTCCTGTCAGAGAGGCCACAGTTCGTAATAACTGACGGAAAGTCATCGAGTAAAACAGAAGTGATTTCTGGCGTTCCCCAAGGTAGTGTTATAGACCCTTTGCTGTTCCTTATCTATATGAACGATTTGGGAGACAATCCGAGCAGCCGTCTTCAGTTGTTTGCAGACGAAGCTCAAAACAAACTGCAAAACGATTTAGAAGGAATATCGGAATGGTGCGAAGTTTGGCAGTTAACCTTAAATAACGAAAAGTATGAGGTCATCCACGTGAGTGCTAAAAGGAACTCGTTAAACTTCGGTTACTCAATAAATCAGTCTAATCTAAAAGCCATAAATTCAGCTAAATACCTAGGTATTACAATTACGAACTACTGAAATTGGAAGGAACACATAGAAAATGTTGTGGGGAAGGCTAACCAAAGACTGCGTTTTATTGGCAGGACACTTAGATAATGTAACAGACCCACTAAGGAGACTGCCTACACTACGCTTGTCCGTTCTGTTTCAGAATACTGCTGCGCGGTGTGGGATCCTTACCAGATAGGACTGACGGAATACATCGAAAAAGTTCAAAGAAAGGCAGCACGTTTTGTATTATCGCGAAATATGGGAGAGAGTGTCACAGAAATGACACAGGATTTGGGCTGGAAATCATTAAAAGAAAGGCGTTTTTCGTTGCGACGGGATCTTCTCACGAAATTCCAATCACCAACTTTCTTCTCCGAATGCTAAAATATTTTTCCGACACCGACCTACATAGGGAGGAACGGTCACCACGATAAAATAAGGGAAATCAGTGCTCGTACGGAAATATATTGGTGTTCATTCCTTCCGCGCGCTATACGAAATTGGAATAATAGAGAACTGTGAAGGTGGTTCGATGAACCCTTTGCCAGGCATTTAAATGTGATTTCCAGAGTATCCATGTAGATGTAGACGTAGGTCTCTGCAACCATATCGAGATTTTGGGGATATAACGCGCCAATTGGATAGAATTCGGCATAATATCCCATTTTGCTGCCATTCAGATAATCCTTTCGTGGTGCGTTTTTTTTTTTTTTTGTGTAGAGTGTACGTACATGTTTGGGTTCACGCTAGTTACCTTTCGATATTAGACCCTGTACATTGAGATTATAAACAGTTATGGCACCTTCCTGATTTTATATAACATAACAATAATTCAAATTTCTACTGACAAATTCTGTTTATGCTGCTCTAAATGTGTTCTTGTTCGTTATTTTGGCTTTAGATCTGTTCTACTTTCTGCAATCTGCTTTTATTACTGCACTAAGAATATGAACACTTGTTTACTTCATGTTATGTTTAGAATGTTGTTTACAATTACGGAACAAATGGTTCAAATGTCTCTGAGCACTATGGGACTTAACATCTATGGTCATCAGTCCCCTAGAAGTCTCTCTCTCTTTCTCTACCCCCCCCCCCCCCCCCACTTGTGTATTTGTTGTGTGTGTGTTATTGCGCGCGTGTGTGTGGGGGGGGGGAGGGAGAGAGGGAGGGGGAAGGGGAGAGAGGGGGAGGGAGGGTCAGTGTGTGTGTGTGTGTGTGTGTGAGAGAAAGAGAGAGAGAGAGAGAGAGAGAGAGAGGGCTCTCCCTGTTATCATACACATACATCAGAACCATCTGACAAGAAACATCGGACTCTGTCTTCGCATTTGTCAGTTAACTATAGTGGATCAAAACGTGACCACGCATCAAATATCCTTGTAGGCAACAAGAGTGACATAGTCGCCATTCAAGAGACTCATGTGAACAGCGATGGCAAACTGAAGTCAAGAGGGAGAATACCGGGATATGAACTACTAGGAGCCACACTTCAATCATGTTTATGGACATGTGACATACTATATGCAGTGACATACAAGGCGTCTGTTTAGTGAATACCTGCACCGAAAGCCAACCCATAATATCACCATAAACGTTGAAAGGCTGTCAATAACAATATCTGATGCAAGAAACAGGAGCAGTTTCAGAAAATGTTGAAAAAATTGGAGGACAGCCCCGACTTGTGTTTTGTACCACAAAGTACTCTAAATCAACATTTCCACATGTCCAGAAAGGTGCTCGGAGACTTCCCACGTGGTCAACACCTGTATGAAACAAGAATACAAATGGTAGTAGTTAAGTCCATTCAAAGACCGAGGTGATGTTTCCGGAAAGCAAAAACTAACGTTTGTAAGTGTACTTTAATTTTATGGGCAGTACTCTAGACGCTGCGATGTGACTGAATGCTGTCTAACATGGCGGGAAAATCAAATTTCAGCCATCGGCACTTTTTGTGCTGCCAAGTGTACATTCTGTTACGACTTACTTTATTTTGGAGGGGGAGGGGTGGTGTGATTTCTTGTAGAATATGTACCTGTAGGTAACAAATTAAACCCACATACAGCTTTGTAAAAATACTTTATTTTCCAAACTTGGAAAAGAAGGCTAACTGAACTAACAGTCAAAAAGTAAAAACGTATATCTAACGTCCACTGCACCTGCATGGAGTAAACGAAGCACGCGTCACTGGCTTCTCCCACGCTCCCACACGGCCCCTCTCCCCCTTAAGGTGCGGAGCACGCGGGATAAATGGGTACTTAAATTTGTATTTTCTCCCTGCTCTAGTACTGCTGCGAGGATGAGAGAGCCGGTGTGGGCTGTTGCGTTGAAGTTCCATGTCCTCTTGCCGTGGGTTCTTCTGTCATATCCGGTGTAGTGAGTTCCAAACTTCGGTGCTTCTCATCCTCTTGATTGACATCGTACTCCAGTTCTGGTAAGACCCATGCTGGTTTTACCCTCTCTAAGGGCACCATCAGTTTTGTGGTTCTGTGAGATGTCTACAGTATGGGTGTTGCTTCGTACTACTTGATAAGGTCAGAATATGGATGTTGTAGAGGCGCTCTGACTGAATGTGCGCGGAGCGTGACATGTGTACAGTTTCCTACCGCCTTATTCACGAAAACTGGTCGCTCACCATGTGTAGATACCGTAGGCCTTCTCATTGTTTCCAATTACTCACGGATTTCACGAATCAGTGATGAGAGGTTTGTTGGCCAATTCCGCCATTGAGGCACCGATGCCCGTCTTGTATGCAATCCGTAATCAAAGGAGAACCAATGGTAAAGCTTCTGTCCAGCTTCTCTGATGACATATGAGAGCTGCCTTCAACGTCCCGTGCCACCTCTCCACCATACCATTGCTCGCTGGATGGTAGCTTGTTGTTTGGTGGTGTTGGAACCGACATAAATTAGCTAGCTCGTTGAACAGAGAGGACTCGAACTGGCGGCCTTGATCTGTTGTGATAGGAAGGGGGCACCCAAATCGAGCTAGCCATTGAGAGACAAACGCCTTTGCAACCGTTTCTGCCGCTATGTCAGTGATCGGAATGGCCTCCGACCATCTCGTGCATCTATCTAACACTATTAACATGTATTTATAGTCATCCGAAACTGGGAGTGGATCCATTAAGTCCAGATGGACATGGGCAAATCTTACTGGTGATCCTGTGAAATTCCAAATTTCTGCGTGAACGTGTCGTCCTACTTTGCAACGCTGACATTATAAGCATGCGCGAGTACATTCCCTGGCGTCCTTTTTAAGTGATGTGCAGACGAAACGTGCTGTGATACCAACAAAAATTGCGGTGTGAGCTTGATCCTGTTCTTAGTGTGACCTCTTCGTGTTACTGGTGGATCTGATGGACGTCTGCAGCTCTAAGTTATGTAGGAGAGTATCCATATTTTCCATCGCGTCTTGGAGATTTCTGAGTCCCCTCAGCGATGCCTGGTTTTTGTCTCTAACCTGTGGCTGCACAGCTTAACTTCCACTGTTCTAACCATTCCGATGAATCATCATTGGCTTCCGTTTTAGAGGATGCAGATGACGTTGCTACGGAGGCTACGAGCGTCGGCTGTATAGTAGCGAAACCTCTGTCAGCTATTTGCAGTTGCTTGTCGAGAGACTGTCCTCCGTACGCAATCAACGTCAGCCGAGCTTGATGAGGAAGCTGCTGTCGCCAGACGTGCAGTAACAGTACATTGGATATCATACTTGCGTGTACTATATTGCGTAAATGTCTCCAAAATTCAGATGGACTTCTGACCCCGCGTTTCTCCTGATACATCACCTGGCGAAGTCGCTGTTCAGGTAATTTCATGCAGCGAGCGATCAGCGCCGTTTTAATTGTGGTGTACGATTGTGGGAGCGGTGGATGTATGATCATATAAGAGACTATCGCTGTTGCCCTCTGATCCAGGTTGCTAATTGCAAGAGTAAGTCTTCGGTCATGCGTTGTTGCTCGAAGATATTCTCTATTATCGCAAATCATACGTCTGGTTGCATAGGCGTGGTTGATAACGGCGCGTTCCTGCGTGAAAAATGTTCGATATGTGAGTATGCTCGTGGTGTGGCTGTTACTACCGGAGTGTGCAAATTCGTGGATTCCTTTCGGCTATCATTCTTCGGCGTTGCAAGCTCCAAAAACCCAATCTCTTGCTTTAGCCGTCGCATCTCGTCGTGTGTTGCTTGCAGAAATTTGTTAGCTTCTTCCATCTTTGGCTGCCGCACAGTATTAAGTTGCGAGAGCTTTTCTTATTTTTCCGTGCTCACCAATTATGTAGGCAACAAATTAAACTCA
The DNA here is from genome assembly GCF_023864275.1 of Schistocerca cancellata. Taxonomy (NCBI): domain Eukaryota; kingdom Metazoa; phylum Arthropoda; class Insecta; order Orthoptera; family Acrididae; genus Schistocerca; species Schistocerca cancellata. The sequence goes on along the minus strand of NC_064627.1, from coordinate 88,645,994 downwards.
CATACAGTTTTGCACAAAATACTTAATTTTCCAAACTCGGAAAAGAAAGCTAACTGAACTAACAGTCAAAGAATAAAAACTTATATCTAACGTCCGCTGCACTTGCATGGAATAAACGAATCAGGCATCATCGCTACTCCCATGTTCCCACGTACCCTTCACTGAACGCCGCAAGCTATTCAGTAGAGTAAAAACTACATATTGATCCTCGAATTCCGTATCACTCAGTCTGCAACCGTAGCCACAGGAATTTCTTTTGTATTTAGTGCGACAGATGAACGACCAACCCACTCCAATGAAGTGTACCGCCGCCAAACCGTTGTGAATGTTACATTGTTGCACTACCTCAGTAAAGGCTTTGATGGAAGAATTATCATCTTTCTATCGAAAATTCCCATTAAACAGAGCTAAATCTCCGTTGACAAATTTTGCGACGAAATATATCTCCTTCCCGAGACTATTGAAGCGTTCAATCAGCTACGGACTACAAAAATTTCAATTGACGTACCCAGCGTGCCGCAAAATCTTCTTCGGAAAATTATCTGGATTTCAGAGCTGTGGTAACAAAAGCCAGTTCTGTTCCAGCGGAAATAAAACAAAAATGATATCCCATTTAGAGAGCAATAAAAGCCATATTGAAAACATTTGCGCTGATATTGCAAATAGAGTGGTCGAAGCGACATCTCTCTCTCGGTTTGGCTGTCTAAATTGTTTTGTCGAATGCGCTGCGCGTTGCTTTTGTTTTTCCGCGGTGACGTCAACAAGGAGCCAAATGAAAAGTCGATCATTCCGACCAACGAGTTGTATATGGTACTTTTAAACCGGAACGCGCAGTGAAATTACTGTTTTCATTTGATGTTTGCTTCTCGTTTTGCCCACTGAAAATTGATACGTCGCGAATTTTGCTCGCTTTAGTGAGGCAAATAACGCGTTACGATTGCGAGGGTGTCTGTTGTGCCAGAGCAGTGAGCTCTCCCGCTGGTTTTGTGATATGGCCAGTGGACAGAGACATAAGCAGTCACATGAAACGGGCGTTAGGAAGGCATGGAAACAGGCGTCGCAGCTTCGAGACAACACGGCAGCGCTGTTTGCAGAAAAGAGTTGTGACGAAAGCTGCTACGCTTCCCGATCACAGGGGTCCCACACCTATTACTGAGTTTGTGTCCACTCTTCGTGTTTATCAAGACTGAAACAGAGCTGGGGACACTTCCTGTGAGGCATCTGAATGTCTGTGGAGGAAAGGCGGCCATTCTTCCTCAAGAGCCAAAACCAGAGATGGTATTGATGCAGGACGCTGGGGTCTGGAGCGAAGTCGACTTTCTAACTCATCTCAAAGGTGTTACGCTGGACGTGAGGTTCGGGTCGCGGCTGAAGTTAACCCAGGCCATTTCGCCCTCAAGACCCGAAACCAGAGATGGTATTGATGCAGGACTTTCTAACTCATCTCAAAGGTGTTACGCTGGACGTTAGGTTCAGGTCGCGGCTCAGTTTAACCCAGTCCATTTCAACAATGTTACTTTACACAAACCATTGCCGCAAAGATGCTGCTTTATGACTTGGTTACACGATGATACAGTCATCGTCTATTGTAAACAGTACAAAATGCTGTAAAACTTGTCCAAATCATTCTGATTTTAGCGTTGACTTCAGCGCAATAAGGGGACCCAATGTGGTAACATCAGCTCATAAGTATCTCGCTGGTGGCACTACACACAATGGGAGTTAAGGTTGTGCAGCCATTTGCCAAACCCCAAATCTTCCACCAGACTGCCGCAGATTATAGCCTGATTCATCACTCGAAACCACTCCACTCCTCCAATGTCCATTGACGTTGCTCTTTACACTAACTCATGTGTCGATTAGTATCGACTAGAGAAATGTGTGGCTCTCGAGGAGACGTTCGAACATTGTACACCGCTCTTCTTGATGTCCAACGCACAGTCACTGCTCCAGCTGGACTTCTGGTAGCACTTCGGAATTAAAAAGCGATTCCTTCCGCTGATTTTAAGCGTTTCTAGCAACCACTCTCCGAAATACTCGTCGGTCTCTGTCTATCAGGTCATGTGGTCCGTCTGGTTTTCGTTTACACTTGACTTTTCCGTCATATTTCCACTTCACAATCACATTACTAACAGTGGAATTGCTCAGCTGCAGAAGGGTTAAAGTGTGTGTGATGGAATTGGTATTTAGGTGACATCCAATGACCAGTCCATGTTCGAAGTCATTGAGCTCTCCATCTGCAGCTCGTGGTCTGTTGGCTAGCGTTGCTACCTCTGGACCACGGGGTCCCAGGTTCGATTTTCCGCCGAGCTGTGAATTTCCTCTGCCCGGGGACTGGATGTTTGTGTTGTCCTCATCATTTCGTCATCATCCTCATTATTCGTGACAGTGGCTAGATTGGACAGTGAAAACATTTGGACTGTGAAAAAACTGGGACATTGTACGAGCGCTGATGACCGCGCAGTTGAGCGCCCCACAAACCAAACATCATTGAGCTCTCCTGAACATCCCATTTTGGTGTTACCGCTTCTCTACTGACAGCCTAATACCCCCCTCCTTTTATGCTACCAGATCCGCCGCTCATGTCATCTAAAGTGCGCGTCATTTATGTTAGCGGCCGAGTTTAGGTTCGTTCTGCGCATCTGACGTCACAAAACACAGTCAGCCAATGAACAGAGAACGACGTTTCCAGATCTCGACTGCAGTGCAGAGCATAGACGAGTGTCTTCATGTTTAGAAACATTCAGTCATAAATAAAGGAATAGAACAAAAGCAATGTCTTGATAGCAGACTTTCTTTTATAGAAAGTTTGGAAGAGGCATTCTTTACACCAATTGCTTCACATTCTATTAATTAATTAAACCAAACATGCAATAAGACTCCTAATTCAGGCGATAGCAAGGAAAGGTGTTTGTATCAATCTCACGAACCGCTTTTTCGCAATAAAGAACAGCAGTGATCGTTTATTTCCTATTGTACCTCGACGAAGCGTGAGTAATTCATAGTCATACCAACAGTGTTTGTCAGTATTTTGCGTGAGGTGTTAAGAGTCCTCATGGCATTCTGAAGTCACACGAGCTGCGTTAGCGTAACGGGTAAGGTGTTTGCCTTCTACGCGAAAGGTTATGAGTTCAAACCTTGTGTGGTGGTTAATATTTTCATCATTTAAAAATATCGAAGTGCCTTACTTCACGAATTATATTCCTTTGAATGCAATTTTTTGAAGTTTCTATTGCTTTGTCTCTTCATTAACCCTTCCGCTGCTGCAGACACGTGCTTCCCGCATTCCACCCTGTGCGCGATTTTGTCGTCACTGCACTGCTCGCCTGTGCAGACACATGGTGTTCCCACTGCTTTGACACACTTATCATATTCGATTTCACAAAAACTATTTGGCCCAAAAATTTGATTTTTAAACGTCTACTTGACTGATACCTTCCCCCCATAAATGACTTAATCTTGTTTCGATGTTCAACGCAGTTATTATGCAGCATTAAATGTAGTAAACCATTGCACGAAATTTTGAAGAGTTTGCAGAGGTAAAAGTCCATAGCGTATACTTTCTGTGTGGTCGATTTCAGTTGCCACAATGTTGAGAATGAAATGTGGATAAGATACCTACATCTCATATAAAATTTACTGAATAACAATATCTCATTTAATTTAAGTACCACATAGGTGTCGTATGTAATACTGAGAAATATTCCGTCTTTCGCGACTGTAATAAAAGTTTTATTTACACCGGACTCGCTTTGCTTTATTTTAAAGCACTTCAATCAATAAAAGGTATGGCACATACACAATGGTACTCATGTTCTCTTTCTTGTTTTTGTTCCACAGTCGCAGTTTTACCAATGGTATTGAAATATATTCCTCTTCTGCAATTGCAATAAGCGACTTATTTAGAACAGACGCGTTTCTCTTTTGAAGCATCTTCAGTGGACAGTATTTTGTCTCCTCCATTGCCAAGTCACCTTTCGTAGTTTTGTGCTGCGGTAACACAATATTCAACGTTTGTGTTGGCTGATTAGTGTTTTAGCAAATAAATGTTTGTGTGTGCCACACACAAATTATATTTGACATAGCTCAGATCACTTCACTGATAGACAGCATATTCAAGTCCTAATGTTTTTGTAAGTCCACAGTTTTGTTTAATGTATTTTGTCTACTTCCTTTTGATTGAAGTGCTTTAAAATAAAGCCAAACGTGCCCTGTGTAAATAAAACTTTTGTTACAGTCGCGAAAGATGGAATATTTGTCAATATTACATTTGACACCTATGTGGTACTTAAATTAAATGAGATATTGTTATACAGTAAATTTTATATAAAATTTAGGTATCTTGTCCACATTTCATTCTCAACATTGTGGCAACTAAAATCGACCATACGGAACGTATACTCTATGGACTTTTACCTCTGCAAACTCTTCAAAATTTCGTGCAATGGTTTACTATATTTAATGCTGCATAATAACTGCATTGAACATCGAAACAAAATTAAGTCATTTATGGGGGGAAGGTATCAGTCAAGAAGATGTGTACAAATCTAATTTTTGGGCCAAATAGTTTTTGTGGAATCGAATGATAAGTGTGTCAAAGCAGTCGGAACACCATGTGTCTGCACAGGCGAGCAGTGCAGTGATAAAATCGCGCACAGCGCGGAATGCAGGGAGCACGTCTTTGTAGCAGCGAAAGGGTTAATGCGACCGTGGTGGCTTTACTTCATGAACTGCGCGCTCCTCCCTAAACGTAAGCTTGTGAACTATTCTATACTATGGCGCTGCTTCTCGTGGCGCGTGCGTCGTGTGCAACTGGCAACGCAGCAATCTCCCGCGTCTGGGCGGGCATGCGCGAGCCGCCAAGATAAAAGAATTGAACTATAGTGATCTAGTCTTCCTTATACGAGGTCACTCTGTGATGATGATAGAAGCTTTGATGGATGATGGAGAAGAGCAATTGGATCAATTTAGTTTAAGTGATCCTGGCCCGTAAACGACCGAGTCAAAATTTAAGTTACAAGCGAAGAGTGTTCTGATTCCTCTGACAGTGGACCTATTGTACTGCAAGGTCTTTGCCCTCCATATTTTGGGAGACGATAGTACGTGGCTAAACAAGCAAAAATTGTATAATAAGTAGGGGATCTAAGATGTAAATCTTAACCTAGGGGTGGCCAAGAACTCATGTAGAGAGCCGCGTCATAGAGCTCCGTCTAACTGCATACTTGCCCCACTGCCACGCCAAGCTGTTTGAGTCGGTGGAGGGAGAAGTGGGCTAAACGGCGAACGGACCGTATTTAGACGACAATGCTTTCATTTCTCAAATCAGAAAAGAAACAAAATTACAGTATTATTCATTTTTGGCGCGCTGAAGACGTAAGTATTATAATTTTGTCTGGTAGAAATTGTCTGAATACGGACAGACGGCGACAGTAAAACAAATATTTACTCTCAGGTTACCACGTAATCGTAACTCATTTAGTTCCATAATCGAAAAACGTCTCTCACACACCTACGTTGATCGAAATATTTTATTATGTTTGCAGACTCACTATGGAGACGTGGAAACTCTGCCTCAGGAAAATAATGTCCTACACAGTTTTAACGAAACAAGGTTTGTCGTTAAGGCGGGGATTACATACCAGATCAGTCAATTCCATTTGCACATTAACAGTACCGCTCTCAACTGAAAGGACGAACGATCTCGAAAATGGTCGGAAAGCAGATGTAAGAAATGGTGAAAGCTGTTCTTTCAAGGCCACAATGAATCCTTCAAAACCTTGCGTTTTCTTTAACGGCAGTGAGATTAGGGAAATGTACTGTTTTTGTCAGAATGTGGCCCTTCAGATAAAGCGATTTTATTTTAAAATTTATCTTCATCACGTCAGAATGAAGTTGTTTCTCGCCTTGCAATGTCTTACAGTGGGCAATACGCAGTTTAAGTGCACGTAAAATGCGACGTGTGAAATCCATTCCGGGTCTTCTAATTCTGCACTCTTTCTGCACTCTTTTTCCTTCATAAATTAGCAACAACTGGCTTTAAATCGACAAATCGTTTCAGGCATCCCCCTTGACGTAACTAACGTACATTGCTCTAATATCTAAAGTCTTCACATTATTCGTTTAGTTCCATCGAAAACTGTCGCAACACACAGTGGAATAGTGTGCGCGACTTCAAAAATCCAGTTTAATTTCTTTACGTCCTCCATGCCTGCAAATTAGCACAAAGTTGTTCTTGGTGTATAGATGAATGAACGCCACCTGTCGCCCGTTGTAATTCGTTGCTCTCGTATGGTCAAATAAGTATTTAAATTCTTTCTGCATGGCGTTGTAATGTCATTTCACAGCAAAGTTGCAGTGCGCGCCAATCATGCTACTGCATAATAGATACTGAGAATTCTGATCCCTTTCTTCTGTCATTCGCATTCATTTTTGAAGACTTGTGTAGACAGATCGCTAGACTGCCTCTTTTTGCGCAGACAGCCACTGGGCCAGTGAACGTCCGTCATAGCACGGAGAAATAGCGAAGGAACACCAGCATTCTGCCGGTCTGAAGACAGTAGTGCCGGCCGAAAAATGAAACTCCGGAATACTAAATTCACTCCTGGAAATGGAAAAAAGAACACATTGACACCGGTGTGTCGGACCCACCATACTTGCTCCGGACACTGCGAGAGGGCTGTACAAGCAATGATCACACGCACGGCACAGCGGACACACCAGGAACCGCGGTGTTGGCCGTCGAATGGCGCTAGCTGCGCAGCATTTGTGCACCGCCGCCGTCAGTGTCAGCCAGTTTGCCGTGGCATACGGAGCTCCATCGCAGTCTTTAACACTGGTAGCATGCCGCGAGAGCGTGGACGTGAACCGTATGTGCAGCTGACGGACTTTGAGCGAGGGCGTATAGTGGGCATGCGGGAGGCCGGGTGGACGTACCGCCGAATTGCTCAACACGTGGGGCGTGGGGTCTCCACAGTACATCGATGTTGTCGCCAGTGGTCGGCGGAAGGTGGACGTGCCCGTCGACCTGGGACCGGACCGCAGCGACGCACGGATGCATGCCAAGACCGTAGGATCCTACGCAGTGCCGTAGGGGACCGCACCGCCACTTCCCAGCAAATTAGGGACACTGTTGCTCCTGGGGTATCGGCGAGGACCATTCGCAACCGTCTCCATGAAGCTGGGCTACGGTCCCGCACACCGTTAGGCCGTCTTCCGCTCACGCCCCAACATCATGCAGCCCGCCTCCAGTGGTGTCGCGACAGGCGTGAATGGAGGGACGAATGGAGACGTGTCATCTTCAGCGATGAGAGTCGCTTCTGCCTTGGTGCCAATGATGGTCGTATGCGTGTTTGGCGCCGTGCAGGTGAGCGCCACAATCAGGACTGCATACGACCGAGGCACACAGGGCCAACACCCGGCATCATGGTGTGGGGAGCGATCTCCTACACTGGCCGTACACCACTGGTGATCGTCGAGGGGACACTGAATAGTGCACGGTACATCCAAAGCGTCATCGAACCCATCGTTCTACCATTCCTAGACCGGCAAGGGAACTTGCTGTTCCAACAGGACAATGCACGTCCGCGTGTATCCCGTGCCACCCAACTTGCTCTAGAAGGTGTAAGTCAACTACCCTGGCCAGCAAGATCTCCGGATCTGTCCCCCATTGAGCATGTTTGGGACTGGATGAAACGTCGTCTCACGCGGTCTGCACGTCCAGCACGAACGCTGGTCCAACTGAGGCGCCAGGTGGAAATGGCATGGCAAGCCGTTCCACAGGACTACATCCAGCATCTCTACGATCGTCTCCATAGGAGAATAGCAGCCTGCATTGCTGCGAAAGGTGGATATACACTGTACCAGTGCCGACATTGTGCACGCTCTGTTGCCTGTGTCTATGTGCCTGTGGTTCTGTCAGTGTGATCATGTGATGTATCTGACCCCAGGAATGTGTCAATAAAGTTTCCTGTTCCTGGGACAATGAATTCACGGTGTTCTTATTTCAATTTCCAGGAGTGTAGAATGTCGCGCTGTAGCGGGTACTTCCGAGAAGGACCGAGCAAAGTTGAGACAGCCCGCACGCGGCTCGCACATTGTGGCACGGCGTGTCCGGCCCGCCTCAACCGCTATAAGTACTTGTTCAGTAAAAGAAATGTAGTTCACTATAGCAAAGATGAAGACGTGCTCGTAAGCTCTCAAGGTATGCAATTTAGACCCCATGTTTAGTAGACAGGTTTTTCTTGTTTTGGTCCGTGGTAACAGTTCTGCAAGTATGGATCGCAAAGAACTTGCGTTAGAAGAGGTCCACTGTCAGAGGAGTCAAAAAAATTTTTGTTGTAACTTCTGGCCCGGTCGCTTCCGGAGCAGGGTCCCTTACCATATACTGACACCTTTAACCCTGCAGATCAATCCTGATAGTTTGTAACGTCATCAAGGAATCAGTGGTTCGTATCAGACAAACGTCACGGCGCACACTCTCTGATGATCGGGAAGGTGCGGCGGCGAGCAGAACGAGGGTAGGTCTGTCCCTAGGCGACAGCAGCGCCTGTGGTACTGACCGGGGCCGCCTGGACCAATGGCAGTCATTATCGAACACCACGTCGTAGATTTAGGGAAGTGCGACGCAAGAAAAACGATTGAAGAGGGGGAAGGAAATGAGTGAGCCTAATTTAACCATTGTTATAACATCGACGATCGATCCATTAACGAAACGAAACTCTGACGAGGCAGAGCATTCTCGCCATCGCCCAACGCGACACTGAGCGACTGCTGGTAGAGTAGCGGGTTTGCGACGTAGGGACGCAATACAGTGAAGTGGCAGAAGTTAATGGATACCGCCTAACATTGCGTCGGGCCCTCCTTTTGACCTGTCTCGTGCAGCAATTAGAGGTGGCATGGTCTCAACAAGTAGTTGGAAGTCTTCTGCAGAAATATTAAATCACGCATCGACTACAGCCTTCGAAAGTGGTACCGGTGCAGAATTTTGAGCACGAGATGACCTCCCGATTATGTCCGATAAATGTTCGGTGGGATTCGTTTCGGGCGATCTGAGTGGTCAAACCATTCGCTCGAACTGCCAAATGTTCTTCAAACCATTCACGATCAACTGTGACCCAGCGACACGGCGCACTGTCATCGATAAAAGTTTCGCCCTTTTCTTGCAACATGAAGTCTATGAACGGTTGCAAATGGTCTCCAAGTAACGGAACATAACCATTTGCAGTCGAAGATCGGTTCAGATGGACCAAAGGCCGAGTCCGTTCTATATCAACACAAACACCACTACAGAGCCACCACCACTGGCAAGGTGCCTTGTTGACAACTTGGGTCCATGGTTTCGTGGGATCTGGCCAACACTCGAATCCTGCCATCACCTCTTACGAACAGAATAGCCGCACTATCCGAACGGATACGTTCGTCGTACGCCTACGGTTATTTCACACGGTGTTGCTTGTCTGTTAACAGTCACAACTCTACGCAAACGCCACTGCCTCGGACGTTACGTGAAGTCCGTCGACCACTAAGTTGTACGTAGTGAGAGATATTGCCTGAAATTTGGTATTCTCGCCACACTCTTGACTCAGAATATTGAACTCCTTAACGATTTCTGAAATGGAATGTCGCATGCGTCTATCTCCTATTACCATTCCGGGGTTAAAGTGCGGTAACTTCAGTTGATTAACGAAAGGAGGAACTACAAACATGTCCCGGGAAAATCAGGAATACAGAAATACTAGTCGTTGAGCAATGAAATAAATAGGAAGTGCAGGGAAGCTAAGACGAAATGGCTGCAGGAAAAATGTGAAGACATCGAAAAAGATATGATTGTCGGAAGGACAGACTCAGCATACAGGAAAGTCAAAACAACCTTTGGTGACATTAAAAGCAATGGTGGTAACATTAAGAGTGCAACGGGAATTCCACTGTTAAATGCAGAGGAGAGAGCAGATAGGTGGAAAGAATACATTGAAAGCCTCTATGAGGGTGAAGATTTGTCTGATGTGATAGAAGAAGAAACAGGAGTCGATTTAGAAGAGATAGGGGATCCAGTATTAGAATCGGAATTTAACAGAGCTTTGGAAGACTTACGGTCAAATAAGGCAGAAGGGATAGATAACATTCCATCAGAATTTCTACAATCATTGGGGGAAGTGGCAACAAAACGACTATTCACGTTGGTGTGTAGAATATATGAGTCTGGCGATATACCATCTGACTTTCGGGAAAGCATCATCCACACAATTCCGAAGACGGCAAGAGCTGACAAATGCGAGAATTATCGCACAATCAGCTTAACAGCTCATGCATCGAAGCTGCTTACAAGAATAATATACAGAAGAATGGAAAAGAAAATCGAGAATGCGCTAGGTGACGATCAGTTTGGCTTTAGGAAAAGTAAAGGGACGAGAGAGGCAATTCTGACGTTACGGCTAATAATGGAAGCAAGGCTAAAGAAAAATCAAGACACTTTCATAGGATTTGTCGACCTGGAAAAAGCGTTCGACAATATAAAATGGTGCAAGCTGTTCGAGATTCTGAAAAAAGTAGGGGTAAGCTATAGGGAGAGACGGGTCATATACAATATGTACAACAACCAAGAGGGAATAATAAGAGTGGACGATCAAGAACGAAGTGCTCGTATTAAGAAGGGTGCAAGACAAGGCTGTAGCCTTTCGCCCGTATTCTTCAATCTGTACATCGAGGAAGCAATGATGGAAATAAAAGAAAGGTTCAGGAGTGGAATTAAAACACGAGGTAAAAGGATATGAATTATACGATTCGCTGATGACATTGCTATCCTGAGTGAAAGTGAAGAAGAATTAAATGATCTGCTGAACGGAATGAACAGTCTAATGAGTACACAGTATGGTTTGAGAGTAAATCGGAGAAAGACGAAGGTAATGAGAAGTAGTAGAAACGAGAACAGCGAGAAACTTAACATCAGGATTGATGGTCACGAGCCGGCCGAAGTGGCCGTGCGGTTAAAGGCGCTGCAGTCTGGAACCGCAAGACCGCTACGGTCGCAGGTTCGAATCCTGCCTCGGGCATGGATGTTTGTGATGTCCTTAGGTTAGTTAGGTTTAACTAGTTCTAAGTTCTAGGGGACTAATGACCTCGGCAGTTGAGTCCCATAATGCTCAGAGCCATTTGAACCATTTTTTTGATGGTCACGAAGTCAATGAAGTTAAGGAATTCTGCTACCTAGGCAGTAAAATAACCAATGACGGACGGAGCAAGGAGGACATCAAAAGCAGACTCGCTATGGCGAAAAAGGCATTTGTGGGCAAGAGAAGTCTACTACTATCAAATACCGGCCTTAATTTGAGGAAGAAATTTCTGAGGATGTACGTCTGGAGTACAGCATTGTATGGTAGTGAAACATGGACTGTGGGAAAACCGGAACAGAAGAGAATCGATGCATTTGAGATGTGGTGCTATAGACGAATGTTGAGAATTAGGTGAACTGATAAGGTAAGGAATGAGGAGATTCTACGCAGAATCGGAGAGGAAAACACTGATAAGGAAAAAAGGACAGGATGATAGAACATCTACTAAGACATGAGGGAATGACTTCCATGGTACTAGAGGGAGCTGTAGAGGGCAAAAACTGTATAGGAAGACAGAGATTGGAATACGTCAAGCAAATAATTGAGGACGTAGGTTGCAAGTGCTACTCTGAGATGAAGAGGTTAGCACAGGAAAGGAATTCGTGGCGGGCCGCATCAAACCAGTCAGTAAACTGAAAAAAAAAACCTCCCGTCGTGCGGCCATAATCACGTCGGGAACCTTTTCATATGAATCACCTGACTTCAAATGACGGCCCTGGAAATGCACTACCACTTTATACCTTGCGTACGCGATTCTACCACCATCTATCTATGTTGTTGGCGTGCTACTGACATGAGCATCTTAGAAAAGTTAGAATTATGTATATTAATACCTTCAGCTGCTGACGGGCGTTGATATATATCAACGGGGACAGGTGAAAATGTGTGCCCAAGCCGGGACTCTAATATGGGATCTCCTGCTTACATGGCAGACGCTCTGTCCATCTGAGCCACTGGGGACACAGAGGATAGTGCGACTGCAGGGACCATCTCACGCACGCCTCCCGCGAGACCACATTCTCACCTTATATGTCTACACACATTACATTCGTAGTGTCCCTACCCAACATAATCATTACTCGTTTAAGAGATTCCAACCAAGTCCCGCAAGAGTTCGGGTAATATGTGTGCATCCACACAGAAGAAGAAGGACATGGCCGGTATTGCCAGAACTATATACTTATATGGATATGGTGTCTGTTCTTCCGGACGGCTGCAGGTCATCAATGGTGTCTGTTCTTTCGGAAAGAACAGACACCATATCCATGTAAGTATATCTTAGGAAAGTCGTTGAAGGACGATGAAACCACGAGTGGCCGACAAGCTGTAAGATTCCTACGCTTCATCACAGAGCGTAAAGGTAGGAGACTTAGCCGCTCAGTGAAGCAAGATAGACAGCGACCTGCGGCAGATATGACTACAGGCCACAATGGTGGTTCACGTACAAGTGTTTAGTAGCTCAATGTGCAGCACACAGTGTTCAACAATGGACCTGCAGCAGACGGTCTCTACGTGTTCCCATGTTGACCGAACGACAGCATCATCAATTATAAGGGGCAGTAAGATGAAAACCCAACACCCGCCACAACGTGACCAAGGAAACTTTCCATTCAAAAGTAGCCACCACAAAGACTATCAATTCCTGCCGTCGGCCGCTGACGGATCCACAACCACATCCACTCTTGCACTTCCTCGTCCGATTGAAACGGACGCTGACGCACGTCTTTCTTCAGGTCAGCAAAGATATGAAAATCACACTGTGAAAGATGCGTGCTATACGGAGGATGTTGTAGTGATTCATCATGTAACTATAACACTAAACGACAGCAGTGATGACGGATAAAATGAAACGTCATACAACAGCGATACAGAGACAGAAAATGAAGCAGGCACGCACTAAGACAAGGTAACACGAGAGACAAACGTTCGTACATAGAGTGATATTAGAGAAAGAAATACCTACAAACAGAGCAACACAGAATTTTACAAATAAAGGAAATGCTGGTCATAAATGCATAACTCGATGGCCTCATTCGGAGATGCATCTTCCTGACAGACCCCATAAGCACTGACAGTGATAACTACTACAATGACTGTCCTTGAATTGTATGTCGCTATAATCTGTAACCACTGACAGCCTACTAATTATCTAAGGCTCGCTTACAGAGTGTAACTAGTTTAGGAAATTTATTTAGGAAACTAATTAATTCATTTTGGAAACCGACCCATACAATACAAAATAAAAATATTACTTGTAGCGTCAAATCTAAAGAAAAAGGTCTCTTCCTCCTTTTACTCTCTTATAAATTATTAAATTTTTGCTTAACGCATTCGGTTTCTTTAAACTAATTTGCAGTTATTTTGTTCAACTTTATTTTAACTTTTGTTATTATCTTTATTTTTCTTTCGCTAAAATCCAAACTTGCTTCTATAACGGAAAAAGTATACAGTTACATGATTAGAACTGTAAAATATACGGGCTGTTTTAAAATACTACAAGGGGTAGTCAACTGAAAACGAGACTGATGGAAAGAAGTACCTGACAAAAGACGGTTAATACCTTCATGGAAAAATGTTTACGGTTGCCTACGAAGCCATTATTGTACCCAGGCATCCATCTTTTCGTCCGAAGCAAATCGACGGTGACGAATGCCTTTCTTCAGGGCTCCAATAGTATGGAAATCGCATGGGGAGAGGTCGGGAAGGAATGGAGGATTTGTAACTTCCCAGCGAAATTTGTGGAGTGTAGACGAAACAACCTTGGCAACATGTGCGCTTACCAGAATGTTCCATATTTTTCGAGCTCTAAAGGAAGACTTTAGGGACCATAGATTTGCTTTGAACGAAAAGATGGAGGCATGGCTACAGTCATGGTTCCACAGGCAACCGGAAACATTTTTTTCATCATGGCACTGACGGTCTTGTGTCACAGTGGGACAAATGTATTAACAGTTATGGCGATTAGTTTTGAAATAATAGGCAGGTTACTTACCTTTACCTAGCTGTCTCGTTTTAATTTGACGGCACCTTATAGGTAACGCATCTTTAAAAAATGCAGTAAATGAAATGAAAGAGAAAATGAAAACCTTATCAAAAACTGATGATGTTACTGTGTAATTTTTCCTCCTATCTACGTAATTCTGTAGCTCTCAATTCGTTCGAGCAATCAATCATTCATGATAGGAAACACAGTCATAGCTCAGTCACTCAAAATTATTCTGAAATTTTACTTGTTAGACTGAAATCAGGCGATGATTCTTCCTCTCTGCAGGCTCGTGCTTTGCGGCAGTCTGCTAATCTGTACAAATAAAATGCCTCGTAATTTTGGGAGCGTTGTATAATCAGTCGGGAAACCTCAGATAAAGTGGATATTTGGCTTTGATGAAGTTTAACCTTCCGAAGAAGTAATGGAGCTCTTGGATTATTAAATGCAGGTTCGTATCCAGTCTTTCGGAAGTCCCTTCTGATTAACAACTACGCAATATATCGATAAATATCATTAATTCTCAAATTTCAAATACACACCTTTTATTTGAAGGAGCCATCTATATATATTTCCTTTTAATCATACAGTTCGCATCAGTTATCTTCTGTGATAAATCTCAATAATCAGATTACAGTTCTTCCAAACCAAGCTCAGGCTAATCGGCACGAAGACAATCTCGGAAGCTCCCTTTCTTTGTTTTCTAACAACCACCAGAGAGAGTACTACAAAGAATACTTATGCGCTCATGGCATAGCTATTGTATGAAACTATTTTGCGCATGGATTCTGCGAGTATGAAGATAGAAAATTTGTAAACGACATTCAAGGGTAGAATTGTATCAGAATAATTCATCGAATTTAAAGAGATATTACAATTGTGCGGCTTCACGTAAGAGGCAAGTGTACTGTTGCCTTCAGTGAGTGGGCGAACGACTCCCACTGCGACTGGAAGCTCTCTCTCTCTCTCTTTCTCTTTCTCTTTCCCGCTCTCTGTCTCTCTTTTTCTCTCTCTCTCTCTCTCTCTCTCTCTCACACACACACACACACACCACACACGCACACACACACACACACTCGCTCTGGCTCTCGCTCTCCTCCTTCCCGCCGAGAGAATTATCACAGCGGCGATAAAGGAAAGCGATGCGGGTGGGTTCCCCACCTAATTTTCCGGGCCACGTTCGCCGTGATTCGCCCCGTCACTCACAGCTTCCTCGGCACGGGAACGCCCAATTTTCTGCCTTCTTTCACCGAAAAGAATCAGAACTCATTCGTAGACACGAATCAGCCTTTGTCGGATTACTTCCTACCTTTAAGACCAATTAACTGCGATACTCTCTCTGGTAACCGTGCCACTTACCAGTTACGCTTACACACGGTCGCCATAATCAGCCTCACTTTAATTCCTTTACCACGCAGTGACATCAGATGTACGGCTTATAGTTCCATTTTATAGGAAGTAGTATGAAACTTAACTCTCACATTATCTTGGAATAGTAATATTTTGCGGATGTACCGCTTTTTTCTCAATAGTAACTAGGCTTACTTTTATCAGTCACCTTATGGGTAGCCGATCATAAGAGGTGAGTTTGGATAAAATTCCCCATTACCTCCCTCCTGAACCTCAAATCTATTTCTTTGTTGATGTTGCTGTGTTCTTCAGTATTCCATTAGTAGGAAACAGAAACATTCTTACATCTAGATCTATATGATTAGTCCGCTAATGAAACTTAAGTTCCTGTAAAAAGTTTCAAACTACTTGCGTTGAGTAGCGGGTGGGAAAATGTACTCGTAAATATAGTGTTCATAAAGTTCCTTGCTATTTCTGCCTTACCCTTAAAATTTTTGACTTTTTTCCAGGTAATCTAGAAGCAACAACAGCTGCGGAACAACAGCGAGGAGGCGTGGAACGCTCTGGAGCTTAAATTTCACAAACCGTTTCTGAACAGAGGTCAAGAAATTCATGCGAACTGGTCAGTATTCAGGAAGGCCAGGTGGGGCAGACGAAACTTAGTCGCAGCAACAACCAAAAGACTAAACAAAGAACTAGCTAAGTAATTGCCTCCCCTCTCCCCCCCCCCCCCCAGACACACACATACACGCACACAAACACACTGAAATCGTCCATAAACTTAAAGATGATGGCTATGCCGCCAGACGGGCTATGTGCTATGACTTATTGGATGCTGTTAGAAATGCAAATCAAATGCTGCACGTCCTGTTCAAAGATGGGCAACATTTCACGTCTGTGGACGGAAATAACTGTAAGATTTGGGCAGACGAATGTGGATTTTCTTATCTGGGAATTCATCAAGTCGAGGTGAATCAAGTGATAATCAGTAATCTTCAGTAAGTAAAGAAACTGCATTTTGGCAGCTGTGGGACAAATAACGCCAGCTATGCTACAAGGATGTTGCGGGTAACGCAGGAATAATGCGACATGTGCCTACTTTTGAAAGGTCATCGCAATGCAATGCACTAAATTTGTATTAAGAAATGTTTGAATGTATGTTCATGTTGTTTATAGTGCTTAATCCACTCTTCAACTGGAAAATGGTACGTGACTTCAAAAACACACTGTATTTCAGTGTGAGGTCTGACTGTTCTTATTTTCTCGTCACTCACATTCCTGTCTTTCTACTCTTTTGTTTTAGTGACCGTTATCTCAACTCGCCTTTATTTCCACGAATCTCTTTCCCATATTGCGTGAGGATGGCAATTCAAATCCTCGTTCGGCCATCATCCAAAGTCATGTTTTTCGTGTTTTCGGTAAATCAATTAACGCTACTCCATTTGAAGAGAATAAGGCTTGTTCAAATGGTTCAAATGGCTCTGAGCACTATGGGACTTAACATCTGAGGTCATCAGTCCCCTAGAACTTAGAACTACTTAAACCTAACTAACCTAAGGACACCACACACATCCATGCCCGAGGCAGGATTCGAACCTGCGACCGTAGCAGTCGCGCGGTACCGGACTTCGCGCCTAGAACCGCTCGGCCACCGCGGCCGGCAATACGGCTTGTATTTCGCCTCTGACGATCTCACCTTCCGCTGAATCGCAAACCCTAATCTTTCTTACTGTTCTCTATCCATAAAAATTGTGAAAATGGGTGCAAATATATTTGTGTGTATGTTCCATATCTCCTCCTAAACCACTAGACCGATTTCAACCACACATAGCATTTACTGCCTTGGGAAGAGTCGTTGTTGGGTTAAGAACCCATATATATCAAAGTAGTTGGGGTGGCAGTGGGATGATGGAGCAGTGTAACTCACGACGCATGAATACTCATACTTCAGTTATCCAATATTTACGAATGAGAGCACCAAAACTGAGACTTGAAAACTCCTTACACATATTTTCAAACCTTTATGAAACTTTTTCTCGCTGACGACCGCCTCA
Source organism: Schistocerca cancellata (assembly GCF_023864275.1). Taxonomy (NCBI): domain Eukaryota; kingdom Metazoa; phylum Arthropoda; class Insecta; order Orthoptera; family Acrididae; genus Schistocerca; species Schistocerca cancellata. The sequence continues at coordinate 88,628,499 of NC_064627.1, read as the reverse complement.
AAACGATGAAAGGAAAAAAACAACATTGCTTAATGTTAAGGTGAGAGAGGTAGGCTTTCTGGTTGTGGACTGTGTTCTCTGTCGAAGACGGGGATGTAGGCAGCAGCGGAGGCGGGTCCTGGTGAAGATACAACAACTCTTAATTAGTTCTTTACTAATTCATACAGTTCAGATATTCCTCTGATTGCGCTCCATTCTCTGGAGCGATCTGTAGTTCCCTTGTAATATTCCGCCTTCGTAGCTCAGATTTTGACTACGACGGGTGGCGTGAGCACGCTGTTGTGGAGACAGAACGCTGCGCTGGCGTGTCCGGTATGCGTGGGGAGCTGAGACGGCAGGATGCGGCCGCGCTGTGGTCACTGCGGGCCACCAGGTCTTCTCTAATACCACGGCGATGTCGTTGCCCGGAGTCGAAGTCTGGACAGAGGGTGAGAGGAGCAGGGACGGGCAGATGGCGCCGTGTTGTCCGCCGGGGCAGGCAGGCAGGCAAAGGTCCCTCGTTCGCGTCCGGTGGCGGCAGAGTCCACAGCGATGATTCCCGGCTCACACACGGCAGGCACCGGGCGTGGCCCTGCTGTGCCCGAACATAGCGTACTCGGCTGAGCCAGCGCTTAAATGTTGGGTCCTGGCGCTGCGTTTGTGGGCCACGGTGAACCACCTGGAATATGACAATGACGGGGTCTGGGTCGACTACGCGGAAGTCAATCGAGGCACAGTGGCTTCTCGAAGGCTGACTCCAGGGCACTGACTCCTGCGACGGTGTCACGTATGTCTCGCTGCTGCTGAGGGACGACGATCGAGCAGGGGCGACGGCCCGCTGCAGCCGATGTCCGTGGCTCGTGGGCTGACTTCGGCGCTCGTGGTCCGGAGACGAGGGAGCCGGTCGCGCAGTTCAGTCACCAGCGTCTGCTGTCTGGCTGCTGCCTCGTTGCACTTCTGGGCTCTCACTTCTGATCCAAGTTCTCCTATAGTTCTGTTCCGTTACATCTTCGCTGTTCAAGCAGTAAAACTACCACATGTAGCAGGACGTTTTAATTTATTACATCATTACAACCAACTGCATTCGCTAGACTTTTGCAGACAGTATTCACATATACTACTGAATACACCAGAAAAATTATATTAATGTGCGACAGATAGTTCAGAAGATATGACGCTAGATACTGATATGGATGATAAACTGCCGCATAATGGTTGACGTTCTAATTTATTACTTCTTTCTTACTAACTCTATTCGCAACAAATGTACCTATAAAAATATATTATTGTACAGCACATAATTCACGGGATATGACGTCACGCACAACGAAATGCATGAAAAACTGCCACATCATGCATGAAGTTTTAATTTATTACTTCGTTACTACTAACTGTATTCATAACACATTTCGCAGATAGTAGCCGCATATACACTCCTGGAAATGGAAAAAAGAACACATTGACACCGGTGTGTCAGACCCACCATACTTGCTCCGGACACTGCGAGAGGGCTGTACAAGCAATGATCACACGCACAGCACAGCGGACACACCAGGAACCGCGGTGTTGACCGTCGAATGGCGCTAGCTGCGCACCATTTGTGCACCGCCGCCGTCAGTGTCAGCCAGTTTGCCGTGGCATACGGAGCTCCATCGCAGTCTTTAACACTGGTAGCATGCCGCGACAGTGTGGACGTGAACCGTATGTGCAGTTGACGGACTTTGAGCGAGGGCGTATAGTGGGCATGCGGGAGGCCGGGTGGACGTACCGCCGAATTGCTCAACACGTGGGGCGTGAGGTCTCCACAGTACATCGATGTTGTCGCCAGTGGTCGGCGGAAGGTGCACGTGCCCGTCGACCTGGGACCGGACCGCAGCGACGCACGGATGCACGCCAAGACCGTAGGATCCTACGCAGTGCCGTAAGGGACCGCACCGCCACTTCCCAGCAAATTAGTGACACTGTTGCTCCTGGGGTATCGGCGAGGACCATTCGCAACCGTCTCCATGAAGCTGGGCTACGGTCCCGCACACCGTTAGGCCGTCTTCCGCTCACGCCCCAACATCGTGCAGCCCGCCTCCAGTGGTGTCGCGACAGGCGTGAATGGAGGGACGAATGGAGACGTGTCGTCTTCAGCGATGAGAGTCGCTTCTGCCTTGGTGCCAATGATGGTCGTATGCGTGTTTGGCGCCGGGCAGGTGAGCGCCACAATCAGGACTGCATACGACCGAGGCACACAGGGCCAACACCCGGCATCATGGTGTGGGGAGCGATCTCCTACACTGGCCGTACACCACTGGTGATCGTCGAGGGGACACTGAATAGTGCACGGTACATCCAAACCGTCATCGAACCCATCGTTCTACCATTCCTAGACCGGAAAGGGAACTTGCTGTTCCAACAGGACAATGCACGTCCGCATGTATCCCGTGCCACCCAACGTGCTCTAGAAGGTGTAAGTCAACTACCCTGGCCAGCAAGATCTCCGGATCTGTCCCCCATTGAGCATGTTTGGGACTGGATGAAGCGTCGTCTCACGCGGTCTGCACGTCCAGCACGAACGCTGGTCCAACTGAGGCGCCAGGTGGAAATGACATGGCATGCCGTTCCACAGGACTACATCCAGCATCTGTACGATCATCTCCATGGGAGAATAGCAGCCTGCATTGCTGCGAAAGGTGGATATACACTGTACTAGTGCCGACATTGTGCATGCTCTGTTGCCTGTGTCTATGTGCCTGTGGTTCTGTCAGTGTGATCATGTGATGTATCTGACCCCAGGAATGTGTCAATAAAGTTCCCCCTTCCTGGGACAATGAATTCACGGTGTTCTTATTTCAATTTCCAGGAGTGTATCACTGGATGTACCTGCAAAATTGTACACTACTGGCCATAAAAATTCATTGAACAAATATATTATACTAGAACTGACATGTGATTACATTTTCACGCAATTTGGGTTCATATATCCTGAGAAATCAGTACCCAGAACAACCACCTCTGGCCGTAATAATGACCTTGATACGCCTGGGCATTGAGTCAAACAGAGCTTGGATGGCGTGTAGAGATACAGCTGCCCATGCAGCTTCAACACGATACCACAGTTCATCAAGAGTAGGGACTGGCATATTGTGTCGAGCCAGTTGTTCGGCCACCATTGACCAGACGTTTTCAATTGGTGAGAGATCTGGAGAATGTGCTGGCCAGGGCAGCAGTCGAACATTTTCTGTATCCAGAAAGGCCCGTACACGACCTGCAACATGCGGTCGTGCATTATCCTGCTGAAATGTAGGTTCCTCAGGGATAGAATGAAGGGTATAGCTACGGGTCGTAACACATCTGAAATGTAACGTCCACTGTTCAAAGTGCCGTCAATGCGAACAAGAGGTGACCGAGACGTGTAACTAATGGCACGCTATATCATCACGCCGGGTGTACGCCAGTATGGCGATGACGAATACACGCTTCCAATGTGCGTTCACCGCGATGTCGCCAAACACGGATGCGACCATCATGATGCTGTAAACAGAATCTGGACTCATCAGAAAAAATGACGTTTTGCCATTCGTGTACACAGGTTCGTCGTTGAGTACACCATCGCAGGCGCTCCTCTCTGTGATGCAGCGTCAAGGGTAACCGCAGCCATGGTCTCCGAGCTGATAGTCGATGCTGCTGCAAACGTCGTCGAACTGTTCGTGCAGATGGTTGTTGTCTTGCAAACGTCCCCATCTGTTGACTCAGGGATTGAGACGTGGCTGCACGATCCGTTACAGCCATGCAGATAAGATGCCTGTCATCTCGACTGCTATTGATACGAGGCCGTTGGGATCCAGCACGGCGTTCCGTATCACCCTCCTGAACCCACCGATACCATATTCTTCTAACAGTCATTGGATCTCGACCAACGCGAGTAGCAATGTCGTGATACGATGAACCGCAATCGCGATAGGCTACGATCTGACCTTTATCAAAGTCGGAAACGTGACGGTACGCATTTCTCCTCCTTACACGAAGCATCACAACAACGTTTCACCAGGCAACGTCGGTCAACTGCTGTTTGTGTATGAGAAATCGGTTGGAAACTTTCCTCATGTCATCACGTTGTAGGTGTCGCCACCGGCGCCCACCTTGTGTGAATGCTTTGAAAAGCTGATCATTTGCGTAACACAGCATCTTTTTCCTGTCGGTTAAATTTCGCGTCTGTAGCACATCATCCTCGTGGTGTAGCAATTTTAATGGCCAATAGTGTATCATTGCTCAGCACATAGTTTAGGAGGTACGACGTCATAAAGTTTGAGCTGCGAGAAAACGAAACAACAATGCGAAATTCGCTGGAGATACGGGTGCAATATGTGCAGAAATAGGTTTGAAATATGTTAAATTATGTGAAATACAGGGTGATTATAATTTAAGTTAAACTTTCAAAATGCTGTAGAAATAACACCACTGGTCAGAACGCCGTCAAATTGAACTGGATTATTATCGGAGAAGGGGAAAATATTATGGCAGAAGAAAAATAAGTAGTGTGAAAATAGATGGCACCGTACGTGTCAGAAAATACCTGTCATGCGCACGACCCACTGAAGTTGGTATAAAAACGCAGGGTACACGGCTTTTCCCCATTTCGCGTCTGTTGCGTTCGCCATTAGTGTCTCAATGCAGGATAACGCTCTGCTTGTAAAACTGTATTGCAAGAATGGTGACTGTGCACACGTCGCTCTGCAGAAGTTCCGGACACTGAAGGGTTTGAAAAAAAGGCGCTGGTCCGTCCGATGACTGCCGTGGGTTTGGAGAAAATGATTTGGACATTCTAAAAGACGAGTTCTTTTCGGGGCAACCTGGCAGAAGGAGGAAACGAATTGATTGGACGTCAGTGGAAGCAGTGCCACAGCAATGCAGCAGGAGACGAGTGGTGGTGGACAAACGTGTAGTGCACGGAGACTTGCCCGAACATTGGACATACCCGTGAGCACGGTGCGTAAAACCCTACGATTCATCCTTCTTTGCTATCCATTCAAAATTACCCATGTGCACGAGTTGCTCCCTGTTGACCTGCGAGCAAGATAGACCTTTGATTTGCGATTTCTTGCTCGCATGGAAGTGAACAATGATTGGCTGCGGAAAATTTGGTGGGCGGACAAAGCCCTCCTCCATCTGACGGATATGTCAGTACACAGAATTTTCGAATACGAGCAACGGAAAATCCTTACGCAAATCAACCAGTACCACTTCATCCTGAAAAAGTCACTGTGTGGTGTACGTTTACGGCATCATTTATCATAGGGCCATATTTTTTCGAAGAGACAAGTGCCTCTGATCCCGTCAATTGTACTGTCACTGGTAAGCGCTATGAGTGTCTGCGCATCAACGTCATTCTATGTAGTTCTTCAACAGCGTGGATGTGTGGATGGGGACATTTTTATGCAAGATGGCGCACCTCTGCAAATTGCAAATCCAGCTAAGCAGCTGCTGAAGCGCCATTTCGGAAATGCTAGAATTATCAGCCATTTCCCTACAGCCTGGCCGCCACAATCACCTGATCTTAATCCGTGTGACTTCTGGCTATGGGGCTATCTGAAAGATGTTGTGATCAGTCTTCCAATTTCAAATTTAGCTGCATTGAAGGCACGCACTGCGCAACACATTCTGAACGTCACCTAGGAAACAGTTGTGGAACATGCTGTTTCACGTTTTCAACTTGTTGCAGAAAACGGTGTAGATCACATTGAACATGTTTTGCGCAAGTCATACGGAAATTAATAATTTGATTTCATTTTGATTGATGCTTTTTATGCGGTTTTTGGCATCAAGACAATTAAAAACCGATTTTTCCCATCCGATGTCATATGACCTTGCAGTGGTGGATGGGCTTACGTTACTAACAGTGTCACACTTTTACACCCTTGCGCACTGAGTAGCACAGTTTGTTTAACGTCAAACGTACACCTTAGGCATTGTTGTACGATTCATTTGTCATTTGTAGTCCACCACTATGAAATTAGGGTCCTTACAGCGCCATCTATTGCTACAGTTTGTAACTATTTATTCTTCTTCTGCCATACTTTTTCCCCACTTTCCGATAATGTTCAAATGTGTGTGAAATCCTAAGGAACCAAACTGCTGAGGTCATCGGTCCCTAGAAATTCTCACTACTAAAACCAAGTTCAACTAACGTATGCTAAGAACAGCACACACACCAATGCCCGAGGGAGGACTCGAACCACCGGTGGGAGGGGCCACGCACTCCCTGACATGGCTCGCCTTCGACCGCGCGGCTCTCCGAAAATGTTCCGTTGCAATTTGACGTCATTCTGACCAGTGGTGATATTTATACAGTGGTTTGAAAGTTTAACTTTAATTATAATCATCCCGTATATTTAACATGTGCTTATGCAAGCAAGACCTAGAGTAAAAAGCTCAGCCTAAATACATGGAACGATTTCAACCAAAATTGATATACATATTACGAGGTTTGCCCAGAAAGTGATGCATCGCATTTTTTTCTCAACTGAAAACAGTGCTACGAATGCGAAACGTTACATATGTATTTTTTGAAGTCTTCTGAGTGAGCGCGCCAAGTTTCCGTCTTTTGCGACAGATAGCGTAACTGCAGGACAGTTTCAAGATGGCATCTGTAGATGATGTACGTTACAAGCAAGGTGCCGTCATTGAATTTCTCACTACAGAGAAAGAAACTGGAAGGAATATTCACAAACGCTTGTGCAATATCTATGGAGCATCTGCTATCGACAGAGGTACAGTTAGTCGCTGGGCACCGCGGCTGACGTCATGAGAAGGCGGTTCAGCGGAGCTCCACGTCTGTTACATCTGACGTGTTGCAGCGAGCTGATGTTGTCATTCGCGAGGACAGACGCATTACGAATCGGCAGTAGTGCTGCATCTGTGAATCAGCAAAGGAAGTGTGGACGCAATTACCCGCACAAGTCCATATTCAAAAGTGTCGGCTATCATCCCCTAGCGGGAAAGTTGGAAAAATGATAACAAAGGGATGCCCCCAGGGTTCTGTGTTAGACCCCCTGTTCTGGGACATCCACATGGAGCCGTTATTGGATAGCCTACAACAGAGCGAAGAGGTGCTAGAGGTGACAGCCTACGCAGATGACCTCCTCCTGCTGGCTGGCGGCCGTAGCCGCGAAGATGTTGAGCCTAATATAGACAGGACTATGAAAAAACTACAACTATGGTGTCGAAATACAAAAATGACAGTTTCACCAAATAAGTCAAAAAATCATTTACTAAAAGGACAACTCGTAAGGAACCCTACAGTGAGAACTGAGGGCTCGCCAGTTCTTCCGCGACGTGAGGCTCGCTACTTGGGAGTCAACATTGATGAAAGGTGGAACTTTGGAAAGCACATCGAAACCGTAACCCAAAGAGCCCTACAAGCACTCAATATCCTCATTTCCATTGGTCATAAAAGATTCCATCTTCCACTTCATTTAACAAAATTATACCACAACAGCATATTAACATCAGTAATGGGCTACAGCTCTGAAGTCTGGCCGCATAGGCTCACAAGGGTGGTGCCCGCCATGACGGTGAGAAGGGTGCAGAGGAACATGATACCAAGGTCAGTGGGGGCCTATAGGCCATCTCCAGGTGGGCCCTGATAGCAGTAATGGGGCTCTGCCCTCTTGACATAAAATCAGAGAGCAAGCAGCATGGATCTGGGCCAAGAAAGGGGACACCGAGAAAACAGGGGACATTCTGGGTGTTCGGTTTGGGGATAAGAGTGCGATTAGGAGAAGAGGCGAAGAGCTGTGGCAGGAGTCATGGGAAGCTGATGACACTGGCTTCAGAACATTCCAAATTTTACCAGACGTGAAAGAACGGTTAGGAATGAAATACTTTGAGCCAACTCGGGGACTCTTCCATTTTCTCACTGGTCATGGACCCTACCCGACATATCTATGTCGGTTTCGGGGGAGGGCTTCGCCTGCGTGTGACTGTGGCACATCGGAGGGTACTACCGACCATTTGGTTAACGAGTGGCCCCTTTACAATGATGTAGCAGCCGCGTTAGGACATCAACTACCGAAAAACGACGCGTACATTCTACTAAGACGGGAGGATACATTTCGAACATTAAACAACCTAGGAAACGAGGTATCACGAAAAGTTCTATCGGAATATCTGATGGACAATCGTGAGTAGTGACAAATAACCAAATGTGTCCCAGTACCCCGATCCCGTACCGCCTGTGTGTGGATAGGTCAACTACCATCACCGTTGGAATCCGCCACGTGGAGGACTAGGGGGAGTGGGGTACAACAATACCGGACTAAGACAAGCACCGGAATTGACGTAGATTAGAATCTTAGTAAGTAGGACTTAGGAAACAAAAATCAGGAACCTGCGGCGATATTGAAGTCATCCTTGGTCTTCCTAGTGTCAGGGGCACGCCAATCGGTTCAAATGACTCCGAGCACTATGGGACTGAGGTCATCAGTCCCCTAGAACTTAGAACTACTTAAACCTAACTAACCTAAGGACATCACACACATCCACACCCGAGGCGGTCGCGCGGTTCCAGAACGCTCATCGGGATTAGCTCGGTGGGCAAGACCGTGCAGTAGGTTTATACACTTCACTGACACACCTGTGATGCTGCAGGCAATGTAGAGGTTTAGCTATTAAGTGTACCACTGGAATAAGTAGAGTAATAATAATAGCAAATAAATTGCCCATTCTAGCACTACTGTAGCTCACCTGTAAACATTGTAAATTAGCTGCTAATAATATTGCAATATTTAAGGACCCACTAATTATGTAAGGTGGTGTGTTGTATATGTATAACAGAAAGATCAAGAATATTCAAAAGTGTGTGCAAGATGGGTCCCGTGGTGTCTAATGGTGGATCACAAATCGCACAGAAAAAACATTTGTCTTGATTTGTTGCAACGTTTTGAAAGTGAGGGGGAGGCCTTCTTGTCCCGAATTGTGACAGATGATGAAACCTGGGTTCACCATTTTGAGCCCAAAACAAAACGACTGTCGATGGAATGGCACCATTGTCACTCCCTACAGAAGAAAAATTTCAAAGCAACTGCTTCCGCCGGTAAGGTCATGATCATCGTGTTCTGGGCTGTGAAGGTGTAATTCTCGTCGATGTGATGCCAAGAGGCGGTACCATTAATTCAGAAGCATATGTGAATACATTAACAAAACTCGAGACGCGCTTCTGGCGACTTCGGCACCACAGCAATCCAGGAAATGTTTTGTTGCAACACGGTAATGCTCGGGCCCACACAAGAGTGAGGGCTGCTGAAAACATCGCAAAACAGGGTTGGACAGTGTTGCGCCATCCACCCTACAGCTCTGAGCCACCCCCTCGGACTTACACTTGTTTGCGCTATTAAGGGATGCCATTCGTGGAAGACATTTTGATGACTACGAGGAGGTGATTCACACAGTGAAGCACTAGCTCCGCCACCAGGACAGGGTTTGGTACCGACAGGGCATACACGCCCTAACCTCGCCCTGGAGAGAGGCTATAGAACAGGGTTATGTGGAAAAATAGGGTGTGTAGATAAAACACCATTCGTTCATGTGTGTAATTCTCATTGTATTCAATAAAGAACTATTGAAGAAAAAAAAATGCGATGCATTACTTTCTGGGCAACCCTCATAGCTACGATCTGGAAAGAAATACTGTGGGGGTAAGAACCACCAGCCTCCTGCTTTCGTGATTGTGATAGTGTGGTGAGAGAAGGGGAGAGCAAGAGATGGACAGGCAGAGAGGGGCAAGGAGCATATGGACATATATAGGCGGGAGGAGGAGATGGACTGAGAAAGGAGAGGATCTGTCGTGAGATCTCTCCTCCTGTGCTAAGTGCTTCCTGGCTTCCTGAATTTTTCTGCTTGCCCAAGGGTCCAGTTGTGAATTTTCTACTAAATTTTTTTGTGGTCTCGTATTTTCTATTGCGTTGTTCCTGTTTCTTTCAAGTCTTCGGTTATTGCTGCGGACCATTTTATTCTCTCAGTTTTAGCATTACTGCTTATTGCGAAAACTTTCATGTTAATATGATTCTTCCATTCTTTTAATATGCCTAATTGGCATCCACCTAAGTTTTCAATATCTGAATAGATATCGATACACTTTTGAATTTCAGTTTTTTCTCTTGGTTTGTATGTTCCTTCCTCTGAGTATTTTGGACACAAAACTTTCCTGATTGCTTTCCGTTCTCTGTGTTTTAGATTACTTCAAAGTTTCTCTTCCCGTCTAAAATGAGTGTTCCAACTTCATTAAGAGATTATGATATGAGGGCCGTGTAGTAATGTTCCAATTAGTATGGCAGTCGTTTTATGTTGCAAATGTCTTCTCAAAGCCGGTAGGCTTTCTAATTAATGTTTTATATTCTTCATTTCTGAATGATATCGTCTGAATATGTGAAATGAGAAACTCTGTCGAATTTTCTATACATAGTTTAAAGAATATTGGGTGCAAAGGTTTTTATGATGTTTTGAGGCCTACTCTTTCGATTGTTTTCTTAAGAATTTATAGTATCTTCTAACTGTTCTGTGTCATAACACAGGATCGCTAGGTCGTCTCCAATAAGATAAGCATATTATCGTAAAGTAATTCTTCTTAGTGATTAATGGGCTGATTTTAAGGTCTGAAAACAGTTTTCACCACGTTTGGAGTACTTTTCCATGACACAATCGAGACGTCGAGGCGTAAAATCTAATTTCACACGGCCTCGGCGGTGGTCCTCGTCAATATTTCCTCCTTTGTCAGCTTCAATCTCCAATACGTCCTGAGAAGCAGATACGAGATTGCTATATGATCAGTTTGTTAGATAATTGCATGTTTCTTGTTTTGAAAGTTTTTTCTTAAAATGAGATGAAATAGTGTTGAGACGAAAATGTCTTCGCGGCTTTGTCTGTCTCTTTCCATTAGTCTCTTGGTGCGAAGAATATTCACCATTCCTTTTCTTGAAGCTTCTCTCTTTACCTACCTGTGCCGATTAAAATTTTCAGACAATTTCGGGGAATTTTGGACATTACACATCGTAACACTTTTCATGACTTATTTAGTTTCTCTGGATGTCACTACTCATTGGTTTATTGGCCTATATGCGTTATTTTCTGCTTACATTTTATTTTCACGTTGCAAGGAGGCTGTACCGCGGTAATGGAACCAACAATATCTTGCGAAATTGCATTGAAACAGCCTTATTGGATGTGGTTCAAAGGATTATTTTGTCTAGTTTACTGCTGACCAATCAGCGGTTTCCAAAATGTACAGTATTCTCGTGTTCCTTCTAAGTCGCACAGTTTCTTTATTTAACTAACGATTGTGATAAAGAAAGTTATGATTTTAGGCTTGAGTTGGGCTGAAGCTCTGGAGTTTCTCTGGTTTAGGATATACAGCCTAGCTTAGTCTACTCATAATCAGACATACTTCTTATCTCATGATGTAATTCTGTAGTACATGAAAAGCTCTATCATTGTGCCTGCAATAGTTTGTAAACTATTCGGTAGTTAATACTGGAAGGACTGCTTCCACATTTAAACTCCGACCGCGCCATGAGAACTGTCGCCGACCACAGTCACACTTTCTATCTGTCAGACACAAACTGGATTTCGTTGAATGAGATTCCTCTTTTTCCAGTTCCACCACCCCGACGTCCATTCTCTAGGCTTCCACGCCATGAGAACTGTCGCCGACCACAGTCACACTTTCTATCTGTCAGACACAAACTGGATTTCGTTGAATGAGATTCCTCTTTTTCCAGTTCCACCACCCCGACGTCCATTCTCTAGGCTTCCACGCCATGAGAACTGTCGCCGACCACAGTCACACTTTCTATCTGTCAGACACAAACTGGATTTCGTTGAATGAGATTCCTCTTTTTCCAGTTCCACCATCCCGACGTCCATTCTCTAGGCTTCCACTTCTGTTGAGGTCGTCACTCTCACCTTAGAAACAAGCTCTGACATGGGCCAGTTGGAGACATTTTTATTACGTTGTTACTCCTCCTCTGCTTCCTCATCACTAACGCGAAGAGTCTCCGGCTTGGGAACGATATAGCGTAGTTTCCTAGATATTTTGAGTATACATTTGTGTCACTTCTTCCGTAACAAAAAGTCAGTAAAATTCGCTCAGTACTCATTTGAATGATCTCACCCTTGTCATTGTTCAATGTTACCACTTTTCGAATAATTCAGATTTCTTATCTAAATCACATTGCAATTAGTTTTTACCTTTTGGTTACTTCACTGGACGGTAAAGGATGCTGTCATCGGCAAACAGTCTGATTGATTTCTAAATTGTACCCTTGATGACTGCACGACACAAAGGTTTACGCCTCGCCTGTATCCGTCAACACCGACATTGGACTGTTGATGACTAGAAACACGTTGCTTGGTTGGACGGGTCTCGTTTCAAATTGTATCGAGCGGATGGACGTGTACGGGTATGGAGACAACCTCATGAATCCCTGGACCCTGCATATCAGCAGCGGACTGTGCAAGCGGGTGGAGGCTTTGTAATGGTGTGGGGTGTGTGCAGTTGGAGTGATATGGGACTCTTGATATGTCTAGATACGACTCTGACAGGTCACACGTACATAAGCATCTCATCACCTGCATCCATTCATGACCATTGTGTATTCCGACAGACTTGGGAAATTCCAACAGGACAATGCGACACCCCACACGTCGAGAATTGCTACAGAGTGGCTCCAGGAACACTGTTCCGAGTTTAAACACTTACGCTGGCCACCATACTACCCAGACATGAACATTATTGAGTATATCTGGGATGCCTTGCACCGTGCTATTCAGAAGACAACTCCGCCCCTCGTACTCTTACGGATTTATGGACAGCCTTGTAGGATTCTTGGTGTCAGTTCCCTCCAGCACTACTTCAGGCATTAGTCGAGTCCATGCCACGTTGTGTTGCAGCACTTCTGCATGCTCGTGGGGGCTCTGCTCGACGTTAGGCAGGTATGCCAATTTCTTTGGCTCTTCAGTGTAATTCATGTCAGTATTTTTCAACCATGATCTGTTAAGTTTATAGTTCGGTAATATGGTATTTATCTGCACCTGCTTTCCTTGGAATTGGAATCACTGTATTCATCTTGAAGTGTGAGGGTGTTTCCTCCGTCTCATAATCTTACACACCAAGTGGAATAGTTTCATAACGGCTGACTCCTCCAAAGATATCAGCAATTCTGAGTCAATGTCGTGTACTCCACGGGTCTTTTATCGGCTTAGGTCTTTGGTTTCCCAACCGAGTTCTTTATATTCATACAGCGCCTTCTCTTTTCTCCAAAGTCCTCCAAAGACCCATTTGATTTCCCTGTAGGTGGTATCTTTTAACTAGTGAAATATGCATCTAAATCCTTACATTAGTCCTCTAGCCATTCCTACTTAACCAATTTGCACTTCCTGTCAGTATCATTTTTAGACGTTTGTGTTTCCTTTCGTCTACTTCATTATCTGCGTTTTTTTATTTCCTCCTCTCATTAATTAAATTAGACATCTCCTGTGATGTCCAAGAATTTCCACTAGGCCATGTCTTTTCACTTGTTTGATTCTTTGCTGCCTTCACTATTTCATTTCTCGAAGCTACCCATTTGTCTTCTATTGTATTCCATTCTCCTGTTTCAGCCCACAGTTGCTGATACTTCCATTGAAACTCATACAGCTCCCATCTTCTTAAATTCTTACCTTTTTGCAAATTCTCCAGTCTCCGTCTACAGTTCATAATCAGAAAATTATGCTTAGAGTCCACATGAAAAGAGGTTAGCCGGCCGGAGTGGCCGAGCGGTACAAGGCGCTTCAGTCTGGGACCACGTGACCGCTACGGTCGCAGGTTCGAATCCTGCCTCGGGCATGGTAATGTCCTTAGGTTAGTTAGGTTTAAGTAGTTCTAAGTTCTAGGGGACTGATGACACCACATGTTAAGTCCCATAGTGCTCAGAGCCATTTGAACCATTTGAAAAGAGGTTATAAATTTAATATCAACAAATACAAAACAAGAGTAATGGAGAGTAGTAGATTTAAGTCAGGTGATGCTGAGGTTATTAGATTAATAAGTGAGATGATAAAGTAATCGATTGCTATTTGGGCAGGAAAATAACTGAGTCCCCTGCCCCTTCCTTCTTTCCCCTGTCTATCTCAGCCTCTCCCCCTCCCCCATCCTAGCAGATACACAATATTTTCAGCGCCTGTTCCAGTTGTTTCCTCGTACGTGCACTTAACATTATTTACTGCTAAGCCTTTTTTTTGTTGTCGTCTATGTTACAACCGCACTGACAGTGTGAAAGCTGCCTATGGTTTGGTCCTCCGTTTCCTCATCACTGATTTTGTCTTCTCGAGACTTATTTATTTTTGAAACTGAGATACAAAAATATAGAAATATCAAAAACAAATTAATACGGTGCAGAAAATCCGTTGGCATTCAAAACAGCTTCCAGTCGTCTCGGAACGAACATATACAGATCATGTATGGTTTTTAAGAAAAATATAGTAGCAGTTCAGAATAGGATGATGTTAGTAGACAGCGATGACGTTCGCTTCTGTCCAAAGTAGACAACATAGTCTCAGTAACATTGAGATCTGGTGACTGTGATTGCGAAGCGACACGCGACAGTTTATCCTTGTGCTGACAAAACCAGTTCTGTGCGATACCAGGTGTGTGAGCAGATACCCTGCCGCCGTGGAACACAGCGTCCCCTTCGGGAATAAATATTCTGCTATTGGACGGACCTGATGAGCCACAATGGTGACATAATCATTGGCAGTAATGCGACTTAGCAGAGTAGCCCTGGACTCATGCAATACCACGATATGACTGCCCAGATCAACACCAAACCCGTGGCATGTATCACTCTTGGGAGGCAAACTCGGCCAGAAAGTTGGAAACTGTGTGAAAGAAGACTCATCTGACCAAATTACGTTCTTCCATAGCTCTGTAGCTCAGGCTGTATGGCTTCGACAGCGGGTTTTCCTGCAACAGGCATTTGCATCACTGATCAAGGGTTTTGGAATCCCAGCTTGCCCTGAAATTGCCTGCTTACTGAGCTCCCTTGGTGTTGTTCTGCTGCTGAGAGGGTTGGCTGTTGCTTCATTCAGTTCTGCAGCTGCCGTCCTCCTATTTCTTGTCACAACCCTCTTTTAGACCGTCTGCGACGATCACTCAACACACAATTTCGTCAGTATTACGATTTGGGGGGTGTTTTTTTGATTTGTCTGTGTATGGTATAAATCCTCGATATGGCGCCTCCTGAAACACCGAACACTTCGCCTACCATGATGATGGAGGTACCCACCATACGAGCACAAACAGTTTGGTCGCGTCGTGTTTCACTTAGCTCCGATGTAATTCAGTTACGGCTAAACAGAATACTGTTCTGATCACAACTGACGCTTGAAACATACTGATGACACTGCATACGTGGCGTTCGTGGTCTAGTACAATGTCAGAACTTGCAGGCTTGATTCACATCCACGCTTATGTACAAGCACGAATTTATCGTGGAGTTTCCATATTTTGGTCCAAACCCTGTGATAAGTTAGGTAGCTTCATTATTTATCGAGTTTGGTACGTTTGCAAACTCTTTGCATACCCACTGCCTCGTTTGAGAGCGGTTGACTCTCAACCAGTCACAGTCTTTGGCGGTCAGCCACCGTACGATGCGTGGCTGAGTGTGCCCTGTACCGCTACTACACTCCTGGAAATGGAAAAAAGAACACATTGACACCGCTGTGTCAGACCCACCATACTTGCTCCGGACACTGCGAGAGGGCTGTACAAGCAATGATCACACGCACGACACAGCGGACACACCAGGAACCGCGGTGTTGGCCGTCGAATGGCGCTACCTGCGCAGCATTTGTGCACCGCCGCCGTCAGTGTCAGCCAGTTTGCCGTGGCATACGGAGCTCCATCGCAGTCTTTAACACTGGTAGCATGCCGCGACAGCGTGGACGTGAACCGTATGTGCAGTTGACGGACTTTGAGCGAGGGCGTATAGTGGGCATGCGGGAGGCCGGGTGGACGTACCGCCGAATTGCTCAACACGTGAGGCGTGAGGTCTCCACAGTACATCGATGTTGTCGCCAGTGGTCGGCGGAAGGTGCACGTGCCCGTCGACCTGGGACCGGACCGCAGTGACGCACGGATGCACGCCAAGACCGTAGGATCCTACGCAGTGCCGTAGGGGACCGCACCGCCACTTCCCAGCAAATTAGGGACACTGTTGCTCCTGGGGTATCGGCGAGGACCATTCGCAACCGTCTCCATGAAGCTGGGCTACGGTCCCGCACACCGTTATGCCGTCTTCCGCTCACGCCCCAACATCGTGCAGCCCGCCTCCAGTGGTGTCGCGACAGGCGTGAATGGAGGGACGAATGGAGACGTGTCGTCTTCAGCGATGAGAGTCGCTTCTGCCTTGGTGCCAATGATGGTCGTATGCGTGTTTGGCGCCGTGCAGGTGAGCGTCACAATCAGGACTGCATACGACCGAGGCACACAGGGCCAACACCCGGCATCATGGTGTGGGGAGCGATCTCCTACACTGGCCGTACACCACTGGTGATCGTCGAGGGGACACTGAATAGTGCACGGTACATCCAAACCGTCATCGAACCCATCGTTCTACCATTCCTAGACCAGCAAGGGAACTTGCTGTTCCAACAGGACAATGCACGTCTGCATGTATCCCGTGCCACCCAACGTGCTCTAGAAGGTGTAAGTCAACTACTCTGGCCAGCAAGATCTCCGGATCTGTCCCTCATTGAGCATGTTTGGGACTGGATGAAGCGTCGTCTCACGCGGTCTGCACGTCCAGCACGAACGCTGGTCCAACTGAGGCGCCAGGTGGAAATGGCATGGCAAGCCGTTCGACAGGACTACATCCAGCATCTCTACGATCGTCTCCATGGGAGAATAGCAGCCTGCATGCTGCGAAAGGTGGATATACACTGTGCTAGTGCCGACATTGTGCATGCTCTGTTGCCTGTGTCTATGTGCCTGTGGTTTTGTCAGTGTGATCATGTGATGTATTTGACCCCAGGAATGTGTCAATAAAGTTTCCCCTTCCTGGGACAATGAATTCACGGTGTTCTTATTTCAATTTCCAGGAGTGTAGTTATTCACACCTTCGAGTGATGATACGCGCTTTGTACTGGAGACGGGTGTGAAGGAACCGAATGCTGTGATGAAATTGCTTTCCTTAATGTAGAGCCATGATGTTGAATAACTGCACGATGCATCAGATTACCGGAAAGGCAGTTCCAACCAATTTTATTTTGCCGAATTCTGGGCAACTTTGTATCCTTCCGCGCACCAGATCTCACGAGCGCGTATTTATATGAAATGGTGTAGGGTAAGAGGCTGTCAATTGTCAAATATCGAGAAACTGTTTGCGTAGCATTTTTGAACTTTATTTCATTCATTTTTTGTTCAATTCTTCTGTGTTAAGTCGTACGAGCAAGAGAAGGTTGGCTTTATACGAGATGTAGGATTGTGCTTCCGATTATGTAAAGTTGAATACGAGCTCGATTTTCACAGTGAACCTGTAATCTTGTGGTTTCATTTTGCTGAAGGTCGATATACTCATTTCAGCTACACGTCTTGAACAGTCATTTCCAGCTACATCATTTCCTCTATTCATGTTTCGCGTAAGTACACGGCATGTAGGATGCCACCACCTTGCAGAACTGAGGTAGGCGAATAGTGGCAGAAGTGAACTGAGTTTGATGATCAGCGGAACGTGCCACGAGACAAGGGTGGAAAGAGAGAAAACAATGTGGCATAAGCTACTAGCATGGTGTTATTTTGAGCCAACAAATGAAGTAAGGCTACAATGCCTGCTTTTGGTGGAGATCAAGATGCTACGTGTCGTAGCACTGCATCTCAGATTTACATTCATTTTATGTACCAGAAATGTGGAAATGTTATTAATTATTAGTCTACAAATAAAGTAAATATTGATGTAATGTTGTCCAGTACACTTTCCTCAATCACTAATAAAAATATTTACACTTATATCGTGCCACATTATTTGGCTGAAAAAAAAAAGAAAAAAAGAAAAAAGAAACTGGTGCAGTGTCGCCCCAAAATGGTTAGTAGCAGTGTGTTTGCAAACGTGTGCATAAGAATTTAAGAGCCTATTCCATGACACGATGTGAGGACCTCGAGTGCACAATTCCTGCGACTAATCTACAATCCACCACAGATGTGGCAGGCTCGGATCGCACATCTGTAAGCGAAACTAGAACAAGTAGTAATTCTCTCTGCGTTGGCACATACAGGGTGGGGCACTCAACCCACTGTGCTGATCACTCGGGCGAAGTCCTATCAGAGCGTCATCGTGTTATAATAGTGTGAAAATAAGACAGTGTATTTCGCTGTGTATTCTAAAATAATTTACTCCTATTTGCTTCGCTAGTACCCGCCTGTGGTCATCGGTCTTCCTGTAGCGGTTGAGGTCTCCGGCATTAGCTACACATTTTGTTGGATGGTCTTTATACAGATTAACTGCAGCACCTAGGCCAATAATATATGGGCTGGTTTCAGAGCAACAAATGTACATCGCATTGCGTTGAGGAGAGTGGATTTAATAGCATGTCCTACGTTTTTCGTAGTGCAGATGGCATATGTTATCGCGTCTCTTGATGTCCACTTTCGTAATGGTAGGAGAAGTGGCACACGTGGTACTCACGTGTAGGAGGGCAGCGGGAATCCCTGGGCGGCGCACGGCAGCTCCACGGGCTGCCTGTAGCGGGCCTGCACGTGGCTGCGCGAGTCCGTGATGCGCGGCGGCACCGAGCTCTGCGGTGACGTCACCAGCAGTCTGGAACACGACGAGGCACACGTCAGCTCCAACGTTCTCTTGTCCAGGGCGCGCAGATTCAAAGTGGGTCCGAAAATATTTAGTGCCGCTCAAGATAGGCAACCCAACATGCAAGTTGATTGGTTGGTTGGTTTGGGGTATAAATGGACCAAACTACAGGGTCATCTGTCCCCTTTGTAAGTTGGAGTGTCTATCTTGAAAGAAACTTTGTCTACACAGTACCATCGAAAGTATTTAATATCAAAACTTCCCAAGAGAGACCGTTCCCCTGCAGTCGATGTGTGTCCAGAATCTAGCTAGTGCCCCAATGGGATACTGACGATTCCTGCGTCGTACTCCTGGAGCCTTTGCAGACATACACTAACCTGTAGTCGAGACAGCATGAGAAGATCGCCGACAGCTCGCAGTGGTGTTGCCAGCTTTCAACTGTGAATCGCTAATGGCTGCAGGCGAAAATAACAGTCGTCTGCAGAGATAAGACAACACTGGGGCATTGCCTCAGAGAGGTTGACGAAATCGCTTACGCTAATGACTGAGGGAAGCGCTTGAAGCTGCTGCACCCAGCCCACTGCAACTGTCAGGGATCGACTTAGGCCGACTCAACGATAGACGGTGACGACAGCACCGCCACTGTTCTTACTGAATGGGGCCTGCGGTACTCCTCAGTTTTTGTGCCAAAGCACTGTCTTAGCACAACCGTACATTCCAGTGATGGAGACCCTCCTTCTCCCTTGAATGAACACCTTAGGATCATTCTCATGTATGACTGAAAGTACGTCATCCACTTTTATTCAACATAATCGTCATCATTTGCCCCTTTGCCACAGTTAGCGATCACCACCGTTGCCTGTCTTCTGTGCCACCAACTCCGCCAGCGCCTGTTGTCTGTGACATCACTTACCTGTGTTGCTGAGTACTTCATCAACCTTCATTTGCGTCTGACCCCTCAATGCCTCCAAAGTCTCTGTGTTTCGTTCGTCATCACCAGCTTCGACTCCTGAAACCTTTGGCGCTCATTATACTATCTGTTTAACTCTCTCACTACATCCGCCTCCCGTCCTGATCATTCTTCCCATCCACCTCTACTCCATATCTACAAACACATATAAACCTGCCAAAAAAGTCTCTGTCAAAGACGTGACAGTGATTTCACAACCGTCCCAGAAAAAAAGCGCACAGTGACACCTGGATTCCATTTCCATCAGCTTCCAAATTTATTTTCTGTCTCACACCTTTGCCTCAATCTGAACAGCCCAAAAATGTTGGTTATCGATTCCCAATCCCTTGAAATAAAACGAAATGTATTTGACAACTCCTATTACAGGCTTCTGAGGTTAACAGAGAGTAGATAAAATTTTCGTATGGTACACATGTCCAGAAATGTACCAGTTACGTACAGGTCTTGATGATTATATCACTATCAAGTCGTCCACTTCACTGTATGTACATAAACTGAGAACAGGGTGCTATATTCAGTTCCTATTGTAATTATTACATCGCATACCACTTTCATCCGACTACAACAATGGATGGGAGAAACTAGTACGCTATGTATCAAAAGTATCCGGACACCTCCAAAAACATACGTTTTTCATATCAGATGCATTGTGCTGCCACCTACTGACAGGTACTCCATATCAGCGGCCTCAGTAGTCATTAGACGTCGTGAGAGAGTGGAATGGGGAGCTCTGCAGAACTCAAGGACTTCGAACGGGGTCAGGTGATTGGGTGCCACTTGTGTCATACGTCCGTACCGAGATTTCCACACACATAAACATACCTAGGTCCACTGTTTCTGATGTGATAGTGAAGTGGAAACGTGAACGGACACATACAGCTCAAAAGCGTACAGGCCGACCTCGTCTGTTGACTGACAGAGACCGCTGACTGTTTAAGAGGGTCGTAATGTGTAATAAGCAGACATATATCCAGAACATATCACAGGAACTCCGCCTCCGTAGCGCAGCGGTAGCGTTACCGCCTACAACGCAAGGCGGGCCGTGTTCGATTCCCGGCAGGGGACTGGGTGTTGTGTGTCCATCATCATCATTGACACGCAAGCCACCGAAGTGGTGTCAACTAAGAAGACTTCTAATACTGTGGCAGAACCCCGAGGGGATATCCCTGCCAATAAATGCCATACGCTCATTTCATTTTTCATCACACAGGAATTCCAAACTGCATCAGAATCCACTGCAAATATGATGACAGTTAGGCGGGAGGCGAGAAAACTTGGATTTCATGGTCGAAGGGCCGCTCATAAGCCACACATCACGCCGGTAAATGCCAAACGACGCCTCGCTTGGTGTAAGGAGCGTAAACATTGGACGATTGAACAGTGGAAAGACATAGTGTGGAGTGACGAATCACGGTACACAATGTTGCAATTCGATGGCAGGGTGTGGGTATGGAAAATGCCCGGTGAACGTCATCTGCCAGCGTGTGTACTGCCAACAGTAAAATTCGGAGGCGGAGGTGTCATTTTGTGGTCGTGTTTTTCATGGAGGGAGCTTGCACCCCTTGTTGTTTTGCGTGGCACTATCATCACAGCACAGGCCTACATTGATGTTTTAAGCACCTTCTTGCTTCCCACTGTTGAAGAGCACTTCGGGGATGGCGATTGCTTCTTTCAATACGACTGAGCGCCTGTTCATAATGCACGGCCTGTGGTGGAGTGGTTACACAAGAGTGACATCCCTCTAATGGACTGGCCTGCCGCCGCCGCTGTGGGCGAGCGGTTCTAGGCGCTTCAGTTCGGGACCGCGCTGCTGCTACCGTCGCAGGTTCGAATCCTGCCTCGGGCATTGAAGTGTGTGATGTCCTTAGGTTGGTTAGGTTTAAGTAGTTATAAGTTCTAGGGGACAGATGACACAGATGTTAAGTCCCATAGTGCTTAGAGCCATTTGAATTGCCCTGCACAGGGTCCTGACCTGATTCCTATAGAACACCTTAGGAATGCTTTGAAACGCCAAATTCGTGCCAGGCCTTACCGACCGACATCGATACCTCTCCTCAGTGCAGCACTCTGTGTAGAATGAGCTGCGATTCCCGAACAAACCTTCTGGCATCTGACTGAACATTGCCTGCGAGAGTGGAAGCTGTCATCAAGGCTATGGGTGGGTCAAGACCCTACTGAATTCCAGCATTACCTATGGAGAGCGCCACGAACTTGTAAGTAACTTTCAGCCAGGTGCCCGGATACTTTTGATCACATAGTGCATATCCGCAACTAGAATGGTTGACTGTAGTATTCCATGGACACGACAAACTCTCAACTTTGACGAGGATGTCCTTTATTAGGTAGAAGAGAAGATGACTACGAGTACTCAAAACATTGCCCATACATTGGGCTCCTGTAGAGCAGACAGGTAAGAGCTCAGTGTCTGGTTGCCATAACGTGGAAGATCTGAATGTTATCCGACCTCCAGAATTATTTTACATCAAAACTCACTTCCAGAGATGTTTTTCCTATCAAAACTTCATCCAATAAGTCTCTGTGCACCTTATAAACCCTACTCATACCCCTATATGACCATCTGATTTAGGTCTGAAAAGCTCACGCTCTCCCAACAATCAACACTCCTATCCCTATGTAATACTAGCAACTTGTTACTATACCAAATCTGAATAACTCGTCTCCATGTATCCTGCCAGTACACCAACCCTTCCAAAAAAGCTGCTTACGATGCTGAAGACATTATGTGCGTTATTCCGCCCACATCTTTCAACACTTCTCGCGAGTCCACTGAATTGTCGGAAGTTCCATGCGGCTTTTCGCGGATGATGCTGTAGTATACAGAGAAGTTGCAGCATTAGAAAATTGTAGCGAAATGCAGGAAGATCTGCAGCGGATAGGCACTTGGTGCAGGGAGTGGCAACTGACCCTTAACATAGACAAATGTAATGTATTGCGAATACATAGAAAGAAGGATCCTTTATTGTATGATTATATGATAGCGGAACAAACACTGGTAGCAGTTACTTCTGTAAAATATCTGGGAGTATGCGTGCGGAACGATTTGAAGTGGAATGATCATATAAAATTAATTGTTGGTAAGGCGGGTACCAGGTTGAGATTCATTGGGAGAGTCCTTAGAAAATGTAGTCCATCAACAAAGGAGGTGGCTTACAAAACACTCGTTCGACCTATACTTGAGTATTGCTCATCAGTGTGGGATCCGTACCAGATCGGGTTGACGGAGGAGATAGAGAAGATCCAAAGAAGAGCGGCGCGTTTCGTCACAGGGTTATTTGGTAACCGTGATAGCGTTACGGAGATGTTTAACAAACTCAAGTGGCAGACCCTGCAAGAGAGGCGCTCTGCATCGCGGTGTAGCTTGCTCGCCAGGTTTCGAGAGGGTGCGTTTCTGGATGAGGTATCGAATATATTGCTTCCCCCTACTTATACCTCCCGAGGAGATCACGAATGTAAAATTAGAGAGATTAGAGCGCGCACAGAGGCTTTCAGACAGTCGTTCTTCCCGCGAACCATACGCGACTGGAACAGGAAAGGGAGATAATGACAGTGGCACGTAAAGTGCCCTCCGCCACACACCGTTGGGTGGCTTGCGGAGTATAAATGTAGATGTAGATGTAGATGTAGAAGAGCCAAAGAAACTTATACACCTGCCTAATATCATGTAGGGCCCCTGCGAGCAAGCAAAAGTGCCGCAACACGACGTGTTATGGACGCAACTAAAAGCTGAATTAGTACTGGAGGAAACTGACACTATGAATCCTGTAGGGCTGTCCATAAATCCTTACGAGTACGCGGGGGTGGAGATCTCTTCAGAAAAGCACGTTGCAGGGCATCCTAGACAGGCTGATTAATGTCCATGACTTGGGTGTTTGGTGGCCAGCGAAACTGTTTAAACTCAGAAGAGTTTTCATGGAGACATTCGGTAGCAATTCTGGAAATGTGGGGTGTCGCATTGTCCTGCTGGAACTGCGCAAGTCCATCAAAATGCATAGATGACACGAATAGACGCAGGTGATCAAACAGGATGCCTACGTACATGTCACCTGTCAAAGCGGATCTGGATGTATCAGGTGTCCTATATCACTCTAACTGAAGACGCCCCACACCATTACAGAGCATCCACCAGTTTGAACAGCCCCTGATGACATGCATGGTCCATTGATTCATGAGGTTGTCTCCATACCCATACATGACCATCTGCTCGATACAATTGGAAACGAGACTCGTCCGAGCAGGCAAAATGCTTTACCAACAGTCCAATGCCAGTGTTGATGGGCCCAGGCGAGGTATAAAGCTTGGTGGTGCACAGTCATCAAGCATACACGAGAGAGCCTTCGGCTGCGAAAGCCCATGCCGATGATGTTTCGTTGAATGGTTCGCATGCTGACACTTGTTTATGGTGCAGCATTGAAATCTGCAGGAATTTGCCGAAGGGCTGCACTTCCGTCATATTTAACGATTCTCTTCGGTCGTCGTTGGGCCCGTTCTTGCAGCGATGTCGGAGATTTGACTGGATTTCTGAAATTCACATTACACTTGCGAAATGGTCGTTCGGGAAAGTCAGCACTTCATCGCTACCTCGGAGACTCTGTGTCCCATTGCTCGAGCGCCTACTGTAACACCACATTCAAATTCACTTAAATATTGATAACCTTCCCTTGTAGCAGCAGATCTAACATCTGCGCCACACACTTGTTGTCCTATATATGCGTTTCCGACCGCAGCGCAGTATTCTGCCATTCTGCCTATTTCCATACCTCTGTATTTGAATATGCATGCCCATATAAGTTTCTTTGGCGCTACAGTGTATTACATCTAAACAACATGGGCACATCGTTGCTAAACCAATCATGAATCATTTCCCTCCACCAATTTAGCCCTTGCCTAATTCTGTGTGCATACTATGCTGTAGCTCACACCAGACTCTGTTCTCCTGATCCTACTGCTAGTGAGATGCATGGCAATGCACCCCCTCCAGTTCACATCCACAAATAAGCTTTCTGTCTACATACCACTTTCATCTCCCATCCCACAATATTATTACTCCACACCATCAAGTCAGTGGCTAGCAGTCACATCACAAACAATTGCCACCATTCACTGTACAACAGTGCTAACATCAGTGTCACCGCCAGAGACGCACCAATGCCGCTAACATCAGCATCACCGACATCAAGGCCATATCTACAGCAACAGTTATGCCCCAGAAGTCAATTTCGAGTCCAACGTTATTTATTTTCTGTCCTACTACATTCTCATATTGAGTGAGGGAAATAGTAACGTCTGTATGCATCTACTGACACATCAGTCTTTCTAATACTTTCATGGTCCTGCGTGGTTCCAGCACAGTGGTCAGAGACTCTTCTTCTTTAAACTTACCCAAGAGGGTTTAGCGAGAACTATGTCGTCTTCCTTTCAGTGTGCTGAACACTTCTTTTACACTTCTGTACGGGCTATACCGACCTGTCAACACACTAATAAAGCGCCTTTGATGTCATGCCTTCTTGATAAGGGCGGACTGCTAAGCGAGAGGGTCTGCGTTCGATTCTCGGTCGGGTTGGAGACTTCCTCCCTTTGGGGACTTGATACTGTGTTGTCACTACGTCCGTGTTGTCATTGTTGACATTACACTATTATGGTGCATGTGCTCGTCCAGAAAACCAATAAAATGAAAAAAAGTGATGCTGCTGTTGATAGTCGCAGTCAATGTCCTGTGGTATATCACTCTGGCTTACATTATTACTCTCAGTGGCAACAGTGCAGTTAACCTGTACGTTGATGATGATTTGATTTGTCGTCGAATCAATAATTATTCTTTTTCAAATTTACGAACGTAACTGTAACGAGAAGCCAACTCGACCTTATACCAGCTGTTCATAATTAATGTGCAATTACTCACAAAGGTCCTGTGTGGACTGTAGTCATACTATGCATTTACTCACAAAGGTCCTGTGTGGACTGTAGTCATACTATGCATTTACTCACAAAGGTCCTGTGTGGACTGTAGTCATACTATGGCAGCGAAACTTATTAGACATTCTACTGCGTTCAAGCGGAACCGATTCCAAAGCAAAAACATTATTTCAATTTTGGCCACCACGTGCCAATCTGGCGATGCGAATGCAGGAAAGGCGTATAGAAATGTTTCCATATCTAGTCGATTAGGAATGGGATGTAGGCAGGAAAGGTCAAACAGGTGAGAAAGGAACAATAGTGAATCTATTATTAGCCGCCACTTACACAGTTTGTTCAATACGAGCACCGGAGACGTCGACGAAATGCTGTACAGCGGCAGATATGTAGCATGGAACTATTTTTTTTTCAGCGTTAATCGGTTCCGGATTAACGTATTCGAATATCTACCAAGTGAGCAGCAGCACTTCAATTATAACCAACCAGCAGTACAGAATTGTCCATTAGAATTCGATCATGCAATCTGAATGTAAGGCTCATTTTTTCTAAATATATTTTTACTGCAGTGAACACTGGTCCAGGAAACGTTTCTTCTTATCGTCACTTCAGAATTGCAGGTAGCATACAACAAGAACACAAAAGTGTCATTAATATGCGTAACAGAGCTCCCCACAAATACGATACTTTTTAATCGCTCTGCAATATTACAGCCAGTATTTATGAATGCCTTCCTCTCCGGTTAAAAGCCCGCACTTTTTTGCAATTTTTCTCCTCGTATATGTTAAGCCGTCGCTTATCTTTAGAAGTTTTCTTTATAAACATTCTTATCTACTTTAGGTTTTCACGCTACATATCGTGAAAACGTCCATATTGTTCAACGCAAAGTTTCTAAAACGATTGCGATTTCCACAACAGCTTCTTCTTGGTACGTTTCCTATCTATAAATATTCCATCTTCCTTGCCCATCCTCACACCGTGCTTCAAGGCATGTACAGACGTGCTCAAAAGTATCCGAACGACCTGAATTGCATTTCGCCTGATTTGAATGCAACCCACATAGCGCAGCTGTCTAACAGATCCTCTAATCGCCCCTCGGTACAGTCGTTTGACTACTGAAAATGGTTCCAACAAGTCACCACTAGAAAACACTGATATGTATCGCAATAACTCAAGATATAAAGTAATATCAAGGTACTAAAAATATCAGGGAACATCTTATCACAGATAAGACGGTTCTTAAGGCTTGTAAGCTCACATTTATTACAATAAATGACATACATGAAATGTTACCACTCTCATTATTACGTCAGATAGGTAATTTACGTAGTACGTTCGTCGTATTCACGATTTCCTCTTCAAAATAACATACCGTACTCATTATTTAACAAAAAATGACATTAAAATGTACGTTATTCACGAACAGCTAGTTGAGAATATGTATGAACTTCAAATGACACGACGAACCGTCTCGTTCTGCATATGGATTCAAACCCAGGTCATGCAGACTAAGCAAAGACTTCGTGACTGAAGTAAACTAACAGTAATTCCTGATTAGGCATACAGAGAGTGATACACCTCGAGTTTTAGACAGTATCCGTTAGCAACCTACCCAGCATCTATTGTCCTTGTTAACGAACTACGAGAGATGTTAAATATTGCTTCTTCACAAGTAACTTACTTGAAATGCCGTGAGGCAAAGCTTTGTGTTGGACAGGGTTTCGAACCCAGAACCTAACTGGATTGTCAGCGAAGCACAATCAACTGTGACATATCGGATTTTCTCGGCAGTAGCTAGATGTTTTAACTGAAATGACGAGATGAAACATTAATTTTTTCTTTCCCAGGACTCCAAACTGGCACCTATCGCTGTTACATTATAGAGAAAACGAACGTTAAAAATGGGTTTGTTATACCAGCAGCGACACGTGAGCATGTTTGACCTAGAAATAATATGTCGAAGAGTTCAGTGCTGACTGGGAATCGAACCCCACACATATCATTGTTGACTGCACACAAAGAGACGTCAGCTACCGAATTTTTCTCCACCAGCAGCTCGGAATAACATCCTTGAATTTACAATGATTTTGCAAACAGTTCTGTGTCTCACTGGGACTCGAAAACGTCAGATATCGTTAGTGTTGACAACGAATGAAAATACATTAAAAATCAAAATTATTACCCACCAGCAGATAGATGTTCTCATGCTAGAGCTTGATAATACATAAATGAAAGCTTTAGTGCCGGGCCAGGATTCGAAACCTTTCACGCGCAATATGTGGAGATGTTCAGTAATCTGCAGTTTTGAACAAACAACAAATTGCAGTCGAGCTGTATTGTCGCGAAGGGATCAAATTCCGCGTTAAGGGCAGTCTGAGTTGCATTCCCATTTCAGAACCAATTTTATCGACATACAGAAGCTGAAATAGAAGATGGAATAAGTGTCCTGTGACCCTACATAGCATTTGTTTCGTCACTAGAAATAAATAACTAGTATAAGAAAGGTTACTGTTGATAGAGTTTCTACGTGTCGCGACTCCTGACTTTATTGAGGTTCAACCTAACGTCTACTTGGTAGAGAAGGAATATCATGTTAAACATGAATGTCAGACCACAATGCCATTTCACCTTCCTCACTTGGCGTAGCCAGAGGAGAACAGAATCTGTCTCTCCTTGTCAAAAATCATCAGCAGAAGTCGGAATCGAACCCAGACCATGAGTATATGAACCTTGCATCAATCCAAGAGACCACCAAATTCTCTGCTCTATCACTCCATTTTCTATCATAACAATGTTGCGCCACACTGGATGAGAATTCTGACACACAGGCTCCCTGTAGTGGTTTCCAGCATGTTCAGTACATTCATTTACTTGGTTGACCGAATCGCCGTGAACTAGCTGCCTCGGCTTTCCAGTGCATACATTCTACTCTGTTTTGTAATCACTGAAATAAAATCACGTAACTGACACCTAACAGAAATGCCAACAGTGCAGGATGCAGAAATTTCGATAGAAAGTGCTCCTTTCGACTCTATTGCGCTATCTGTTTGTTAAAAACGTCATGCAGTGCAAATGTCTGTCTCTCAGAAGTCTAGATCCGGCCATATGCATTATCTCACATTACTGTGGAATGTGAAAGTTCTGGAAGTGTTATAGCTATGTATCAGCTTGTAGCGTAATGGCAAGCGTCGCGCACTGCTGATAAGACGTCGCGAGTTTGGGTACATTCACTGCTACATATTTCAAAAGGCCATACTGCTGTCTGCTGAAGTTATCGATCTAATGGAACTTTGAACATAATTCCCTTCACTTCTCAGCCCAAAATAGTCGCATGTGGAAAAAGGGCTAACTTCTGCGACATTTTGTTCTTTTCACGTTTAATAGATGGCCAGGCTGCAGATGCATCTCGAAACATTTGTATTATGTATGGGGAGAGCGCATCGTGCCAAAATACGCCAGAAAAGTATTTTCTACATTCGCTGTCGTGTGGCAGTGGCATTTTATTCTTCATCAAGCCATGTTTTTTACTGCTTTAACTCAGAACAAGTGTTCTACATGCATGTAATTAATAAACCGGATGTGCAATTTCAGACTGTTATAGATAACATCAGAGAATTTGCATATATCGTTGATGATTAATTTCTCTCTCATGTTAACTAATGTTTTAACAGCACTAAAAGAAACCATACGAATATTGTGCACTGTATTATAAGAAATGAAATAAAACTACCCACGATAACCTTGCGTCGAAAGTCTGATTCAATAAAACTGAGTATCTGTACACAAGCGTGCCTCTATCGGCACGAATTAGTAAAATACTAATCACTTCGATTTCGGTTGGGTCTGCGTTTGGTTGGTGGGCTGTGTCATACTCAAGTGGTATGCAAATGTGGTATTTCATAAATAATGTTATGTATTCCTAGAAACCCAAAATTTGCTTGTCAGCAGCGAAAAGAGGCATTACCTGTTGTGCAGCATTGTAAGTTTTTCACCATTGCACTATGAGCTCAAAGTATTTTCTTGCGATTTCATTATCGATGTGTGATCTGACTGCTTGTAGCTCTTTCACAGAAGGGATGAAAATGCTACAGTCAGCAAGACTGGAACCGCAAACCATAACACACGGTTTCTCACAGGTTAGCACATTTCCGCAGAACTAGGGAAGAGGCATGCGTCTAGGTTTCCTCTTACGAGACCAGTAGTGTCTAGAACTCGTAAATCGCTATTTAAAAGACGACATTAGACGCGATTTTCACGTGCAACGACTTTCCTGGGCTGAAAACCGAGAATTTACAATCTTTTGTTACAGCTCAAGCGTTAATAATAACTCAGATTAATCAATGGAAATGACAGGAAAAATCAAGTGAACTTTGAGGCTTAATTCCGTGCGCACCAGGAAGTAACTCGTTGATCACAGAGTTGCCAAATATACCTTGCCTTGTTGCCAAATCTCAGTTACATTACCAGCAGGAAGAAGACGAACCGATATGATCCTACAGTGGCCTGGGAAGTGACCATAGCTGACGTCTCCAAGTCGCGGCTGCTACGGCATGGAATACGTAATCTGTCTGATTCGCATTTCTGTAACTGGGTTTAGCGACTAGAGCGTAGTTACTAATAATACTCAGAACTGACTGCAAACTAAGCTTCATAAATCAGTGACTCTCATAGTTGTTTTTATATGTCTTTCGTAGGTGTATTCAAAACTAAGAAAATCATTGACGAACGTTTTCATGCCTCGCCGATAGTCGAGTACAACAAACAAATGAAATAAAAAAAGTGTGTGTGTGTGTGTGTGTGTGAGAGAGAGAGAGAGAGAGAGAGAGCAAGAGAGAGAGAGAGAGAGAAGAGAGAGAGTAGAGAGCGAGAGAGAGAGAGAGAGAGAGAGAGAGAGAGAGTGAGGGAGAGAGATATAAATAAAAAAGAATGAGAGAGAGAGTACAAAATTGTTGAAAAGAAACTGAATCATGGTATGTAAATAAATCTTTCATTAAAATGACACGTTCCACACCATTACGAAATGTCGTATTCATGATCTATGGAACAAGTATTAATCTTATCTAACCTAATCATGTCATCTTGCTGACTAGTCATGAAGAGGCACGAATTACAGAAATTTTCGTCAATATCAGTAACCAAATCTAAAATTGAAAAGAAAAGACGACAGTTTTTCTAATAAACCGGGACTCCTGTAAACATACTCTCGTCCCTGTTAACTCACCACGAAAGATGTGTGATATGCCTCCATTCAGAAGGAACAAATTGTTCATGCATTTAAAGATGAAGCGCATGATATGAAGTTCTGTGACGGAGATACGTACCCAACACGCAATCGGATTGTTAACTAAGTAAAATCAAATGTTACGTATCGGTTTTTCTTACCAGCTGCTAGATGTTTGAATCTAAAATAAGGATACAAGTTTTTGTGCCTGAGCGACAATCGAACCGCACACCTACCGTCCTTCTTTATCATCCATGAACATAGCTGAAGTAACACTTGCTTACTCAACAACAGTAAGAAGTGTGCGTGTTTGACCATAAAAATCGACACCTATTGCGATTGTTGGCAACACATGAACAGACATTAAAAATGCACGTTAATTTTCACTAGCAGACTGGTAGGCACGTGATAGGGCTTGAAATGAAATTATTAATATTTTTGTACTGGATCAGCCATTTATAGGCGCAAGTAAATTAAGAAAGGCAGCGCGTTTTTGTTATCAAGTAACGTCTTCATCAGTTACTTTAGTTTTAATGTAATCTGCGAGTGTAATCTGCGAGTAATTGCTGATGTTTATATTAACGTGAAAAGGACTCCGTAGCCAGGGAAAGAACCTCTTCTTGGGCAACTACTTCTATAATGACCAAAAGGCATTAAATTATCTTCAAGCACATATGTTCCAGCAACGGTATGAAGCAAATGATAGGAACAATGACGGTAATAATCGAATTATCCGGTAACTTCACACTTCACAGTGGATTTTCTCGAACTAAGAAATTTGCTGAATTAGTAAATATTTCAAAATGGCTTCACATCGAGGTTATGATGCCTAGAAGAGTCTTTACATACTGCTGACATGAGAATAGCATAATCTCCACGTCGGAGGATTGCTTCTACTTAACCATTTAATAGACTCACATTTTTCCACCGTGACTAATTTTGTAAGCTAAGCACATCATCCGTTACAGCACACTCCTGGGGCTGGGAATTGTGGTCACAATGGTCTGGTGGAACGAACTATCACAGGTACAATGCGTGGGTTCACGCATTTACTTTTAAGAGGCACAAACAGATTTACTTTACCTCTGGTAACCTCAAGAGGAAGACGTTATAATCCAGAATCCACATTAAACATCACGTTCCTTCATTATCACTTGGGCAGAGCCAGTTTACGTTGGGAAATGACACAGCCGGAAGTCATGGTAAACAGAAATACTGTCGCCAGTAAACTTACTTACATTAGACAATTTTATTTAATGAAACGTAAGCCATTTAAAGGAACAGGGCTCATATTTTTCTTGTACTTGATTGAACTAGAGACGTCGAAAAATTTGGTGCTGGACTGTGATTCGAATTCGTATCTCATCTTTGGAGGATCTGAATCTCTCGGAACAGTATAGTTCAATCATTTCGTTCCTTTTCCCAAGACTGCAATCTTCTCTAGGTTTTCTCCAAAGGTAAGTATGTGGGTCTGAATCCTGATCCAGTACAAAAATATTAATAATTTCATTTCAAGCCCTATCACGTGCATACTAGTCTGCTAGTGAAAATTAACGTGCATTTTTAATGTCTGTTCATGGGCTGCCAACAATCGCAATAGGTGTCGATTTTTATGGTCAAACACGCACACTTCTTACTGTTGTTGAGTAAGCAAGTGTTACTTCAGCTATGTTCGTGGATGATAAAGAAGGACGGTAGGTGTGCGATTCGATTGTCGCTCAGGCACAAAAATTTGTATACTTATTTTAGATTCAAACATCTAGCAGCTGGTAAGAAAAACCGATACGTAACATTTGATTTTACTTAGTTAACAATCCGATTGCGTGTTGGGTTCGTATCTCCGTCACAGAACTACACATCATGCGCTTCATCTTTAAATGCATGAACACTTTGTTCCTTCTGAATGGAGGCATATCACACATCTTGCGTGGTGAGTTAACAGGGACGAAAGTGTCTTTACAGGAGTCCCAGTTTATTACAAAAACTGTCGTCTTTTATTTTCAACTTTAGATTTGGTTACAGATATTGAAGAAAATTTCTGTAATTCGTGCCTCTTCATGACTAGTCAGCAAGATGACATGATTAGGTTAGATAAGATTAATACTTGTTCCATAGATCATGAATACGACATTTCGTAATGGTGTGGAACGTGTCATTTTAATGAAAGATTTCTTTACATACCATGATTCAGTTTCTTTTCAACAATTTTGTACTCTCTCTCTCATTCTTTTTTATTTATTTCTCTCTCCCTCACTCTCTCTCTCTCTCTCTTCTCTCTCTCTTCTCTCTCTCTCTCTCTCTTGCTCTCTCTCTCTCTCTCTCTCTCTCTCTCTCTCACACACACACACACAGTCTTTTTTTATTTCATTTGTTTGTTGTACTCGACTATCGGCGAGGCATGAAAACGTTCGTCAATGATTTTCTTAGTTTTGAATACACTTACGAAAGACATATAAAAACAACTATGAGAGTTACTGATTTATGAAGCTTAGTTTGCAGTCAGTTCTGAGTATTATTAGTAACTACGCTCTAGTCGCTAAACCCAGTTACAGAAATGCGAATCAGACAGATTACGTATTCCATGCGTAGCAGCCGCGACTTGGAGACGTCAGCTATGGTCACTTCCCAGCCCACTGTAGGATCACATCGGTTCGTCTTCTTCCTGCTGGTAATGTAACTGAGATTTGGCAACAAGGCAAGGTATATTTGGCAACTCTGTGATCGACGAGTTACTTCCTGGTGCGCACGGAATTAAGCCTCAAAGTTCACTTGATTTTTCCTGTCATTTCCATTGATTAATCTGAGTTATTATTAACGCTTGAGCTGTAACAAAAGATTGTAAATTTTCGGTTTTCAGCCCAGGAAAGTCGTTGCACGTGAAAATCGCGTCTAATGTCGTCTTTTAAATAGCGATTTACGAGTTCTAGACACTACTGGTCTCGTAAGAGGAAACCTAGACGCATGCCTCTTCCCTAGTTCTGCGGAAATATGCTAACCTGTGAGAAACTGTGTGTTATGGTTTGCGGTTCCAGTCTTGCTGACTGTAGCATTTTCATCCCTTCTGTGAAAGAGCTACAAGCAGTCAGATCACACATCGATAATGAAATCGCAAGAAAATACTTTGAGCTCATAGTGCAATGGTGAAAAACTTACAATGCTGCACAACAGGTAATGCCTCTTTCCGCTGCTGACAAGCAAATTTTGGGTTTCTAGGAATACATAACATTATTTATGAAATACCACATTTGCATACCACTTGAGTATGACACAGCCCACCAACCAAACGCAGACCCAATCGAAATCGAAGTGATTAGTATTTTACTAATTCGTGCCGATAGAGGCACGCTTGTGTACAGATACTCAGATTTATTGAATCAGCCTTTCGTCGCAAGGGTAGTTTTATTTCATTTCTTATAATACAGTGCACAATATTCGTATGGTTTCTTTTAGTGCTGTTAAAACATTAGTTAACATAAGAGAGAAATTAATCATCAACGATATATGCGAATTCTCTGATGTTATCTATAACAGTCTGACAATGCACATCCAGGTTATTAATTACATGCATGTAGAAAACTCGTTCTGAGTTAAAGCTGTAAAAAAACACGGCTTGATGAAGAATAAAATGCCACTGCCACACGATAGCGAATGTAGAAAATACTTTTCTGGCGTATTTTGGCACGATGCGCTCTCCCCATACATAATACAAATGTTTCGAGATGCATCTGCAGCCTGGCCATCTATTAAACGTGAAAAGAACAAAATGTCGCAGAAGTTAGCCCTTTTTCCACATGCGACTATTTTGGGCTGAGAAGTGAAGGGAATTATGTTCAAAGTTCCATTAGATCGATAACTTCAGCAGACAGCAGTATGGCCTTTTGAAATATGTAGCAGTGAATGTACCCAAACTCGCGACGTCTTATCAGCAGTGCGCGACGCTTGCCATTACGCTACAAGCTGATACATAGCTATAACACTTCCAGAACTTTCACATTCCACAGTAATGTGAGATAATGCATATGGCCGGATCTAGACTTCTGAGAGACAGACATTTGCACTGCATGACGTTTTTAACAAACAGATAGCGCAATAGAGTCGAAAGGAGCACTTTCTATCGAAATTTCTGCATCCTGCACTGTTGGCAGTTCTGTGTAGGTGTCAGTTACGTGATTTTATTTCAGTGATTACAAAACAGAGTAGAATGTATGCACTGGAAAGCCGAGGCAGCTAGTTCACGGCGATTCGGTCAACCAAGTAAATGAATGTACTGAACATGCTGGAAACCACTACAGGGAGCCTGTGTGTCAGAATTCTCATCCAGTGTGGCGCAACATTGTTATGATAGAAAATGGAGTGATAGAGCAGAGAATTTGGTGGTCTCTTGGATTGATGCAAGGTTCATATACTCATGGTCTGGGTTCGATTCCGACTTCTGCTGATGATTTTTGACAAGGAGAGACAGATTCTGTTCTCCTCTGGCTACGCCAAGTGAGGAAGGTGAAATGGCATTGTGGTCTGACATTCATATTTAACATGATATTCCTTCTCTACCAAGTAGACGTTAGGTTGAACCTCAATAAAGTCAGGAGTCGCGACACGTAGAAACTCTATCAACAGTAACCTTTCTTATACTAGTTATTTATTTCTAGTGACGAAACAAATGCTATGTAGGGTCACAGGACACTTATTCCATCTTCTATTTCAGCTTCTGTATGTCGATAAAATTGGTTCTGAAATGGGAATGCAACTCAGACTGCCCTTAATGCGGAATTTGATCCCTTCGCGACAATACAGCTCGACTGCAATTTGTTGTTTGTTCAAAACTGCAGATTACTGAACATCTCCACATATTGCGCGTGAAAGGGTTCGAATCCTGGCCCGGCACTAAAGCTTTCATTTATGTATTATCAAGCTCTAGCATGAGAACATCTATCTGCTGGTGGGTAATAATTTTGATTTTTAATGTATTTTCATTCGTTGTCAACACTAACGATATCTGACGTTTTCGAGTCCCAGTGAGACACAGAACTGTTTGCAAAATCATTGTAAATTCAAGGATGTTATTCCGAGCTGCTGGTGGAGAAAAATTCGGTAGCTGACGTCTCTTTGTGTGCAGTCAACAATGATATGTGTGGCGTTCGATTCCCAGTCAGCACTGAACTCTTCGACATACTATTTCTAGGTCAAACATGCTCACGTGTCGCTGCTGGTATAACAAACCCATTTTTAACGTTCGTTTTCTCTATAATGTAACAGCGATAGGTGCCAGTTTGGAGTCCTGGGAAAGAAAAAATTAATGTTTCATCTCGTCATTTCAGTTAAAACATCTAGCTACTGCCGAGAAAATCCGATATGTCACAGTTGATTGTGCTTCGCTGACAATCCAGTTAGGTTCTGGGTTCGAAACCCTGTCCAACACAAAGCTTTGCCTCACGGCATTTCAAGTAAGTTACTTGTGAAGAAGCAATATTTAACATCTCTCGTAGTTCGTTAACAAGGACAATAGATGCTGGGTAGGTTGCTAACGGATACTGTCTAAAACTCGAGGTGTATCACTCTCTGTATGCCTAATCAGGAATTACTGTTAGTTTACTTCAGTCACGAAGTCTTTGCTTAGTCTGCATGACCTGGGTTTGAATCCATATGCAGAACGAGACGGTTCGTCGTGTCATCTGAAGTTCATACATATTCTCAACTACCTGTTCGTGAATAACGTACATTTTAATGTCATTTTTTGTTAAATAATAAGTACGGTATGTTATTTTGAAGAGGAAATCGTGAATACGACGAACGTACTACGTAAATTACCTATCTGACGTAATAATGAGAGTGGTAACATTTCATGTATGTCATTTACTGTAATAAATGTGAGCTTACAAGCCTTAAGAACCGTCTTATCTGTGATAAGATGTTCCCTGATATTTTTAGTACCTTGGTATTACTTTATATCTTGAGTTATTGCGATACATATCAGTGTTTTCTAGTGGTGACTTGTTGGAACCATTTTCAGTAGTCAAACGACTGTACCGAGGGTCGATTAGAGGACCGGCTAGACAGCTGCGCTATGTGGGTTGCATTCGAATCAGGCGAAATGCAATTCAGGTCGTTCGGATACTTTTGAGCACGACTGTACATGCCTTGAAGCACGGTGTGAGGATGGGCAAGGAAGATGGAATATTTATAGATAGGAAACGTACCAAGAAGAAGCTGTTGTGGAAATCGCAATCGTTTTAGAAATTTTGCGTTGCACAACATGGACGTTTTACGATATGTAGCGTGAAAACCTAAAGTAGATAAGAATGTTTATAAGGAAAACTTCGAAAGATAAGCGACGACTTAACATATACGAGGAGAAAAATTGCAAAAAAGTGGGGACTTTTAACCGGAAAGGAAGGCATTCATAAATACTGGCTGTAATATTGCAGAGCGATTGAAAAGTATCGTATTTGTGGGGGGCTCTGTTACGCATATTAATGACACTTTTGTGTTCTTGTTGTATGCTACTTGCAGCTCTGAAGTGTCGATAAGAAGAAACGTTTCCTGGACCAGTGTTCACTGCAGTAAAAATGTATTTAGAAGAAATGAGCCTTACATTCAGATTGCATGATCAAATTATAATGGACAATTCTGTACTGTTGGTTGGTTATAATTGAAGTGCTGCTGCTCACTTGGCAGATATTCGAATACGTTAATCCGGAACCGATTTACGCTGAAAAAAAAAAAATAGTTCCAGTAATGACCACCATGCTACAAATCTGGCGCTGTACAGCATTTCGTCGACGTCTCCGGTGCTCGTATTGAACAAACTGTGTAAGTGGCGGCTAATAATAGATTCACTATTGTTCCTTTCTTACCTGTTTGACATTTCCTGCCTGCATCCCATTCCTAATCGACGAGATATGGAAACATTTCTATACGCCTTTCCTGCATTCGCATCGACAGATTGGCATGTGGTGGCCAAAATTGAAATAATGTTTTTGCATTGGAATCGGTTCCGCTTGAACGCAGTAGAATGTCTAATAAGTTTCGCTGCCATAGTATGACTACAGTCCACACAGGACCTTTGTGAGTAAATGCACATTAATTATGAACATCTGGTATAAGGTCGAGTTGGCTTCTCGTTACAGTTACGTTCGTAAATTTGAAAAAGAATAATTATTGTTTCGACGACAAATCAAATCATCATCAACGTACAGGTTAACTGCACTGTTGCCACTGAGCGTAATAATGTTAAGCCAGAGTGATATATCACAGGACATTGACTGTGACTATCAACAGCAGCATCACTTTTTTTAATTTTATTGGTTTTCTGGACGAGCACATGCATCATAATAGTGTAATGTCAACAATGACAACACGGACGTAATGACAACACAGTACCAAGTCCCCAAGGGGAGGAGGTCTCCATCCCGACCGAGAATCGAACGCAGACCCTCTCGCTTAGCAGTCCCCCGCACTGACTGCACAGCCACGGAGACGGACGAGCATCAGCAGTGAGCAGCCTCAATCTGACGTTACAAGTGTGGTGGGCGCTACTTCACGGCCTAATATTTTTGCGATGAGTAGTAGCAGCGGTGCGCAACCTCAGTCCCCACGCGTGGCCCTACAGACGCCCAGACACGGGACGTGTTTCTCATCGCAAAGCACGTCAGACGTTGTGTCGATATTGGTCGCTGCACGTGGTGAACCGCCTGCTGCTTCTCGTGGAACACAACGTGTTCCTCACCGTGCTTTGCTACTGCAGAGATCCCCAGTGGCACTTGTCGACTGCATTTGGTGCGCTAATCACACAAAAAAATGGAAATGTCGTGTGGCTAGGGCCTCCCATCGGGTAGACCGTTCGCCTGGTGCAGGTCTTTCAATTTGACGCCTCTTCGGCGACCTGCGCGTCGATGGGGATGATGATGGTGATTAGGACAACACAACACCCAGTCCCTGAGCGGAGAAAATTTCCGACCCAGCCGGGAATCGAACCCAGGCCCTTAGGATTGACAGTCTGTCACGCTGACCACTCAGTTACCGGGGCGGACGCTAATCACACAGTTTGCTTACGAAAATGGAATCGCGTAAAATAGTTACGTTAATTCTGTTGGCGATCGTGGAACAAGTGTGGAGAAAATCACGAAGAAGATTCTGGACTCGTCGACGGCTTGAATAGCGAAATGCTGGTACAGGAGCACTACATACGCTGCACAACGATCTGAGGTATATACTAGGAATCATTTGTTAACTTAGTCGAATCTCTGTCACATTTTAAGTTTTAAATTGAATGTTGTTAAAGCCTAGTGTCTAAAGCAAGATTTTTGCTCACTGTGGAAACATTCCAGTCATTCACCTATGCAATAATAATTGCAGCAAATATTCTAACGGTTCGTCTACGACGATCGATAATACATAGAAACTATTAAGATGAGAGAATGTGTTGAACAACATTGCGGAACGGTCAGGCAGAGCCAGGCGTACGTGATTTGTTAACTGCTAATATGTGAAAAAACTGTTATAGATGAAGTATTGCGGTGGCATGCAGTATCCAGAAGCACTGGAGGAAGAACAGTACCTGGCCTGGACAAACCCATGGCCTGGACTGTTCCAGCAGCGAC
This sequence comes from Schistocerca cancellata, assembly GCF_023864275.1. NCBI lineage: Eukaryota > Metazoa > Arthropoda > Insecta > Orthoptera > Acrididae > Schistocerca > Schistocerca cancellata. The sequence goes on along the minus strand of NC_064627.1, from coordinate 88,588,980 downwards.
AGCAGGGCGACAACACTCCGGCAGACATGGAGTGTCTGGACGCCACAGCTGCAGAGCATGATGTGAATATGAGTATTATTAACGTCAGTCGTTGCACTATATTCCTGATAGGCTGAAGTAAATAATTTACCGGAATGTCGCAGCACATTTGAATCAAAACATCTTGATATATTCGAGCTTTTTTACTTATTGGTGTTAGTACCCATGTCATCCATCGTGAAGTAACATTATGCATGTCGTATGACATGACACATGTCGTCATGTCATCCAATATGGCATTTGCCATGTAGTGGAATATGTCACAACATATCGTTAACGTTTAGGATGTATGCATTCTCCTCTGGGATTCTTCCTATTATAGATGTACCCCCACTCCCAAGTACTTCCTATTGTAGATGCTACCCATTCTATAGAAACAATAAAATTTGTGTGCTTTTGGTCTTACACCCCTCAACAGGGGGTGAGTCCAAGAGAACTCACTGCACTGGAGGAGTAAAAAAGCGCTAATATGTCAAGATGTTTTGATGTAAATGTCTTTGAAGCTGCCAGATATGTCTCCTTCTACATCCCGTCTCTGCCCAGGACATATTCGCATTTTTTGCGCTATGATAGGAGCATTTATCATTCTGGTTTCCAAATTTTACTCTGGCATAATTTTGATATTAGACCGTCATAGCTTGGCAACCATTATAAATTTTTGTTGACTTGAGTGTCTTTCGAACTATGTTGTTTATATCGTGGTGAAGTATAAGGCTTTCATGAAATAACACGATAGCCGTTATATATATATATATATATATATATATATATATATATATATATATACATGTGTGTGTGTGTGTATGTTTGTGTCTTCTTAAAAAAATTGAACCATCTCACAAGCTTGAAAAATAGAAGAAAGAACTCACGAAAAACGTGTTTTTTTGTTTGATTACTGAAAGTGGATTGTCAATTTTATCCTAAAAGTGCATTTTTTATTTATGTGATTGACACTTAACCGTTTCCGTACCTACAGTTGACATATCAACGAATTTTACATGCTACATTTAGCTCCAATTTAAATCATCGTATCTCGAAACGGATAAAGATATTCTATAAAAAACCCGTTTTGATTGATTTATCTACCTTCGTGCAAAGCTTGAATCAATTTGTACAAATTTAATGTATAGAAGAGGCGCGCTTGAAAAACTTCCCAAAAAAAGTTAAAACATTCTACCTCGACAACGGATAAAGATTCTTGGAGAACTAATATTTCGTTTTGATTTTATCTATTTATCTACCATCTTGCAAAGTTTGAACCAATTCGTACAAGTTTAGTGGCGCGCTTCAAAACTCTCCCAGAAAAACGAGTTTTTTGCACGTAAAACCTAAACGAAGGGCAAGAGTTGTTTTCAAACGGTTACAGCTTTTATTAGACCAAGGTCCAATGCACCGGTGAATCAAATTGGAACCATCAGTCTCTCCAGTCCGGAACTATTTAATGGCGACAGTTTTGTCCACTAAATTCTAACGAATGACTCTGTTTATGCACGTAAAATCTGGAAAGTGCACATAAGAATGGTGGCATTAACTGAGCATTAACTTCAGCCCAATTATAATCTCTTTGGAAATGAATTAATCGTTTCTCACAATTTGCCTAGTCGCCTGCTCCGGTTCATCCTTCAAAGCTTGCTTTATGCTGGAGTATACTGTCACATAGCTGTAGTATGACAGATGGCTATACAGATGGCCGCTGGCCTCGGCTAAACCAAAAACCTTTTGCCCCACGTTCCCAGCTCAAATAGGAACCGAGCGCCAAGAACCCCCAAAACGCGATACAGCGGGCGGCCTTTTGAGGCATATTTGTTAGAGCGCTTCCGCGCTGTAACGATATTGTGCCAGGCCAAGATTCTGTTTTGTTTGTGGTTGAATTTAATTTCAACTAAATAATCAATGATAGTCAGGGAATATAAGGCGCAATGCGTGCATTATGGAAAGTATTAGAATATAATTGGATTTGTATTACAGCAGTTCTTTTGCTGATGATTTGTAGTTTGAAGATGTTTCAGTGATAGTGTTGTACTAAAGTTCATTATCGAACAGTTTTATTTTAATGTGGGAGTGACAAATATTCGTAGAGAAGTGAAACCTAGAGACTTGGCGTGCAGGAAAGAAGGTAGACTAGAACGCAGTCAGATCATTTTATTTGGGGCCACTTTGGGGATTTAATATTAAGCCCCTACTGCAGGTGGTCTCACCTGGAACGGACCTGATATGCTTTGAGCATCCAGGATCGGAAGTGATTAAGGAAACAGACTGTACAAGAACATCACTTAATCACACTTCATGATAGGTAGAACGCCACACTGACAACTACAAGCATCTCGACAGGAGAAGCGGCACCATACATTATTTATAATAAAGAACATCGAGTATTGCAGATCATACGCATTTACAGGGTGGACCATTGATAGTGACCGGGCCAAATATTTCACGAAATAAGCATCAAGCGAAAAAACTACAAAGAACGAAACTCGTCTAGCTTGAAGGGGGAAACCAGATGCCGCTATGGTTGGCCCGCTAGATGGCGCTGTCATAGGTCAAACGGATATCAACTGCTTTTCTAAAAATTGGAACCCACATTTTTATTACATATTCGTGTAGTACCTAAAGAAATATGAATGTTTTAGTTGGACCACTTTTTTCGCTTTGTGATAGATGGCGCTGTAATAGTCAAAAACGTATAAGTACGTGGTATCACGTAACATTCCGCCAGTGCGAACGGTATTTGCTTCGTGATACATTACCCGTGTTAAACTGGACCGTTTACCAATTACGGAAAAGGTCGATATCGTGTTGATGTATGACTATTGTGATCAAAATGCCCAACGGGCGTGTGCTATGTATGCTGCTCGGTATCCTGGACGACATCATCGAAGTGTTCGGACTGTTCGCCGGATAGTTACATTATTTAAGGAAACAGGAAGTGTTCAGCCACATGTGAAACGTCAACCATGACCTGCAACAAATGATGATGCCCAAGTAGGTGTTTTAGATGCTGTCGCGGCTAATCCGCACATCAGTAGAAGACAAATTACGCGAGAATCGGGAATCTTAAAAACGTCGGTGCTGAGAATGCTACATCAACATCGATTGCAGCCTTACCATAATTCTATGCAGTAGGAATTGCATGGCGGCGACTTTGAACGTCGTGTACAGTTCTGCCACTGGGCACAAGATAAATTACGGGACGATGACAGATTTTTTGCACGCGTTCTATTTAGCGACGAAGCGTCATTCACCAACAGCGGTAACATAAACCGGCATACTATGTACTATTGGGCAACGGAAAATCCACGATGGCTGCGACAAGTGGAACATCAGCGACCCTGGCGGTTTAATGTATGGTGCGGCATTATGGGAGGAACGATAATTGGCCACCATTTTATCGATGGCAATCTAAATGGTGCAATGTATGTTGATTTCCTACGTAATGTTCTACCGATGTTACTACAAGATGTTTCACTGCATGACAGAATGGCGATGTACTTCCAACGTGATGGATGTCCGGCACATAGCTCGCGTGCGGTTGAAGTGGTATTGAATAGCATATTTCATGACATGTGAATTGGTCGTCAAAGCACCATACCATGGCCCGCTCGTTCACCGGATCTGACATCCCCAGATTTCTTTCTGTGGGGAAAGTTGACGGACATTTGCTATCGGGATGCACCGACAACGCCTGACAACATGCATCAGGGCATTGTCAATGCATGTGCGAACATTACGGAAGGCGAACTACACGCTGTTGAGAGGAATGTCGTTACACGTATTGCCAAATGCATTGAGGTTGACGTACGTCATTTTGAGCATTTATTGCATTAATGTGGTATTTACAAGTAATCACGCTGTAACAGCATGCGTTCTCAGAAATGAAAAGTTCACAAAGGTACATGTATCACATTGGAACAACCGACATAAAATGCTCAGACGTACCTACATTCTGTATTTTAATTTAAAAAACCTACCTGTTACTAACTGTTCGTCTAAAATTGTGAACCATACGTTTGTGACTATTACAGCGCCATCTATCACAAAGCGAAAAAAGTGGTCCAGCTAAAACATTCACATTTCTTTACGTACTACACGAATATGTAATAAAAATGGGGGTTCCTATTTAAAAAAACGCAGTTGATATCCGTTTAACCTATGGCAGCGCGATGTAGCGGGCCAACCATAGCGCCATCTGGTTTCCCCCTTCAAGCTAGACGAGTTTCGTTCTTTGTAGTTTTTTCGTTTGACGCTTATTTCGTGAGATATTTGGCCCGGTCACGATCAATGGACTACCCTGTATACGAGCACGGCGCTATCTATTACGCTACAGTTTCATTAAAACAGCGGTGTATTTACATGGACACATACAACTTGCACAAATGTTTGAAGGCTGTAACTACAGATATTATTTAATATGTAAGTGCCACAGACTGTAACAAAAAAAGACGCGCTTTTGATGTATCATCAATACGCCATAGCATTGAAACAGGATACAATTACAGCATGAACGTTATAATACTAAAAGCATCGAATACGAGAAACTTTTGACGTACTTAGTTTTCCGTCGCTATATTGAAACAAATCGTAGCAAGAACGGCGCGTTTTCGAGAGATCCTCAATGTGCCAGTGCTCTGGAACAGTATAGATAGCAGATACGTTATAATTTAAAAATCGCAAAGTACACAATTCAGCTTCATATTATTTCTTCCAATATGGCAGCTCCTAAGTTCTGCTTTGACGTGAAACAAACGTGTCATCTCATTGGCCCTGTTTCTCTCAGTAGGCAGATATCTGACTCGGCATATTGTTCCTTTTATGCTTAGTATAGTAGGACTTGGAAGTCGTCGCAGTGACGTCACAAGGCTGTACTAGCCCATGAACGCTGCCATGTCCTGTGAGAGCACGCCCCTAGGCGCAGCTCTCCGCCAGCTGACTACAGGAGACGTTTTCAGCTTCAGCCGGAAGTGTGGAACGCAGCCATCGTCTGTGAGCAGGTCACGTGTCCTGGACTGGCGATGTCCTGTTACCATTGAGAAAGCGCCAGCCACACAATAAATACAGGGTGATTTTGCTAAATGGGGAGCAACTGGAGGTAACCAACCCTGACGGGATACGGACATAAGACCAGAAATACCTTCTGTCTTTACTATAAGGTATTTATTAATTCTCCGCTCGTGTACAGTGCAATGCAGTGCTCGGCGTGCTGTGATGAGTCGACTGTAAAATGTGCACAAAGAGGCCCCAATGGAACCGTGAGCCTCTAATAACGTGATAACATGACTCAAGAGCGACTGACGCACACGATCAAATGTGGTATCCCGCAACCGAGTGGTGTAAGAGACAGGATGAATGCATTCTTACAGTCTCTTCACGTCCAAGGTGGGATCAAAAAATGTTCAAAAGGTGTGTGAAAACTTATGGGACTTAACTGCTAAGGTCATCAATCCCCAAGCTTACACACTACTTAACCTAAATTATCCTAAGGACACACACACATGCCCGAGGGAGGACTCGAACCTCCGCCGGGACGACCCGCACAGTCCACGACTGCAGCGCCTGAGACCGCTCGGCTAATCCCGCTCTTCAAGGTGGGATCCATATATCCGAAATCTTTCAGGTGCACCCACAGGTAGAAACGTAAATGGGGCGAGGTAGGCTATGCAACTGAATTACTCGTCTGATGCATCAGCCAGATTAGTATTTGTAGAGATGTCTCCACCAAGAAGTGTGGAAGTGAGCTGCAGTACCGGTATGTAGTTGCCACATTCCCTTTTATACCAACAGAAGCATTGGGGAGCCCGCTTACCTGCAGGAGTCTAGTCTGAGAGCTGTTGTGGAAGGATACTGGCCCCACGGCAAAGTTGCCAATAATTCCTCGTCCCCCCACCCCACACACAATGAGGCTGAGCCAATGCTGATGGTTTGCTGCCTACAAACCATTTACAGTCTCCGTAGCACACTAGTGGGTGTTGTTGTCGATACCATCCCTTGTAAAAATATAAAAGTAGCCTGATCTGTGAATAGGATGGCCGACAGAAATCGAAGCACCGTGGTGGACTAAGCAACAAACCAACAAGAAAATCGTTGCTGTAGAAGCAAGTCCGTAGACAATGAGGCCTGCGCACGATAACTGCTAAGATTAGTGGTATTTGTGAAGAATGTTTCATATGGCCGCCTGGCTTCCCCAACGCTGGAGGGCCACACAAAATATTCCGGCAAAGGAAAAAGAGAGAAAAAGAAACAGAGAGATGTAGCGAGGGGGATTTATGTGTGCATGCGATAAATTCCTTCCCTCGAATATTTCCTTCTTTAATACCTCCTCTGCGTTGCCACGGATGCAGTGGCTCTGATCTCATTTGTATTAAGACTGCAGTACGCGCGAGGTGCCTAGTTGCTTCCACCGCTCTGAATGGAATACATAAGTTCTAAATGATGTTCACCAACCAGCAGTCTTCCATAGTAGTTCTCCCCTGAGCAGAAAACAGCACGTATGTTATCTTGAGGCTACAACGAACATTAAGCGAGGAACTGATATCGTATAAATAATAAAATTTGAATTGGTTCGATTCCACTCGCCTTTTATTAGAAGCATACGAGGTACTGCACAATTATAGTCCATTTTACGAATCACAAATAATTTACAGTCTTCTCACTTTCAGAGAGAATAAGCAAAATAATTAGCTGTGTGTTTGCCTTATTGCTATCAAACTAGTTCTCAATTACATGTCCAGAACACCAGAGGTTGCTAATTAAGCTCTTCACCAATACCGACCGCGGTAGACAACATGACTACCGATCGAGCTCTTACATTTACAAACTAGAGATTGCAACTGGAGTCTTAACTGATACCAACGGCGGCAGACAATGTGCATGTCCTCCAAGACTGTCGATCACGCCGTGAGATGACAGCCTAGGCACCTTGCCCGCCATCTAAGATGGGTGCAACCCAAAGACCTCCGAATACACGGTCTGCCTTTTCGTCTAGCATCCGCTTCTTATTCTGCTCTTAATTAACACTTTTGAAATAATGAAATGATAGCCTGCTATTGAGAGATACCTTTATATGAAATGCAAGTAAATTTACTGTTTAGTTTTTCTAGTATTATTAACAGACGTTTGTCATTTTGGCGCGATACTTCCGAACGCAGCAGCCAGTCGCTGAGAAGGACCACAACTTAGGCGGTCTTCCACACGATACACGTACCAAATAAACCATCTGTCACCGATACTCACTCATTACATCATCTTCCCACTGCAGTCTTCTCAACAGCTCTAAGAAGAGCTTCTTGTAGCTGAATATGTTGACTGTGAAACTGGAAGTATTCAAATGGTTCAAATGGCTCTGAGCACTATGGGACTCAACTGCTGAGGTCATTAGTCCCCTAGAACTTAGAACTAGTTAAACCTAACTAACCTAAGGACATTACACACATCCATGCCCGAGGCAGGATTCGAACCCGCGACCGTAGCGGTCTCGCGGTTCCAGACTGCAGCGCCTAGAAATGCGCGGCCACTTCGGCCGGCAACTGGAAGTATTACAACATGCTGTAGCGGGGTCATATGTCATATTCTGTACTGTTCAAGACCTGTTCCTCCGACTGTGTATGTACCAGATGCACCCGCTATTTTTGGTTACCTATTCCCGTAAGTGAGCCTGTCTCACACAGATGACGGAACACTGCTGGAAGCAGTTTGTAGTTGGTCTCCTAATGGCGGGTATACTTTTCCCAGTAAAGTCATGCTGCCGCCCACCCACTGTCATTTGCCAGGTTGTGTGTAAAGATGATATCGCCCTGTTCTCCGTTGATATACCGGGACTTTATCTCTCAGCTCTGTAATAAACAACACATTTCCATACTAGTGTCGGCAACAGAAGTGAAGCGGATGCGTGAAGGCGCCACCATCGTGGACAGCATTGCTGCCTTCTTCAGAGTGGAGCTAGAACACTAGTACAGACGAAACATTCCCACTCGCGCGCTGCGTTGTCGCGTCTTCTTTCATCCACTGAAACCTACACTGTCAAAGGTGTTTCATCTCTGTCTTCAAGTGAGTGTACCTCCCTTGTATTTCTGGCCGTATGTCGCTAGGATCTTTTTATGTCTGCTTATCATTTCCCGCTGTTTATTTCCCCGTGTAGCGGAGCACACGAGCTTCTGATCGGCAGGTGGAGGCGGCTACCTCTGAGACAGTGGTGGGCAGACAGACAGAATGAGCCAGACAGAAGGTGCTCTGCTCCAGCCGGTCACCGTCCTCAAGCGGACCCAGTCACACGACACGGACATACGAACCCACAAAGTTAAGTGATACCTTTATTTAAAATCTCGAAGAGGCGTGAGGAATGGGATGATTACAGCAAGTGATAGCACTATTTGTTCAATATTTATAGAGTATCAAAGTTAGTTAGTTACTAGGTTGCTCACTCAAACAGCACTCGGTTTTTGTCCTCATTGATCAGCCTCCTTCATCTTCCTCGGTCCATGTAGTCCTCTCCAGCTAGTCACATCTTACACATATCCACCCTGATCTCGTCAGTCCATCTAAGCCCTGGTCTCCCCCTCGATCTATTGCCGCTGACATCTTCCACCACTTACCTGGTGATTTGGCCTTCTCGCCACATTACGTGCCCGAACAGTTTCAGTCTTCTCTAATCGTAGCGACTATGTCGAGCGACTTGCACAGTTCCAGCAGTCCGCGGTTCTTCCTTTTTCTCCAGTCGTATCGATACTTGCCCCAAAAATTTGTCTCAGAACAACATCCTTAAATGTCATGAGTATTCTTTCGATCCTGTCATAGTCAACGTCTCTTCTCTGTGTAGGACAAATTGTATAACAGTCCTGTAGATCCTAATCTTTGTGGATATCGAAAGAAGACGGGACTTCAACAGCTTTTCGAGTGTAAACCTCTCACTGAGTACTGTCTCAAGACATTTCAGCTCTTTTACCCTTTCAAAGATTTTACTATCTACATTTAAAGGTTTGTCATCGTGCTCTCTGCTCAAAACAAGGTAACTGGTGCCATCTATCTTCAGGGTTGCTCTCATTGCCTCTTCTATTAACACTCTTGCCATCTGAAACACTCTTGCCATCTGAACCAGATCTTGCTTATTCTGTGCTGTTAAAACTACATCATCTGCATAATCCAGAGTGTTGATTCTTCTATCCAGCCGAATTCCTGTCTCCAAATGGTTCAAATGGCTCTGAGCCCTATGCGACTTAACTTCTGAGGTTATCAGTCGCCTAGAACTTAGAACTAATTAAACCTAACTAACCTAAGGACATCACACACATCCATGCCCGAGGCAGGATTCGAACCTGCGACCGTAGCGGTCGCGCGGTTCCAGACTGTAGCGCCTAGAATCGCTCGGCCACCCAGGCCGGCTCCCGTCTCCAGGCTTGTTACTTTTGCCAGTGCTCTTTCCAGAACCAGATTAAACAGTAGGGGAAGGGTGGAGAGTCAGTCCCTTTCCACACTCCAGTCTTCATCCTGAACTTCTCTGACATCTTTCATTTCACTTTCACCATGCATGTTCTCTCTTGTATACATGCTTGTGCTATTTTTATTAGTTTTCTAGAAACCTGGGCTCTTTCCAGTTTTTGCCATATTGCGTGCCTGTTCACACTATCGTGCGCTTTCTAGAAATCCATAGAAAGACAGTGCACATCTCTGCGAAATTCTCATCTCTTTGGTAGCATTTGCCTTATCACATGTAGTTGGTCTATGGCTGAGCTTCCCTTCCTAAACCCTGCTTGTTGGAGTTAGCCGCTTCAGCAACAACATGCTCAGGATAATCTGTGTATAGTAATTCCTATACTGCTGCTGTATCTCATTGGGTCTTCTTTCTTTAGTATTGGGCAGATGACAGACTGCTTCCATGCCTCTGGGATCCTTTCTCTCCTCAAAATTAAGCTGATTACATGGTATTCTCTCTCTTGTAGGATATCTCTTAGCTCCATCAGCATCTCTGCAGGAATTCCTGTCCCCTCTTCAGAATTTTTATGGCTTCTCCTACGTCTTCCATGCTTGGCAGTTCATTCTCCACTTTTGGTATCGTTATTCTGTCTTCTCCGTCCAATTCTTCTTCTTCTGATGCTGCTGTCACAACGCTGTTGATCACGTAGTCCACATAAAAGAGGTTTTTGAAATAGTTTTTCCAATTCCTCCACAGCTTTCATTTCATTTATTACCATTCGTCATTCTCGGTCTTTGATCACGTCAACCCTAGCTTTACATCCTTTCATGAATAACCTGTCTCTCCTGTATTGCCTGCTGTTCGATTCTTTTCTGCCAGTGTTATCTTGTTGTTTATATAGTCTCGCTTTTAAGTTCGGAGGACTTTTCTTGCTTCTCTAAGCTACCTCCATGTATCTCAACGTTAATCATTCATATTGTTCGTTTGTCAGCCATAAAATTTTAGCAGCTTTTCTCTTCTTGACTGCATGTCTACACTTATCGTTCAACCATCCTCTGCTCCTCCTCCTCCTCTCAAACTGTTGCAGCACTTCATCTGATGCGTGTTTGACTTCGATCTCGAACATGGACCATAACTTATCTACATCATCTCGCTCTTCTACCAGAGCAGAAAACTTGTTTCAAATTTCAATTGCATGTCTACCCTAAATGTGGTACTCTGTCAGTAGGTATGTCTTTATTTTCCAGTCAGCAACTCTTCTCCTGTAGTTTCTGCATTCTATCCTTTCACGAATAGTTGTCAGCAGAAGATAGTGTTCTGATCCTATTTCTGTATCTCTTTGCGATTTTACATTTTCAATAATACTTCTGTGTCTAGCATGCACTAATACGTGGTATATTTGGTTCTGTGTGTTTTTTCCTGGTGATTTCCACTTTATCTTATAAATAATTTTGCGAGGAAAGTAGGTACTCATAAACCCTACGTATTTTGAAGCAGACAGGTTGTCTAGTAGCATTCTGTTGTTGTTGGAGGAATTGTGTAGACTTTGGGGGCCAATGGAGGGTATCAGAAAGCCTTCTTTTCCTACTTCCGCATTGGCATCACCTAGGAACTCCTTCACAACCTACGATCATATATTGATTCTATGTCTTCGTAGAAATTGTCTTTTTCCTTATCGTCTTTATCTTCTGTAAGTGCTTGATATGGGACCATTGTTCTTTCAAAAGTGGACAACATTAGGAATTAATTGAGGTATGCCAAGGCGAACAGCGTGTAAATTTTAGGCAACAGGTACTTCGTAGGTACCGTAACTTTTTCGTATTTCTGTACATAATTTTTTAAAATAAAACTAACTACACTATTGCAATCAGGAGACTGAATAATAACGTTTAAAACGAAACATTTTGAGAATATCTGGAATATAGTGACTGCAGATTATTGTGTACTTAATAGACACTATAAAGAGACTATAAAGTGTTTCCATCTTTAGTAATCTCTTTTGTTGTTATAAACATTCTTTACTCTAAAATAAATCAGTAGAATAAAATTGTAGGTTTGGGATCAACTTTTTTTAAAATGTTTCATTTTTTTATTTTGTAAAAAAGTTAGTGCACTTTAAAAAAATTAGCCTGAGCCAACAATTTCATCCTATTTTCCCAAATTTTTATTTCTGCCCACTTTTTTTCATATAAAAATTGTAAAAATATAAATTTTACTATATAAGTGCATAAAATTTTGAGACAAAAATGAGGAAGATGTTTTTTTCTTAATTTCCTTTGTCATGTAGGTAAGATTAGCACAGTGCTATGCATTCAACTACCCAGTTTCAACCACTTTTTGAAATCAAGTTTTATCAGTTTTTATCAGTTTTAGTAAGAAATTTGCATTTCTAATTCCAACTACTTATACACAATTCTAATAAATTTTTTTCTATGTAAATGGAAGTCGAAAACAAAATGTGTACTAGAAATAAAGAGAAACATTCTATTACAGATCTTGTAAATAAAACAGAGCCAACTAATGAAAGATTTGGGTCATTGTTACGCAAAAACAATTTAAATAATAATAATAATAATAACGTTACAAATATTGGAGGTTTTATATACACAAAAGGAGAAAAAGTATAGGAGAATTTATTACAGAAGCATTACGATTGTAAAAATAACAGATTTTATATATTGCGAAGGAAGAATGAAAAAAAGGCAGTTTCTTGTAAAAGAACCTTGTGAAAGTTTTAACAGTATAAGATCTAGATTTTCTAAATTTAATTTGGCAAGACATGGAGTTAAAGCAAAAATTTCTTATATTTTAGATTCCCATATACAAACAATAAAAAGTGTTAGACAAATTATTAGCAAATTATAAAACAAAAATATAAGACCCCCGTTGCTAGTCCTTACAAAGCAGAATTAGTTGATGTAAAATTAGATGTACTTTTAAGAGTATTAACAGAAATTTTGAAGAACTTAAAAACGAACATTTTTATTTACCAGATTTAGACGCAACTTAAGATTTTGTAGCTATTTTTAATAAAGAAAAAATTTGGAAATGTATGAAAAGTAATTATAATTTTCTTATGCAAGGAGAGTATTAAAAATATTGTAATATAACAGTAAACAACGATAATTCTGTAGGAAAAAATTGTTTAACATGGATGAATTCTAATTATAAAGTAAAAAATTTAGAATTTCGTGCACATATATTTCTTCTGAGCATATCCACGAATAATAACTAAGCATTTAGGCAAAAGTCCCATACCAACATAGCCAGCACTGTTACAGGTGTAGCAACACACTTCTGAGTTTAAGAACAAGCAAAGAAACGCTTTCAGCATGAGAAACGGTTCCCATTAACAATAAAAATTTGTAAGCGTTGTTGTGCACAGAATTACTCTGCCCATTAAATACGGGGTGAATCAAAACTTCACAATTTTGGATTTGTTGATATAGTTTACAGGATCGGTAGATGCGTCAGTTTGTAGAAAACAACCTCAAGTTTGATTCAAGTAGCGCGTCAGTACACCACTCGACCACCGAAAGCGCCAACGTAGTATACAGTTAAAATAGCTACTTTCTCTAAAAAGAGCGTGCTCCTATGTGTTTTGGTTTCATGGAACTAAATCCGCAAGAAGTGCTCGGTGTAAGTTTCGAACTGAATACGCTATAAAACCTCCAAGCATGACTACAATTTATCCTTGGCACAAGAGCTTTGTTTCGATGGGCTATTCACGATAAATCACTAGGTCGCCCGCGTGTTGATGATGGTCGAACTGGTTAGGGAGAGCTTCGCCCGCAGTCCAAAAAAGTCAACGCGACGTTCATCTTGCAAGACTGACAGTCCACAAATGACTGTTTGCGGAGTACTGCGTAGAAACAATACGGGTTCACAATGGCACAGCACATTAGTTATGTGGGTACGTTTGCCCGTTTCGAAGTCTGAGCGGAAATGTTACATATGATAGAGGACGACGAGACATTCTTCAACACAATAATCTTCGGCGTTGAGTCAACGTTTCATATCAATGGTATGGTGAAAACTCACAACTGTAGAATATGTGGTAACGAAAATCGACGTACAACCCTGAAAAACATCCGTGACAGCTCCGAAGTTAATGTATTTTGTGCCTTCAGCAAACTGAAAGTGTACGGCCCTTTCTTCACGGAGAAAAATGCTACTGGTATTGCGTATATGGATATGCTTGAAAAATTTTTAATTTCACAGATCGATGACGATGACCGTCATGGGATGGTTTGCTACGAGAAAGACGGTGGGGCACCTGATTTCCGAGAGGGTGTTCGAGGTTTCCTCGATAATTGCTCCACAGATCGGTGGATTGGCAGTGAAGAGCCAATAGTAAGGTGACCTCGCTTCCGAGATTTGAGACTACTGGATTTCTTTCTCTGGGGTTTCATTAAAGACTGTGTGTATGTTCCTCCTTTAGCCGATCTGAAAAATTGAATCTACGCTCCCGTTCCACAAATTACGCCCGATTTGCCTCAACTGTGGGATGACGATGATGATGATGATGATGTTAGGTTTGGGGGGCGCTCAACTGCGCGTTATCAGACAGTACAAATTTCCAACATTTGCTCAGCCCAATCTCGCCACTTTCATGAACAAGGATGAAATGATGAGGACAACACAAACACCCAGTCATCTCGAGGCAGGTGAAAATCCCTGACCCGGCCGGGAATCAAACCCGGGACCCCCTGCTCGGGAAGCGAGAACGCGACCGCGAGACCACGAGCTGCGGACTGTGGGAAGAAATGGATTACCGGTGAGATGTTTCCCATATCACAAATGGTAGTCACATCGCACGGAAATGACACGTGACACTTTTATGTGAAACGTGAGGTTGTTTGCTGTAAAATAACACATTTACCGACTCTGCAAGTTATCTTACTTAATTTCTACAGCGTTCCAAATTTGTAAACTGCTTTTTGGCTTACCCTGTACTTCTTCCAAGCATATCCACGAATAATAACTGAGCATTTAGGCAAGAGCCTCGCATCAACATAGCCAGCCAGGCTACGTATGTAGCAAACTTTTGAATTTAAGAGGGAGCAAACAAACGCTTGCAGCGTGAAAAACGATTTCCATTAACTCTGAGAATTTGTAAGCGTCGCTGCGAGCTGAATTGCCCCTGAGCGTTAAATATGAAGCAGGGAAACGGCCGCGCAGGTTATGTTGATCGTAAAGTGTGCAGTGTATACACGCGGCCCACTGCTCGCACCCCACTACGCTATGTTATGCCATAGTGTGCTGTGATGCTGCACTGCAGCCACGACCCAGAGTTCGCCGCCGTGCTAATGGGTTGCGCATCCGCCGCCTCGTACCGCGCTGTATCGTCCCGTACCGACGATCGGCGCCTGTCAGATAACGGCGGCGACGTCAGCGTTGACGTGGCGCGCTGCGCCGCTGCAGAGGACGCCGTGCAGACAGAGTGAGTACTATACCAGCGCGCAGCCAGCGGCAGCCATACCGCGCCGTGTTTGGCAGGGAGGTGGGGAAACGTGGCCAGGAGGCTAGAATTCCTGTGAGCACAGGCCTGTCTGCGCAGACGATGTCGACCACCCTCGCGTTTAGCTAATGCCGTTACTTCGGTTACAGTTCTCACCCTCGCTGCACATTTACCTCACCGCCACATCACGCTGTCTGAGCGCTAGAAATGGGAGGAGGGGAAATCAAACGTGCCGCATTTAAATGGCAGCGCAACAGTATTCGATACGACTTGGTTTTATATTTCACATTTCTCAATGACATAGATCGCAAACAAAACAAATATTTAGTTTTATTTAATTCTTATTAGCGTGCTGAAGACATAATGTAATTTTCGTCTGGCACAAACTGTCGTTATACAGACTGAGTTTTGCACTGAGATTGCCACTTAACTGTGACTTATTTACTTTCATAATCGAAAAGACGTCTTAGACACAAATATGTTTATCGAAATATAGTTGCACATTTGCAATCACATTGTAGAGAACCACGCGATTGCTACGGTCGCAGATTCGAATCCTGCTTCGGGCATGGATGTGTGTGATGTCCTTCGGTTAGTTAGGTTTAAGTAGCTCTAAGTTCTAGGGGACTGATGACTTCAGATGTTAAGTCCCATAGTGTTCAGAGCCATTTGAACCATTGTAGAGACTTGGAAACTCAACCTGACCAAAGCAGTTTTAACGTAGAAAGATTTCGCATGAAAATTGGAAATATCCTGTATGTCAGTCAGTTACGTCTGAACATGCTTCTACATCTACATCTACGTGGATACTTCACAAAGCCGGCCGGAGTGGCCGAGCGGTTCTAGGTGCTACAGTCTGGAAACGCGCGGCCGCTACGGTCGCAGGTTCGAATCCTGCCTCGGGCATGGATGTGTGTGATGTCCTTAGATTAGTTAGGTTTAAGTAGTTCTAAGTTCTAGGGGACTGATGACCTCAGCAGTTAAGTCCCATAGTGCTCAGAGCCATTTGAACCATTTTTACTCCACAAATGACAATTAAGAGCCTCGCAGAGTGTTTATCATACCACGTTCACAATGCTTTTCTATTGTTGCAGTCTCGAACAGCGCACAGAAAAAACGAACACCTGTATCTTTCCGAGAGAGCTATGGTTTTCCTTATTTTATTAATATACTCGTTTCTCCCTACGTAGGTCGGGGTCAAAAAAGTATGTCCGCATTCGGAGGAGAAAGTTGGTGACTGACATTTCGTGGGAAGATTCCTCCACAACGAAAAATACCTTCGTTTTAATGATGTCCACCGCAAAATCCTGTTTCATTACAGTGACACTCTCCCCCTTATTTCGCGATAATATAAAACGTGCTGCTCTTCTTTGAACTTCCTCAATGTACTCTGATAATCTTATATGGGAAGGATCCAGGACCTCGCAGCAGTACCCTAAAAGACGACGGACAAGCGTACTGTACACAGTCTCTTTAGTAGATCTGTTACATTTTTTAAGTGTTCTATCAATAAAACGCAGTCTTTCGTTCGTCTTCCTCACAACATTTTCTATGTGTTCTTTACAATTTTAATGTGAGGTATTTAGTTCAATTTACGGCATTTAGATTTGACTTATTCAGTTATCGTGTAACCGAAGTTGAAAAAATCCCTTTTAGCATTCATGTGGAAGACCTCACACTTTTCATTCTTTAGGACAGATACCAAATTTCGCACCATACTGGTACCTTTCCTAGGTCTTTTTGTAATTTGTTTTGATCCTATGATGAACTTACTAGACGATAAACGACAGAATCATCTGCAAAGAACCTAAGAGAGCTGTTCAGATTGTCTACAAAACCATTTATATAGATAAGAAACAGCAGAACACTACCTTGGTGAACGCCAGAAAGCACTTCCGTTTTACTCGGTGACTTTCCGTCAGTTACTACGAACTGTGAACTCTCTGACAGGAAATCATGGATCCAGTCATATAACTTGAGACGATATTCTATAAGCATGCAATTTCACTACAAGCCGATTGTGTGGTACAGTGTCAAAGCCTTCTGGATATCTACAAATACAGAATCAATTTGAAATCCCTTGTCAATATCACTCAACTCTTTGTGTATTTCACAAGAAAGATGTTTTCTAAATCAGCGTTGACTGTGTGTCAATAGACCGCTCTCTTCGAGGTAACTGATAATGTTCGAACACAATGTTGTTGTTGCTGTGGTCTTCGGTCCAAAGACTGGTTTGATGCAGCTCTCTATGCTACTCTATCCCGTACTAGCTTCTTCACGTTGGAGTACCAACTGCAATAGATACTCCTGAATCTGCTTAGTGTATTCATTTCTTGGCCTCCATCTACGACTTTTACCCACCATGCTGAACTCCAGTACTAAATTGGTGCTCCCTTGATGACTCAGAATGTGTACTGCCAACCGATGCACTCTTCTAGTCAGGTTGTGCAACAAATTCTATTCTCGTCTTGTCTAAACTGTTTATCGTCAATGTTTTACTTCGATACATGGCTACACTGCATACAAATACTTTCAGAAAGTACTTCCAGTCACTTAAATCTATACTCGATGTTCACAAATTAGTCTTTTCCAGAAACGCTTTTCTTGCCATTGCCAGACTATATTTTATACCATACCTACTTCGACCATCATCAGTTATTTTGCTTCCCAAATAGAAAATCTCAACTACTATTTTACGAATTTCCTAATGTAATTCCCTCAGCATAACCTGATTTAATTCTACTGCATTCCATTATCCTTGTTTTGCTTTTGTTGATGTTCTTATATCCTCCTTTCAAGGCAGAGTCCATTCCGTTCAACTGCTCTTCCTAGTTCTTTGTTACCTCTGACAGAATTACAATGTAATAGGCAAACCTCAAGGTTTCTATTTCCTCTCCCTGGACTTTAATTCCTACTCCAATTTTTTCTTTTGTTTCTTTTACTGCTTGTTCAACTTAGAGATTGAATAACATCAGGGATAGGCTACAGTTCTGTCTCACTCCCTTCTCAACCACAGGTTTCCTTTCGTGCCCCTCGACTCTTGCAACTGCCATCTGGCTGCTGTAGAAATGGTAAAAAGCCTTTTGCTCCCTGCAGTTTACCACGTCACCTTTAGAATTTGAAAGAGAGTATTCCAATCAACATTGTCTAAAGCTTTCATTAAGTCTACAATTGCTATAAACATATGTTTGCCTTTGCTTAACCTATCTTCTAAGAGCAGTCATAGCGTCAGTACTGCCTCGCGTGTTCCTACATTTCTCCGGAATCCAAACTGACCTTCCCCGAGGTCGGCGTCTACCAGTTTTTCCATTTCTCTGTAAGGAATTCGTGTTAGTATTTTGCAGCGATGACTTACTAAACTGGTAGTTCGGTAATTTTCACCCTTGAAAGAAACTGCTTTCTTCGGAATTGGTATTATTATATTCTTCTTGAAGTCTGCGGGTATTTCTCGTCTCATACAGCCTGGTCACCAGATGGAAGAGTTTTGTCAGGCCTGGCTTTCTCAGGGCTATCAGTAGCTCTAAGGAAGTTGTCTGCTCCTGAGGCCTCATTTCGACTTAAGTCTTTCAGTACTTTGTCAAATTCTTCACGCAGTATCATATCTCCCTTCTCATCTTCATCTACGTCAATTTCCATGATATAGCCCACAATTACATTTCTCTAGTACTCCTTCGACCTTTCTGCTTTCCCTTATTTGCTTAGTACTAGTTTTCTATCTGAGTTCTTGATATTCTCAAAAGGTCTCTTTTAATTTTCCTGTAGGCAACATCTATCTTACCCACAGTGATATATGCTTCTACATCCCTACATTTGTCCTCTATTCGTTCCTACTTAGCTGTTTTGGAGTTCCTGTTGCTTTATTTTTTTAATGTTTGTATTCCCTTTTGCCTGCTTCATTTATTGAATTTTGTATTTTCTCCTTTCATCAATTAAGTTCAACATCTCTTCTCTTACCCAAGGATTTCTACTTTCCCTCGTCCTTTCAGCAGATTGATGTGGGAAGTTTGGAAGGTGAGAGACGAGGTACTGGCAGATTTGAAGCTGTGAGGACGGGTCGTAATTCGTGCTTACGTAGCTAGATGACGCCGGCACGGTAGCTCAGCGAGTTCGGTCGGAGGGCTGCTCGCCCTCTGTAATAAAGAAACTGAGTTAAAGGAATCAACGATCAACTTGAACGGATGTCTTGTGATGTCCGCCCAGACCAAACGCGACGAACAATACCGAACAAAATGGAAAAAGAAAAAAAGTTGATAGAGCACTTGTCTGGGAAAGGCAAACTTCCTGAGTTCGAGTCTCGGTCCGGCACACAGTTTTAATCTGCCAGGAAATTTCAAATGCTGGCGTGTAAGCACGATTTTTACCATCGAAACAACGTAAAAGATGGCCTGAAATCATTATTATAAGAGACAATGTCCCATCTGACTGACTCACACATTTCCTCATCATTTTCAGGCATCGTTAGAAATTCCACTGCTAAAGGGGGTGGAACAGGAGACAAAAGGCGTTTTGAAAATTTGATTACCAATATCTCATATTTATATTACTGACATAACTTAAAGTTTTAATATGTTGCAGTGGACTACTGATTAACAGGTATAATATTACGTTACAGGTTTGAAACAAGAAACTAAGTACTGAAGTTAGAAACTGTGTACACGTCTTGAAGCACACATCTCGCCGTGCACAAATTACCTAAACTGATATTTGACAATTAGAGAATTAGAATTGGAAACCTTTTTCTCGCCGTCTCTCCCCAAAAATTAAGAAAGGCCCTTACTAAATTTTCACTTCTCACTTAGTAAAATTTAAATATCAGACCTGACGCTTTAATTTATTGGTGCTTTACTATTAACTCTATTCGCACCACGTTTTGCAGACAGTATTCACAAATACCACTGTATTTGTGGGAAAAATTATGTCTTTGTACGCCACGCAATTCAGGAGGTAAATCATAAACGTTGATATCTGTAAAAAGCTAGCTTTCCTTAAAACGGAGCACAAATTACCCAGACTATACTCATCCAGTGGATGATCCGGAACTGGTAAAACCAACACAAATAGGGTTTTGCGCCTTCAGCAATAAAGGTGTTATATCCTTATCGTCAAATAATTAACATATTAACACATTTGTAATCAGATGTTTGAGGCTGTTTTGTGCACGGGAGTCCGACGCTTTTAAAAAATCGAGGGTACTGGTGTTATGTAACAGAATGCTAAAGAAATAGTTCTCATCTGCCTACGTGTGTTAGAGGAAATGTCCTGACTGATTGACTCTCCATTGCCCAGCCCATATTGCTAAGGACAGAAACATGAAGGCGGCTGATGTGGCCGAGCGGTTCTAGGCACTTCAGTCTGGAACCGCGCGACCGCTACGGTCGCAGGTTCAAATCCTGCCTCGGGCATGGATGTGTGTGATGTCCTTAGGTTAGTTAGGTTTAAGTAGTTCTAAGTTCTAGGGGACTGATGACCTCAGATGTTACATCCCATAGTGCTCAGAGCCATTTGAACCACTTAGAAACTTGAAATTTGGAGAGTGTGTTGATAGTATGCTATAGGCGTCGTTTAAGAAGGGATTTTTTCGCAATTCCACCCCTAAGAGGATGAAATAGAGGATGAAAGGTTTGTTTGAAAATATGTCGTTATTAACCCCTTTGTGCCTGAATTAATTTCTGCTGAAAGAAAAAAGAAACAAAAATCATATTTTGTGCTCAGTATTCGGATATCAGACCATTTATAATATCAAATGTGAGAAATGTCATACAAAATTGTTATAATTAGGTATCTGTCAAATTTTCGCCAACAGACGGGTGAGAAATAAAAGACTTACAACTCTTCATTGACACAAATTGTTTAACTGAATTTTCTCATAAGACTCAAAAGAAAACAATAACTTACATGCTTTTGAATTACATTTGTGTTTATATCTAAAGCCAGTGCATGATATTAATGTTACTTTACTTATGAAATTGCCGAACACAATTTGAATTTTTATTTAGACAAAGCGATTCTTGGATTTTGTACACATAGTGATTGTCTACCCTTTACAGATGGGTCGTTTGCATCTTTATCTTTCTGTTACACAGAGCCAATGACCTATTCCATCAGTACGGGTAGACATACCTGGGACTTTCTTTCGTCGACCCCGACGCTTCTTATATTTAATTTCCGTTTCCGTGCTTTATGAGACCCACCTCCATTTTTCCCTTGCTTGCTGATAACATCTGTTATTCTAGATTTGAATTCCAAAAGATCATTTTGTTTGTGGCGAGGAATTCCCAAATTATCAAAGTCCCATCGATTCAACAACCGACGGTTCACTACAAGAAGATCCGGCGACAGACAAAACAACGTTTCATAATATTTTCTTGATTTTATGGAAATCCTCTAATATGAAACTAGAGTATCAAGCAAATCCACCCCTCCCACGGATTTATTGTAGATTTTAACAATGCTAGGGCATGATATCCGAGTGTGTTATTTCTATTGCGCTAACTGGATGAGCAGATGCAAATATACTGGCAAGAATCACACCAGTTTACTGCTGTGAACTCTATCCCTTAAAACGTAACGTCCGTTTGTCCGAAAGGCTGCTTCTTCTCTTCTTCAGGTTGTTACCACTTGAAAACGTACAACTTGGAAGAGAGTTTGAGTGGAATATTCCCATTGAATAAATCCACCTTTTCATCAATGCAACATGGAAATTTGTAGATGAAAACCACATGTCAAAAAAAAAAAAAGATTATTCTGGCCATCTTCAGTAACTTGTGTTAGGTTTAACACAATATTTCCACTTGCCCCTATGTTGCGACAACCTGCCACTGACATAATTTTGCCTCTACAAATCTCAAAATTTTGCACCATTCATTTTGAGTCACATCAAATAAATATTGTATATCCCCATTTATTGGCCATCTTGGGCAAATGTTACTTCAATGCAGACTGTCCTTTGAATGGAACCACCTACTCATCAACACACAACATCTGAGTTTGAGGTTTAGCTTGAAATTTTGGAAGCAGTTAGTCAATTACTGGTTGCATTTTGAACAGTCGATTCCTGTTTGGATCATCAGTGTTCGTCATTTCGTCATTATCATTGAAATGAAAATTTCTCTTGATGTCTTTCCACAAATTACGTGACATAACATCAGCAACATGGCTCAGTCGACTTGCCATTGTCCAGTACATACCGGTACGAGGGAGACGATACATTGACATCCATAAAACTGTGCCAAGAAACTGCTCAAGTTTATCTTTTGTGGGTTATAGTGGCCTATTTATGTTATTCTGGACATCAAATATATTAGTCTCTTCAATTACATGCTGTAAAAGCGAGTCATAAAAAAAAACCGCGAAAATAGTCTGTGGGAGCTTTCACATCATCTGCTCCTTTACTCCAAGCAGATGTAACTCTTTCGCTCCGAGTAGCTCGTACTGTCTTCCACAGCAGCCGTCTCTTCACTGTACTGTTAGCACTTGCATTTCTGGGAACAGCTCCTTGATCATAAAAGTATTTTCGGCCTCGTTCTCAGCACACGCATCCTAAACAACAAGAGAGTGAGAAATATATGAGGTAGTAACGTAAGTAAATGTTCCGAGCCTTACAGTTTACTGAAAGTTGTATCTACTTTGTTGTTGTGGTCTTCAATCCAGAGACTGGTTTGATGCAGCTCTCCATGCTACTGTGCAAGCTTCTTCATCTCCCAGTACCTATTGCAACCTACATCCTTCTGAATCTGTTTAGTGTATTCATCTCTTGGCCTCCCTCTACTATTTTTACCCTCCACGCTTCCCTCCAATACTAAATTGGTGATCCCTTGATGTCTCAGAATATGCCCTACCAACCGATCCCTTCTTCTAATCAAGTTGTGCCACCAACTCCTCTTCTCTCCAATTCTATTCAATACCTCCTCATTAGTTATGTGATCTACCCATCTAATCTTCAGCATTCTTCTGTAGCACCACATTTCGAAAGCTTCTATTCTCTTCTTGTCTAAACTATTTATCGTCCACGTTTCACTTCCATACAAGGCTACACTCCACACAAATACTTTCAGAAACGACTTCCTGACACTTAAATCTATACTCGATGTTAACAAATTTCTCTTCTTCAGAAACGCTTTCTTTGCCATTGCCACTTGCCATTGCCAGTCTACATTTTATATCCTCTCTACTTCGACCATCATCAGTTATTTTGCTTCCCAAATAGCAAAACTCTTTTACTACTTTAAGCGTCTCATTTTCCTAATCTAATTCCCGGAGCATCACCCGATTTAATTCGACTACATTCCATTACCCTCGTTTTGCTTTTGTTAATGTTCATCTTATATCCTCGTTTCAAGACACTATCCATTCCTTTCAGCTGCTCTTTCAGGTCCTTTGCTGTCTCTGACAGAATTACAATGTCATCGGCAAACCTCAAAATTTTTATTTCTTCTCCATGGATTTTAATACCTACTCCAAACTTTTCTTTTGTTTCCTCCACTGCTTGCTCAATATACAGATTGTATAACATCGGGGAGAGGCTACAACCCTCTCTCACTCCCTTCCCAACCACTGCTTCCCTTTCATGTCCCTCGACTCCCAACTGCCAACTGGTTTCTGTACAAATTGTAAATAGCCTTTCGTTCCCTGTATTTTAACCCTGCCACCTTCAGAATTTGAAAGAGAGTATTCCAGTCAACGTTGTCAAAAGCTTTCTCTAAGTCTACAAATGCTAGAAACGTAGTTTTGCCTTTCCTTAATCTATTTTCTAAGATAAGTCGTAGGGTCAGTATTGTCTCACGTGTTCCAGCATTTCTACGGAATCCAAACTGATCTTCCCCGAGGTCGGCTTCTACCAGTTTTTCCATTCGCCTGTAAGGAATTCGCGTTAGTATTTTGCAGCCATGGCTTATTAAACTGATAGGTCGGTACTTTTCACATCTGTCAACACCTGCTTCCTTTGGGATTGGATTATTATATTCTTCTTGAAGTCTGAGGGTGTTTCGCCTGTCTCATACATGTTGCTCACTAGATGGTAGAGTTTTGTGAGGCCTGGCTCTCCCAAGGCTGTTAGTATTTGTAATGGAGTGTTGTCTATGCCCGAGGCCTTGTTTCGACTTAGGTCTTTCAGTGCTCTGTCAAACTCTTCACGCAACATCATATCTCCTATTTCATCTTCTTCTACATCCTCTTCAATTTCTATAATATATTCCTCAATAACATCGCCCTTGTATAGACCGTCTATATGCTCCTTCCACCTTTCTGCCTTCCCTTCTTTGCTTGGAACTGAGTTTCCATCTGAGCTCTTGATATTCATGCAAGTGCTTCTGTTTTCTCCAAAGGTCTCTTTAATTTTCCTATAGGCAGTATCTGTCTTACCCCTAGTGGTATGCGCCTATGCATCCTTACATTTGTGCACTAGCCATCCCTGCTTAGCCATTTTGCACTTCCTGTCGATCTCATTTTTGAGACGTTTGTATTCCTTTTTGCCTGCTTCATTTACTGCATTTTTATATTTTCTCCTTTCATCAATTAAATTCAGTATGTCTTCTGTTACCCAAGGATTTCTATTAGCCCTCGTCTTTTTACTTACTTGATCCTCTGCTACCTTCACTATTTCATGTCTCAAAGCTACCCATTCTTCTTATGCTGTCTTTGCCCCATTCTTGTCAATCGTTCCCTAATGCTTTCCCTGAAGCTCTCTACAACCTCTGGTTCTGCCAGTTTATCCAGGTCTCATCTCCTTATATTCCCACCTTTTTGCAGTTTCTTCAGTTTTAATCTACAGTTCATAACCAATAGATTGTGATCAGAGTCCACATCTGCCCCAGGAAATGTCTTCCAATTTAAAACCTGGTTCCTGAACCTCTGTCTTACCATTACATAATCTATCTGAACCTTCCAGTATCTCCAGGCTTCTTCCATGTATACAACCTTCTTTTATGATTCTTACAACAAGTGTTAGCTATGATTAAGTTATGCTATGTGCAAAATTCTACCAGGTGGTTTCCTCTTTCATTCCTTAATCCCATTCCATATTCACCTACTACGTCTCCTTCTCTTCCTTATCCTACTATCGAGTTCCAGTCACCCATGACAATTAAATTGTCATCTCCCTTCACTATCTGAATAATTTCTTTTATCTCCTCATACATTTTATCAATGTCTTCATCATCTGCGGAGCTAGTTGGCATATAAACTTGTACTACTGTGGTAGGCGTGGGCTTCGTATCTATCTTGGCCACAATAACGCGTTCACTATGCTGTTTGTAGTAGCTTACCCGCACTCCTATTTTTTTATTCATTATTAAAGCTACTCCTGCATTACCCCATTTGATTTTGTATTTATAACCCTGTATTCACCTGACCAAAAGTCTTGTTCCTCCTGCCACCAAAGTTCACCTATTCCCACTATATCTAACTTTAACCTATCCATTTCCCTTTTTAAATTTTCTAACCTACCTGCCCGATTAAGGGATCTGACATTCCACGCTCCTATCCGTAGAACGCCAGATAACTCCTCCTGAGTAGTCCCTTCCCGGAGATCCGAATGGAGGACAATTTTACCTCCGGAATGTTTTACCCAAGAGGACGCCATCATCATTTAACCATAAAGCTGCATGCCCTAGGGAAAAATTACGGCTGTAGTTTCCCCTTGCTTTCAGCTGTTTGCAGTAACAGCACAGTAAGGCCGTTTTGGTTATTGTTACAAGGCCAGATCAGTCAATCATCCAGACTGTATCCCCTGCAACTACTGAAAAGGCTGCTGCCCCTATTGAGGAACTACACGTTTGTCTGGCCTCTCAACAGATACCCCTCCGTCGTGGTTGCACCTACGGTACGGCTATCTGTATCACTGAAGCACGCAAGCCTCCCCACCAACGGCAAGATCCACGTTTCATGGGGGGAGGGTATCTACTTTATCATATCTAAATATGAGTTATAGCACCTAATAAATATTAGCAAAACAACGTATATTTTCCAGAATGAAACTTATCTCTGTATTTAGGTGTATGCCACAAAGGAGTGAACACAATCTTGGGGCTGTTTTCGCAAGATGCACATGATAACGAAGGTCGTTGTACTAGTACAACCTACGCTGAGTACATAACAACATATAACACTCGCACTGGGATGATTCGTGTAGAATCTGCTTCAACAAGTACTAGTGCTCGAAACCATTTATTCTTCGAATACAAGTGTCACAATGGTATGGTGCGAATTTGCAACAATCGGCATTAAGGGGTTAAGGAATTTTTGAAGCTAGACGTACGAAAATTGGTATTTAGTTTCTGGATCAGAAATAAAGAAACACACTTTTAAACGTTTTTTGAAATTTAATCCCTATGTAGGTGAAATAGTGGTTGAATTTTTTTGAAAATAAATCGTTATTAAATAACTACTAAAGCATTTTCAAAGTTACTTCTACGAAAATTGGTATTTGACTTCTAGGTTACAGATAAAAATATACGTGTTTCAGTGTTTTTGGAAATTCATTCCTTAAGGGGGTATATAGAGGATGAACTGATTTATGAAATATTTGATTTTGAAACGATTTTAAAACCTATATCTACGAAACTTTGTATTTGGCGTCTTTGTTAGGAATAGCAAAGTACCTGTTTCACTGGTTACGGAATTTAACACCTAAGTGGGCTGAAATAGGATATGTAAATTTTTAAGAAAATATTTCAATATATTAAAAAGATCTTAAAGCCAGATCTATAAAAAACTTATTTCACTTGTCGGTTAGATATAAAAAGCATGTGCTAGGGTATGAAAGTTTCTATGGAAATATTACCACAAGAACTGTCCGCCCCGATAGCTGAATGGTCAGTGTGACGGACTGCTGTCCTAAGGGGCCCGGGTTCGATTCCCGGCTAGGTCGGGGAATTTCTCCGCTCAGGGACTGGATGTTGTCTTGTCTTCATCATCATTTCATCCCCATCCGGCGTGCAGGTCGCCCAATGTGGCGTCGAAAGTAATAAGACCTGCACCAAGGTGGCCGGACCTGCCTCGTAAGGAACCTCCCGGCCAATGACGCCAAACGCTCGTATCCATTACCACAAGAACTCAAAAGCCATGATTAACAAAAACCTCAGCTACGAGAATCGCTTTTTGGTCAATAGCACATTCGCGAAAGGCCAGAATTTTAAGGCCTTAATTATGGTGAAAAGTTTAGGCATTACAGACAGCGAACAACATAAAAATTCGATTAAAGAAAAACAAAAAAAGAAGAAAGAAAAATCTGTGCAGACCATACAGTCTATGAGAGTGAAGCAGTCGATGCTAATGAAGTACTCGAATATTCTTGTTTGCTGCTAGAGCTGACGAGACGTTGCTGTTGAAAACATCTATGCAACTGCAAACATTGGCCATCAGAAGATGGGCATGAATATCCGAAACTGGTTATGGCCCAAAATAAAAGTATTTTATAAGCAGGTGTGGGTGGCCGCGCTATTCACGAAATTTTTTTAACGGCGGCGGAATTCCTAAGGTCTGACACGAATCAAATAGCATTTAAATACTAATGTAATTTGTAGACATGTTTTCATTTTCAACTTAAAACTCTAAAACTATAAGACAAAAATAAAGAATTTGCGGTTATTGTAAAATGAGTCGTCATAAATTAGTACTAAAATTAGATACAAATAACATGGAAGTTGGCAAAGGAGTAACACCGAACTTGGCAAATGAATAACAACGAGATTGGCAAATAAGAACACCAAAACTGGCATAAGAATAACACCGAGATTTGCAAAAGAATGACGACAAGGGAATAGCACAAAATTGGGGAAAAGATAACGTCTAAATTGACAAACGGCTGCCACCGAAACTGGCAAAAAAAATAATAATAATAAAAAAAAAACGGAACTGACAGCAGACCAGCGGTGAACTTGAGAAAGGAAAACACCGAAACTGGCCGTAAAGAAACAGTGAAATTGGCCATACAATAAAACGACTGGCGGTGCTGGCAGGATGATGTGAGAGCACCCACCTGCCGGCTACGGCGCTGAGCCGCGTCTCCCCGGTGAGCAGGTGGCTGGTCTCGCAGCGGTAGGGCAGCGCGCCGTCGGCCGGGGTCACCTGCCGGATGTGCAGCTCTCCGGAGGGGAACACCGAGTACCGGCCGCCTGCCGGCAGACACCACACCAGTAAGGCCACTACAGGGGAGCGCATCGAGAAACTGCAAAATCACCGACAGAAGATGAGCGAGGGCAAACAAAATCAGATCACACTAAAAGTGTGGTTCATTTACATACACTCCTGGAAATGGAAAAAAGAACACATTGACACCGGTGTGTCAGACCCACCATACTTGCTCCGGACACTGCGAGAGGGCTGTACAAGCAATGATCACACGCACGGCACAGCGGACACACCAGGAACCGCGGTGTTGGCCGTCGAATGGCGCTAGCTGCGCAGCATTTGTGCACCGCCGCCGTCAGTGTCAGCCAGTTTGCCGTGGCATACGGAGCTCCATCGCAGTCTTAAACACTGGTAGCATGCCGCGACAGCGTGGACGTGAACCGTATGTGCAGTTGACGGACTTTGAGCGAGGGCGTATAGTGGGCATGCGGGAGGCCGGGTGGACGTACCGCCGAATTGCTCAACACGTGGGGCGTGAGGTCTCCACAGTACATCGATGTTGTCGCCAGTGGTCGGCGGAAGGTGCACGTGCCCGTCGACCTGGGACCGGACCGCAGCGACGCACGGATGCACGCCAAGACCGTAGGATCCTACGCAGTGCCGTAGAGGACCGCACTGCCACTTCCCAGCAAATTAGGGACACTGTTGCTCCTGGGGTACCGGCGAGGACCATTCGCAACCGTCTCCATGAAGCTGGGCTACGGTCCCGCACACCGTTAGGCCGTCTTCCGCTCACGCCCCAACACCGTGCAGCCCGCCTCCAGTGGTGTCGCGACAGGCGTGAATGGAGGGACGAATGGAGACGTGTCGTCTTCAGCGATGAGAGTCGCTTCTGCCTTGGTGCCAATGATGGTCGTATGCGTGTTTGGCGCCGTGCAGGTGAGCGCCACAATCAGGTCTGCATACGACCGATGCACACAGGGCCAACACCCGGCATCATGGTGTGGGGAGCGATCTCCTACACTGGCCGTACACCACTGGTGATCGTCGAGGGGACACTGAATAGTGCACGGTACATCCAAACCGTCATCGAACCCATCGTTCTACCATTCCTAGACCGGCAAGGGAACTTGCTGTTCCAACAGGACAATGCACGTCCGCATGTATCCCGTGCCACCCAACGTGCTCTAGAAGGTGTAAGTCAACTACCCTGGCCAGCAAGATCTCCGGATCTGTCCCCCATTGAGCATGTTTGGGACTGGATGAAGCGTCGTCTCACGCGGTCTGCACGTCCAGCACGATCGCTGGTCCAACTGAGGCGCCAGGTGGAAATGGCATGGCAAGCCGTTCCACAGGACTACATCCAGCATCTCTACGATCGTCTCCATGGGAGAATAGCAGCCTGCATTGCTGCGAAAAGTGGATATACACTGTACTAGTGCCGACATTGTGCATGCTCTGTTCCCTATGTCTATGTGCCTGTGGTTTTGTCAGTGTGATCATGTGATGTATCTGACCCCAGGAATGTGTCAATAAAGTTTCCCCTTCCTGGGACAATGAATTCACGGTGTTCTTATTTCAATTTCCAGGAGTGTATGTAGAAGAGGTTCAGGTGAGCAGCTGACTTCATTCTTCGGATGCTGATTATCTTCTCAGCACGACCGTCCATCTTTTGTTGACACTACTGTGCTGCCTTCGACGGCGGATGTTAATGAGAGACAGCTGTATCGTCAGGAGTGTCCCCAAGGGAAGTGAGATAGGACCGCTATTGTTCTCTGTACACACAGACGATCTGGCGGACAGCGTGGGCAGCAGTCTGCTTTTGTTTACTGATAACGCTGTGGTGTATGGTAAGGTGTCAAAGTTGAGTGACTTTATAGGGATGGAAGTTGGTTCGGTGAATGACAACTAGCACTAAATGTTGAAAAGTGTAATTTAATGCGGATGAGTGGGGAAAAAAAGTGTAATGTTCGGATACAGCATTTCTAGTGTTCTGCTTGGCACAGTCACAGCGTTTAAATATCTGAGCGTAACGTTGCAAAGCGATGTGATAGACTACAAGCATGTGAGGTCTCTGGTATGGAAGGCGAATGGTCGACTTAGGTTTATTGGGAGAATTTTAGCAAAGTATGGTTATATGTAAATGAAACCAACCTATTATTGAGTAGTGGTCGAGTGTTTGGGATTAAAAGAAGATGTCAAAGCGATTCATAAGGGGAGGTCAGATTTGTTGCCGGTAGGTTCGAAGAACACGTAAGTATTACGGAGATGCTTCGGGAACTCATATGGGGATCCCTGGAGGGAAGCCGACGTTCCTTTCTGTGGTGTCACAGCCAGACACCACACTTGCTAGGTGGTAGCTTTAAATCGGCCGCGGTCCATTAGTACATGTCGGACCCGCGTGTCGCCACTGTCAGTAATTGCAGACCGAGCGCCACCACACGGCAGGTCTAGAGAGACGTACTAGCACTCGTCCCCAGTTGTACGACGACGTTGCTAGAGACTACACCGACGAAGCCTTTCTCTCATTTGCCGAGAGATAGCTAGAATAGCCTTCAGCTAAGTCCATGGCTACGACCTAGCAAGGCGCCATTAACCATTTCTAGAGAGAGTCTCACTTGTATCATCAAGAATGCTGTATACAAATGATGGATTAAAGTTAAGTATTCCAGCAGCTACGTACTTTTCTTTATAGCATTCATTACGTATCCTGTTTCAGACATCACGCCAGCCGGCGTGTGTAACGCGTGCATTTCGACTACTTCCGAGTGGCGTGGCTGTCTTGATACGCCACAACACTTTCTAGGTTCACTATTGAGAAAATTTAGAGAACCGTCATTTGAAGCTCACTGCCGCAAACATACATTGCACTTAAGGACCACGAAGATGAGATACGAGACATTAGGGTGACATTCGGAAGCATATAGACAGTCGTTTTTCCTTCGCTCTGTTTGCGAATGGAACAGGAAATTACTAGTAGTGGTACAGGGTACCCTCCGCCAAGCGCCGTACGCAGACAACGCCCACCACCAGCTGATATCACTGCATGGTTCAGCTCAGGGACAAAGAGAGCGCCCACAGATGAAGTTAAATCAATAATTTTGACTTTAGATTCGGGTTGTTCGTTAACCTACCATTCATTCGATATGCCACTGGAGCTGATAAAAATAATTTTCTCAAAAATCATTACACTTAGTCTTTAATTGTACGATGTCAAATTAATTTCCCCCGACGACTTGAGACCATCGTCAGATTGCCTAACCAGCGGTCTAGGGGCTCGTTTGAGCAGACGAATTTTCACGGTCGAAATTCAATTAATTCTACAATACTGCAAGATGGCGAATATCGGTAGAGGCTAACCAGCTGTTGGCTCCAAATTCAGGCACGACGGCCCGGCCTTTTCCTCGGAATTCCCGAAACAGTAAGAGCGTCAACCTCTGAGCCACGGTCTCTGATCCATACATAGGGTTGCTAACGGTAACAGCCACGTTGGTTAGGATGGCTGTGCGCCCCTCTTCTCGTCGTCAAATACATACTGTGTTGAGGGCCCATAAGTCAACAAAAGTGAAGAGAGACTGCAAGACAAGGCAGTTGCTACTTGTGGACTGAGTGGAACGCACGTGAACAGCTACGACCACCATCTTGGCATCGGTGATCAAGTTCAATACACCTATTTAATCCGTGTCGTTCCTCTTGCGAGGTGATAGTAAGTTCTGTCAGTACCTACACTCAGCGCCATTCGCGGTTAGATTGGTTATCGTTCGGCACTCCACAGACTGGGCGTTATTTAAGGTGATTACTGAATAACTGTATGAATTGCTCGTCCCCTCTTCCGTTACCTTTCTTGTCGATAATCAACGTTCTCCATGATTTCTCTCCTCCAGTCTCGCATGGTTTAGGAACTGGACCAAGCTAGTTCGAAGTTTGTATTGTATTGTTTGTTAACTGGGGACCTAGAAACGACGGAGAGGCTCCGTCCACGCCGCAGCCGCAGTGGTCCACAACCTCACGACGACTACCGCAGTCCACTTCACCCCTCCGCCGCCCCACATTTAACCCAGGGTTATTGTGCGGTTTGGCCACCTTTGGATTCCCCCCCCCTCCCCCCCCCCCCCCATGGAAGCGTCTCGCACATGACGACTGTAACCCCTATGTTTGCGTCGTGGAGTAATGGTAGTGTATGCGATGTGGAGAAGTTGTTTGCGCAGCAATCGCCGACATAGTGTAGCTGTCGCGAAATATGGGGAACCAGCCCGCATTCGCCGAGGCAGATGGAAAACCGCCTAAAAACCATCCACGGACTGGCCGGCTCACCGGATCTCGACCCAAGTCCGCCGGGCGGATTCGTGCTGGGCACCAGGCGCTCCTTCCCACTCCAGAAAGCGTTAGACCGCTCGGCTAACCAGGCAGGCTTCATTCGAAGTTTACTATCGATATAGTGTTTTCTGCGTAATATTCCTGATTGGCAACAAGAAGAGACAGCAACGACTTTTTTTTATTTTTTATTTTTTTTCACATACCATCATACTTCTAACTCAGGCTACTTCACCTCTGCTACTGGAAGTACACTCCTGGAAATGGAAAAAAGAACACATTGACACCGGTGTGTCAGACCCACCATACTTGCTCCGAACACTGCGAGAGGGCTGTACGAGCAATGATCACACGCACGGCACAGCGGACTCCCCAGGAACCGCTATGTTGGCCGTCGAATGGCGCTAGCTGCGCAGCATTTGTGCATCGCCGCCGTCAGTGTCAGCCAGTTTGCCGTGGCATACGGAGCTCCATCGCAGTCTTTAACACTGGTAGCATGCCGCGACAGCGTGGACGTGAACCGTATGTGCAGTTGACGGACTTTGAGCGAGGGCGTATAGTGGGCATGCGGGAGGCCGGGTGGACGTACCGCCGAATTGCTCAACACGTGGGGCGTGAGGTCTCCACAGTACATCGATGTTGTCGCCAGTGGTCGGCGGAAGGTGCACGTGCCCGTCGACCTGGGACCGGACCGCAGCGACGCACGGATGCACGCCAAGACCGTAGGATCCTACGCAGTGCCGTAGGGGACCGCACCGCCACTTCCCAGCAAATTAGGGACACTGTTGCTCCTGGGGTATCGGCGAAGACCATTCGCAACCGTCTCCATGAAGCTGGGCTACGGTCCCGCACACCGTTAGGCCGTCTTCCGCTCACGCCCCAACATCGTGCAGCCCGCCTCCAGTGGTGTCGTGACAGGCGTGAATGGAGGGACGAATGGAGACGTGTCGTCTTCAGCGATGAGAGTCGCTTCTGCCTTGGTGCCAATGATGGTCGTATGCGTGTTTGGCGCCGTGCAGGTGAGCGCCACAATCAGGACTGCATACGACCGAGGCACACAGGGCCAACACCCGGCATCATGGTGTGGGGAGCGATCTCCTACACTGGCCGTACACCACTGGTGATCGTCGAGGGGACACTGAATAGTGCACGGTACATCCAGACCGTCATCGAACCCATCGTTCTACCATTCCTAGAGGGGCAAGGGAACTTGCTGTTCCAACAGGACAATGCACGTCCGCATGTATCCCGTGCCACCCAACGTGCTCTAGAAGGTGTAAGTCAACTACCCTGGCCAGCAAGATCTCCGGATCTGTCCCCCATTGAGCATGTTTGGGACTGGATGAAGCGTCGTCTCACGCGGTCTGCACGTCCAGCACGAACGCTGGTCCAACTGAGGCGCCAGGTGGAAATGGCATGGCAAGCCGTTCCACAGGACTACATCCAGCATCTCTACGATCGTCTCCATGGGAGAATAGCAGCCTGCATTGCTGCGAAAGGTGGATATACACTGTACTAGTGCCGACATTGTGCATGCTCTGTTGCCTGTGTCTATGTGCCTGTGGTTCTGTCTGTGACCATGTGATGTATCTGACCCACGGAATGTGTCAATAAAGTTTCCCCTTTCTGGGACAATGAATTCACGGTGTTCTTATTTCAATTTCCAGGAGCGTATAACATACTATGATTTTACCAGAACAGATTCATTTTCTCCGATGTATAGTTTTCCCTGTTGTCCCTTTCATTATTTTAATTAACCGATAAATGAAGCCCTGCTAGAAGAAAAGAAGTTCGTACGAGCCACAGCCGGGGCAGCACGTAGGGTAGATGACAGATGTCATCGCTTGCAAGGAACGGAGAATTCGTCTGCTCGAGTAATCACCTTGATTAAAGTTCATTAGTTATCATGCCATCGTCTCTAACAGACCACTAACGGCTACATTATGATCGTGAGGAACATCAGAAAATAAGTAGCACCAGAGAACTGTTGTGCGAGGTCGGAAAGCGCAAGGTAATTGAAAGAGAAGAAACGAGTAACGCAAACTCGGCTTCAGACGAAGCGGCCCTGGCTGGCTGGTAGGGAAAGGTAAAACAGGAGAGGCAGGCAGGATGTCAGCGCGGAAGCTGCGTCGCCGAAACAGTCGGCTGTTTTCTTTTGTCGGAGCGCAGCCGAGGGCAGGCAGCCCCGCACAGCCGGCGCTGTACTAATATTTGCTCATCAAGGCGCTCCAGCACTCTCAGCGAGCGCTCGTATTCCTCTCTGAGACGAACTGTCTGCTGATTCCGCTGGCCTCCGACACACTTCTCTGTCAAAGGTCTCTGGAGGAAGGAAAGTTCGCGTGGCAGTACGCTAATTCTAAATGAAAATCACCGCTGCCCTCTGCCAGACCGAATGTCGACTGTTGGCGCTCCTGACAGGTGACGTGCTAAGGAAAGTACGAGGGTGAGTTAAAAATTACCCGGACATTTCATAGAACATTTTATTTACTGCAAAAATGCAGTTTTATTTACACACTGTTTTTCAGTATAGTCTCCTTTCTTTGAAATGCACTTGGTCCAGCGGTCCGCAAGCTCGGTGTATTCCTGCCGAAAAGACGGTTTCTTTGTTGGTTGCAAAGCCACCGATGCACCACTTCTTGCACGTGTACGTCTGAGGAAAACTGATGATGACCTCACAAAGCGTCTTTCAGCGGTCCAAACAAACGAAAGTCTGACGGCGCAGGGTCTGGTGGGCGGTTCAGCAGCTCGAAACCCATTTGCTGGATGGTTTCAAGGTTGAGGCGAGCCGTGTGAGGACATTCAAAATGGCTCTGAGCACTATGGGACTCAACTGCTGAGGTCATAAGTTCTCTAGAACTTAGAACTACTTAAACCTAACTAACCTAAGGACATCACACACATCCATGCTCGAGGCAGGATTCGAAGCTGCGACCGTAGCGGTCGCTCGGTTCCAGACTGTAGCGCCTAGAACCGCTGGCCACTCAGGCCGGCTTGTGAGGACGTGCATTATCGTATAAAAGTAACTTTCCTTGACAGAAGACCTCGTCATTTCCTGCGAATTGTTAGTAACAACGTACAATTATAGTATTTGTTGATGGTGGTAGCTTTAAATCGGCCGCGGTCCATTAGTACATGTCGGACACGCGTGTCGCCACTGTCTGTAATTTCAGACCGAGCGCCACCACACGGCAGGTGTAGAGAGACGTACTAGGACTCGTCCCAGTTGTACGACGACTTTGCTAGCGACTAAACGTACGAAGCCTTTCTCTCATTTGCCGAGAGATAGTTAGAATAGCCTTCAGCTAAGTCCATGGCTACGACCTAGCAAGGTGCCATTAACCATTTCTATAGAGAGTCTCACTTGTATCATCAAGAATGCTGTATACAAATGATGGATTAAAGTTAAGTATTCCAGCAGCTACGTACTTTTCTTTACAGCATTCATTACGTATCCTGTTTCAGACCTAAATCCAGCCTGCGTGAGTTGACGCGTGCATATCGGCCTTCTCTAGCTATATAACAGTTTTTCCCTTCCCCATGCACTTTTCCAGTATAGGCCATTTTGCGTCCCAAAACAAGGTTCGCATAATTTTTAACGCCGATGCCTCAGACTTGAATTTCTTCTACACTGGTGATTCGGTGAGCTTCCACTCTATACTCTAGCGTTTTCATTCTGGCTCATTGTGATGAGCCCACTATTTCATCACATTCTTTCCAAAAATCACACACCTTCCCTGTTATAACAGTCTAGTAAGAGTTGGCAGATCTCAAGACGTTTGAGTTTGCGCTCTCAGGCGAGTTGTCGTGGCACCCATCGCGTGCGAACTTTACGGAACACAAGTTCGTCATGGATGATGGTATAAGCAAATCACGACTGACGTTCGATGCAGACGCTACGCCATCGGTAGTTTTCGATCCATTCGAAAACACTTGACAGTGAGAATATACTGCTCCTGCACTATGCTAACAATCTACGATGAATGTCAGCCACGTTCACTCCTTCTGACCAAAGAAGTCGTATCACTGTCCTTTGTTCTTCCTTCCCGCAAACTGCTAGCGGAGCGGGCATGTTTACCCTGCACTGCTGACTCACTTTTGTTGCGAACGTCTAATGAGGCGCACGCCATCACAGTAGTACCAACCGTAATTTCGTGTCATCCCCGGATGTAAGGGGCGTGGGGGAGGAGGAGGGACCAAGGTATCTGCCCCCCCGACGGCAATTTAAAAAGGCGCCTAATTCATACACTCCTGGAAATTGAAATAAGAACACCGTGAATTCATTGTCCCAGGAAGGGGAAACTTTATTGACACATTCCTGGGGTCAGATACATCACATGATCACACTGACAGAACCACAGGCACATAGACACAGGCAACAGAGCATGCACAATGTCGGCACTAGTACAGTGTATATCCACCTTTCGCAGCAATGCAGGCTGCTATTCTCCCATGGAGACGATCGTAGAGATGCTGGATGTAGTCCTGTGGAACGGCTTGCCATGCCATTTCCACCTGGCGCCTCAGTTGGACCAGCGTTCGTGCTGGACGTGCAGACCGCGTGAGACGACGCTTCATCCAGTCCCAAACATGCTCAATGGGGGACAGATCCGGAGATCTTGCTGGCCAGGGTAGTTGACTTACACCTTCTAGAGCACGTTGGGTGGCACGGGATACATGCGGACGTGCATTGTCCTGTTGGAACAGCAAGTTCCCTTGCCGGTCTAGGAATGGTAGAACGATGGGTTCGATGACGGTTTGGATGTACCGTGCACTATTCAGTGTCCCCTCGACGATCACCAGTGGTGTACGGCCAGTGTAGGAGATCGCTCCCCACACCATGATGCCGGGTGTTGGCCCTGTGTGCCTCGGTCGTATGCAGTCCTGATTGTGGCGCTCACCTGCACGGCGCCAAACACGCAAACGACCATCATTAGCACCAAGGCAGAAGCGACTCTCATCGCTGAAGACGACACGTCTCCATTCGTCCCTCCATTCACGCCTGTCGCGACACCACTGGAGGCGGGCTGCACGATGTTGGGGCGTGAGCGGAAGGCGGCCTAAGGATGTGCGGGACCGTAGCCCAGCTTCATGGAGACGGTTGCGAATGGTCCTCGCCGATACCCCAGGAGCAACAGTGTCCCTAATTTGCTGGGAAGTGGCGGTGCGGTCCCCTACGGCACTGCGTAGGATCCTACGGTCTTGGCGTGGATCCGTGCGTCGCTGCGGTCCGGTCCCAGGTCGACGGGCACGTGCACCTTCCGCCGACCACTGGCGACAACATCGATGTACTGTGGAGACCTCACGCCCCACGTGTTGAGCAATTCGGCGGTACGTCCACCCGGCCTCCCGCATGCCCACTATACGCCCTCGCTCAAAGTCCGTCAACTGCACATACGGTTCACGTCGACGCTGTCGCGGCATGCTACCAGTGTTAAAGACTGCGATGGAGCTCCGTATGCCACGGCAAACTGGCTGACACTGACGGCGGCGGTGCACAAATGCTGCGCAGCTAGCGCCATTCGACGACCAACACCGCGGTTCCTGGTGTGTCCGCTGTGCCGTGCGTGTGATCATTGCTTGTACAGCCCTCTCGCAGTGTCCGGAGCAAGTATGGTGGGTCTGACACACCGGTGTCAATGTGTTCTTTTTTCCATTTCCAGGAGTGTATTATTGAAGAAAGAAACATTGTTTCACAAAGAGCCGAACACCTAGCACACGTTGGTCTATCGCTTATTCGCATGATTTTGACACTCATCCCTGTTGGTTTTGGAAATTTTTTAATACATCATAAATTGATTTCCGAACGAATCATTAGTTGATTTTTGAATGCGTACATAGCGTAGGCATATGTGATATTTCTGCCAGGGGAATCCCCGGCGCATCTAGAAATAATAAACTTTCCTGCAGACAAAAGGGGATGGGTCTATACGGGCTGAGCCGAATAAACCCAAACGGTGAATGCAAATTGCTGATGTCTATGTGGTTGACTGGGTGTGCGAATGATTAGCTTTGTTATAATTACTAGTGAAATTTATAGTTCTTGATTACCAAAGTGGAAATAAACGACAAACAGGAATAACAGGTGAGAAAGATTACGTATTAATCTCCTCGGTTATCCAAGAAAATGAAATTTTGACGCCAATATTTTTCCACATCGCTACACTACTAAGGGCCATTTGTACAGTCCCCAGTTAGCAGTCGCTTCACGCTCTATTCTCAAAACGGGGCGGAAAACACGTTGTACTAATTGGAGAATAAACGCGGGTTAACTGGTGATTCTGGCAGGGTTAGGGAAGTTAACCGGAGAATTAGTTTTTACAATGGCAGGAATAGTTACAGAATTAGTGGTAGCAAGATTGCTTCATTGGTCGCGTCGGATAATGTGGAAGCTGCACTATGTTCCGCCGAGACAGCTGCTTGTCATCTTCAGGTGCTTGCTGACGTGTTGCTGCAATGGCTCGGCAATGTATACGCTAAATCGCTAGAAAAGCGCAGATGCCAAGGGCTGAGGCTATAACGGCATCATAGACGAATCATAGAGCACGGCGACAGCCAGTGGTGCCCCAAGCCGGACAAACGGGCCACGAGCTTCTCATTCGCGATGAGGGAAAAGATGGCTGTACCGTTATCAACCAACACTATGTGATCAAAAATATCCGGACACCCCCAAAACATACGTTTTTCGTATTAGGTGCATTGTGCTGCCACCTAATGCCAGGTACTCCATATCAGTGACCTCTGTAGTCATTAGGCATTGTGAGAGAGCGGAATGCAGCGCTCCGCGGAACTCACAGACTTCGAACGGGGCCAGGTGATTGGGTGCCACTTGTGTCATAGGTCCTTACCGAGATTTCCACACTCCTAAACATACCTAGGTCAACTGTTTCCGATGTAATAGTGAAGTGGAAACATGAAACGCGTACATGCCGACCTCGTCTGTTGACTGACAGACACAGCCGACAGTTGAAGAGGGTCGTAATGTGTAATAGGCAGACATCTATCCAGACCATCATACAGGAATTTCAGACTGCATCAGGATCTATTGCAAGTACAATGACAGTTAGGCGGGAGGAAAGAAAACTTAAATTCATGGTCGTGCGGCTGCTCGTAAGCTGCACATCACGCCGGTAAATCCCAAACGACGCCTCGCTTGGTGTAACGAGCCTAAACATTGGACGATTGAACAGTGGAAAAACGTTGTTTAAAGTGATAAATCATAGTACACAATGTGGCGATTCGATGGCAGTATGTGGGTATGGCGAATGCCCGGCGAACGCCACCTGCCAGCGTATGTAGTGCCAACAGTAAAATTCGGAGGTGGTGGTGTTACGCTGTGGTCGTGTTTTTCAAGGAGGGGGCTTGCACCCGTTGTTGTTTTGAGTGGCACTATCACAGCAGAGACCTACACTGATGTTTTAAGCACCTTGTTGCTTCCCACTGCTGAAGAGCAATTCGGGGATGGCGATTGCATCTTTCAACACGATCGAGCACCTGTTCATAATGCACGGCCTGTGGCGGCGTGGTTACACGACAATAACATCCCTGTAATGGACTGGCCTACACAGAGTCCTCACCTGAATCCTATAGAACAACTTTGGGATGTTATGGAACGCCGACTTCGTGCCAGGCCTCACCGACCGACATCGATACCTCTGCTCAATGCAGCACTCCGTGAAGAATGGGCTGCCATTTCCCAGATAAATTCCAGTAGCTGATTGAACATACGCTTGCGAGAGCGGAAGCTGTCTTCAACGCTAAGGGTGGGCCAAAACCATGCTGAATTCCAGCATTACCGATGGAGGGTGCACCGAAGTATGTAAGTTATTTTCAGCCAGGCGTCCGGATGCTTTTGATCACATAGTGTAAATAACGGAAGACGAAGTGATTAGCTCCCGGATGCATGCCCGCAAAATAATGCAATACCCTATCCGGCGGGAAAATCATAATTTTCATACGTGAACATCTAAGTACCGATTCTTAATATTAGTTATGCAAGAGACCAATGAAACTAATAATTTGCCGGCTGGAGTGGCCGAGCGGTTCTAGGCGCTTCAGTTTGGAACCGCGAGACCGCTACGGTCGCAGGTTCGAATCCTGCCTTTGGATGTGTATGTGTGTGATGTCCTTAGGTTAGTTAGGTTTAAGTAGTTCTATGTTCTAGGGGACTGATAACCTCAGATGTTAAGTCTTATAGTGCTCAGAGCCATTTGAACCATTTTTTGAACCTAATAATTTGAAAGGTACTTTGCCATAAACGTGCACAAAAAGATCATACAAGACCGTATCCTCTAAGACAGGTAAAGGAAGCAGACATACACATGCCAGAAAAGTTTTCCTGTGTCTCTCATACTATTACCAACTTCTACCCTGTGTACAGAGCGGTATCCATGTAGAAATGACACACCAAAGAAGCACCGTTTCGTGAAATTTCATTCGAGACATGTTCATGTTTAAGTGTTGCAAATACTTCATTTACGCTCACCGACTAGCTACCTTGCAAAAACTTGCTGGGCCGCTGATTTTTTCAGCAGTTGGAAACAAAACATGATAGTGACGACGCCTTCGGGGGCAACACAGACTATACATGTCGTTGTCTGTGGTAGCGTATTTTCGCTTACTTTGACTGAGGATAAACAGAACTACCTTTGTGTTTATTTGTCGCCGTCACTACAAAATTTCAATTAAGTTAGTCATTTTCAGCCGGCCGAAGTGGCCGTGCGGTTAAAGGCGCTGCAGTCTGGAACCGCAAGACCGCTACGGTCGCAGGTTCGAATCCTGCCTCGGGCATGGATGTTTGTGATGTCCTTAGGTTAGTTAGGTTTAACTAGTTCTATGTTATAGGGGACTAATGACCTCAGAAGTTGAGTCCCATAGTGCTCAGAGCCATTAGTCATTTTCAATAGGTACGACTTCCCTTGTTATACGGAAACTATTGACCCTAAATAATGAGAAGTGTGAAGTCATCCACACGAGTAATAAAAGAAATCCGTTAAAATTCGGTTACATGATTAATCACAAATCTAAATACTAGCAATTACAGTTGTCAACAAGTTAAATTAGAACGATCATATAGCTGATATTGTAGAGTACGCAAAGCAATGCTGCATTTTATTGGCAGAACGCTTAGGTGCAACAGGTCTGCTAAGGAGGCCGCCGGCACTACGCTTGTCCGTCCTCTGATAGAGTATTGCTGTGCAGGAGGGGATCATAACCAGACAGGACTGACGGAGGACATGGAAAAAAATACGGCAGCTCGATTTGTACTGACATAAAATAGGGATAGAGCGGTGAGTGAATTAGGATTGCAGTAATTAAAACAAAGGCGTTTTTCGTAGCCCAGAGGTATTTTCACGAAAATTTATTCTCCAACCTTCTCCTCCGAATGCGAAAATATTGGCACTAACCTATGAACGCCATGAACCACGGACCTTGCCGTTGGTGGGGAGGCTTGCGTGCCTCAGCGTTACAGATGGCCGTACCGTAGGTGCAACCACAAGGGAGGGGTATCTGTTGAGAGGCCAGACAAACGTTTCGTTCCTGAAGAGGGGCAGCAGCCTTTCAGTAGTTGCAGGGGCAACAGTCTGGATGATTGACTGAAATGGCCTTGTAACACTAACCAAAACGGCCTTGCTGTGCTGGTACCGCGAACGGCTGAAAGCAAGGGGAAACTACAGCCGTAATTTTTCACAAGGGAATGCAGTTTTACTGTATGGCTAAATGATGATGGCGTCCTCTTTGGTAAAATATTCCGGAGGTAAAATAGTCCCCCATTCGGATCTCCGGGCAGGGACTACTCAGGAGGACGTCGTTATCAGGAGAAAGAAAACTGGCGTTCTACGGATAGGAGCGTGGAATGTCAGATCCCTTAATAGGGCAGGTAGGTTATAAAATTTAAAAAGGGAAATGGATAGGTGAAAGTTAGATATAGTGGGAATAGGTGAACTTCGGTGGCAGGAGGAACAAGACCTTTGGTCAGGTGAATACAAGGTTATAAATACAAAATCAAATAGGGATAATGTAGGAGTAGGTTTAATAATGAATAAGAAATATAGGAGTGCGGGTAAGCTACTACAAACAGCATAGCGAACGCATTATTGTGGCCAAGATAGACACGAAGCCCATGCCTACTACAGGAGTACAAGTTTATATGCCAACTAGCTCTGCAGATGATGAAGAAAGTTATGAAATGTATGATGAGATAAAAGAAACTATTCAGGTAATGAAGGGAGACGAAAATTTAATGGTCATGGGTGACTGGAATTCGAGAGTAGGAAAAGGGAGAGAAGGACACATAGTAGGTGAATATGGATTAGGGGTAAGAAATGAAAGAGGAAGCCGCCTGGTAGAATTTTGAACAGAGCATAACTTGATCATAGCTAACACTCGGTTCAAGAATCATAAAAGAAGGTTGTATACATGGAAGAATCCTGTAGATACTAGAAGGTATGAGATAGATTATATAATGGTAAGACAGAGATTTAGGAACCAGGTTTAAAATTGTAAGACATTTCCAGGGGCAGATGTGGACTCTGACCACAATCTCTTGGATATGAACTGTAGATTAAAACTGAAGAAACTGCAAAAATGTGGGAATTTAAGGAGATGGGACCTGGATAAACTGACTAAACCAGAGGTTGTACAGAAATTCAGGGAGAGCATAAGAGAACAACTGACAGGGATGGGGGAAAGAAATACAGTAGAAGAAGAGTGGGTAGCTCTGAGGGATGAAGTAGTGAAGGCAGCAGAGGATGAAGTAGGTAAAAAGACGAGGTCTAGTGGAAATCCTTGCGCAACAGAAGAAATACTGAATTTAACTGATGAAAGGAGAAAATATAAAAATGCAGTAAATAAAGGAGGCAAAAAGGAATATAAACGTCTCAAAAATGAGGTCGACAGGAAGTGCAAAATGGCTAAGCAGGGATGGCTAGTGGACAAATGTAAGGATGTAGAAGCATGTATCACTAGGGGTAAGAACGATACTGACTACAGGAAAATTAGAGAGACCTTTGGAGAAAAGAGAGCCACTTGTATGAATATCAATAGCTCAGATGGAAACCCAGTTCTAAGCAAAGAAGGGAAAGCAGAAAGGTGGAAGGAGTATATAGAGGGTCTATAGAAGGGCGATGTACTTGAGGACAAC
This sequence comes from Schistocerca cancellata, assembly GCF_023864275.1. Lineage (NCBI taxonomy): Eukaryota > Metazoa > Arthropoda > Insecta > Orthoptera > Acrididae > Schistocerca > Schistocerca cancellata. The sequence continues at coordinate 88,545,555 of NC_064627.1, read as the reverse complement.
ATTATGGACATGGGAGAGGATGTAGATGAAGACGATACTGCGTGAAGAGTTTGACAGAGAACTGAAAGACCTGTGTCGAAACAAGGCCCCGGGAGTAAACAACATTCCATGTGAACCACTGACAGATGTGAAAATTACCGAACTATCAGTTAGTAAGTCACAGCAGCAAAATACTAACTCGAATTCCTTACAGACGAATGGAGATACTGGATTCCGTAGAAATATTGGAACAGACGAGGCTATACTGACCTTACGACTTATCTTAAAAGAAAGATTAATGAAAGGCAAATCTACGTTTATAGCGTTTGTAGACTTAGACAAAGGGTTTGACAATGTTGACTGGAATGCTTTGTTTCAAATTCTAAGGGTGGCAGGGATAAAATACAGGGAGCGGAAGGCTATTTACAATTTGCACAGAAACCAGATGGCAGTTATAAGAGTCGAGGGGCATGAAAGGGGAGCAGTGGTTGGGAAGGGAGTGAGACAGTGTTGTAGCCTCTTCCCGATGTTATACAATCTGTATATTGAGCAAGCAGTGAAGGAAACAAAAGAAAAGTTTGGAGTAGATATTAAAATCCATGGAGAAGAAATAAAAATTTTGAGGTTTGCCGATGACATTGTAATTCTGTCAGAGACAACAAAGGACTTGGAAGAGCAGTTGAACGGAATGGACAGTGTCTTGAAAGGAAGATATAAGATGAACATCAACGAAAGCAAAACGAGGATAATGGAATGTAGTCGAATTACGTCGGTGATGCTGAGGGAATTAGGTTAGGAAATAAGACACTTAAAGTAGTAAAATAGTGGAGACTTGAGAGGGCAATTTATGTTGCAGCCAAAAGTGTGTAAGTGACCGTAAATGAGCCATCACTGCTATATATTAAACAAACAGACTGAAAATGCAATGTGCCACATCATTTCATTCTTACGCAGGGATGTATTACTCATATTTCTTAGTCAGATATAGATTTTTAATCAACTCTCGCACTTTGAGTTTTCTTGCTCTTTCTCCCTTTTACAAGAGAATTCGTATGAGTTGTAGCGCGCAGTTAGGTCACGGTCTGAAAATGAGTATCTCAAGACAGTGTTATTGTCTTCGTTGTTAAAACAGATTTTCGCAGACGTTGTTAACCCTGCTGCCACCTTGCTTCATCGACCAAATCGATCCCGAGAGCCATGCTTAGAGAAATCTAGAACTATTCTCTTGTCATCGGTTTTGTCACTATTTTCCCTGTCGCAGTACCGATCAGTTACAGATCAAAGCGAGTGTGATCACGTTCACCAAATATGAAGAAGATAACAGATGAAAACCGCTCTGTAGGGTGCAACATTGTGAGATCAAAACTGGACATCTTCCTTAAGATCACGTAACATAGGTGGACAGCGTTCTATATCTGTTAGAACGAATTTTTTGCATTTTCGTTTGTCCAACTAATTCTTCCCAAAGTGATAATTTCATTTTGAATGCTTTTATACGGCAGAAGAGATAAATTGTCTACAGATCCTTACTCTGAAGTTATTCGGATGACTGATTGTATCGGTGAGGACTGCAAGGTTACTTTCCCATGAAGACTGTTACAGGTCAGGGACACACACGTTACTCGTTTCACAAACGTATCTATTTCAACCAAAAGAAAAAAAAATATCGTTTTAGCAACTACGTCATATTAAGACAGTGCACGTTACTATAATACGGCAGATTTCTTTACTAGCTGTCAAATCCGTTAAGAAAGATTTCTAATTCGCGTTGTCCAAGTTCTTGCCCCCGTATGTTGTTGTTGTTGTGGTCTTCAGTCCTGAGACTGGTTTGATGCAGCTCTCCATGCTACTCTATCCTGTGCAAGCTTCTTCATCTCCCAGTACCTACTGCAACCTACATCCTTCTGAATCTGCTTAGTGTATTCATCTCTTGGTCTCCCCCTACGATTTTTACCCTCCACGCTGCCCTCCAATACTAAATTGGTGATCCCTTGATGCCTCAGAACATGTCCTACCAACCGATCCCTTCTTCTGGTCAAGTTGTGCCACAAACTTCTCTACTCCCCAATCCTATTCAATACTTCCTCATTAGTTATGTGATCTACCCATCTAATCTTCAGCATTCTTCTGTAGCACCACATTTCGAAAGCTTCTATTCTCTTCTTGTCCAAACTATTTACCGTCCATGTTTCACTTCCATACATGGCTACACTCCATACAAATACTTTCAGAAATGACTTCCTGACACTTAAATCTATACTCGATGTTAACAAATTTCTCTTCTTCAGAAACGCTTTCCTTGCCATTGCCAGTCTACATTTTATACCCTCTCTACTTCGACCATCATCAGTTATTTTGCTCCCCAAATAGCAAAACTCCTTTACTACTTTAAGTGTCTCATTTCCTAATCTAATTCCCTCAGCATCACCCGACTTAATTCGACTACATTCCATTATCCTCGTTTTGCTTTTGTTGATGTTCATCTTACATCCTCCTTTCAAGACACTGTCCATTCCGTTCAACTGCTCTTCCAGGTCCTTTGCTGTCTTTGACAGAATTACAATGTCATCGGCAAACCTCAAGGTTTTTATTTCTTCTCCATGGATTTTAATACCTACTCCGAATTTCCCGTATATCAGTCACTAAACTTTTTAGGGCGTCATATCTCGGGTTCTGTTGGTCACAGAGATAATGGATCAAATATTTTGAGCAGTTCTTGGTCTAGCGACTGTCTATGTACCAATGAGAAGAACAGGCATACTGTAGCTATCCAACAGTGCCAGGTCAAAGATTAAACATCACATACTTCCTCCAGCTCAAGAAAATTGAGCAAATCGGTTAGTCCCTTCGCATTAGGTGTGCTCTAGGGTGGACCTTAGGCGGCTTGTAAGCGCACCATTCGTTCATGGGTGGTTCATGAGAAAAATCCATGAAACCGTAATTTTTGGGTACAAAAAGTACCAATAGTGGAATGGCCATTTCTATAATTTCTCACGTGGCAGATCTCGGAAATTTTTGGTGGTAAGTTCCTATGAGACCAAATTGCTGTGGTCATCAGTCCCTAGGTTTACACACTACTTAATCTAACTTAAACTAGATTAACGCTATGGACAACACAGACGCCCATGCCCGAAGGTAGACCGGAACATCCGATGTGGGGAACCACGCAAACTTTGGCAAGGCCCCTTAGACCCGCGGCTAACCAGCGTGGCTCGTGGAAATTTTTACCATATTTTCTTAGATGATGTTCTCGAGGAACTCTTAAAGTTTTTCGGTGCCATTATCCTTTAGCGTCACCCACAATTTCAAAGTTACATTAAATATGCACGTAAAATATGTATATAACGGTCTGAGATTGAAATGTAGTTTTAAATCACATAGTGAACAGGCAACAAGGGTTCTAGCGCCATCGCAACGGTTCCGAGGTTGCCAGACAATACTTTTAGTCAGCACTTTTTTCAACACGAAACTTTATGACGTGCTGCCTCTGTATAATGAAATGGCTGCCAAAAATTCAGCAGAATTGGAAAGACCGCAAATTCACAAAAATTTTGCAGTAACATATTCAATCTTTCACGATTCAAAAAGTAGGCCGAGTGTTTTCGATGAACTGCAATCAACAAGCAAAGTATCCAGAAAAAATGTAAAGCAAACGGTTTTGTGTTCACCTCGTACTGTACGTACTCATTTGTTCATGTGTCAAACTACATAAATGTATCGAAATATATAAACAAAAAGTCAAAACTTTACTGGTCTATAGAAGTCGTTTCATATAGGCAGCACACCGCACTGTAGCAGGGAAAGAAGGAAAAAAGCGGAAAAATGCTCCTGTCAGAGCCCAAAAAAGGCGAATATATTCCTCTTGAAAAGGCTCTGACGGGAAAGTGGGGAACCAGCTGCATCGGTCCTCGTTCCACCTTCCTCAGCAAAAATATTGGCGTGCGAAAATATTCGCTCTTTTTTTGTGCTGAAAGAGAGTAGCAGAGAGACAGTGTTGGTGGAAGGGTTTGGAGACAGTGCCAGTGGGAGATAAAGTGAGAGGAGAGAGAAATGGTGGGAGAGAGAAAGTGGCCATGAAAGAGAAAGAGAGATAAATGAAGACAATATCAGTGGGAGCCAGAGAGAGAGAACGTATTGATGGTAAGTGAAGGCAGTGGCAGAAAAGAGAAAGACAGATCGATGGAGATAAAAACAGTGGGAGCAATAGAGAGAGCACTGTAAATGAAAAATACGAGTGAAGGGAGACCATACATAGTCTTGGGGAGTCTAGAGACTCCCAGAATGGCCAGTTTTAACAAGTAGGTTATAAATTTTGTGTCCCTTTGGACGTCAGGTGTGTAAGCTGCAGAGATTGAATAAGAGTGTCTGACCGTTCTTTCCACCAACCTGTCTTCTTCTAAAGTTGTGTCCACAGAGCAGAAGACAGCTCGTCGGTCGTGGGATCTTCTTCCTCGAAGGCTGCTATGCTGTCTTCTCAAATCTGTGATTGTGCTTTTTATAGGATACTTCTTGCCCAGGTTAGTCTCTGTATCTATAGAGGCGGAGGTGTCCGAAGCATTTTGGTTGCAATATCGTTTCTCTTACGCGTCTCAAAACTCGTAAGGTAACCATGAGAGAATGTCATACTAAAAACTGTGTTAAATCGAATGAAAAGTGCATACATAATTAATAAGAGAAGTTAGGCGTTTTGACGTCTACCACCCGAATGTGCCGACCAGTCAGAAGCAAGTTCAGTACAACTGGCGGACTCTCCCATGGGAGACTGTACCATCTGCTGCTTGTGCCTCACTCCATTTTTGTACCATATGTTACTTCACGTGTATCAAGCTACATCAAGGCGAGCTTTTAGCAGAATAAAATACTGGCGGCCACAGCCAGGAATATCACAACGTGTACCAGAGGGAACGAAATTTTAAACATGTGAGTGCAAGGGAAAAATATGTTACACGCCCAGAAGTTTTTAGCTGCTGCCTGTGAGACAGTAGCAGTGGGAAAGAAAGACGGAAGGGAAAAGTGTAAGTGAGCGATTAGACAGTGGCGGTTGGGTATACTGTAAATCAGTGGGAAAAAAAGGAGACAGGTGGAAAGAGACTTACACAGAAAGTGGCAGTGAGAGGGAGATGCCGAGTATGAAGGCTTACTTACAAAGAGACTGGGTAATAGAATTTAGAGTGTTCTGTGTTAAAACAGGACGAATATAATCGGATGCCAGAATTTTTGGTGAGGAAGGCGGTTGAAGATCGACGCAGCTGCTTCCCTACTTATCTTTTCGAGTCTTTTAAAGAAGAACATATTCGCCTTTTTTGTGCTCCGCTGGTTATTAATTATACAACTACATTTTTCGTAGTAACATTGTTGGAACATGCATTCTCCTAATAAGTCATGCAGAGAACTCAATCGATTGCTCTGTTTTTTTTTTGTTTTTTTTTTTAATGTTCTCATTCAGTTGCGCTACGAGTCCTAATTTACTCACAATGTGGCTGGTGCTCCGTCTCTACACGCGAAAACTAATAAACTGCATAATAAATCCGCATTTTCTATGCTTTCTTCAGCGCCACTAAGAACGTTCTTCTTTGCCACTAAGAACTCCGGGTGATCTTCTCGACTCGAAGTTTACTGTTTACGCATCTAATAACAATACCTAGATGCCTGTAAAGATTTAAAAACAGACGTCTACTAAACATGCCTAGCTGCTTGCAAAGATTTAAAAGCAGACTATGACCGTCGTCTGCCATATTAAGGTATGCGACGCATGATTGTCATTTTAGATGACGGCTTCTCGCGAAACTGAAGACTCCTCGTATTGGAAGTTCAAATGCGAAGACGTCGACTGTATTCTCACAACGCTGAGTAGCCATTGCCGGATAGTCTGCACCATTACCCTCCCACAGTTGGCTTAGGCGCCCGCATTTCCGCTCACGCCGCCGCAGTACCGCTCGCGAGCAGGCGGTAATGCTGATGGTCAAAAAGGGTCAGTTGTTAAGCCCTGCTTTAGGTGATACAACTGCACTCACTTTGTGTGGTCACAAGGAAAAAATTAATCTGCGCCGTTAACACAAAATTTGTTTTTCGACGCACTATATCAAGAATTCACTTCAGATGATCGCCCTTTCGTACTTCTTCTTACAGAGGTCACGTAATCACTAAAAATCTGCACGGTGTTAAGGTAAGAACCAAGAATCTGCATATGAAAAAATTTCAGTTTATTATATACACTCCTGGAAATGGAAAAAAGAACACATTGACACCGGTGTGTCAGACCCACCATACTTGCTCCGGACACTGCGAGAGGGCTGTACAAGCAATGATCACACGCACGGCACAGCGGACACACCAGGAACCGCGGTGTTGGCCGTCGAATGGCGCTAGCTGCGCAGCATTTGTGCACCGCCGCCGTCAGTGTCAGCCAGTTTGCCGTGGCATACGGAGCTCCATCGCAGTCTTTAACACTGGTAGCATGCCGCGACAGCGTCGACGTGAACCGTATGTGCAGTTGACGGACTTTGAGCGAGGGCTTATAGTGGGCATGCGGGAGGCCGGGTGGACGTACCGCCGAATTGCTCAACATGTGGGGCGTGAGGTCTCCACAGTACATCGATGTTGTCGCCAGTGGTCGGCGGAAGGTGCACGTGCCCGTCGACCTGGGACCGGACCGCAGCGACGCACGGATGCACGCCAAGACCGTAGGATCCTACGCAGTGCCGTAGGGGACCGCACCGCCACTTCCCAGCAAATTAGGGACACTGTTGCTCCTGGGGTATCGGCGAGGACCATTCGCAACCGTCTCCATGAAGCTGGGCTACGGTCCCGCACACCGTTAGGCCGTCTTCCGCTCACGCCCCAACATCGTGCAGCCCGCCTCCAGTGGTGTCGCGACAGGCGTGAACGGAGGGACGAATGGAGACGTGTCGTCTTCAGCGATGAGAGTCGCTTCTGCCTTGGTGCCAATGATGGTCGTATGCGTGTTTGGCGCCGTGCAGGTGAGCGCCACAATCAGGACTGCATACGACCGAGGCACACAGGGCCAACACCCGGCATCATGGTGTGGGGAGCGATCACCTACACTGGCCGTACACCACTGGTGATCGTCGAGGGGACACTGAATAGTGCACGGTACATCCAAACCGATATCGAACCCATCGTTCTACCATTCCTAGACCGGCAAGGGAACTTGCTGTTCCAACAGGACAATGCACGTCCGCATGTATCCCGTGCCACCCAACGTGCTCTAGAAGGTGTAAGTCAACTACCCTGGCCAGCAAGATCTCCGGATCTGTCCCCCATTGAGCATGTTTGGGACTGGATGAAGCGTCGTCTCACGCGGTCTGCAGGTCCAGCACGAACGCTGGTCCAACTGAGGCGCCAGGTGGAAATGGCATGGCAAGCCGTTCCACAGGACTACATCCAGCATCTCTACGATCGTCTCCATGGGAGAATAGCAGCCTGCATTGCTGCGAAAGGTGGATATACACTGTACTAGTGCCGACATTGTGCATGCTCTGTTGCCTGTGTCTATGTGCCTGTGGTTCTGTCAGTGTGATCATGTGATGTATCTGACCCCAGGAATGTGTCAATAAAGTTTCCCCTTCCTGGGACAATGGATTCACGGTGTTCTTATTTCAATTTCCAGGAGTGTAAAAACAATTTGTCCTCCGTTACTTTATAAACGCAATTGTTTGAATATCGACCACAGGCGATGTTACACTACTGACCATTAAAATTGCTACACCACGAAGATGACGTGCTACAGACGCGAAATTTAACCAACAAGAATAAGATGCTGTGATATTCAAATGATTAGCTTCTCAGAGCACTCACACAAGTTTGGCGCCGGTGGCGTCACCTACAACGTGCTGACATGAGGAAAGTTTCCAACTGATTTCTCATACACAAACAGCAGTTGACCTGCGTTGCCTGGTGAAACGTTGTTCCGATGCCTCGTGTGAGGAGGAGAAATGCGTACCATCACGTTTACGACTTTGATAAAGGTCGGATTGTAGCCGATCGCGATTGCGGTTTATCGTATCACGACATGCTGCTCGCGTTGGTCGAGATGGTTCAAATGGCTCTGAGCACTATGGGACTCAACTGCTGTGGTCATAAGTCCCCTAGAACTTAGAACTACTTAAACCTAACTAACCTAAGGACATCACACACATCCATGCCCGAGGCAGGATTCGAACCTGCGACCGTAGCGGTCGTGCGGTTCCAGACTGTAGCGCCTTAAACAGCTCGGCCACTCAGGCTTGGTCGAGATCCAATGACTGTTAGCAGAATATGGAATCGGTGGGTTCAGGAGGGTAATACGGAACGCCGTGCTGGATCCCAACTGCCTTGTATGACTAGCAGTCGAGATGACAGACATCTTATCCGCATGGCTGTAACGGATCGTGCAGCCACGTCTCGATCCCTGAGTCAACAGATGGGGACATTTGCAAGACAATAACCATCTGCAGGAACAGTTCGACGACGTTTGCAGCAGAATGGACTATCAGCTCGGAGACGATGCCTGCGGTTACCCTTGACGCTGCATCACACACAGGAGCGCCTGCGATGGTGTACTCAGCGACGAACCTGGGTGCACGAATGGCAAAACGTCACTTTTTCGGATGAATCCAGGTTCTGTTGACAGCATCACGATGGTCGCATCCGTGTTTGGCGACATCGCAGTGAACGCACATTGGAAGCGTGTATTCGTCATCGCCATACTGGCGTATCACCCGGCGTGATGGTATGGGGTGCCATTGGTTACATGTATCGGTCACCTCTTGTTCGCACTGACGGCACTTTGAACAGTGGACGTTACATTTCAGATGTGTTACGACCCGTGGCTCTACCCTTCATTCGATCCCTGCGAAACTCTACATTTCAGCAGGATAATGCACGGCCGCATGTTGCAGGTCCTGTACGGGTCTTTCTGGATACAGAAAACGTTCTACTGATGCCCTGGCCAACACATTCTCCAGATCCCTCACCAGTTGAAAACGTCTGGTCATGGTGGCCGAGCAACTGGCTCGTCACAATACGCCAGTCACTACTCTTGATGAAGTTTGGTATCGTGTTGAAGCTGCATGGGCAGTTGTACCTGTACACCCTATCCAAGCTCTGTTTGACTCATTGCCCAGGCGCATCAAGGCCGTTGTTACGGCCAGAGGTGGTTGTTCTGGGTACTGATTTCTCAGGATCTATGCACCCAAACTGTGTGAAAATGTAATCACATGTCAGTTCTAGTATAATATACTTGCCCAATGAATACCCGTTTATCATCTGTGTGCGGCTGGTCCTCCCTCGGGCATGGGTGTGTGTGTTTGTCCTAAGGATAATTTAGTTAAAGTAGTGTGTAATCTTAGGGACTGATGACCTTAGCAGTTAAATCCCATAAGATTTCACACACATTGGAACATTTTTTGTTTATCATTTGCATTTCTTCTTGGTGTAGCAATTTTAATGGCCAGTAGTGTAGTTTCAATAAACAAATTGAAATACAAAAACATCTTCTTGACCTGAAATAAGATATGGGGATAGTAAGTTTGACGATGAAGGTCACGAATACAATGCTCGCCACAACGGGGGTGGTCGCAGGCGAATGCTCTCACCGGAGTCGATGTCGGTGACGATGCGGTCCGTACTCCCTCGCAGCCACGAGGTGACGATGACGTAGTCCCTGACGAAGGACGGCACGTGGCAGCGGAGAACCGCAGTGTTGCCAACCATCACGAACTCGTCGTACACCTGCACCTCGTAGTACTGCCTCACCACCGCTGCAACAGAAAGGCGACTTATGAACATTTCTCCTACGTCTGTATGCTGTCACTATCTTTTAGATCAGCAGTGGTGAATCACAGATCATTTAAGTGAAATCACAAGTACAAAAATGAAGTACATTCTTCACGATATTTTTGAAATCATTCGAACTTCATTATCTGCATCACAAAGATATCGTACGTGCAGTGGCAGCCGATTATCAAGTGCTACAGCACACTGTAAATGTCGCACTGAAGTTATACCAGTTCGCTTCAGATGCGAGTCAGAAATCGCATCAACGTTATACCAGTTTGCTTCAGATGTGTTCTGGCCTGTGAATAAAACAGTGCTCTCTCAACCACAAGTGGAAACTGGTGCTGAGTGGTGAAATGACGGCCAGCCTCATTACTATCATCTCAGAGAAGCGACACAGCTGTCTGTTTTCTACTCTATGTGCATTGATGTGACGCCATCCCTCCCGACACTATTGGTGCTGTATTGCTCATAGCAGTAGGTCAATATTTTTCTTTGAATGTGCAAGCATACAGTATTAAGACTTTTTTTAAATAAAAAGTTGTCATGATGGCACTGTGGGTGAGTAATCTGAAGCACAGACTGACAGTTTTGTTCGATTCCCACTGATACCATAATTTTTTTTTATTTTATTTTATTCCGCGCACTGTTAAGCTATTAATTATAAAATTTAAAAATATCAGTTTATTTTATATACATAAAATTAATGCACTAGATCTAGGCTCGACGGTGGTGAAACAAGTGAGTATCTGAAGAAATTTGGTACGAGAGTCTTTTCTGTAGATAATTTGCTAGAGAGCCTATTTTAAAGTAGATCTTAGGGGCATACAGTAAGATTTAATGGTTTTGGTAGATGTTCTTCAGATGTACGGAGTGAGGCTCACCGATTAGGTTTACGTAACACTTAAAGTTTTGAAATACCTCCATCAGCTTCTTAATTGTCCAGAACCAACGCATAAGCACGAATAGTCAAACACTCATGAAAAATAAGATAAGATGTATCTCAAACTACCAGAGAAATTAAAGAAGCTACTAAAATCTAATAAAGCTTGAGAAGGCTCTATTACTGCAGAACTTTTGAAATGGTCTCTAATAAAAAAGAGCTAAAATTAATCTCTGAGAAAACTTGGAAAACAGAAAAACTTGCAGGAAGGTGGAAGATGGCCTTCATACATTCACTAAATAAGGAAGGCAGTAAACAATATTTTAACAACAACAGACGATTTTTTTTGCAACCAGCTGCATATAAAACGTTTTTGAAGTTTATACTAAGCAGAGTAGAAACAACGCAGAAGAGTAATTGAGTAAATATGAGAGTGGTTTTAGGAAGGGCAGATCATGTTCTGAACAAATATACAAATATTTAATCTGAAATCAATTATTTACCACAGATTACTGAGCTGAAAAGGTAAGTATTGTTCTTTGAAGCTCCATGCAGTGATATGTGCAAGCGGAGAGGATGAAGAGTTTTTAAAGCATCATCGAAACGACTGCTTTGTGTGTGTGTGGTGGGAGGGTGGGGGGTGGGGGTGTATAAGGTAGAGACTTCCATTTCGTGGGTCTTGGTTCGATTCCCACAGGTACTGAGATCCTTCTTTCCATTTTGTTTTCTTTCTCGCAATGTTAAAATATTAACTATGAAATTTAAATATATTAAAACAGTTCAGTTTATACACATAAAATTAATATATTTAATTTAGTTATGACTACTACAGTTGTAAGTCAAAAGGCTGGTGTTCACCACACTGTGGCACACTGGTATAATTTTGCACAAGCCGCAAATTGGCCGAGAAAAAAAGTGTTTCGCATCACTTCTTATTTTTACAAGCAGCATCATTTGGATAGGTCTGACGAAGACAAAATTGTAAGCATTCAATTGGTTCTACCCTAACATTGTCCGTGAAAGACGCTGTGGCGATTTTAATTAATGTTGCATAAAATTTACTAGGCCTTATCATACCTCCGATGTGCAAAAATACTTGATACCGTATTCTCGTACTAGTTACAACAATTGTGAAACAGTTTCTGTTTGAAGTCGAAAGTCGAATATATTAAAAACTGTAAATAATTCAGTCTTCCTATGTGCACACAGCATTGAAGTGGTTATTTCACACCAAAGATAATCATGGTGTACGTGTCTTTCTCTTATTATGTGGTAGGAGTTTTTTTTCTAGGGAGTACCTTATTGGGTTCAACTTTTTTTTTTAGTAAGTTCATTTGAGTTTTCTGTCAGTTCTTGGTAGAATATTTTATACATTATGAATGAAACACACACAACACTGGTGTAATATTCTTCTGTTACGCCATCAACAGGTATAAAGTCAAGTATGTGGTGCAGTGAAATTTTGTTGGATCAAAGATTTTAAACTAGTGCGTCTACAGAGTACTTCAATTTGCAGAAATTAAGAATGTTAATGTTAGAATTAGGAATAAAACAATAGGGATTATTTCAGTGGAAATGCGATGTAAGATTATTGAACTAAGATGAAGTATGTGACACGTTAACTAATGAACTATAGACAAATTACCACACTTGTACAGAGAAGAAAATAATTCAATAATAAACTTAGGTGACATATTCAAAAGATGTGGCTAAACAAAATAATCTCGTCTTTAGTAGGTACTATAGTACAAACAGATAAGATATAATAGTGATATTAAGCAGGTGAGTCAAGCTGCTCTGATTATACAAAGTAATTTTTAATTTTTTTATTTAACAAAACGAGAGAAATTACAGTTACTGAAATAAAGGAAAATGGAACATGTGAGTAAGAGGGGCAATTTACAACATGGCCTGGATGGGATCATGAGTGGTACCTGCAGATGGCGAGTAAGGGAACTGTTTCTCTTCATTCAGTACTAAGCTTGGACTAATGGAGATGTGTTTATTAATTTATATCATTACAAAAAGTTCATTTTACTTCATTTATGTACGTGATGTAATACTTCATGTTTCACCTTGTAACTATGGTCTTCTTTAAGGGGATTGTCTGCAGAAATGGAGTCTCCTTTCCTGTTTCCAAATTCTGTGGTGTTCCTTCAAGTGGGTACATATTGCTCTGACAGACTGACCGTCATAGAGTCTGCCACGATTACAAGTAATTTTGTGTGTTCCACTCTTTTCTAAAGCTGGAGTGCAATCTTTACCATTGGGCAAAAAGTGTCCAACAGTGTTGTGCACATAAAACGACGTTCTTAAATTCATATCTTTAATCTTCCTGGCTACATCCAGTGAAACCTTTCCTATGTATTGAATTGTGTACCATTTGTTCCGTTCTCGAGGCATCATAACAGCTGAAAACCCGTTCGTGTAACATGTACAAAATTTTGTAGATTATTACTTCAGTGTTGTGTGTGTGTTGTGTACATAGTTCCGTGCAATCAGTGCGTACACAACTTTCCCACTAGAGCGCTCCCCACTAAGCACAACAGCACAGGCGCAGCGCTCGTCCATCTCCGCACTACAAGATGGCGCTGCCATAGAGACGGACCAAATTCTGCTTCCGCCGATCCGCATGTTAATATGTAACGCAGCCAATGAGGTTGCTGCTAACGTAGAACCTTTTCTCCTCATGGATCACACTCTCGCAGTGATACATAAATGCACGAGGTATTATAACGAGTGTACAGACCTCCAATTAGTCAGTCTGCATTTGTATCCATTTGTCTGTACCAGTCTACATTAGTCTGTACCAGTCTATAGTCAAGTTTCAGTCTGCGCCTAATAAGATTATCATATTCCAGTAGATAGCCATGAAGATAAATGTATTGTCACTTTGTCAAGTATCAGAGATATGTGAGAATAAGATTAACGTACCAAGACCAAAGGAACTTCAGATTGTCAATCGTAAATAGCATCCAGAACCAAGTTAAGTAATTTTTATGCCTGTTATTATTTTAATAAATGTGTGTCAAGTTCTGTTTAAATTTGGTCAGCGTCAATCTGCTACTCTAAGCGTGTAAGTGGCATTTCTATCGTCTGACCTAACGGCAGAAGATAAACACGCCACGATAAGACCACGAGACATATTGCTGACACTCGCCTACTTCGTTAGAGCGACAAGTCAAATAATCTGATGGTGTGTGTACTGAAGGTCTTACAGTACGCACACAACAGTGTGTATCGATACAGCGGTATTCGGAATACTCCGTATTTTAATTACTGTCTCAAATTTCGCTACCAAATGCGCAGTGAGCTGACACGAGTAGGTCGCAGCGATGAATTCCTCTGTGGGAAGACCGACTGCCTTCAACTGATTTGGGGAATTCTGTGAGATGAAGGGTGGGTGAGGGATGGATGGAAAGGGGGTGAGGTTTGTGCCCTGCTCGCGGCGCGGTGGGGAGTTCAGACGACGTGCGACATGTCGGAGCAGGGCTCAGCCAGAGTGTGGGCAGCTTTTATAGGGAAGGTGGCGAAATTAAAATGGCTGCTCAGCGGTGGGCTTATTAAGGGCGTGTCTGCGCGGAATCTGCGGCGTAAGCGTTCTGGCAGCCGCCGGCGAAATTGCAGCTCTCGGCGGCGGCGGCGGCGGCGGCGAAATTGAATTAAAGCGCAGCCGGCAACCGGCAGGAATTGAATAAAGCCCGTGACACCGCGAGAGCCGCATGACGAATCGCTCTGCGGCGCAGTATTCCAGCCAGCTTTGCACCGGTTAAATATTCCACCTACTCCCCTCTCCCCCCCCCCCCCCCCGCCCTCTTCCATATAACGTCACCGAAAACGTTACACGAACTACGTTGCTGCACGACGTTAGAAACACATTTCTGGCATTTACTTTCTGCTTTCCTGCACTAACATCCCACGATTAACAAGTGTATTCAAACCAGTTTTTTTGAGGTAGCTTGTTATCGAGGTTTTTTGCAGAGTCTTTGTGTCACTACTGACAGTGAAAACTGAGATAGCTCTTTCACGCCATACTGTGTCCTGGCGCGGCTCGTAATTAAAGGCTATTCCCCACACGGATTCAAATACCGCCGGTCAGTATTTTTGGAACTGTTGATAAGTGATATCAAAAATGGTTCAAATGGCTCTGAGCAGTATGGGACTTAACATCTGAGGTCATCAGTTCCCTAGAACTTAGAACTACTTAAACCTAACTAACCTAAGCATATCACACACATCCATGCCCGAGGCAGGATTCGAACCTGCGACCGTAGCAGTCGCGTGGTTCTGGACTGAAGCGCCTAGAACCGCTCGGTCACCACGGCCGGCCTAAAGCCGCGGGCACACGGACCGTGCATCCGAACGTTGAGCGTTGAGCGTGCCAAGTTTCTGACGTCATAGCGTGGAATAGCACGCTCGGGAGTCTTTCCGAACGTGCAGAGCAATATCTGGCATGTCAGATATTCTGAGCGTGCGTCTGAGCTTTGACCAATGAGATGGCACAACGCCACCTACGTCACACGCACGCCGTCTCCCTTCAGTACAGAGATGTGAAGCGCCATATTGGCATTCGTTTCAAGCCTATATGTATATATGCCGTTTCTGAGCACCAGCAAATTGAGAATCACTGGAAAACCTGTTGTTAACTGTGTGATTCGTTCCAATAAAATAATGAGAAACATCATATTCGTGGCAAAAGAGCCCGCATCTCGTGGTCGTGCGGTAGCGTTCTCGCTTCCCACGCCCGGGTTCCAGGGTTCGATTCCCGGCGGGGTCAGGGTTTTTCTCTGCCTCGTGATGGCTGGGTGTTGTGTGCTGTCCTTAGGTTAGTTAGGTTTAAGTAGTTCTAAGTTCTGGGGGACTGATGACCATAGATGTTACGTCCCATAGTGCTCAGAGCCATTTGAACCATTTGAACCGTGGCAAAAGAATTATTGTATCCAGGGCCGGCCTTAGCCATCCAGGTGCCCCGGGCGAGTCGTCCAGTTGGCGCCCTTTATTGTATAAATAGCGAACCTGGCAGTGCTTTGCAACACGGTATTTGACTGTTTTCTAGAAATCGTATTAAGTGGTTAATGGCGTCATCTTATGATCATAACATGGTTTTTTCCATCGTAAATTTGAGTATATTTTATTTTTTTAAATGTAAATGAAATCCAAATAATCTGAAAGCCCGCTAAGACGCTCCATGTGAGTCTTGTGTAGCCTGTGACGTCAGTCCAGCATGCTGCTGTCGCTGCCGTAACAGTCAGTATAGCAGTGATATATTGTTTGGGCATTCACGTTTTGGGAAATTGTCTAAAAACATTGCGTAGTAGTGCACTGTACATCTACATTTGTGATTGTATATTTTTTGTGTATAATTGTTCACAGTCTGAAGAAATATTTGCTGATACATGGACTTTTGATTCAATATCTGAAGTATTTGCCTTAGAATTTCCTTTAAGGTACTTATAAATATTCATGTGCTTTTTAGTTTCTTCAAGAACTTTTTCTTTTTCAGCTTTTCTTTTCCGATTTTCTGAACCAGAAAGCTTTTTTTTTAATCATTTCCTTCTCTTCTGGCATGATTTAATAATTTGACAAATTATTGCTTGGACACTGCTCTATTTCGCGACCACAATATTCGATCTATAACAAATAAAGAAATTCACCTATCAATAGACGTAACTAGAAAAAAACCTGAACTGAAAGATAAAAATGTTTTTCGCACTTACCAGAAAATTAAAATGTTGACACAGTCACGACACTCGTTTCACTCACAATTATTCAGCCACGAAAACATGACCGCTGCCTCCGACTCTTACTGACAATTACTGACATGCGGGTGCAAATCGTAGCGCTGCCAACATATGCAGTCTAACAAACATTGTGTGGCGCTGTATTATTTCAGTACGTTAGGGGAGAATTCTCTATGAATGAAGTGCACGCATTGCATGATCTATTAATTAATGTACATGAGTCATTAAGTCACAAATATTCGATATAAATACATTCGTATTGATTAAATCATCATGTAATGTATATTTCACAGTTTGTATTTTCTTTTATTTGGAGCGACCGGTAGTTTGTGTTGTGAACGAGAGATGGTGCGGCTGCATGGGCTCTTCCTTGTTGCAGTTCTTGAAACAAATAAGAGAGGCGCTTTGGTAGAGCTCGTGCTAGCTCGCGTCAAACATGGATGGTTGCAGACAATACGAAGATTGCATTCAGTATGATTTCTCTTCTGCTACCCCGAATTCATCGCGCATTCGTGAGATTAGTGACGTATGTTGAATGAGACTGAATAATATTTTAGTTTCGCGAAATGGGTGATTGTAAATTGTAATTTTTTTTTTTACATGCGTTTAGTACGTGGCGCCCCTTGGGCCACGGCGCCCTGGGCGACCGCCCGGGTCGCCCCACCCTAAAGCCAACGCTGATTGTACCTCGCGTATTGTGATAGTAGGCTATTTGAAAGCAGCGACACACTGATGATCCACCCAAAACGTAATGTTCTTGGTACAATTTGTTATAGTTAAATTTCAATTAGTAACATATCTGCGATGAAGGTTTTCAGTAACGCGTAAGATAATACGATCAGATACAAAGCCCGGGATGTTCGTTTAGCGTAATAAGTAGCGTCACTATTTGGTGCGGTGGTTCGCGTCTTGACACTTCCAAATTTTTTTCCCTAACATTCGCGTTTTTATTAGGTTCTGATACTTTATTATTAGTTTAGTATAAATATATACTATAATATTTGATGTTATGTAAACATAAGTTCAACTTTTTTTGAGGGGTGACTTTGTTCGATTGGCTTAATCTACAGGATAGCTTGCGCTACTTGTCTAAAGATATTTTGCTCCTTTTTCTTTTACGCTTCGTAATTCACACGTTGCAAAGATTCTGCTACTGGGTAGGAACAGTGATCAAGAAAGACTGACCTTGGGGTTTTACTAATATGTGGGAATGATGAAATAATGTTTATCTTATGCGGAGAAGTATTCCAAACTTGTAACGCATTGTTTGTAATGGAACTTTTATAAGACTGCGTCATTTTTGATTGGACATGGTAGTTCCCTGCCGGCCGCGGTGGTCTAGCGGTTCTGGCGCTGCAGTCCGGAACCGCGGGACTGCAACGGTCGCAGGTTCGAATCCTGCCTCGGGCATGGGTGTGTGTGATGTCCTTAGGTTAGTTAGGTTTAAGTAGTTCTAAGTTCTAGGGGACTTAAGACCTAAGATGTTGAGTTCCATAGTGCTCAGAGCCATTTTGGTACTTCCCTTTTCGTGGACGATCGTAAAATTTGCGTTTTAACGGAACTACTGTGGGAATTTTACGCGCTGCCGTTGAGTAATCAGTGTGGTTTACGGACTAGAAACATCCCTCAACTGCCGCTGGAGTGCGTTGCGGTCGCGTATATCACGTTGGGGCCCACGTACCGTATGCACAAGTCGCATCGTTCCTGAGCGTTCAGCAGCACGTTGAACTTGGCACGCTCAACGTTGACGTTCGACAGCACGGTCCGTGTGCCGACGGCTTAAGTGATATCAAGCATTGTTTTTCGAACACGTGCTAGCCAGTCTTAAAGCTGCGCTTTGAAATACCGCTTAGTTCTGATGTAGCAGAGTTCTGGTCGCGTGGCTTCCTCCGAGTACAGCTCTTTCGGGCCTCTGGGAGGCTCTGGTGTTTCAGCCTAAATCCGTCAGCACACGGACCGTGTTTCCGAGAGTTGAGCGTGCCGAGTTTCTGACGTCACAGCGTAGAACAGCACGTCGAGAAGTCTTTCCGAACGTGCAGAGCAATATCTAGCTTGTCCATTATAATTATCCGGGCTGTTAAGCCGTGGTCGGTTGATGGATTCTGTGTCAATTCCCAACGTTTCGTCCCTGTCTGCGGGGGACATCTTCAAGGGAGTCTGTAGCTCGATGGAAGGTCCAACACACCCACTGGCTCGCTACTAGACTTGGTCACTGTATCTATGTTTCGATACAGTGTATCGATACGTGGAACTGTTTCAGTGTTTCGGAACGGCTGTGGTTCACTGTTTAGAAACAGTGGTGTTTCATTCAGCCCCTGCCTCGGATAACCGGAGCAGATTCGATCTCGAGCCAGACACAGAAACTGTATCGTTGTTTCAAAATAAGGCTGTTTCAGTCCACCTGTGCTTGGAACGGACTAATTGTATCGAAACAGTGATGTTTCATTCCGCTCTGTGTCGGACGAGATTCGGGCTCGCCACAGGTACTGAAACACAACATACCACTTCGTGAAACACTTTCAAAAGTGTCAGAATCTTTTTGACAAGCAATAGCATGAAGCTTAAGATATCCAAAAATAAAGCTTCTTCTCTAGCTGACTGTCCTATTGCGAAATGGCGTAACATCTGCTTTATTAACACCAACCAAACAATAAATCAACGCATACTATTCACATTCAAAATAATAAATATGTGAAAATCATTCAGTTAAATTACACTTTTTTTATAACATACGCTTCTCTGTTCATGTACAGTAATCATATTAAGAAACGCAAGTAAGCCTACAACATTTTGAATAAAAAAAGGCGTAGAGTCACAGTTATTATTGAAAGACAAAGTTTTGTTCTGTTATATGTTGTTATTTATTTGACGTATTTGGCGTTATTTGTGAGACTATAGTCACTGTGCCTATTACCCACAATGATTCCCTTTGTGTGCATGGAAATTAGCAGGATGGGTGTATTACCCATACTAACGGAATGTGTGAATCTCAGTAGCATATCCGTTGTTTCTGCAGTTTGCTCCCACCTCCAGTTCCGCTCGTGGTGGTTCTTCTGTCTTCAGCTATGGCTGTCCTCAGCCAATTGAAAAGTATGAAAGTCACACGACACGAAAGCAGCGCATTTGCTGCAGCAAATACGAAACTGCCAAGACGTGTAAGTGATAGTTTCATACTTTCGGCGACATGATTAGCGGTCTCGCACCTCATATGTGTTTATATGGACATATTTATACAGTAGACATTCAAGATGACAAAATGTGTAGGTTTATTAGATTACAAAACACGAAGTGTTTCACTGTTTCGAAACAGCGTATCGAAACATTACATTGTACTGTTTCATTTGTTTCGAAACAGTTACGTGTTTCAGTGTGCTCATCTCTACTCGCTACTGACTGCCGCTAAATTCCGTGTCCGCGCGGTCCCGCGCCGAAGCGTGACGTCACGTGTTTTGAAAACGTCAGTGCAATTGACCGCTGTCCGCTGCCGTCGATTGCCGTTGCCAACACCCAGTGGTGGACGGGTGGTACACATCTTCTTCAACACCGGCATCCATATACCGTTTAATTTCACGCCCTCGTCCTTCAGATTGAAATTATTAGGGTGTTTGGCGATTTCGATTGTCTCCCTGTAGAGCCTTTCGTAATACCCACTTGTGCCCGCTAGTACTTGCGTCTCCTCAAAAAGAATATGGTGGTTACCTGGTTGGAAAGCATGCCCCGCAACAGCTGATCGTTCCATTTCTCCCCTTCTATAATTGCCCCTGTGCTCTTCCAACCGTTTTGGAACAGTTCTTTTAGTGGTACGCACATAAACATCTCCACAACTGCATGGGATCCTATACACTCCAGCTTTTTCCAATGGTTTGCGGGCGTCCTTGGCAGGCTTAAGGTATTCCTGTATCTTCCTGGTGGGCTTGTAAATTACGGTAATATTCCGCTTCGTCAAGATCAAGATCCTCCCTATTCTTTCCGTTACATTTTTAACAAACAGCAGGGAAACCTTAGATTTTGAAGTAGCCTGTACGTCACTACGGTTTCTGCGTGGCTGTCTCAACGTACGTTTTATTTAGGCGGACGAATATCCGTTCTTCATCAGTGCATTGTGGAGATGTTCCATCTCAGCGTCGAGCAACTCAGGTTCACAAATATTTCTAGCTCTGTCCGCTAACGTCTTGATAACACCCCGCTTCTGTTGTGGGTGGTGGTTCGAATCCCGATGCAAATAACGGTCCGTGTGCGTGGGTTTGCGGTATACTGAGTGACCCAAACTACCATTTTCGTTTCTTCTTCAATATCTAGCTTGTCATTTATTCTTAACGTGCAACTGAATGTGGACCTAGGAGCTGGCAGAGCGCCACGTACGTCACGTGTTTGCCATCTCCTTTCGTTGCAGAGTTGTCAGGCGCCGTGTTGGCTTTCAGGTGCTGCCCGTATGTATATATGCCGTTTCTGAGCACCACCAAACTGAGGAGCTCTCGAAAAGCCGCCGTTAATTGTATGATTCGTTGTAATAAAATGACGAGAAACGTCATATTCGTGTTGAAAGAATTATTGTAATTTGCGTATTATGATAGTATGCCATTTGGAGGAGACGGCATGTTGAGGATCCATCAGAAACGCATTGTTCTTGGTACAGTTTGTTATAATTATATTTCAGGTAGTAATACAGCTGGGATTAACGCTTACAGGGGATTAACGCCTACAGGACATGTTAACAAGCTAGATATGGAGAGATCTGAATTGTTATCGCTTTAGCGCCGGCACGGTATCTCAGCGTGTTCGCTCAGAGCGTTAGCTGCCATCTGTAATTAAATAACTCAGTGAAGGGATCAATGACGAATTGAAGTGTTGGCACGGTAGCTCAGGGTGTTCGGTCAGAGAGCTGGCTGCTTGCAGTAATAAAACGACTGAGTGAGGGGCTCATCGACGAATTTCCATGGATGCCATGTGACGTCCGCTGCGACCAAATATAACGAAAAAATGCGAAAAAAAGTGAGTTTCAAGGGTCATATCCGCCCCGAATAAATACAACGAGAAATTGCGAACAAATTGAGATAAAAAGAAGTGCAATGAGTAGAATCACACGTTCACGTTGTGGGAGTGGTTCACGTCCCGCTACATCCAAATAATTTTTTTCTAACATTCGCACTTTTAATAGGTTCTGTTACCTTATTCTTACTTATAGAATTATATTCAGAGAATTTTTAACATGTTGCAGCCCTGTCAGCAACTGTGATAAATTAATGCGTCAAAGGTCCGCCTCAGTTGCGAAAAGTTACTGGCCTTTATCCAGGTTTCAGCTAGAGTAATATAGCCTTCTTCAGAATCATAAAATAAACTAATACATTCCAGAATAAGGCACGGTCAAGCATAAAATGCTAAAGTACCACGGTACTTTACCAACTTTACCAACCCGCACACAATTTTCACATTCCACTGCTTGCATCAAAAGGAAATGCAGAAGTTGTTGAAACTTCGTTCTCGATTCTCAGTCTCTTTACGTCTCTCTTATGCTTTGATGCGTCTTTAATCGTTGTTTAATATTATTGTTCTGATAGTGTTTTAAACAGTTTCTTTTGTTTGCGCTATTAGCTATTCCATCCACTGTTGGATAACGCATAATTTGGCAAATGTCTCGCCATAGTTCGGTAACATAAGTTTCACCACCAAGTTAGAGTTTCACGAATGATTAGAGGAAAAAGCGGCGAAACATACCCCTAGCACGAAATATGTCACCTTACTTTAATTTCCTTGTTTTCTGACTGCAGATAACGTGCATTACTAACATGTTTGTTTTTCTGAGTGTATTATGCGTGTGTTTAGTGAGTTTTACGTTCTTGCCAATAGCCGGCCGATGTGGCCGTGCGGTTCTAGGCGCTTCAGTCTGGAACCGCGTGACCGCTACGGTCGCAGGTTCGAATCCTGCTTCGGGCATGGATGTGTGTGATGTTCTTAGGTTAGTTAGGTTTAAGTAGTTCTAAGTTCTAGAGGACTGATGACCACAGATGTTAAGTCCCATAGTGCTCAGAGCCGTTTGAACCATTTTTTCTTGCGAATAACAGCGGGATACCACAAGTTCTAAAGCAACACAATATGCAACCAGTGTGCAATTTATAAAGCCAAATTGTGGAACACGCTGTTACAATGAAAGTGATGTAACTTGGTGCGCCTACACCCGATGTAAACACGAATCAAGAACGCCCGCATCTCGTGGTCGTGCGGTAGCGTTCTCGCTTCCCACGCCCGGGTTCCCGGGTTCGATTCCCGGCGGGGTCAGGGATTTTCTCTGCCTCGTGATGGCTGGGTGTTGTGTGCTGTCCTTAGGTTAGTTAGGTTTAAGTAGTTCTAAGTTCTAGGGGACTGATGACCATAGATGTTAAGTCCCATAGTGCTCAGAGCCATTTGAGCCTTTGAACGAATCAAGAACAAAAACAATTTAAATACAGGCAAGGGTAGGCACATTCAACAGACAAATGTACAACAAAACTTAATGCCTGTGTGAACTATACCACTTACAAATGCTGATTTTTATAATACACAAGTGTAATACTACAAATTCGGTCTGTAAATTACCATGTCGGTTGTTCGAGTTGGTCATGTCAGCCAATCACAGCAAAATATCAGTGAAGTAATGGAAACATCACTGTTTTGAACTCATAACACCGCAAACTGAAAGCACTAAACATTAAACGTCTGATGTTTAGAAATTAAAATAACAAAATCATTAAGAATACGGCGAAGCTAACATGCACCACATTAAAGATCCCTCCAAAACGCGTCCTTTAGGATGATTTTATGTGGTAAACTGTTGCGAGGTGTGGCGTTGGGGGATAAATAAACTTACACCCCCCCCCCCCCCCCCCCCTGAAATCTTGGTTGTGGTCCAGACTGATGTGTAGCGTTGCGCCGGCCGGTATGGCCGAGTGGTTCTGGGCGCTTCAGTCTGGAACCACGCGACCGCTACGGTCGCAGGTTCGAATCCTGCCGCGGGCATGGATGTGTGTGATGTCCTTAGGTTAGTTAGGTTTAAGTAGTTCTAGGTTCTAGGGGACTGATGACCTCAGGTGTTAAGTCCCATAGTGCTCAGAGCCATTTGCACCATTTTTGTAGCGTAGATCGAGGTCTAGGTTAGTTCCGATCGGTAAATATCGCAGCATTTCCCAGTGTGGAGAGCACGAGCCACCCCTGCTCTGCTTTGACATAATTAGACCCAACGTCTTTTTTCTTACATTCTTTTTTCTTACCTCCGCCGCATTTCATAACGTATTGGAAACGAGTTACCAATGAACATCCCA
The DNA here is from genome assembly GCF_023864275.1 of Schistocerca cancellata. NCBI lineage: Eukaryota > Metazoa > Arthropoda > Insecta > Orthoptera > Acrididae > Schistocerca > Schistocerca cancellata. The sequence goes on along the minus strand of NC_064627.1, from coordinate 88,521,880 downwards.
AAATGTTATAAGATTCTAACATTCTTCATGGTTCCGTACCTCAGTTGGTGAAATTGGAAAGCTTATGGGATATCTTTGTTGTACGCCTGTCTTTCTGTCTGACTGTATGAAACGCTTTTTCTCTAGAACTGATAAACGTTTCAAGTTGAAATTTATGTCACATACTATGGTCTACGGCCCTTGGAGGAGCAAGAAATTGAAGCTCCCTAGTTATTGCAATCGAAAGATACGGCCATTTATGTTACAAATTTTGATATTCGCAAACTCTCTCATCGAAACCTTTAGGGTACTTCCGTTGACCTAGAATCATGAAATTTAGCGAGAAGCAAGGTTTCGCGGTACAACTGAAGGGAAACTATCGAAAATTGTTAATTTGTAATTATATATATTTCTGGTCCGACCGTCCGTCTGTCCGTATGTTAAGACCCAGATTTCTCAGTAACAGGGGGATCTATCAATTTGAAATTTATCTCACATACTAAGGTCTATGGAGCTTTGGTGGCGTAGAAAACGTAAGCTTCTATGTCATTGCTATCAAAAGATACGGCCCTTTATGTTACGTATTTTCGTACTTACAGACACATTCATCAAACCATTTAGGGTACTTCCCGCTAACACAGAATCATGAAATTTGGCAAGAAGTCAGGTTTCACAATAAAATTAAAGGAAAAAGGCCGAAAATTGGTATTTTGTAATTATATCACACGACGAAATTGTTTGTTTTGTAATTTGTTATTCGGCTTGAAATTTAAATTTCAAACATTATCGAAAGTCTTTGAGTTCCCGGGAACGATAGCTTGCCAGATTCAATGTCGATAACAGGCAAAAATCGTCGAGCTTCTCTTTTCCCGGGATTGAAGGACCGTCTGTACACGTAATAAAGTTGTTACCGGACTCTGAGTGTGAATTCTACTCGCCCTTTGTCAATATTCTTTATTTGTTATGTAAGTGTGTGGGCATGGATTCGCGAAAGGTTCTTTGATCGAACGGTGGAAAGGTACTCTGTGAAAAATGTGATAAAACAGCCCTGGTGAGAAGAAGGAAAGCATGGTATAGGAACAGAAAAACAACAGGTAATGTAAAAACTGTATTATAGCTTAATATCATTTTCAGACATATGAAAAATTGAAATAATCTCTGTTTCTACCTAGTAATAACTGTCAAATGGTATCAAACACTTTGGTTTTAACATGGCGTCATCTAGTAATTAATCTGTCAAGTAAACTGAAATTTTATATTTTATGTTTTTACGTCTGGGAACTTAGATACGATTTTCATACTAGCGAAGTTTGGTCTTAAGGAGTAAGCGTAAATATGGTCGAAGAACAGTTCCAGTACATAAGGTATCTTTTTGACGTAGTACAGATGGGATACGCATGAAGTACAATCACATTGCAGTTTTGTGATCGTAAATTTGAAGCAGATTCGAGTGCAGACGTGATTTCATACATCGCACGCGCGATGAGTGACAGTGGTTTTAGGTTTCAGCGTAACTGTGAAAGACCAGAGTTCAGAGAAGGTCGGTAAGCAAATGGTTCAAATGGCTCTGAGCACTATGGGACTCAACATCTTAGGTCATAAGTCCCCTAGAACTTAGAGCTACTTAAACCTAACTAACCTAAGGACATCACACACACCCATGCCCGAGGCAGGATTCGAACCTGCGACCGTCGGTAAGCATGTTGTCAAGTTATTTAAACACTGTTTTCCCATGCCGTTATTGAGGACCGCATTGTGTAAGAGGTAAATATGTTACGTCAGTGACTTGATGTAACGTTGGCTTCCGTTACGCTGGTAAGAAAGAACCGAGGTACTTATGTAGTAAGACTGCGAACGAAGCTAGCTACTGTGAGCCGTCAGTGGGCCACAGGCTGATAATTAGCGGGAAGGGGGAGAGGGGGGGGGAGGGTGATAAAGTCGTAGTTCATGCATGTATGTCGATGTGCGCGGGTCCAATGACCGCCGCGGAAACGGTGCTTCAGCAAACAAAGTGTTGGTTAAGTCGAACGCTGCGGCTGCCTGTACCTAGAAATGAGTCTAGTTAATTTTATTCCCTTCATTTCGCACATTTTTATAGCATGTGGTCGTAACTGTGTGCTAATGTTCGATGGACTGTCTCCAAGCTAAGGTATGCGGCAAATACGGTACATTGATGTGTGCTGTACTGCAGGGGGGTAAACCTGTATCACTTGGATAGCCTGCTCATCAGGCGTTAAGCGGAGAGACGACGTACGGCTAAGGGGTGCACACACATCGACCAATTTAGCTGTTGACAGACCAACCGACCAATCGACCAACTTCGTGGCAGGGTACTCGTGTCCCGACATACTGCACTCAGCGATTACACCGCCGTCCTTTACCTAACGATAGTTGCGATTTGTTTATCGTACGTTCATTGAGAATATGTTCTACGAGATTGGTATTGCACAGATAAAACACTCTTGGTACTATCTTTGGCCGTTTTAGAGTTAACAATACCAAAGAAAGGCGAGAGAAAGCTCTGGGCAAAGAAAAGGCTAATGGAAAGGAAGGAATTCAGTGTGAATTTTTAATTTATTTTTTATTTATTAGTAGATATGTTGGACAATTAGCTCCCAAAGTTTCATTGATGAAATCCATCTGAAGTGCCCGAAAAATAATTAAATGTTTGATACGATCTTCCTGCCACACACACGTTTTGAAGCAGCAATTCAACACTAATTCGGTGAACAGCGACTCCGGGTATTAATTTCAAGCAAACTTGCATGGGATTCATGTACGAGGATGCATTGGTCACCTCCGCAAGAGAGTGTGCTGTGGATTGAGGAAACTTGTTAGTGGTATGAAGGGAAACAAGCTGGAAGATGGAAAGGGCACTGGTGAACACAACAGATCTACAAAGAAGAGGATAGACACTATTCAAGTGTATTTTGGCAAGGGTATCAAACAAAACGTACCCAGAAAAAGTGACATGAAAACTCCAGTATGGGCTACATATTTCCAAATGGTGTGGACAGATGAACATCCCATTCATCATCAGTGCCACATTAGCTGACGTAAGTATCTACAGGCTCATAGGGATAAAAAACCCCCACCGTCACAAGGAGAGATATCCAAATTGCATCCTGGAAGTTGTCAAGCCCACTTACAGGGTTCTGTCAGATCCTGAATTCCTAAAAAGCGTGTCCATGGAAAACTCTAGAATCGAAACAAGTCTCTAATTTCACTCATATGGAAACGATGCCCCAAAACCATATTTTCAATTGCTACAGTTGTCAAAATTGCAACTTGAGATGCCGTTCTTGTATTTAATCATGAGAATGTAGGAAGGATGAAAATACTAAAGATAATGAGATTTAACATAGAAAATCACACAAGAAATTTCGACGAAAATAGATTTACAGCCCCTGACGCAGCAGAAAAGTAGGTTGCAGATATAGTAAAGGAAAGAAGCCAGAAAACAAGAGACAGTAAGAGATGCCTTGAATGGAAGGAGGATGCTGACTACAAATCTGGACGCTTTTGAAGAAGTGAAATGAGAAAAAACGTTAGTTGAACTTCAAATTGCATGTGCTGAAAATGATGTTATTTATCGTTTATGTACCTTTTCTCGAAATCTATGAAGGATAGAACTATCAAATTTTCTACACTTACTTATATAAACTCAATTAATGTTGTCGCAAGAGCAAATTCAGAAATTCTGAGTGTAAGCTGAGATATAGGCCAAAGTGTTTGGAATTTTGCATCAATTTTATATTACACTTACAGAATTATTATTAAAAATTATAGCATTCCTCTATTCGATATATACAAAAAACCTCATGAAAGAAGTTTACAATATGCAAAGAGATTAAACAAAGAAAATTTTGTTTAAACCTCTTTAACAGATTCTGACGAAAAGGTATAATATTATGTTTCAAAATACAATTTTTAAATTCCATAGAAAGTTAAATATATATACAGTCCAAGCAACGTAACAGAAAATTTCTTAATTTCAAGTAAAACATGATAAAAATTTCATTGCTGTGTCTTCAAAATTGTGGATTGGGTCCATCATTTAAGTAGTTCTTTATGAGCGTCGTCCCTTAAGGAGCTGATATGGGTTCGTTAGAAAGTGTAACACATGCTTTATTTGTTGCACGTCCGTTGCTGTACTCCTCGCATGACATGTGCCACAAACATCTGCATTCATAAACGTCTCCAGAAACTCAGTCATCGAAGTTTTATCCGTCTCGCGTTCTTTCCAGATTTCCGCTCTAGCAAGACTACAGTTCGGTAATCTTGGTACAGTACATAAATGAAGCAGTAATGATGGGATTACCGGAAATGTTGGTACCATTGATAGGGACAGAAACGTAATGTGTGAGACGAACTGGAGCCGACGACTAATCTCTTTTCTTTGTTTGTTCGTTTTGCACATAATTAGAGCCGCACATCGTTCACTGTTAGTCCATTGTGTATTCTATGGCCTTAATAAACGTAAACAGCATTTAGTAAGTAATGAAAATTAGGTGATCCCACACATTATTTGTTTATATGCAACCAAAGCAATTACTTTCGATGTAAATACAGTCTACACGAATAAATATAAAAAAATCTATATAATCACTGTTGCTATTTTGAAACCAACAGAACGTTCTGGACCATGATCAAAGACAAGAGTTTACTGTTATTACTGATAAGTGTGAAAGTTGATTATGAGTAACAGAAATATGTTTTTCATAAGCTCGACGAAGTGTGGAAGCGAAGTCTGATTTTTAAATTTTGCCTTTTTAAGAGTGCTTTTTTGGCGCTATTTTTTAAATCTGTTTATTCCTTTTTTTGCTGCGACAGACCTCTGTTTCACGTTACAAACCAACATTTTCGAATAAAATCTGCACTAAGCACTGAAAATTTCAATTTTGATTTAAATACTGTTTATTTTTAATAGACACAATGATAAAATGTGGAACAAAAATTTATGCTGTCCTTGATAGTTCTCACTCGCTTTCTAGACGATTTGTGGTTTTCAGTTTCTAAGGGAATCTAGAAAGACACTGATCGCTAACGGAAACAAAGCAATCGGAATGGGGTAACGCCCGATAGGTATGCCACACACGTGACATACTGGTAACGCGGTTTCGATCTTAACTGACCAAGGCTGTTAGGAAAACTACCGTAGTGTGTGCTTACCTCTGGCAGCCTACGGTAGTCTACATGTTAGACATATCTGAACAACGATCATTGCTGCGTTGAGTGACAGAAGACGTACGTTTGTCGTTTGGTTGTCACGACAGTGCTACACACGGCACAGTTTATAGGGTGAAGTGGTCTGGTGGTAGGTCGGTTGGCCAACTCGAATGTACGCGTCCAATTTGTCAGTCGCCTGGTCTGTCGTTTGAACCCTTAGAGACAGTAGCTGTGGTTCGACCCACGATAGGGATCACAAGGTGTATGCACAGTAGCAAGCCGTGCCACTGACGTTAGAGTGAATCCTACGAGCGTTCAGCAGCTTGCAATTACCATAACGTACTGTGTTGTAATTACGTTTACAAGCGAAAACAAGGTTATTTACGGCTGTGCATTTTTATTAGTGACTGGCGATTGACTAGAGAGTTAGGTCGTAATTATGAATGTATTGAGGGATTTTTCAGAGAAAATTTTTAAGTAATAATAATTTTTTCTACGCGATTGCCAGTTTTAGTAACCAGAGCAGACAACTAAGTAAGTTAGGAATTGAGTTTCACACATTTCATAAAAACAATGCGACGAAAGGAAAATGCATAAATGCAAGTGTGTAAACTCGTTTTCAGTTGAAAAAAAAAAAAAACACTGCTGTGAATGCGACAATGCGTGCTTACACCAACAATTAGCAACTATGGAAACAGAAATAAGAGACCTTATGCAAGAGAATGCAGGTTAACTGGATGTAACACTGACTTATTGAAATTAAAACATGTTCAGAAAATGGCCCAGGGCTCATTTTCTGACAGTCCAGAACACGTGGTTACGAAAGGACGGTGTACAAACTGGTCATCTGAAGACATTACAAAGGCTGCTACTTTACATTGCTGATATTACAAAGCGTTACACATTCTCATGACTTAGGCTTAACTATTTTCGTAATGACACGAACATTCGTTAGAATGAAAGCCATCAACAAGGGGGAAAATGCAGAGTTAGTAACCCAACTCAGACTGAACGAAGACAAAAAATAAAAACAATCAAAAAATTGTAACATAACTTTCCGGAATAGCAAAAAAAAATCCAGTTAAATAGTTTAGAATTACATTATAGGTGGCTTCTAAGTGGTCTAAGCCTGTGTGAACCTTTTCCTCCAGGAAAAAAGTGTCCTCCAAAATGGCTGTCATTCGGAGGCTTTACACTATCGTTTCACCGACCGTAGATAAAATAACAGAACTAATATAAAGCTTAATAATAAAAATACTCTAAAACATTGAAAATCTTTATTACATTCATACCTGCGTATGAGTTAAACAGGTGTGTACCGTGTGCCGTGTGCCTATAAGCTTCAATGTAGTGTGGCGTGGCAAAAGGATTCACGGAAATGTCGCGGCTTACAGCCCACCTGCGCGTGACCCCTACTCTGTATTCTAGCATCCGTGCTCTGGCCTACAGAGGGCGAAATTTTCGCCGCCCTACTGTGCTTCGCCTGTCTGTGCTCAGTATCATTAAGCCTGCCGGATATTTACGTGGGCTGCACAGCCCGACAAGCAGAGCCGACTGCATAGGCAATCGGCTGCTCTACTTGCGGAACGGACGGGCAGCCTTCTGGTTACGACCGGCGCCGGAGGACAACAACCTGCCGATCGCCGACCAGCTCATCACTTAGCAACTGGACCTGGAAGAATTTCCTGGAACTGTCTAGCAACCGCATTAAGGCTTTAAACTGTTAAGTATTGCACCTTACCTCGCAAGGCTTCCAGACGAGAGTTGAGTATTGTACATTGATAAACCAAGACATTATGACTACTAGAATGAAATTTTCACTCTACAGCGAAGTGTGCGCTGATATGAAACTTCCTCGAAGATTAAAACTGTGTGCCGGACCGAGACTCGAACTCGGGACCTTTGCCTTTCGCGGGCAAGTCTCTACCGACTGAGCTACCCAAGCACGACTCACGCCCCGTCCTCACAGCTTTAATTCCGCCAGTACCTCGTCTCCTACCTTCCAAACTTCACAGAAGCTCTCCTGCGAACCTAGCAGAACTAGCACCCCTGGAAGAAAGGATACTGGGGAGACATGGCTTAGCCACACCCTGGGGAAGTTTCTAGAACGAAATTTTCACTCTTCAGCGGAGTGTGCGCTGATATGAAACTTCCTGGAAGATTAAAACCGTGTGCCGGACCGAGACTCGAACTCGGGACCTGTTCGAGTCTCGGTCCGGCACATAGTTTTAATCTTCCAGGAAGTTTCATTGTGACTACTGCCCACCGCGATGTTGGATGCCTCTGGTGGCGTTGCGGTCACATGATGCGGTAATGTATGTATGTATGTAAGCGGAGCAGACACGGACGGGAGATCACCCCACCGAAGAATGGGGAAATCCACGGAGGTAAGCTACTTTGACAAAAGGCAGAAGATTATTATTACACAGAGCGTGTGAACGAGTATCTCGAAAACGGCGAAGTTGGTCGAATTTTCACGTGCTACTATCGGGAGCACCTACGGAAAAAGGTAGAGGGACACTGAAACTACCATTAGGCGCTAAGTGATTGGACGTCGACATCTCTTCACAGAACGTGGGTTAGGAAGCTTGTCTGCTCTGTAAAGTAAGATAGATGGTGACCTGTGGCATCTGTGATGAAAGAGCACAATGCTGGTATATGCACAAGTGTTTCAGAACACACTGATTTCGTACACTGTTGAACATACAGCTCCGTAGCAGACCATCCCTAGATGTTCACATGTTGACCCAGTGATATTGTCAATTGCGATTGTAATGGGCACGGGATCATTGGTATTTGACGGTCGTTCACTGTAAACGTGACGATTTTTCGGGTGAATCACATTTGTGCTACACTAGGTCGATGGTAGTTTCCAGAAACGACACCATGAAGATGAACAGCGGCTTGAAACGTGAAGCGCGGCACGCACGCGGGCTGGTGGGAGCAGAACTATACATGCCCTTGTGCGGCATGTACTAATCGAAGACAAGCAGACAGCAGAGACAAAACAGTGGTAGAGTTCTTTAAGGAGCATTATAGTGAACTCACGTTGATGTCTTGGCGACCAAATTCGTTGGATACAAATCTTATGGAACCCATCTTGGTCGCTATCGAGCACCATCACACTGAACACAACTCAATGGCCCGTTATTTACGTGCTTTACATCATCTGAGTGGTAGGGAAATGGCTCCGCACCCCAGTCTGCACTGTTGCCAGATTTATTCAAGATGGCAGATCCAACATGGCGGCCATAGATGTGGCAACGTCACAGCGACGTAATGACGGGAATTTCAAATTTTGTCAGCAAAACAGATCAATTGGGCAACCTCCACTAACGCAACCCCACCACTCTCCCCTCTCCCTCCGTTCCCACTCCCCGTCCCATCCCTTCCCCAGTGCTCAGCTACTGGATAGGATTGATGTAAGTCTTCATTTTGTATGCATTGTTTCTTTAAACAATGACAGTTGTCACAGACAGTAGCTCCATTCAGTGTGCTCACCTTGGGGAATCCAGAATCCAAGTGACCTAGTTCATAACACCACCACCAGAGGGCGCTGTTGGATCTGCCCCCCTCCCCTCCTGTGACATAATTCAAGGTGGCGGTCTGAGGAAAAAATGGCAGCAATTCACTCAGTCTGTGTCTAGCTGCTGGACTGGAAGGATAGACATCATTGTTTACTGGGTGTACTACGTGTTCAATCGATGAGATGTCTGTGCTGGAGAACGAGGAGATCAATGGGTATATTGCCTGTTATCATACAGCTGAAGGATGTGTCCATAGCCACCTGCACGATGTTTGCAAAGCAATGATATTTGGTGCATGTATGAAGAAGACGCTTCATCAGGTAATGAAGATGCAGCAAGATGGGGCTAAGTTACACTTCGCAACTCATGGTGATAAATGGGTGCTCTGTAACTGTAGATCATTTGATAAAAGTCCAGTCAGTGTCCCAAAGTGCAAGAGGCAAGACGTTCATCCCAGACTCTCCACGTCTGGTGGAAGAGAGGCCGTGCACTGGGCTCATGGCACTGCCACATGGTAGATGCAGGGGCGGCCACATGCTAAGCTCTCCCTGTCGCATTGGAAATACCGGCAGCCTCCCTACTTCCCATCCTCTGCACGCAGATATCCTTTGTCATCGATCACGAACTGCCTCAGGAGGTATTACATCTGCTGTTTAAGCAAAGCGCAGAATACTGTCACGTACAGTACATAACTTGAAGATGTCACAGAAATTAAATGTACCACTGCACAAAGAGAGACAGAGAGAACTTTGCAGATAACGCAACAATATTTGACAATTTGCGATGTAAATACATGTTGTTTTTTTTCTGAGGAATACCGCCACAATCACGCTTGAACATGAAGTCTAAAAAAAGAATTGTAGCACACTTGTGAAACTATCCCTGAGACACTTCGCGCGCTTTTGTGGGAAATACCACAGCCTTCCCTTGTTTTTGAGCATGAGCTGCTTCAGAATTACTAAATCTAATTGAATATGTCTATAAATATTTTTTCAAAAAGATTTCTGCACAGTAGTTCGCCTCGGTTATGTGGTTTATACCACCACACTTGAACACAGACTCTAAAATGACCACGGCACACTTGTGAAACGTCCCTAACACACTTCCCACGCTTTTGTGGGAAACAGATCCTAAAACCGATATCAGCTGCAATATCTGATTTTATACACCAAAACGACGATATTTGGAAGTCGAAATAAATATATCTGTAATTCTAAGCAGGTTGCTCATCACTTTTCGAGTTTTAGCTTCTTGTTTGAAGACACAAGATGATCTAAAGCCACAATGCTGGGTGAGGGACAGAATCCGCCTGTCCAAACCAGAGGACGATGTTTTGCTTGGACTTGTCTCTGAACACTTGAACAAGAAGACACCATGTGACGTCACATAGCTTTCCATAGATATCTTGCTCTCGTCTTGTTTCAACCAGTCTGTAGAGGCTCCTATGCTCCACACAAAGGCTGTCTTGTGACTCTCTGACATCATGGAACTTATTGTGAATGGAGCTTTCTGATTGATTCTTACTGATTTTACCGACCAAGTTGTTGCTGCTGCTGGTGTGGGAGAACTGTCCGCCATTTTCTGCAGACAGTCAAATTACGAGACTTCCAACGGTAAAACTATTTTGTATAAGATCGTAAAAAAAAAACATACAGCAGTCGTACTGCACTGACAGTTAAGCCCTGCAAAAGTGGTCTAAAGATCATGGAATATGGAGGCTACCTCCAAAGACATTTCTTTAATTGCACTGCTCTGCTGCTGTCTAGGGAAGCTTCAATTTTTCAGCGTGAAACCAATCTCCAATCAGGTTACATCACCACACACCATATCGATGTAGTAAACACAATTCGTATCCTGCAACATACAAAATCATCACTTCTGCGTCCTGTGTGTAGTTATCAGTCACCAGACACTCGTACATACACTGCAAAGAGAGATAGATCCTAAAAAATATAAGCACACTCACCGTATACAGTCCTGACAGCAGTAGATATTTCCCGTGATTTCCGTCGGTCATTCACTGCGGTGGTCACGAGTCAACTGCCATCGCACAAGCTTGCCTGTTTCGTGATCAGAGAGCCCTCAGCAGACCGCAGTCATTCTCAGAACTAGCGTACAAAGGCTGGGCTTGTTCCCCCTGGCATAAAGGTGTTACTGTTTCCGTCGATGACCTGCTTACCTCCTTGCTGCCATTCCCTCTACAGCCATCTGCAGACTTTGGGATTACAATAACATATGTATTTCAATATGGCTTGCCAGACTATCATACTATTTACACGATAGTTCTCGATATCAGCCACACAGCAGTTAGTTATCGATCGCTTGCACGGTATAATTCCGAAGAAAAAGGAGTGGAATTTGTATCTACAGAAACCCGAAACTTTAGAGAGGTCCAGTGAGGTGGAATGTGCTGTAAACGATTGAGTACCTAGAAACATATCTTGCCTGTGAAGATCTTTATGTGAAAACTCGAAAAAATAAAGGAAACTGGTAGTTCCACTAGTATTTTTTGTAACAAATGCTGATGTCAAAGATATAATATTCCAAATCATCCTTCTACCTTACAAAGTCAACTAAGGTGTTTATCATGTCTAGAGAACCAGCAAAAGGCTCTTCCAACTGTCTTTCTCCATCTAGATGTACACAACGCACAGAGAACCAGCAAAAGTCCCTTCCACCCATCGTACACCACCTAGATGCACAAAACACACACAACCAACACAACCAAGCAAAGATGGGAAATGTGTAGAAGCAGTCAACTGGACAGTTTACACGGGAGGGAAAAATTGTTCAGCACGAACACAAACCTGTAATGAGTCTTCTCAAATTGTCACGGAGAACACATGCCATCACGAAGGCTGCCCCACACATATTGAGTATTAGTTCGCTATTCAGTCGTCTAGAGGGCGACAAAAATTAGTGAGCTACATTTCTGTACCCCAACCAGCCTCCCTAGTGCTGACGGCTACCGCCATAAGCCTGAAATGTCAATCGTTCTGGTCACAAGCCACCACCGCCACGCGTCCCGCACCCCAGGCAGAATCAACCTAGGAAACCTACAACATATATTTTATCACCATAACTACAATTGAATTTTCAGCCTCAATCTAATGACATTAGTCAATGAACGGAAATACCCCCTCCTGATGGCTGTGGCTCTGGAACATGAAAATCTATACCATTCTTATGATAGCACATAATTCTCCACATAAAAAAGTCTTTCACGCCCCCTTACGGCTATCGCAGTTTTCCACTTCAAATCCATACCTTCCTTACCATAGGACATAACTATTTTCTTTGTACATGTCGCAACAGCGAAGTCAGTAGACATACTTCTTAAGTCCCCTGATCACAACGAATCTACCACACATCCCCTACAAAGGATAATACTTCGCCAACTACAGAATGCCGGTGATACCGAACAATACTGAGCGAAAATCGGTAATCGGTGAACATTTCTCTTTTGTTTTTCTTGTGAGTTGTACCAGCATGTCTTAGGAAAAGAGATGTAATCGTCTCATAAGCGACGACCTATCTTTTGTTTTTTAAAAAAGAAACAAACAAACATGATCGCTATGACTATGTTATTTTTACCTTGCATAAAAAGCTGTCTTGTTTCTACTGGCACACGCTAGTATGGCTAACGATATCCATGTTGAAAATTATGGAATATATCTAAATCGCGATGTGGTACTGCTTCTGAGTGAAGTGATTTCCCCTCAAATACTGTGACACTGAATATAGATGGTGATCGCTGGAGTGTTTATTAACAGACTGAAAGCATTGGTATACATCGCTGGCAGTGTAAGCTCATAATGAAATCAACGAGTTTAGAATGTCATACAGCGAAGGAACGCGGTATGAAGCAACTCTCTCATACCTCTGCTAGATATTTGTCACACTAATAAACAGTGTTTGTAACACATTCTACACTCCTGGAAATGGAAAAAAGAACACATTGACACCGGTGTGTCAGACCCACCATACTTGCTCCGGACACTGCGAGAGGGCTGTACAAGCAATGATCACACGCACGGCACAGCGGACACACCAGGAACCGCGGTGTTGGCCGTCGAATGGCGCTAGCTCTGCAGCATTTGTGCACCGCCGCCGTCAGTGTCAGCCAGTTTGCCGTGGCATACGGAGCTCCATTGCAGTCTTTAACACTGGTAGCATGCCGTGACAGCGTGGACGTGAACCGTATGTGCAATTGACGGACTTTGAGCGAGGGCGTATAGTGGGCATGCGGGAGGCCGGGTGGACGTACCGCCGAATTGCTCAACACGTGGGGCGTGAGGTCTCCACAGTACATCGATGTTGTCGCCAGTGGTCGGCGGAAGGTGCACGTGCCCGTCGACCTGGGACCACACCGCAGCGACGCACGGATGCACGCCAAGACCGTAGGATCCTACGCAGTGCCGTAGGGGACCGCACCGCCACTTCCCAGCAAATTAGGGACACTGTTGCTCCTGGGGTATCGGCGAGGACCATTCGCAACCGTCTCCATGAAGCTGGGCTACGGTCCCGCACACCGTTAGGCCGTCTTCCGCTCACGCCCCAACATCGTGCAGCCCGCCTCCAGTGGTGTCGCGACAGGCGTGAATGGAGGGACGAATGGAGACGTGTCGTCTTCAGCGATGAGAGTCGCTTCTGCCTTGGTGCCAATGATGGTCGTACGCGTGTTTGGCGCCGTGCAGGTGAGCGCCACAATCAGGACTGCATACGACCGAGGCACACAGGGCCAACACCCGGCATCAAGGTGTGGGGAGCGATCTCCTACACTGGCCGTACACCACTGGTGATCGTCGAGGGGACACTGAATAGTGCACGGTACATCCAAACCGTCATCGAACCCATCGTTCTACCATTCCTAGACCGGCAAGGGAACTTGCTGTTCCAACAGGACAATGCACGTCCGCATGTATCCCGTGCCACCCAACGTGCTCTAGAAGGTGTAAGTAAACTACCCTGGCCAGCAAGATCTCCGGATATGTCCCCCATTGAGCATGTTTGGGACTGGATGAAGCGTCGTCTCACGCGGTCTGCACGTCCAGCACGAACGCTGGTCCAACTGAGGCACCAGGTGGAAATGGCATGGCAAGCCGTTCCACAGGACTACATCCAGCATCTCTACGATCGTCTCCATGGGAGAATAGCAGCCTGCATTGCTGCGAAAGGTGGATATACACTGTACTAGTGCCGACATTGTGCATGCTCTGTTGCCTGTGTCTATGTGCCTGTAGTTCTGTCAGTGTGATCATGTGATGTATCTGACCCCAGGAATGTGTCAATAAAGTTTCCCCTTACTGGGACAATGAATTCACGGTGTTCTTATTTCAATTTCCAGGAGTGTATATCGATGCCATGTTAGGGTTTTGCAATATATCCATTGGGTTATGGACGGGGGAAGATGATAGTTGATTGAGAATGACCTCACACAAGAGATGGTGTGCTATGCGACGAATGACTAAAAAAAATGCAATGTCTCATTGAGGTCATAAGAAATGTTCTAAATCCTATGACCAATACACTGGCTTTTCCGATCTATAGAGTTACGCTTTCTACTAGAAACGCTGTCTGTGATTTTGAATCAAGTCTTTCCATTCAACCACGTTCCAGCGTCGGATCCCATGTAAAAGTCTTTTAATGATTATATGAAGATAGTATCTGTTCCCGAAAGAACAGATACCACTGATGGCCGTGCAGCTTCTCTAGAATGAAATGATAATTAAATCGAAGCCTGTTTGCAGCTAGGGTGTCGATTTAATTATCATTTCATTTTAACGATTACAGTCACTAGTGAATCATATTTATGGCACTCTCATATCTTGAAAGACTGACCATATTGGAACCTATCTGCTATAGTAAATCTCCAATGTGGCTTTTTCTAGACAGTCCCTCTTCATCTTGTAACTGTTCCTCAGTCTCTGCCCCGCTCTCCCTGTAGCTTTGACCCTTTTATCGTTCCACCTTAGGACAGAACTGGGCAGAAGTCAGAGAGCGCTATGTCTACCACCTTCTGCTACCCTTGGAGAAACAGGGCTGGATGCTACGGTCGCAGGTTCGAATCCTGCCTCGGGCATGGATGTGTGTGATGTCCTTAGGTTTAAGTAGTTCTAAGTTCTAGGGGACTGATGACCTCAGATGTTAAGTCCCATAGTGCTCAGAGCCATTTGAACCAAACAGGGATGAAAAAGACACTGTCGAAGCATCGAAGTTAGTGCGGTCAGTTTAAACAATTTAACTAATTTTTTTCCGTAATTTAAACGCCGATCAATGACATGGCAGCACGCTACCCAGTTTCTGTATCGTCTCTAAACCATCCCTTCTCTACTGTGCGAGTAACATGTACTAGATTGTGAATGTAGATAGGTGATTGTGTAGTATGTCCACTCATTGTTAGTTATCAATAAATATAAATAAACCAGACAGCGATACTTCTAGCACTTCGAACATAGTGCCTAAATTACGATTATGATTGCTCATCTTTCCATATATGGATGAGAGCCACAGAGCATGCTCGCATTCTTAGGATAAAGTTTGAAAGATCTCCACACGTTGTTTTTGATGAACCCTCCCTGAAACACTGAGTTAATCTGCAGCTGACCAGAAGTAGACTACTACATTCCACATCTGACGAAGGATCCGAGGGAGCTGAGTCCGTAACTGCTGTTCTGCACCAATCTGACTCACTGCACCCATACAACAGCAGAGGTTTTCTCCAGGTGCATGCATGTCGAGGAGCTTAGCATCACGTGCCAGTGTATAGTAGATATGAAAGTGTTGTGATAATATAACAGACAGTTAAAAAGAACAGAGAGGAATATGTTGCTGCAGGTCATTTACCATGCATTCATCTATTTTTTTCATTGTTCTTTCAGGGTGTATCAGTTGTGTGGTATAACCTGCGATCGACCTGTAGCAATTTCGTGTTTTGTGTGTGACTTTCAGCACTAGCTACTTGCGATCGTTAACAGTAAAACTTTCCATACTACAGTCATCAGAGGACTTCCAGCTCCTGTGTGATGATGATGAAACATGTCCATCCTGTTTTGGAACCATCCTCCAGACAAATGAAGATTTATGCGACATACTACCTTTCTCTGCCACATTTTGCACATAAAATTGAGTCTTCTGTTTCATTACTACGGTGATTCTAAGTTAGTGACAGGTGTTTGCGTGGTATTTCATTCCCCATGTATACATCTGCATGACAGATACCCTGTTTATGGAGTTAGAAGCAGCATAATGTGTAATTTCACAAGTAAAACACCACCGCTAAGTATTTGTTTCCTTGTAAGAGGCATTCTCCGTTATTAACGATCATTTTTATAGGGCTCATGCAAGCCTTACATAATTTCTGAACAGTGGGAGCTAGCATCTCTGGAAAGCTATACTGTACATGTATCATAGAGACTCTATGTTTTATGGAAGTAGGTTTATGTTCTTAAAGTTTGTCACCATAGTGGGTGGGCTAGAAAGCTTGCAGATTTTGGAAATTTATATACTGCATTAGAGTACATGCATTTATGTTATATGATTAATTCTCCCTTTCCAGTACCTTCTTGGCACTGAAACCAGACACTAGAACAATACTTTGGACTAGATACGCAGCTGACTTTCGTAAAATGTTTCAAACTCTAGCCATCTAGAGCTCTATTATCCATAAGAACCACACGTTTCCTCTCTGTAATCGTCTGTTATATCATCACAACACTTTCATTTCTGAAATGGTAATTAAATGGACACCTTAGCTGCAAAGAGGCTTGATATACTTCACTGGGGACATGTTGAAAATGTGTGCCCCGACCGCGACTCAAATCCGGGATCTCCTGCTTACATGGCAGACGCTCTATCCATCTGAGCCACCGAGGGCACAGAGGATAGTGCGCCTGCAGGGACTTATCCCTTAAGAGTCCCGGTCGGGGCACACATTTTCAACGTGTCCCCAATAAAGTATATCAACGCCTCTTTGCAGCCAGGGTGTCCATTTAATTATCATTTCATTCTAGCAAAGCTTTATGGTCATCAACGGTAACTGTTCTTTCGGGAACAGATACTACCGTCATATATACTTTTATTTCTACAATTCACTGACAATGTGTATATATATGTGTCATATATACTTTCATTTCTACAATTCACTGACAATGTGTGCTAACCTTCTCAACATGCACGCATGTGAAGAAATTTTGTGCACTTGGATGGGTGCTGTGAGTAAGATTGGTGCATAAAAGTAGTTATGGACTCGGCTCCCTCTTCACGACACATGGAATGTAGCGGTGTACTTCAAGGTCAGCTGCAAATTAAATCAGTGACAGTGTTGCAGGGAGAGGTGGTGAAAGACAATGTGAGGAGATCGTTCAATCTCTAACTTTATCCTAAGAATGTGAAAATGCTCTATGACTCCAATCCATATAGGAAAAGATAGGCAATCCTAATTGTAAATTATGCACTATGACCGAAGTGCTAGAAATATGAAGATTTCGGTCTGGTTTTTTCAACAAATAGACATACTGCACAGTCATCTATCTACATTCGCAATGGTGCTCACAAAGCAGAAGTGGGGTGGTTCAGTGATGATGCAGAAACTGGGAAGCATGCTGCCACGTCACTTTTTGGTGATGTTATTATGGAAAAAACTGGTAAAATTTATAAAAATAGTCATACTATCAACAACTATAAACTGTGACGCTTATTATAATACATCAATAGTGTCTTTCCCGTTTATCTGTGCAGTGGTACTCTGTTGATTTCCCACATATTCATTGACTGACATCACTTGTTTGAGATGGAGAAAGTATCTTGATGGAGGGGCAACACATTCCAGGGATGGCTAGCACCAAAAGAGTTATCGCGAACATGACCCCAATAGCAGGAATAAGTTAAAATGGGACATCAAACACCTTCTACCTGTCACCATGAAAGATGAGTTTAAATATAGAGGTCATCAATAGCTTTCAGGCAGCTGGAAATGCTCCACAATGCCTCAAAACTCTTGCAGATTCCATATGTTGTGACATCTTCTGCATTTTTGTCAATAGGAAACGCTGCCTCTGTCTTTTATTTTAATCATCCTGTGTGTGTGTTGAGGGAGCAGCACCATAATTTACACCATGCGATGTCGAGCTTTCTGTCAGAGCCGAGGTATTGAAAAGTGTTAATGTGAGATTAGAATCTGACGCAGACCTTGAAATGGTGGAGAAAACAAAATGTATAGTGGGGTACAAAGCTGTAGCCATATACTGCTTCGACGTGCTACAGCAGTAAAAAAACAGTGTATCAAATAACAAAACAGGGATTCTCTCTTGCGACTGATAGTCTGCGGGATATTGTCCTCCAGTACACACAATGAAACTTCACAGTGGTCAGTGTAGATGACTTCGATCACTGGTCACCTGCTCCAATTAATCAGTACCTGTATATTTAATAGCATCACCACATATGCTCGATACCAGCACTCTGACGGTATTTGATTTTGATATGTATCGGAAGACAGAGGCATGGTAAAATTTTATCCAGTTCTCTATCGGGTGACATTAGCAAAGTTTTTATAGTTTATAGTGTTTTTTCTGTTGAATGGTATAAAATAACGATGATAGATAGACTGTTTGGGTGACAGACATGAATGGGCACTGAGGGATGCGGATCTCCTTTGGACTGCAGTATCTGTATGTAGTTTGGAAACGCATTGCAAAGCAGCAACAAAATCCTTGTCGTTCTTCCAGTTTCTGTAACTGCTTGTACTGTCTTTCTCTACTACTACCTCATGTTGCTGGAAAAAGCTTAGTTTGGCGTTTGCCCTACACATCGTACACAGTTGGCGGAGCTACAACATGTTTCCATTTTCCACTGAGATGTCAAGACATGGTCCTGTCGCATTAACTCAGCTCACTCTGTTTCTGCATGAGTTCAGAAGCTGTTAGATATAGCGCTGTCTGACTTCTGCACAGTTCCGACTTAAATTGGAACTATCACGTGGACAGAGCTGCAGGGAGGTTGGGACAGAGGCTGAGGAACAGTCAGAGGATGCAGAGGAAGTGCCTATAAAAACCCACATTGGAGTTTTACTGTAATAGATAGGTTCAAAAAACGTTGACTCGTTTCGAGATATGAGAGTGCCACAAATACACTCCTGGAAATTGAAATAAGAACACCGTGAATTCATTGTCCCAGGAAGGGGAAACTTTATTGACACATTCCTGGGGTCAGATACATCACATGATCACACTGACAGAACCACAGGCACATAGACACAGGCAACAGAGCATGCACAATGTCGGCACTAGTACAGTGTATATCCACCTTTCGCAGCAATGCAGGCTGCTATTCTCCCATGGAGACGATCGTAGAGATGCTGGATGTAGTCCTGTGGAACGGCTTGCCATGCCATTTCCACCTGGCGCCTCAGTTGGACCAGCGTTCGTGCTGGACGTGCAGACCGCGTGAGACGACGCTTCATCCAGTCCCAAACATGCTCAATGGGGGACAGATCCGGAGATCTTGCTGGGCAGGGTAGTTGACTTACACCTTCTAGAGCACGTTGGGTGGCACGGGATACATGCGGACGTGCATTGTCCTGTTGGAACAGCAAGTTCCCTTGCCGGTCTAGGAATGATAGAACGATGGGTTCGATGACGGTTTGGATGTACCGTGCACTATTCAGTGTCCCCTCGACGATCACCAGTGGTGTACGGCCAGTGTAGGAGATCGCTCCCCACACCATGATGCCGGGTGTTGGCCCTGTGTGCCTCGGTCGTATGCAGTCCTGATTGTGGCGCTCACCTGCACGGCGCCAAACACGCATACGACCATCATTGGCACCAAGGCAGAAGCGACTCTCATCGCTGAAGACGACACGTCTCCATTCGTCCCTCCATTCACGCCTGTCGCGACACCACTCGAGGCGGGCTGCACGATGTTGAGGCGTGAGCGGAAGACGGCCTAACGGTGTGCGGGACCGTAGCCCAGCTTCATGGAGACGGTTGCGAATGGCCCTCGCCGATACCCCAGGAGCAGCAGTGTCCCTAATTTGCTGGGAAATGGCGGTGCGGTCCCCTACGGCACTGCGTAGGATCCTACGGTCTTGGCGTGCATCCGTGCGTCGCTGCGGTCCGGTCCCAGGTCGACGGGCACGTGCACCTTCCGCCGACCACTGGCGACAACATCGATGTACTGTGGAGACCTCACGCCCCACGTGTTGAGCAATTCGGCGGTACGTCCACCCGGCCTCCCGCATGCCCACTATACGCCCTCGCTCAAAGTCCGTCAAGTGCACATACGGTTCACGTCCACGCTGTCGCGGCATGCTACCAGTGTTAAAGACTGCGATGGAGCTCCGTATGCCACGGCAAACTGGCTGACACTGACGGCGGCGGTGCACAAATGCTGCGCAGCTAGCGCCATTCGACGGCCAACACCGCGGTTCCTGGTGTGTCCGCTGTGCCGTGCGTGTGATCATTGCTTGTACAGCCCTCTCGCAGTGTCCGGAGCAAGTATTGTGGGTCTGACACACCGGTGTCAATGTGTTTTTTTTCCATTTCCAGGAGTGTATGATACAATACTGACTGCAAGCATTAAAAGACATATCCATAGTATCAGACAATGGTATGTGGTTGAATGGAAAGACTTGATTCCAAATTGCAGACATAATTTCTATCAGAAAGTGTAACACTGTAGATATAAAAACCCATTGTATTGGTCATAGGATTTTATACATTTCTTTCGACATCAATAAGGCGTTGTATTTTTTAAAGGGATTCGTTGCATAGTATACCATCTACTGGATGTGATCATTGTCAATCAACCATCATCCTCCCCCATCTATAACCCTGTGGATATATCACAGAACCTCTGACATGGCATCGAGAATGTGTTACAAATACTGTTTGTCAGCGTGACAAATATATAGCTGCAACGTGAGGGAGTTGCAAATACCTGCTTCATACCACGTTCCTTAGCTGAATCACTTCCTAAATTCGTTGATTTCATTATGAGCTTACACCGTCAGCGATGTACGTCCGTGCTTTTGTTCTGTTAATAAACAGTCTATCATCACTGTCTATATTCAGTGTCACAGTATTTGCGTGGAAACCACTTCACTCGGAGGCAATACCGTGTCTCGCTTTAGAAAGATTGTATAGTTTTTAACAAGGTTATCGTTAGCCATACTTGTGCACGCCAGTAGAAACAAGAGCGCTTTGTTTCTGCAGGGCGAGAGTAACATAGTCGTTGTCTCAGTTACGGAATGATTCGGGCCACATAAAGTGAAGGGGCCATCAAAGCATGCTGGGTTCGAAGCTGTTCCCACTTCGGTCTTATGTTCTGTTAACGAACAACAGAACTGTCCATCGCAGAAAACGCTGGAAATCATGACGGACATACCAGTCGGTTGCTACCGTACGCCTGCGCCTGAGCAGTTGAATAGCCCTTCCCGAATTCATCGCTGTGTCGCTGGGAGCAGACGTTTTTGGCGATCAGTTGAATGCAACACAAGATGATGCTCGCGATAAAACAGCGCGTCTTTACTGTCGAACGGCACGCAAGGAACAAATCGTGGAACTCGTGAGCAGAATTGTTTGTGCGCAAGATTTTAAGATTGGAAGTGTTTTGGTAAAACTTCAAGAAAATTCTGTAATGCATAACTTAGTGTGAAATGGATTGAAACGGGTTCTGTAACGAATTAAAACCTCCTCTATACGTAAAGACTTCAAACGTCGAAAATCATTGCACTCGTCCGAACTCTGAGAATTTCAGCAAAACTTACGCAAGCCACTTTCGTGAAAAATTAAAAACTTATGCTGTGACACAGAGCCGTGCAATATGTAGTTCCTACACACTTTGTCAGTTACTCGTTGTAACAATGTGAACCATATATCTAACTGAAAGATAATCCAATAAAAATTTCTATAATAATTTTACTAATTTACATTACGCTTTTGTCCACTGTCATTCCTACAAGAGCCAAATCTAGAGTAGTATAGCCAAGTAACTACTTAACTCGGAGCAGTGTAGTGTTAAGACGATTACCAAAACTGTACAAGGTAGATATGTACACTCCTGGAAATGGAAAAAAGAACACATTGACACCGGTGTGTCAGACCCACCATACTTGCTCCGGACACTGCAAGAGGGCTGTACAAGCAATGATCACACGCACGGCACAGCGGACACACTAGGAACCGCGGTGTTGGCCGTCGAATGGCGCTAGCTGCGCAGCATTTGTGCACCGCCGCCGTCAGTGTCACCCAGTTTGACGTGGCATACGGAGCTCCATCGCAGTCTTTAACACTGGTAGCATGCCGCGACAGCGTGGACGTGAACCGTATGTGCAGTTGACGGACTTTGAGCGAGGGCGTGTAGTGGGCATGCGGGAGGCCGGGTGGACGTACCGCCGAATTGCTCAACACGTGGGGTGTGATGTCTCCACAGCACATCGATGTTGTCGCCAGTGGTCGGCGGAAGGTGCACGTGCCCGTCGACCTGGGACCGGACCGCAGCGACGCACGGATGCACGCCAAGACCGTAGGATCCTACGCAGTGCCGTAGGGGACCGCACCGCCACTTCCCAGCAAATTAGGGACACTGTTGCTCCTGGGGTATCGGCGAGGACCATTCGCAACCGTCTCCATGAAGCTGGGCTACGGTCCCGCACACCGTTAGGCCGTCTTCCGCTCACGCCCCAACATCGTGCAGCCCGCCTCCAGTGGTGTCGCGACAGGCGTGAATGGAGGGACGAATGGAGACGTGTCGTCTTCAGCGATGAGAGTCGCTTCTGCCTTGGTGCCAATGATGGTCGTATGCGTGTTTGGCGCCGTGCAGGTGAGCGCCACAATCAGGACTGCATACGACCGAGGCACACAGGGCCAACACCCGGCATCATGGTGTGGGGAGCGATCTCCTACACTGGCCGTACACCACTGGTGATCGTCGAGGATACACTGAATAGTGCACGGTACATCCAAACCGTCATCGAACCCATCGTTCTACCATTCCTAGACCGGCAAGGGAACTTGCTGTTCCAACAGGACAATGCACGTCCGCATGTATCCCGTGCCACCCAACGTGCTCTAGAAGGTGTAAGTCAACTACCCTGGCCAGCAAGATCTCCGGATCTGTCCCCCATTGAGCATGTTTGGGACTGGATGAAGCGTCGTCTCACGCGGTCTGCACGTCCAGCACGAACGCTGGTCCAACTGAGGCGCCAGGTGGAAATGGCATGGCAAGCCGTTCCACAGGACTACATCCAGCATCTCTACGATCGTCTCCATGGGAGAATAGCAGCTTGCATTGCTGCGAAAGGTGGATATACACTGTACTAGTGCCGACATTGTGCATGCTCTGTTGCCTGTGTCTATGTGCCTGTGGTTCTGTCAGTGTGATCATGTGATGTATCTGACCCCAGGAATGTGTCAATAAAGTTTCCCCTTCCTGGGACAATGAATTCACGGTGTTCTTATTTCAATTTCCAGGAGTGTACATATCTATAATGGATGTGTTTCAACCTATCACTTTCTGCAGGCAGAAAACGTCGTATATTGCTTCTAAAATTGGTGTAAGTGGCGACATTTTAATTCTGTTACTGAACATTTGATGATGATGATATTTGTAATAAAATGGAAAACGCTTGCACACGAACTTACAGGCCGTTACGCAGGAAACGAGAGAACAGTGGCTAAGGAAATAGGAAATTTTGATTCAGCTGTCTTCTGTTACAAGAACGTCAAACGAGTTGTAAACTAGAGATGTGTTTCGTAATAATATAAAGAAGAACGTTATTTTTCTCTGTAATCTGAGTCAGTACTCAGAAGTAGACAGCCACTGTCAGGAGTGCAATAATTTTTCCTCGGTGCTTCTTCTGGAAACATAGATTGGTCACAATTTTTATTTATTAATTTTCTTCATTCACCCTAGATTGCTAAACCCTCGTAAAATTTGCTATTGCAGTTGGTACTAATTCGCAGTTCCCACCAATCTGGTATTCTCTGTATAGTGTGTAAAATAGGACGTTTTGTACTTATTTTTATGTGACATATGGTAGCAGACCTTGCAATTGAAATTAACTAGTGCATAAACTATAAATCAAGACTTCCCTTGACAAAATATGGAGTAGCAACATTTACGATCATTTAGTAACAGTGTAACAACGATAGTTTAATAAGAATTTAATGTACTGCCACATTTTGCTTACTAGATTTAAGTACAGAGAGAGACTAAATTCTGATAAAGAGAGAAGCATAAGTGAAATTTGTATAGCGGCAACGTCCGATATGAGATCTCAGTCATCTTTCAGTAAATCATGCACTATCTTCATCAGCTCCATCTTCGTGATTTTCCGGTACACATGTAACGTAATAGCTTTAACAAAAAAATGTATTCCTATCCGTGGAATAACAAATTTCAAAGCTGTGAATCCTTCGGCGGCTTTCTTCAGCCAAGATACCATGTTGTAGACTCCGCACTCTGCAGTTACTCCCCCATGAGGTTGCCAGGTCCAGAAATAGAAGATGTCAGCTTTTCATGAGCCAAAAGCTGTTTAAACGTAAGGTCGACTTTTTCTTTTCATTTTCTTTTTGCTTAATGAATTTCGCGCAACTCTGTTTATGGCGGAAGAATTAAATGTCAGTCGACGTGGCGTTTCTTGTAGAACAGCACTGGTAGACTTATATGCGTCTCTACTGCATCGCTGGAATGACTCACGCAAGTCGTAAACTTCGGACTTGCTGTATTTGGCCGGACACGGCCGTGAAACACCGAACACGTATGGATACAGCAACCCTGGCAACCCTACCCACGCTCATCCCCAGAGTTGTAAAACTACCGTAGGCTACCGTAGACTATCAGAAGTAAGCGTAGACTAGGTGGTTTTCCTACCAGCCTTATTTGTACATTAGGTGTGTTGCACACATATCGGGCGTTACCTCATTCCATCGCTTTGTTTACTACGCGATATTCCTCTAGAAACCGGAAGGGATGAACTTTCTAAATGAGAATGTACGGAGTGTTCGGAAATTCCCATCACAAACTTCTAGGACTTGTAGAGGGGAGTGGGTAGATAATATTTTGAATAGGAACCCATATCCGGAAATGAACGATTTCCGTGCTGTAATCGTCTAAAAACATGTTTGTTAGAGAGGTTTGCAACAGGGTAGTGATGATGGGGTATGCTTACGTCGGATTCCCTGATGCGATTGATGTGATTTGGGTCTATACTACCTCTTTCACATGGTTCGAGCCCCATTCACGTGTCTGTGAGTCTTGGAGGTGGTGTGGAGTGCTGGATGTGGTATGGATTTAGTTGTTGGTCATCCACAACATACCAGACGATTCTGGGAGCAGCATCAATTACACGTGCAATTATTCGTGTACTCTTTCACGCGTTCTCTTCAATATGACGCGATACAGCCTTTTCCAGTTCGGGTGTGCAGCGTTTCTTTGGAGCACCACAGTCACGCCTGCTAAAGGTAAAGGTACTCATTTCTCGAACCGTTGCGTAATTGTAGCGAAAATGGTATGCGATGGAGTCGGACATTGTGCATAACGACCTTGATAAAGGCGACGAGCAGCTCTTTCATTACCGTGAGCTTCACCATATAAAAAGATCATGACCGTGTTTTCAGCAAACGTGCAATCCAACATCAGCAGCCACCACCATGACTACCCTGTTGCAAACCCATTTAGTAAACATGTTTTCAAATGGCTGTTGCACGGAAATGGACGTGTGTTCCTATTTAAAATTTTATTTACCCACTTGCTCCTAGAAGAGTAATGGGAATTTCCGAACACCCTGTATGAAGGGCGGCGTAACATACGCAATATTTTTGTTCTCTATAGTCATCCTCCTGTCTGGTACTTAAAAATAAACGTTATTTTGAGCAAAATGAGCTTTTCAATGCTTAATTCTGGTCTTATTCGAAAATCGTTGATTTTTAACGTGAAAGGAAGGGGTGCATTGTAGAAAAAATAAAAAGAAGCAATACAGATTTATGATGTGGCAACAAAAAGCGCAGGCTCCTCGAAAAAGCCAAAATTAAAAAAAAAAAGGAAAACAAGAGCATATGAGACATCGCTGAATACTTTCTCAAGCTTCAATACAACATATTTCTGTTATTCAAACACAACTTTCGCAATTATCAACTATAACAGGAAACTCTTGCATTTGATGAAAAACTTTTCATTCCGTGCATATACATTTACATCTTCATGGCTACTCCGCATATAACACTCAAGTGTCTAGCAGAGGGTTCATCGAACCACCTCACTCACGAACAGCGCGGGGAAAAATCTAACACCTGTACCTTTCCGTGCGAGCTCTGATTTCTCTTAGATTACGATGATCGTTTCTCCTTATGTAGGTCGGCGTCAACAAAATATTTTCACATTCGCAGGAGAAAGCTGGCGATTGAAACTTCGTGAGAAGATCCCGCAGCAACCTAAAACGACTTTTTTTTAATTATGTCTACATCTACATCTACGTGATTACTTCGCTATTCACAATAAAGTGCCTGGCAGAGGGTTCAATGAACCACGTTCAAGCTGTCTCTCTATCGCTCCACTCTCGAACGGCACGCGGGAAAAACGAGCACTTAAATTTTTCTGTGCGAGCCCTGATTTCTCTTATTTTATCGTGATGATCATTTCTCCCTATGTAGGTGGGTGCCAACAGAATGTTTTCGAAATCGGAGGAGAAAACTGGTGATTGAAATTTCATGAGAAGATCCCGTCGCAACGAAAAACGCCTTTGTTTTAATGATTGCCACTCCAAATCACGTATCATGTCTGTGACACTATTTCCTCTATTTCGCGATAATGCAAAACGAGCTGCCCTTCTTTGTACTTTTTCGATGTCATCTGTCAGTCCCACCTGATGTGGATCCCACACCGCACAGTGATACTCGAGAATAGGGCGGACAAGCGTGCTGTAAACAGTCTCTCTAGTAGAACTGTTGCACCTTCTGAGTGTTATACTAATGAATCGCAGTCTTTGGTTTGCTCTACCCACAATATTATCTATGTAATCGTTCCAATTTAGGTTATTTGTAATTGTAATCCCTAAGTATTTAGTTGAATTTACAGCCTTCAGATTTGTGTGACTTATCGCGTAATGGAAAGTTAGCTGATTTCTTTTAATATTCATGTGAATAACTTCACACTTTTCCTTATTCAGGGACAATTGCCACTTTTCGCACCATACAGATATCTTATCATTTTGCAAGTCGTTTTGATCATCTGATGACTTTACAAGACAGTAAATGACAGCATCATCTGCAAACAATCTAAGACGGCTACTTCACCAGAAATCCTGTATCATGTCCGTGACGCTCTCTCCCACATTTCTCGATAATACAAAACGTTCTGCTCTTCTTTGAACTTTCTCGATGTACTCCATCAATCCTATATGGTAGGGATGCCTTACCGCGCAGCAGTATCCAGAAGAGGACGCAGAAGCGTAGTGTATGCAATCTCTTTAGTGGATCCGTTGCATCTTCGAAATATTCCGCCAATAAAACACAATCTTTGCTTCGTCCTCACCACAACATTATCTAGGTGTTCTTCCCAAGACTTTTCATTATTTAGCGTCAACTACCAATTTTCAAACCATACACATATCTGACCTAAATCGTTTTGCAATTGGTTTTGATTTTCTAATGAATTTACTAGAAGATAAACGACAGCATCATCTGCAAACAACGTAAGACGGCTGCTCAGATTGTATCCTAAATCGTTTACATAGATAAGGGACAGCAGAGGGCCTTGGGAAACGCCAGAAATTTCTGTTTTAACTTTTCGTCAACTACTGTTCCTGTGACTTTTCTGACAACACGAAATCACGAATCCAGTCACATAACAGAGACGATATTCCATAAGCAGGCAGTTTGCTTACAAGCCGATTGTGAGTTACGCTGTCAAGAGCCTGCTGGAAATCCAGAAACACGGAATCAATTTGAAATCTCTTGTCCGTAACACTTAACAGCTAGTACAGCTTTCAAAGCTTCGAACGCAGCGGGTGTTTGTCATTCGCTCCTCCCCACAGCAGCCGCTCGAGTACGAAGTATCGTACAGTGTTCCACAAGAACAGCGTTTTCTAAATCCGAGTTGTGTGTTAGTTGCCTGTTGTCTTCGAGGTAATTCGTAATGTTCCAACGCAATATATGTTCCAAACTCCTGTTGCATATCGACGTTAATGATACGGACCTATATTTTAGTCGATTACTCCTATTGCCTTTCTTGAATATTGGTGTGACCTGTGCAACTTTCCAGTCTTTGGGTACTCAGTAACAACGATAATAACACAGATTGTTGTTGCATTAAAAGTAGTTGCTACGGTTACATACAAGTGCAGACGGTATGCGATAAACTAATTTTTATTAAATCTAAATCGCAATTCATATTTTGTAAGAAAATAAAATAGAAATGCACAAACACTGAGCGATGCGTGGTTCTAATTATGTGAAAAAAAGCACACACAAAGGGAACTCGTCATCTCCAAGTTCCTTTCGTATACTTTCATTTATGTTTCTTTCTGTACAAATGCTATCGATGCTGCCGGTAATCCTACCATTTAGTGCATCATTTACGTAACGTACTAAAGTACCAAACCGTAGTTTTAGTAGAGCGCATCTCTACTCGTGCCACATGTATCGCAGTGTAGGAAAAGCCGAAAGCTTTATTCCATGGAGATCACTGCGAGTCCAGTGGGAGTTGGTTGCGCGCCCCTTCTCTGCAGTCGCGGACTTTGGCCCCCTGCCCCCTGCTCGCTAACCCCTGAGGCGCCACGCGCCGTTAGACTTGGTTTATGCGCGGCGCCTTGTGTCCCAGGGGTGGAAGTAGTCCCCAGTCGTCCATAGGGCTCTCACAACTGAAGAACGCGACCCAACGCGGGAAATCACCCGGGGCCCACACTTCTCTTACGAAGAAAGTACGCCAGTTCCAAAAACCGAATCCGAATGGAGGTGCTTCTCAAACACGCAAATGGTCATGCCCTGCGATCGATAGTGGTCAT
The DNA here is from genome assembly GCF_023864275.1 of Schistocerca cancellata. Taxonomy (NCBI): domain Eukaryota; kingdom Metazoa; phylum Arthropoda; class Insecta; order Orthoptera; family Acrididae; genus Schistocerca; species Schistocerca cancellata. Next base: position 88,493,203 of record NC_064627.1, on the reverse strand, counting down.
TCATCTGTGAAACTTTTCCTTTGTGTACACACTACGTCTGAAGGTTAACGAATTTAGCATTTAAACAGAAACAAACAGGATGACAATTATTGAACTATATGAAAAAAAACTAATTTAGTTACAAACTACGGCGCACAAATACTTCATTCAGCGTGTAAACGTCACTACAGATATTCAGATTTAGGTTGTGACATGTTCGATATGCCCGCCATCATTGGCGATGGTGTGGCGCAAACAAATAAGGAAATTCCGCTTGACCTGCTCAAGTGTCGGAAAATCGATGCTGTCGATGACCTCCTGAACGGCAGTTTTCAGCTCAGCAATGGTTTTGGAGCTATTACTGTACACGTTGCCTTTAATACAGCCCCACAAAAAGGAGCCGCATGCGTTCAGATCTGGAGAATGTGGCGGCCAATCGAGTCCCAACCAATGACCTCTGGGTACCCCAGAGCTAGAATGCGGACCCTAAGCGCAAGGACATCAAACACTCTCCTGCATCGATGGGGTCGAGCTCCATCTTGCATGAACCTAATCTGTTTGAAATCAGGGTCACTTTGGATAATGGAAAGAAATCGTCTTCCAAAACCTTCACGTACCATTCGGTAGTCACCGCGCCGTCAAGGAATATCGCATCGATTATTCCGCGACTGGACATTGGACACCAACAGTCCCCCGTTAAGGGTAAGAGTCTTCTCGATCGCGAAGTGAGGATTCTCAGTCCCCCAAATGCGCCAATGTTGCTTATTGGCGAACCCATCCAAATGAAGTGGGTTTCGTCGCTAAACTAAACCATACAGCGCATGTTAATTCCCATCATTCCCCGCGGCCAACCAAGCAGTTTGAACGTCCTAATGCAAACCGTGCAGAAGTTATGACGATTTTATTTGATATAGTTCAATAATAGTCACCCTGTAGGTAGACAGTGCACAATTAGGAACATCCGTTCTTAGACACCTGATGTTTCCTCCATCATATTATTTCTCACATTTATCGTTTTTCGCCATTTCTTTATGTGTTTAGAATAATATTTTTTTCTTTTTGTATGAAATATCAAATTGAGTGTTGTGTAAGTTTCTCTATTCAAAATGTTCTGCGGCTATTACACAAACATTGTGCTTCATTTTCACTGAAGACTATTACCGTAACTGTTTATGAAAACCAGCGTTTATTCATTTCTGATTATACATGGTGTGCACACTTTCCTACTAGAGTCCACTTTGGAAAATGAACAGTTGGAACAGGTCTTCTACATCTCAAGTTTATCTTTTGGCTGGCTCTGAGCACTATGGGACTTAACATCTATGGTCATCAGTCCCCTAGAACTTAGAACTACTTAAACCTAACTAACCTAAGGACATCACACAACTCCCAGTCATCACGAGGCAGAGAAATTCCCTGACTCCGCCGGGAATCGAACCCGGGAACCCGGGCGCGGGAAGCGAGAACGCTACCGCACGACCACGAGCTGCGGACTTATCTTTTGGAACTTGATCATTTCCTACAGCAATAGATTTCTCTTCATGGATATCTTGTCGTATGAGGTCCTTGACATTTCGGGTCAGATGGTGGTTCTTCGTCTGATGTGCGGTTCTGTCAGAGAGTATGCCATTGTTTCCTTTTGACAATAGGGTAGCACTATTAGAGTCTGAAACTGTTTACACAACTTCTATACACAGGGTGAGTCATAAATGGGGAAAAATATGTCGAGGACCGCATGCTGCTATGCGTAACACGTGAGGCACCGTTGTTAATTTCGTTCTCCTCGGTGTACTGTAAACGTAAAACAAAAACACCTGTTAACCATTGAACGAGATGCCGACGAGCCTCATGATCGCGACATGTCATTCACCCATAGATACAACACGTGACACACCAATGAGCTGATGTGTATCTGCCAGCGTTTGAAAGATACGGGAAACAACAAATCCCATCGTAATGTATCTGAAATTGTATCAGTACCTGTGAATCACACGTTGCCGGTGGTAACGGAGTGTACAGTCCCATATTAGGGAATGTGTGCCCTGTAAGCGTAAAGAGTTGTCAACGGCGGAAGTAAAACCGCGGCGTGCATGACGTGTTTACAACACCTCTGCGCTCATCACTCTGCCCGATACTCGCCGTGTCGACAGCTGATAACGGCCGCGTCGCAGTGTTACTGCAGTACCATGGCAAGTTGCACAAACGAGGAATACGCCGACATCCACCTCACCTCCGGGCTTGCAGATGGAAGAGCTGATGTTCCGATTCAACTGTATCCCGAGAGGTTTCCTAGCCAGTGCCTTCCATCCGCAAAAATATTTTACTCTGTGGCTCTTGAGGAAGTATGGTGCATGTGTAGCACCAGGTCTCTCGCCACTGCAGTCGGAATGTCAAAATCTACTGTTATGCGAGTACACCATAGAAACCTTACCATCACTTTCGCATGCAGAAGGTACAGGCATTACTACCAGAGGAGGCTGGACTTCTGCAACTTTATCCTGCGGCGTCAGACCCACGACCAGCATTTTTCACGAACAATACTGTTTACCAACGAAGCCTATTTCACGAAGGAGAGTATATGAATTAGCATAATTGGCACGAGTGGCCGGAAGAAAACCCCCACAGTACAGTGATACGAGGGTACCAACAACGATGCGGTGCCAATATCTGGTGTGGTATTATTGATCGCCATCTCATAGGGCCACATGTGCTACCACAAAGGCTTACAGGAGACCGGTATCTGCGTTTCCTGGATGCTACATTACCGGAATTGTTGTAAGACGTTAGTTTGGCCTCTCGTATGAACCTGTGGTACGTGCATAATTGTGCCCCCGCTCACTTCAGCGGCACAGTGCGACGCCACCTGGACAGTTCCTTCCCTTCGAAATGGATCTGTCATGGGGGCCCCGTAGCATGGCCAGCAATATCGCCAGACCTGAATCCACTGGATTTCTTTTTGTGGGGCCATCTGAAATCGGTGATTTATGGAGGTTGTTAGTGTCAACACCTTTCAACGCAGAATACAACATGCCTGTGATATAACGCAAAGAGATACAGACATGTTGGATCGTGTTCAGCAATCCTTCATGCGAAGAGTTCAACTTTGCCACACTCATCGTGACCGTTATTTGGAACAGTACTTATAAACCACCACTGAAGCTTCTGGTCATGTGTTTCTATGTTAGTTTCGATTTGTAGAGTTGTACTGTATTCGTTTGTATTAACTGCCGCGTACCTGTGTAGTTGTATTTTGTATTCTGCATCTATGTACTCGTTCCTTAAAACTAAGTCTGGGACACAAAAACCAAATTGTAAAACATGCATGTACAGTAGTGCGGCCCCTCCTCACGTTGCTTTTCCTATGCCAACTAGCCACAATACATAATACCGGCCAGCGTAACCGGTACGAGAGAGATGTGGGCGCTGTCATAGCTCGCAGTGTCACGCAGACCGTCGCTTGACGCCACATGCCTCGCCTTCTCGTGAGCGGCTAGACTACCTGCAACACTCGCGTGTTGTGCCCTGTTGCCGATCTGTCCCCTTGGCCAATGTCGACGCACAGTAATACCCTTAAGTCCACTTCATAATTCCAGATTTTTACCATTGAACTGCATTGTCATTTATTGACATGGGAACATGCGGAAAGGGAATTTATGTTTGCAGCTCAGTGTGTGACAATTCGCATGACATGTTTTTCCTCATTTATATACACCTTTGAGTAGCGGTACAATCTGGATCAACAGTGTCTTGATGAACTTGGGGATAGTATGCAACGACGAATACAGGCACGCATCAATGCAAGAGGACGTACTACTGGTATTAGAGGTACCGGTGTGTGCAGCAATTGGACCACCACCTCCGAAGGTCTCGCTGTATGGTGGTACAACACGCAATGTGGGGTTTTTATGAGCAAAAAAATGACGTTTATGTTGATCTTGTTGTGGATTGGCAAGACAGCCAACCCACTATGAGAGGAAGCCGAAAGGCACGCGTTTTAGCTCACGCAGGTTGGCGTGAGGTCTGGAACAGGTCAAGCAAATGAGACTAGCAAAAAAAGAACGTAGCTGTGGAATACTTAACATTAATCCATAAATTGTGAACATCGCTCTTGACGGTACATGTTTTACAGCATCAATAGTAACTGGTAATGGCGCCTTGCTAGGTCGTAGCAAATGACGTAGCTGAAGGCTATGCTAACTAGCGTCTCGGCAAATGAGAGCGTATTTTGTCAGTGAACCATCGCTAGCAAAGTCGGCTGTACAACTGGGGCGAGTGCTAGGAAGACTCTCCAGACCTGCCGTGTGGCGGCGCTCGGTCTGCAATCACTGATAGTGGTGAGACGCGGGTCCGACGTATACTAACGGACCGCGGCCGATTTAAAGGCTACCACCTAGCAAGTGTGGTGTCTGGCGGTGACACCACAGATCTCTATTCCAATTTTCTGTACAGGTTTCGGAACTCTCGGAACCGAGGTGTGTTTGCGGAGGCGCTACACGATATTAGGCAGGTGTACCAGTTTCTTTGGCTCTTCAGTGTGTGTGTCTGAAAACCCAAAGAAACTACACCTGCCTAATATCGTGTAGGGCCGCCGCGAGCACACAGAAGTGCTGCAATACGACGCGGCATGGACTCGAATAATGTCCGAAGTAGTGCTGGAGGGAATTGGCACCTTGAGTCCTGCAAGAAACCTGCGGAAGAGCGCGAGGGGATGGAGATATCTTCTGAACAGCACGTTGCAAGGTATCCCAGATATCTTCAATAATGTTCATGACTGGGGAGTCTGGTGGCCAGCGGAAGTGTCTAAACCCAGAAGAGTGTTTCTGGAGCCACTGTTTAGCAATTATGATCGTTTGGGGTGTCGCATTGTTCTGCTAGAATTTGTCAAGTCCGTCGGAATGCACAATTGACTTGAATGGATGCAGGTTATGAGACAGGATGCTTACGTACGCGTCGCCTGTCAGAGTCGCATCTAGACGTATCAGGAGTCCCATATCACTCCAACTAACACGCCCCACACCATTACAGAGCCTCCACCAGCTTGAACAGTCCCCTGCTGTCATTCAGGGTCCATGGATTGATGAGGTTGTCTCCATACCCGTACACGTCAATCCACTCGATACAAGTTGAAACGAGACTCGTCCAACCAGACAACATCTTTCGAGTCGGTGTTGACGGCGCCAGATGAGGCGTAAAGCTTTGTGTGCTTAAGCCATCAAGGGTACAGGAGCAGCCTTCGTCCCCGAAGGCCCATATCGACGATGTTTCGTTGAATGGTTCACACGCTGACACTTGTTGATAGCCCAGCATTGAAATTTGCAGCAATTTTTGGAAGGGTTGCACTTCTGTCACGTTGGACGATTCTCTTCAGTCGTCGTTGGTTTCGTTCTTGCAGGATCTCTTTCCGGGTGCAGTGATGTCGGAGATTTGATGTTTTACCGGATTCCTGATATTCACGGTATTGTGAAGTGGTCGTTGGAAAATCCCCACTTCGTCGCTACCTCGTGCGCCGATTATAACACCACGTCCAAATTTACTTAAATCTTGATAACGTGCCATTGTACCAGGAGTAACCGATCTTTGCCTGTTTACGTATCTCTGTATTTGAATACACATACCTATACCAGTTTCTTTGGCCCAAATATCTCACGAAATAAGCGTCAAACGAAAAAACTACAAAGAACGTAACTTGTCTAGCTTGAAGGGGGAAACCAGATGGCGCTATGGTTGGCTCTCTAGATGGCGCTGCCATAGGTCAAACGGATATCAACTGCGTTTTTTAAAGTAGGAACCCCCACTTTATATTACATATTTGTGTAGTACGTAAAGAAATATGAATGTTTTAGTTGGACCACTTTTTTCGCATTGTGATAGATGGCTCTATAATAGTCACAAACATATGGCTCACAATTTTAGACTAACAGTTGGTAAATTCTTATTACAGAACGTAGGTACGTTTGAACCTTTTATTTCGGTTGTTCCGAAGTGATACATGTACCTTTGTGAACTTATCATTTCTGACAGCGCATGCTGTTACAGCGTGATTACCTATAAATACCCATTAATGCAATAAATGCTCAAAATGATGTCCGTCAACCTCAATGCATTTGGCAATACGTGTAACGACGCTCTTCTCAACAGCGAGTAGTTCGTCTTCCGTAATGTTGACACATGCACTGACAATGCGCTGACGCATGTTGTCAGGCGTTGTCGATGGATCACGATAGCAAATATCCTTCAACTACCCCACAGAAAGAAATCCGGGTACGTCAGATCCGGTGAACGTGCGAGCCATGGTATGGTGCTTCGACGACCAATTCACCTGTCATGAAATATGCTACACAATACCGCTTCAACCGCACGCGAGCTACGTGCCGGACATCCATCATGTTGGAAGTACATAGCCATTCTGTCATGCAGTGAAACATATTGTAGTAACAACGGTAGAATATTACGTAGGAAATCGGCATACATTGTACCGTTTGGATTGCCATCGATAAAATGGGGGCCAATTATCCTTCCTCTCGTAATGCCGCACCATACATTAACCCGCCAAGGTCGCTGATGTTCCACTTGTCACAGCCATCGTGGATTTTCCGTTGCCCAGTAGTGTGTATTATGCCGGTTTACGTTACCGCTGTTGGTGAATGACACTTCGTCGCTATATAGAACGCGTGCAAAAAATCTGTCATCGTCTCGTAATTTATCTTGTACCCAGTGGCAGAACTGTACACGACGTTCAAAGTCGTCGCCATGCAATTCCTGGTGCATAGAAGTATGGTACGGGTGCAATCGATGTTGATGTAGCATTCTCAACACCGACGTGGCTTTTTTGAGATTCCCGATTCTCGCGCAATTTGTCTGCTACTGATGTGCGGATTAGCCGCGACAGCAGCTAAAACACCTACTTGGGCATTGTTGTGTACATAGTTCCGCGTAGTCAGCGCGTATACAACTTTCCCACTAGAGCGCACCCCACTAAGCAGAACATCGCAGGCGCAGCGCTCGTCCGTCTCCGCACTACGGGATGGCGCTGTCTTAGAGACGGCCCAAATTCTGCTTCCGCCGATCCGCGTATTAATATGTAACGCAGCCAATGAGATTGCTGCTAACGTAGAACCTTTTCTCCTCGCGGATCACACTCGCGCAGTGATACCTGAACGCGCGAGGTATTATAACGAGTGTACAGACCTCCGATTAGTCAGTTTGCATTAGTTTGCATTAGTCTGCATTAGTCTATGGTCAAGTTTCAGTCTGCGTCTAATAAGATTATCATATTCCTGTACATAGCCATGGAGATAAATGACTAGACATTTTGTCAAGTATCAGAGATACGTGAAAAGAAGATTAACGTACCAAGACGAAAGGAACTTCAGATTGTCAATTGTAAACAGCATCGAGCACCAAGTTTATGTTATTTTTATGCTTGTTATTATTTTAATAAATGTGTGTGAAAATTAATCAAGTTCCGTTTAAAGTTGGTCACCGTCAATCTGTTACTCTAAGCCTGCAAGTGGCATTTCTATCGCCTGACCTAACGGCAGAAGATAAACACGCCACGATAAGACCACGAGACATATTGCTGACACTCGCCTACTTCGCTAGAGCGACAAGTCAAATAATCTGATGGTGTGTGTGCCGAAGGTCTTACACTACGCACACCACAGGCATCACCATTTTTTGCAGGTCGTGGTTGACGTTTCACATGTGGCTGAACACTTCCTGTTTCCTTAAATAACATAACTATCCGGCGAACGGTCCGGACACTTGGATGATGTCGTGCAGGATACCGAGCAGCATACATAGCACACGCCCGTTGGGCATTTTGATCACAATAGCCATACATCAACACGATATCGACCTTTTCCGCAATTGGTAAACGGTCCATTTTAACACGGGCACAGTATCACGAAGCAAATACCGTCCGCACTGGCAGAATGTAAGGTGATACCATGTACTTAAACGTTTGTGACTATTACTGCGCCATCTATTACAAAGCGAAGAAAGTAATCCAACTAAAACATTCATATTTCTTTACGTACATGGGGTTTCCTATTTAAAAAAGCGCAGTTGATATCCGTTTGACCTATGGCAGCGCCATCTAGCGGGCCAACTGTAGCGCCATCTGGTAGCTAGACGAGTTTCGTTCTTCTTAGTTTTTTTCGTTTGACGCCTATTTCGTGAGATATTTGCCCTGGTCACTATCAACGGACCGCCCTATATATTATATATATATATATATATATATATATATATATATATATATATATATGTGTGTGTGTGTGTGTGTGTGTGTGTGTGAATGAAATGAAAAAGAGTTATTGGCCAGTTCTTAACTCCTGTTGAAAGTATAAATAAAATAAAATTACGTTTAATACGAAACATCCAGTATAAAAGACCGAGCAATTTCGTATCTAACATGAAATCCCCCGTAGGAATTATGCAATTAATATATGCCTGACAACGAGAAGCCGCAAAATGAACAGCAATACTTTTGCTACGTAATTGATCTGCCAGTGACAAGGTACTATGGAGGGGACAGCGGCAAACAGAACAGAGCTGCCACACGACACATTTAAAAAGTCCTAAAGGTCTCTCAGACAGAGATTTCGGTTTACACATTAAACACTTCACCAGCACAGGTTGCTGAACGAATGATACCGTCTAACGAACGGATGGAACCTCTAGGGATGGGATAACCAAACGATTAAAATCGATACAGGTATTTAAGTTCTGAATAACTGGAATTTTTCGGTATTTGTTTGGTCTCGGTTGTAACAGGTGTTTTTATTTTTCACTAATAACCGGGTAAGGAACTTGAATATCAAGTAACCATAGCAGCAGTGCTAAGATTTTTCATTTTTAAGTAAGCCTTCTTTAAACAACGAAAACTTTTTATTCCTTAAATTTGCATTGCTTTGAAATATTGCGCCGTTACAGAAAATGGAAAACGCAATCAGAGCTATTTTGATAACAATGCTACAGAAACGAGCAACAAAAAAAGGACATAGCAGTTGGAATTCCATTAGAGCAAGATTTGCCCCATCTGGTCTGTATGGTATTTTGTAACTGTCATCGTCTGACATGAGTTCTATGACATAATGGCCATATCCGTAGTCAGGAAGTATTTTAGAAGTGCAGTACCAGTGAAGTACAACGCTCCATTTACTATAAAAGAATAAAAACAGGAGGAGCCACAGCAAACTTGTGACATGATACAAAAAGAAAACTTAAAGCTTAATAGTTCATTTACAGTTTACAATGAAACTACAAAGCAGGTGATCTGTTGTCTGTGTCCACATAACATGCCCTTATCTAGCGGTAGCCCTTGAAAGCAGGCAAATTAACACGAAAAATAGAGTTCTTCAATCTCAGTTTTCACCTTTTACCACCGACTGTTCGTAATGTCCGAATAATGGTATGTCCCGCTTAAAATGTGATTTTTGAGCAGAGTTTCAAAAAATTAGAATCGGTTTGAGAGTACTGGTGATTTTTTGTAGCAGTCAACCACTTATCAATTTTTGAGAAAAGCAGCGAACGTTGGACGGACAAAGTTCTTTTTTTTTTGCCTATTAGTTTACTATTTTGGTCCTATGCATCATAAACATAGGGAGTCAAAATTTTTCAATCTTTGTTTCACTTCTATGTTTATTACGGGAAATAAAAAAATAAAAAACCTAAAATCGGACATTTCAGAAACTGGTTGTTTTGAGTGGGTTTAACAGTACAGTTAAACTGTCGTTGAAAATATCGGTATAACCGAAAATCGATTATTTCAGCGATAACCGTCACCCCAAGTGTCCAGCAGATTACTAATGAGGTATTGTTTGAAAAACAAACACACTTTGGTAGAAGAAATGTATGGTGATATCTTCAGTAGCCACCTATAAGATAAATATCGCAAGTGTCAATAAATGACCTTCATGAAACTTATGGAGTGTGTAGAGGGGCAAAGTAATCCAATATGTATTTTTTTGTTTGCTCCCAATTTTACAATTTAGCCATACCATACCAATGTTTTTCTGTAATGTGATGGGGTGGTGGACTGAGGGGTGGGAGGTACATATGCCCATCTTAAAAAAATAAAAAAAGAAAAATTCCTTAATGTTGTTGACTTATATTAATAACACATTTATAAAGGCATACTACAGTGTTAGTAGGGTCCTGAACATGAAAATATCTTACCACACTCTTAGTAGCATTAACACATTTCCAGTACCATGTACCACCAAGGTGTGAGAGGTGGTGGGTGGACCAGTGCTTTACACTCATGCTAAAAGAAATTAAAAATGAAAACTCGTTAATTGTTGTTGACATTTCCCCATAACATACTTTTTAAAGAGTTATTGCTGTGCAAGTAATGAAAATACTGAATACGTCATTCATTGAGGAGAGTCACTTCTACTACTAAGACGTATATTTTTGGGTGAAGTTTAATTGAAAATTTTAAAACATTAATGGAACCTTGTAGAAGAACTGATTAAAAATTAATATTTTTCAAACTGTTAAAATGTAAAGTAACAGGCTAGAGTACAATATTTTGAGAAGGTGTGCATAAAGTACCGATCCTCCTTGGTATTTTGAGGGTGAAGAGGTAAAGCATACTCTGAAAGGTAATATATACCGAAACGTTATCATTATTACTCTGCTTTTGCTTTATAATAATGAGTTACATATTACTTACAATTAACAGCATATACATACACGAAACGTTAAACCAAAAAAATAAACAAGTAAGAACAAAACGTTATGTAGAAAGTAAAATAATAATTTAAAAAATAAAACAAATATTTGTGCAATAAATAATTCGCATGATTACCACGTTGCGTACAGCTTATTTTCCAGAAATAGTATTTTGGTTGTATTTGGCTTGGAAAGATTCTTTAATTTACGTTGTAACAGAAGGTTTCATTTTTCAAAATTAAGTAATTGCAATTGAGTAGCTTGTAAAATTTCATTTATTACAAAAGTTGATCATACAGTATTCAAGAACGTTAAATACATACCATCGTTTTGAAGATATTCACCCTAACATAATATGCCAAATTATCTTGTGGGATGTGTTTTACATCTAGAAAAATGAAACTGGGCGCAAACAAAAGAAAAGTTAAATTGGGTACAAACAAAAAAATATTCCCTCTCTACAAACCTACCCAATTTCATCAAGATCGTTTATTTGCAGTTGGGAATGTTCTCTTGTCAGTCATATTTTCCAAAATAGAAGCTCCTGCATTTTTACCTTATTCGTCTTCGAAGCGCTAACATGGAGTCTGAAATAAGTTATTAAACCACCGCGGAATAATCTGCTCACTGTTGCTTTTGATACTGGAGTAATGCATTGCGACTAGTTGGCAGAAAAATTACGTCACATGGCCGCGGTAGGGGAACAGAGTTCGTCCTAATGTACTCTGCATTGTCGCCAAATTTATTCAAGCTGGCGGCGCAGAAAATGACGTGGCATGTCAGCAGTAGGCGAAAAACTTCGTCCTTATGTACTCCGCATTGTCGCCAAATTTATTCAAGCAGGTGGCTCTTCTTGGGTGCCCCCCCCCCACTCCTCTCCCTGGGGTATGGATATGGAAACATCGCAGTTAAATTGATATGCAAATTAATTAATTCCAAAAGTGCCTGGAAATTAAAAAATGGTAGGAATTTCAAAAAATGGCAGGAAATTCAAAATGACAGGAATTTAAAATTTTGGATCCCTATTTCACAAGGCCATCAGCAGAGGGCGCTGCCTGACTCCCACTCTCCCCTCTCCCACTGCCCCCTGTCCCAACCCCCCCCTCCTACACTTGTGAATTGGTAGGGATAAGACTCAGTGTGTGCTAAGCTGCTGAAGAAGAATGTACCGTTTTTATTTATTTATTTTGGCGTGTAATGTGTTGTTGTTGGTGTTATACTACTCCTGAATTGTGCTATGGCTGCTTGCAGACTCCACAGCACACCGGCCCCACTTTCTGCCACCTCTACATCAACTTTCCATCACCCCAACCCCTTCTTAAAACCCATTGCACATGTGCATATTCACCTCGAAGTCTGAAGACCGACTACTCTAGTCCACAATACTTCCACCAGAGGTTGCTTGAAACTATCCAACAGTTGCATCCCCCAACACACTTACGAATTGTTGGGAAAAAGATTCAGTTTATGCCGAGATGGGAATTAACGTAGGCAGATGCGATGTTTTCAATCGTTGAGTAATTCCGAATTTGACTATTAGTTCAGCTACCACTATAGACATTTTGCTTAATCGACTAAAACTATAGGTTTCCTTTTATTTTTATAAACTGGAATATCTCCTGATTGTCTTCTTTAACTAGAGTATCAAGAATTTTGCGTCCTACCATTACAGAATAATCCATTAAAACTACATTCCATACCAGATACATATCCAGCTAAAAAATATAACCTGCATTCGTATTTTAGGCGTTATAAGCAGAAAGACGTCACGATCAATTCAATCGGAACTAGTGTTGTTCACCTTCCGTAGATAAACTGCGAAACGAACATAGGTATACATATTCGGTAATTTAGCAGATCTGCTCGACAAACGATGTCTCCAATAAGCATAATTAATTCTAAAGTCCTAACAGCCCTCAGTCTTCAAGAACTACAACAGAACATTTCAGATTAGTCTGCAGAAATTTCAGCAGTCCAGCTTCGAGCCACCTTCAGCAAATTGCTGATCAGGGCCCCAAAGAGCCTTGACATGAGTGGTGGTCACTTTCAACAGCTGCTACACTCTGGTTTGTTCTGTATTTCCCTTCTTCTGCGGTTTCTATTTGTACCCTGGAACTCTGTTCTCCGGCCAACTTTTATTTGCCCCACAGCAAATGTTGGACATCGTCCAGACTGTACTTCGTTGTAGATAACAGCATCATCTGCGAAAAGTCTGAGGTGCTGTGGGAATATAATAAATCTATCTATAGAGAGATGTAAAAACATCCTTTTTATGTTAATAATCACATCTTTACTAGTTCATAAATGATTTAAATCTCGTCGTCTTCTTCTTCTATCACATCGATAACCTCATGTTTCTCAGGGAGGAGGTATGACTGTGGTACGGGAGTCTCTGCTGCAAATAATAATCTGTAATTACCTCTATGGATCACACACACACACACACACACACACGCGCGCGCGCACACACACACTCTCAATCAAACACTGGACGCAATTGCGTTGACTACCGTTCTATGGAATCTGCTAGGATTCTAGCAGAGTAACATTAGAACACTACGTTCTTTAACATAGCAACTTGTATACGTTCATGCCCCTGACTTAGAATCAGAATAAGGATCTGTTTAGTAATGTTCTGATCAGATACTTGACGAACAGGCCCCATGAAATGGCTCTGCCTAGGACATCGAATGTATTGCAGTGGAGGCGTGTTCATCATGATATCCATCAGCCAATATTTCTGAGAGTCTCACCAATTGAGGGGTGATGTGTGTGTGTGTGTGTGTGTGTGTGTGTGTGTGTGTGTGTGTGTGTTTGTGTGTGTGTGTGTGAGTGGAGAGTAGCTTATAGTCACATCTTTCCTATTCGTAAAATGGGATGACAAAGACAATCCGTTGTAATGCCTTATGCATAACACAAAACACTTACAGTTTACGTGAGGGATCGTTTAACGCCGTTTAAAAATGCAACAGCGGAAACCATCAAAAGATTATGAGATCGGAATGCTGCCACAGGCTGGCAATCTGTGGTCGATCTCACGAACTTCAGAGTTGCTATAGAACCTTTTCCTGCAGAAACACTCTTATAACTGATTTTGGTTTGAGGATGAGTACTCTTAATGGCGACACAGCCGTCAAATTTCGAATGTACTGCGATTCCTACATTCGTACTCATAAACGAACCTCTGACATCGATTCTGGACATATGCTTCGCAATTGCTGTGTGGGGGAGGGGGATATGTGGAGCAGAAGATCTAAGGGGGGCAGGTACATAACAGTGAACTGTGTTTGTACAGAGCGATATAAAAACTTTGTCGGAATTGTTAGATGTGATTCCACACTCATCATTCATCAAATGTAGCGATGTGAATTGTGTGTCATTTGCACTATCTTTGGCGGCTAGTAATGAAGTAAGTAAATAATAGAAATCGAATCAGCGTCGTAGGTTTGTTGAGTAAGATGGATGACACTATTGAAAATGTTTTGTATCCTTTCTGGAGGCAGAATAACGACACGTATGCGATCCCTCTGAAGCTATATGACTCGTTGATTTCACTATTACCGAACTTATTAAAGAATCCTCACCATCACAACTGCTATACTTAAATAATCAGGGTGAGTCACCTAACATTACCGCTGGATATATTTCGTAAACCACATCAAATACTGACGAATCGATTCCACAGACCGAACGTGAGGAGAGGGGCTAGTGTAATTGGTTAATACAAACCATAAAAAATGCAGGGAAGTATGTTTTTTAACAGAAACCTATGTGTTTTAAATGGAACCCCGTTAGTTTTGTTAGCACATCTGAACATATAAACAAATACGTAATCAGTGCCGTTTGTTGCATTTTAAAATGTTAATTACATCCGGAGATATTGTAACCTAAATATATTGTAACCCTGTATATGCCATTCAATTCTACATCTACATGGATACTGTGCAAATGACATTTAAGTGCCTGGCAGAGGGTTCATCGAACCACCTTCACAATTCTCTATTATTCCAATCTCGTATAGCACGCGGAAAGAATGAACACCTATATCTTTCCGTACGAGATCTGATTTCCCTTATTTTATCGTGGTGATCGTTCCCTCCTATGTAGGTCGGTGTCAAGAAAATATTTTCGCATTTGGAGGATAAAGTTGGTGACTGGACTTTCGTGAGAAGATTCCACCGCAACGAGAAACGCCTTTCTTTTAATGATGCCCAGTCCAAATCCCGTATCATTTCTGTGACACTCTCTCCCATATTTCGCGATAATACGAAACGTGTTGCCTTTCTTTGAACTTTTTCGATGTACTCCGTCAGTCCTATCTGGTAAGGATCCCACACCGCGCAGCAGTATTTTAGAAGAGGACGGACAAGTGTAGTGTAGGCAGTCTCCTTAGTAGTTCTTACATTTTCTAAGTGTCATGCCAATAAACCGCAGTCTTTGGTTAGCCTTTCCCACAACATGTTCTATGTTTTCCTTCCAATTTAAGTTGTTCGTAATTGTAATACCTAGGTATTTAGTTGAATTTACTGCTTTTAGATTAGACTGATTTATCGTGTACCCTAAGTTTAACGAGTTCCTTTTAGCACTCATGTGGATGACCTCACACTTTTCGTTATTTAGGGTCCCTGCCATTTTTCACCATTCAGATATCTTTTCTAAATCGCTTTGCAGTTTGTTTTGATCTTCTAATGACTGCAAACAACCGAAGACGGCTGCTCAGATTGTCTCCCAAATCGTTTATATAGATAAGGAACAGCAAAGGGCCTATAACACTACCTTGGCGAACGTCAGAAATCACTTCTGTTTTACTCGACGACTTCCGGCAATTACTACGAACTGTGACCTCTGTGATAGGAAATCACAAATCCAGTCACATAACTGAATGGATACTCTATAAGCACTTTATTTCACTACGAGCCGCTTGTGTGATAGTGTCAAAAACCTTCGGGAAATGCAGAAATACGGAATCGATCTGAAATCCCTTGTCAATGGCAATGTGAATAAAGGGCTAGTTGTGTTTCACAGGAACGATGTTTTCTTAACCTATGTTGACTGTGTGTCAATAGACCGTTTCATTCGAGATAATTCATAATGTTCGAACACAATATATGTTCGAAAACCCTGCTACATATCGACGTTAACGATATGGTCCTGTAATTTAGTGAATTACTCCTACTCCCTTTCTTGAATGTTGGTGTGAGCTGTGCAACTTTCCAGTCTTTGGGCACCGATCTTTCGTCGAGCGAACAGCTGTATATGATTGTTAAGTATGGAGCTAATGCATCAGCATACTCTGAAAGGGACCTAATTGGTATACAGTCTGGACCAGAAGACTTGCTTTTATTAAGAGATTTAAGTTGCTTCACTACTCCGAGGATATTTACTTCTACGTTACTGATGGTGGCAGCTGTTCTCGATTCGAATTCTGGAATATTTACTTCGGCTTCTTTTGTGAAGGTATTTCGGAAGGTTGTGTTTAGTAACTCTGCTTTGGTAGCACTGTCTTCGATAGACCTCCTTGCTATCGTGCAGAGAAGGCATTGATTGTTTCTTGTTGCTAACATACTTCACATACGACCAGAATCTCTTTGGATTTTCTGCTAGATTTCGAAACAAAGTTTTGTTTTGGAAATTGTTATAAGCATCTCGCATTGAAGTCCTTGCTAAATTTCTAGCTTCTGAAAAAAGATCGCCAATCTTGGGGATTTTGGGTCTGTTTAAATTTGGCATGTTTGTTTCGTTGTTTCTGCAACAGTATTCTAACCCGTTTCGTGTACCAAGGAGGATCAGCTCCGTCGTTTGTTAATTTATTTGGTATAAATATCTCAATTGCTGCTGATACTATTCCTCTGAATTTAATCCACATCTGGTCTACATTTATATTATTAATTTGGAATGAGTGGAGATTGTCCCTCAGGAAGGCGTCAAGTGAATTTTTATCTGCTATTATGAATAGGTATATTTTTCGCTTATTTTTCAAGGATTTGGGGATTACAATATTTAATCTCGCTACGACAACCCTGTGTTCACTAATCCCTGAATCGGTTTTGATGCTCGTTATTAACTCAGGATTATTTGTTGCTAAGAGGTCAAGTGTGTTTTCAGAATTGTTTACTATTCGCGTGGGCTCATGAACTAGCTGCTCGAAATAATTTTCAGAGAATGCAATTAGCACAATTTCGGATGATATTTTATGCTTACCTCCGGAATTGAACATGTATTTTCGCCAACATACCGAAGATAAGTTAAAGTCACCACCAACTATTATCATATGAGTCGGCTACGTGTTTGAAATCAAACTCAAATTTTCTCTTAACGTTTCAGAAACTGTATCATCTGAATTTGGAGGTCTGTAAAAGGATCCAATTATTATTTTATTCCGGTTGCCAACAATGACCTCTGACCATATTAACTCACAGATAGTATCTACTCCAATTTCGCGACGAGTTAAACTACTTCTGACAGCAACAAACACGCTATGGCCAACTGTGTTTAGCGTGTCCATTCGGAACATCGTTAGGTTCTTCGCAAAAATTTCGGCTGAGCTTATATCCGGCTTTAGCCAGCTTTCAGTGCCTATAATGATTTGAGCATCAGTGCTTTCTATTAGCGCTTGGAGCTGTGGTACTTTCCGAACACAGCTACGACAATTTACAACTGTTATACCAATGGTTCCTGTATCTACGTTCTTCTTGTGTTCAGCCTTCAACCTTCGTGACTGAAGTCCTTCTTGTGTTTCCCCGAGCCCCACTAACATAAAAAACCACCCAGTCCACACCACACAACACCTGCTACCCATGTAACCGCCTCCTGCGTATCTTGGAAACGTGACCTATTCAGCGGAACCCGAAACCCAACCACCCTTTGGCGCAAGCCGAGGAATCTGCAGCCTACTCGGTCGCAGAACCGTCTGACCCTCTGATTCAGACCCTCCACTCGGCTCTGTACCAGAGGTCCGAAATCGGTCCTCTCTTCTATGCTGCAGATGGTCAGATCTGCTTTCATCTTGCAAGCAAGACTGGCAGCCTTTACCACTTCTGATAGGCGCTCGAAACCAGAGGGAATCGCTTCTGATCCAAAGTGACACACATCATTGGTACCGACTTGAGCAACCACCTGCAGAAGGCTGCACCCTGTGCTCTTCATGGCATCCTTGAGGACCCTTTCCACATCTGGAATGACCCCACCCGATGATGATGATGATGATGATGTTTGGTTTGTGGGGCGCTCAACTGCGTGGTTATCAGCGCCCGTACAATTACCCAATCTTTGCTCAGTCCAATTTCGCCACTTTCCTGGATGATGATGAAATGATGAGGACAACACAAACACCCAGTCATCTCGAGGTAGGTGAAAATCCCTGACCCCGCCGGGAATCGAACCCGGGACCCCGTGCTCGGGAAGCGAGAACGCTACCGCGAGACCACGAGCGGCGGACCCCACCCGATATGCACAAGGAGTGTACATTGGTTTTCGTACCCTTCTTATCAGCCAAGTCCGTAAGGGCCCCCATAACGCGCCTAACGTTGGAGCTCCCAACTACCAATAATTCCACCCTCTGCGATTGCCCGGCTCTTGTAGGCTGAGTGGTTTCCTTTGAAACAGGACAGGCGACACCATCTGGCTCAGCGGCAGTGTCAGCCACAGACAGCACCTGGAACCTGTTTGTCAGACAATCTGGGGAGGCCTTACGTGCGGCCGCCTGGTAAGTCTTTCGCCCTCTGCTTCGCCTCGGGTCGACCTCCTACTCGACCACAGGGGAGGGATCAGCCTCAGTGCAAGCAGTAACTGGGTTGGCCATCGGTGAGGAACGATCGGAGTACTAGGACGTGCTGGACGTCCGTTGGATCCCCACGGCAGCCTCAAGCTGCGTAAACGAAGCCATCACAGCCTGAAGCTGAGAGCAAAGTGTCACCAACTCGGCTCGCATCCGCACACAACAATCGTGGTCCCTGTCCATACTAAAGACCGTGGAAAAGTGAACTATACAGATAAACCGACTACCGTCACGTGCTGCGCAACTCTACTGTAGACCCTGACGAAAACGCAGGAACCGTGCCTAGTAATACGCACATATTCAAAAACCTAACTACCGAACCACTCAGGTGAAACTAAATAATTCGCCCCTGATTAGGAACTTGTAATATGTCACAAAATCGGTTTACTTTCCGACGCAAAGAAAAACGCGACAACTGTGGGTATTAGATATTGAATTTACACACAGAAACTCAAGAAACTAAACTATTAAAGCACACAGATGATATAATAAAATTCTCTCCTGGTTAGGAACTCGTAAATCTCACAAAAGCGGTTACTTCCCTGTTGCTGCGTCTTTCTCGGTCGGCTACTACTGCACATCACCTGCGGCGCTTGTTCAATCACTAACCTGTGGCATGTGTCATCAAACATCGATCTTGGAAATATCGAATGACCGAAATCACAAAAATTACATTCCTATCTCAATGTTTTCATTTACCTAAGCCAATACAACACCGAGGACTTTAAGATGCATAACACACATATAGATTACACCACTCCAACACACCTACTGTGTTTATATCGGTTTCATAGCATATCTAGTCACAGCAGAAAGTGCATCTTCATCACGTCCACAATCCACGACTAGTACACCTATCCCCATGACGTAGCCATGTGCTGTGGCGTACACAAGTCCACTGTGTGTGCTGCGAATGAATGATCCGAACTTCAGATACTAGGCCTTCTACACTACCGCCGGAAGGCTGTGGTTAGAATTGTGAAAACGTGTTATATAAGTGGAGCAGCGATGAGTTATTCTAGTTGTCTTACGGATTGGAAATGGAGGAATTCACTTAAATAGGAGACTATGTGGACTGTTATAGCTCGCTGTCTGGGAGAAGAATCTCCAAACTGGTCGAGTGATGTCTGCCGCTACCACACCGATCTAAGAACGATGACGTTCCTAGTAAGCGAACGGTTTTAGACGTTTGAGTCAACACATGACGTAGAGGACAGGACTTATTCGTTCTGCAAAGGTGAATGGGTGGTAGATCTGACGACACAGTAAAATGATAGGGAGAAAGAAGTGTTTCAGAGAAAATCTGTCAGGGATGATGTTGAATATGTAGTTCCACAGTAGACAACCACCTCATGCTCATAACGACATACGCTGTATTGATTTCAGCTGTTTACTGCTTTATAGAGATTTGTCTGTACCAATCGAAACACGTCATTTAGTCCAATTAATCACGTCCCTTGTTACAATAGGTCTGCCTGTGTATAGGTGTCACATCACCCAGATGAGCAGTTGTTTCGAAACATTTACCCTACCACGGATACAGGCTGGAGACGGGGTTATATTGGTGTTAACCTTGGCTTCCATGGGACATTTGATATTAAATAAAAAGGGTCATGATAGCTGTTGATCAGGCGAATACTGCTGCAGACCACCTACTCCACATCATGTGTGATCTCTTCCCTAATAGAAAAGACATGTTCCATATTTCTAACGATCCGTGTGATAATGCTAGGATCACGTAACCACTGATGGAAGAGTACGATAGTGAATTTACGTTGTATGTTGCTCGCTAGATTCGTATTATCAGAACCTTTTGGAGCGCATCAAATAGGAGATATCATAATGGATAAAAGAATTAGTTAAAAATGATCAGAAAACTGTTACGGAAACAACGATAGAAGCGTGTTAGTTTCAAATATCTCTAAATAAATAAAGATTGAAGATTTAAAAAAAATCTCCCCATGGTGAGGGAGATGTTTCACTGATGCTTGAAATATAGCACGAACTTGAGTGCAGGATGCTTTTCAGTGGGATCTCCAACGAAACTCAGTCTCCACATCTGATAGAAAATCCAATGAGATTCCGATCATAAGTAAAGTAGCACCTTCATCGTGTAATACCGATGGTGACGCCCCGATGGGTGTGTCGCTAAACCAGAGTTAGTAAATACAGTTTTCCGAAAATCTCTCACCAAAGAATACGAGGTGGAATATTCCAGAATGCGAATCAAGAACGGCTGTTGGGATAAGTCAAACAAGGAGTGCCTTAATGAACGAATTAGTAAACACGATCATGTACTAACTCTGCGGTGATTAAGCCGCTTCCATTTCCTCGTCCTCCTCATCATCCTCCATCTCGTCAACGGCATTTAAAATCTCATTCGTGGCTACGGATAAAAATGAAACTTTGTATTAACCCACACCTCATTTTTTACAATTATATCCACTGAGAGAAGCTGCCACAGCTTCATTAACAGGAACGTGTGTATGAAGATATTCGAGCAGGTACATAGCAACTGACTGATGGGTTCAAAATCGTTTGTGCATGCATCAAACACATGCAGAAAAGACCTTATTCACCAAACCTGTTGCGATAATACTAAATGATTATGAGCATTGAATGTATGCTTGATCGTTCGTGCCTCCTGCTAGTTCAATGACATAATTTATTTCAAATCAGAATTTGCGCAATGGATTCTTATTTAGACCATACAGTGAATTCAATGAAAAAGGGAAGTGCGCGATCAGGTTGCTAACGTGTAGAATGAAAATCTGCTGTTAGAGGCTGCTGGAAACCCTCTTACTTAACTCAGCGTGGAGATACTCGTAATTGAGGAGCGCTTCATAACCATTTAATTCACTCGATCAAAATCTCGGTAATTAACAGAAGCACTGGGAATAGTCTTGTTCAGTTGTATAATTCACCAGCGACGTAATGCGCTTACTTATGTACTTCTGCATGCAGGACTCTCACTGGAGTGTCTCTGCAGTGAATTCCTGTTAGTGGATAATTTCGCCCGTGTTGTATACTTATTCTCTTGTAGCAGCGACACATCACTGGTGGTCTAAATTTCCTAGAACAACTCCGCTGTTCACCTACAGCTGGCGGGGCCTTAAGTGTGTGTGTGTTTTCATGCATGTGCCGTTAAGAGTGGATTACTTCCACCACATGCACTCTAGCAGACATATACACACTCACACAAACAGTGTCTATGAATTGTACTCCTACGTATATATATATATATATATATATATATATATATATATATATATATATATATGTGTGTGTGTGTAGGAGTTTGAGTCGCTGAGTCGTTTACAACTCATAGACACAGTTAGTGTGTATGTGTTTTAGTGCGTGTGGTGGAAATAATCCACTCTTAACGGCACATACATCTAAACACACACACACACACACACACACACACACACACACACACGCAGGGCCCCACCATAGGAAGCAATGCCATACCTCAATACTATATTTACAATCACGATTTATAAAACCACATACACTTTTAACCTGAAAATTGAGAGGACGACACTTGCATATGTTTTTTTTGTTTTGTGTTCCCGAAGGAACAAGGCTGGTGTGCACTGGCAGCGTAACATGGAAGTTGCTATCATATTTTTTGGGTATTACATCTCTCTCTCCTTCTAAGACACATTGGTACCAAGCACAAGTAAAACACGTCTATTCATCCCACAATGTTTGTTATCATGTTATTGTTTTGTCCTACCAGTATTACGTTATTGGCGAAGTCTCCTACTCGCCATAGTGTGTGGAACATACTAGTCAAATGTATGTTTAAAGTCTACTGGATGGTGTTAAGTGCTTATTTTGTAATATATTCAACGCAAGATTCAATGTTCTCGGTTCAACGTTCATTGTAGGAAGCATACGTTCACATCATGAGATTGAGACGTATGTCATTGTTTGTTTACAGGTAATGCCAACTATTTCAACGATCAGTACTACCGCTCAAGCTCATGGGATACTACGTACAGTTAGGCACAGACTTGGCTCGTGCAAAGGCATTGTGCACAAATACAGAGATGGCAGATGACCATTATAATGTATGGATTAGCTGGCGGCAATGGTGCACTCGCTCAACGTTTGTACTGGAAGAGATTTCCACGACGAAGTTGTCCCGAGAGGAAAACGTTTGAAGCCACTAATAGTCATCTTAGGGAACATGGGGCATTTGAAAACTAAAGAGTCTCTCTGTCCCTGTTATAGAAGGCTGCGAAACCATACGCAACATTCCTGGGATGCATTAGTGCACAAGAGATTCACTTGGTTCAAAATGGCTCTGAGCACTATGGGACTTAACTGCTGAGGTCATCAGTCCCTAGAACGTAGAACTACTTAAACCTAACTAACCTAAGGACATCACACACAACTATGCCCGAGGCAGCGGTCGCGCGGTTCCAGAATGAAGTGCCTAGAACCGCTCGGCCACACCGGGCAGCTTGAGATTCACTTGGGAGGTGGGTCGGTGCATGTATCAAAGCCTCGGGAGGCCATATTGAACATCTCCTGTGAGAAAGAGTTGCAAGTAGTATGCTGGTGTGTTCTGTTTGTGTGTGTTTCCCATGCTGGAGTAATGAGCTGTAACATGGAAACAGAGTGTTTCCAGACCCATATACATATAACATAATTTATTCGTCTATGTGTGAGGAATGTGGCATACAATTTGTGCCGTACATTTTTGTTACACCCCGTATATCCACGATTTGCTCTGTCACACTATTCGTATATTTCATGCAGCAAATGAGGGTTGGTGTTTATTCAGTCAAATATTTTACACAGCTCAAAAGCTCCTCATGGAGTAACCACTGCATGACTGCCTAAAGTGTTGCCATTTCTAACAACTCGTCTGCTATGAGGTCAGCTCGTTTATTTAAAATCAGTGACTGAATAAACACCAACACTCATTTGCTGCACGAAGTATACAAATAGTCTGACAGAGCAAATAGTGGATATACGGGGTGTAACAAAAATGTACGGCACAAATTGCAGGCCAGATTCCTCAAACATAGTCACAAGGGTAGTAACAATTGTAACGGAGAATGTTGCGCCCCTAATACCTCCCCTCATCCCTCCCTCTCCTCTTCCCCACCGGTACCGCACGATCGTTTGGCTTACCTCGTACTGGCGGGCAAACTGCTTGGTAGCGACACAGTGGTCGCATTCCACAGTGTTAATCACATTTTCCTCAAAGCCGGGTGTCCTTCATGATTTCCTGCTCCTTGGAACGACACTGTCTCAGACAAAAGGTGAGACACTGTTGAAATCATTGAATGCTGTAGTTATCGGCGGCGGGGATAGATCTTCTGACACAACCTTGTCGTCCGCCGCTCGTTGCCATTTGCCTATGCGTAAGTAAACACCATGTCGACGAGCTCTCGGTTCGAATGCGGAACCATCCCGCCTCACCATGTATCTGTGTACACGTTCCTCAGCAGCTATACCAAGGTGACCTCTTGGGGGTAGTGGAATAGGACACAGTTGTCAAGAAATACGAAAGCACAGTAAACTTGAATTTTGAGCACCAGGGCTGCGGGATGTTTGTCAAGTAGAGCATACAGCAACACAGTGAGAGGAGACTGTAGTGAACTCCGACATCAAATGGTGAGACACATACATGGTCAGTAAAAAGGGGTGGTAGTTGGCTTGCGAAGTTGTCTCCTGCACTATGGAGTGACTGACAGTTTCAGACATATGAACAGCTCCAACTCTCTATGAATTGTGAAATGTACCTTGAGCTCATCCCACTGCATCAGCATTACTTGCTGAAGAGTATTCCCCCTAGACTCGTCCATTATCATCTCCCTCCATTCATCGTGTAGGAGGCTATGGACCTAGTCCTCAGCTGTATGCTTACAGATAATACACTTGTTAAACTCCTCTATGTCCAACAGCAATATCTTGTGCGCTGAACACATTTCCTGCCAAAATAAAGATACTACCTTCCGCTCCAGCTTTTCTTCCACCATTTGACAAGTGGGGATGGGGGGACAGGAGGGGAGATTAGCTATATGATAGTGTCGAGCTCCCTCTGGTGCCTTCTGAAGCAGTCGGTCTTCGAACATTGAAGCGAGCATACACAAATGTGACAGGAAAAAGTGGGGGCAGGAGCCGGAAAAGGTGGGGGCCTGGGGTGGCGGAAAGTTGGAGTGGTGGAGTGTGGAGGTAGCTGTAGGACAATCAAGCAACAGGATAATAACACTAAGAAAACATTTCCACCCAAAATAAATAAATAAATAAAGACTGTACCTTCCTCTCCAGCAACTCAACACAGATTGAGTCTTTTTCCTGGCAATTCACAAGTGGGAAAGGAGGGGAGGGGATAGGGGGAGTGGGAGAGGGGAGAGTCTGACAGCGTCTTCTGGTGGTGGTATTGTAAACTAGGGATCCAAAATTTAAAATTTCTCGCCATTTTCTTGAAATTCACACATTTTTTTGAATTTCCTGCTGTTTTTATACTTTTAATTTGTATAATTAATTTATATATCCATTTAATTATTTTGCCTATCTATTCAATTGAGATGTCGCCACATCCACACCACTGGGAGAGTAGGTGGGGGGACCACCCGAGAAGAGCTGCCACCTTGAATAAATTTGGCAACAATGCAGAATGCACTAGGATGAACTTTGCTCCCCTACTGACCTTATGTTTCCTTCGTCAGTCCTTTATACTGTTCCATTCCTATATGTTTAATCACTGTATTGGAACTTTTGCACTTCGATGAGAAATGATTGAAGAACTTATGATAACTCAGCAACTACTTTGTGAAATAAGTAGTTCATGTTTTGATACAAACAGCACATTAAAAAGAAGTGTAACATATTCCCATAGTGGGTAGTATTGGCTAAAAGTAGAAGAAAAGTTCCAATAATGATATGTCCGGAAATCAGTACCTTTTCAGATATAGACCACTCTCTCCTCTGATTGTCATCTGTATCTTATCCTAAAGTGGACACGCCCGTGAGTACCATACATATTGGCATATCCTTCAACTAATCTTTTTAGTAAATCACATACTCCTTCAAATACACTTGGCGCTGTTCGAGTTGCTTCACATGTGTTGGTCACACACCCCCGTAAAGCCTACACATCGTCAGCTGGTTGGGTGTACATCAATGCCTTTAAAGTTCCACATAGCCAGAAAGCCAACGGATACGGATCTGGTGAACAGCGTAGTCACGCTACCGAAACTCGTCGACCAATGCATTGCCCATGGAACGTTGTGGTAA
This sequence comes from Schistocerca cancellata, assembly GCF_023864275.1. Taxonomy (NCBI): domain Eukaryota; kingdom Metazoa; phylum Arthropoda; class Insecta; order Orthoptera; family Acrididae; genus Schistocerca; species Schistocerca cancellata. Next base: position 88,467,507 of record NC_064627.1, on the reverse strand, counting down.
GGTACTGTCGTACAGTCCATCGAAAATGGGGTGGTACCGCGTTGTGGATAAACAACCGTCGTCTTTCTGCAAGGGTAACGTTCACCAACAGCGCTGATAATTCACCACGCAAAAATCGGTGATACACAGCACGTGTTAATTTTGGTAAAGTGTACTCCCCTTTTAGTCTATCATCGACAATTCCTGCCTATACAGTGACCAGAAGGCGAATATCTCCTGGGCAGAGTTAAGGATGAAAAAGAAAGGAACTAGCTTTTAGCTTTTAGACGTATGTGGCAGCTTCAAAGCCCTTTAAATCAAAACATCTTGACATATTCGCCTTATTTATTTGTTAGTATTAGTATCCATGTACAATGCATCGTCAAGTAAAGTATTATCATACGCGATGTCATCCCCCCAGGATCAAATCCACCCCGAGAATTTTTGTTCTCACAGAAAAGCCTTATTAGCTATTAAATGTATGCTCTTGATGCATGCGATATTGGATATTGTTTACTATGGCTGGCGCATCTTCTGGATTTTGGGCACAGGATCAGGGGCTTTAATTTGTAAGTTACAAGATGCGGCTGTGTCAACACCTTGGAGCTTAGAGAGCTCACTGCGCTGGGGAAGTAGGGTTAACTCGTAAAAATGCGCGATATAGATCGAGATGTATTGATTTAAATGTTTTTGAAGCTGCCATATAAGTTGAAAAGCTATTTCAATTCTTTTACATCCCTATCTCTGCCCAGGATATATTCACCTTTTTAAATACTATGATAGGGGCATTTCTCATCCTGGTTCCCAGCTTTTACTCTACCATAATTTTGAGATCACACCGCCACAGCTTGGTAACCGAAGTAGATTTTTGCTGACACGGGTGACGACTGATCCGGTATACATTATTGTACTGTCTGAAACATAGAAGTGGGGCGCATAAAACAACAATACATGCTTTTTGCACGTAAAATACGTATGAAGAAAGATTTAAGAAAGCGAGTTATCAATTTTATCGTAGGAATGCATTTTTTATTTATTTGAATCGCTTTAAACCGTTTCGAACATTCAGCACATATAAAGAAAGAACTTTACGTCCTGCATTTAGCTCAATTGTAATTTTGATAACGGATAATAGTTATTCGGTAAAATTTGATGATGAGTTTTTTCGTTTATCTCCTTAGTGCAAAGTTTGAACCGATTCGTATACAAGTTTGAAGTACAGAAGTGGCACACTTCAAAAACTTTCAAGAAAAACGTTCCTTGCACGTATTTGCACGTAAAATCCGAATGGAGCACATAAAAATGCTGCCATTAGCCGAGCGTTAATTTCATCCCAATTAAAATCTGCTGTAGGAATTAATCGATTCGCACAATGTTCCAGGGTGCCAGCCAAGGTTTGTCGTTCAAACCTTGCTTAATATACTCTAACGTAGCTACCTTAGACAGATGTTCGAATGGCTATACGAATGGCCACAGGTCCGGACTAAAACAAAAACTTGCCAGCCGATGTTCCTAGCTCAAATAGGAACCGAGCACGAAGACCCCCTAGAACCGTGATTCTACCCGCGGTGTTCTCAAACATATTTCGTACAGCCCTTAACCATTGTAACGATACTGACGTAATCCTGATGTCTCACGCCCATGTTCCTCGACGATTTGCATCCTCTCACACATGTGTATTGTGGTAATTTACTTTGCCATCTCTTAAGAATCCTACTTCAACTGTAAATAAAGTACGGCGAAATGCTGTTCTTCAGCAACCTGTTGTAGAAGCGATTGGCAGAAATGTAATCGGTTATGCTGGTTTGCGTTCCGTATGATAAGGCTAGAGCACCTACTCGTGCAGAACTGACAATGCTAGAGTGTGGCTGATAACAACAGAAACTCCAGTTCTTCGCACACTTTTTTCAGTGACATCTTCTACTGTTGGCAATATTTGCCCCTCCATCTCCGTCGTGATGTTTGCCGTGACTCGTTGTCTTTTCCGCGAATTATCCGCTGTTTGCAAGTCGTTGGAAAACTCTGCTGAAGATTCTTGCAGACGGAATGGCGTGCTGCGGTTGCCGTTTGGCAAACAGTTCACGGGCATGGCGATTACTACCATCGCCTAGCGCATGATCATGTCTGCAATTTTCTCATGGGATAGCAGGTCTCTTTTGCAATATTTACTATACAGTTTGTTCACATCACAAGGAATGACTTATATTGTTCTGCTGACTTAGTGCATGGGCAGCACAGCCTCAACTGACTTACGCGGTAGATCGTGCGCTACTGTGACTGGTACTAGCGACATCATCAGTGTCCTGAAAATTAGAACTGTGCATACACGCGCAATGCAGTGCAACTGTAAGATGTTCTACACTATCCATTACAACATATCATTCGTCACAAGTACGACGGCCCATACCTCAACAGGTATTGCTCACCGGACGTACAATTGCAGGAACTTCTAGTTTTGATCAATACTAGCTCGTTTAGGAATATGTGACACTTTTTTTGTTAACGCCAGCTATGTAACAGATCAGTTCCTGGTGTAGTGTGTTGTGTGTTCGTCCTTCCCACTTCTGGAGTCTAGCGCTGGTATCACGTGGACAGGGACTGTCCTTCATACCGGAGTAGGTGGGCAGGAGTATCCCTAATATTCGCAAATGGATGATGGTCTGAGCGGACAGTGCTGGTTTCAAGGACGAGTAAAATTCCCGGGACAGCTCGTGCCTTCCAGAACCTGCTACAAATATACTCCTGGAGGTCAGACTTGAGGCATAAAGCTTGTAATGGGGACCTTAAAAATGGTTGAGGGAAAGACAAGTCTAAAACCTCTCTCTGACGCTGGATAGATTACACTGTACTGGTTTTCCTTTACTTTATCTTGTTTCGTTACTGATAGCCTGCCGCTGCTAAACTCTACTTTGGTGACCAACTTGCATTCACATCACACACTTTTTATTTCGTGCAAATACACAAAATTGGCCAATATTTGAACACCTGTTACCAGCATAATTTTTATGATATTCATCGTGAGTTTGTTAATCGATACAAATTGTTTATCATTAACGAGCAGCCACCTACAGGAATATAAGCAGTTTTGTATGCTAAACGTTGTCGCTTTTTAAAAATATATGCTACAGGTTTAGCTTCCCAAATGACTTGTCTTATTAAACATAAAAGGGCTATCTTTAGCCCGTATAGTATTTTAAATTATAAAATCGTTTTACAATTTGGGATACAAACATAAATCAGTTTATATGGGTTTGCTTCAACTGTACGTTTCCTGCCCTCAATTATAGATCCTGAAACACTATTGTATAACCCTAATTTCATTTCTGGCTACTTAATGATAATTAATAAATGGACAGATAGCTTCTCTCGGTCTTTCAGCCCTGTGAAGATAATATAAAGAGTGCGAATTTATTTTATGTGACAGCCAGCTTCCTTTCCATATCCTCTCCATTTTCACAGATAATCTCTGTATAGTTAGAGTCTGTGAGCAAGTGTATTTGAATCTGTGAGAGAAGCAGAAGTGTGTTGTGAGGTGTATTTGATCTATACCTTCGTTTTTCCAGAGAGTTTGTTCCTCCATTACGCAGAGCGCTTCCTGGTGGTTTTATTTCGGTTAGTGCAACTAGTTGTTGAATAAGTGTGACAAAATCATTTCATCATGCTTGTAGACAATTTAGAAATGTCTTTGTTTCGTTCAGTTGAACTGTGATAGTAATTTTCGTGAGGAATGCGTGGAAAGGCACTTTGACTTTGTTCGTGCCAGAGGCGAACATTTGCCCTCAGCAATGGTCTCCCTTCATTAACTACCTTCCATGCTTTGATCAATAATGATGTACCTTATTAAAATTGACGAAGTTTCCTTTCGATCTGAATACTTTCCCGCTTTTTTTGACCAGTTTTAAGTTTTTTGCTAAGACGAGCGAGGTGTAAAAAGTAATATTCAGTTTGGAGTTGTTCATACGACTTTCTCGTCTTCAGCTATCTCTCGTATTCTAGTGAGATCAGCTTGTGCAGCTCGGATTATTCTCACACTTTGAGGAGCGACCTTGTTTACAGCTTCACTGTCACGTGTGGATGAAATGATAAAATTACAAGTATAGGCTATACCAGTGTGCAGAACATTTAATGCGATGCTCGATGAACCCTATTTTGTGTGGTTTTTCTTAGTTCGTCTGACAAGTACGGAATTTACCATCCTTAGTGTGCAATCTCTGATTCTGACTTAATGACCTATCCTGCTCACCCAAATAGTTTCATTCGTGGTGGAACGGAATGTTTCGTTCATATTTTAAGCCATGTAAATACCCGATTTTCTCCTGCTGTCATCTTAAAGTCCTTACGATGGTTTCTACATTGTAATTAGTCGTTACACTTGCAATCATTGTAAGTAAGAGACTGTAATTTTATTTATTATCAGAGTTAACTTGTGTATTTAACGTCTGATATTGTTCCTCATACTAAATTGACAGTGTCAGTGTAATCCATCTTACCAATATTTCCATCGCCCCTAAAAGATAAATGAGAAAGTTTATCAGATTCAGTTTGAAAGAGAATAAAGTTTTTATTTTCATGTAATGCAAGTGACGTCTACGAGTAGTTGGACCAGATCAGAGGAAGTGTTTCCATTGCCTAATTTTTGCATCAGATTTTCTTATAACTGAATCCCGCTTACCCGAGATGTGGATGCGACAGAAGTCAAGTAACCAGCCAGCTTCTCCCAGGAGGGAAAAGTCTATGGTATATGCAATGTAAGTAAGTTGAGCCTACCTCGGGACGTATGAAGACGGAAAGTGATGGTGAAGTTGTATCAAGCAAGGTGACTCCTCTTTCTTGAATATATATATGTACCTCGGCAATGCGTAGGCGACGTTATTATCGACGACGTTGGCAGCGCATAGTGCCTGTGTACAAAGCTCTGAAAGCCACGGACGTTGACTTCGCTGGGCAGTTCAATAAGCAGCAGCTTATTGGAGGTCCGATTGTGTTTTGAGGACTGTGATTGCAGTTTACCTGTGAAGTGTCTGCTGTGTTTGGAGGTAGTACATGGTTGACTCTTGCTGTAGTGTGGGGTGATCATGCAGACTACGGTGGCCTTGAAGCTTTCCCTGATGGAAATATTCTTGCTTGGAACACGTGGAGTATAACAGATGCCGTACAGTACTTTGGTTCCAGATAAGCCGTTTTTACTGTCTACCAGAAGGAAGAAGAAGTTGAATGCTGACATTTGATTATTTGGGTCAAAGTAGGCAAAGGAATTTTTAAAATAAAAGTAGTTGGTTACTGTATGCTGTATTATAGACAATAAATGTCAATTCCTTATATCCCTTTCCAAATTATTTACCTCTAAAAAAGTAAAAAACATTGATCCATTTACCTATCCTCTTAGCGCGTGCGTTCAATTGAAAAAGCGGTTGGGGTGTTTATTGGTCGCGCCAGACCTCTCGCGAATTTTCTCCCCTTCTCCTGTTCCATTCGCATGTGGTTTGCAGGAAGAACGATTGCTGGTAAGCACACGTTTGGCTTCTCATCCTTCTAATATTATTGTTGAAGTCTTTTCGTGAGATGTATGTAGGAGGATGTAACATATTGGCTGACTCTTCTAGGAATGCGAGCTCTCGTCACTTTAAAACTAAACCATACGGCAATTCACAACATATCTCTCGCAGCATCTGCCACTAGAGTTGGCTGAGTATCTCTGTGAAGCTTTTGTCTCCATTATTGGACCTGTAACGAAACGTGCTGCTCTTCTTTGGATCTTGTTTGTTTTCTCTATCAGTCCTATCTGGCACGGATGACATACTGATGAGTTCAAGTACTGGTCGAACGAGTATTTTGTAAGCCATTTTCTCTGTTGATGTACTACGTTTCCTGACGATTCTTCCAAACAATCTCAGTTCACTATCTGCTTTACTCGCGATTAATTTTATGTGGTCGTTACACATCATATTGCTACTACAGAATTTTTTGGAAGCAACTGCATCCAGTGATTGCTCTACAATTTTGTAATCATACAATAAAGGATCTTTCTGTCTGTGTATTCGCAATACATTACCTTTGTTTACGTTTAAGGTTAATTACCACTTCCCGCACAAAGCACCGATCCTCCTCATGTCTTCTTGCATTTGGCTAGAATTTCTAGTGTCACGAGTTTTCTCTATACACACTATATGATCAAAAGTATCCGGACACCGCCAAAAACATACGTTTCTCATATTAGGTGCACGGTGCTGCCACCTACTGCCAGGTACTGCATATCAGCTACCTCAGTAGTCATTAGACACCGTGAGAGAGCGGAACTCACGGACTTCGAACGTGGTCAGGTGATTGGGTGTCACTGTACGCGAGATTTCCACACTCCTGAACATCCCTAGGTCCACTGTTTCCGATGTGATAGTGAAGAGAAAATGTGAAGCGACAGGTACAGCACAACAGCGTACAGGGCGACCACGTCTATTGACTGACAGAGACTGTCGACAATTGAAGAAGGTCGTAATGTGTAATAGGCAGACATCTGTCCAGATCATAACACAGGAATTCCAAACTGCATCAGCATCCACTGCAAGTATTATGACAAGTTACTCTGGAGATGGGAAAACTTGGATTTCATGGTCGAACCCACATATCACGTCGGTAAATGCCAAACAACGCCTAGCTTGGTGTAAAGAGCGTAAACATTGGACAATTGAACAGTGGAAAAACGTTATGTGGAGTGAGGAATCACGGTACACAATGTGGCGATCCGATGGCAGGGTGTGGGTATGGCGAACGTCCGGTGAATGTCATCTGCCAGCATGTGTAGTGCCAACAGCAATATTGGGAGGCGGTGGTGTTGTGGTGTGGTCGTGTTTTTCATGGACGGGCTTGCACCCCTTGTCGTTTTGCGTGGCAATAACACAGCACAGGCCTACATTGATGTTTGAAGCACATTCTTGCTTCCCACTGTTGAAGAGCAATTCGGGGATGGCGATTGCGTCTTTCAACACGATCGAGCACCTATTTATAATGCATGGCCTATGACGGAGTGGTTACCCAAAATAACATCGCTGTAATAGACTGGCCTGCACAGAGCTCTGACCTAAATCCTATAGAACATCTTTGGGATGTTTTGGATCGCCGACTTCGTGATAGGCCTCACCGACCGACATCGACACCTCTGCTCAGTGCAGCGCTCCGTGAAGAATGGGCTGCCTTTCCCCAAGAAACCTCCCAGCACATGATTGAACGTGAGTGGAAGCTGCGTGAGTGGAAGCTGTTATCAAAGCTAAGGGTGTGCCAACACCATACTGAATTCCAGCATTACGATGGAGGGCGCCACGAACTTGTAAGTGATTTTCAGCCAGGTGTCCGGATACTTTTAATCACATAGTGTAACAGCATCATCCGCGATCAGCCTCGTGGAATTTCCAACGTTATCTACAACGTTATTTTTACATCTTTTGAAAATTAATGGTCCTATAGTGCTGCCGTGGGGACCGCCGGAAGTTATTTCTACGTCTGAAGGCTCCTCTTCGTTCACAATGATATCCTGTGTTCTGTTTGCTAGAAACTCTTCAATCCAGTCACACAGTTGGCGTGATGTTCCATAAGCTCGTATTTTGTTCGTTAGGTGGCCCTGCGGCACCGTGTCGAACGCCTTGGGAAATTAAGGAACACGACATCTGCCTGGGTGCTTGTATCTGCTGCTTTGTGTCTCGTGGGCGAGTAGAGCGAGCTGGTTTTCACACGACCGTCGTTTTAGGAAACCATGTTGGTAAGGGAAGTGGGTAGCGGAATGAAACGTCACGTGTTGAGAGGGTGTGTGATTCAAAAAATGTTCAAATGGTTCTGAGCACTATGGGACTTAACATCTTAGGTCATCATTCCCCTAGAACTTAGAACTACTTAAACCTAACTAACCTAAGGACATCACACACATCCATACCCTAGGCAGGATTCGAACCTGCGACCGTAACGGTCGCGCGGTTCCAGACTGAAGCGCCTAGAACCGCTCGGCCACACTGGCCAGCAGGGTGTGTGATGTTACTCGGTGATTACAAAGTCGAGTCAAGTTCATAATTAACTTGTTGACGTGCGTCCACTTGTCAGTGTGATGCCTGAAAACATGCACTGATTCGGTTAGGGAGGATACAATAAAGCAGTTGCATCCTCTCCTGGGGCAAGCTGCCAACAAAAGTTTTAATTGGTTGTTGATATCCTGGATACTGAGACGGAGTTACGAAAAGACTGCGTGCATTCAGACCGTGACACGGGGCACGGACGAAGGAAACGTTTGAAACAGATGAAATGCTGGTGACAGGATGTGTGAGAGATAAAATGAGTCATAGTAAATGATGTTAATAGTTAGTTACCAGTGTGTGAACCATAGGTATAACACTTTGCAAGGATATGAAATGGAATGATCACATATGTTTTGTCACGGGTAAAGCAGGTGGTAGACTTCAGTTTATTGTTAGAATGCTGGGGATGTGCTATCAGTCTACAAAAGAGATTGCTTACAAATCACTCGTGTGACCCATCCTAGAGTATTGTTCAAGAGTGTGGGACTGTACCAGATAGAACTAACAGGGTATATTGAACGTATACAGAGAAGGGCAGCACAAATGGTCACAGGTTTTTTTAATCCATGGGAGAGTATCAAAGAGATGCTGAAGGAACTGAAATGGCAGACTCTTGAAGACAGACGTAAACTATCCCGGGAAAGTTTATTAACAAAGTTTCAAGAACCGGCTTTAAATGATTACTCTAGGGATATACTACAACCCACTACATATCGCTCACACAGGGATCATGAGGATAAGATCAGGGTAATTACTGCATGCACAGAGGCATTCAAACTGCACTCCATACGTGAATGGAGCGGGAACGAACCTTAATAACCGGTACAGTGGGACATATTTTCTGCCATGCACCTCACGGTGGTTTGCAGAGTATATATGTAGATGTAGATTTCTAACATGCTACCCCATGTTACTCGGTGCCGTACCATCTTCGTGTTGACGTGTTCGGTATGTTTCACAGAGTTCAGGAACTTTGCATTGTGAGAGGCTTAGCGCGAATTTCAGACAGTGAAAGCACGGTCTCGCTGGAGGAACACCACTCTGGACTAAGGTTTGGTGACCTACAGATGTTGATTTGCCATTTCATCGAGCTGCAGCACTTACTTAGGGGAGATGTGAAGTGACCTAGTAAGTCTCGTCCCCGTCCTGTCGGGACTGAGCATGGATTCTGAGGCTGAAGTCAAAAGAATGAGAGAACGCAATAACAGAGAAGAATATTGTATTAGACTCATCTTTCGTTCAGAGCATCCTTGTCGAAATCCATATACAAGTCCTTGGCAAAACTGGGCTACGTTAAGCAGTTTAACATTTCACTATACAGGGTGTTACAAAAAGGTACGGCCAAACTTTCAGGAAACATTCCTCACACACAAAGAAAGAAAATATGTTATGTGGACATGTGTCCGGAAACGCTTACATTCCATGTTAGAGCTCGTTTTATTACTTCTGTTCAAATCACATTAATCATGGAATGGAAACACACAGCAACAGAACGTACCAGCGTGACTTCAAACACTTTGTTACAGGAAATGTTCAAAATGTCCTCCGTTAGCGAGGATACATGCATCCACCCTCCGTCGCATGGAATCCCTGATGCGCTGATGCAGCCCTGGAGAATGGCGTATTGTATCACAGGCGTCCACAATACGAGCACGAAGAGTCTCTACATTTGGTACCGGGGATGCGTAGACAAGAGCTTCCAAATGCCCCCATAAATGAAAGTCAAGAGGGTTGAGGTCAGGAAAGCGTGGAGGCCATGGAATTGGTCCGCCTCTACCAATCCACCGGTCACCGAATCTGTTGTTGAGAAGCGTACGAACACTTCGACTGAAATGTGCAGGAGCTCCATCGCGCACGAACCACATGTTGTGTCGTACTTGTAAAGGCACATGTTCTAGCAGCACAGGTAGAGTATCCCGTATGAAATCATGATAACGTGCTCCATTGAGCGTAGGTGGAAGAACATGGGGCCCAATCAAGACATCACCATCAATGCCTGCTCAAACGTTCACAGAAGATCTGTATTGATGACGTGATTGCACAACTGCGTGCGGATTCTCGTCAGCCCACACATGTTGATTGTGAAAATTTATAATTTGATCACGTTGGAATGAAGCCTCATCCGTAAAGAGGACATTTGCACTGAAATGAGGATTTACACATTGTTTGATGAACCATTCGCAGAAGTGTACCCGTGGAGGCCAATCAGCTGCTGATAGTGCCTGCACACGCTGTACATGGTACGGAAACAACTGGTTCTCCCGTAGCACTCTCCATACAGTGACGTGGTAAACGTTGTTACCTTGTACAGCAGCAAATTCTCTGACGCTGACATTAGGGTTATCGTCAACTGCACGAAGAATCGGCTCGTCCATTGTAGGTGTACTCGTCGTTCTAGGTCTTCCCCAGTCGCGAGTCATAGGCTGGAATGTTCCGTGCTCCCTAAGACGCCGATCAATTGCTTCGAACGTCTTCCTGTCGGGACAGCTTCGTTCTGGAAATCTGTCTCGATAGAAACGTACCGCGCCGGTTCAATCCCGTCTCCGGCCATGCTGATTTAGGTTTTCCGTGATTTCCCTAAATCGCTTCAGGCAAATGCCGGGATGGTTCCTTTGAAAGGGCACGGCCGATTTCCTTCCCCATCCTTCCCTCACCCGAGCTTGCGCTCCGTCTCTAATGACCTCGTTGTCGACGGGACGTTAAACACTAATATCCTCCTCCTCTCATCCTCGTACCGCGCCACGGCTATTGCCCCGTGCTAATCCATACATCAAATGGGCATCTGCCAACGCCGCATTTGTAAACATTGCACTGACTGCAAAACCACGTTCGTGGTGAACACTAACCTGTTGATGTTATGTACTGATGTGCTTGATGCTAGTAGTGTAGAGCAATGAGTCGCATGTCAACACAAGCACCGAAGTCAACATTACCTTCCTTCAATTGGGCCAACTGGCGGTGAATCGAGGAAGTGCAGTACATACTGACGAAACTAAAATTAGCTCTAACATGGAAATTAAGCGTTTCCGGACACATGTCCACATACCATCTTTTCTTTATTTGTGGTGTGAGGAATGTTTCCTGAAAGTTTGGCCGTACCTTTTTGTAACACCCTGTATAGATACCAACGTAAGACCTGAGTCCAGTTCTAATGCACTACTTTCGTAGAGAAAGTTGTGACGCTCCTCGAGTGCTGCTAACTGAAGCTGCTCGTCATCTGGGCTAGAGCTGCGGTCGGGCAGCCTTTATCCACGCGCCGGTGTCGCCACAGCTCGCAGCTCAGGGGGCGTGGCAGTCGTGCGGAGTCGGTCGCTGTCGGACTACAGCGGCATCCCTGAACCTCTGGTGCCAACATCTGTACACGGAAGGATTGCCCTTTGTGTGGTGTCGACTGTCCATGAAACCACAGGATCGCTGTACGCTGTTGGAATAAACCACGTTTCCACATTATTACATTTCTTGTAGGTCGTATTGTAAACCATTTCCACATATACGTCATTGCCTCTTTAATCTGCAAACTAAATACCAGAGGTGGCAGTGTGCACTCTAGTGACATTGTACCTTTAAACTTAATTAATGATGAAACCATAATTAATTTACGATGTGGACATAATGAAGAATCTGAAAAAATCATTACTGCAGATGTCGTTCATTGCTATTAACTGCTTGAATGTTCGGCTATTGGTAACTCTTCAGTTTCGCCGATAATAGACACTTCTGCAGATGCGACTCTGCTTAACGACAAGAATGATTTCACGATCCCAGTAAACAAGCAATTTCATATTATTTATGTTTACTATCTTCGATGGTGTCTACATTCTGTTTTAGTTTTCCAGGCATGATTAACTATGACTGTTGGCACATTGATATCTATATAAATAAAAAAAATTAAAAAAATAAAAAACACAATAAAAAAATAAAAAGATACCTCCATACCCTACAAGAAATACCCTTCCCCTCTTCCTTCATCGTGTTTTTGTGGGTTGGCGCACTCACGCTATTCCCGTTTATTGTGTTGTTTCTTCACATTTTAGATGGGGGGGGGGGGTGGTTATGTATAGTTAGGAAGGCAACGCCTGAAGAGGTGAGAGTTCATTTTTGTTTGGCAGGGACACAAGTGGCGGTACCCCTTAGGGATGGCTATGATTTTGTTTTATATCATCTGTTAGGTCAAAAAAATAAAAGAAATAAAAAATAAAAAACAAAAAATAATAAAAAAACAAAAATAAAAAAAATTAAAATACGGTTCTAGGCCCTACAGTCTGGACCCTCGCCACCGCTACGGTCGCAGGTTCGAATCCTGCAGCGGGCATGGATGTGTGTGATGTCCTTAGGTTAGTTAGGTTTCAGTAGTTATAAGTTCTATGGGCTCATGACCTCAGAAGTTAAGTTCCATAGTGCTCAGACCCATTTGAACCATTTTTTTCGTCGCTTCTCCAGCACTCGCGGTACAATGAAAGTAAAACAGTGTTGTTTCGTTTATACCAGTGTTATTAGTTTCACGAAAAAATGAATAAAAAATTAACTGTACATTATCTAAGAAGTAGCCATAGATTGTACTGCACAAGGCATAGGCAGCTAATAGCTGTCGCAGAGAGATGAACTGAATCGAATCATGAAGATTTAGAGAAAATTCCTGTTTTTGCTCTATTGTGAAGTAAATAAATTTAAAACAATCGTAAACACACAGCAGATAGCGATGCAACGTTTCAAGATACCATACTGAATAGTTTCGAAATGTTCTATGCTCACAGCAGACAACTCAACTGCCTAAGAAAATAAAATATTTTATTCCATTCCACATTATCAAAAGCCGTCTCAGAATCTACAAATTCAATGCATGATTCTTTATTTTCCTAAATCTGCCATGTATGATTGACCATAGTACTAAAATTGACTTTAGATTGGTCCTTCTAACAGAAATGAGATAAGAGATACATTTTATACCATAACTGAAGCTCCTGAGGTACACGAAGGTTAGGCATTCTGATTCCTCGGAAGTAAAACAATGCATGCCGCCGGAGCAAGGGGGACACAGAAGGCAGATAAGCGCAGACAAAGTGGGTGTTCCTGTCCAAAAGAGTTATCTTTAACCTGAGGAAGAAATTTCTTGAAGGTATTTTTGTTTGGTGGTGAATCACGGATTGTGGGATAACCGGAAAAGAAGAGAACTGAAGCGTTTGAGATGTGGTGCTATACAAGGATGCTGCAAATTAGAGGCAATGATACGGCGAGGAGTGAGGAGAGTTGGTGAGAAAAGGAGTACATGGAAGACACTGGCAAGAAGAAGGGTCAGGATGATGGGACGTGTGTTAATACGCCAGGGAGTAACCTCCATGGTACTAGAGGGAGTTGTAGAGCCGGAAAACTGTAGGGGGAGATCGGGAGTCGAATACACCCAACAAATAATAGAGGACACAGGGCACAAATGCTACTCGAGATGAAGAGATTGACACAAGATGAGGATTACTTGTGACTTTTCTAAAAAAGGCTTTGGCGAATGTGGTTAAACTAAACTGGTCTGATGTTTCTTTAGTTTCCGTATGATCGTTCATGACAAATTTTTTTTTACTGCTTATAGTAGTTGCCATAGATGAGGTCGCAAAATAAATCATATTAGTTTCTCTTTCAGATTCACGCTTATTAAGATATGCCTAGCTACTGTGCTGTGGCCTGATAAATCTCGTATTGAAGTCCACCGATTCGTCAACATATGCGGAGGACGTCTACAAGCTAGCTTTTTCGAAGTTCCTATGAACATCCTGGCTTGCTGCTGACTGACGTAATAGTCCAGAATATTTTAATAAGTGTGGCGTTTCCGATTTCTAGATTAACACTCTGCAGTCTACCTTGCAGTGTGTGGCAGAGGGCATATATTATGGGTCATTTTTCTGCCCTGTTCTGTTCCAGTGATAAATGGCGAGAGAGGCTTTCTTTAAGTCTCAGTAAAAGCCAAAATTTATTACATTTTATCGTCGCGGACATTTCCTGGAGTATATATCACAGGAGGTGCATGCCGCCCGTACCTTATTCGAACTTACACTCTCATAATTTCAGCGTTAAGCCTGTCCGTGGTGCGTAATACCTCTCTCCTGTCACTGAAGTTGGTAGAAAATTTCCATGCCGCTCACACACTCACATAGCAATGTCGTCACGTAAGACAAAGCTTTTCTTTCCTTCTTTGGCTCTTTTGTTAATCCTACCTTGTCAACGTTCTGAACCTGTGAGAAATACTTAAAAATTTGTCGGACGAGATTTATGTTAGCTACTCTGTTGCATTCCATAATGAATCTCGGTCTCCTCGTCTGAGAAATGACATTGATCACAAGGACACACCACGTTCAGTAACGATAAAAACATTTTTATTAACGACACAATTCGATTTTTGCTGGAGTCTACAAATCCGACGAAGTAAAACTAAAGCCGTAGAAGTGATCATTTACTTCATTTACGGTTACGATTTAATATAGGTAACAGGCGATGATCGATCACGACACTCGGAGAATAAACACGCAAGTAACTGCGCTTCCTCGGTGCTCCATAGCAAATGAAGGTCGTACGGTATAGTACAACAGCAACGCAGTGTCCTCTGGAACGCATTCAAAAGTATTTTTGTGGTCCAAAAAATACCACGAGACCAATTTTTTCCACCTCAGCAGGGGAGTACTCAGCGCGGCTGACTGCCTTGAGGAAGATTGCCTTGAGAAGTTTGATTCCCGGTGCTGCCAGTGTTTTCCCATGATGTAAGGACTGGAAGGGGTGCACTCAGGCTCCTGATGTCAACTGAGGAGCTACTTGACCGAACAGCAGCAGCTCCATCCTGACAGCTGACCTCACGACCCTCAATACCGCTTCGAATGACGCCACTGGCGGAGGAGGACACGGTGCTCGGCCGCTACTGATGGACAGATTTTACGTATGAGAACATATTTAAGTTATTTCTATTTTTCAATCTTTTTCACTACTACTGGTTATTAAAGTTCAGTTTCCAGCATTTAGTTTCCAGCGTGCTCTTCGGTCGAAGACTTGTTTCATGCAGGTCTTCGTGTTAATCTACCCTGTGCAAGCCTCTTTATTCCGCATATTTACATAATCCAGCTGACACGCGGTTTCTTATTCCCTTTCAAAATCTTTGACCATGTGTGTAAGGTGCCGGAGTTGTATTAGGGCAATGAGAAAAGAGCTATATCGTGCATCTTGTCGTAAATTGTATCATGGAGGATGCGGAATTCGGACAGAGCGCAATGGTTAGCACACTGGACTCGCATTCTCGAGGACGACAGTTCAAACCCACGTCCAACCATCCTGATTTAGGCTTTTATGGATTTTTACTACGTCACTTAAGGGAAATGCGGGATGTGTCCTTAGAAAGGGCACGGTCTCTTTGCTTGTCCATCGTTCCCTAATCCGAGTTTGGGCCTCGTGTCTAATAACCTCGTTGTCGACGAGGCCTGAACACTAATCTCCTGCTCTACGATGGATTCAGTAGGAGGTCAGTGGGAATGTCAGAGAGGTGCCTGGAACTGCATAGTACGCACCATAAATAATTTAATTAAGATACAGCAATGGAGAATCAACGCAATTCAGGCACGTTTGGAGGAAGCAAAGGGTAGAATTGATAAGGATTAGGGATATAGCGGTTGTAGTACGATTAGGAACTGACAGCTGGCAGAAAGGAAAGGAAAAAGAGGACAAGATCTGAGAGTTTCGTTCTGTACAGATAACATCAGCTGCCAAAGTGATGAGGGGCATGAAGGAGAAGTAGATGGAGGAAATATAAAGCAGTACTCAGGAAGGCTAGGCGTGTAAAAAGTGTGAAAGAGAAGGAAGTACAGCAGCTAGGGAATAGCCTTGGGCGAGGTGTAGACCTTCAGCGGCGGGAAATGCTAGGGTCAGAGTAACAGGTCACTAATAATTTCTTAACCCAGTGCAGGGCTGAGTCAACAACGCCATGCTCTACGATGCGAACACAGTGCCGTAAACGTACTGACGCAGGGCTGGGGATGCCGCTGATAACGGCTGAACTCGGACATGTTGGAGTGGCACCAGTGGGACTACTGACAGAGCGAGCTCCACAAGGCAGGAAGGCGGGGCGTAAACCTGAGGGGGGGCTGGCAGAGAAAATTCCTGAAGGCACTGTAGATTGGTCTGGGGTCAAACCTGCTGTCACTGACAGTAGCATTAGCGGTAGGCCTTTTTTCCTCGGCAATATATAGGAATTCAAAGTAGTTTGTATCACAGGACGCTGATGTAGGAATACAGAAATCGAACATTGCTTTGATATGAGAGCGCAAGCGATCATCGTAGGACTTTCTTAAAGGGGGTAAGACCATGTATATATGTCAACAAAGGACTACAGTGTAAGCTCAGGCATGACCGTAGCGTAGTTATTTATAAAAAACATTTGAGAAAACCAGATACTGAACTAACTTAGAAGACAAAAAAAGGATAATCATTCTTTGCATGTAGTGATCACCTAGTGAAATCATTTCTTGTCGGTTCCATGTACGCTACCCACGTTCACACATCAAAATAAAAGTTTTGCATCACCCTGATTCCCAGAACTCCTGAAGACAGACGTTGACTGTGGATATTATATCACAAACACGGTCCCTTTGACTGTTCAGAGATGTCACTAAACCCGCCCGAAAATGTAAACTACCATGCATGAGCAGCGCCTATTAGACGGAGGGGGTCCGACAGCCGATCAGTTCCAGCCATTCCACCAGGAAGCAGGTACACGGCTTGTGTTGTCTGTATTTCAACCATGCCTACACTGTCAATACCGCGGTACAATCGCGTCCGCATTGTTACTTTGTGCCAGGAAGGGCTCTCAACAAGGGAAGTGTCCAAGCGTCTCGGAGTAAACCAAAGCAATGTTGTTCGGACATGGAGGAGATACAGATAGGCAGGAACTGTCGATGACATGCCTCGCCCAGGCCGCCCAAGGGCTACTACTGCAGTGAATGACCGCTACCTACAGATTATGGCTCGGAGGAACCCAGACAGCAACGCCACCATATTGAATAATGCTTTTCAAGCAGCGAGGTACAGATGAGCCCATCAACATGCCGAATGGACCTCTCAGGATTGGCATCACCTTCTCTTTACCGATGAGCGTCGCATATGCCTTCAACCAGATAACCGTCGGAGACGTGTTTGGGGGCAACCCGGCTGGCCATTGTGGATAAGCTGTTCAAGGCACTACAGTCTGGAACCGTGCGACCGCTACGGTCGCAGGTTCGAATCCTGCCTCGGGCATGGATGTGTGTGCTGTCCTTAGTTAGGTTTATGTAGTTCTGTTCTAGAGGACTGATGACCTCAGAAGTTAAGTCCCATAGTGCTCAGAGCCATTTGAACCACTTTTTGAGGCAACACGATCAGGCTGAACGCCTTAGACACACTGTCCAGCGAGTGCAGCAAGATGGATATTCCCTGCTATTTTGGGGCGGCATTATGTGCGGTCGACGTACGCCGCTGGTGGTCATGAAAGGCGCCATACTACGACCGAAAGCGTGACCATATCGGCAGCGTATTGGCGAGGCATTCGTCTTCATGGACGACAATTCGCGCCCCCATTGTGCACATCTTGTGAATGACTTCTTTCAGGATAACGACATCGCTCGACTAGAGTGGCCAGCATATTCTCCAGACATGAACCCTATCGAACATGCCTGGCATAGATTGAAAAGGACTGTTTATGGTCGACGGAACCCACCAACCACTCTGAGGGATCTACGCCGAATCGCCCATGACGAGTGGGACAATAAGGAACAACAGTGCCTCGATGAACTTATGGATAGTATGCCACGATGAGTACAGGCATGTATGAATGCAAGAGGACGTGTTACTGGGTGTTAGAGGCACCGGTGCGTACATCAATCTGGACCACCACCTCTGAAGGTTTCGCTGTAAGGTTTTACAACATGCAATGTATGGTTTTCATGAGCAATAAAAAAAGGCGGAAAATAATGTTTATATTGATGTCTATTCCAATTTTCTGTACATGTTTCATAACTTTCGGAACCTAGGTGAAGCAAAATTTTTTTTGATGTATGTACGTACACCGATCAGTTATGCGCATCGAGAAGAACATCAGTAATTATCTCACAAACAGAAGTATTCACGACCATGAGGAAAGAGCGTGGCTTAAGTCACATTTGCCACGAGTAATCAAACAAAAACCACAAAGCAATATTTTCTGCAAGGGAATGCAACTGTACAATAAATTTCCCAACGAGATTATACAGAAAACTAAAATTCCGAATATTTGAAAAGTCGGTTGGAACATGCCTCTTTAATCAATCACATTGCGAAGTCAGGAATTTTTTCATAACACAGAGAAGAGAAAGATACAAAATTAACATAAAATAATAATAAATGTGATTCCGTAGTAAAGTGTTAAAATTGTGATTCTCACTGGAAAATACTATGCCTACGATATGTGACGGAAAATTCTAACCTGTTTTGATTTTATTGAGCTCATGTCATACACTGTGTTGAGGGCACAACTTAAAGAGCCCGACAGAGTGAGGTACGTATGCTCAAGATCCCGATGCCACCAATAAGTGTAGGTGTGTGTTGTGCGGGCAGTGACCAGTGATGTGATAATAATGAACAGTACGTATGTATAGATTATATTACCAGGAGAATGAATTAATTAATTTAGAAAATTGTTTCCACTATCAATAAATATGAAATGTTCGACAGAGTTTTGTATACAAAGTATGGATGAATAAACAGCTAACTATACAGGCTCCGGCTATTTGAATATGCTTACTGTACTCAGCTTTGGCCTTTCTCTATGTTTTTACGCCCTACGTTTCCCTCCATTAGAAAACTGATAATTTCTTGATGACACAGAATGTGTCCTATGGATCGTTCCCCTCTTTTCATCAGATTGTATCGTAAATTCGTTTTTCCGTAACTCTGTTCAGTACCTCCTCTTTAGTTCTTCAAATTTCTTCTGCAGCAGCACATTCCAAAAGCTTCTGTTCTCAATCGTCCACGTTTCACTTCAGTGCAAAGCTACCCATCAAATATCTTTAAAAAATACTACCTGACAAACTTACATTTGATATAAAAGAATCTATCCTTAGTTTAGAAATACTTTTCTTGCTGTCATCTGTCTGCATTTTATATCCTCCCTACATCAGCCATCATCATTTATTTTGCCTTCCAAATAGTTTCTTGCTATCTAATATAATCCCCACAGCATCCCCTGATCTAATTCCAATACATTCCGTGACTCCTGTTTCACTTTTGTTGGTTTTCATATTATAACCTCTTCTCAAGACACTACGTATTCCGAGCAACTGCTCTTGCAAGTCCTTTGTTGTCTCTGACAGAATTACAGGTCATCGGAAAATCTCAAATATTCATTTCTTCTCCCTGAGTTTTAATTACTTCTCCATAATTTTCTTTCGTTTCATTTACTGTTTCTGAGTTTATAGACTGAGTAGCATCCGGAATAGGCTAAATTCCTATCTCATTCCTTTCTAATTATAATTTCCCTTTTATGTTCTTCGAATCTTGTAACGCAGACTGGTTTCTGTATAAGTTGTGACTTTACGCTCCTTGGATTTTATGCCAGCTACTTTCAGAATTTCAAAGAGTATATTCCGCTAAACATTGTCAAACGCCTTCTCTTAATATATTCCCTGTATTCTCTAAATGTACGAATCCCTCAGTTGATCAACGTCTACTTCATCTTGCCTTTGTATAACATTGTCTTGAAGTTCATTTCCATTGCATAGCCCTTCTACACAGGGCTATTCAAAAAGAGGAAATAGATTTCAAATATGTGTTGCTTCGAAGCTACAAAAGATAGAAACACAATTCCAGCCTTCCTGGAAAGAGTAAATTCAAATTTCTATGCATTCGGTGTGAGCACCACGTGTTACACGACAAATATCAAAAAGGTGGCTCATTTCCTGCTACACGCAAAGCAGCTGGTATTTCATTATCGAAATCACAGCTTCAGCAATGTAATGTCGCAGACTTTCAAGAGTAACAGGAATAGGGGGTATAAAAGCGTTGACTTTTGCATAACCCCACCGATAAAAGTCACAAGTGTGAGGTCTGGAGACCTGGGCGGCTACCAGCGATGAAGTTCATTTTCTGCTCTGTTCCTGCCAGGAAATGAGCCACCGTTTTGATATTTGTCGTGTAACACATGACACTCGCATTGAATGCGTAAAACTTTTCTCTTTAGACAAACGTTGCAATTGTGTTTCTCTCTTTTGTAGTTCGGAAGCAATAAGTGTTTGAAGACTCTTCCTTCTTCTTGAATAGTCCTGTATATTCCTTTTACCATTCAGTTTTCCATTTTTTCTCTTTTCTTAGTAATGGCTTACCATGTAAGCTCTTTATATTCATAGAGCGGATTCTCTTTTCTTCAACGGTCTGTTTAATTTTTCTAGAGGTGGCACCTATATTTCGCCCCGTCATAGATGCTTCTATAGCGTTGCATATTTCCTCTAGCCGCCCCCGCTTAGCAGTTTTGCACATTCTGCCACCCTCATTGCTTCAATACACGAATGTAACAGAGCAGAAATTATTTACTACCGGTACGAAGTTCCCGCCGCTACGCACTGTACAGTGGCTTGCGGAGAAATATGCTGGTGTAGACTTTGATGACGGGGCTCGAAATTAATTATGGCTGATTGCACGATCGGGTGGAGGGGTCAAGGTGCAGCAAACGAGACGGCACTTGGATGCTAGACAACAACTGATGAGCAGCCATCGCTTTCCGAAGCGAACCTCCGCCAACCAAAGGGGTGACGATGCCACATGTGTGTCTCTGCTCACCACACAGCATGATGACAGGAATTTTAGTCGTGTGTAGGTAACTGGGCAGGTGGGGGGAGAGGGCCGAATCACGGTTCTAGGGGTCTTCGTGCTGGGTTCCTATTGGAGCTGGGAGCATGGGTTGAAAGGTTTTTGTTGTAGTCCGGACCTATGGCCATTTGTATAGCCATTCGAATATCTGTCTTAAGGTAGCTACGTTACAGAATATTAAGCAAGATTTGAACGACAAACCAGGGCTGGCACCCTGGAATATTGTGCCAATCGATTAATTCCTATGGTAAAAGATTTTAATTGGTATGAAATTAACGCTCAGCTAATGGCAGCATTTTTATGTGCACCATTCGGATTTTACGTGCAAATACGTGCAAGAAAGTTTTCTTTTGGAAGTTTTTGAAGTGTGCCACTTCTATACTTCAAAGCTGTATACGAATCGGTTCAAACTTTGCAATAAGGTAGATAAACTAAAAAACTCGAAACCACATTTTTTCGAAATAACTTTTATCCGTTATCAGAATACGATGGCTTAAAATTGAGCTAAATGCAGGACGTAAAGTTATTTCTTTACTTGTGCTGAGTGTTCGGAAACGGTTTAAAGCGATTCAAATAAATAAACAATGCATTCCTACGATAAAATTGAATATTCGCTATCTTAAATCTATTTTCATGCGGATTTTACGTGCAAAAGCATGTTTTTATGAATTGTTTTATGCGCCCCACTTCTATGTTTTAGCCAATAAAACAATGTGTACCGGAACAGTCATCGCCCGAGTGAACAAAAATCTATATCGCCGGCCGCGGTGGCCGAGCGGTTCTAGACGCTTCAGTCCGGAACCGCACGACTGCTACGGTCGCAGGTTCGAATCCTGCCTTGGGCATGGATGTGTCTGATGTCCTTAGGTTAGTTAGGTTTCAGTAGTAAAACGTTCTAGGGGACTGATGACCTCAGATGTTAAGTCTCATAGTGCTCAAAGCCAAAAATCTATATCGGTTGCCAAGCTGTGGCGGTCGAATCTCAAAATTATGGTAGAGTAAAACTTGGGAACCAGGATGAGAAATGTTCCTATCATAGTACATAAAAATGGGAATATATCCGCAGTGGAAAGGGGCAGTGTAACACGTGATAGTCCATCCACTGGAGTCATTCTGCCGCGGCTGCCCCTAGCAGGAGCTTCTGGGTGCACATACAACATTTAGCTTTGATTTTTATTTTACTTTATTAACGGCGTGAGTAATTCACTATCAGGTTGGTGAATAAGTTCGTAGCGTTTTCATTTTACACATTGGTGGTGCAGTAGCTATGGGTTTATTTATCGACTGTCATTTTCTTTTAGTTCACTGTTGCTCTTTGAGTTTACATATTGTCATTTTGTCATTTGGAGATAGCAAGTGGCACTGTGGACGCTAGAAAATGGGGTGCCAAGTGGAGAAATCGGAGCATTTCCGACATATTCTTCTGTTCGAATTCAATGGAGAGCTGACAGCGGCGGAGGCAGCCAGAAACATTTGCACCCTGTATGGGAACGAATAATGCCATTGGACAGACCGCGGTAAAAAATGGTTTCCACGTTTTAAGGAGCATCGTTTTGACATTAGTGCTTCCCTACGTCCAGAAAGCCCTTTGGGCTTCGATGAAGATTATGTGAATGCGTAACGTCCGTTCTTTCGGACATATCCGAAAGATTAGACACCACGTGGAATCCGCAGCTGTGATTGACACGTATCATGTAAATTCAAGGTGGGGGGAGGTGAGACGAAATGAAAGGGAAGGAATTACTGACGTCAACTGCATCGTGACTTTATGCGGAATCACCGGCGACGAGTTAAAATTTCTTCCGAACCGGGACTGCAACCTGGGATCTCCTGCTTGCTAGGCAGTTGCGTCAGCCACTGCGCCACACAGAGGCAGTGTTTACCACAACTCTGTGGAATGTCTCGGCGCGCCCCCCCCAGCAGACCTACACTCCCACTAAGCAGTCCGCATCCATATCCTGCATGCTCGCTTTTTTGAGGTTCGCACAGGAGGTCGAACTTTACTGTGCATCCGCACTGTAGGCGGTGGATTCATGGGCAATGATACGAATCAGTTACATGAATGCGCGGTGTCAGTCCCTTCATTTCCACTCGTCACCGATTATTCTGCATAAACTCCCAATGCAGCTGACATAAATAACTCCTAACCTTTCATTCCCTCCCCGCACCCCTACCCCTCCACTTTCAAATTTGATTGATCAAGACTGTTTAAACGCATTAATCCACAATAGTCCAAGTCGGCGTACTCGAAAACTGGCAGATGTGATGCATTGTGATCATTCCGCCATCGAGCGACATTTGAACGCTTGGGGAAGGTTCAAAAATCGGATGTATGGGTATCAAGCCAAAATCACAAAAACCAGTCGGAGACCAGCTTGTCATCAATTATTGGCCAGTGAACAACACCGACCTATATCGTGATTAGGGACGAGAAATGGTGTCTTTACGCTAAGAAAAAGAAAAGAAAGAAATGGTTGAGTCCAAAAAAGGGCAACTCCTCTAGAAAGACCTGAACGCATCCACGAAAGATAATGTTATTCATCTGGTGGAACAGCGACGGTATGGTGTACTATGAATGGTTTCCCCGAGATTTAACCATCATTGCTGACATTTATTGTTAACGGCTGAGACTCCTTGCAGACTTAATCCAAGAACAACGGCCAGCAATACCGCGTAAATTGATGTTCCTTCAAGATAACGCCCGTCCGCACTCCGCTAAACTGACAAAAAGCGTTATACAGGAGTTGGATGGGAAGTCATTGCCCACACACCTACTTCACCTGATCGTCCTTTCCCACTCTATCGAACAACCTACAAGGAACTTTCTTTCCGGGTGAAAATGCACTCCAAACATGACTCGACGAGTCCTTCACTTCAAAATCGTGTTGTTTCTACAGTTGCGGAATCGAAAAGTTACACCAGTGTTGGTAGATTGTTGTAAATGGTGAAGGAACATACAGTACTGATTACTTAAATCTGTGCTACGTGCATCCGTTGTGTTTATGAAAGTAATGGAAAACCGCTAAGAACTTACACATCAACCCAATACTACATTATTCTTTATGGGTTACACGAGAACAATATTACGTCAAAAAGCGACAGCGAGAGTTTTCCGAGCATATAAATTTTTCTGTAGATAGCCAGAAACAGAAACATTGTCCCAACGTAGCGCTCATCGCAGCATTGCCAGTTAGCTAGGTCAACAGCGGTTGGAGTGCGAAGCGAGGGACGGAGAAACGGAGCATCACCACCATAGCACCGCTACAGGATCACCGCCACTGGAACCTCAGAGCGTGGTAAACTTTCTCCTGCACTGGCGTACCACCGTACACATAGTTTCATGATTATGTAAAGTTACAAAGTGCTCCGAAAACTGTACGAGGCACTGTATTCCACGTGCCTATAAGGCAGCGTTGAGGCAGGTGTTGGAGCGGTGCTCGAGAGCAGGGCGTTTGAGTGGGATGACGTGGGGTGTATGGCACCGTATCTGACTAGCGAACGATGCAGGGAGTCCACTGCCAGACCGCGAGCATCTGTGTGCACAACTACAGCATCTCTCAAACTATTCAGTCACGGACATGAATGCAGGTATCCCCATGACCAAAAAAAAATGCTGCCTCGCCACTAAACAATACGAACATGCTCTCAAAAGAGTAAATGTTAGTTGCGGCGCATCAGTGCACGGGTGTCCATCAGAACTGATCTGTACAGTGGCGGTGGAAAACAGACTGAGGTCAGCTGACCACTCCATTCTCGACGCCATCGAGTGAGAGGTGACACGCTGGACACATTCCGAGTCAGTTTCTGTGAGTGTTAACGGCGAGTGCGCTGTGAACTACAGAAGATGGCTATCATCATTGCAGTTTGGAGAATAATAATGTTATCTTGCTAATACACTCCTGGAAATTGACATAAGAACACCGTGAATTCATTGTCCCAGGAAGGGGAAACTTTATTGACACATTCCTGGGGTCAGATACATCACATGATCACACTGACAGAACCACAGGCACATAGACACAGGCAACAGAGCATGCACAATGTCGGCACTAGTACAGTGTATATCCACCTTTCGCAGCAATGCAGGCTGCTATTCTCCCATGGAGACGATCGTAGAGATGCTGGATGTAGTCCTGTGGAACGGCTTGCCATGCCACTTCCACCTGGCGCCTCAGTTGGACCAGCGTTCGTGCTGGACGTGCAGACCGCGTGACACGACGCTTCATCCAGTCCCAAACATGCTCAATGGGGGACAGATCCGGAGATCTTTCTGGCCAGGGTAGTTGACTTACACCTTCTAGAGCACGTTGGGTGGCACGGGATACATGCGGACGTGCATTGTCCTGTTGGAACAGCAAGTTCCCTTGCCGGTCTAGGAATGGTAGAACGATGGGTTCGATGACGGTTTGGATGTACCGTGCACTATTCAGTGTCCCCTCGACGATCACCAGTGGTGTACGGCCAGTGTAGGAGATCGCTCCCCACACCATGATGCCGGGTGTTGGCCCTGTGTGCCTCGGTCGTATGCAGTCCTGATTGTGGCGCTCACCTGCACGGCGCCAAACACGCATACGACCATCATTGGCACCAAGGCAGAAGCGACTCTCATCGCTGAAGACGACACGTCTCCATTCGTCCCTCCATTCACGCCTGTCGCGACACCACTGGAGGCGGGCTGCACGATGTTGGGGCGTGAGCGGAAGACGGCCTAAGGGTGTGCGGGACCGTAGCCCAGCTTCATGGAGACGGTTGCGAATGGTCCTCGCCGATACCCCAGGAGCAACAATGTCCCTAATTTGCTGGGAAGTGGTGGTGCGGTCCCCTACGGCACTGCGTAGGATCCTACGGTCTTGGCGTGCATCCGTGCGTCGCTGCGGTCCGGTCCCAGGTCGACGGGCACGTGCACCTTCCGCCGACCACTGGTGACAACATCGATGTACTGTGGAGACCTCACGCCCCACGTGTTGAGCAATTCGGCGGTACGTCCACCCGGCCTCCCGCATGCCCACTATACACCCTCGCTCAAAGTCCGTCAACTGCACATACGGTTCACGTCCACGCTGTCGCGGCATGCTACCAGTGTTAAAGACTGCGATGGAGCTCCGTATGCCACGACAAACTGGCTGACACTGACGGTGGCGGTGCACAAATGCTGCGCAGCTAGCGCCATTCGGCGGCCAACACCGCGGTTCCTGGTGTGTCCGCTGTGCCGTGCGTGTGATCATTGCTTGTACAGCCCTCTCGCAGTGTCCGGAGCAAGTATGGTGGGTCTGACAAACCGGTGTCAATGTGTTCTTTTTTCCATTTCCAGGAGTGTAGTTAGCTACAGACGCAAGGATCAGCGACTGCGAGGCAACAGTGAGGAATGCGGTACCACAAGCGACTGATTCGATAAAGTTAGGAGATATGGTGCAGAACAACCAGATGAAAGAAGAGAGAAATATACTGAGGAAAATACTAGGCCCTAATAGAGGTGGCCAGAGATGGATGGGAAGACCTATCACAGACACTATTTATTTATGTCCACAACGCGTTTCGAAGTTTTAAAACTGTCATCAGATGGATTTGCATGTGTTTGTATGAGAGACGTGTGTGTTGTGGTACGATTTTGGGGTAACTTGTGAGACTGACTCAAATGGCCACTCGCTACTTTCTCTATCGTAACACACCACATGTAAGTGGCCATATTTTTTAAACAAAGATGGTGTCTTTGTCTCTGTGACAGCCACCCGTAACATGTTCATATGACGTCAATAAACTGAACTATGTTGTTAAACCACGATGTGAACTCCTCCTGCTCTCTGCATCCATTTTTAATTTCAACAGACCGTCGACCCATGACATGCTCATAATATTTGTCAACGTGATGATGATTTAAGATTGAAACTAGTCGGCAGTAATAAAAATTGTTAAAGTAACAGATTTTGGCAGTCTTTGCATGTCTTCCCTGTAACATTTAAGAGCGCTGAAGTACTGCATGCAGAAAGTAGATGGTAATCTACTTTCCTCAAAGAACAATGATAGCTGACTGCCAGGTTGATGAAGGTAAATCCACAACGAGCAGGTTTGCAGAACTGGGACCAAATTAATGAAAAAAAAAGTGGTTGATAGGGAACCGTACACATTAAAACTTATAAATTGCTGATTTATATTTTCTGTTAAGCAAGGCAAGAAGAAAGATGACAATTACGTCTCTGCGTCGCTTGCCAGAATGTAAATGTATTACGTATTAAATATTTCATGTGGTACCCTGAAGGCACCTGCATGATACATTCTTGATGCTTGGCTGTCGGCTGTGTAGAGTCACCACTCATAAAATGCGAGACTTTCGCGTTGGCTGTGATACTGGAAGGCAGACTTGATTCTCCGCACTAGGGCTGGTCGTCATAGAACTGTTGGGTAGTCATCCAGCTGCTTGTCGTCTCGATGACACCAAATTTTCCAAAGAATAACTCTCAGTGTGAGAATGATTCACGCAGTCATCTTACAAGGAACCCCTTGAGACGCAAAAGGCCAATGATGTTCATGGGTTTATGGCATTCGACGCACCACATCTTGTCTGCCATGTAACACAACATTGGCTGCTAATGGCAACGGGGGGTGGGGGGGAGGGGGTCGTATATCTACGAGAACAGTTGCCGAAGTTGACAGTGTACATGAGGAACACAATGACGATGATACGTGCTTAACAAGTGAAAGTGATACTGGAACAAGTGTCGAGCCATGTAGTTCATCATCATTGCCGGACGGGGAGCCATAAATACCATCTCCAGTGAAACTTAGTAAGGGACAATCGTCGTCCGGGAGCGGGTACTAAACATAAGTACATACATCGAAGATCATCTGCACCATAGTAAAAACAATTATGAAAAGATTTCGAATAAATCCGCAGCAATATGACCGTGTGATACATAAGAAAAATTACTATTATTCAAGGGAGGAGAAGGCGCACTTGTTACAAAATCTGATGTTTGCAAGTTTCAAGGATGCTCGACACAATACGCAGGATGTGGTGATAGTTACCTACTACGTTATTCACATCAAATTGCACCCGATATAGGTTGTAGTGATTTCAAGGGAATCAATGGCTGGTTGCACTGCTTCAAACAATGCTATAGAATTGGAAGACGTAAGATATCTAAATTTCAAACAAAGTGTCAACTTGGCGATGCACAGAAAACTGCGAAATCGGCCCGAAAAGTTGTACGTGTGATAAATAAACTTATCCCAACGTTCAGTAGGAATTTGTTTTCGGCTCAGACCAATCGGCATTTGAAGAGGTAATGCACTCTAAAGGAACCCTAGAAATTACAAGTATCAAGAGAGTTTTATTGAGATCAACAAAAATCAGTGTCTTAATGTGTTCGTATACAATTATGGGGCCTGTTAAATTGGATAATAAATTGTCTGGAAAGTTATTTATTGTGCTGGAGGTCCTCTGCCCCTACGATTCTTTCTCGTGCGTGTGATCTTGCCTGGCAGGAGGGAACATTTACGTCACAGCAAGCAAGAGTGGGAAAATGGGCACAAGGGAACTAGAACTGTGATATGAGCACTACATCTCCTACATCTCCTCAAAATAACTTGATTTTTGCTTGATTTCTGGTCTGCGTATAAAAATCATACTCCTTAATAGAAAACTATGTTTCCTGAAAAGTGTGTGACACTGTAATTTATACCACCTGAAACCATCAGCCAAATTCAGACTGTGTGTATTTGTTTTTCCGTGCCTATGAAACATATTATCGCACTGGCTGCAGCTACGCCTTAAAGGATACCCAGTTTCACGACAAGGTCCACGAGAGACTGTTTCGCATTCCGTTGCGTGCCATCACATGCCATAACATTATCACCCCGTTGCATCAATATGATACCGTATGCACTCTTTAATTGTGGATACCTAGCTGAAAGTCTTGCACGGTTTGTAACTCCCAATGATTTCGCATTGAATCTCGATGGTGAGAACCTTTGCGATCACTGCGCAAATCATTTTTCGATCGGTGTTTCCGGTGCAAGTTATTGGTTTGTTTTGAACATTCTCGAATTTCGAATGTGTCCATTCTGTGAAGTGTAATACATACATGCCATAGAAGGTTGATCGCTGCACCTCCCGGACGATCACTTTCTGTCGCCATCCGGATGCACAGGGTGAGTCATTAGCAGATAATACACTCGTGGAAATTGAAATAAGAACACCGTGAATTCATTGTCCCAGGAAGGGGAAACTTTATTGACACATTCCTGGGGTCAGATACATCACATGATCACACTGACAGAACCACAGGCACATAGACACAGGCAACAGAGCATGCACAATGTCGGCACTAGTACAGTGTATATCCACCTTTCGCAGCAATGCAGGCTGCTATTCTCCCATGGAGACGATCGTAGAGATGCTGGATGTAGTCCTGTGGAACGGCTTGCCATGCCATTTCCACCTGGCGCCTCAGTTGGACCAGCGTTCGTGCTGGACGTGCAGACCGCGTGAGACGACGCTTCATCCAGTCCCAAACATGCTCAATGGGGGACAGATCCGGAGATCTTGCTGGCCAGGGTAGTTGACTTACACCTTCTAGAGCACGTTGGGTGGCACGGGATACATGCGGACGTGCATTGTCCTGTTGGAACAGCAAGTTCCCTTGCCGGTCTAGGAATGGTAGAACGATGGGTTCGATGACGGTTTGGATGTACCGTGCACTATTCAGTGTCCCCTCGACGATCACCAGTGGTGTACGGCCAGTGTAGGAGATCGCTCCCCACACCATGATGCCGGGTGTTGGCCCTGTGTGCCTCGGTCGTATGCAGTCCTGATTGTGGCGCTCACCTGCACGGCGCCAAACACGCATACGACCATCATTGGCACCAAGGCAGAAGCGACTCTCATCGCTGAAGACGACACGTCTCCATTCGTCCCTCCATTCACGCCTGTCGCGACACCACTGGAGGCGGGCTGCACGATGTTGGGGCGTGAGCGGAAGACGGCTTAACGGTGTGCGGGACCGTAGCCCAGCTTCATAGAGACGGTTGCGAATGGTCCTCGCCGATACCCCAGGAGCAACAGTGTCCCTAATTTGCTGGGAAGTGGCGGTGCGGTCCCCTACGGCACTGCGTAGGATCCTACGGTCTTGGCGTGCATCCGTGCGTCGCTGCGGTCCGGTCCCAGGTCGACGGGCACGTGCACCTTCCGCCGACCACTGGCGACAACATCGATGTACTGTGGAGACCTCACGCCCCACGTGTTGAGCAATTCGGCGGTACGTCCACCCGGCCTCCCGCATGCCCACTATACACCCTCGCTCAAAGTCCGTCAACTGCACATACGGTTCACGTCCATGCTGTCGCGGCATGCTACCAGTGTTAAAGACTGCGATGGAGCTCCGTATGCCACGGCAAACTGGCTGACACTGACGGCGGCGGTGCACAAATGCTGCGCAGCTAGCGCCATTCGACGGCCAACACCGCGGTTCCTGGTGTGTCCGCTGTGCCGTGCGTGTGATCATTGCTTGTACAGCCCTCTCGCAGTGTCCGGAGCAAGTATGGTGGGTCTGACACACCGGTGTCAATGTGTTCTTTTTTCCATTTCCAGGAGTGTATTTTTCCTCTCATAACTGTTAACACAGAACTTTCAAATCAATCTTACTAAACATTGAACTTGTGACTTCACATTCAAGGGGTTCTTTGCCAGATGACTGTGCACGTAAGCTCTCAACGACATTAGATCAATATACCGGGCGTTTTTGGAGTTAACATTTTTCAGGATATTGCAGTATAGACGAATTCTAATGAAATATTTGGTATAACATGGTCCAGCTTTTACAGCTTACAGAGATACAGTTGGTTATTGAGATAAGTTTTCATTTTGCTTGTTGGCACTTTAGTTGTTATGGTTTTATTTATCGGCTGTCATTTTTTGTTTGAAATTCAAATTGTGAAGCTGTGCTCGAGTTTACATCACTGTATTACTCAACTGAGGTTGTCATTGTGATTTGTTGGCCAATTCTGCTGTATCATTTAAGAGTGGCGCACTTATTTACGAGGGCTGTTCAGAAAGTAAGCTCCGATTGATCGCGAAATGGGAACCACAGTGAAAATTAGAAATGTTTTATTTTTAACAGTTAGCTACACCATCCAGCTACTTCTCTACGTAGTTGCCGTTCTGACTAAGACATTTGTCGTAGCGTTGTACCAACTTTCCAATACCCTCATCATAAAAGACAGCCGCCAGTGCTTTCCGCCAATTCTCTACGCTGGCCTACAGCTCGTTTTCTGTGCCAAAATGTTGTATTCATAGCCAGCGGTTCATGTGAGCAGAAATGAAACGCAGGGGGAGTCAATTACGGGCTGTATTGTGGGTAGTCAAACATTTCCAATTGAAAACGATGCAGGAGCATCTTCATTGCCCCTTCAGAATGCGGCTGAGAATATTGCCTTGTAGAAGAAACTGCACAACAGTTATGTAATGTTGGCTGTATAGCTTCAGGCGAAATTTCTCACCAGGTCTTCGTACTTGGCGGGAGACACTATTCTCTAGACAACTTTACGCGATCACTGTGAGCTCAGAAATGAGAGGAGTGACGTGATGCTATCTAGGGTCATACTAGAGACACTGCCCAACACATGTGTGCAAAACTTTATCGGATTATCATAGTCGTTTCCATTTCGCGATCAATCGGAGCTTACTTTCTGAACAGCCCTCGTACAAATGTTGGATATCCCTATAGGGTATCTATGTACAGATTTTGGAACGGAAAAGCTACGGCTGCTAGTAGAGGACACGGTAGACTTTGCTTAACACCTTCTATATGTGCATATTTGGGTTAGTTGTAAATTATAAAAAGTGGAAACATGTTACATGGAATGTTTTATTCGAACTAGTCTGTGCTGTCATATCAAATTAAACATCTCCAAATTCATGAAACTAATCGAGGATCGTGGACTCAGCTCGCAGGTCAATTTAAGGAACTGCAAGTCGTGCATTCTTTCGTCTATCTTCAGTGACACGACGAAGTGTGAAGATGAGATAAGAAGACAGATCACGCTAAGGCGAGCGGCTAGGAAGCAGCTCACCGAGAACTGGCAGAGCAGAGCGGTAACGAACAGCAGAAACGTTCGGCTTCTTGAAAAACTCGTCTTTTACGCCTTCATTTATGGTTGCGAAACGTGGATACTTAAGGCCACGGATAAGCAGCGTATTGATGCACGTTGTCTTTGGTGCTGGCGCGGGACGCTGCGCATAAAATGTACCGAATGAAGAACAAATGTACCCGTTATTGAGCAAATCGGTATCTCCAAGCGCCTTTCTTCTCGTGTAAACGAAAAAAATATTGCAGTTCTTTGGACACATCGTGAGAAGAGATGGAGAAAATCTAGAAAAAAATAATCACGGGAGAGAAGATTGAAGGTAAGAGACCGAGAGG
Organism: Schistocerca cancellata; assembly: GCF_023864275.1. Lineage (NCBI taxonomy): Eukaryota > Metazoa > Arthropoda > Insecta > Orthoptera > Acrididae > Schistocerca > Schistocerca cancellata. The sequence goes on along the minus strand of NC_064627.1, from coordinate 88,435,214 downwards.
AAGAGCAGCGAGCAAGTGGATGGATCAAATGAAGAACATCTGCAGTCTACCTCTTCGGCATGTTCTAAGAGAAGCCGGTAATCGCCCAAAGTGGAGATATTCTGTTCATGGGTTCACGACACTCAGCAATGAGCATAAAGACTTGTGATGATGTGACCGCCTCTCAAAATATTCACTTTTAGTACTGAAACGTTCTGTACTGAGACCCTTTTAACTGTTAGGTCTCACCTCTACAGTATGTTCTATGGCACCTGATTATTCCAAAATTATGCCAATGATAAGAAGTAAAATCTCGATCTACCCCTGATAAAGGCCGTTGCTCGTACTTACCAGACTTGTCACTTTTTCTCAGTTTCTCGGCGATTCTCTTCAGCTCCCAGAGATCATTAGATTATACTAGAGTGTTTAAAAACATTCTAGGCCTCACCATTTCCCAAGCGTAATTCTACTTCTCATAGAGTGAACGTGATCTGAAACAAGTGTAATTTGCAGTTCGGCTTTCACTATGCTGTTCAGCTTCTGGTGTCTAGACGTCTACTCAGCCTAAAAGCAGAAGTAAGAGTCTGAACGACGATCAAATGCTTGTGACATTCCTCTGCTCCAGCTAGAAAGTTAAAGAATTCGACAGTCATGTAGAAAGCAACGTCAGTGGACGGTTATTTCACGGCTACCTCGTTGAAGTATTGTTGAGGCGTTATTTATGGATGACTTTCTGAAAAGAGGCTTGTGCAGCGAGAGAGGCATCACAAGGGGCAGCTGAGTTATGAGAAACGATCTACGTGTCCTTCTCATAAAGATAAGGCGGTTATTATTGAAGATACGAGGGTTTCCCAGAAATTAAGTTCCGATCGCTCGCGAAATGGACACTACTGTGAAAACCCGATGAAGCTTTGTACAGATGTGTTGGATAGTGTCTCTAGTATGACCATCAATCGCATCAAGACGTTTTTTACAGTTATGAGATCACAGTGAGCGAGTAAAGGTGCCTAGAACAACTATGTCTCCCGCCAAGTAGGAGGGCCCGCTGCAAGGCTTCGCCTTAATGGATACAGCCCACCTAACACAACTGCCACGCACTTCCTTCTTCATGGCAATTCTCAGCCGCACTTTGTAGGGGCAGTGAAGACGCTCCTGCAGCCTTTTCTGTGGGTAGCGTTCAATCACCCACAACACAGCCCTAATTGTTTCGTCCTGAGTATCATCTCTGTTCACATGAAGCGCTGTATACGAAGACAACACTTTGGCGCAGGGTATTCGCTATAGACCAATGTAGAGAATTATCGGAAAGCACAGGCAGCTCTCTTCTATGACGATGGTATTGGAAATGTAGTGTAACGCTCCGACAAATGACTAAGTCGGAGCGGCGACTATGTACAGAAGCATCTGCAAAGTGTAGCTAACTCTTGCAAATACACTCCTGGAAATTGAAATAAGAACACCGTGAATTCATTGTCCCAGGAAGGGGAAACTTTATTGACACATTCCTGAGGTCAGATACATCACTTGATCACACTGACAGAACCACAGGCACATAGACACAGGCAACAGAGCATGCACAATGTCGGCACTAGTACAGTGTATATCCACCTTTCGCAGCAATGCAGGCTGCTATTCTCCCATGGAGACGATCGTAGAGATGCTGGATGTAGTCCTGTGGAACGGCTTGCCATGCCATTTCCACCTGGCGCCTCAGTTGGACCAGCGTTCGTGCTGGACGTGCAGACCGCGTGAGACGACGCTTCATCCAGTCCCAAACATGCTCAATGGGGGACAGATCCGGAGATCTTGCTGGCCAGGGTAGTTGACTTACACCTTCTAGAGCACGTTGGGTGGCACGGGATACATGCGGACGTGCATTGTCCTGTTGGAACAGCAAGTTCCCTTGCCGGTCTAGGAATGGTAGAACGATGGGTTCGATGACGGTTTGGATGTACCGTGCACTATTCAGTGTCCCCTCGACGATCACCAGTGGTGTACGGCCAGTGTAGGAGATCGCTCCCCACACCATGATGCCGGGCGTTGGCCCTGTGTGCCTCGGTCGTGTGCAGTCCTGATTGTGGCGCTCACCTGCACGGCGCCAAACACGCATACGACCATCATTGGCACCAAGGCAGAAGCGACTCTCATCGCTGAAGACGACACGTCGTCCCTCCATTCACGCCTGTCGCGACACCACTGGAGGCGGGCTGCACGATGTTGGGGCGTGAGCGGAAGACGGCCTAACGGTGTGCGGGACCGTAGCCCAGCTTCATGGAGACGGTTGCGAATGGTCCTCGCCGATACCCCAGGAGCAACAGTGTCCCTAATTTGCTGGGAAGTGGCGGTGCGGTCCCCTACGGCACTGCGTAGGATCCTACGGTCTTGGTGTGCATCCGTGCGTCGCTGCGGTCCGGTCCCAGGTCGACGGGCACGTGCACCTTCCGCCGACCACTGGCGACAACATCGATGTACTGTGGAGACCTCACGCCCCACGTGTTGAGCAATTCGGCGGTACGTCCACCCGGCCTCCCGCATGCCCACTATACACCCTCGCTCAAAGTCCGTCAACTGCACATACGGTTCACGTCCACGCTGTCGCGGCATGCTACCAGTGTTAAAGACTGCGATGGAGCTCCGTATGCCACGGCAAACTGGCTGACACTGACGGCGGCGGTGCACAAATGCTGCGCAGCTAGCGCCATTCGACGGCCAACACCGCGGTTCCTGGTGTGTCCGCTGTGCCGTGCGTGTGATCATTGCTTGTACAGCCCTCTCGCAGTGTCCGGAGCAAGTATGGTGGGTCTGACACACCGGTGTCAATGTGTTCTTTTTTCCATTTCCAGGAGTGTAAAATGTTTCTGATTTTCACTATGGTTTCCATTCAGCGACCGATCGGAACTTACTTTCTGGACAACCGTCGAACTTGAGATTACTTATCACGATTTAGGCACGAGGCTAGGAGTGCGGGTACGATGCTACGCTGGACTCACCGGCCCTGACGTGCACTCGCCGGCTGACGATGGTGCCCACCGAGTTGTGGGCGGCGCAGCGGTAGGCGGCGCTGTGCACCTCTGGCCGGTACTGGTCTGCCGAGAAGGGCGCCAGCAGCAGCGTGCCGTTGTCCAGCACCTGCCGCAGGCCCGCCACCTCGGAGGCCTCGCTGCCGTCAGACACCAGCCACGAGATCCTCTGCAAGACACCAGGTGGGGTGGCCGTTAGTGAGGCAGTGTGGGTGCGACTTGTCTGCAGACAAACAAATCAGCTTCAGCCGGCAACATAGAAGCCACGCTGCCGTCTGGTACCAGCCGCGAGGTGCTGTGAAGGACACGAAGTAGTGAAACCTTCCCTTCTCCTCTATACCTCTTTTGTTAATGATAACCTTCCATTTTACAATAACCTATGTAACCTTCCCTTAGGATTTATATCTCTTGCTTAATAATAACAAATGAAATCTTCCCTTTGAAATTTATTCTCTTTCTCAACCTTCGCATACAAATTTAATTGCTGCTTATTAAAAGTGATTTTATGATTATTTCGACGAAACATAAAACGTGTCGTCATCGTGGCCCTCAGTCGTTATCTGCAATAACCCAAAACTGTTCCTTACCTTTTTTACTGTTACTGGATCGCCATCTGACTGCTTCATCGAACTGCGACATGAATATACTTACTCTGTTTTACTATATTCTATTAGCTGCTGGTGGGCTGTCATAATAAGTGGCTGTATTTATTACCAAAGCTGACGTTATTCTTTAATAGCAAAGCTGACGTTATTCTTTAATTAATTTGGCTGAAGTTACGTAATTCATTGTGCAACTTTTTCTTGACAACAATAAAATTTTGCGAAGTTTTACGTTGATGGTTTTTGAGATAGATTATTATCAGTAATGCAACATTGCTGGCAAAAATTAATTATATTCTGAAAACTTTCCATCAAACATTTTCTGCTAGTAATGAAATGATCTTACAAACTTTCAAATGGGACTTACTTTTTACAATAATCTTACAACTAGCAATGCGCAAACATACCTTCAGTAGTCTTGAGCTTCTCAAAAAATTAATTCAAAATATTAGTTCCTCTTGTTATAATAGTTACCTGATGTCTCTGTACATCCGTTTATAATCTCTTGTAAATCATAGCTAGTGGCTGGCAGGCACACTGCTCCTCTCAACTTCTCGCTTCAGACCTGCTACCGACTCGCTTCACATCTCGCTTACTACTGGCTTCCTACGAACGCTAAAGTGCGGTCTCTCCTGCCAACAATGCTTTTTGGTGCAGACAATCCCTGCTACCATTACAAAATGTATCAATAAGCGGTCTTTCCCGCCCTTTTTAAAATTATATCAATTTGCGATCTCTGTTGTCAGCAATACTTTGGTGCAGACATTCCCTGGTACCACAATTATTTCCAACATGACAAATATGAATTATTCCTACTTAATCCTATTAATAAAATATAAACTTCTTTCATAAATTGTGATTTGACAATATACAATAGAAATATACACGTCTTACAGTAGGATGTTCGTTAATGAGACAGTTTGGTTGGGAATGGTCTGCATATAAAGGGTAATGCACTTCCAGTAGATAGAACAGCACGACGTGAGACATGTAAACTGAAAGTTGAAGGTGAAGCGAGAATAACAGGTTAAAATGTGTTTTTCAAAATGATTAGACAGCGAGTAATAAAAAAAAAAAGGAAACCTTGCGATCAGAACCTGAAGACGTGCGTTATTCGACCGACTGCCGTGCAAATCATCGACTGGTATACGTAAATATCAGATACCCGATGCTCTACTACCTAATCGAATTACATACCAGTTGATGGATATAGAAGTCACATTAGTTGCGAAAGATAAAATTTGCAAAATGGTAAACTTTGGATACTTCTGACGAGAGTCGTCTGCAGTAATTTACTTTTATAAGATAAACTTTACATTTCCTTTTAATTGTCATTCATTATTCCATTGCATTAGTCAAAACAATTTATTTAGAGGATAATGTTATCTTCTTTATTAAATCAGTTCATGGAGATTGGATCAAGTTGAAGTCTTCATATTTCTTCATAATTAAGCTGACTGCCCTCTACTACACATAACTGGTTTTTTGTACTTTTTTGACATCTTGTCACGTAACATTCATATTCACAGCCTTAATCAAAAAATCTTAAAATAAGAAACATATTCTCAACTGAGTATTTCCAGTTGAATTATAGTAATAGCCTTCATCAAAAAATCTGAAAAGGCCGCTGTGGTCGAGCGGTTCTTGGCGCTTCTGTCCGGAACCGGGCGATTGCTACGGTCGCAGGTTCGAATCCTGCATGGATGTATGTATATCCTTAAGTTAGTTAGGTTTAAGTAGTTCTAAGTTCTAGGGGACTGATGACCTCAGATGTTAAGTCCCATAGTGCTCAGAGCCATTTGAAAATCTGAAAACAAGAAACACGTTCTCAACTGAGTATTTCCAATTGCTGTTATTAGTGCTCTAACTTCTCCATTTCTTAAACGAAGAAGATCAATTTATTATGTAGCAGTTTATGTTACACATTCAATATACTTATCTTTAGCTTTGGTTATATTTACATAGCATTTATTCTATCCCATTTGTTAATTTAAAGTCTGTCATTATATCGTTTTTCATTCGATATTTCGGCGTTGCTGCAGGAACACGCGCCTTGCAGTAATACACTGCAGAAAACAATACAAAATTGCGACTTGACGATCGGGGCAAACATTTTATCTTTCTGGAAATGTAAACGAGCACCTGAACTTTATATTTCCTAGAAGAGAAAGAGCAGAGGGGTCAAAAAGACGCAGGTTGGTCGCGATTCGCGGTTTGCCGACCTCTGGCTTAGCTGAATACCCGGCTGGTACCCACGTACCACATCAGTTACACGATTTGCAGACGTTTTGATAACCATCTCACATTTTCACATAGTAGCCCTCTCAATAAATATCAAAAAAGTTTCCTCTGGGGAAAAAATTCTTGTAGGAGGAAATTTTTGTACAGTGGTAGCCAAGACAAAACGTGTTTCTTTCTCCAAGCCTGTCTGTTAGACAAAGAATACCTGTTTCAGGCTGTTGGCTGCACAAACGCGCTACATGTAGTGACCAGTCTGAACTTACCTGCTGACGTACCTTCAGTTCAGTTTCATTTCAATTCGAATTCAATTAAATAAGATTCAGTTCAGTTCCGATTCGGATTCAGTTTAATTTCAGTTCAGTTCAGTTCGAATTCAATTTAAATTCTATTAAAATCTGTTCAAAACCGGTGTCCACTTTCACGAAGTTTAAAAACTGCCCAAAGTATAAACAATTCCCATCAGATATCATCCTACGTTTAGGTCTGTCCACTTCTTCTGTGCTGGGAAAGGATTTATGTCTCTGTCTATTTTTATTTGCTTATTATCCAAATGGTTCAAATGGCTCTGAGCACTATGGGACTTAACATCTATGGTCATCAGTCCCCTAGAACTTAGAACTACTTAAACCTAACTAACCTAAGGACAGCACACAACACCCAGTCATCACGAGGCAGAGAAAATCCCTGACCCCGCCGGGAATCGAACCCGGGAACCCGGGCGTGGGAAGCGAGAACGCCTTATTATCCAACTAGAATCATGTGACAACTTCAGTTCCTCTTATTTCCTTGTAGTTTTCTATTTTTCCAGTGCTCCTTCATATTCTCCCTATGTCGACTTTTCCTTTCTTCTGTCCATGTTCTTCCCGTTTTCTTATTTCCTCTGCTTTGAAAGCCTTCTAAATTTAATTTTTGTTCTTGAAAAGATATCTATTATTTCCGATTGTCTGTCATTTCTGTAATCGATACTACTGTCGATTCTTCTTCCTGAAATAACAGGAATATTTGTTTCGCGAACCTGTTATCATTCATTTGGTAGAGGTGTCCAAAAGCATTAACCTGCTATTAGCCATTACTTCTGATGTTTTTGTTGTGGTCTTCAGTCCGAAGACTGGTTTGATGGAGCTCTCTATACTACTCTATCCTGTGCAATCCTCTTCATCTCTGAATAACTACTGCAACATAAATACTTCTGTATTCATTTCTTGGTATCCCTCTACCACTTTTTACCCCTCCATACTTCCATCCGGTACTAAATTGGTGACCTCTTGACGTCTCAGAATGTGTCCTATCAACCTTCTTTTGGTCAAGCTGTGCCACATACTTCTCTTCTCCTCAATTCTACTCAGTGTCTCCTCGTTGGTTACATGATCGACCCACCTAATCTTCAGCAACCTTCTGCAGCACTACATTTCTAAAGCTTCTGTTGTCTTCTTATCTAAACCGTTTATCGACCATGTTTCACTTCCACACATGGCTTCATTCCACACAAATACCTTCAGAAAAGACTTCCTAACTTTGTCATTGCCAGTCTACGTTTTATATCCTATCTACCTCGTTGATCATCAGTTATTTTGTTGAACAAATAGAAAAACTCATCTACTACTTTAAGCATCTCGTTCCCTAAGGTAATTCCTTTTGCATCACGTTATTTAATTCGTCTACATTCCATTATCCTTCTTTTGCTTTTGCTGGTGTTCATGTCATATCTTCCTTTCAAGACACTGTTTATTCCGCTCAACAGCTCTTCCAAGTCCTTTGCTGTCTCTGCCAGAAGAACAATATCATCGGCAAATCTTAACGTTTTTTATATCCTCTCCCTGAGCTTCAATTCCTACTCTAAATTTTTCTTTGGTTTCCTTTTCTGCTTGTTCAGTGTATAGATTAAATAACATTACAAAATTGTTAAGGCTTTCGTGGCCACTTGTTGACAAACTGCCTATTGGCTTCTGTCTCGGGTTCTTCGGCCGAGATACTACGCCGAGCAAAACCACCAGCTTGCAACCTGAAGAAAGAAGAGGTACAAGCCATTAAGAATCTCAACGCCGACAAGAGTATATTGGTACTGCCTGCCGATAAGGGGAATGCGACCGTCGTAATGAAGACCGAAGATTATGAGCAAAAGATCCGAGACCTATTAGATCCGACGACGTACCGAAAACTAAGCGCAGATCCGACGCAGCGTATCACTCGGAATACGAATCGATTAATCAAGGCATCTTCTCTGCCGGCGGACATACAGAGAAACCTGCGCAACACAGAAGCCCTACCACCTCGGCTGTATGGATTACCCAAGATCCATAAGAACAACGTTCCACTGAGACCGATCGTTAGCGCTCCTAGCTCACCAACGTATAAACTGGCGAAACACTTGGCCTCTCTGCTCCAGCCACACGTGGGAAAGACCGACACATACATTAAGGACTCAGGACATTTCATTGAGAAGCTGAAGAAACTGAAACTTGCGCCAAACGACATCCTGGTCAGTTTTGATGTTGTTTCGTTATTTACGAAAGTGCCACTCAGCGACGCTCTGGAGCACAGCGGTTCCATGTTCCCGCAAGACATCAAAAAGCTCTTCCATGCATGTCTCACCACGAGCTATTTCACGGGGAATGGCGATTTCTACGAACAGCTGGAAGGCGTCGCCATGGGTAGTCCTCTCAGTCCAGTGGTGGCCAACTTCTTCATGGAACAATTCGAAGCACAGGCACTGGACTCGGCGACTTGCAAACCTAAGGTGTGGTACAGGTACGTCGATGATACTTTCGTGGTGTGGAGCCATGGTGAAGAACAGCTCGGTGAATTCCTGAGACACTTGAACAGCCTCCATGCCAACATAACATTTACCATGGAAGTAGAAAAGGACAAGAAACTGCCATTTCTATATGTGCTAGTCACAAGGGACGGCGAAAACCTGGGACACAGTGTGTATCGAAAACCGACACACACGGACCGATACCTGCACAAACTGTCAAACCACCACCCGAGCCAGAAAAGAGGCATGATTAGTACGCTCGTAACGAGAGCAGGACGAATATGTGAGCCTCAACACCTCAAACGAGAAATGCAACACCTGGAAACTGTTCTGAGGAGCAATGGGTACTCCACAAATTACATTAGAAGTGTAACAGAGCCAAACACTCGGCGAAGTAAGGAACCAGAAAAAGAAATGTCGGGTACGGCCTTTCTGCCATACATTCCCAGAGTGACGGACAGAATCGGCCGTATATTGCGCAAACACGGCGTAAAGACGATTTTCAAACCGACAAGGAAGATCAAAGAGTGTCTTAGATCGGCGAAGGAGAAAAGAGACCCACTTGCAATGTCGGGAATATACCGTATACCTTGCACATGCGGAAAAGTTTATGTCGGAATGACTGGACGATCCATTAACACCAGGATCAAAGAGCATAAGCGACATTGCAGGTTGGGGCAGGTGGAGAAATCGGACGTGGCAGAGCACGCACTGAATGAGACCGACCACGTAATAAAATTCGCCGACACGGAAGTTCTGTCTGTAAATGGAAATATCGTGTGGCTAGGGCCTCCCGCGGGTAGACCGTTCGCCTGGTGCAGGTCTTTCGATTTGACGCCACTTCGGCGACCTGCGCGTCGATGGGGATGAAATGATGATGATTAGGACAACACAACACCCAGTCCCTGAGCGGAGAAAATCTCCGACCCAGCCGGGAATCGAACCCGGGCCCTTATGATTGACAGTCTGTCACGCTGACCACTCAGCTACCGGGGCGGACAGTTCTGTCTGTAGAGAAGCACTATCACACGCCCTTGTTCAGGGAAGCTGTAGAAATCCAAAAACACGCGAACAGTTTCAACAAGAAAGAGGAAAGCCTTAAGGTAAACGGATCCTGGCTTCCCGTACTGCAGCGAACGACCGTCGCAGGTAACAAGAGGAGAACCGCACCGGAAATGACCGCGGAGAGGCCCTCGGACGTTGGCGCGCCAGGTACATATAGCCTGTGGCCGCGAGCTCGCCTCCAGTTCACCACCGGCAATGGAGGGTGAAGCTTTGACAATGCCAGCCACTCGTGCTGGCGAAACGTCAGAAAAATCATTAGATAAACGTCGGCCGAAGAACCCGAGACAGAAGCCAATAGGCAGTTTCTTAAATAACATTGTCCGCAGCTCGTGGTCGTGTGGGTAGCGTTCTCGCTTCCCACGCCCGGGTTCCCGGGTTCGATTCCCGGCGGGGTCAGGGGTTTTCTCTGCCTCGTGATAACTGGGTGTTGTGTGATGTCATTAGGTTAGTTAGGTTTAAGTAGTTCTAAGTTCTAGGGGAATGATGACCATAGATGTTAAGTCCCATAGTGCTCAGAGCCGTTTGAACCATTTGAAATAACATCGGGGATAGGCTACAATACTGTCTCACTCCCTTCTCAACCAATGCTTTCCTTTCATGCCCCTCTTATAACTGCCATCTCGTTTCTGTGTAAGTCTAAATAGCCTATCGCTCCCTGTATTTTGACCTTGTTATCTTCAAAATTTCAAAGAGAGTATTCCAATGAACACTGTCAAAAGCTTCGTCTAAGTCTACAAGTGCTATAAGCATAGGCTTCCCTTTCCTTAACCTATCTTGCAAAATACGTCGTGGGGTCAGTATTGCCTGGCGTGTTCCTACATTTCTCCGGAATCCAAACTGATCTTCCTCGAGTTCCACTTCTATCAGGCTTTCCATTCTTCTGTAAACCATTTGTGTTAGTATTTTGGAACCGTGACTTACTAAATTGACAGTCCGGTAATTTTCACACCTATCAGCAACTGCTTTCTTTGGAATTACTGCAGTCGTCTTGGAGTCTGAGACTATTTCACCTGAAACACCAGATGGAAGAGTTTTGTCACGGCTGGCTCTCTCAAGGCTCTTGGTACACGACTGGCCATTAAAATTGCTGCACCAAGAAGAAATGCAGACGATAAACGGGTATTCATAGGACAAACATATTATACTAAAACTGACATGTGATTACATTTTCACGCGATTTGGGTGCATAGATCCTGGGAAATCAGTACCCAGAACAACCACCTCTGGCCGTAATAACAGCCTTGATACGCCTGGGCATTGAGTCAAACACAGCTTGGATGGCGTGTACAGGTACAGCTGCCCATGCAGCTTTAACACGATACCACAGTTCATCAAGAGTAGTGACTGGCGTATTGTGACGAGGCAGCTGCTCGGCCACCATTGACCAGACGTTTTCAATTGGTGAGAGATCTGGAGAATGTGCTGGCCAGGGCAGCAGTCGAATATTTACTGTATCCAGAAAGGCCCGTACAGGACCTGCAACATGCGGTCGTGCATTATCCTGCTGAAATGTAGGGTTTCGCAGGGATCCAATGAAGGGTAGAGCCACGGGTCGTAACACAAATGAAATGTAACTTCCACTGGTGAAAGTGCCGTCAATGCGAACAAGAGGTGACCTAGACGTGTAACCAATGGCACCCCATACCATCAGGCCGGATGATACGCCAGTATGGCGATGACGAATACACGCTTCCAATGTACGTTCACCGCGATTTTGCCAAACACGGATGCGACCATCATGATGCTGTAAACAGAACCTGGATTCATCCGAAAAAAATGACGTTTTGTCATTCGTGCAGCCAGGTTCGTCGTTGAGTATACCATCGCAGGCGCTCCTGTCTCTTATGCAGCGTCAAGTGTAGCCGCACCCTTGGTTTCCGAGCTCATAGTCCATGCTGCTGCAAACGTCGTCCAACTGTTCGTGCAGATGGTTGTTGCCTTGCAAACGTTCCCATCTGTTGACTCAGGGATCGAGACGTGGCTGCACGATCCGTTACAGCCATGCGGATAAGATGCCTGTCATCTCGACTGCTTGTGATACGAGGCTGTTGGGATCCAGCACGGCGTTCAGTATTTCCCTCCTGAACCCACCCATTCCATATTCTGCTAACATTCATTGGTTCTCGACCAACGCGAGCAGCAATGTCGTGATACGATAAACCGCAATCGCGATAAGCTACAGTCCGAACTTTACCAAAGTCGGAAACGTGATGGTACGCATTTCTCCTCCTTACACGAGGCATCAGAACAACGTTTCACCAGGCAACGCCGGTCAACTGCTATTTGTGTATGAGAAATCAGTTGGAACTTTCCTCATGTCAGCACGTTGTAGGTGTCGCCACCGGCGCCAACCTTTTGTGAATGGGCCGAAAAGCTTATCATTTGCAAATCACAGCATCTTCTTCCTGTCGGCTAAATTTCACGTCTGCAACACGTCATCTTCGTGGTGTAGCATTTTTAAGGGCCAATAGTGTAGATCTGATGGAATGTCGTCTACCCGCAAGACCTTGTTTAGTCTTAGATCTTTGTGAGCTGTATCAAACTCTTCTCGCAGTATCATATCTTCCAAACATCTTTATCTATATCCGCTTCCCTCTCTACACTATTGCTTTTAAACTCCCTTGTATAGACCCTCTATATACTCCTTCCACCTTTCACCGTTCCCTTCTTTACTTAGGACTGATTTCAATCTGAACTCTTGAAGTTCATACAGCTGCTACTCTGTTTCCCAAAGGTCTGCTTAAACTTTAACTCACGAGGTGACTTTTCTGTAACATATACTACACGGTGGGGTCTCCGGGACCTTTGAGTTTAGCCCGAGATTTAAAACACAAATCATTTGAAATTTTTAATTTAAGTTCTCTAATAATTATTTTTACAATTATTTAAGGGTTCATTAACTCCTCTTTGTTAATTTAATTGCACAAAATAATGCCTGAGGTATTTTACTTTGTCACACCAAATCTAAAACTTTTGTGAGGCTCTTTTTAAATCGTTCGCATAAACGATCTGTTAGACAACTGAATTTCACCCTCTCAAAAATTGTAGTATATCTTTATCAAGTAAATGTTCACATAAAACTAAGCTCCAGGGATTAAACTTGCACATAAAAATTATACTCGATGGGTACAAAAAGAAACTGCTAAACTGGCATTCAGTGCTGTGATCTACATTTTTCATTACCATCAGTCAGGAAACATTTGATTTTAATTAACACTTCAACTACTTTATTGAAGAAACAGATAGCTCTCTATCACAGTCGTTCTTAAGTTCTTCCTCTGAGAGAACGTCTTGTTCACTAGCAGAACGGTGATCACTGGCTGTTGTAAAATCTTCGTCTGTTTCGCCTGTTTATTGATCTACTGACATCTCCCTCCATCCTCCAAATAACATGTCATCAAACGTAGGATTGTTAAAACTGACATGTTACTGCCAACACATTCTGTACTATACTGAAGAAATCAGGTAAGTAGTTCACGAGGTACGGTCTAAGAGATCCCCTCACATGTCAATAACACGTGTCAACAACGAACAAAGAATGCAATAATGCAACTGACAGCAAAACATTACAGGACTGGTGATTTATGGAGGGTGTGGGAGGTTTAGAAGCATTCCGCTAGAACTGAACTTGCAAAGGCAAATCGAAAACTTTCACGCGGTTTGAGAGACCATACCTCGTGAGTTAAGGGTGAAGTTTCCTGCAGGCGGTATCCATGTTTCCCCTAGGGATACACTTTTCTAAATCCTTACCTTTGTCCTCTAGCCGTTCATACTATCCTATTTTGCACTTCCTTTGGTTCAAATGGCTCTGAGCACTATCGGACTTAACTTCTGAGGTCATCAGTCCCCTAGTACGTAGAACTACTTAAACCTAACTAACCTAAGGACATCACACACACCCATGCCCGAGGCAGGATTCGAACCTGCGACATTAGCGGTCGCGCGGTTCCAGACTGTAGCGCCTAGAACCGCTCGGCCACACCGGTCGGCTTGCACTTCCTCTCAGTCTCATTCTTTAAACATTTGTATTGCCTTTCGCCTGCTTAATTTGCTAGATTTTTAAAGTTTCTCCATTCATCAGTGAAAATCAGTATCTCTTGTGTTATCGAAGGATTTCTACTCGGCCTGGTCTTTTTACCTATTTGATCCTCTGCTGCCTTCACTATTTCATCTCTTAAAGCTACCCATTTGTCTTCCACTGTATTTCTTTCCCCTGTTCCAGTCAACCGCTGGCTAATGCTCGCTCTAAAATTCTGTAAAACCTCTGGTTCTTTCAACTGATCCAGATCCCACCTCCTTAATTTCCTTTTCCTAATTTCTTCAGTGTTAATCTACAGTTCGTAACTAATAAATTGTGGTCAGAGTCCACATATGCCCCAGGCAATATTTTATAATTTAAAATGTGGTTCCTAAACCTCTGTCCAACCATTCTGTAATCAATCTGAAGCCTTAGATCTTTTTTAGTCCTCACTCCCCTGACTTTGATGCGTCCTCGCACGAATTCCTGTCTTCATCTTATACCCTACGTTCTCAATTATTTGCTAGATGCTTTCCCTACAGTTTTTACTCTCAACAATTCCCTCTCGTACGAAGCAGATTAATCCCTGACGTATTAATACACGTCCTGTCGTCCTGTAGATTATTCTTGTCAGTGTTTTTCATATGTTCCTTCCTTCGCTGATTCTGGGCTGACAGTCCGCCTGATATTCTACAGTCTTCTGTAACATCGCATCTCAAACCCTTCGATTCTCTTCTGTTGCAGTCTTCCCACTGTCCATCACTCACAGTGCTGTGTTCCAAACGTTCATTCCTCAAATAAAGACTCATCTTTCACATCAGTAGGCTTGTCTTGCCCAATAACGCCCTGTATGCCTGTGCTAGTCTGCTTTTTATGTACTTCTATCCTTCTTGCTTCGTTCGTTTCGGATTATTTTGCTCCCAAAGTAGCATAATTCTTCAATTTCGCCTACTTCTTGACCACCAATTTTGATGTTAGGTCTCTCTCTATTCTTATTTCTGTTACTTCTTATCACTTTTTTTCCAGTTTGCTCTCAATCCGTGTTCTGTACTGATTATTCTGTTGATTCAGTTCAGCAGGTTCTGCAATTCTTCTTCACTTTCAGTGAGGATAGCAGTGCGTCAGCAAATGTTATCATCGATATCCTTTCACTTTCAGTTTTAATCCCACTGTTGAGACTTCCTTTTATTTCCATCGTTGCGTTTTCGATGTATAGGTTGAACAGTAGGGGCCAAAGACTGCATCCCTGTCTTACATCCTTTTTAATACGAACACATCGTTCTTGGTCTTCTAATTTTATTGTTTCCTCCAGATTCTTGTATATATTGCATATCATCAATCTTTCTCTGTAGCGTACTCCTATTTTTCCATAATTTCGAACATATTGCACCATTTCAAATTCTCGAACCCTTTTTGTAGATCGACAAATGGCATGAGCGTACCATGATTTCTCTTCAGTCTTGCTTCCGTTATCAAGCGCTAAGTCAGAACTGCTTACCCACAATTTTCTTTCCATTCTTCTGTATTTTATAATTGTCAGCAGATTGGCTGCATGAGTTATTAGGCTGTCTGTTTGACAGTTTTCGCACCTGTCTGCCATTGCTATGTTCGGAACTGTGTGGATGATATTTTTCCGGAAGTCTGATGATACGTAGCCAGTCTCAATAGCTGTTTGGTTGCGACTTCCTCCATTCATTACAGAAATTGCGATGGAATGTTATCAGTCCTTACTGATTTATTTGATTTCAAGTGGACCAGACTTCTTTTAAATTGTGACTCTGATACCAGAGCCCCTATCTCTTCCCTGCCGACTCTTGTTTCTTCTTGTGTCACGTCATCAGATGAATCCTCCCAGTCATAGACGCATTCAGTGAACTCTTTCCACCTACACACTCTCTCGTGTGCGTTTAACGGCAGAATTTCCGTCTTTCGGACTATCATTTTTTTTCGATATCTTCTCATTTTCCCTACAGCGATTTAACGTTGGCTGCGGAGCATTCCTATTTATTTTAGTCGTAAGTGATTTTTATTAATGTGTTCCTGCCTTTCCATGAACATTTTTTTACTTCCTCCTTTCGTCGATCAATAGAAGTATTTCTTCTGTAAGCTGTACTTCCTTCGGAGTCATCTTTCTTGTATCTACGTCTGACTGTCCAACACCTCTAACTGCCCTTTTTAGAGATGTCCACTCCCCTTCAACCGAACCGCCAGCTGTGATGTTCTCTATCACTGTATCCGCGTCCTTAGCGAATTTCTAAGGCCTCTCATCATTTCTCAGTACCTGAGTATTCTATTTACTTCCACACTGATTCTTCCATACGATTCTCTTATACTTCAATCTAGATATGGTATAACAAACGTTTAATATTTCCTGTCAACCAAAGTTATTTAATAATATACATTAATTTTATACCATCGAAACTAAATTTTTAATAATCTTGGATTGCGCGATCACCTGCAACGCAGAACTATTTGTTCTGTTAAAAACTGAACATTACCTACGTTTGCAGCACTTTAATATTTAGAGAAAGCTTCTGACAGTGTTGACTGGAATACTCTCTTTGGAATTCTGAAGACAGTATGGGAAAAATACAGTGAGCGAAAGGATATTTACAATTTGTACAGAAACCAGACGACATCTATAAGAGTCGTGAGGTATGAAAAGTAAGCAGTGATTGAGAAGGGAGTGAGACAGGGTTGTGGCCTATCTCAAATGTTATTCAACCTGCACATTGAGCAAGCCTTAAAGGAAACGAAAGAAATATTTGGAGAAGGAATTAAAGTTCAGGGAGAAGAAATAAAAACTTTGATGTTTGGTGATGAAATTATAACTCTGCAGAGACGGCAAAGGACTTGGAAGAGCAGTTGAAAATCATTTCTTACTTCAAGTGCGCATGCTAATTCCCTCATCATCACCTAATTTAATCCGACTACATGCCATTATCCTCGTTTTACTCTTGTTGATGTTCACCTTATACCCATCTTTGAATATAAAATGTAGATTGGCAATCGTATAAAAAGCATTTCTGAAGAAGGTATAAGTGTTAGGAAGTCTTTTCTGAAGGTATTTGTTTGGAGTGTAGCTATGTATGGAGGTAAAACATGGACGATGAATAGTTTAGACACGAAGAGATAGAAGCTTTCGGAAAGTGGTTCTACAGAACAATGTTGAAGATTAGATGGGTTGATCAAGTGACAAGTGATGAGGTAATGAATAGAAGCGAGGGGTGATCTGTGGCCCAACTTATCCAACTTAACCAAAAGAAGGGATCGGTTGATACAACACATTCTGAGACATAAAGGGATCAGCAATTTAGTTTTGGAGTGAAGGCTGTTTGTGGGGGCGGGAGGTAAAAATCGTAGAGGAAGACCAAACGATGAATAGAGTAATCAGATTCAGAAGGATGTAGGTTGTAGGTTGCAGTAGTTATTCAGGTATGAAGAGGGTTGCACGGGATATACTAGAATGGAGAGCTGCATAAAGCCAGTCTTCGTACTGAAGACGACAACACCAACGTCAGCTTTTGCAAGAAAGTTAATGTAGTTTACTTTTGTACTGTGTAACACTTTTGCTACAACCCGAGGTTTCCGACATTGTTCAGGAAAACGTAAAAAAAGCAACTTTTCAGGGCTTCTCTCCCCCTTCCTCCACCTCACCGGTCAGTATTTTTAATATGTTATTCAAACACTCCTACCTACTAATGCACAAAAATGTGCGACTACACGAATTTTTCCCTAACTTTACTTCGTTAACTAGACTATAAGACACCACTAGACGCAAGCAGATGGGGAAAGGGGTGGCGGCAGGCCACTCTCTACCACTAAGGGTGCCAAATGTAGATTAACGTGCCGACCCCATGACGATACGCCATAAGGCTAAGAAAATGAAGCAAAGAAGATTCCAATTTTCTTATTCATTATTAGACCTACTCTTGCATTACCCATACTTAATTTCGTGCTGGTAAGACTGTACTGGCGTGACCCGCGATATAGACTCCCAAAACGCATAGTTAACACCCTATGAATGCTATCTATATCGAATCTGCCGTCTAACGACGTCTTCAAATTTTATAAGTTCAAATGGTTCAAATGGCTCTGAGCACTATGGGACTCAACATCTTAGGTCATAAGTCCCCTAGAACTTAGAATTACTTAAACCTAACTAACCTAAGGACATCACACACACCCATGCCCGAGGCAGGATTCGAACCTGCGACCGTAGCAGTCCCGCGGTTCCGGACTGCAGCGCCAGAACCGTTAGACCACCGCGGCCGGCAAATTTTATAAGTACACGTTGAAATAACCGGTATTTTTCTGTATTTGTTTGCTCTCAGCTATGATGATGATGAAGTCCCATACTCCGTAACTGAGCGTAGGGTGCGATGCAGGAGACCCCCACCGCCTACTAGGCAAGGTCCTAGTGGAGGTGGTTTGCCATTGCCTTCCTCCGATCTCGGCTATAACAAGCGTTTTTATTCTTTACTAAAAAGCGGGTAAAAACAATTATGGATAGCAGCAGTGCTAATTTTTTGTTTTTAAATAAACTTTTTTTTAAGAACGAGTAATTTTTATTTGGTAAATTTTCATTACTTTGAAATATTGCGTTAGTATAGAAAGTTGGAAAAGCGATTAGCGCTGTTTTAATAACAGTGCCGACAGAAACGAGCAACTAACAGATGGCATAAGAACCGGTACAGCATTGCTGAGGCAATAACGTACCCGTTACCATGTGCCGTGACCTATTAGGTGGTACGTGTGTACCCGCAGTGAGGAAGACTTGCCGCGTCTGGTCTACACGGCAGCTTCTCACTGTCGTAGTCGGACACAAATGGCGCCGTCTCTTAAGTCTGGAAGTGTTTTTGGAAATGCGATACGAATAATGTACAGTGCTCCATTTGCTTTAAAAGATTAACATCGGGAGAAACCACAACTAACTTGTGACATAATGTAAGGAGAAAACTTAAAATTTAGCCATTCATTCACAGTTACAATAAAAATAGAACGCAGGTGATCTGCTGCGTGTGTCTATACAGTACACATCTGCTTGTAGCCCCTGAAAACGGACAAATTAACACGAAAAATAGAGTTCTTCAGCCTCAATTTCCTCGCCTTAGCACTGACTATTCGTAATGTCCATATGATGGTATGATCCTCAATAACAATATGAGTTTTGAGCAGAGTATCAAAAAATTGGAATCAGTAGGAGAATACTGGTGGATTTTTGTAGTAGTCAACCAATCATTTTTCGGGAAAAGTGGACGGATTACGTTTACTTTTATCTGCCTAGTTAATTTACTATTGGGATTCGATGTATCTTGAAAGAGAGGAAATAAAAAAAATTTTAATCTTTTGTAATTACGTAGGCTTCCACGGCCAGAATCAGTCGACATAAGAGTTTTCTGGGTATGGTACGGCGTCATAATGTATAAAACTACTGCTGCTGCAGAAAAACCAACGTTTCGACCACGGTTGCAGCGACCTTCTTCTGGGTCTAACGGCTGCTGCAACCGTGGCCGAAACGTTGGTTTTTCTCCAGCAGCAGTAGTTTTATACATTATGACGCGGTACCATACCCAGAAAATTTTTTAATCGATATTCGATTTCTACGTTTATTACAAGAAATAACAGGAATAAAAAACTAAAATCGGCTATTTCAGAAACCATTTATTTTTAATAGTCCGGTTAAACAGGCTTTGAAAAAAAAAGATATATCCGAAAACCGGTTGTTTCGGCGATAATAGACATCTCTACTAGAAACCAATCAGCAGGCGGAAGTTGGGAACAGCAGCGCAGAGAAGAAGTCCACAGCACGGAGGCGGGCCAAGCTCGACCGGCAACACTCGCGGGCCGCCGTCTTTGCACCTTCGCTCTCCTTCCACTACAGAACGGGATGGCTCAGTGGTTTCTACAGGGCGGCCACAAACTCCAGTTGTCTCCTAAAATAACCAGTACAAAGCCCTAAATTTAATCAAATAACATAAACAACAGTTTTCTTGACACACAAATTGTAACTTATCCCTCCCCGGCCGGGTACTGTGCGGTATTTTTCTGAGCACTACTGGTGTAACACGAGTGAAAGCTTGTCTCACAGTATCTACCAGGCTGTCAATGGTATCGTAACAACAGTTTCGTAAAACGATACACCTTATAAACTACCTTAGCGAATATCACTTGTGGCGAGGTCCGGGCTTCGTGGTGGCCAGGCAAAGGGATTGACAGAGGGCATCGCTTCACCAAACTGATTACCAGAAAGATACTGTAAGTCTGGTTTTCCCTAGAGGTAGACCAGCAATGTTCCGAAAAGTGTCGCACAGTTCTTGGCGGAGTAATATCGTTTGCTACGACAATGACAGTGAGCACACTGATCTTTTGGGTAAGTAATGGTTCATATCTCAAGAAAATTCCTCTAAAAACTATAGTTGAAGTTATTTATTTAAGTTTCAGTGTTCGCGAAGGTTATTATAGCGGGTAGCGGGACTTGGTGGCCCCCTTGTTCACCGGAATTTCGTTCTGGAAGAAGGTTGTCGAGATCCCCGTCCGAACATTCCGATTTGGCGTTTACGTGGTTCCCGTTAATGAATGAAGGAGAGATTCCGGGGTGGTTTGTCTGCTAGGACACGACTGATTTCCTTCGCCGTCCTTTTGCCGTTCCGGGCATGTTCTCCGTCTATAATGATACTGTACGGGTGGTAGTCTCTGTAGAAGTCTGCGACAATGGTGCGCTTGAAAGGTGCCAATCCGATTTGCTATGATAATTATGAATTTGTCACGGGTTACAAATATGAGTTAATTAGTAATTTGATAGTGCTCTGAAGCCTTTTAATATCGCTTAGACATTGCCTTTGTAATTATACTGTTTGGAACTACACGATGTGGTCAAAAGTATCCGGACACACCCATAAACATACGTTTTAATATTAGGTGCATTGTGCTGCCACCTACTGCCAGGTACTCCATATCAGCGACCTCGTCAGTCATTAGACATCGTGAGAGAGCAGAATGGGGCGCTCCGCGGAACTCACGGACTTCGAACGTGGTCAGATGATTGTGTGTCACTTGTGTCACACGTCCGTACGCGAGATTTCCACACTCCTAAACATTCCTAGGTCCACTGCTTCCGATGTGACAGTGAAGTGGAAACGTGAAGGGTCCCGTACAGCACAAAAGCGTACAGGCCGACCTTGTCTGTTGACTGAGAGAGACCGCCGACAGTTGGGAAGAGGGCCGTAATGTGTAATAGGCAGACATCTATCCAGACCATCACACAGGAATGCAAAACTGCATCAGGATCCACTGCAAGTACTATGACAGGCGGGAGGTGAGAAAACTTGGATTTCACGCGAGAGCGGCTGCTCATAAGCCACACGTCACGCCAGTAAATGCCAAACGACGCCTCGCTTGGTGTAACGAGCGTAAACATTGGACGAGTGGAAAAATGTTGTGTCGAGTGACGAATGTACACAATGTGGCGATCCTATGGCAGGGTGTGGGCACGGCAAATACCCGGTGAACGTCATCTGCCAGGGTGTGTAGTTCCAACAGTAAAATTCAGAAGCGGTGTTGTTATGGTGTAGTCGTGTTATTCATCGAGGGGTCTTGCACCCCTAGTTGTTTTGCGTAGCACTATCACAGCACATTCCTACATTGATGTTTTATGCACCTTCTCGGTTTCCACTGTTGAAGAGCAATTCGGGGATGGCAATTGTATCTTTCAACACGATCGAGCACGTGTTCATAATGGAGTGGTTACACGACAATAACATCCCTGTAATGGACTGGACTGCACAGAATCCCGCCCTGAATCCTATAGAACATCTTTGGGATGTTTTGGAACGCCGACTTCGTGCCAGGCCTCACCAACCGAGATCGATACCTCTTCTCAGTGTAGCACTCC
Source organism: Schistocerca cancellata (assembly GCF_023864275.1). NCBI lineage: Eukaryota > Metazoa > Arthropoda > Insecta > Orthoptera > Acrididae > Schistocerca > Schistocerca cancellata. The sequence goes on along the minus strand of NC_064627.1, from coordinate 88,413,640 downwards.
TTGAAGAACGGACTGCCATTCCCCAAGAAATCTTCCAGCACCTGATTGAACGTATGCATGCAAGGGTGGAAGCTGGCATCAAGGCTAAGGGTGGGCCAACACCATACTGAATTCCAGCATTATCGATGGGGCTGCCACATACTTGTAAGTCATTTTCAGCCAAGCGTCCCGATACTTTTGATCGCATAGTGTATGTTCGAGACCAGAGATGTTGGTCAGAGAAGTTGGCTTTACTTTGTCTGAGTAGAGTCACAGGGTGCAAACAGCAATTGTGTGATAATGTACTTGGTTTGAAATGGACGAAAGATGCCTGCCCTGGACTGGAGACAGCACTATTTGGAGCAATTTTTGTAATTCAAGGTTTAATCACAGATGTTAAGCAGAAGGATTGTAGTATTGGATCAATCAGAAAAGGTGACATGTAAAGATAACATCGTTTGTTATATTTCTAGTAACTTAGTATGCTGATTGTTATGACAGTGCTTACGGTTTAGATTTTCAGTATGGTTTTTGTAGCGAAGTTATGTGGTTCTGTCTTTCACTGAAGTGATAAACACTAAAGAGATGAAACTTCCTGGCAGATTAAAACTGTGTACCCGACCGAGACTCGAACTCGGGACCTTTGCCTTTCGCGGGCAAGTGCTCTACCATCTGAGCTACCGAAGCACGACTCACGCCCGGTACTCACAGGTTTACTTCTGCCAGTATCTCGTCTCCTACCTTCCAAACTTTACAGAAGCTCTCCTGCGAACCATGTAGAACTAGCACTCTCTCATTCTGGAGACTAAAGAGATGTTTGTCCAAATTAGTTCATGTGTGGAAAGTGTGGAAGATTGTATTGTTGCTATGACTTAATGAATCTCAATTAAAATATAAAGTGTTGATCACTTTTTTTATGAGTGTTGATGAAATCCCATCTCTCATTGAACAGCGCAAGTACGGTGAATGAAACGTAATTTTGACATTCAGATCATCAATTTATGAGAAACAAAGTTGCAGAGAAGAGGAAAGGTTTATTGCACACAGGTTACGCATGAACTTCATTATCATTGTTGTTCATATTCAGTCATTCACAGTGATTGTCAGAGTACATTTACGAGGATAACATCAGTATAAATCCAGAGGTTTTAATGCGAGTGAAATATTTTATGGAAGTAGCACATTGTGATTTCAAACAGATTTAACAGATAAAGTCAGATGTGTTTTATTCAGTGATCAATTGTTGTGTAATTACGATAATAGTTCTGGTACAGCAACTGCTTTCTAAACTAACAAGGATTTGCAACATTCAGGGGCCACATTTTAACACGAAGTTATTGTGTCAGAGTCAGGTATTGTACGTAAATTATAATGTGAACAAATTTCTTTCTCGCAGTCATACTCTTTGTTCGACCGGTTACTCTGTGTTTCACATTGTGCAGCGTGAACTTTATGGTTTCCATCTCAAATTAAGCTTCAGAAATCTTCAGTTTCCCAGCTTTGCATATTTTCCTGTCTGACTTCATAATAAAATACGAGTATTAAACCATTTTAAAGGATACTTTCACACTTATAGTTATTACGTAAAATAGTACATGGCTGTCATGTACTATATGACATATTGATTCTTAATGTACTTGAACGCGTAATACGAAGAATCAACGTGCGATCTAGACAGAGAGATGATGCCGTTTGTAATGACCAGTTTGTTGAATGGACGCAGATGCTTAATCTTCCTTCCCTTCTTCCGCGGAGCCCACATATACGAATGAGACCTCGCCTGTCGTCAAGAAATCTGACTGCAGCCAGCGCCGACGACGAAGACTTGCGCGCCCCCCCCCCCCTTCCCCCTCCATTCCTCTTCCCCTTTATTGTCTGGAGGACGTCCTAATGGCTCGCACTTGGAAGCTGTAATGGCCTCCGTAGCGTTTGCCTGCTCGTCTTCAACCCTTTAAGACAGAGTACTGCCTAATGGTTCCAAGTGCTTTCAGGACTCCCGGGATGTTGGCCGTGGTTATGGCAAAGTTCCGCAATACTTTTCGTAACAGAAGAAGCGGAATGAGTGAGAGAATCTGGAACAGAAAGGTACCGCAAGACCAACGCAAACATTCCGAGTTTTGCAAATACTCATCTGAAGATAATGTTCTGCGGTATATTTCTTGCACTTTTCACTCGATTTTTTTTTATTACCCGCTCACTTATGAAGATTACAGTCAGATTTGATGCCGCTGTTTTTCCTGCACTAAGCGTTCCAAAGGGAAACTAGTGAAAGCCCCGCGCACTTTGAAAATTTTTCGCAGTGGAGTAATGACAGCGCCTTTCTGCAGTAACATTTTCCTGGCGCTTTGATTAAGGGCGCCATGGCGGACATTCATTTTCAATCAAATATACTCACAGCAACTGCCTTTATCAAAGAAACAAGCTGATAGAATGTTTTATACCATTCTCGAGCTTTGCATTATACCTTTGTTATGACGCACAAAGCTTATTTGTTACGGTATTACATTGTGTGTAAATTTTGGAAATTTGTGGTAAGTTCCTATGGGACCAAACTGCTGAGGTCATCGGTCCCTAGGCTTACACACTATCTAATCTAATTTAAACTAATGCCGGCAGGTGTGGCCGAGCGGTTCTAGGTGCTTCAGTCTGCAACCGCGCGACGGCTACGGTCGCAGGTTCGAAACCTGCTTCGGGCATGGATGTATGTGATGTCCTTAGGTTAGTTAGGTTTAAGTAGTTCTATGTCCCAGGGGACTGATGACCTCAGATGTTAAGTCCCATAGTCCTCAGAGCCATTTGAACCATTTTTTAATTTAAACTAACTTACGCTAAGGACAACATATACACCTATACCCGAGGGGGGACTCGAACCTCCGACGCGGGAAGCCATGTGAATCGTTGCAAGGCGCCTGACCGAACGACTTATCTTAAGAAGATAAACTACGGAAAGGCAAATCTACCTTTATAGCATTTGTAGACTTAGGGAAAGTTTTTCACAATGTTGACTGGCATACACTCTTTGAAATTCTGAAGGTAGCAGGGGTAAAATAGAGGGAGCGAAAGGCTATTTACAACTTTTACAGAAACGAGACGGCAATTATAAGAGTCGAAGGACGTGAAAAGAAAGCAATGAGAAGGGAGAAAGAGTTGTAGCTTATCCCCGATGTTGTTCAGTCTGTGCATCGAAGAAGCACTAACGGAAACAAAAAAAGATTTAGAGGAAGGAGTTAAAATTGAAGGAGAAGTAGTAAAACCTTTTTGGTTTGCCGATCGTCTAAATTTACTCTGACATCAACCGCAAACTGTGCTAAGGCCCCGTTATGTTTTAACCACAACAGATGCATGACTGCTAGTGGGGCATTCTCCAACATTTTCGATAGTATTTCATAGAGAAACATGCGGTAATTCCCTCCATCGAGGGCATTGGGCTGAAGATACGGCCAAATCAGATGGCTGTGATGAAAGCTGGACCACACTTTTATTATAAATCTTTGTTCATTGAGTAACACACGATTTTACAATTCCTAGACATGCGTATTGTGTGTGTCGAATATTCCTTCCCCTGCGAAGGCAGCCTCCTCAGTAGACAAAACAAATGTTTGGATGTGATGGATTTTTGCAGTTTTGTATAGATACCATTACAGAATACCGTGAGCTGCAGATACTCATCAGCTGATAGTTCTGGAGCCTTCTGGTACTTCAATGAATGTTTGCCCGTCCGGTGCAAGACGTTCTACAAATGGGCGTTGAAGCTATTTAATGGTGGAATTCTCAGTTCGCTGTAACACGGCTTTCTCAAACTGAACAGTTCGCACTGTGCGAAGTCTACCAGTTACACTTCGATCTGGTCTAAGAGATCCCATTTGACGAAGACGGTCATCGAGTCTTTGAAATGTGACATAGTTTTGGTTTTGTAGCCACCTCCCTGGAAGTCGTTTTCTCTACAGGCGGACTTGCTTCTCAACAGAGTCGTACTGCCTCTGTATAATCACATGCATGTCTGCTGACTAAGGGAGTAATCAACAGCGCCCGGATTTGAACGGTGTAATCTTACAGAATTTAAAAAGGGCAAGTCGTACTTAATGACTTAAATTGGGCTAAATAGGATTTTCAAAGAAAAACTGGGGGCTAAAGAGGACTTTTGCAGAAAAACACAGTTTTTAAATAGACTTTCTGAATTAATATTATAGAAAATCAATAATATGAATTTCCACATTTTAAGAAAAGACGTAATAAATAAAGTTATATACTGCACTGAAATCTGAAATGTGTATGGCGCAATGCCGCTTCTCTTTACAACCCGATGATGTTTCAGTGCGCTGTTGCATCGGCGACACTACGTATCTCGTAGTTCAGTATATACTAGAAATGTAGACTGAGTCAAAAATGACTTAACGACTTTCGAATGATATAGAAATTTATTGAGCTTACAAAATCGGTAGATGTGTCATTTTGTGGAAAAAAAACTCCAAGTCTGATTCAAGTTGTGCGTCAGTACCCCATTTCGCCACCAAGAGCGCCAGCGTAGTAAACAATTGAACTGGTTAACTTCACTGCTGTGGAGGTTGCTCGCTGTGTGTACTCGTTTCATGAACGAACTCTGCAACAACTGTTCGGCGAAAATTTCGTACCGAAGATGCTAAAGAACTTCCAAACAGGCCCACAATTTACTCTTTACACAGAACTTTGTTTGGATGGGTTGTTCACTTCGACATGATATATCACCAAGGTCGCCCGAGCATTGATGATTATGTCAAACAAATTAGGGACAGCTTTGGCTACGACGAGACAGTCCTGAAGATAATAATCCTAAACGATGAGTCAATATTTCGTGTAAATGGCATGGTGACCACCCACAACTGCAGAATATGGGGCAGCTAATATCCACATGCTACCTTGGAGCACGTTCGTGACAGTCCCAAAGTTAATGTGTTTCGTGCCTTTAGCAAATTGAAAGGGTACGGTCCTTTTTTTCTGTCCCTGGTATTGTGTACCTGGACATGCTTGAAAACTTTTTAATTTCACGGATCGATGAAGATTATCGATATGGGATGGTTTACTACCACCAAGACAGTGCACCGCCTCATTTCCTCATGGCGGTTCGAGACTACCTCTATAATCGCTTCCCAATAAGGTGGACTGGCCGTGAAGGATCAATCGTATGGCTACCTCGCGCCCCAGACGTAATACCACTGGATTTATTTCTCTGGTGTTTCTTTAAAGACCGTGTGTATGTTCCTCCCCTACCAAACTGTTTAGATGACTTGAGAAATTGAATCTACGCTGCCAGTGCACAAGCTACACCCGATTTGCTGCGACGAATGTGGGGAGGAACTGATTACCCGTGGGATGTTGGCCGCATCACAGATGTTAGTCACATCGAACCAAAATGACACTCGTCATCTATTCAGTAAGTTATCTCACTGAATTTATATATTATTCCAAACTTTAAAAGTCATTTTGACTCACACTGTACAGTCGACACTGAAATAAATACTGTTTATGCCGTCTTGTCGCTCTGAGAACCCAGCGACAAACCTACCCGGCCTCTACTTAAATGCCATCCGACAATAGAATGGTCATATTAAAGGAACGAACAGTGACTTCACTAGAAAAATAAATAAAGTTTCTTGGTATGTTGACTCGCACCAGTATTGCACTTTAAGTGTAATTTTTTAATACCTAATCAGAAATCGTCGAAAATCGACCTTCTCCGGCAGTGGACTGGGGAAGACTCCAATTTCACAACTCATCGAAGAGGACTTAGCGAAGATTTCTAGTTGGTGTGATGAATGGCACATAGTTCTAAATGTGGAAAAACGCAAGTTAATGCGGACGCGTAGGAACAACATATCTGTAATGTTCGGGTACAGTGTTAGTAGTGTCCTGCTTAACAGAGTCAAGTTGTTTAAGCATCTGGGAGTAACGTTGCAAAGCGATATAAAATGGAACGATCATGTGAGAACTGTGGTAGGGAAGGTGAATGGTCGACTTCGATTTACCGGGAGAATTTTAGGAAAGTGTGGTTCAGATGTAAAGGAGACAGCATATAGGACGGTGGTGCGACCTATTCTTGAGTACTGCTCGACTGTTTAGGATCTGTACAAGAACGGATTGAAGGAAAATATGGAAGCAACTCAGAGGCGGGCTCGTAGATTTTTTACCGGTAGGTTCAAAAAACACATAAGTGTTACGGAGATGCTTCGAGAACTCAAATGGGAATCTCTGGAGGGAAGGCGACATTCTTTTCGAGGAACACTAATGAGAAAATTGAAGCGGCCTGACGAACGAGTCTACTGCCGCCAACGTACATTGAGCATAAGGACCACGAAGATAATATACGAGAAATTAGGGCTCCTACGGAGGCATGTAGATAATCATTTCTCCATGCTCTATTTGCGAGTGGAACAGGGGAGGGAATGACTAGTAGCAGTACATCGTACCCTCCGCCACGAACCGTACTGCCGGCCGGAGTGGCCGAGCGGTTCTAGGCGCTTCAGTCCGGAACCGCGCGACCGCTACGGTCGCAGGTTCGAATCCTGCCTCGGGCATGGATGGGTGTGATGTCCTTAGGTTAGTTAGGTTTAAGTAGTTCTAAGTTCTAGGGGACTGATGACCTCCGCTGTTAAGTCCGATAGTGCTGAGAGCCATTTGAACCATTTTTGAACCGTACTGTGGCTTGCGGAGTATCTACACTTTTGTTTTTTTGGTCTACTGACTGGTTTGATGCGGCAGGCCACGAATTCCTCTCCTGTGCTAACCTCTTCATCTCAGAGTAGCACTTGCTACCTACGTCCTCAATTATTTGCATGACGTATTCCTCTACAGTTTTTGCCCTCTACAGCTCCCTCTAGTACCATGAAAGTCATTCCCTCCTGTCTTAGCAGATGTCCTATCATCCTGTCCCTTCTCCTTATCAGTGTTTTCCACATATTCCTTTCCTCTCCGATTCTGCGTAGAACCTCCTCATTCCTTACCTTATCAGTCCACCTAATTTTTAACATTCGTCTATAGCACCACATCTCAAATGTTTCGATTCTCTTCTGTTCCGGTTTTCCCACAGTCCATGTTTCACTACCATACAATGCTGTACTCCAGACGTACATTCTCAGAAATTTCTTCCTCAAATTAAGGCCGGTATTTGATATTAGCAGACTTCTCTTGGCCAGAAATGCCTTTTTTGCCATAGCGAGTCTGCTTTTGATGTCCTCCTTGCTCCGTCCGTCATTGATTATTTTACTGCCTAGGTAGCAGAATTCCTTCATTGACTTCGTGACCATCAATCCTGATGTTAAGTTTCTCGCTGTTCTCAATTCTACTACTTCTCATTACCTTCGTCTTTCTCCGATTTACTCTCAAACCATACTGTGTACTCATTAGACTGTTCATTCCGTTCAGCAGATCATTTAATTCTTCTTCACTTTCACTCAGGATAGCAATGTCATCAGCGAATCGTATAATTGATATCCTTTCACCTTGTATTTTAATTCCACTCCTGAACCTTTCTTTTATTTCCATCATTGCTTCCTCGATGTACAGATTGAAGAGTAGGGGCGAAAGGCTACAGCCTTGTCTTACACCCTTCTTAATACGAGCACTTCGTTCTTGATCGTCCACTCTTATTATTCCCTCTTGATTGTTGTACATATTGTATATGACTCGTCTCTCCCTATAGCTTACCCCTACTTTTTTCAGAATCTCGAACAGCTTGCACCATTTTATATTATCGAACGCTTTTTCCAGGTCGACAAATCCTATGAAAGTGTCTTGATTTTTCTTTAGCCTTGCTTCCACTATTAGCCGTAACGTCAGAATTGCCTCTCTCGTCCCTTTACTTTTCCTAAAGCCAAACTGATCGTCACCTAGCGCATTCTCAATTTTCTTTTCCATTCTTGCTATACTACTACACTACTGACCAATAAAATTGCTACACCACGAAGGTGACTTGCTACAGACGCGAAATTTAACCGACAAGAAGAGGATGCTGTGATATGCAAATGATTAGGTTTTCAGAGCATTCACACAATGCTGGCGCCGGTCGCGACACCTACAACGTGCTGACATAAGGAACGTTTCCAACCGATTTATCATACAGGAGTTGCCTGGTGAAACGTTGTTGTGATGCCTCGTGTAAGGAGGAGAAATGGGTACCATCACACCGTGTCGTCATTAGCCCACTGGCGTCACTGGATGCGGATCTGGTCAGCACACTGCCCTCCCAGCCGTATGTCAGTTTACGAGACCGGAGCCGCTACTTCTCAGTCAAGTAGCTCCTCAGTTTACCTAACAAGGGCTGAGCGCATCCCGCTTGCCAAAAGCGCTCGGCAGACAGGATGGTCAACCATCCTAGTGCTAGCCCGGCCCGACACCGCTTAAATTCGGTGATCTGACGGGAACCGGTGTTACTACAACGGCAAGGCCGTTGGCTGAGTGACGTTTTAGTGACGGCTAATACGCCATGGAACGTTCTGAAGAATTCTATTTCTAAGGGCATACTGCCGTGTTTCAGCGGCCATAGTATACGAATCGAGTCGACATTCCGCATAGAAGAAAAATTAAACAAGGTGTATGAAAGAACTATTGGCGGTATTAAATCAAATGGTTTTTTGGTTGTTGCCAACAGTATCTGAAGTGATACATGTTTCAGAAATGAACCGCTTCGAGCTGCAAATGAAATTTTTCTTTTATTTGCAGGAGCACGACCGGTTTCGTGATATCAAATCACATCTTCAGGAGTGCATCTGCAAGATAGGAAACAGACAATCGACATTATGATACAAAACCGGATACCAACCCTAATAATCTATGCTGTGTGACAAACAATGCTTCAGTGAAGGATTAAGCCTATGATACGGGAGGAACGGTACCCGAACTTCCCAAAATAAAATACTATCATCCACATCAAGCAGGGCGTCACAACCTAACTGACCAGTTAAAAAACTGACACGTTAAAAGCGTGATTACCTACAGTGAGAAGGGCAAAATAAAAAACAAGACCAGCTAGCAACGTTGAGAGCTCCTTCGCGTTTCACTGCCTTAATGTTTTACTGACGTGCAAGTAGTTCATATTGGTTGTCACAGAGCATATATTATTGGGATGGGTACGCAGCTTTTTATCATAATGTCGATTGTTTGTTTCCTATCTTGTAGATGTACACCTGAAAACGTGATTATTTTCATGTCATGAAGCAGGTCGTGTGCTGTTCTAAATAAAATAGAGTTGAAAGCAGTTCATTTCTGAAGCATGGATATTAAATCAGACATGGGAGACCGCTGCATTTGGCTTTCAGTCGATGAGACCACTGACAGTAGTGGCACGTTTATACTGTCATTAATGTCGTCATGGGAAAATTAGATTCCACGGTACCAGCAAAACTCCATGTATTCCTGTGTAAAGAATCACAGTACTGCATCCCGTAGTGTCAGGGATGCTCTACGCTTTCCAGGAGCAGGAGACGATAGGGATGAGAAATTTCTGCTGGTGGTGACCACTGGCAGCACGTAACTAAAATTAGCGGAGCTGCCGCTCCATAAAATGTTTAGCCTTCGTTTTAAAATTTTATAAAAGGAAACAAACATGTGCAAAAACAAATTTATTCAGATACTTGATAAAATGCTAAAGGAACGAAGTCAATTTATTTACTTACATTAACGAAAAATGTTTCATTTCAAGCTTGATCTATTCATTTAAAAAGTAAATCCATTCTTATTTTAATTTGCGCAAAACAAATGGCGCCAAGCGCTATGGGACTTAACATCTGAGGTAATCAGTCCCCTAGACTTAGAACTGCTTAAACCTAACTAACCGAAGGACAGCACACACATCCAAGCCCGAGGCAGGATTCGAACCTGCGACCGTAGCAGCAGTGCGGTTCCGGACTGAAGTGCCTAGACCGCTCGGCCACAGCGGCCGGCAGCGCGAACCACCATAATTTTCTTCTTCATATGTGGATGACAACCAAAACATTAATATCCATTGTAAGTGTAGCAAGCTCATTTATTCCTTCTGAATTAACGATGGTTTTAGAAAAGGTTTTATTCTTTTTGGTGTTGAAAAGCAGCGTTCCGCCTCTGATGTAGTAATGAGATATGTCCAAAGGATCCTTAACAATTTCGTAAGTTCATTACGAACACTGTCTTCCTTCCAAGATAAATTTCAGCAGTTCATTTAATTTGAAATATTCACAAATATCAGACCAACAATATACTTTTAGCTCAGTTCGAAGCTTTTTGCTGTCAGTTAAGTGATAGACTGCAGTGGTCGATATTATTTCATCCGTAGAGTCTTCCTTCTTAAAGCGAACGAAACATTTCTTGCTGAACAATGTAGCAAATACTAAGTGTTTACTGGAAGGCACTTATATCAACACACATACGTGATACACTTCCTTAGAATCTACTGTGAGTGTCTTTCAAGAATTCTGATAATACTTCGAGTTTCTTAATTCCAAACCAGCAGTTTTCAATATTGTTATGTATTCATCTACTTTAAACTCTCGAGATTACATTCGAGTGTAAATTACACTCCTGGAAATTGAAATAAGAACACCGTGAATTCATTGTCCCAGGAAGGGGAAACTTTATTGACACATTCCTGGGGTCAGATACATCACATGATCACACTGACAGAACCACAGGCACATAGACACAGGCAACAGAGCATGCACAATGTCGGCACTAGTACAGTGTATATCCACCTTTCGCAGCAATGCAGGCTGCTATTCTCCCATGGAGACGATCGTAGAGATGCTGGATGTAGTCCTGTGGAACGGCTTGCCATGCCATTTCCACCTGGCGCCTCAGTTGGACCAGCATTCGTGCTGGACGTGCAGACCGCGTGAGAGGACGCTTCATCCAGTCCCAAACATGCTCAATGGGGGACAGATCCGGAGATCTTGCTGGCCAGGGTAGTTGACTTACACCTTCTAGAGCACGTTGGGTGGCACGGGATACATGCGGACGTGCATTGTCCTGTTGGAACAGCAAGTTCCCTTGCCGGTCTAGGAATGGTAGAACGATGGGTTCGATGACGGTTTGGATGTACCGTGCACTATTCAGTGTCCCCTCGACGATCGCCAGTGGTGTATGACCAGTGTAGGAGATCGCTCCCCACACCATGATGTCGGGTGTTGGCCCTGTGTGCCTCGGTCGTATGCAGTCCTGATTGTGGCGCTCACCTGCACGGCGCCAAACACGCATACGACCATCATTGGCACCAAGGCAGAAGCGACTCTCATCGCTGAAGACGACACGTCTCCATTCGTCCCTCCATTCACGCCTGTCGCGACACCACTGGAGGCGGGCTGCACGATGTTGGGGCGTGAGCGGAAGACGGCCTAACGGTGTGCGGGACCGTAGCCCAGCTTCATGGAGACGGTTGCGAATGGTCCTCGCCGATACTCCAGGAGCAACAGTGTGCCTAATTTGCTGGGAAGTGGCGGTGCGGTCCCCTACGGCACTGCGTAGGATCCTACGGTCTTGGCGTGCATCCGTGCGTCGCTGCGGTCCGGTCCCAGGTCGACGGGCACGTGCACCTTCCGCCGACCACTGGCGACAACTTCGATGTACTGTGGAGACCTCACGCCCCACGTGTTGAGCAATTCGGCGGTACGTCCACCCGGCCTCCCGCATGCCCACTATACGCCCTCGCTCAAAGTCCGTCAACTGCACATACGGTTCACGTCCACGCTGTCGCGGCATGCTACCAGTGTTAAAGACTGCGATGGAGCTCCATATGCCACGGCAAACTGGCTGACACTGACGGCGGCGGTGCACAAATGCTGCGCAGCTAGCGCCATTCGACGGCCAACACCGCGGTTCCTGGTGTGTCCGCTGTGCCGTGCGTGTGATCATTGCTTGTACAGCCCTATCGCAGTGTCCGGAGCAAGTATGGTGGGTCTGACACACCGGTGTCAATGTGTTCTTTTTTCTATTTCCAGGAGTGTATTTCTAAATGCACTCATGTATCTCTTTCTGTATAGTCTTAGAAACAGCTTTGAAGACTGTTGATTTGTATGGGATTCATCAAATCTGCATCTAATTTAGATGGAAAAATTACTAATCCTCTAAAAGTTCCCGGGTATTCTGAATCGTCTTTGCCATCATGTCCACGTGAGGAAGGTTCGAAGTTCCACAAGAAAAAATGCTTTCTACTATTTTGGATAAAATGTCACGGGTCTTTTAACCCTTATATTATGCTCAATGATTGAAAGCCTGTATGCCTCACTAAGTTTCTCCCTAACACAGTTCCTAAAAGTTACAGTGAAACTATGTTATGTAAATGCTTTTGTGACTTGTCAGGCTTTTCAGTTTTTATTCTGTTTCTAATTCTAAAACCATCTCTTCTACATGTTACATTACTTCCAAACAGCAAACACGGTAAGCAAAGTTTTTGTACACTTCCACATATGCTACAAATTTCAAAAAGGTAGGCCGACAAATTGGGAATGTGCAATGCATAAACAGCACTCCACCAGCGGCTCGTGTGCCGCCCTGGCCCACGCAGACTCCTACAACCACGCAGCAGCGCTGCTCTGTCGCTGCTGATGAATTGGATACTTTTCATGTTTTACTGCCCCTCTTCATACATATCGACGAAACGAATATCGCACTAGATTAATACAGGACAGCTTTATCAAAATTGCATGTAAAATTCCAATTTAAAAATCATATTGTTTACCCTTTTTATTTATGTCATCTGTTCTAATTAGGGCCATAAGTTTCTCACACATACTGCACCTTTTTTACGGAATACTTACCTATGAAATAACAATTTTAATATGACCAATAAAGTTAAAATGATTTAAGAGTTTATAATGTCAATTAGAGTAACTAATACTGACTATAAACTATAAAGCTAATACTGGCAGTACTTGTGCTACTGTTGCTGTTATCACTAATTGAGATAATAGTAATAATAATAATAATAATAATAATAATAATAATAATAATAATAATAATAATAATATCAATAATGACAATAATGACAATAACAATGATAGAGGCAGATGTACAAAACAATTTGTAGGTGTACAAAATAGATGCTTTCTGATATAGCGAGTTCCAGAGAAAGAATGTTTAATGGAACTGCACCAGCTAAGAATACTGGGAAACGAGAAGATCTGGTAGGAGACGATGGATGCACAAGCGCAACGAGTAAGTACAGTGAAAATGGCAATGATTATTTTTGCTTTATTAAATATGTCATTAACTGTGTTCTGAAGCTGCAGATGTTATTCAGTTCTGTAATACAACGCGGATGCTTGTTTGAGATTCGGGTTCCTGCTACTGAGGACTTCGAGAAAGAGACTGAGCGGTGTAATGTGACAGAAAGGACATTTCTCTGGTGGGAACCAATGTTTCTGCCAAGTTGTTCAGACTAAAACGTTAAGGTCGAAGAGAGATATGGGAGACAGTGTACATTGATAAGACAGTAGAGAAGACAGAGGATACGGAAATTTCTACGCTTATCTGCACGCAGCCAAGATAGTTGTGCATATGATGGCGAAATAGGATCAAATAGTCGATCATCATAGATATTTCGAAAACAAACATTTCCAGGCGCCGCGAGCTTTCGTGAAAAAGGTGTCGCATGACAACATCACTGTAATCAACTACTTGAATTATAAGTATTTGTGCAAGTTTCTTTTTCAGGTCAAGAGGGGAGACCCTTTCATATTTATGTAGGACATGAAGAGATGCTGATGCGTTCTTGCACATTGCAACTATGTGCTCAGTCGAATTTAGATTTTCATCATTATAACTTACAGACTTTTCGCTGAAAGAGAGAAGTTGATATTTGTCTCATTTCGGGTTAAAGATGGTAGAAATTCCAGATAACTGGGGATAATGATCCTAGAATGACCAGCTAATACCACTTGGGTTTTGTATAGGTTCAGTATTAACGCTACATTCTTAACCCATTTTGCAGGTGCACCCAGGTTGATATTGGGATTCTCGTTAGCTGTCTTTGGGTTTGTCGATTTTGCTCTTGGACTCAAGTGGAGGACATCAGTGAATTGCAGCAGAACAAAACTCATGACACGTCATTGACGTACAATGAAAATAATATAGGGCCTAATTCCGATCTCTGGGAGACACCTGGCACTAACCGCTTGCTGGCGTGATGTCAGGTATGAGCGAAACCATTGTGCTGCACTGGGCGCGGAGTTTAGGCTACTACGTTTGGCAAGCAAACTGTCTAATTCGACAGCGTCCAAGGCTTTGCTGAAGATTAAGGAGCATCTGATAGTCGCCTCTTGTGCAACCATGGCCAGCTCCAGGTCACCTGTTATCTTTACTAAGGCATAAGTTGTCCTGCAATTTTTAGGGAAACCTGATTGTTTCACATTAGGTAGTTTGTTATGTGGTTGTGGACTGTGTAGTCGAAGGCGTTGGACAGAGCATGAAACATGAAAGCAAGTCGGTAATCAGAGTGTGCGGCGGCCCTTTTCATGAAGTGGCTTAACCAGTCTCTGATTCCAGGCCTCAGAGGAAACGCTTGTTAAGGAGTGGTTGAAGATATCTGTTATAGTGGGCAGTAGTGGATGAGTTATTTATTTCAAGAAGCAAATCGACACTTTCCGTTGATACTGACATGTGCTGAGCAGCATTGAGTTGGGCTGACTGCAGCTACTTATTGCAAAAACTAAATTGAAAATCTGTGCCGAACACCGAAGAGAAAGGGCCCGACGATTCTTATGAGAGGCACAATATTAATGTGTATTTGTGTATATATAAATTCGTACACGTGCATGTTTGTGCATAAATACACACGAGATATTTGTATAGTGTTTCTAACTATATTGAAAGATTTATCTATGAGTAAATACTGAACATCGAGCGAATCAGGCTGTGACAGTGGTGGTAATCTTGCAATTCATTGGTCCACGTTCTCTAGCACGTTACCAAAAGCGAACAAAATCACTGATGAAAAGATGGTTATAACGAAAGTGCAGCTACTCACGAAAGTCTACTTTGAGCTGTAGTTACCGTATGGTAGCGAATGGTATGCTGATCTGTTAATGCGGAACACATTTATGACGGAAAAAATATAGTTCAAATTTTGGCCACCACATGCATCTCGTCAACGTGTTCGGTTCTCTCAATAAAAAGAATTGTGTAAACGGTGGTTAATAATAAAATCGACACTATACCTCTCTCACTGATTTGACCTTTTCTTCGCACGTCCCGTTCCTAATCCATTACATACACAGACATTCCTATATGTCTTTCTTCCAGTCAAAGCGCCAGATTTGCACCTGGTGCACAAAATTGAAACTAACTTGTTTCCAGTGTTAATTGGTTCCACATTAACGTATTAGAAAATTTTCAGAGTTTCATCGCCCTACGACAATTACATCCCACCCTGGACCTCTGTGAGTAACTGCACTTTACTTATAACTACTGAAATGTTCCCGATACCTTGGGAAGCATTACAGTTACTAGCGATGCGATGACAGCGTCTTCACACGTTAAGCATTACACCGAATAGTAATGTTTGCATTTACAGAATTAGGCACATATTTCTTTGTCTCCTGCACAACCAGATACACATCCGGAAAAACTAAAAGACTTGTATTTGTAGAGTCAGTTCTCTGTTGCTGGTAAAAGCAATACTTAACGTAAAATCCTTGGGATGTAGGTTGCTCCGCTAGGAAAGAGAATCCTAGGTCTTACTGCAGCTGGTCTTCCCATATATGTATGTTGCATCAATAATCTGCAAAAGTTTTGAGTCATCGTAGTTTATTCACGAAAAATACAAACTGCCCTATTGTTCCATCACCACCAGCTACGTGCATTCAACTGCCATTAACACTTCCCTTCAGAATCCATCTTCTCCAAAGAACAAACAATTGACAAAACATTAACATGTTTGGAAATTGAAGATTAATGGATTAACAATTATCATTAATATCAATAATTATGTCATACCAGAAAATGCGTAATTCACATCGGCATAGTACATAAAAGTTATTTGCATAAAACATAGTAGACACGAAGATCAGCACATAGTAATGGGAAGGATAGAAATGGGAAAGTGGTTCCATTTCAATAACCCCCGAAGAGCTTTTACTATTGTCAGTTAGTGGAAAACTCTTCTACAAGCAGCAGGTGGATTGCATGTGAAATCTGGAAAAGTAAGCAAAATTCCAGTACCAGTGGTAGACGAACGATAGTCAAAGAAATGATCCTTTTGTGAGTTTTAAACCCTACATAAAAATCTTTCAAAATGCAGATTGAATCATGTGCAGCACATTGTGAAACATAAATCACAAAACCAATTTTAAAATGATGTTAAGCACCTGTTGCTGTAGAAATACATGTGTAAGCTCAAATTCATACATAAAACTTTTAAATGGTCTGAAGCACCAATGAAATTAGTAATTAAAACAGACGAGGGTCATGTTGAGTGCAGTTGTTTTACCAACATAAATTACAAAAATTGTATTAAATAGTGTTAAGCACCTGAACAAAAGAGACCAAAATGCAAAAGCTACGTAAAACTAGTAAAGTGGCATGAAAAAGTTTGTTATAAAATTCTATAAGGAACTTGGCATAAGACAACGACCTTAACTTTTCCATAAATTGGTGTGAGGCAGGGAAATGTCTTATCAAACAAGTTAAACAGTGAAAATTTACTATAATTAATGTAACAGACGGTAATAAGTATGAACTACATTAAATTATTTACAGATGTTTTCTTTTTACATGAATTTCAATTTTGTCATAGACAAAGGCTCTTGCAGAGAGGTGTCTGCTCTCATAATCTGGTCCTTTATATTAGCTAGTCGCAGGTATATCACTGACATTTCAGTTCCTGAAACTATGTTTGTCAGGTTCCATTCTATTTGAATATACTGGATGCACAATGATTGAAATTAGTGTCCTTTTACCTTAAACATTACATGTTCTCTATTTATCAGGCATTGTCTCTTATGATATAATGAACGTTTCTTTATATTTGTATTTACTTCTGGCATAAAATCAGTCAGATTACTGCCTTTTTTGTTTAGCCAAATCTGGGTATATGTACAAAATGCAGAAAATACACTAAACAAGATAAATGAAAAATCATCATAGGATAGTTCTCATTCTGATGTGTCCCCCCCCACCCCCAGTAATAATGGAAAACTGAAATCCAGGTATGGTATCAAATAGCTAAGTCAAGATAATCTCAACACCTCATATCTAAATAGCTTACTCAACTCATCTCGATATACATTTCGTGTAAACGGTACAGATAGCGTGAATGTGAGTTTACTATAATCAATGTAGTTCATGTGAGTGTGTATTTAGAATCAATAACCACAACATTGTTCCCATTATGTGTTAAAATCGCTAACATTGTGGCATGTTTGTGCTAATTGCACAGTGCCAAGTAATGTTTTGTTATCTTCTTTCAGCAACTCAGGCTACGCAGGGTCATCTTGAGGTTTCATGAAGAATAAGTTGAACATAGATGCAATAGGTGTCTTAACTGTATGACATAGCGACAATCAATCAGTTATGAATTCTGGTGTTTGTTAGCCAGAAATTATTGCATCTTAAAAGATCAAAAAAGCTTACCCTGAACAATGTAAGCGAAATTTATGTAAAATAATAAGACAAATTCATTAAAATAACTTAAAATAAGTGTTTTTAAATGCAACAGTATAACCCAAGTTATGTCATTGAAATTGTATAGTCTAAGTACAAATGTCAATTTTTATTTTCAATTTCAGTAGTGGTGAACTTGTTCCCCTACGGAAATCATCTAGTCCAACTCTTATCACCTCTCGTATGTACTAAACATAGTTAAAATCATCTAACCTAAACACATCATGAATCCTTAAGTTAAAATTACCCCCTCCCCTATCCTGTTGATAAGGGTGAAACAAGATGCAACCTGTTGCCATACTATGACAAACAAAATTCAAAAGACTATATATATAGACACACTATATATATATATATATATAGACACCAATCCTGACAAGTAAAAAAAAACCCTCAAGTGATATCAACAAGTGCAATATATTCATTCAAGAATGTATAGCACACATACTGAAAAGCCTGGTCATTCACTGACCAAATCATCCAAAATTCCTAATGTTTTACACGATACCCACCAGAGTGATGCTGTCAAGCAAAGTCACCAAATAGGATCATCACACAATCAACTCAATCTCCCCTATCTGCTGCTGTCACCCCTGGATCAAGCATAAAAAGCATCTGCAGAGTAAAAATTCCTGATAGCTTGGTCAATATCATAAGCTGACGTATAAATGTAAAATAATTTCTTCATCAATCTACATTCTCAAATTCTCAATCCAGTTCGTGTCAGTATCGAAAAGTACTTTTCAAATGTAACAATCGCAGGGTTTCAAAAGACAAAATTCGCCACTTCGAAATGTATGCAAAACAACAACAAAAACATCAAATGTGTCAATATGTATATGAGTGATGTGGTATTGAAGTATAACTTTATGATACATACAGTGTAAGCTGCAGTATGTTTCCCAAGCCAAACAATTTCCTGGTTCTAGGACAGATGAGTCTGTACGTGTTGGAATTTAACATTTCGCAAATTTCAAAGGGACCTATACAGATATCAAAAAACTTTTTTATCTCCTTGTTTATAGCTTTTGATTTCTCACACCTTTTTGTTAACACCAGATCACCAACTTTGTACTAAATCACGTTAACATTTTTGTCATGCTTTAACTTCTTCTTGTCTCCATATTTCTCCTCACAATGTCACCTCTCTCATCAGGAGACAACTCAGAACACTTTGGAATGTATCTCGTAAGGAGACTGCAAGATGGTGAGTAAACGGAAATGCCAATATGTTTGATGCTGAAATGGCTCTGAGCACTATGGGACTTAACATCTGAGGTCATCAGTCCCCTAGAACGTAGAACTACTTAAACCTAACTAACCTAAGAACATCACACACATCCATGCCAGAGGCAGGATTCGAACCTACGACCGTAGCGGTCACGCGATTCCAGACTGAAGCGCCTAGAACCGCTCGGCCACACCGGCCGGCGTTCTGATCTATCATGAACAGTTTCTATACATGTGAGATGAACAGGCTTCCATTGTCAGATAATACAGCTTTAGGATTGCCAGAATTGGTGAAATAATCAATTTCAAAACACTGTATGATTTTCATACTGGTAACCTTTATCAGTGGGTACAGCATAACTACTTTACTAAACGAATCAACCGCAACAAAGATGTAACTGTATCCCTCTTTGGAACGAGGTAATTGTCCAAAGGATTCAACCCCAAATAACTCAGATTTACATTTGGGTATAATGCTATTTAAAAACCCTTTATGGCACTGATTTGTTATCTTTACTCTCTGGCATCTGTCTCAAGAAGGTAGCCACCGTTTTACTGTCCTGGATATATTTTGAAAATAAACATTTTCTGGTAGCTTTTGAGTGCGTTTCATACTACCACAGGGGTCAAAACTCTCATGTACAAACTTAATGAGTAAGTCTATGTTTTGTTTGGGCCAAAATAGTTTCCAGTTATCAGAGTGTGGTCTGTGTCTCCTGAACAAACTACCCATGTGCATCTGGTAATACTGTCCAACTTTATCCTCACCTTTCTTACCGAGTAAGCTTTTTTTATTTTTTATACTAATTTCAAGTCCTCGTCTTGGTGTCTCTGTAAATGTTCACAGATTTTTCTAATTTCTCTGCCGGCCGAAGTGGCCATGCAGTTAAAGGCGCTGCAGTCTGGAACCGCAAGACCACTACGGTCGCAGGTTCGAATCCTGCCTCGGGCATGGATGTTTGTGATGTCCGTAGGTTAGTTAGGTTTAACTAGTTCTAAGTTCTAGGGGACTAATGACCTCAGCAGTTGAGTCCCATAGTGCTCAGAGCCATTTTCTAATTTCTCTCTCACACTTCACTCCCTTAATAAACCTAATTGTAAAGTTCTTTTCCTCCTGAATCTCAACGTATTCCTGATATTTTCCAACTGGCAACCTAGGTAAGGCATAAGCAACACTATTTTGCTCACCATTGATATGGGAAATAGTGTAATCGAATTGCTGAAGAAATAATGCCCAGGGAGTGATTCCGTTATGGTACGGCTTACATTCCTGTAAATAGCTCAGAGCTTTGTGATTAGAGAATACGATGACTTTATGTCCAGCGAGATAGTTCCTAAGTTTATTGAACACCCACACAATTGCGAGCAACTCTTTCTCAGTGACTGTGAAATTCCTTCCGTGTTTAAGTAAACTTCTGCTTGCAGAACTTACTGCCCATTGTTCCATCAGCCTCTTTCTTATGAAAAATATAAACACCAAGCCCATAATCACATCTACAGGCCTACATAGAATCTGACTATTGAAAAGCTGTGTTTTGTCCTCATCCAAAACTGTTTAACATGTTACGGACCATTCCCATAATGTGTTCTTTTTCAATAAATGAAGTAACCATGGTTCATTTAGGACTTGTGATCTTATGTATTTACGGTAGAAGTTACGTTATCCATAGGATCTCAATTCCTTTTTATTCCTGGGTCTGGAAAAATCGGCAATAGCTTTAATTTTATCTACGTCTGGCAGAACTCCTTCCTGACTGTTGGTGTGACGCAAGAAGTTCAAAGTTTTAACGCCAAATCTACATTTAGCCAATTTGAGGGTCAAACCTTCTTTTCTGAATTTGTCTTGATATGCTCGTTCAATGAATTACGCGTTACGAGAATGTCATCAACATAAATAACCAGATTTTATAGTATCTCACTACCTAACATTAAATTCAAGTCTCTTGTAAATTCTGCATCTGACATATTGAGCCCAAAAGGAACTATACAGTACTGGTAAGATTTTCCAGAAAATAAAAAGACAGTGTATTTTCTGGTACTAGATCAAGAGCGATCTGATGGAAGCCTGACATCAGATCCAAACACGTGAAGTACCAGGCACAGTGGAACTTGTTTAATAATTCTTCCGTTGACTCTGTGTGATCTGTTACCCTTTCCAAATGTTTGTTTAGATGACTGGAGTCAAGTAAAAGCCTGACCCCACCATCTTTTTTGGATACAACAACCAGAGGATTGTTGTACTGGCTTATGCTTCTTTCAATAGTTCCCCACTCTTGCAACTTTTGGAGTTCCCCCTCCACAATCTGCTTCTCACATATAGGTACTGTGTATGGTCTTATGAAAAAGGACTGCTGCTGCCTCAGCCGAAGCTTACAAGAATAATTCTTAACCCTACGTGGCTTTTCACTGAAAATGTCTTCAAACTCTCTCAATACTGTTTCAAGTTCAGATTTTTCATACCCAGTAAGCCTATCAGCTTCGCTGACCTTATCGCAAACCAAATGACCAAAGTCTTTAACAGTAACATCAACACCATTAAGATCATTATCTAAATCTCCTTTCTTTACTTCTACCTTATAGCCACACTCTTTGTTAGTTGTAGAATCACCAGTTCTTAGATATAACGTAGTATGACCAGAAAGTCAAAAGATATATTATTCTTTACGATCGAATCCATTCCCAAGAGTATCTCCTCTTTGGGATCACTGACGATGAGGCAACCTTGCTGAAACATAGGTTTTCCTATCTTGAAGGTTATTAATGCTTGTTTATTGATCATTTGCTGTACTTACCAGTTGCCCCGTTGACTTTAACTCCTGAGATAGGAAAGTCAGTGTAGTCGGGATTATTCTGTACTGGGTCTCTAAATTTCTCAGAAACAATTGAAATTACACTGCCAGTGTCAATTCAACATAAACCTCTCCATTTACCAACCGGAATCTCTATGTATTGGTTACTCACAAAATTATGTTGTTATGTAACATTGTCTTCTCTCAATAAATCATTCTCAACCTCCTTAAAGTCTAAATCGCATAGCTGGTTTACACTATCGTTGGACATTTGCATAGGATGAATGGGTATCTCTGTGTTACTTATGTCTTCACTCCATTGAGCCAATTCACAATTAAAGATAAGATTGATGTGAGCATTTAATTGACTGTTCACAGCTAGTTGTGGTTCATTCATATTATCTATTGCAACCTCCCTACAGTTTATACAGTGTTCCTTAATCCACTGTCAATTTCAGTATATTGACTACTTATGTCAATCACGCCAATCGCGATTAGTTGGCTTTCCTGCGTTGAATGACTGGTACAGTTATTATTGAGTACTTCTAAGTATACCATTCCTTCCAGTTCACTCAAATCTATTGTTTCAATTACTGCATGTTCAACAGAATTGTTTATGTTGTCAGCCCTTTCTTGACTGTCACCCACTTCCAACAAAACAGAGTCAGGACAAGTCCCCCTCCCTTCATTACCATAAGCTTCGGAATTTACATGTTTAGAACGAACAAGATTAGCAATCCCATAGAAATCTAGGTCTTCATCATCATTATAAATAGAAAAATCAGAAAATAAATTTGTTAAGACACCCTTCTCCAACTCATATTCAGGTACAACACTATTCTTTCCACCAAACATTTCGTTTAGGTACATGTTCAAAAACTTACTTTCAACAAAAGTTGAATTTGCTGGGTACTCATACTTACAATTATTTGATACCTCTTATATGTATTTAAACTCGCCTGGTCATAAAATCTATAAGTTTACTCCACTTGACAGGCCTCAAGTGAAGGAATTATTGGTTTTCCTGGTTGTGAGAGTTGTGGTTATTGTTCCTACTACAATTCCAATTATTTTGATTTGCGTTGTTATTGTTGTTGTGGCGGTTCCCTCTATGTCTATTGTGAAAATTTTGCTGTTTATGATTATCAGAACCACCATTCTGGTTACCGTTTGTGTTATGGGAATTTTTATATCTGTCTTCCGCATCTAAAGCTTTTTCTAATTTATCAACATGCCTTAAGATATTAGCAGTTGAGTCATCTGGACCAGAGGCTAGGCCCCATTGAGGTCTTCTGGGCTAACGTCTTCTTAAAGCATCTATAATTATTAAATTGTCTAGCGGTTTGTCAAGATGAGCCAGCTTACGCAGCTGTCTTTCACAGAAATCCCTCACAGAAATATTACCAGGCCGGTAATGGATACCATTTAAAAATGCATTTATAATGCCTGCCTGCTTGTCTGCTGACCAGAATTCGTTCAAGGACAACTGCTCAAATTCTTTAAATGTAATTTCAGCTTAATATGTTGACGCTTCGCGATCAAGACATCGTTTTGCTAATTTTATTTTAGCCGAATCAGACATACCAGCAGGAAAGCTGTCTCTACATCGATAGATAAAATCAACCGGATGCATTTTAAAATCCCCAGGAAAATATTTAAGCAATAAGCTGCAGGATGGTACAAAGATACTTGTGGGTGCACCCTAGTCGATTCTACATTGTTCAGACGAGATTCAAAAGTTTGAATATTTTCAGAGACAACACATATTTTATGGTTAACGTTTGAAAAATATTCCTGCGTTTGATTATCGTTCAGTTTTAGTCTTTCCTCAATAAAGGTGCTTTCAGGCTCGATGTATTCATTGATAACGTTAAACTCTACATTGCGTCTCTCGAGTTCTTTGTAAATGGTATCCTCAGTATTCTTTCCAAGTTATCATTAACAATTAGAAAATCTAAGGCAGTGGATTCGCGTAGCTGACTGATTTCTAACATGTTGCCTGCTACACGTTCATTAGTATCTTTAATATCTTGCTTAATTGTCCTAACAAATTAACTCAGGTTATCAACAGTATGATTTAAACCTTCAAATTTGCTATCAATATCCTCTTCCAGCTCCTTTATGTCCTTTTGTAAACCTTGTTATAGATTCTTTTTATTTTAACACTTTTGCTAAGTTTGCAAGTAAACCGGATGCTTGCTCTCTTGGTCCGAATCCCAGAAATGGTGGGCGTTCCGACGATTGCTGCCGGTTTGGTGTCGACGTGTGGGTTTGTTGTGATGGAGTAGATGTTTCTCCTGTAACGTCTGTATTCAAAAGGCTCTGAGCACTATGAGACTTAACAGCTGAGGTCATCAGTCCCCTACAACTTAGAACTACTTAAACCTAACTAACCTAAGGACGTCACACACATCCATGCCCGAGGTAGGATTCGAACCTGCGAACGTAGCGTTCGCGCGGTTGCAGACTGAAGCGCCTAAAACCGCTCGGCCACTCCGGCCGGAGTGTAACGTCTGTATTCTCGGAACTAGACATGGTGATGGTTATGAGAGGGCACTACATACACAACGGCAAATCCTAACCCCAAACTTCGTCACAGGCATTTCACACCTTAGCCTGCCTACAATGTAGACACTCGCAAACACTACGAAAATAAAATTAGTCACAGAAAAATATCGTACTCGTCTTTTGCGTGGCAGTCCACCATTGATTTGGTCACCCTTCACTTATTACGTTCTTTTGTTCTTTTACCCGCAAATCCTTGTGCGAATTTTGTACATGGCAACACACTACTATCTGCAAACATACAAATATATTAAAGACCAAGTTTGTGCAATTCCAGCTCCTCCACCACACTGAAAAGTTCCCGATACCTTGGGAAGCACTACAATTACTATCGATGTGATGAGAGGGTCTTCACACGTTAAGGATTACACCGAATAGAAATGTTTGCATTTACAGAATTACACGCGTATTTATTTGTTTCCTCCACCACCAGATAGACATCCACAAAAACTAAAAGACTTGTATTTGTATAGTCATTTCTCTGTTGCTGGTAAAAGCAGTACTTAACATAAAATCCTTGGGATATAGGTTCCTCCTCTAGGAAAGAGAATCCTAGGTCTTACTGCAGCTAATCTTCCTATACGTGTAAGTTGCAATAGTAATCTACAGAATTTTTGAGTCATCGTCTTTTAGTCACGAAAAATACAAGCTACCCAATTGTTCTATCACCACTCGCCACGTGCATTCAACTGCCGTTAAAACTTCCCTCCAAAACGCATCTCCTCCAAAGATCAAACAATTGACAAAACATTAACATCCTTGAAAATGGAAGATTAATGAATTGACAACTAACATTAACATCAATAATTATGTCACACCAGAAAATGCGTAATTAAGATCTGCATGTTGTATGAAAGTTGTTTGGAAAAACAAAGTAGACACGAAGATCCGCACATAGTAACGGAAAGGGTAAAACTGGGAAAGTGGTTGCATTTCACCACACGGCACGTAGCATCATCAGACACTATGTTAGACATAGAGGGATGCATTGTTCCGGATTTCGTACACACATAGTGCTGCTGCAGTGTGGACGAAAAAGTGCACCACAGTGTGTGACTTAAATAGCGCTGGAACTGGGAACGTACGTCAAAGTTGAAGTACGCGGAACAGCACGATTCTTGTGTGCAAAATGTCTAAATTGCAGACAGATTCCACGTGAAATGTTGGCGGTATATGGGCCAAATGCAAACCACACTATAAAGGAAGCATTTTTTAAAATGAAGTCTTTGACGTGTCGGTGCCTAGAAGCAGTACATTTTCAGAGCAAACAAGTTGTAATTTTTAACCATCAACACATCTGTCCCTTTAATATTATAAAAAAAATCATAGCATAAACGATGCGTTTTCGAACGATGCTCTCTTGCCACTGCTTTGAAACAGTATACACCAGAACGAAAAATGTTTCTGTCACAGGACAAGGAAAATGGCGAATATGTCCTGGGCAGAATTAAGGATGTAAAAACAGGTAACTAGCTTTTCGGCTTGGGCTGGTCTGGCAGCTTCAAATATATTTAAATCTAAACACCTTGACGTATGGAACTTTTATTCTTGTTAGTATTAACACCAATGTGATTTAATATAATGCATCGTGTTAAGTAAAGTAACATTATATAGGATATTATGACGTTAACATGACACACGCCAGCACGTCATCCACCACGACAACTGTCATGTCATACAATATGACACAACATCTCACTAAAGTTAAGGTTGCATGCTCTCCACTCTGGTATCTTCCACCCCCACTGTCTGGTACTTCCTATTGTAGCTGCATCCCTCTCTCTGGAAGCACATAAAATTGTGCGTATTTGTCCTTACACCTCTCAACAGGAGGTGGCTTTAAGAGAGCTCACTGCGCTGGCGAAGTAGAGTTTACTCGTAAAAAAGCGCTGACAAATCTAGATGTATTGTTTGAAACGTCTTTGAAGCTGGTAGATACGTCGGAATAATTTTCTCGTCTTTTACATTCCCAACTCTGCCCAGGGCATATTCGCCTTTTTTTGTTACGACAGGAACATTTTTCATTTGGGTTTCCAACTTTTACTCTACCATAATTTTGGCATTAGGCGGTCATAGCCGTGGCAGCCCATATAGATTTCTGTTGTATCCAATGACGACGGACCCGTCATAGTTCATTTTCATCGTGTTTCGAACCATGTTTTTCGCATAAATTCCGAATGAAGCTATATTTTTCAAAGCATATCCTGAGTTTCATCGTAAGAAAGCATTTTTTGTTTTGTTTATATGATTCACCTTAAATCGTTCCCGCGCATTCAATTCATGTAGGAAGGAAATTTACATGGTAGACTTTACACCATCGGGTCTCGACAAAGAATAAAGATTATTCCGTAAAAATCTTTCGTTTTCACTTTATCCACTTTCGTACTTCGTTCAGAGTTTGATCCAATTCGTAGAAGTTTAAAGGACAGAAGCAGCGCACTTCAGAAACCTCCTATACAAGCGTTAAACCATCGTAACAGGACAACGGATATAGATTACAGGATAACAAAAGTTTAGTTTTCACTTCATCCGTTTATTTACCTTCGTGCAAAGTTTGAACCTATTCGTACAATTTTAAAGAATAGAAGTGTTTACTGTGCGTAAAATTCAAACGAAGGAAATGGCTAAAACTTATCTTAAACCAAAGTCAGAAAGACCAGTGGATCAAATTTGAATCGCCAGTCTCGCTCCAGTCCAGTTTCATTTAAGGGTGACAGTTTTGCACGTAAAATTCGAACAAGGGTTGCACTTTCCCGTGAAAGGCGCAGGTCCCGAGTTCCAGTCTCGGTCTGGCACACAGTCTTAATCTGCCAGGACGTTTCATATCAGCGCACACTCCGATGCAGAGTGCAACTCTCACTGTGGCAAGGGTTACAGATTTTGCACGTAAATTCCGAATGCCGGACAGAAAAACTGTGCAATCAATTGAATATTAACTGCAGCAAAATTAAAATATTTTGGAAAAGAAATTAGTGGATTCGCAGTTTGCCTGGGAGACAGCTGTGGTTCGTCGTTCAAACATTGCTTAATATACTGTAACATAGGTAGAGTAAGACAGATGCTCGAATGGCTATATGAATGGCTGCTGGTCCTGGATAAGAGCACTGGAGACGTCGACTAGATGCTGTACTGCGTCAGACCTACAAGTGGTGGCCAAAGCTGGAACTATTTTTGTTTTCAGCCTAAATCGTTTCTGTATTAGCAAATCTACCCTGTTTCGCTGCCATATGATGTTTACAGCCGACACTGGACCTCCACGAGTAGCTGTACTGTATTTACAACCATTCGTTATTTTATAAAAGTTTTCTTTTAAACAATGTATTTGATCGATTTTGGTAACACACTAGAGAACACGGGCCAATGAATTGCAAGACTGCCATCTATGTCACAGCCTGATCCACTCAAAGTTCAGTATTAATCTATTTACTCATTCAAAAAAGTTTCCATATAGCGAGAAACACTATCTAGATATATCGTGTGGATTTATGCACAAACACACACACGTACGAATGTATACACGCAGACTGTCTCTAGTAAGAGTCCTTGGTGTGCTTTCTCCTGTGTGTCGATAAAGCTATTCAATTTCGTTTTTGCAATATGTGGCTGCAGTCAGCTCAAACCAATGCGATGTTGAGTGTCAATGGAAAACATTGATTTTTTTTCTTTTTTTATTTATTATTTATTTATTATTTATTTTTTCAAATAAGTCACCCCCTAATGTCCACTACACCAGATATCTTCAAACACTCCATCATGGCTCCATTGCTTTTTCTTGTGTACATTAATTACTTCTCGTCTGTTCCATTACCAGTTGCTAAGTTTGTTTTGTTTGCAGATGATACAAACTTGGCAATAAGCATCAAGTCAAGTACAGATTTAGAAATAATTGCTAGTCAAATTTGCACATACATTAATAAATGCTTTAAAGCTAATTCACTGATCAAATTTTGAAAAGACGCACTATATGCAATTCAGAACCTGTACGAGATTTCCTTCCATCATGTGTATGACATACGAAGACATGCAGATCGAAGAGGTTGACAGCGTTAAATTTCTGGGATTACAACTCTATAATAAATTCAGTTGGGAAGAGCATACCAAAAATTTGCTTAAGCGCCGAAACAAGTCTGTATTTGCAGTGAGGATGATGTCAGGTGTAGGAGATATAAGTATAAAAACTTGCATACTTTTCTTACTTTCATTCTAGTATGTCCTGTGGGATCATATTCTGGGGTAACTCATCAAACCGAGCAAAAGTTTTTAGCGTGCAAAAGCGTGTAATAAGAATAATTTGTGGTGTAAATTCGAGATCATCATGTAGAAACCTGTTCAATGAACTTTGTATTCTAACCACTGCCTCTCAGTATATTTATTCCTTAATGAACAATGCTGCAAGTAATATATCTCTATTTCCAACCAATAGGTCAATACATAGTATCAATACTAGGAATAAGAACAATCTACAATCACTTACCTTGGTCGATATAGGGGTCCAATATTTAGGAACACAAATTTTCAATTAATTGTCAGCAACCATTAAAAACTTGGTTTCAGATAAAACACGGTTTAAACAAAGTTTGAAAGACTTTTTGATAGGCAGATTCTACTCTATAGATGAATATCTTAACAGAGACTGTTAGGTCAGCTTAAGCAAAAATGTTTGTTAGATTTCAGTTTTGACAGCACATTGTTACAACAGTCAAGACTAGGTACTTTGTGTATGAAGAATTGATTAATAGTGGATAGCAATGTTTCGTTTTGACAGCGTATAGCGTATTATTTCTGTAAATATTACTTGTTCCTGTTTACTGTATTGTATTCACCTAGTTTGTCAATCTCCTGACAAATGATCAGCGTAGTAAGTATTATATTCAAATGTTTTATGATTTTTATGTTATACTTTCTGACATGTTCCACACCCACGAGAGTCATCTCATTTCTTGGGTCTAAGGGACGAAAACTGAATCTAATCTATTCTAACTCCCTAAGCACAATTTTTTCCCTGGGGCCTGGAAATAGGGACAAGCCACTACCTAAAAAGAACGTTGCCACAGCACCCTCTGATTACCGACTTATTTACATCCCTCACGCACTGTCCAAGGCATTAAAATATAATTTATAAGGAAAAAACGATCAAATACGGATTTCAGCTGTAAATGACAATCGAAATGGCATCTCCTAAATAGTGCCTGTGAAGTAAAAGCGATCTGCAATCTTACTGGGCACGTTTCTCGTTGGTGATCACAAATCTGAGAAATCTGATTCTGCCTTTCGCAGTTGGGTATTAGGGGTATTTTAGCTCCGAATAACCAGTATTTTTCGGTTTTTGTCTGATATCGATTATAATAATGATTTTTTTTATTTTTACTGATAACCGAGTAAAAAGCCGAAATATGAATTATATTTTTAAATAAACATTTTTTTTTAAAAAAGGAGTAATTTCTATTCATAAAATTTTAATTTTTTTGAAGCGTTGTCTTTTTACATAAAATGGCAAAAGCAATTGTGCTATTTTAATAACAATGTCGATAGAAATGAGCAACATACACATGGCGTACAGAATTGCAGAGACAATAACAATCCTGTTGCCTTGTGTCTTGACTTAAGCTGCGAATTTACGTGCAGTGAGCAAGACTCGCCCCCATCTGGTCTATAGGGTACTTTCTCGCTGTTGTCGGACATCCTTTTCATCGGAGAATGGCACCAACCCAGAAATATTTTTACAGAGTGACGTAGCAGTGAAGTACAATGTTTCATCTGCTTTAAAAGGTTAAAGATTTGTCCTTAATTTCTATGAAATAATAAAAGAGTAATAGTTATTAATTAAAAACGCAACTACAATTCGTTAATAGCATACAATATAAACTGAAACTAGCTGATTTGCTGCCGCTGTCTGCCTAATATGCCCTTACCTGCTTCTAACCCTTGAAACCGGACAAATTAAGACGGCCGGCCGCGGTGGTGTCGCGGTTCTAGGCGCGTAGTCCGGAACCGCGCGACTGCTACGGTCGCAGGTTCGAATCCTGCCTCGGGCATGGATCTGTGTGATGTCCTTAGGTTAGTTAGGTTTAAGTAGTTCTAAGTTCTAGGGGACTGATGACCACAGCTGTTAAGTCCCATAGTGCTCAGAGCCATTTGAACCATTTTGAAATTAACACGAAAACAATTCTTCATCCTGTGCTGTCACCCTTTAGCAGTAGATGAAGTTAAGGAGTTCTGCTACCTAGGCAGTAAAATAACCAATGACGGACCGAGCAAGGAGGACATCAAAAGCAGAGTAGTACTGGCAGAAAGGGCGTTCCTGGCCAAGAGAAGTTTACTAGTATCAAACAATGGTCTTAATTTGAGGAAGAAATTTCTCAGAATGTACGTCTGTACTACAGCATTGTATGGAGTGAAACCTAGACTGTGGGAAAACCGGAACAGAAGAGAATCGAAGCATTTGAGATAGGGTGCACAGACGAATGTTCAAAAATTAGGTGGACTGATAAGGTAAGGAATGAGGAGGTCCTGCGCTGAATAGGAGAGGAAACGAATATGTGGGAAACACTCATACAGAGAAGGGACAGGATGATAGGACTTTCGTTACGGCTTGAGGGAATGATTTCCATCGTACTAGAGGGAGCTGTAGAGTGCAAAAACTGTAGAAGAAGACAGAGATTGGAATACATCATGCAAATAATTGCGGACGTAAGTTGAAAGTGCTACCCTGAGATGTAGAGGTTTACACAGGAGAGGAATTCGTGGAGGGCCGCATCAAACCAGTCAGGAGACTGATGCCGCCCCCCACCCCTCCCCAAAGAAAAAGCTGTGACTGTTCTTAACGCTCAAATTGTGGCATCATCAAACCATGATTTCAGAGTAAAGTTTCAAAAATTAGAATCGGTAGGAGCATACTGGTGATTCTTTTCCAGTGTTTAACCATTCATCACTTTTTGAGAACAGCAGCGTACGGTGGACGGAGTAATTTTTCTTTTGTTTCTAATATTTTCGTTTTATATATCTTGAATCTAAGACACAGAGAATTTTTTTCAATCTTTGTTTGATTTCTATGTCTATCAAAGGATACAACAGGAATAAACAACCGTGAATAGATTATTTCAGAAATGGGTTTTTTGAACGGTTTTGACAGTCAGAATGAATTGAGATGAACGATAAGTCGGTTGTTTCAGCGATAACCACCATTCGTACTGGGAATGCTCCCGAAAGTGAAATTCGGCGTTCTGGTATCACAAACATTTCTACGTGCCTTTACTTGTGTAGCCGGCCCAGGTGGCCGTGCGGTTCTAGGCGCTACAGTCTGGAGCCGAGCGACCGCGGCGGTCGCAGGTTCGAATCCTTCCTCGGGCATGGATGTGTGTGATGTCCTTAGGTTGGTTGGGTTTAAGTGGTTCTAAGTTCTAGGGGACTGATGACCTTAGAAGTTAAGTGCTCAGAGCCATTTTTTTTACTTATGTATACATCACGGGAAGCATTATTTTGGCTGTATATAGTGGCATTCGGCCACGATCGTAAAAAAACGAGAACTTGGACTGTCCGAGGGGAGAGGAACGGTGAGACGGAATAAGCTGCGCCTCTCCCTCAAAGGGCTGCCATCCTACGTTCGCGTACCTTGCTTCTACGAAAGGAGAACTGACACAACGGTCGTAGGAGCCAATGATTCCTTTTCTTGTGATGAGAGTCCCATTCAAATCCCTTTATGCACCATGAATAGTCACTTCACTGAATTCAAAATTAGAAAAAAAAGAGGCAATTCAAAATGCAAAGCAAATTGAAGTGCATATAGCATTAAGTAGTGGCTACAGTGCAATTTTTTTTTGCTGTGGTTGGCAGTGGCAGTTCAGGCTCGGCCACTTCCGGTATCTTACGCACCCATAGTTTAAAACACTCCCCCCCCTAAAACTGACACGATATAGTGTCCGCATAATGTTGTGGCTGCGCACCTTTCAAGGTTATACTTTGGCTAAAGCACCTGGATGAGGTCATATTTAATTTCGTCAAGCTCGTGTTTGGTGTATTTTATATTATAACTAATTTATAACTTACGTCCTGTAAATAAATGCTGTTCCAAAATCCTAGCACATTGAGGATCTCTCGAATAGGTACAGTTTATTGATATTGAATGTCAAGTATTGAGTTGTCGACGTTTAAATGTTTCACTGGGCATCTAACACAGTACAAAGATTAAGTTGCTAATTACTACTGTGATCCAGTGGGTAGCGTTACCTGCAGTGGCTGAGGCGGTGGTGTCACCAGTATGGTGTTTTTTGTTCGCATCCTGCCTTCCGCTAAAATTTTATTAGTCAGCTTCACGTTTCTGACAGCTTCTGTGACTTGTCATTGTTAATTATTTACAAACTAAGCATGAATCACGGAAGTGAAACTGACTATTCAAAACACGATGATTATCTGTTAAAAACAATCTACCACTCATTTTCAGAACAAAAAACATAAACAAATCTGCCAATGTGAGAAAGAATTAAAAGGTAACTTAGTCCCACTGTCAGTCGACTATAACCTATACAAGAAAATTTACGCGCTGGTTGTTTTAGCACACTTCTTTCCAAACAAGAACATCTTCAAATTAAGCACATTTGAGGACGAAATATGTTCTGGTAATGGTGCAGGCATATTTCTGCTGTTGTTTTGTCTAGAGTTTTGAAGAGTACAGGAAGAAGGCTACTTTCCCGGCAGTGAATTGCAATTTTTCGCGCAAATTAGAACTTTCTTCATACAACCAGCAAATTTATTTAGCAGTGGGGGAGCTTCTCCTTAAGTACTTTTGTAATACATATCACTACGTAAACAACTAGTGTGTAGTTGACAGGTTCTCACTTTCAAAGAAAGATAATACAGCAGCACTTACACTTTTTGCACAAATTAGAAACAGGCACTTGGAGAAGGTTCTTAATAATTATTCGTACTAAACACCGTTACGTAAATAACGAGTACGAAGTGGGCAGTTTGTCGCTTTCAAAGAAAGAAAAGGCGACTGAGCCGTGGCGGCTGGCGCTAAGGTGTTCCACTGCATCGCTGATATCGATATTCGGCTGTCCTGCTATCTTTGACTGCTCACCCCGGCAGCTTTACGGGTGAACGTGTGACGAGGGAGTCTCTGGTCAGCGTTCAACGAGCCAATTTGTGTTGAGAACAAGCGCGCGTCCCTAACCGTGGTGCATGGGCCTCGCCGTGCTCGCCGCACTTGTCTTTCGGCGCGCGCCGGGTGTATGGTACCGATCATTGGGCGTCTTGACGTGCAAAATTGCGGTGGGTTCGTCGTCTCACGCTGAACAGCATCCCAGCTCGTAATTTGCAAGCTCCAAGTTACGTATGACTTTTATTCTGTGTTTAACTAAGAGGATTGTTGAAACTTATTGTGGCATGGGTAGCTGCCGGAGATGGTTCTGAACTTGGTTCCACAGTGGCTATTTCAAGAGGCTGATGTTCTTCATTCCGTTTCTGATCATCCGTGGAGTGTGTGTTTTAAGTGCTTTTCATGTAAATTTTAATTTGTTTTAGGACATATTGTCTCAATGGTAACAAAAATGGAAATATGAAGTGGATGTCACTGTGCGCCGACATTGGCCCAGGGGACAGATCGGCAACACGGCACAACACACGAGTGTTGTAGGTAGTCTAGCCGCTCACGAGAAGGCGAGGCTGTCGGCGTCAAGCGACGGTCTGCGTGACACTGCGAGCGATGACAGAGCCCACATCTATCTCGTACCGGTTGCGCTGGCCGGCTAGTTGGCACAGGGAAAGGAACGTGAGGAGGGCTCCACTACTGTACATGCATGTTTTATAATTCGGTTTTATGTGTCCCAGACATAGTTTTAAGAAACGAGCACATAGATGCAGAATACAAACTACAGCTACACAGATATGCGGCAGTTAATACAAACGAATACCATACAACTGTACAAATCTAAACTAACCTATAAACACATGACCAGAAGCTTCAGTGGCGGTTTGTAAGTATTGTTCGAAATGACGGCCACGAAGTGTGTGGCAAAGTTGAACTTTTCGCAGGAAGGATTGCTGAACACAATCCAACATGTCTGTATCTCTTTGCGTTATATCACAGGCATGTTGTATTCTGCGTTGAAAGGTGTTGACACCAACAACCTCCATAAATCACAGATTTCAGATGGCCCCACAAAAAGAAATCCAGTGGATTCAGGTCTGGCAATTTTTCTGGCCATGCTACAAAGTCTCCACGACCGATCCATTTCGAAGGGTAGGCATTGTCCAAGTGGCGTAGCACTGTGCCACTTAAGTGAGCGAGGGCACCATCATGCATGTACCACAGGTTCATACGAGAGATCAGACTAACGTCTTCCAACAATTCCGGTAATGTAGCATCCAGGAAACGCATATACCACTCTGCTGTAAGCCTTTGGCTGGCCGTGGTGTCCGAGCGGTTCTAGGCACTACGGTCTGGAACCGCGCGACCGCTACGGTCGCAGGTTCGAATCGTGCCTCGGGCATGGATGTGTGTGATGTCCTTAGGTTAGTTAGGTTTAAGTAGTTCTAAGTTCTAGGGAACTGATGACCTCAAAAGTTAAGTCCCATAGGGCTCAGAGCCATTTGAACCGTTATTGTAAGCCTTTGTGGTAGCACATGTGGTCCTACGAGATGGTGATCAATAATAAGATACCAGATATTGACACCGCATCGTTGTTGATACCCTCGTATCACTGTTCTGTGGGGGTTTTCTTCCGCCCACTCGTGCCAATTATGAGAAATAGGCTTCGTCGGTGAACAGTATTGTTCGTGATAAATGCTAGTCGTGGGTGTGACGCCGTAGGATAAAGTTGCAGAAGTCCACCTTCCTCTGGTAGTCTTCCCGTAATAACGTCTGTACCTTCTGCATGCGAAAGGGATGGTAATGGTTTCTATGCAGTACTCCCATAACAGTAGATTGTGACATTCGAACCGCAGTGGCGAGAGACCTGGTGCTTATTGTTCGGTCCTCCGCAACAGTTGGTAACACTTTTTCTTCTTCATCCGCACTGTACGTCGACGGTCGACCACGACCACTAAATCCTGGAGGTGCTACACATGCACCATAATCCCTCAAGCGCCAGTCTACAGTGTAAAACGTTTATGCGGATGGAAGGCGGCTTCTAGGGAACCTCTCGTCATACAGTTGCCTTGCAACGTCAGCTCTTCCACTTGCAAGCCCGTAGCTGAGCTGGATGTCGGCGTATTCCTCGTTTGTGAAACTTGCCACGGTACTGTGGTAACTCTGCGACGCGGCCGTTAGCTGCTGTCGAAACGGCGAGTATCGGGCAGAGTGAGCAGCGCAGAGGTGTTGTAAACACGTCACGCACGCCGCGGTTCTACTTCCGCCGTTGACCACTCTTTCCGCTTACAGGACACACATTCACTAATATGGGACTGTACACTCCGTTACCGCCGGCAACGTGTGATTCACAGGTCCTGATTCAATTTCACATACATTACGATGAAATTTGTTCTTTCTCGTATCTTTCAAACACTGGCAGATACACATCAGCTCATTGGTGTGTCATGTGTTGTATCTATGCGTGGATGACATGTAGTGATCGTGAGGCTCGTCGGCATCTCGTTCAATGGTTAACAGGTGTCTTTGTTTTACGTATACAGTACACCGAGGAGAACGAAATTAACAACGGTGCGTCACGTGTTACGCATAGCAGCATGCGGTCCTCGACATATTTTTCCTCATTTATGACTCATCCTGTATATTCCAGTGTGGCTGTGATTTGACCTTGTCTTCATTGCAATCTATTTGTGCTGCAGGCCATTTGTTAAGACTGCTCGTTCTCTGGCGCTTGCGCGGTTATGGATTCTTGTCAGGAGCGCTCATTGTCGGGCCGGTCGGATCATATATAAATATATACCGCCTGCTATGTGACCATGTGCACAAGCTGTTAGGAGTGAAGGCTCGTATTGCCTGCCGGCCGTAGCGTTATTGCTTGTAAATACTGCTATGGGCCTTAACGCTGTTCTCTAAAGTTAAGTGCGGTTTGGGAATTATTCTGTCATTATGTACGTTAGTTAAGTGAGGCCACTTTGTTAATATTAGTATTTCTGTAAGTCATTTTACTGGTTGAGTTATTACTAGCTATTCCTATTTAACACCTATGTTAATCATTTGTGTATCTTTAATGTAGGTGCAACTTGTTATTATTCCTCTGTGCAAGTTTTGCGACCTTGGTTGGCCCATTTCGTATTTTTAGTATAAGCATGTTTCACTGTGGTCCTTATGTGGGCAGTTCAGTTTTATTAAGATCTATTTGTTTCTTATGAAGTTGTATTATTATGTGGTTGTGTAACTTTGGTTAGAAGTGTATAGTGTTATTAGTCTCTTGAAATATGGTTAAACAAGAACGATTATTTGTGATTGATTATTCACCATGCCTACTATCAATGATTTTGGTTGCAAACGCAAAATAATATGATTCTTATTCGTATTTATGTAATTCAATAAAAGTGAAGTTTTGTATATTGCATCAGTAAGAGGGCAAATATCCGAACTAAAGTTAATAATATAGTCTGTATTAAGTCAAATTATAATTGTAAAACAATGACAAGCTTGTCCATCACCAGTGATCCCGGGCTTCCTATTTCTTTTAAATAACTGTGGTGAGATTGTAATTTTGATTTTCTGAAGAACTGAGTAGTACCACGGTTCAATGGCAATAGTTCCCACATTTGTAATGAGTGAACTAGCTGAACATCTGAATACATAAAGAGCTTCTGCTTTAATTAGTTTAGTAGAACAGCTGCCACTATTACGACGGTACCCAGAGAAATCAAAGTATATCTTTGAAAAGAGCGCAGCCACAGTACCTGCCGGCCAGTGTGGTCGAGCGGTTCTAGGCGCTTCAGTCTGGAACCGCGCGATCACTACGGTCGCAGGTTCGAATCCTACCTCGGGCATGGATGTGTGTGATGTCCTTAGGTTAGTTCGGTTTAAGTAGTTCTAAGTTCTAGGGGACTGATGACCTCAGAAGTCACGTCACATAGTGCTCAGAGCCATTTGAACCATTTGAGCCACAGTACCTCTCCTGACAACATTTCCAGCCGCCGCGGCCGTCCTCTTGTCAATTAAATTTAATATATCACGTTTTATCCAACGATTTCTACTGTACCTTTTTCACGTTCACATACTCTGCTGCATTCACCACTTCTTCTCTGAAAGATATCCATTCGTATTCTAGCGGATTCCCCTTCCTCTGTTTCAGTCAATCGTTGCATTAAGGTAACTTTAAGGTTATCGAAAAACTGTGGGTCTTGACTTATTCAAGTTCCATCTCCTTAACTTGCTACCGTTTACTGTCTCTTTAGTTGTAAACTGCAGCTCGTAACCAATAAATTATTGTCGGTTTGCGTCTGCACCGGGAAATGTCTTACGATTTAAAATCTGCTTTCGAAAACTCTGTTCCAGATATGTATTACACTTTCATGTTTCTTAAGCAAGGTGTTGGCAATGCTCAGTGACAAATTCTATCCGATGGCTTCCACTTTCATCCCTTCTCCCAAGCGTTTGTGTTCTTGCTGTTTTCCTGTACCTGCTACAGTATCACATTTCAAATTTTTGTCTCCATCGTACATTGTCTCAATGTGTTAGGAGATAGTGAACAGTCATGAACCGTAGTCATGAAATCTGTTTATGATGAAATGAGAAAACATGAGTGATGAAATATGTGAAAGAGTTCATTGTACAGAAAATGAAAAATTGGTATGTCTTCACTCAACTTCGTCTTTCCTTCATGTAGGTGTAAGGTGTAGTTAATCAAACGCACCGGGCGTTTCAGTGGGTCCCGCCCCCTTTTTTTATCTGTGTGTGGTGGTAGTACTGAAGTCTGATCAACTTCGTTGATTATTATTTCTGTGGGGAATGGAAAGGGTAAAAATTTTCGCTTTATTTATTTATTCATCTTTCAGCTTTAGTTTGGGCACACAGAGGGTCCTTTAACTCGCTGCTTTTGGTGTGTGTTTGAAAACATGTGTGTAGAAGTGCTAAAGGACTTTATGTCCTTAAATTATGGAGGATTACGTAGGGATAACATTTACGGAGGCTCAAATACTATCGCCTTCGGTACTTTATATTTGTGGTTGCGTAAGGGTTCTATCGTACCTACTGTGGTGAGTTGTGGTGTACTGTTGCGTATCATGTCCAACTTCCGAAATAAGGTCCGTGCCTTCTTCTTGACCTTATCTGAGAGGTAAGATTCGCTTAAGGCTCGATGAATATCCTGATTCCGGATCCGCCATTGGGCTCCAGTGATCCATCGTAGGCATCTGCTTTGTATAACCTGTAACTTCTTGTAGTTAGTGGCACACTTAGTACCCCAAGAGGTCGATCCATACAAAATAGATGGTTCGACTGTGGCGTGGTACAACTGGAGTTTCGTGCGTTGGCTGAGGTCGAGCTCTTCAGGAATGGGAGTGGGTCCCGCCCCGTACCTCTGTGACTGTCCGTCGTTGGTTAGCGCTAGCGTCTGCAGCTTCCAGATGGGAATGCCAATTCCACTTGCCGCCGCGTCAAAGCGGAAGACGTTTGCCGCTGCCGTTGCCGCATGCCGCGCTGTAGTAGGAACCGGGCTTATCACAACGACGTAGCGACGCCGACGCTGCCGCTAGGTCTTAACGCTGACGCTAGCTAGTTGTCGCCTCGCCCGCTACGCGGCGCCACTCACCGGCGGCGGGTCGCCGTGCGCGGAGCAGTGCAGGGCGGCGCCCGTCGAGTTGGAGAAGTGGGCCCGCTGCGGCGGCTCCTGCAGGAACACCGGACCCTGCCGGCACAGGCAGAGGCGCAGCTGCTGGCACCCTGCAACAATACACCGGCTGCGGTCACTCGCTCAGTCTGCAAGTGCATCACTTACCTATGAGGGGCGTTCAGTTTGTAATGCAATACATTTTTTTCGGCTTAAAAAATGCGGAAATTGTTGTGCGGCATCATGGAATATTACCATTTCAACCCTTTTACTTTCATGAAGTTTTATATGTGGTGGAGCTCCACGTAGCCTCTATCATGACGTCTGTAACCGAAGGACATTTCAAGCAGAGAGCCGTCGTTGAGTTTGTTTGGGCGGAAAACTACAGCGTCACAGATATTACTCGGAGCTTTCAGAATGTCTACGGAAACCTGGCAGCGAACAAAAGCACAATGAGTCGTCGGGCGAGGCATCTACCGTCACCGCAAGAAGCTCCCACAGTGCTGTCCCATCTACCGCGTGCCTGCTTGTCGTACAAACTGTTACTCCTGCAATGGACGCCCTTGTTCGCGGCGATGACACGGTCACAAAACTTCACTGAACTACTATTCCTCGTCCACCCCACAACCCAGATCTCACGTCTTTCGATCTGATCTGACTGCCTCAGTGAAGGATGCTCTACATGGGAAGAAGTACGTGGATGATTGGAAGGTTATTGACGCAACAACACATTGGCTCTGACGTCGACCAGTAGAGTTGTACCATGTGGGCATACAGCCTTTCCCCGTAAGATGTGAAAGGGCGTTGTAATGAAAGGAGATTATGTTCACGAACTGGGTTTTGTAGTCAAAAGAGCGGGTATTAATATGGCGTATTGGAACCCCGAACTAAAGCAGTCTGCTCTCACAAGAAAATGTTGAATTACTTATTGAATGCCCGTCGCACATCTGTACTTCGCATGCCATCTTACAGTGTGTGGTGAAGGGTACTTCTGGTACTACTACAAGCCTTAAATACTAAAATATCTCCAATTGATATGTTTTGCGAAGTGTTTTATTCTGTAGATAATGTTCCTCCTTTACAAGGGAAGATTCGCAAGTATAAATAAACGACCTTGATGATACTTGGCGGGTGTGTGGAAGCGGAAAACTAATATAATCCGTATTTTATCTTTTTGCCCTATTTCACTTCTAAGCGGTAAAACACACACTAAAAGTTATTTCGACATTCTATGTTTAATGGTACCCGTGGTCTAGGGGTAGCGCCTTTGATTCATAATCAAAACGTCTTCGGTCCCGGGTTCCATCCTCGCCACTGATTAAATTTTGATAAATAATCATCATTGGCGGCCGAAGACTTCCAGCGTAAGAAGTCAGCCTCATTCTGCCAACGGCCTTGTCAAAGAGGGCGGAGAAGCGGATAGAGGTTCAGGGCACTCTCTTGTCCTAGGGGTGGGAAATTGCCCCTAAAGGCGGAAGAATCAGCAATGATCAACGACATGAGGATGCAGAAGGCAATGGAAACCACTGCATTAAAGACACGTAACGTGTATCCACAGGACATGTGGCCTGTAATTGAAGAAGTGTCATGATGATCTCTCCATTGGCAAAAGATTCCGGAATAGTCCCCCATTCGGATCTCCGGGAGGGGACTGCCAAGGGGGAGGTTACCATGAGAAAAAGATTGAATAATCAGCGAAAGGATAACGTTCTACGAGTCGGGGCGTGGAATGTCAGAAGCTTGAACGTGGTAGGGAAACTAGAAAATCTGAAAAGGGAAATGCAAAGGCTCAATCTAGATATAGTAGGGGTCAGTGAAGTGAAGTGGAAGGAAGACAAGGATTTCTGGTCAGATGAGTATCGGGTAATATCAAAAGCAGCAGAAAATTGTATAACAGGTGTAGGATTCGTTATGAATAGGAAGGTAGGGGAGAGGGTGTGTTACTGTGAACAGTTCAGTGACTGGGTTGTTCTAATCAGAATCGACAGCAGACCAACACCGACAACGATAGTTCAGGTATACATGCCGACGTCGCAAGCTGAAGATGAACAGATAGAGAAAGTGTATGAGGATATTGAAAGGGTAATGCAGTATGTAAAGGGGAACGAAAATCTGATAGTCATGGGCGACTGGAATGCAGTTGTAGGGAAAGGAGTAGAAGAAAAGGTTACAGGAGAATATGGGCTTGGGACAAGGAATGAAAGAGGAGAAAGACTAATTGAGTTCTGTAACAAGTTTCAGCTAGTAATAGTGAATACCCTGTTCAAGAATTACAAGAGGAGGAGGTATACTTGGAAAAGGCTGGGAGATACGGGAAGATTTCAATTAGATTACATCATGGTCAGACACAGATTCCGAAATCAGATACTGGATTGTAAGGCGTAACCAGGAGCAGATATAGACTCAGATCACAATATAGTAGTGATGAAGAGTAGGCTGAAGTTCAAGACATTAGTCAGGAAGAATCAATACGCAAAGAAGTGGGATACGGAAGTACTAAGGAATGACGAGATACGTTTGAAGTTCTCTAACGCTATAGATACAGCAATAAGGAATAGCGCAGTAGGCAGTACAGTTGAAGAGGAATGGACATCTCTAAAAAGGGTCATCACAGAAGTTGGGAAGGAAAACATAGGTACAAAGAAGGTAGCTGCGAAGAAACCATGGGTAACAGAAGAAATACTTCAGTTGATTACTGAAAGGAGGAAGTACAAACATGTTCCGGGAAAATCAGGAATACAGAAATACAAGTCGCTGAGGAATGAAATAAATAGGAAGTGCGGGGAAGCTAAGACGAAATGGCTGCAGGAAAAATGTGAAGACATCGAAAAAGATATGATTGTCGGAAGGACAGACTCAGCATACAGGAAAGTCAAAACAACCTTTGGTGACCTTAAAAGCAACGGTGGTAATATTGAGAGTGCAACGGGAATTCCACTGTTAAATGCAGAGGAGAGAGCAGATAGGTGGAAAGAATACATTGAAAGCCTCTATGACGGTGAAGATTTGTCTGAAGTGATAGAAGAAGAAACAGGAGTCGATTTAGAAGAGATAGGGGATCCAGTATTAGAATCGGAATTTAAAAGAGCTTTGGAGGACTTACGGTAAAATAAGGCAGAAGCGATAGATAACATTCCATCAGAATTTCTAAAATCATTAGGGGAAGTGGCAACAAAACAACTATTCACGTTGGTGTGTAGAATATATGAGTCTGGTGATATACCATCTGACTTTCGGAAAAGCATCATCCACACAATTCCGAAGACGGCAAGGGCTGACAAGTGCGAGAATTATCGCACAATCAGCTTAACAGCTCATGCATCGAAGCTACTTACAAGAATGATATACAGAAGAATGGAAAAGAAAATTGAGAATGCGCTAGGTGACGATCAGTTTGGCTGTAGGAAAAGTAAAGGGACGAGAGAAGCAATTCTGACGTTACGGCTAATAATGGAAGCAAGGCTAAAGAAAAATCAAGACACTTTCATAGGGTTTGTCGACCTGGAAAAAGCGCTCGACAATATAAAATGGTGCAAGCTGTTCGAGATTCTGAAAAAAGTAGGGGTAAGCTATAGGGAGAGACGGGTCATATACAATATGTACAACAACCAAGAGGGAATAATAAGAGTGGACGATCAAGAATTAAGTGCTCGTATTAAGAAGGGTGTAAGACAAGGCTGTAGCCTTTCGCCCCTACTCTTCAATCTGTACATCGAGGAAGCAATGATGGAAATAAAAGAAAGGTTCAGGAGTGGAATTAAAATACAAGGTGAAAGGATATCAATGATACGATTCGCTGATGACAGTGCTATTCCGAGTGAAAGTGAAGAAGAATTAAATGATCTGCTGAACGGAATGAACAGTCTAATGAGTATACAGTATGGTTTGAGAGTAAATCGGAGAAAGACGAAGGTAATGAGAAGTAGTAGAAATGAGAACAGCGAGAAACTTAACATCAGGATTGTTGGTCACGAAGTCAATGAAATTAAGGAATTCTGCTACCTAGGCAGTAAAATAACGGACGGAGCAAGGAGGACATCAAAAGCAGACTCGCTATGGCAAAAAAGGCATTTCTGGCCAAGAGAAGTCTACTAATATCAAATACCGGCCTTAATTTGAGGAAGAAATTTCTGAAGATGTACGTCTGGAGTACAGCATTGTATGGTAGTGAAACATGGACTGTGGGAAAACCGGAACAGAAGAGAATCGAAGCATTTGAGATGTGGTGCTATAGACGAATGTTGAAAATTAGGGTGTTGTGTGCTGTCCTTAGATTAGTTAGGTTTAACTAGTTCTAAGTTCTAGGGGACTGATGACCATAGATGTTAAGTCCCATAGTGCTCAGAGCCATTTGAACCATTTTTTTTTTAAATTAGGTGGACTGATAAGGTAAGGAATGAGGAGGTTCTACGCAGAATCGGAGAGGAAAGGAATATGTGGAAAACACTGGTAAGGAAAAGGGACAGGATGATAGGACATCTGCTAAGACATGAGGAAATAACTTCCATGGTACTAGAGGGAGCTGTAGAGAGCAAAAACTGTAGAGGAAGACAGAGATTGGAATACGTCAAGCAAATAATTGAGGACGTAGTTTGCAAGTGCTACTCTGAGATGAAGAGGTTAGCACAGGAAAGGAATTCGTGGCGGGCCGCATCAAACCAGTCAGTAGAGTGATGACCAACAAAAAAAAAAAAAAAAAAAAAAAAAAAGATTCAGTGTGAATAAAACAATTTTGCACTTTCTGCCCGAGGACTAGAAACATGTTCATCAGGTGGCTCCAAAGGGCTCGACGGGACAGGTACACCCTTCGGGCATACGCGGCTTTCAATGTGACATAATTTTCAGATTTAGTTCTGTTGAATGAGTATGATGTAAATCTTACTTTATGAACAATGTAATGGAGTCACTAGTACATAATCAGCTCTCTTCGTCAAGGGTTACCAATGTACTGAAATATGCCTGATATAAATCAGAATATTCACAGGGTGACACGTGACAATTTGAGATCCTGTTGAATTTTGTTTTATTTTGTGTTCTCCATAATGCATATTATGTGAAGATATTCCGTTCATTTTATTTGCATGATGTAAGAAAACGTTATGTTTTAAGCATTTCTTTACAGATTATCATTATTGTGATCATTTGTATCATAATAATGAATTAGTTACTATTATTTTAAATTAATAAAATACACGCATGTGAAATGGTAAACTAAAAAATATTAATGTAAAACGTAAAATCACAATTGAAAACATAAAACAAATATAAGCAAAGCACATAATTAGAATAACAATGCCGGCCGGGTTGGGGATTTTCTCTGCCCAGGGACTGTGTGTTTGCCTTGTCCTTATCATTTCATCATCATCATCATTCGCCTCAGGGGCTAGATTGGATTTTGTAAAGATAGACTGTGTAAAAATTGGGACTTTGTACGGGCGCTGATGACCACGCAGTTGAGCGGCCCACTATAAAAAAAAAGAATAACAATGAATGAAACTTCCTGGCAGATTAAAACTGTGTGCCCGACCGAGACTCGAACTCGGGACCTTTGCCTTTCGCGGGCAAGTGCTCTACCAACTGAGCTACCGAAGCACGACTCACGGCCGGTACTCACAGCTTTACTTTTGCCAGTAACTCGTCTCCTACCTTCCAAACTTTACAGAAGCTCTCCTGCGAACCTTGCAGAACTAGCACTCCTGAAAGAAAGGATATTGCGGAGACATGGCTTAGGAGACGAGGTACTGGCAGAAGTTTCCAGAATGAGAAGTAAAGCTGTGAGCACCGGGCGTGAGTCGTGCTTCGGTAGCTCAGATTGTAGAGCACTTGCACACGAAAGGCAAAGGTCCCTTCTCATGTGGTGCAGAGCGATAAGGGAGAATTGTACTCACTATTTGTAAGGCTTGTCCGCTAAGTCTGATGGACGGCATTGCAGCATTTACTGGAAGGTCACATACTACGTAATTTGCACGATGAGCGTCAGCGTGGTTCCTCGGCACTAGCTGGCTAGACCAGCACAATGGCATCAGTTCTGTCTCAGCCGGCCGGTGTTCCGAGTAGCTGCATCTCTGCTCT
Organism: Schistocerca cancellata; assembly: GCF_023864275.1. Lineage (NCBI taxonomy): Eukaryota > Metazoa > Arthropoda > Insecta > Orthoptera > Acrididae > Schistocerca > Schistocerca cancellata. The sequence goes on along the minus strand of NC_064627.1, from coordinate 88,368,699 downwards.
GGGGCACAGAGTGGAGGTCAACTATAGTTCAATTCTTTTATCTTGGCGGCTCACGCATGCCCGCCCAGACGCGGGAGATTGCTGCGTTGCCAGTTGCACACGACGCACGTGCCAATAGAAGCAGCGCCATGGTATAGCATAGTTCGCAAGCTTACGTGTCGGGGGGAGCGCGCAGTTCATGAAGTAACGCCACCACGGCCGCATTAACCCTATGTCGTACTTAAATTAAATGAGATATTGTTATACAGTAAATTTTATATGAAATTTAGGTATCTTGTCCATATTTCATTCTCAACATTGTGGCAACTAAAATCGACCATACGGAAAGTATACGCTATGGACTTCTACCTCTGCAAACTCTTCAAAATTTCGTGCAATGGTTTACTACATTTACAGAATGCTAGAAATGTTTGAGTCTGCACACTGATGGAAATCTGAAGCACATTACTGAGCTGCTCAAACAATTTAAGTTTGGCCACTTTTGCTCTTTGGATAATTGCTGATATTGGTATCAGACGAATCTGCCTTCTCATGTATCTCGCATTTTTACAGTCAATAATTTCTTATGAAATAAATTAAAGGGTATATCATCACATAGAAAGAAAGTTCTGATTGAACAAAAGCGAGCACTAAGAACAGGAAATATCTCATCAAGGGATCAGGTATACTAAGTACACCACTACAACAGATATATTCGCTATTCGTCATAAATAATCCATCACTCTTTGAGAAGGATAGTGATGTCCACACCTACAACACTAGACAAAAAATTTGTCTTTATTACCCATTATGAAAGCTGACTGTTGCTCAGAAAGGAGTTAAGCATGCAGGAATAAAATTGGTTCATCATTTCCCCAGTAACAGTGTCCAACTCGCCTGCGCAACGCCCTGTATTCCACAGACGAATTTTTATTTAAAAATTTCAATCCCGAAGAAACGTTTTTTTTAAAAGTGTAGTTTCATCAGTAGGATTAAACCATAGTATGTTTGTTAATGTTAACATTGATCATTTATACCCACCCAGTAAAGTGGCTCGTTCCATGTAATTTCGACAACGGCTATCATTCAAGTGACCCGTGGAACACGTAGCTAACTATTTAATTAACTTTTTCGGTTGCGCCCGTTCCATTCGCGAATGACGCGTTTGAGGAATGATTATCGCTAATCCTCTGTATGAGGTCTAGTGTTCGTGATTTTCCCCTTACGGTCATTTTACGACACGTATGTGGGAGGAAGTAATATGTTACCCGTCTCTTCCCGTAACGTACTGTCTAAGAATTTCAACAGCAGTGCTCTCTGTAAAACACAATGCCTCTCGTGTACAGTAGAGTCTACCACTGGAGCTTGTTGGGCATTTCCTAACGCTCTCAAGTCGAGTAGACGATCCCGTGTCGAAACGCTCCGTTCCTCGACTGATCTTCTCTCTCCCTTGTATTAATCCGATAACCGTTCAAACGACTGTTCCTAGGTTACTTCTTTCGAGGATGAATAATATTTTCTTAAGTTTTTTTTCCAATTAACCTTAGTCAGACATCCGCTTCACCTATAGTTCATTGTTATGTTGCCATTCCACTTTAGATCTCTCTTGATGTCTGTTCCTGGATATTGTACGGTAATTACTTTGATTTGTAGCCAACAGTGTAATTACACAATACGTAATACGTTACATGCAGCCCAACCGCGAACTATCGATCCCCTGCAACCTTTCCTGCATTTCGCTCGTCTCCTGGTGTCACCACCTTCTCAGAGACAAAAGCTTCATCTGCAGAGAGCTTCATACAGCTTCCGATGTCGTCCGCTACATCATTTACACACAGTGGTGGAAACTGGTACAAAGACACGTGGTTATTTGTGGAAAAATATGTTTATTTAAGCATTTGATATTGCACACATTTTTCTCTTACATTCTGCAACGAAGCAAAACAAAATACATTCTCGTTTCACAATCAGGATTAGGTCGAGTACTTAAAAATTTAAACAACAACCGGTCTTTCTGGTAGGAAGGAATAAATTCAAGTCCCCTAGATGACGCGCATGGTGCTGGATGTCAACATTTCGCTATAGTTACAGTCTGGAGGCGTGTCCGCCAACGTCATGCAGCAGTTATTGTGATAATACCGCGTGGAAGGCCGCTGTTGGGTAACGAGCAAGCAAGTATTATTAAGGTGTACAAGGAAATGGATCTGTATAATCTCCAGATCGCTAAGAAACTAGGGCGTTGCAGCTGTATTTTTGTGTGTACAGTACGGCAAAAATGGCAAATATCACCGGAAACGAAAATTATCAGCATCAGATAAGCGTTTGATTCTGCGTAAAACAAAAGTCAACGGTATTCAAGAAACGGCTCCATAAGCCAACCGCATAAGGAGGCTCGACTGAAGTTTGCGGAAGAACGTACGTCGTGGACTGTTGAAAGGAACAAAGTACAGTTTTCAGAAGTACTTCAATTTGGATGGGCCACATGGTTTTCAGTATTACTGGCACCAATCTTTGGCGGCGGCACCATTATGATCTCTGCAGCTGCTTGTGCTAAAGGTACGTCCAACATAGCATGGCTGCACCACAAAATGAAGGACAATGATTATACAGGCATGCCAGAAATTGAATTGGTTCATTACACCAATACGATAACGCTGGGATTCACAGGTGTCCCACGACAAAGTTATGATTTCAATATAAAGGAATTCCACTTCTGAGCTGGCCATCGTGATTTAAATCGTAAGGACAATCTACGGGGGAAACTAAAACGACGTGTTTATCGCAGTGGACGACTGTTTGAGACCGTGGCCAAGGTGAAAACTGCAATTTGAATAGTGTGGACCTCATTCTCGTAGTAAGAGATCAATTTCCTTATACAACCAATGGCTAAGAGAATTTTCGCAGTTATTAAGAAAAAATGTAGGTTTCACTAAGTACTAGGTCATAGTTGTGATATATTTATTGATACGTCAGGTTATGCTGACAACAATTCATAAACGTCTTTATATCAATTTCCACCCCTAAGGTTGTTTTGTTTCTTTAGATGTCTGACGTACCAATTTTAATATTTTGTTTTGCTTTGTTGTAAACTGTTCGTGAAAAATGGCGTGCAGTATCAAATACATAAATAAAGATGTTCTCCTATAAATAACCACGTGTCATTGTACTAATCTGCACAAACAGTAACGCTCCTACCTACTTCCTTAAAGTACTCCTGATCTTACCTTTACAACTGCCCGTTTCGTTCCGGTAAAAACGACGTGCTGTGTTCTATCTGCATGGAGGTACTACATTGAGTCGCAAATACGTGGCGATCCTGCTACATACGATAAAATATTGCCATAAGATTATTACCTGACGTTATAGTGTCTAAGCTATCGGACATAAGGATGATCATGGAAGAGTAATGTTTAGAAATTGGGCAGTTGCGGGATCGAATTCCTGAATTTCCCACCAGATATGCCAGTCCTGGTATCCACCAACACAAAGCAAAGGAAAACTGTCCCTCACAGAGGGTATCGACTTGATTAATTAGACAATCAATTTGAATGACGAGGGGTAGTACAAATGGCATATTTCCAAGACATGCACGGCCAGGGATTTTGGGGAAAGTTAGAAATTTACGAGATATCCATTACTTTGTTCAGGACAAAATAAGGTTAGTGTGGTTTCTGGTGATGCGCAAGAGACGCTCGCTAGTCAGGAAGTAGCCACTTGAAAGAGGGGGAGAGAAATAGATAGATAGATAGGTAGATAGAAATAGAGAGAGAGAGAGAGAGAGAGAGAGAGAGAAATGGAGGGAGAGAGCAAATGTTTCAACTGGAATTTCTCACATATCAGTATCAAAGAGTTGCCACCAACTGATGCTTTGTCCAACAGGAAGTAACCACAGGTGCGATGGAGTGGGTTGCAGGGGATTGGAAGGAGAATGTGAGCACATATAGTAGCTGCTTCCACAGACCTGGTAGAGAATGTGTGTGTTTGGAATCAAAATAGGGAGTGAATCTGGTACGAAAGGGAAGTGGGCACCAAATGCTTTGCTTAGCGATTAAATAGCAGGCGTGAAGGGGCTGCTACTGATGGTGGCCTGGAAGTATCAGTGTTGCTGCCCAGTGTTCAATGCGTGTGCAGTCGTAATCCCATCGTCATTAGTCTGCAGTCGGCGTGTGCGGAGAAGAAAGCGTGTGCAATCGGAAAGTTGTTTTTTCAGCAGTGATGTTTAGTGTAATCTGTAACACCATAATTACGTGCAATGAGTTATGTTGACATCGATTTCATGATCGTATTCCTTGTGCGATCAGAGAAAAAGCGATCTATTTACGCATTTACTTAGTTATTTTCGATTTATTTTACTAAAACCACCTGCATCACCCAAAATTAAATAAACAGCAGATCATAATGAGCTTTTCCCGCCAAATAAAGATAACCAACGTCTGAAAACTGAATTTTGTACATAAACAATATATTATTATGCACTCTGCATTGTAGGTGAATTTTCTGTCATGGGAGCCTTCCAGTTGACCAGCCCAGCACAAACTGAGCGATTATTTTACAGAGTGGTGGGGAGGGAGGATTGGGGGTTAGGGGTGTGGGACATCCTCTGGTGATGGCATTGTGCACTAGCTCAGTCGATCCCTGTACTTCAAGGTGAGCATAGATGCAAACATTTTCCAACAAGATGACACCTGAAATTTACAGCAGTGTAATTATGTCATTAGGACATGTAATTGCTGGATGTGAGCCTTTCCCAGCACATAAAGAGATCCAACCCCTGAAAATTGAATTTTATATATAAACAGTCTATCCTCTGCTATGTAATTGGCATTAATTTCAATTTTGTATTGTGAGATCTTTCCTCTCCAGCACATATTGAATATTTATCCAGTTAGTTTCCAAATCGGGAGAGTAGGGGGAAGTAGGGGAGGGAAAGGGAGGGGAGAAGTATTTCTGAGGAGGGGAGGTGGTAATTAAGAGATCAATTTAAATAATTTGTCAATTAATTTTATGTCAAATGTGTGCTTGTAACAGTGAGGGCGAGGTGCGAGGGCTAAGGGAGAGGAGGGGAAGGTAAAGGGGTGGGAGGTTTCTCAGAAGGATGGATTATGTTCAATGGGTCATAAATCAACCCCCAGTGGGTCATAAATGAAGAGAACAATAGGGTTGACTTTGAGTGTATGCTTGGCTCTGAATGTATGCAACCTACACAAAATTATTGGTGTAGAATAGCCATTACCCTCTTACTGACGCTATACATAATGATGAGGTAACATTTCCTTTTGATCTGTGCACTTGAGCAGCAGCTAACTGCAAGTGGTAACCAATTGCGTCTCTTGCAGTGGGTGCCCGTTGCGAGTAAATGCTGCCAGCTATCAATGTAGCTGCGATGGTGATGGAGTGTTGGCGACCACCTGTCACGTGATCTCATGGTTCCTTGTGTCGCCGCACAGAGGAAGTGTAAGAGATTGCAGGGCACTCTCACTTCTGATCCGGTATAGGGAATACGATCTACTGCAGTTTGACTTCATACATTATTATGAAATGGTGGGCAGCAGTTTATGGTCTTCTTTGCATGCTGTAGGGAAAGAAATACGGTAAGCTTTACCTGTGTTCAAAGGAACAGGGTGTCTACTTAAACGACTGTAGTAATAGCACGGCGTTGGTGGGCAGACAAAGCGCGTTTTTTCTAGGGACTGATGAGGAGACATTTCCAGACAGCCACGTGCAGTGGTCACATTATGCAAAACACATTAGCTTGGCACCAGACAGGGGGCAGACGTCGAGGTATATGGCCTAGCGCCGAAAAGTCGCCGACATCGCATTGTAGGCCGGGAATAAAGCAGAGGATGGACCCTTGTTAGAGAGCAAGCCGCCAAAAGAAATGTAAACGTTCTCCAAATGTCCGTGGGGCAGGGAAACTGGCGCCCAGACATCCAGACTCTGTTTCAAAACATGTTTTGTCAATGCACGAAGTTGTTTATGTGTTTATGGCCGTTCTTTGCAAACTTTGAAATGGACGCAACAGAGGAGATAACAAGTTGTTTATGGAGGGCTGTGCTTCTTCCTTGTATTGTGTTTGCAAAAGACATGGCAAACATGTGGGAGAGAAGCCACGAAGCTGAATTTTTTACGTTTTCTGCCAGTTAACTTCTCTGATTGCTCAAATCGGTTTGCAGTACAAAGACCATTCTCTGAGCTTAGAATGCCAGGCTCCACCTCGTGATTGGCTTGTGTGAAAGGGGGAAGTAAAAAAAGAGAAATGTGCTTTTGGAACTTAGCTGGAAGGAAACGGGGAGAAAGGAAGAAAGATCACTCTAGTACAAGTATCCTGTACTGCTGCCTCGCTAGTAAAGAACTGCAGGTCTCTATCTAAACAGTGAGACTTGTGTCCTTTGCTAGTGTGCGACTTACAGCCTGTGCCAGTCACCTTCTGAACCATCAGAGGTACTGCTTATATCACCACGGTCACAACGAGTGATGCGTGGAAGTACTTACTTGTCTTGAGTCGGCCGTCAAAATATTTGACGTATTCCAACACCCACAGTCGTGGCACGGAGTCAAATTGGTTTGGCAGACCGGCAAACGGGTCCACCTGCACACTGGAATCCATTGGGGTTTCAGAGGCTCATAGGGAAGTACCTGCGTTTTGAATTAACTGAACACGAGACCGAATACTTGCATTTTTCGGGAACGCGTATTTAACAACAGATTGCCGCCATCCATGACTTCAGTCACCGAACGCATATTGGTGTGCCGCCTTGACCAGCAGGACGGTAAAGTATTCGCTGCTGCGACGTAGGGCAATAATATATTTCTCTCAGCACTCTGTTCTTTCGAACCATATTTTTCTTTTTTGTTTTTGTATGGTGGAATATAGATGCTTGGTGGTGGCGTAGTTTGATGCCATAATCTGGATTCACGTGTATGAAGTCAGACAGAGCGAGTAGTGTTCTGGTTAGTGTCATGTGTCGTTCCCGAGCAGATCAACTTGCCCACCATAGATCCCACGTTAGTAATAAATGAAATGTCATGTGACGAGGGCCTCCCATTGGGTAGACCGTTCGCCTGGTGCAAGTCTTTCGATTTGACGCCACTTCGGCGACTTGCGCGTCGATGGGGATGAAATGATGATGATTAGGACAACACAACACCCAGTCCCTGAGTGGAGAAAATCTCCGACCCAGCCGGGAATCGAACCCGGGCACTTTGGATTGACAGTCTGTCGCGCTGACCATTCAGCTACCAGGGGCGGACATCCCACGTTAGTAAGGCATTTGTTAAATAAAATATTTTGTGTGTTGTTTCTTTAATAATTTTGTTGTATTGTCATGTTTAAGATCAATAAAGACTACAACTTCCTCCTGAGTTCTAATTAGCAGTTCCTTCCCTTTTTTTATGGTAGTATAGATCTGAAATATAAAGAGTAGCTTTTCCACTTGGTTCGTGGTTCCTTTACTTCATTAACAATAATCATCTTTCAAGCACAGGTCGCCGAATCTTGGAGGGCTATAGTGAAATGAATGTCAGGTTGTGGCAGTGGTTTAATACTGTTATTGAGAGGGATCAGTACTTTGCCATACCATATGTATGAAACAAATAAGCACCGGAATCAGAAAATCGTTTGCAGTATACTTCCACAAAGTGGTTCAGTTGCCCTTCGGGAAGTCATAAAGCTAACCTTAACACGCTAAAGCTGGGGTGTTCAAGAATTCTGCCTGCAAGCTGTGCCCAGGGACGAGTGCAATAGCGCTCAGCCTGGCTGTCATGTTTACCCTACTGCCACGCCACACTGTCTGAACGTGAGAAGTGGAAACTGAGAATGAGTCGCATGTGTAGGATGGCAATTATTGAACTATATGACAATAACGTAAATTAGGTACAAACTATGAAGTGCACATACTTTATTCAACATGCAAACATCACTACAGATCCTCGGATTTAGGTTATGAGATGTTCGATATGCTTGCCATCATTGGCTATAATGTGGTGCAGACGAATAGCGAAATTTTGCATGTCCCGCTGAAGTGTCAGAACGTCGATTCTGTCGATGAGCTCCTTAATGGCTGTTTTCAGCTCAGCAATGGTTTTGGGGTTTTTGCTGTACACTTTGTCTTCAACATAGCCCCACAAAAAGGAATCACATGTGTTCAGATCCGGAGCGTCCGGAGGCCAATCGAGGCCCGTACCAGTGGGCACTGGGTACCCCAGAGCCAGAATGTGGTCCCCAAGGTGCTGCTGCTCCAGGACTTAAACACTCTCCTGCTTGGATGGGGCCGAGCTCCGTCTTGCATGAACCACATCTTGTTGAAATGAGGGTCATTTTGGGTAGTGGGGAGAAAATATCTTCCGAAACCTTCACGTACCATTCGGTACTCACCGTGCCATCAAGGAATATCGCACCGATTATTCCGTGACTGGACATTGCACACCAGACAGCTATCTGTTGAGGGTGAAGAGACTTCTCCATCGCGAAACGCGGATTCTCAGTCCCCCCTCCCCCAAATGCGCCAAATTTGCTTACTGAGGCCGGCCGCTGTGGCCGAGCGGTTCTAGGCGCTTCAGTCCAGCACCGCGCGACTGCTACGGTCGCAGGTTCGAAACCTGCCTCGGGCATGGATGCGTGTGGCGTCCTTAGGTTAGTTAGGTTTAAGTGGTTTTAAGTTCTAGGGGATTGATGACCACAGATCTTAAGTCTCATAGTGCTTAGAGCTATTTTTTGCTTGCTGACGAACCCATCCAAATAAAACTCGACTTCGCCACTAAACCAAACGATACATGCGCATACTAGTTCCCTTCACGCCCCGCAGCCAACCGTGTAGTTTGAACGTCCTAACGCAAACCGTTCAGAAGTTATGACGATTGTATTTTATGTAGTTCAGTAACTATCACCCTGTAAATGACAATGCAGTCGTGCTGCGTCAGAATCGGTTTTGTGATTCATATTTCTCATCGGCAAAAATGAAAATAAAGCGAATTTTCAGTATTATTTACTTATTTTTGACGCGTTCATGACGTATAATTTTTATGTAATGCAGACTGCCTCAGATTATCGCACTCGGGTTGCATGTAATTGGGACTTATTTAGTATTATAATTGCAAAAACGTCTATCACACATACATGTTGATTGAAATATTGTAACACTTTTGCAAACCTCATTATGGAGACATGCAAACTGTACCTGAGGAAAGCGATGTAGACGTCCTGGATCCTGTTAGCGTGAAAGGGATTTGTCTTTGCAAAGGGAATTACCTTATAGATCAGTCACTTGCATCTGTACATGCACAGCTCTTTCAACTGAAACGGCGAACGGTCTCGAAAACAGCTCGTAAACAGATGTAAGATTGGCAACGGCCTCAAAGCGTGTTGGAAACTATTCTGTCCCTTCCACAACGCAATTTTCTCTTTATATCACCTGCAACAAATCACGAATAATTTGCTCCATGAAGTTTCGGGAATGCAGCCGCATGAATTCTGCTTCTTCTTCTAATATTTCGGCTGTATACCTTTCAGCCATCTTCAGAGAGAGCCGTACGACTGACGCTCCAGCGCTCGCTACATCCTTTTAAAACTCGCGGACCGCGCCACTGCGCATGCGGCCACAGATAAACAAGGCGCCAGTGATGTTGATCGGCGGCAAAGACGTACAATATGCATGAGTTACGTCTGTGGCTGCGCATTCGATCCACGCTGGGAGGTCGATGTATTACTGGGAGCTGAACTGTAGCGACGTCTTTGTAAGTTCAATATTGAAAGTGCCGGATTCTATGATTTATCTAATGTGAAACCGCTGTCTCTATTAATTAAATTCTTCGTCAAGCGGATTTCAATGGCCTCTTTTACTACGGAGTCCCAGGAAGATGAAACAGAAGTCAGAATTTCGACATTTTCATATACCATAGAGTGACCAGATTCAATACAATGCTCGGCCACAGCCGATTTACTGGGTTGTAAGAGCCGAGTGTACCTGCGATGTTCCGTACAACTCTCTTGGACTGTACGATTCGTTTGTCCGATATATGAAAGGCCACATTCACATGGTATCTTTCATATATCGGACAAACGAATCGTACAGTCCAAGAGAGGTGTACGGAACATCGCAGGTACACTCGGCTCTTACAGCCCAGTAAATCGGCTGTGGCCGAGCATTGTATTGAATCTGGTCTCACTATGGTATATGAAAATGTCGAAATTCTGACTTCTGTTTCATCTTCCTGGGACTCCGTAGTAAAAGAGGCCATTGAAATCCGCTTGACGAAGAATTTAATTAATAGAGACAGCGGTTTCACATTAGATAAATCATAGAATCCGGCACTTTCAATATTGAACTTACAAAGACGTCGCTACAATTCAGCTCCCAGTAATACATCGACCTCCCAGCATGGATCGAATGCGCAGCCACAGACGTAACTCATGCATATTGTACGTCTTTGCCGCCGATCAACATCACTGGCGCCTTGTTTATCTGTGGCCGCATGCGCAGTGGCGCGGTCCGCGAGTTTTAAAAGGATGTAGCGAGCGCTGGAGCGTCAGTCGTACGGTCTCTCTGAAGATGGTTGAAAGGTATACAGCCGAAATATTAGAAGAAGAAGCAGAATTCATGCGGCTGCATTCCTGAAACTTAATGGAGCAGTCTTTGCGCCGCGAAAACCTGAAGATTCACACGAATAATTTGTTTCTCTCCTCTCAGTGTTATACTGTAGGCAGTGTGCGGTCGCGTACACTTAAAATGCGAAGTCTGCAATTAATTCTAGATGTCCTAATTATAGTTCCAGCACTCTATTTTCCTTCATAAATTCAAAAATAGAGAGTTTGAATCCAAAAACCGTTCCAGGCATGCCCTTGACTTTACCAACGTACTTTGCGGTAATATGTCAAGTCTCCATACTCTCCGTTCAGTTCCGTCGGAAGAAACTGTTGCAACTGACAGCGGGATAGTGCGAGCGACTTAGAAATTGTACCATTCCTATCACCAAATTCATCACGTGCTCCATGCCTGCAAATTTACCACGAAGTGCTTCTTGATGTAAGGAATAATAAATCTCAGCTATCGATCATTGTTGCCTATTTTATTGCCAGCTAAATCTTTAAATTGTTTCTTCATGGTATTTTAATGTCGTTTCATAGCAAATCTACAGTACTCATCGCTTATGCGACTGCATAATGTGTATTGAGAATCCTCATTCCTTTTGTCTGCTATTCCCAATAATTTTTAAAGGCTTGTGATGATATATCGCTAGAGTATAGTTTTTCCAGACATCCACTGGACCTCTGAACATCTTTCATACCAAGAACAGATGTGTAAATAGCGCTGACGCCACGATTCTGCCAACTGAAGAGTTAACTGAAATGTCGCTGTGTTCGGGCTGCTTCTGAGAAGGACCGAGCAAAGTCGAGACAAGTCAGGGCTCGGCTCACCCGCAGCCTACCCACCCTGTATACGTGAAGTTTGGTGCGCCATAGCCGGCCCTGCTCTAAGGTAACAATGAAAAATTCTGTTTGTGTAATACTGCCGTACGTGAAGAATACTGTTTACACCGTCCCGTGGTCTATGTTGCAGTGTCCTCTGATCGACGTCATTGGTACCTGTGTCAAACAGACTTCCCGCAAACACGTCACATAATTAACTGCCGGATGTTTTCTGCATTGTAATAATTGTACCACCAAGACAACTTCCAGTACAGACTTACCGTTTTGCATCCACGCATCTACACTTCAACACCTGCCCTGCGGCCCAGGGAAAATAATAGGCAGTGGTTTGCTCTTGCCACATGTATTTGCAGGTACTAACCAACCTAAAATATACTATGCATAATAGCTAAATAAAGTAAATACTGACTTAATGTTGTTCAGCACACTATCCTCAGTCACCAATAAAATATATACCCACTTTTACCATTAACACTCTGTATGTTGCCTCAGTATGATTCGCACATTTCGTACTGTCTTCCCCTCTACTTCTCTGCCGTTGGTCTTCATATCTGCGTGGCTTTCCATGTTGCTACCTCACGTCTGACTTGAAATATGTATACTTTGTGAGCGACGTTGTTATTGGGCGTTCGGAAAATTACACAAATCAAAAAATAGAAAAAAAACAGGCTGATCCAATGAGCAATCTGTGAGCAACATTGCTCAGGAACGACTGGACTCTCACGAGCAGGCACAGTTGCCGTTCCAACGAGCATTGCGCTCAAAAGTGTATTTGCATCTCTCTCCATCGTCATCTGTTGTTTAGACTTTGTCTGTCTAGGAACGCATTGCCAACAGTGTCTAGCTGCTTCTCTGAACCCAACTCGGTCTGCTGTCGGTTGTAGCACACTATAAAAATTTCTAAGACTTATTTCAGTGGTTTGAGCAGCACAGAAGGTTACACTATAGATATTACTGAATTACGCTATTACTCGTAAGTACCTCCAGTGTTCAGAAGACGAGTGTACAAAAACTACAGGACACAGAGAGAAATCAGGTACACGTTAATATAGAGCACCTCTTCAAGCTTAGAGTCGTAATACGCGCCGTGGTGCAGTCGCACTGGAGCGCAGGCCTGCAGAAATGCATCAGCTGTAGCGCGAGCCCGTGTTGTCTGCCGATTTAAAGACAACATGCTGATTCTATTAATTTTCACTCATCGCAGCTTGTCTGTGTATTCATTACATTATTATCATTTCCTTTTAAAATGGTTCAAATGGCTCTGAGCACTATGGGACTTAACATCTATGGTCATCAGTCCCCTAGAACTTAGAACTACTTAAACCTAACTAACCTAAGGACAGCACACAACACCCAGCCATCACGAGGCAGAGAAAATCCCTGACCCCGCCGGGAATCGAACCCGGGAACCCGGGCGTGGGAAGCGAGAACGCTACCGCACGACCACGAGATGCGGGCTATCATTTCCTTTTCTCTTGTATGTTGACGAATTTGAGTTTGGAGGATAACGCATAAACATCTTTATTAATTAATAATCATGCTATGGATATAGAGTGTATTTGAGTTAACGAGACAATACTACCACCATTTTTTTCCTTCCGTTTTCAATGATGTATAAGGCGCATATCTGGCACAGTAAAGTCAAACTACTTGTACCATATTTAGCAACAGCATAAGTATATGACTATATAAAAAATATATGACCACTGTATGAAGAATAAAACTTACAGATTTCATACTTGTAAACTTTTCTATTACAGCCAGCAGCCTGCATTATCTGTAAGAATGCCGAGTATTATAGTTTTGAGGATGACTGTATTATCTATGCAATTCTTTTCTTCTGTTGTAACTGATGTACAAGATAATATGTACCTCGTAAAATATGACGATTTATATGTACTGGAGCTCTCAATCTTCGATAATCTGCTTTCTCTTGTGAAGAACATTGTTAATAGGTTTTCTGCAGTTCTCATGGATAATCACGTTGATTAGTGTTGTGTGTGTGTGTGTGTGTGTGTGTGTGTGTGTGTGTGTCAACGAACTGCGAGTAAATAATTATTTCTTTTCCCGATAGAGAAAAAATGTAACTAATCAAGTAAATTACCATTAGTTTTCGCATGGAGAAAAAATGAAACTAATTATCGTTCTAATTATTTGAATCAGTAGAGTTATTTAAACAGCACATCAATTAATCGCTTACTTTCCAGTTTTTTTTTATAAACGCATAATAATTTTTTGTCAAATAATTAAAAGAGCGATCAGTCTTCACTGACGCAAATTACTGTGTGACATTACGTAGTAATTTACGAATTGAATTATTTATACAATATTCGTGAGATAAAATGAGCAAAAACGAAGTCTCAAAGTAACAGCTTTAATCTGAATAGTGAAAATGTTTTCTTTTCTTTCTTTTAAGAACATTGCTGACCACAGTTAGGTGGAATTATTTATCTTTAGTTATTTGACTATTTCTTGGTTTATACTGCAAGCTACTGAACAGGTGGTTAAACTTCTTTCATAGTTATCGGTGCAACAAACGGATTTTCACATCATGGGGTTTCTGTCACAAGAGTTAATTACTGTAATTATCATTGAACTTGGAATTATTCAGTACTTTCATATGGCAGCTAACGCAATGTCGGTTGGTGAGTGATTGTAGTGGAAGTCTCATTGCATCATGAAATTCTAAAAAAAGGTATATGACCAGTTCAACAGTTTTCTTTCCGAATGAATAGACAATATGACGCACTGAACAAACAACTTTAAATAACGCCTCAATTTAAAATAATAGTGTGGGCTTACACCCCTTGGCAATTTCATGTTGCCAGCGGTGATTTTAAGTCGCACAAGGCTAGTAAATAAAATCCTAGAGATCACGCTCTAATATTGCCAGGCCAAAATGTAAGTAATTTTGTTTTAAAATGAAATTCATAGCAAAACAAGAGCAGCTCCTTGCTGTGATTATAGCAAAAATTATAAAAATATAAAGAAAAACTGTCTGTCTCATTCTGATGTGTTTCTAAGTAGCGTTTGCTAGTCGCAAGCGAGTCACGACAGTGTCAGAACAAGTAGACAAATCGTCTGCCCTGTAACAACGCATCGAATTAGATAGCGGATAAGATAGAGAACATTAACACCTTTCCAAAATGGGCTGTTGTCGCGTCTATCTGGGCTGTTTATGACACCGACTTCGATAAACTGCGTGCTGGTACTGACGTTTGCCACGTCATAAATGGTGTCCATACTGAGTGCCGGAATTGTGAGTTAAACACCTGCAGAGAAGTTGTATCTACTGAATTGTGCCTTCTTTCTATGTCTCGTGCTGCTCACACAGTCCTCTTCTGAAAGCTTGGAAGTATTTCTAGTAACCTTGTATATTAGATTTCATAAGGAGTATGTTATGTGAATGACTTCATTCATGAAGGTTAATAGACTGGTGTATACAGCCAAGCGTGAAATAGTGATAGGAGACGCCTGCAGCAGCACGATAGCTCCTGCAGCAGTTGGTGGCGAGATTTTCCGGCAGAGGTTCCTTATCACTCGCTTAGAACACTGTGCAGAAACAGGGCCGCGGAAAACCCGACTCTGTCCGGATCAGGGTGTGTGACTGGACCTCATCTCCAATTTTACTGTTATTTTAAAGAGTGTTTTATAGGATTAAAGGATATCACAAGAGCGGAAAATGCCATTGTCGGAGCACAAGAAAGCCGAACATGTTCTTCTTCAAAAGACTCTGACAGAAATGTGGGGAAACTTCTGTCTAAAACCTCATGCCGCTTTTCTCAACAAAAATATTGCCGTGCTAAAATATTTGTGCTGAAAAAGACAAGCAGAGAGATAGTACAGTGGAAGAGATAGGACACAGTGCCAATGGGAGAGAAAGAGAGAGGAGACGGTGATGGTGGGAGAGAGGAAATATAAGTGATAGACCAAGAGTGATAGATAAATACGGTAGTAGCGGCAGCCCAAGAGAGAGGACGTGCTGGTGGTCAGTGAGAGAGGCAGTAGAAGGGAAAGAGAGATGAATGGTGGCTGAAGCAGTGACAGCGAAAGAGAGATGAGACAGTGGAAATGAAATTGCAGATGACTGAGACCATACGTAGGCTTGGGGGCGGGATGGGGTGGGGGCTGGATCCTCTCAGACCAGCGAACTTTAACACTTAGGTGTAGGGGATGGCAAAGTCTGGATTTAACAGGAGACGAATTCAGTTGGAGCTCACCTCCTCCCCTCCCTTCTCGCATGAATTTTTGAGCTGCCAAGGTACGGTGGAGACTGTGGCAGTGGGGAAGAGAGACAAAAGGAGAGAGTGCAGGAGAGAGAGGAGTCAGTCGTCGTGGGGTATGCTGTAAATCAATGGGAGAAAAATGTCAGTGGGAGACATACAGGGCTATTACAAATGATTGAAGGAATTTCATAAATTCACTGTAGGTCCATTCATTGACATATGGTCACGACACACTACAGATACGTAGAAAAACTCATAAAGTTTTGTTCTGCTGAAGCCGCACTTCAGGTTTCTGTCGCCAGAGCGCTCGAGGGCGCAGTGAGACAAAATGGCGACAGGAGCCGAGAAAGCGTATGTCGTGCTTGAAATGCACTCACATCAGTCAGTCATAACAGTGTAACGACACTTCAGGACGAAGTTCAACAAAGATCCACCAACTACTAACTCCATTCGGCGATGGTATGCGCAGTTTCAAGCTTCTGGATGCCCCTGTAAGGGGAAATCAACGGGTCGGCCTGCAGTGAGCGAAGAAACGGTTGAACGCGTGCGGGCAAGTTTCACGCGTAGCCCGCGGAAGTCGACCAGTAAAGGAAGCAGGGAGCTAAACGTACCACAGCCGACGGTTTGGAAAATCTTACGGAAAAGGCTAAAGCAGAAGCCTTACCGTTTATAATTGCTACAAGCCCTGACACCCGATGACAAAGTCAAACGCTTTGAATTTTCGGCGCGGTTGCAACAGCTCGTGGAAGAGGATGCGTTCAGTGCGAAACTTGTTTTCAGTGATGAAGCAACATGTTTTCTTAATGGTGAAGTGAACAGAGACAATGTGCGAATCTGGGCGGTAGAGAATCCTCACGCATTCGTGCAGCAAATTCGCAGTTCACCAAAAGGTAACGTGTTGTGTGCAATCTCACGGTTTAAAGTTTATGGCCCCTTTTTCTTCTGCGAAAAAAACGTTACAGGACACGTGTATCTGGACATGCTGGAAAATTGGCTCATGCCACAACTGGAGACTGACAGCGCCGACTTCATCTTTCAAGAGGATGGTGCTCCACCGCACTTCCATCATGATGTTCGGCATTTCTTAAACAGGAGATTGGAACACCGACGGATCGGTCGTGGTGGAGATCATGATCAGCAATTCATGTCATGGCCTCCACGCTCTCCCGACTTAACCCCATGCGATTTCTTTCTGTGGAGTTATGTGAAAGATTCAGTGTTTAAACCTCCTCTACCAAGAAACGTGCCAGAACTGCGAGCTCGCATCAACGATGCTTTCGAACTCATTGCTGGGGACATGCTGCGCCGAGTGTGGGAGGAACTTGATTATCGGCTTGATGTCTGCCGAATCACTAAAGAGGCACATATCGAACATTTGTGAATGCCTAAAAAAACTTTTTGAGTTTTTGTATGTGTGTGCAAAGCATTGTGAAAATATCTCAAAAAATAAAGTTATTGTTGAGCTGTGAAATCGCTTCAATCATTTGTAATAACCCTGTACATACATAGACATTGGCAGTGAAAGGGAAGTGGTGGATATGAATGCTTAAGAGAGTCTGGGTAAAAGGATTTATGTTCAGTTTAGAAAGAGTTCGCATGCATAAATTTTTGGTGAGGAAATCGGATAAGGATTGAGGTAGCTAGCTCCCCACTTTTCTGTCAGAGTCTTTTAAACAGGTACAGATTCGCCTTTTTTGTGCTGCGACTGGAGATTTTTTCCACTGGTTCCCTTCTTTTACTTGCTACAGTGTGAAGTGCAGCATAAATGAAACGAATTCTATTGTTTAGTAAGCGTTGACACCCTATTTAGGTACTGTGTCAGGTATATTTATATATTTTGACACATATAAACAAGAAATAAGGACGCACAATATAATATTGGCATAAAATCATTTACGTTTCATTGTTTCTGGATGCTTCACTCATCGATCGCAGTCCATAGAAACCGTTCTGCTTATGATTTATTTCTTAAAAGAGTGAAAAGGTTGTTAGAAATACTGAATTTGCAGTCTTTCTATAGGAACATAATTTTCTGCAATCACTTCAAGTTCTTTTCAGGCGTATGAAGGCCCTTTATAGCAAATTTTTGTCACTCTAGTACTACTTTGGTAAATTATATAGCAGAGAAGTGGACATTGTACAGAGATAGCGCGTCATAATGGTCCACTGTGAAAATAATGCTGCCTGAAACGTTATTTAGTAACCTCAGAATCCTTCCGATGATCCTAGTGATGCCATTTTCTCACTACGTGAGTTAAAACTATATTTACGCCTCAGACAGGCTACTACTTTCATACTTAACGTGCATAAATATAGTAATTTTGAACCACTGGATCACGGAGACGGATAAAGTTATAGAAGAAGTTTCAAGGTTTCCCCTAGAACATCATATTAAGAACAAAGGGTAAAAAGTTCGACGACTAGCCATGAATAGACGTTATAGAATTTGAAACATCTTTACAGAATCGTTTCATAAGACCTTCGACCAATTTCAACTTGTATTATTTTCTACACTGCCTATACGCGTTGTACTTCTTCAAACCCGCCCAGAAGGACTGAGCAGTGGGACAGTATAATTTCATTATTAACCTGAAGTTTAGAGGCAAGCAATTTGCGCTCTGCATCAGAATTTTTGTGCTCTAGGTACTTCCACTACTCCTGTATAATACACACTCACATTTAAACAATGAGGTCCTGTATTTTCATGTTTCCTCCTTTACCTTTTGCGTGAAAGGATTAGAGGTTATATGTATTTTCTGGGATTTATAAGGCTTGTGGAATTCTAGCCGCTTTCCGTCTGTTGGGGGTACAGAATAACCAACTTAGTGTTCCTTCTAAGACGCAGCGAAGATGTCTATCCCCGCCGTCTGTGTCTCGTCTGTTGTATTGGTGGAGGAAACGACCCTGTGTTATTTCCGATTCACCTGGAGGTTCTCTGGGTTCTATCGCTAGAGAGACACTTTGCCGCTGGCTGTTGGTGAATTCGGTTCGTAGATGCACGGTCTTGTCATTTTAAAGTCTTCAGGCTAGCTGGAGCGTTTTATCTCCCTCTCCAGGAAATGTTCAGTAAAAGCATAGTGCTTCTCTAATGTAACGGATTTAGATTTATTCTGTAGGATTGCTCTGTTCCTTTCGCACATTGTGGCGTCAAATGTTCGCCACCACGTGATGATTAGGCCAAGTTAATGCGAGAATAATCGTGTCTACGTGTGCGTGTGTTTCTTCCTATTCTAATTTATCTATCTTTTCATGTCTCAGCTTTACGTGAGAATAGAAATACTGATTTCCGCATGTGCTTTCGTTCTCCTATTTCAACATGTTCTCCGTTTACTGAGTCGTCAGTTCGAATTTCTATACTGCAGTACGTGATCCCAATTAGATTAAATGATCAACGTGTATTGTGCTTTTTGAGCAACCATATTTTCATAATTTTGTGGGATTTGAGTAATCTCTTTCGTTTATGGGGACCACGTGTTGCAGGAACCATTGGGGCATTTAGCTTTCGTAGTCTCGTTGATCTATTCGAAATTTCTTCATGATTAAAGTCTAACGCTGGTAGTTGTGTATTCTTCGGTCTGTAATTTCGTGATGTCTGTCTGTTTCTACAAAGTGTTGCTCCATGAGTAATTTCTTCATCCCCGTGTTCATCCCGTTCCATCTGGTACTGTGAGCGAAGATCCTAGTATCTCATATGTCTTTCAGTCGTTCAGTTGGTATATGTTTCTGCTGTATTTGCATGCGTATGGTGATGGTTAATTTCTCCCCATCTTTATTTTCATATGTGAGTCCAGTTTGAGTGCATGAGTCCATACGTTCCTTTTGCTCTCCGCTTCACTTCCCCCATAATTGCTCACAATGGACGAAGCGGTACAATGTTAAAGTGTTATGGCTTATTGTTTAATGTTCAGACACGAACCAGCTACTGATTACTGTGATCCCCCTTCTGTTTTATTACCATGTCAATTTAAGAATAAATGTTCCCAGTGAAAATTAATACCTCGTGTTCTGTTGTTGCCTTTTTCACTTATCGCGCAGACACCTTCATTGAAAAATACAGTGTTTCTTCAGAATATTTCAATGTTGTTTCTCCAGGCCGCAGATAGGGGCAGTGATGGTTATGAGATATAATATGAGTAAGAGCTTTCAAAAACTGGCTCTGAGCACTATGCGACTTAACTTCTGAGGTCATCAGTCACCTAGAACTTAGAACTAATTAAACATAACTAACCTAAGGACAGCACACACATCCGTGCCCGAGGTAGGATTCGAACCTGCGACCGTAGCAGTCCCGCGGTTCCGGACTGAGCGCCTAGAACCGCTAGACCACCGCGGCCGGCAAGAGCTTTCACAGCTGGAGTGCATCACCCACACTTTATTTAATTTACTGCTTGCTTTATTGTGTGATTGTATGTTTTGATGTCGCATGTTTTGACAGAGTTAAATTAAATCCAATAGATTTTAACTACCTAATCATACGAAATTTTGCAGTTTGGTCTGATATGGCACGTAAAGAAATACTTGGGCTGCTGACGATCGTGTAAATTTACAAATGATCATACCTCACGTAAGCGGCCAGTCATATAAACGCAGCCACAACCTCGGTACAGGGTTATGTTACAAAGTAACCACCCCTACAATTCTTATTTTTGGTACCCAAAAATCATGGTTTTTCTGCAGTATTTTGATAACAGATACAGATTTCTTAAAACGGGAGAATGGAGTTTCTAGATAAATATCTGAAGAATGTACAGTTACAGTCTGACTCATTTTTTATAGTTAGTTATTTAGATAACAGTAGTCCACGGCACAAGAACGGTTAAAACCAGTATTTGCATTTCTCTGCATAACTACGGTAACTTTGAACCTCTGGACCTTGGTAACGGAAAATGATAAAAAAAATTTCTAAGCTCCCCGAGAATATTATCTCCAGAACGAATGCTAAAAATTTGCCGGCCGTGGTGGCCGAGCGGTTCTAGGCGCTTCAGTCCGGAACCGCGCGACTGCTACGGTCACAGGTTCGAATCCTGCCTCAGGCATGGATGTGTGTGATGTCCTTAGGTTATTTAGGTTTAACTAGTTCTAAGTTCTAGGGGACTGATGACCTCAGATGTTAAGTCCCATAGTGCTCAGAGCCATTTGAACCATTTGCTAAAAATTTTGACGATCTACCTTGAATAGGAATCATAGAAGTGGTCCCCACCTGATTTGTACTTTTCGTACGCAAAAATCTCGGTATATAGTGTTTTTTCCAGGAAGGAAACTGTCTATGAACAAATGGTGGCTAAGGTTCACCATAGATCATACCTAATGCTGAAGAACCAACTGACTTCCTCAATTTTCCTGGGCTGAAGGAAGTGTACAACGTTTAAATTTTTACCCTGTACTGTATGACTATTACAGTATGCCCCGTTCTTCCGATAGACACATAAATTGTCTCTAGGCCAAGACGTATACAAAACTCTTGACTCATTATCCCTGTGATGAACAGAACCCGATATATGACTCCCTGACGTGAACGAACCTTTTAGGGGAATGTTGGAGTTGCACAAAAAATTCCCATTGGGATGAAGTATGTAGTAAATATAATGTCTTGTTAAACACCAGAGAGAGGGAGATAAAACGCTTCAGCTAGCCTGAAGACTTTAAAGCGGCGAGACCGTGCAACTACGGACCGAATTCACCAACAGCCAGCGGCAGTGTGTCTCTCTAGCGATAGCACCCAAAGAACCACCAGGTGAAACAGAAATACCAGAAGGTCGTTTCCTCCACCAGTACAACAAACGAGACACAGACAGTGGGGATAGACATCTTCGCTCTGTCTTAGAAGGAACACTAAGTTGTTTATTTTATACCCCCAGCAGACTGGAAGCGGCTAGAATTCCACAAGCCTTATAAATCCCAAAAGAGACATCTAACCTCCAATCCTTTCACGCAAAAGGTAAAGGAGGAAACATGAAAACACAGGACCTCATTGTATAAATGTGAATGTGGATTATACAGGAGTAATGGAAGTACCTAGAGTACAAAAATTCTGATGCAGAGCGCAAGTTGCTTGCCTCTAAGCGTCAGATTATTAATGAATTTATCCGTGCCCCACTTCTCAGTCCTTCTGGGCTGGTTTGAAGAAGTACACAGTGGATAGGCAGTGTAGAAAGTAATACAAGTTGAAGTTGGTCGAAGGTCTTATGAAACGATTCTGTAGAGATGTTTCAACTTCTATAACGTATATTAATGTTCAAAAATGCAGTTTATAAATAACACTGTACGTTGCGCGAGATATTCCTGGCGGAATTCGAGTGATCTACAAGTTGTTCATGGAGCGATAAGTTAAACCTGAGTGCGCGGTGGTATACACATGTCATCGTCGAGGCACTGTTATTAGCTGTATATTCAGTTGCGTGTTTGGTACAGTGTTATCCTGTATAGAGCTTTTAAGCATTCGAGGGAACTATACAGACTCTGACACGTCATTGTGCTGTATTTAGGAAGCAGAAGCACCCGAAAAAAAAAGTTCCGACCCACTGGAGATAGGTTATATACAGAAAAGACAGTGCTCATCTCTCATATTTCAGATGCTTTTGATTCAGCTGTTATTCATACCGTGAAACCAATTAACTACTGTCATTATGAGCCTCAGTTTATCTTCCATGATATTTGTTTACTTAGTTTCTGGTATTAAGGTACGTAACATTGTTTTTCTGCGAAATTTCTGAAAGACGGGTCTCCTAATTACAGAACTTACAATAATAGCTATACTACCTGGCTCCAGCGCGGAATTTCTTTCCGAGCACTTTTCTGAATTCACATTTATGATTTCCTCACATATTTTCAATCAAGGTTACAATATACGGCTGCAGCTTCAAATTAAATAACATTAAAAAATATATTTACAAGTTACATTACATTTAATTACACTATTTTCGTAGAAAAAGGAAACAGACTGTAACACATTTCATGATGCGCCATTGTTAAGACCGTGCTCTTAATTTCACACTCGTTTAACAATGAAGTCTTTCCAGGGCTTTGTCTCGAATTTCCCACTGCAGCTTTGAATGAAGTGACACACCAATAGCATGAATCATGAACGAGTGTGCAAATATTAAATATATCTAGAAAAATTACCGGCGCCATGACGCTTTCATTTAGTCGGAGACTGACAAAATAGTAATAAACACTTGTTTTAAAAGTAGTGATGAAGGCAGTTATCAGGAACACAAGACTACCACAGCTAGGGAAACGGATGATAGCTCGACCGAGATCTACATGGCGAGAGAGAAAACGGATATGACTGACGAACTTACAAGTTAGACTTGAGCTGCTACTCAGTAATGAATTATTGTAAAATGTATACACGCTCTACTTTCTTTTAATTTTTTAAATTGGTCTAATTTAATTTCATTTCACTTTAAAACAAAACGCACAGTATTACAATGTCTGGTACTCGCAACATTGCGATTTGGAGTGTTTTGTCCTCCCTCGTTTACTACCATGCCCACACATCTGCGTAAATAGACATCAGCGTGTATGCATTTAAACCGCAATGAGTCACGACCAAATGTCTGAACGAATTCTAGTTCCCTTGCCAGCTTATATTCAGTTGGCAAGGTCACCAAAACTGTGAACGTTGATGATGCATAGTTGATCTGAGACAGTTTTTAAGACGAGTCAGAGTGCTGAATTACCTTTCCCCTTCCTCTATAGTTATTAAAAGAGAGAAAAAGTCTCGCAAAGTTAGATAGACTTTCGGAAATAAGCTTGAAATTTTAAACATGTGCATCTTATTCAAGGAGTCTAATGATTCTAAAGTAATGTATTCAGTGTTTTAGTTAAATTGCTTTCAAATATTTAATTTATTCTTCTTCATCTGTTGCGGCATCATTTTTGTATTCACTGACTAATAACTTGCACACTTCAGCAACTTGACCTTTGTTTATTTCCATAAAAAGGAACTGTTCACTGTTGATAACAAGTTTTCAAGATAGACACTGTAGTGCCAATATTGACACCAAAACATTTAACCTGAATAAACCTCCTGAATTCACATCTGTCACTTCATTCTAGGGTTCGTGGCTGCGCGGGGAAGCCGCGCGGACTTGGGCGCCTTGCCACGGTTCACGCGGCTCCCCCCGGCGGAGGTTCGAGTCCTCCCTCGGGCACGGGTGTGCGTGTTGTCCTTAGCGTAAGTTAGTTTTAGTTGGATTAAGTTTAGGGACTGAAGACCTCAGCAATTTGGTCCCATAGAACTCACCACAAATTTCCAAAAATTTCCTAGGGTTCGACATGAAATTATTTCCTGTTCTTAGTGCGCATCTTCACAAATTCAGGATCGATATTAATGGCATTGGCGACAACATTAGATGCAGGAGAATGGTGTCCCAGTTATCGTATTTCAGAGCTAATTAACTCAGAATTGGTGCAATGAACGAATTTTTCTTAATAATTATTTCTCAGACAACCAACCATGCAACATCCTTACAAGCTTTCCGGACGTTTTTGGGGAACCCTATATATCGGGATGGATGTGTGTGTGTGTCTCTGTCTACAGGCTGGTCCATTGATCGGACCGGGCCAAATATCTCACGAAATAAGCGTCAAACGAAAAAACTACAGAGAACGGAACTTCTCTAGCTTGAAAGGGGAAACCAGTTGGAGCTATAGTTGGCCTGTTAGATTGCGCTGCCACAGGTGAAACGGATATCAACTGCGTTAATTTAAATAGGAACCCACATTTTTTATTACATATTCGTGTAGTACGTAAAGGAATATGAATGATTTAGTTGGACCACTTTTTTCGCATTGTGATAGATGGCGCTGTAATAGTCATAAATATGTGGCTCACAACTTTAGACGAACAGCTGGTAATAGGTAGGTTCTTAAAATTAAAATAGAGAACGTAGGTACGTGTGAAAATTTTATTTCGGGTGTTCCAATGCGATACATGTACCTTTGTGAACTTACCATTTCTGAAAACGCGTGCTGTTACAGCGTGATTATTTGTAAATACCACATTAATGCAATAAATGCTCAAAATGGTGCCCGTCAACCTCAATGCATCGGGAAATACGTGTAACGACGTTACTCTCAACAGCGAGTAGTTCACTTTCTGTAATCTTTGCATATGCATTGACAATGCGCTGACGCATGTTGTAAGGCGTTGTCGATCGATCACGATAGCAAATATCCTTCAACTACCCCACAGAAAGAAATCCGGGTACGTCAGATTCGGTGAACTTGCGGGCCATGGTGTGGTGCTTCGACGAGCAATCCACCTGTCATGAAATATGCTATTCAATACCGCTTCAACCGCACGCGAGCTATGTGCCGGACATACATCATGTTGGAAGTACATCGCTATTCCGTCATGCAGTGAAACATCTTGTAGTAACATCGGTAGAACTTTACGTAGGAAATCAGCCTACACTGCACCATTTAGATTGCCATTGATAAGATGGGGGCCAATTATCCTTCCTCCCACAATGCCGCACCATACATTAACCCGCCCAGGTCGCTGATGTTCCACTTGTCGCAGCCATCGTGGATTTTCCGTTGCCCAATAGTGCATATTATGCCGGTTTACGTTACCGCTGTTGGTGAATGACGCTTCATCGCTAAATAGAACGCGTGAAAAAAATCTGTCATCGTCCCGTAATTTCTCTTGTGCCCAATGGCAGAACTGAGAACTGTACACGACGTTCAAAGTCGTCGCCATGGAATTCCTGGTGCATAGAAATATGGTACGGGTGCAGTCGATGTTGATGTAGCATTCTCAACACCGACGTTTTTGAGATTCCCGATTCTCGCGCAATTTGTCTGCTACTGATGTGCGGATTAGCCGCGACAGGAGCTAAAACTGCAACAAATAATGTCAGACAAAAACTGCAAGGGAGAAATGGAAAGGATGATATAGACAATTTTAGACCTATTTCTATGCCATCAGTGTTTGGTAAAGTTATTGAAAAACTGTATATATAAGGATAACTGATCATTTTATATCACATAATTTGCTATCAAATTTACAGTTTGGCTTTAGAAGTCGTTTAACATCAGAAAATGCTGTATTCTCTTTTCTCTGGGAGGAACTGGATAGGTTAAACAAAAGATTTCGAACGCTAGGCATATTTTTTGATTTAACTAAGTCATTTGATTGTGTTACTCACAAAATATTGCTCAAGACGTAGGATCATTAAGGAATACGTAGAGTAGCTCACAATTGGTTCACCTCTTATTTTAAAAACAGATAGCAAAAGGTCATTATTCACAATGTTGAGAATGGCTGTGATGTGGGGTCTGAGTGTCGTATGGTCAAGTGTGGGGTGCCCCAGGTATCAGTGTTGGGTCTACTCCTGTTCCTTATTTATATAAATGATATGCCCTCTAGTATTATGGGTCACTCTAAAATATTTCTGTTCGTTGATGAAACTAGTTTGGTAGTAAAGGATGTTGTGTGCAACGTTGGCTAGGTTTCAAATAGTGCAGTTCATGGCATAAGTTCATGGCTTATAGAAAATAAACTAACGCTAAATCACAGTGAGACTCAGTTTTTACAGCTTGTAACACACAATTCAACAAAACCCGACGTTTTAATTTCACAGAATATGATTAACGAAAGTGAACTGTTATAACGTCTAGGTGTTCAGATAGATAGTAAACTGTTGTGGAAAGCCCACGTTCAGGATCTTGTTCAGATACCGAATGCTGCCATTTTTGCTGTTCGAATGGTATTTGAAGTAAGTGATCATTTGACAGGAAAATTTGTCTACTTTGCTTATTTTCTTTCGCTTATGTGGAATGGTATTATATTCTGGGGTAACTCTTCCCCTTCTAAAAGGATATTTTCGGCTCAGAAACGGGCGACTCGAGCAGTAAGTTCGTGAACCTTTTGTCGGCCCCTGTTCACTAGTCTGGGTATTTTGACGTTGGCCTATCAATATATATATTCTTAACTGTCGTTTCTTGTAAACAATATCAGCTTATTCCCAAGAATAAGCAGTTTTCAATCAGCTAATACTCGGCAGAAATCCAACATGCATTTGGATCGGATTTCCTTTACTGTTGTGTAGAAAGGTGTGGAGTATACTGCTGCATCCATTTTCAATAAGCTAGCACCGGAATTCAAAAATCTTAGCAGTAACTCACGCGCTTTCAAATCGAAACTGAAGAGTTTCCGTATGGGTCAGTACATCTGTTATGTTGAGGAGTTCCTTGAAAAATTAAGCTGATTCTCATGTTATATTGTTGATTGTGTTTATTTAAACTTATGACAACATTTTTTTTGGTTTAATAAACATTTTATCTGTTATTACTTTTATGTTGTAATTTCATGTACTGACACGTCCCATGACCTTGTACATTTGCTCCTCAATTTGGTTCTACGGAATTTGACGTGGAAATAAATAAAACAAATAAATAAAGAAGGCCTTACCTTTGTGCGGTGTGAGAAGTGCGAAGCCGTCATTTGCTTCACTTGCATTGCACTTTTCACCAAAAAATAAAATCAAATTAGGAAAGTAATATAAGCTCAATAACGATCGATGGGTTAGTATCAGGAAAACAAAAAATACTTAGAAAAATTTTGCTGTGGTAGTTTTCTTTAAATATTTAGAATTCTTTGCTTACAATTGATTAAAGTTTTAATAACATGTATGTATTCTCACCAATCTTGAAAGCAATAGCAGGTATTAGGAATACGTGTAATATATATTACTGTAGTTTCTGCAGTAAAGCAGCAAGAATCTGCAAAGTGGTGTGTATAATTATCCTGCGTAAGTCATGAGGCGTCCATAGAATAAACGAGAGAAGCCCATTAATTATAAGATGAGTTTGTCACACGTTCTGATGGCCAGCCATGGGTACTCAACGCAGTTAAAATGATTTTGAAGTAACATGGCAAGTATCTGGGGGACAAATGTTTTTACTTATTGTGGTAACGGAAAGAACGTTCTAAGTCGGAAAGAATCTGGCAAGTCCAATATTTCCTTACGAAGTTTACACTACAACTGTTGCGTCAGTTGGGTTGCGACTGCAGACGTAATCTGTTGATTTTCTTACTACGTGTCGCTTTCGTATAGTGATAGTTTTTAAAATGGTTCAAATGGCTCTGAGCACTATGGGACTCAACATCTTAGGTCATAAGTCCCCTAGAACTTAGAACTACTTAAACCTAACTAACCTAAGGACATCACACACACCCATGCCCGAGGCAGGATTCGAACCTGCGACCGTAGCAGTCCCGCGGTTCCGGACTGCAGCGCCAGAACCGCTAGACCACCGCGGCCGGCGTATAGTGATAGTGTTTAGCATGAAGTATGATAGTAGCTTGATCGTCTAAGGATCTTTAAAATGTGTGGATCTTTACAAGATGAAGGTGAGGAGCCATCTGTTAGTCAATTAGCTAAAGAGAGAAAAGGTCACGGCAGAACGAGTAATGTTTGTAGGGACCTTAGGGCAATATTTCACGAGTTATGCAGTGACTGCAAATGCTCATTGTATGAGTGTTTCAAATAAATCAAACGCCGTGGAAGAGAACAGCTGATCAAAAATTTTAATTTGTTGTGTAACTGAAATGATGGATCTTCCTCTTTCTGTGGAGTTAATTGCTCGAAGAAGGCCTAGCCATGACGATGCCAATGCCAGAGAATGATCTTTCCTATATATTGTCAGAATCCAACGAAATGGTACCATCAGTGAACGTCCTGTTTGCCAAAACGCCTTAATTGCCTTGCACAGAATTAAAAAGCGCAGATTGCTGACTATAGAATCGAGTATGAAGCACGCACCAGTATTTCCCAAAGGCAAAAGAGGCATACATGCAAACCGGTCTTGGAAACTATTCAAAGAAAAGGAGGCAGGGGTTCTATATAACACAAATGCATTCAAAGAAAGTAAGAGCCACTGTGGCAAGGGAAAGACAAACAGAATCTACCTTTCGGAAGAACTCAATAAAAATTGCCATGAGTTGTATAAAGAAAAATACCCTGAACTTTCTGTTGCATATGATACTTACAGAAAAATATTTAACAGCAAGATCAACTTGTCATTTGAGTACTCGCGTACGAATACCTGCTTAACATGGACAAATTTCGAACATAGTTGAAAGGTCTGAATGCAAAGTTTTAACAAAATATCTCTAAAAAAGAAAAGTTAGAAATTACAAATAAAATTAGAGTTTTTCATTTTACAGTTTCAACAGTCATCAATTGTCCACTGAAGATGTGGGGCACAAAGAAGCGAATGAAGTTACAAAATTTTAGCACAGTTATGCAGTTGAACTCCTTGATCCAAAAGTAAGGGCTCTTGTAATATTATGTCATTCGCAGTCAGGACAGAATAAGAACTATTCAGTGCTGTTATATCTTCACTATATCGCTCATATTATTAAGAGATAAGATAGTGTCAAAGTAGTATTTCCAATAAAAGGACACTCTTCCATGGAATACGATAAAAACTTCTGTCTGATAAAAAAGAAAACTGTTGCAGAATTACCAAAAGGCTGGGTTAATGCTCTTGAAACTGCAAAAGTAAATCCAAGGTCTTACAACATTATTCCTGTTCAACAAGAAATTTTACGAGATTGGATGATTTCTTTAAAAGTATTTTACAGCTCAAGGTGTTCTTTCAAGACTCGACCATTACGAAAGGCTCTGATTGTGAAGGAAGATAACATGTTCAAATACAGGGTTACCTGCCACGGAACCGGGGCACGAGTAGATTCGGAGTGTTTTTGTACAGCAAATTAAGATCGTTTCGCAAGTAACTGACTGCAGGGGTATGTTTTCAGAGTTCCTGCCAATACTTTACGAAAAATAAGCAAAACTTCAAGAACTGAAACAGTTATGTGGCCTAGACGCTGGAAATTTCTATTCCAATCTTCCACACAAAGAAAAACTGCAAGACTAACAAAAAGAAACGTCCAAATCTCAACAGCAAAAACTAAGAACGAAAGTCTACCAAAAATAATGACTTTACCACTTTTTTCTGTGGCAAAGATGTACTTTCTTCGCATGTTCTGTCTTTTTGGTCGCATAATTTCACTTGTCACTTTTTTACTAATGTACACCTTTACAATCACTAAAAATTTAGCATCATAATTTTTCCGGCGTAACGACAAGCGCCGGTAAGTCGTCCAGGAATGTTAGAGCAGAGCAGGCTGTGAGACAACGTCAGCCGATTGTACGCTGACAGTCCCCCCTCTAGGACGCTACCGAGATAGCTGCGGCCTCTACAGGAGGAGAACGTAAGCGCCAGGCGCGGCCGGAGTTGAAGACGATCCAGTCTAGCAATGCTACAGCAGTGACGTAAGGACTGTATTGAACTGAACTTATGAACTGTATTTTGTAGTATTGGAATTGTATATACTGAAGGAAATTGATTATTTGCATGTTACCATTTGCTTGCGACACTCCTTTGTGAATACGCGAAGCTAAGTATTGTCGTTTATCTTACTGTAATAAACTCCATTAATACGATTTGCTTGAAATGTTGTCTAGCGATCCGAGAAAGCAGCTTTCCTAGGCACCCTATATTAGACGAGTGGGCACACTACAACAATAATTATAATGGTTACACCCGACTGGAGTGTTTTAATTATTTTTTTGTAATCTGGAAAGTTTAAATTTCTTCTTCTGCCAAAAGTACAAAATGTGGCGTCCCCGCTTTTTCCGTGGGCTCTTCACATGATACTATCAATAAAAAATTCACTATGGTTTCAAAAACATTTTTGAGAGGCATTTATTGTTAAGTAGTATCCAGGATCGAAAGTTCACACTCTACTGCTCCTCACTTTCAACCTGCCTCAGCCAGAACGAATTCTCAGCTGCCCAATAA
Organism: Schistocerca cancellata; assembly: GCF_023864275.1. Classification (NCBI taxonomy): domain Eukaryota; kingdom Metazoa; phylum Arthropoda; class Insecta; order Orthoptera; family Acrididae; genus Schistocerca; species Schistocerca cancellata. The sequence goes on along the minus strand of NC_064627.1, from coordinate 88,338,246 downwards.
CGTATATTTCTCAAAGTCAGCTTTCCAAATTTTCTAAAAGGTAGTGTTGTCGGTAAAGAGATTCCGTGAAGAAAGAACCTACTGTGATGATGTCGAATTAAAGAGAGATACCGAATTCGACGCTTCTTCGGCAAGGCTACTGGCTGATTTACCGATGAAGAGGCGTATGATACGGATGGAAGCTCTTGCGCGCGAAGTGCCAACAACACGGAGCAGATTTATTCCATTGGCACTCGCAGTTTCTCTCAAACTAATATGTCGATTATGAGCCATAGAATATAAAAATCTATGGAGTGAGCATTCGGATACGCAGAACGAGAAATCTGTCCGCAACATCTCCTGCTGCTGAAGTCACGTGGTATTGGGACGGCGCATGTTAGTCCGTATAGCCCTTAGCGTATTATGAGTGGGATTACTTCGCTACAACAGATAGATCACCTTCAGAAGTATTGTGAAACTTTGTAAATGTGCTTTCTAGACATCTTAACAATTCTATACCTAGAACTGAAATAATTTTAAAGCTGTTAAGAGCAAGGGTATTGTGCTTTTTCGAAACAGTGTCATAGCTCAGTTCCACTTTGCTCACGTTTTTTCGGGCGCGGAAAAAGAAGTGACAGCCAACAATACCTTTTTAGGTATTCTGTTGCACTTATTCATGTTGTCGAATCTCCGTTCTAATTAATTACGTCACATTGCCACTGTATTTCGCATTGATGCATCACAGGAAAGGGAGGGGGAAACGCATTTGCAGCAATGAAATTGTTACTGTAAATTCCTTCTTTTTATTTTGTGGACCCATATTTTGACTCTGTGTTCACCTTCCTGGAAACTAGAATAAAAAAGTTATATAATGTATGAAACTGTCTTCTGCGCGAGCGCTTCGGTCGCAGGTTCGAATCCTGCCTCGGGTATGGATGTGTGTGATGTCCCTAGGTTAGTTAGGTTAAGTAGTTCTAAGTTATAGGAGACTGGACTGATGACCTCAGAAGTTAAGTCCCATAGTGCTCAGAGCCATTTGAACCATTTGAAACTGTCTCACGCAGAAGTACAAACAAGGGTTTGAGGATCTGAATAAACTGGAGGAAATTAATAACACCGTCTTATATAAATTTTATCTGCAGATGAACATAGCACAATACTTTGAAACGTCCTCTTAGAACTATTATACATGACTGTGCTTAAACTGACACACAATATTTTTAGCGCAACGCAAACTGACTTTCATAAATCCCTACAAAAGAATGGCCCTGACTAACATTAACCTATACGTTTCACAAATCACTTACCTCACCAAAAATCTTCGTTACTCGAACTACTGCAATACAGAGAGCGCCACTACTGCCAGCTAAATAAAAGATTCAAACTACGGAAGGCACTAACTACTGATAGGCATAGTTAGCAAATGAAAGATTTTAATAGAGAACAAACAATGTATTTACCTCAATAGTGTTCAAAAGTCATAATGTATATAGCAGTTCATGATATCCAGTATTACAAATTTCAAAACTCCGCCATCTCTCTCCCCACATCCACCACTGCTGGCGGCTCACCTCCAACTGCGCTACGCTACGCGCTGTTAACAGCTAACTGCCGGTGCCCAACACTACAATGGCAGATAACAATGCAAACTAGCCACGGACTGCACACAGCACAGCCAGTGATTTTCATACAGAGCGCTACGTAACGTTGCCAATAAGAAAACATAAACAGCCTACTTATAACTTAAACACTGACTGGCAGCTTAAACGCATTTGCAAATTTATCTAGAATTTCTCTCGCAAACACATGGTAAAAAAAAAAAAAAAAGCAGAAATTTTCTCTACAATACAAAACAATATAATACCGCGTCTCGATATTTTTAAATATATGAGGTGCCTCACATCAATACGAAATTCACAATTAGAGATTTGTGGTCAGTACGTATGATAAGAAAGTGATCCTTCTTTCACGTGCTTCTCTTGACATCCGTACCAACAACAATACTGCATCATGGCTGTTATTATTACTAAAACGTGTAGCAACGGATGTAAATACAGGTGAATACGTGTAATATTAAAGTTTCGCTGTTACCACAAATTGCAGACAAACAGCGACATCCCAATACCACGTGACTAGCCCGGTCTGATGTTGAGAACACGCGCAGTAGGCTATCCTCTATCCACAGATATTTATACTCTATGTTATGAGCAACAGCTGCACGAACATCTACGCTCACTTCCAAAGAAAGTGAAGCACCCAGAGGAAATGATCGAATGTCTGTGTAACTTCGTGCACGAACACGTCATTGGCGGGTATTGCAAATGATTTTAGGAGGACGGCCACCGGAATGCGTTAGTGCTGTTCGTGTTTAGTGTTATCAGTGGGCATGGTAGGGTGTACACGGTGAATCACGTGAAACGTTCCCCACAAATGCTACGGAATTGGAAAGTGCTAATGATGTACCGTTTTCACAGAATAGACTGGTACTGAGGGTCTGGTATTGTTAGCCAATGAACAGATTGTAATAATACTTTCAAAATGTGATTATTCTTCTGGGTATTACGCCGCGTCATAGCTAAAAATTAACAACGATAACAAACTAAAACCGACAGTTCGGCCGAATTGCAACGGCCTTCCTCAGGGCACGATTGGTTTTGCATGTGGATAGGTGCTACTATTTATTACAGACTATCGATGTCTGACGTCACTGCTGTAAAACTTTTAATTGGCCCTCTAATATGATTGGTTAGTCATGACGTAAGTGAAGATGGAAGGAAAGAGGCTATTCCTAGGTGTCCATGTCGTCAACGATTGGTAGCTGTCCGCCAATCAGCGTTCGGCTTCTGGTCGGAAAGTTTTCCTCTTGGTGTGCACGGACGTGGACTGACAGTTGCTCTACAGCTGTTTGTGCAGATACGCCCGTGTCCCGTGTAGCTTCTGCCCCGTGACCGCTCGCGGCCCGTTGGACTGTGATGGCCGCCAACCAGGACTCCGGGAGTTTGCAGCCATCTACTCTGATTTCGATTGAAATTATTTATTATTAATTATTTATTATTTTACACTTGTATTTCACCTTTTGTTCACTTACCATTGGCTGCATTTGTTGCTATAGGTACACTTTTCTTCATAAGTAAGGGAGATTCTTTGATGAATTTTGCACAGCATACTAACCATACTTACAGGTGCATGAAACTCTAGAATTTTCCAAATCTATTAAAAACTGTGTTAAAAATTGAGATAATCAACTATAAAATTTGAGTTTTTTCTAAACATGAAGTTTAAAATGTAACAGCACATTCATTTTTTCATAAATTAAATAATTTCTAGAGTTTCATACACCTATAAGTATGGTTTGTATGCTGTGCAAAATTAATCGAAGAATCTCTCTTACTTATGAAGAAACGTGTAGCTACGGCAATAAACGCAGCCAATAGTAAGTGAAAAAATGATGAACTTTCACATGTAAAACAAAATAACTTTTGTTATGTTTTTGAGCTTCCACTGCTATGAGTGTGAATCCTGAATCCTTCCTGGTCATGCTGGCAAAGTTTTATGAATTTATTCGTAAAAGTATAGACATTGGAAGTTAAATTGTCCTGTGGTGTCTCTCCTGCTCTAAGACGGCCCGTTTGACGTTCTATCCCCCTTAAATGGAACAATGTCTATTGACATTAACTAACTAAAAGTAGTATAAATCAGAATGTCAGTGGTGTTTGTTGCAGAATTCTAGTGCGAATCGTTTACAAGATAGCGTATTTTGGAAACTTCCCACTCCGACTCTACAATATCTTTGGTAGCACGCACTAGAGAACAACACTGTTTCATACACTAGTTATATGGATTCTGACCAATAATGAGACAACTGACTATCACAGGATGCGTTCAAGATGATCACCAGCAGCGGCAATACACGCTTCCGGTTTGGTATGGGACGACTGCTGCACACGTGCTAGCATTTCAGAGGAGATGTCCGAGCAGGATACTGTAATATGTCGTTGCATATCATCAGGGTGTAGTTGGTATGTCCTTGTAGACAGCGTCTTTCAGCTGTGCCCACAGAAAAAAGCCTACAGCCATCAAATCCGGGGGCATGGGCTGGTCAAGGTACATGTCCAATCCAACTATTTGGAAACAATTCGTGAAGACACGCTTTAGTAGTCCATGCATCATGTTGGTATCACAGGTTCCTCCTAGTCTGCAGAGGAACGTGTTCTAGCATCCATGGAAGACGGTTTGTTAGGAGGCTGTGATACTTGTGCGTGTGAAGAGTTCCGTTTATGAGACATGGGCCTATGAGCTGATAGTTCCCTATCCCACACATGTTTAGAATCCGTGGACGCAGACGTTCCACTTCACGAAGCCAATGGGGATTGTCAAGAGACCTATAGTATATGTTTCGGCTGCTTAGCTAACCATAATTAGTAAATGTGGGCCCATCACTAAAGGGGATACACGATACAACTGGAGTATCCGTTCTTAATGCCCACGAACACTAGTCAGCACGATTCTCATAAAAATTTCCATGCTGCTCTTGATGGAGAGAGGTGTAATAGGGCTGGAACCTATGTCGACGGAGAATGTGTAGGAAACCTGCCCCACTGAAGTCCCCTCGTGCGATTGCGCTGTTGCTAAGGCACGGAGCAAATGCAACAGCAGCAAGAACAATAATTTCCCCCTCTTTTATCGTGACTTGTTTATTTCTGTTACTTTGTCTTGGTGTTACATGTAACTGGTTTAAGAGGGTGATAAATTGCACACTGTAAGTAAACACAACAATATCGTACCTAGTACTAACACGTGTCGGAGTAGATACGATATGTTGTGTACATAGTTCCGCGTAGTCAGCGCGTACACAACTTTCCCACTAGAGTGCACCCCACTAAGCACAACATCGCAGGCACAGCGCTCGTCCGTGTCCGCACTACGGGATGGCGCTGTCTTAGAGACGGACCAAATTCTGCTTCCGCCGATCCGTGTATTAATATGTAACGCAGCCAATGAGATTGCTGTTAACGTAGAATCTTTTCTCGTCGCAGATCACACTCGCGCAGTGATACCTGAACGCTCGAGGTATTATAACGAGTGTACAGACCTCCGATTAGTCAGTCTGCATTAGCCTTGTCTGGATGAGGTATCGAATATATTGCTTACCCCTACTTATACCTCCCGAAGAGATCACGAATGTAAAATTAGAGAGATTAGAGCGCGCACGGAGGCTTTCAGACAGTTGTTATTCCCGCGAACCATACACGACTGGAACAGGAAAGGGAGGTAATGACAGTGGCACCTAATGTGCCCTCCGCCACACACCGTTGGGTGGCTTGCGGAGTGAATGTAGATGTAGACGTAGATGTAGCCTGCATTAGTCTGCATTTGTCTGTACCAGTCTATAGTCAAGTTTCAGTCTGCGCCTAATAAGATTATCATATTCCTGTACATAGCCATGAAGAGAAATGTATAGACACTTCGTCAAGTATCAGAGATATGTGAGAATAAGATTAACGTACCAAGACCAAAGGAACTTCAGATTGTCAATTGTAAACAGCATCCAGAATCAAGTTATGTAATATCTATGATTTTTATTATTTTAACAAATGTGTGTGAAAATTAATCAAATTCTGTTTAAAGTTGGTCACCGTCAATCTGCTACTCTAAGCGTGCAAGTGGCATTTCTATCGTCTGACCTAACGGCAGAAGATAAACACGCCACGATAAGGCCACGAGCCATATTGCTGACACTCGCCTACTTCGCTAGAGCGACAAGTCAACTAATCTGATGGTGTGTGTACCGAAGGTCTTACAGTACACACACCGCACGATATTTTGTAAACCGACTCGCACTAGAATCCTGCAACGAACACCACTAACATTCTAACTTGCACTACTTTTAGACTCTTAATGTCAAAAGGCATTGCTCCATTTAAAAAGAGTGTATTTGCACAAAAAATACACTTTTTAAGTATTATTTCACTCTGCTGATTGGCTAACAATTCCAGCCCCTGACTACCAATCATTCAGTGAAAACCGCACATCAACAGTACTTTTTATTTCCGCAGTTTTAGGTGATTCATACTGTACGAGGGGCATGAAAAGCTTCAGATGTTGAGTCAGCATTGTGATGGACACGAAAACGCCACGTGCTCCTGTAACATAGCGCTAATGGCTCCGGACACATGTTTGAATGTGGCCTCATTGTGAGTCGCCATTAGGCCGGTGGTTTGCCAATGGCCTGTAGTTGGTCTGCATGGGAACGTGAGGACAGACATACCCGTGGTCATGGCTTCAGTCGACCACATTGCGACCTCCACAAGAGATCGTCGTAAGCGATTCAGATCTATGGCTCCCACCCGAGAACAAATAATCGACTCCCTGCAACATACTGTGGCAGCACACAGCGTCGATCGGAGCCCATCATCAGCTGGACTAGCGAGTTACTGTCCTACGTGTGGACTGTCAGCAATACCACAACACAAAAGGCTATGTTTGTGACTTGGATATTGTCCCATTGTGATCAGCGATGAACGGCAGTTCACCACTAACGCAGATGGTCACCATCGGTGAGAATGGCGGCGACCAGGGTAGAGTTCCTACTCTTACAATGTTTTGGATAGACAGAACGGTGTTACTGTTACCGTAATGGTGTGCAGATTGATAGTGCTTGAGTTCAGGTCACAGTTGTTAGTGACTAAGGGAACTCTGTCAGGAAAATGATAAGTCACGGACATTCTGCGTCCACAAATGGTATGTTTGTGGATGAACTGTGTGTGTGGTTTTGAGGCTCTCTCACAGCCGAGTCCCAAGGTTTGTTCTCAGCAGAATACGTGTGGGACGAGCTCGGACATCGACTGCATCCCAGTGTCAGTGTGCAGGATGTGAAGGACCAGCTGCTACAGTTGTGGGACAGCTTGCCTCAGGAAAGGATCGGACGGCTTTGTGGCACCTTTTCCAACTGAAACAGTGGATGCTTCCAAGCAATAGAGGATGCAACGTCATACTTGCAAGTTGGCTCACACTGCCAAGTACTTTGTAAATAACTTAATCCCTTCACTCAGTTTTTTTATCGCAGAGGGTAGTTAACCCTCATACCGATCACACTGAGCTTACTGACTGACCTGTGTTCGATTCCCTGCCGGGTCAGAGATCTTCTCCTCTGGGGGGCTGGGTATAAGCTTTTCCTTACGTTCGTGTCCTCGTAACATTTCACTGTTGGCATGGCTGTATGAGCACGTCCTGAAGCCAATACATGTATTACGGGAAAAAATAAACCTAAGAAGTACAATGCTTGGGCAGCTATTGCGACATGAGTCGTCTGTGGGCTCTGTGTTGAGTGCGGAAGTGAGTATGCGTGGGGCAGAGGGTAAACAGCACCCTAATCTGCGCGGGGCAGTCGGCCACATTCCGTGGTTGCCCGGTAACACCACGCGGCCGGTCGTGCGCTCCGTCACATCGCTCTCGTACTGACAACGCGCGCCACTGCCGCTGCCTGCATTCGTCTCTGCCAGCTGCAATTTCGAAGCGCGGCGCCGCTGCAATTTAATAACATGCGGCCGTTTCCGGAATCACTGCAAACACGGTCCTCTCGTCAAAAAGGGCATAAAAACGGGAAAATGTGCTCTCGTATCGTTCGGCAGTCTGTCTGCCAATTCCGGTCGGGTAATCAATCGCTGTCGTGTCGGGGAGAGGGGCGTAGTTTACAGGCGAACATGAAATTTTAACAGGACAGCCCATACGTTTCAGCACTAGTGATCGATTTATTAGAATCACTGGCTTTCCGATGATAGTTCATGGAAGCAGTGCCGTAAGTAAAATTAATGAACCAGAAAGCTGTTACCAATACATTATAATTCTGGATGACAAGTGCACATGTGGCTAAAGTGCACATCCAACTAAAGGAGACAATCCGGATTATCTCTGCAATACTCAGTGCCACCACATGTGCCAGGCTCCGTGATCTAGCAAACAGAGCCCTCTGTAATTGGACGATCACAAAAAATGATTCAAATGGCTCTGAGCACTATGGGACTTAACAGCTATGGTCATCAGTCCCCTAGAACTTAGAACTATTTAAACCTAACTAACCTAAGGACATCACACAACACCCAGTCATCACGAGGCAGAGAAAATCCCTGACCCCGCCGGGAATCGAACCCGGGAACCCGGGCGCGGGAATCGAGACGATCTCAGCTAGCCACAATATCATACAAAAAATCTTTGACAACCCAGAACTCTCTAAAGACTCAACACCTAAACATAGACTTAAATCTAGGTCACCTTTATGAAAAATGGGCGATGAAGTGCAGGGCTTCGACTCGAAGACAGCTTGAAAAGAACTGTGGGCTCAAAGTGATCATAAGTTGTGGAGAACCCCAACAAGAAAATCGGTGGAGTCAACCTCCAGAAGAAATTGTGGAAAACTTTGAACCGTGTCAGGACGAGTGTTCGTAGGCACAAGCAACTAATGAACAATTGGGGCCTGTTGGACAGTTCGAAGAGTGTGCGAGTGGGGGAGGGGGTAATCCAATCAGTGGACCATTTACTTATGTGTGAAGTTCATGGCTATGAGGGTGATCTGAAAGAGATACGCAGACTCTCCAATTTAGCCACAGAGTGGCTCAGGAATATTTGTTATATTGTTTATTATTATAAGAATATATGTAAAGAGTTTTGTAACTCACTGTAGAACTATCGCAATATTTTACTTAATATATTATGTGATAAAGGCCTTTGTGAAAGCCTAACGACTAAGTAAATAGGGTGCGATCAAAAATTTTCTGTTCAAAGGCCATACTGTCCAGAATCGGTATTTCAGTAAGGAAAATCGCTGTGAGCATTGAGGTAATCATTCCACCGATACATAAGGTTGAAGGTACCCATTTGGTGAAACGCCGTGTCCTTCTGTGTGAAGAAGTCCATAAAAGGCTGCTGCACATCCTTGTCCTACAGGAATCGTCGACTCTTCATGGCCTTTTCTTAAGGGACCAAAGGCGCGATAGTAACATGAAGAGAGATCAGGACTATAGGGCGGTTGGTCGGGTGTATCCCACATGAGTTGGGTAGCCTCCCAGATCGACTGGCGTCTTGCATCGAATCGCGACCAGCACAGAGCTTGGCGCACCATTCCACAGCGGTATTTTCAGACAGACTGGCCGCTCCAAACACAACCTTTATTCTCCAATGGACGTCTACAGGTGTTTGTCGTTCGTCAGCCAAGCAAATAATAACAGCACGTTGGTCCTGTTTAGTACCTATAACGATGAGCCAAGACGTTGTGACCACTTGTTCAACAGTGTGTTGGTTTATTATCGGGACGCCATACAGCTGCGATTCTGCGTGGTACAGATTCGCCTGGTCCTCGGTGAGATTACGGAGGTACACACCATTAGATGTCTACGCACAGGCCACACAATTCCCACAAATAACGCGCCGGCGTTCTGGTGCTTATCATCGGATTATTATCAACCAGATTTGGTGGCCTGGACATCAATGTAAATTCACTGTCAATCTCCTCAAACAACTGCAGGAAGATTAGGGGCAGCTAGGCTGCTGGATGATGGCACTAATTGCTGAGAAGACATCAAGCATGACAGGATGCATGTGGTCACCAATAATGTTCATATAGTTCACGGTAGTCACACTGCCTTCTATTACTGCCACAGGCCCCAGTAAATGTCCTCCACAGCACTGCACTGCCACCCGGAGAACTGCGTGCTTGTTTAGAGCAGCCTTTATCCTGGATGACGAGGATCCAGACAGGGAGACACGTATCCACTAATCCACGGTGCAATCTCGATGACCTCATTTCCACTTTAAGCACAAATGACGATCTTGGGTCAACTTGGGAGCACGTATGGTAACCCACCGATCTCCACTTCCTCTGATGAGGTGTTGACATACAACCCCTTCCCTTCCACTTGTGGTTTCACCGTCCTTCTACCTATAGCTTGAGCCTTGTCCCGTATTTACGCAGGCTCAGCCATCGTTAATCGGATTTTGGCATGTTAATGTCTAAGGGGTGGCCGTATGCCCTTCCTGCCGCCACCCCGTACCCCCAGGGACAGAATTAGTGTACCGCAACTGTCGGCGTCGAGTATAATCCAGAGAATAGTTGCGAATGTGTTCAGATGTCTGCGAGCCTTGTAACTGAGGCGGAACATGGGGACCAGCTCGGTATTAACCTAGCGGGATGTGGAAAACCGCCGGGGCCGGCGCGCCTACCCGAGTCCAGGAAGCGGCGCGTTACCGCTCTCGGCTACCTTGGCGGTTCGTTTCACCGTCCTGCAACCTTCCTATATATCTCCACGACGGCAGCACGCGAATAACGCAGCAGCTCCGCCGTTGCAGAGATGCTTGATTTAGCCGCCATGTTGTAACAGTCTCGCTTGTGTCAAAGTCGCTTATGGCAGTGGTTTTCCCCAGTTGTGGCCCTTATTGCGCTGGAATGATTCCGTATTTTTCTCTGCTCTACTTATACAGCGTGATTCAGTTACCCTTATCGATGTCGTTTTATGCAACCCACAGTGTTATATCTGGCATTCAAAAACCATTTGGAAAAACAGACATAATATCATGGCGCAGCATGTGAAGGTTGCTGTGTGTGGACGGGTTACTCCTGCAACCGAAATTGCTGATCTGAAGATGGTTCTAGAGCACCCGAAACCGGTCATGTGAATAAACATTTTATGGAATCAAAACGATTTTCAAATCGTCTCGCTCTGTATGCACGAACTGTTAGTCCCGAAAAAAAAAAAAAATTCAAATGGCCCCAAGCACTATGGGAGTTAACATCTGAGGTCATCAGTCCCCTAGACTTCGAACTACTTATACTTAACTAACCTAAGGACATCAGACACATCCATGCCCGAGGCAAGATTCGAACCTGCGACCGTAGCAGTAGCGCGGTTCTGGACTGAATCACCCAGAACTGCTAGGCCACAGCGGCCAGCTATAAGTCCTGCATCTTCTCACATATAGACCAGAATATTATTAAGGAGCAAGCAGGGTTTTGCCCTGGGAGGCCATGCTGTGGATAAATTTTGAACCTCACACAGCACATAGAAGACGGCTATGAATGGAAACAAACCACAGGTACAGCTTTTATCGGCCTCACAGCCGCGTATGACACCATTAACCGTAATAAGTTAATATCAAAAATATGTAACATCACCAAGGATTACCGACTACTGCATTTCATCCAGTGCCTACAGTAGAACAGACGCTGCTTTTTTACGGTGCAGACAAAGAGGAGCCGACGGCGGACCCAAAAAAATGTACAACCCAAAGGTAGCGTCCTTGCCCCACTGATTTACAACACCCACACCAATGACCAGCCTATTAGCACAGATGCTCGCACCTCCATTTACGCAGATGATACAGTTATTGCTGCTCAGGCATACCATTTGAAGAGGTGGAAAGAAAACTAACAAAATTACTTGAGCATGTAGCTGTCTGTGTGACGATAACCACCTCAAGCCAAACCCAGCAAAATCTCAGGTCTGCCCTTTTCACCTGCGTGGTAGGGAGGTCAGGAGAAAACTCAACATAACCTGGAGGGGACAGTGCCTCTCTCATTCTGACCCACCAAAATATCTTGGAGTCAAACTCGAGCGCGCTCTCACGTTCAAGGGTCACTGTTTGGGCACAAAGATGGAAGTGAGTACCAGGAACAACATCATGCGCAAGCTTACAAGTAGTAGACACGGAGCACAACCCACAGTTCTCCGTACGTCAGCTCTAGCGTTATGTTTCTCCGCTGCGGAGTACTCGGCACCTGCATGGTAAAAATCCACCCATGCAAAACATGTAAATATAGCTCTGGCAGACTGGATGCATCATAACAGGCTGCCTCCGCCCAACTACCACAAACCAGCTGTACCAACTTATGGGTATAGCCCCTCCAGACATCAGTAGGAGAACAGCTGCAGAAATCGAAAGACAAAAACAAGAAACAAATCCCAGGCACTCAATGTCTGGGCACTACCCCCAAGGTAAAAGACTTAAATCAAGGAAGAGTTTTCTACAAGCAACTGATACAACCCCTTTACCGCATCAGAGAATAGCTCCAAGGAATGAACTACAGTCGCCTTAGAACTTTCATACACGATCTGGGAAGCCTTGGTCGGGTGTATCACGACGCAAAGCAAACCTGAAGAAACGGGGCTATATCAGTACAGACGAGCTCTGCGAGTGTGGAGAACTGCAAGACCCACAACAGTTGCCAGTCTGCACTAAACTGGAGGAACTTTGCGCGATACAGGCCCTACTAACAGCAAATTACAAGGCCGTAGAAGCTGCAACATACTGGGCTTCGCATGGGATATAAAGATTGTAATCCCAGACAGAATCATACCCAGATCTTTTAAATGAACATTGTTTTCTGTGTTTTTATATTTGACTTTACTTCTCTCACTACCATGTACGGTACTGCTTTATGTTTTATATTTTCTCTTTACTGTAATCTTAAAGATTTAGTAAAAATGGTGCCTTGAATTTGATTTATAAGTACTTAAGTCCTAAAAAAAATGAACGTGGCTTTTCTGAAGTACATTTAATGTAGTTAAATTCTGTAGTGGAATACGTCTTCGCCAGGGGCCTTAGTTTTGGATTATTCGAGAAAGTGACCTTCAAATCCATCCACATTTATCCCGCAGCCGTTGTTCATCCACTCCCTCCTACCACTGTGCAAAATTTACGACTGCACGAATTATATTGAATAGTCAACTCGACCTCTGTGTAAATTTAACTAACAATTTTTCGAGTTTTATCAGTATAAAATAAAATGACATCGTTGTATTCGTTAGGCCTTCTTTCCAAGGCCTAACTTTTAAGGGTGAAGTTTGGATCGAATTATCAGCGTAGTTACTTCTAGCGTAACGTTTACAAATATCGTTCTCCTTGCGTTGCCTGCAGGGGCAGGTTTAAAGTAATAATGATAAAGAGTACCTTACTGTGCTGTGCCTACTAGCCATGTCAATAGGTACCAAAAAGTGTCGAATATCGGAAATAGTTCGTGTAGTCGGAAACTACTGTACTGTGGTAGGAGGGAGTGCCATGAAAAACATACAATATGTGATCAAAAGTATCCGGGCACCCCCAAAAACATACGTTTTTCATATTAGGTGCATTATGCTGCCACCTACTGCCAGGTAATCCATATCAGCGAACTCAGTCGTCATTAGACATCGTGAGAGAGCAGAATGGGGCGCTCCGTGGAACTTACAGACTTCGAACGTGGTCAGGTGACTGGATGTAACTTGTGTCATACGTCTGTACGCGAGATTTCTACACTCCTAAATATCCCTCGGTCCACTGTTTCCGATGTGATAGTGAAGTGGAAACGTGAAGGGACACGTACAGCACAAAAGTGTACAGGCCGGACTCGTCTGTTGATTGACGGAGACCACCGACAGTTGAAGGGGATAGTAATGTGTAATAGGCAGACACCTATCCAGACCATCACACAGGAATTCCAAACTGCATCATGATCTACTGCAAGTACTATGACAGTTAGGTGGAAGGTGAGAAAACTTGGATTTCATGGTCGAGCGGCTGCTCGTAAGTCACACATCTCACCGCTAAATGCTAAACGACGCCTCGCTTGGTGTAAGGAGCTTAAACATTGGGCGTTTGAACAGTGGAAAAACGTTGTGTGGAGTGATAAATCACGGTACATAATAGGGCAATCCGATGGCAGGGTGTGGGTAAGGCGAATGCCCGGTGAATGTCATCTGCTAGCGGGTGTAGTGCCGGGAAAATTCGGAGGCGGCGTTATAGTGTGGTTACGTTTTTCATGGAGGGGGCTTGCACCCCTTGTTGTTTTGCGTGGCACTATCACAGCACAGGCCCACACTGTTTTAAGCACCTTCTTGCTTGCCACTGTTGAAGAGCAATTCGGGGATGGCGATTGCGTCTTTGAACACGGTCGAGCGCCTGTTCATAACCCACGGCCTGCGGCAGAGTGGTTACACGACAATAACATCCCATTAGTTGACTGGCCTGCACAGAGTCCTGATATATAGAACACCTTTGGGATGTTTTGGAACGCCAGCTTTGTGCCAGGCCTCACCGACCGACATCGACACCTTTGCTCAGTGCAACGTTCCGTGAAGAACGGGCTGCCATTCCCCAAGAAACTTTCCAGCATCTGATTGAACGTATGCCTGCGAGAGTATGAGCTGTCATCAAGCCTAAGGGTGGGCCAAACACCATACTAAATTTCAGCATTACCGATGGCGCCACGAACTTGTAAGTCATTTTCAGCCAGGAGTTCGGATACTTTTGATCATATAGTACACTGGAGATCCTGATGTCACGGGTAAGTGTGGGGGTGGAGGTGCATTTGAAGGTCACTTTTATACATTCGCCTTGAATGATTCGAAAACCTTAGCCTCCAGCAAAAACGTGTACCAACACAAAATTTAAATACATTAAATTTCCTACATAAAGTTCCTGTTCCTTTTTCTGCAGGACTAATAGCATGCACAGAGCGAGCGAGATAACATGAAATTTTCGTGCATGGTTGCATGAAACGACATCGGTAGGGGCTGCAGAATCACTCTGTATACTTTCGTTACTGTGCCACGGGCCCGCAAACCACTAGGAGGTGTTTCATCTTGCAGAGGGCAGAGGCCGTAATGTTTTTCGCACATCAGTGTCCATGTAGACGTAGATACGGATGTAGATACAGATGCACATGGAAGACAGCTTAGCAAATCTGCAAGCTATGTCTGGGAACGAGTGAACTAAACTTTTACAAGGAAGAGCGTAACTCGTGAACGCAATGCTTGTAAGCTGTAGTTTGTGTGAACATTTTTGAGGAGCAGATTACAAAATGTTAAAACTAAATGCCATCATCAATTCCTCTATGAACATTTGATATCCCCTTATAATTGACCATATCTAACATAGTATTGTGACCTCAGCACCTTTAACTATTGTTAATTTGCATAATAATTGCGCTGTAGAATTCAGTTTTTTAATACACATTTAAATGGAAATCGTCAGCCATAGTGGAAGACTTCCAAAATAAGGAGACACGTTCTTTCTGCTAACGGTCTTGTCAAAGAAAACGGAAGAGCGAACAGAGTTTGGGAGCAACCTTGAAGTGGGAAACTCCCCCTAAAAGACGGTATTAAAACGAATTCCCATGGCATGAGGGTGGAGAAGGCAATGGAAATCCCTGCGTTAAGGACACACAATACGTATAAATGCACATCACGTATGTTCCGTAACTGAAAAAGTGTCAGGGTGGCAAAAGATCCAAATTGGTGCTCCAATAAGATGTCCAGTAGGGATCTGTCAAGATTAAGAAAGCAACAGAAAGGTAACATTCCGTGAGTCGGAGCGTGGGACGTCAGAAGTTTGAATTTGGTAGGGAATCTAGAAAGCCCGAAATGAAAAATGCGAACAGTTCACTTCCGCCTGTCGTGGCGTTCGGACATTCTCGCTAGTGCACTCTGCGTGGACGTGATTTATTAACGTTTTTGTGAACGAGTGTGATGCTTCGTACACTTCGTGTTCTTACTAGTATTTACCTATTCATATTGTCGTTTTTCGAGGAAAATCGTTTACATGCAGTGTAGCGTACGCCGGATTGTGTATGTTCCTTCGTCACACGTTCGCGGCGACAGTGCTATATAATTCACCGTAGAATCGCCGATCGCCCTGATACGGGTCAGGTCATACAGTCTGCACTAGAAAGCAGCAGTTTCAACTATTGCAGCTACAACAACAGCAAGTCCAGCAATATCACTACCAACAACAGCAGTTGCATAACAACAGTTGCGTAAGATTAGTCAACATGTTAGCCATCCCAGTGACCCTACTAGTTTCGCGCATGAAGCCAATCCACCTGCAAGTCAGCAGCAGGAAAGTTGTCTCCTAAGTAAAAGGCTGTGTGTCGACTCACCTTCTGTCGATGAATGTGATATGTGTGAGTTACCGATGAGCCATGGTAAAAATTACTGGTTGAAAAGCGCGCCGCAGCGCGTATTGTGAAGCAGTCGCCCTCCGTTTCTGGCGGTGGCGACGCTGTGGAAATCGCAGCTTTGGTGTCTCCCTCTGGTGGGAAGGGGGAAAGGCTACCTGTTCACCTGCATTTAAGGGGCGCTATGAGCTCGCCAGTCGGTCAGTCTGGGTCAGTCTCTCGTCCCCAGCTTGCTAGTCTGTCTCTCGTCCGCATTGGTTAGGCTGTTAGTGTCTGTGTGTCGTTTGGAGTGCTAGTCTGTGTGGTGTCACCGCCAGACACCACACTTGCTAGGTGGTAGCCTTTAAATCGGCCGCAGTCCGTTAGTATACGTCGGACCCGCGTGTCGCCACTATAAGAGATTGCAGACCGAGCGCCGCCACACGGCAGGTCTAGAGAGACTCCCTAGCACTCGCCCAGTTGGACAGCCGACTTTGCTAGCGTTGGTTCACTGTCTACATACGCTCTCATTTGATAAGACGAGAGTTTAGCATAGCCTTCAGCTACGTCATTTGCTACGACGTAGCAAGGCGCCATATTCTTCAAGAATGTATTCTGAACAGATAAAATTGTGAATCATGTACCGTCAAGAGCGACGTTCATCTTCAATGGATTAAAGTTAAGTATCAAACTAATTACATCCGCTTTCTGAATTCTAATTCCTTGTCATGTTCCAGACCTCACGTCAGTATAGTTCTTCCCTCCTCACGCTAGCCTGCGTGAGCTAAAACGTGTGCATTTCGGCCTCCTCTCGTAACACGGTGTTGGCTCTTCTGGCAACACAACAGTCTGTCTGTCGTTCGGATCAACCTTTAAAGCCGGCAAAATGAGAGTCTTTCCTCTCCGCCGTTAAGAGAACTCATCGAGTGGTCGCCCGGTCGGGGCTTATTTCCTGCATCTGAGTCTGCGCGTAAGGCTGCCAGTCTGCTCGAGTTTGCTCCGGGAATGGTTGTTGGCGGTTGGATCGATCGGTTGGTAGGTCGCGCACTGAGACACAAGATGACTTGTCCGTCTTGAGCGTCGGTGCATGTGAGGTCGCCACATGAGTCCAGTGGGCCGCGGCGTATAGCGAGGCTAGTGACTTCGCGGTCGACACGAGAACGACAGGAGTCAACCCACATCAGTCTGGCCGGTGGGAGCTGCGACGCCGTGAGATGGGAGATCGGCGCGCCTTCCTGCATCCGTTGAAGCGGCTGGCAGCGGACGGTTCGGGAGAGCGATTTGGGGGTGCTGCGTCAGGTCTTCTCGAGAAATCGCAGTTTATTAGAAGTTAAGTGATTGGTGATATGTTGTTTGATTTACTCTTGTTAAATTCTACTTGTTTTCTAGGCACCAGCCGTTTTGCTTTGGGGTCGTCCCACCATTCTTCTCCGTTTTCCCACCCGCGAGAAGGTGGTTGTTTGTAAATTGGGTGGTCCGTTTTTCCCTTATGGAGTAGGGTAGGGTTAGAGCAACCTGCGGTTCGGGTTGTTCGATAATCTCCCTATCAATCTACTGTATGTTAGTAGCTGCCTCTGTCATGTTTGTCGGATTGGTGTTTTAACGAATTTATTGCTTGGAGTGTAACGGCCTAGTACCTGAAATATGTTTTGATCTTTGGAAACCTTGATATTATTGCCTATGATCTTGAGAGGTGGTATCTATGTAGAGCATCTTAACTATTGTTTGGCCAACCTTGTAGAATTTTATATAAGATTGCATTTCATGGGCTTTTATTTAAATGATCATTTTATTATATAAAGTTGCCACCATTTCACCGTAAGACTTTTCTTAGAAATTAAAATCAAATTGCACCTTCGGTGGCAAGGTTAATACTTTAACTGTTAGTGTTTTGTACAATTTCCAATCCTCCTACCTAGGGGGGGGGGTCATAGTTTGTGTGCTTGTGTAAATTGTTAAAACTCTTAGTTTAAAGATATCTGGTGTGTTACAGATTTGAACCAGAGTAGTCTTTCAGAAGCTGTTGTGAGCGGTCGTAACTACGGCCGTGTCGAAAGAGAGCGGGCAAGGTTCTCTGCCCAAAAGCTCATACAGACAAAACTTGTTTCTTTCTGCCTCTGAATAAATTGTCACTTTGATGTTTAGAAGGTGCTTTCTGATTATAATTTTAAATCTGTTTCTTCTTAAAAAAAGGCTTTTAGGCACTATTAAAGAGAATAAAATTTCCATTTGTTAAAAGGAATTTGGTTACGATTTCATCAGTTACTCACTGGCAACTACTTCCATGCTTATATAGTGTGATTTAATGTGTTAATGTTCTTGATGAATCGCTAGTAAATAAAATATATTCCTAAGAATGTTCTTTGAAAATAAATCACGGTTCAACTGACTTCTAATCCCCCTTCTATTAACGGTACAGCGCTGACAAACTCAGAACGCTCTCAGTCAACCGTTGACTTCAACTGCTGCAGTGGTTTGGCCAAGTGTCGATCACATGCAGGCCCTTATATTGTCTTTGTGGAGAGCTTAGATAAGAACGTTGGCAAACCCCACCCTAGGTCGGCAGGCAAGTTATTATTTTCTTGTAACTCACATCTCACGCATGACAAACATTTATTCGTCAGGCAGAAACAGAGGTAATATAGATCTTAAAACTGCTCCGGCTGCCAACCCTTTGATGGGAATCCCTATTTTCAAAGATCGTAAGTTTTGTGTTCATGTTCTCAGCTTCCTGCTCCATGCGTATTGTATTATTTGTGATGTTGACATCAGCCTGACAGAGAAGGAGTTCGTTGACGCAATGGAGGGCAATATCCTGCCGCAAGTACTAAACGATGCACCAAGGAACATCATTCACATCCTGAACAAACTGTGACGATTCCAGTTTGTCTCGTAGTGTTTCGCTCCCAAACTCCGTCCTCACATGTTGCTGCTTTGGGGATGCCTTTTCCAGCGGAAACGTACGCCACTCCAGTCATTCAATAGAGAAATTTCTGGCGTTTTCATCATCGGACAAGCCAATGCAGACGTCGTACTCGTTGCAGCAAGTGTGGTGGTCCACGCCCAGCGGATTCATGTACGGCGCCGTTTCCGAGGTGTTTAAATTGCTCTGGTCTTCAACCAATGACAGAACGCTAATGCGCGCCCTTTATCCGTCAACAAGAGCTCCAACGTGCAAAATGCTACGCGCCGTCGGGGAGGGTAATTGGTAGCCTGCAGCTCTCATGCTCCGCTGCTCTCCGATAGCGTCCTAGTATCTAAAATCACATGGATTTTACCGCCTCTACCTGCAAGGTATTCCCCATAACCAACAGTCGCTTTACATGATTCTTCTGCGCGACCAACGCCACCGCCGGTGTCGTCCCAGTTGGGCCCCCTCCTACAGTGTGCCGCGTATCGTTAACACGAGTTACAGTCGTGTCATCTCTGGCACTGGAGGCCCCATCGAAATGGTGTGCTCCTAGGCCAGTACGGCGACATGGATTCTCAGACATTCCTCGCGAATATTCTGCCTCACATCATCTTCCCCAAGTCCCGCTACCACGCAACCCATATTCTACTTAATACAGTCAACAACCGCCGCCACTTTGTAATAACAAGAATATGTCATCGAAAAGATTATCTCGTTTATCACGCACCTCTTGGAAGATTCGAAGACACAGTCATCTGGAACTTTACGGATGCAGTCCATACGACAACTGTTGACGATCCTACTTACGCCTCGCAGCTGTGGCGGGCTTTTGGATCCTCGAATGGAATGCACGATCTGTGATTGCCAATAAAGGAATCCTGCAACGTGAACTTCTGATGCGGAAGATAGCAGTGGCGAACATCTTAGAGGCGTGTTGCCAAGCAGGTTCTGTTGTCTGTTTTCGAGGATACCAGGTTTATCGCCAAGCCAGAACACATGGTAGTGGAGGTGTCACCCTCTTCTTTAATAACGGACTGTATCACAGCTCAGCAAAATTATCCCACGAGGCTATTGACAGTTTTCAAGCGATAGCGGCCAGGCTCTCTACTTTAATGCGTCGCCCAACCATCGTGGCTATTTATAGCCGGCCAAGGTCGTATATTTCCCTTGAAGAATGGTACGCATTGGTTCAGCAGTTGGAACCTACGCTTTTATTTTGTGGGAGTTGAACGTGCACAGCAGACTGTGGGGATTTAGTGATAGATTGGGTGACGGAATCCTTGAGATTCTGGATGAGTTCAGTCTTACCCTCTTCAATAATCGATCCCCTACATTACTTCCATTACTTGCGGAGAGACCCTCAGGCGTCGATTTGACTCTGTGTTCAGCGTCACTTTCTTCGTTTTTTACATGAACTACTCTTTCCTATGCTATGGGGTCTAGCCACTACGCTCTTGTTATACCGACTTTCACTGAAACGCCTGTTACGGCCTATGGGCAATCTCGTAAATCCGATCCCCAGTTCACTGGTGGGACCCAGAATGTTCGCGCCAGGTGTTGCAACGGAGATTGGCTTGTAGTCATCTTAGACGGAATACCACGAGGAAGAACTACACTCCTGGAAATTGAAATAAGAACACCGTGAATTCATTGTCCCAGGAAGAGGAAACTTTATTGACACATTCCTGGGGTCAGATACATCACATGATCACACTGACAGAACCACAGGCACATAGACACAGGCAACAGAGCATGCACAATGTCGGCACTAGTACAGTGTATATCCACCTTTCGCAGCAATGCAGGCTGCTATTCTCCCATGGAGACGATCGTAGAGATGCTGGATGTAGTCCTGTGGAACGGCTTGCCATGCCATTTCCACCTGGCGCCTCAGTTGGACCAGCGTTCGTGCTGGACGTGCAGACCGCGTGAGACGACGCTTCATCCAGTCCCAAACATGCTCAATGGGGGACAGATCCGGAGATCTTGCTGGCCAGGGTAGTTGACTTACACCTTCTAGAGCACGTTGGGTGGCACGGGATACATGCGGACGTGCATTGTCCTGTTGGAACAGCAAGTTCCCTTGCCGGTCTAGGAATGGTAGAACGATGGGTTCGATGACGGTTTGGATGTACCGTGCACTATTCAGTGTCCCCTCGACGATCGCCAGTGGTGTACGGCCAGTGTAGGAGATCGCTCCCCACACCATGATGCCGGGTGTTGGTGTGCCTCGGTCGTATGCAGTCCTGATTGTGGCGCTCACCTGCACGGCGCCAAACACGCATACGACCATCATTGGCACCAAGGCAGAAGCGACTCTCATCGCTGAAGACGACACGTCTCCATTCGTCCCTCCATTCACGCCTGTCGCGACACCACTGGAGGCGGGCTGCACGATGTTGGGGCGTGAGCGGAAGACGGCCTAACGGTGTGCGGGACCGTAGCCCAGCTTCATGGAGACGGTTGCGAATGGTCCTCGCCGATACCCCAGGAGCAACAGTGTCCCTAATTTGCTGGGAAGTGGCGGTGCGGTCCCCTACGGCACTGCGTAGGATCCTACGGTCTTGGCGTGCATCCGTGCGTCGCTGCGGTCCGGTCCCAGGTCGACGGGCACGTGCACCTTCCGCCGACCACTGGCGACAACATCGATGTACTGTGGAGACCTCACGCCCCACGTGTTGAGCAATTCGACGGTACATCCACCCGGCCTCCCGCATGCCCACTATACGCCCTCGCTCAAAGTCCGTCAACTGCACATACGGTTCACGTCCACGCTGTCGCGGCATGCTACCAGTGTTAAAGACTGCGATGGAGCTCCGTATGCCACGGCAAACTGGCTGACACTGACGGCGGCGGTGCACAAATGCTGCGCAGCTAGCGCCATTCGACGGCCAACACCGCGGTTCCTGGTGTGTCCGCTGTGCCGTGCGTGTGATCATTGCTTGTACAGCCCTCTCGCAGTGTCCGGAGCAAGTATGGTGGGTCTGACACACCGGTGTCAATGTGTTCTTTTTTCCATTTCCAGGAGTGTATGTTGTCTATAAACGGCTGGATGCGTCCACGAAGGCTTTCTCAAGGTCCGCAAGAAAAAACACTGGAGGAAGTTCTATGAACAACTTTCTGTGCACAGTGTTGTTGGACGGACGCATTTGATCGATGGTGAACTCGCTCAAAAGGAAACTGGTACCTCTCAAGCGCTTGCAGCTCGGTATGGACGAGTTTACCGCCATTCACATGCTGTAAACCATCGATCTCGTGGCAACAGGTGCCGCTGCCGACGTACGAGACGGTTTAATCACGTCGTTCTCTTGCGCCGAAAATCACAGGGCTCTGACATCGTCATCAGATACCTCGCCCGGCTACGAGCAGATACGCTACTCCATTGTTCTAAATTTGTCAGAGGATGCAAAATGTGTTCTTGTGAATGAATTTATTTAATGGCATCTGAAGGGATGGGAACGTTCCCTACGGCAGAAGACTCAGAAATTGGTGTCCATACTGAAGCCTAGGAAAGAGCCTGGCCAAGCAACATCGTAACGTCCAATTGAACTGACGTCCTGCGTGTATAAGAATTCGAACGTCCCCTCAGTCTTCGGTTTTATTGGTGGCTGGAACACGAAAACTTTTTCCCAGGGACGCAAGTGTCTTCTGAAAGGGCAGAAGTACTTATGATAATATTACTTCGCACGCGATGGACACAGTAAACACGTTCTTCACTAATGGATACTTAACGGCCTTATTTCTTGAATTTTCGAGAGACTACAACATTGTCCTGATATCTGTTCTTATTAATAAATTGCAACTGCTGCACCTCCCGGTGTTTGTTTTGCGGATTACATACAGTTTTCTTGGTTCTCATACCATATATATCCACGATCAGGACAACAAGTTGTGTGGACCGCCCATAGTGTCTCCTGCCCTCTTGCAGGGATTCAGCCCCACCGTCTAAGTTCTTCAGTATGCGGACGAAGTCTGTTTATACGATCACTAGTCGTGCTTTTGTGTGACACACTTATGGCTTACCGATAAATGACAAATTTTGACCGCATGGGAGTTCAAAAATTGGCCCACTTCGTCACCTGGAAAATCAGTTGTTTTCATATTCACTAGCAAACGTCACAATAACTTCTCATCCGACCTTCAGCTTAGTCCATATGCTTTTCCTGTTCGGTCACATGCCAAGCTCCTTGGTGTCTACTTCTTCGACACCAAACTCACCTGGACACAACATGTTGCATACCTCATCGACAAGGTGGATAGCACTGAATGTCTCATTATGCTTGGTCGAGTACTGTAGGAAACGTAACGGATTATGCTCTTGACTCTGTAAAAGGTTCAGTTTTATCTTAGGTTATGGTAGCACTGCCTACAGCACTGCAACACAATCAACTTTGCACAGCTCGATGTCATCATTATAAAGTCATTCATCTTGTCCTCGGAGACATGAAATCAAAGCCCGACAATGCCGTGTTACGGTGATTCAATTTTGGACAGTCACATAGGCACCTCACGGGATGACGAATGAACAGAAGCCTTTACTTGTTCGCAGCTACGAGTAATGGCGCCATCTCTTTCCGCTCTTTCTACAGGACCCAAGACTCCCCTGTTTTCGTTTTTCATTTCGTGTATTCTTCACTCCAACCCCAGTGTCATACCTGCCGTCTGATTTCCGAACGGAGACCAACATCACTCGTGACATGTACCATTTTCTCAGCATACAATGACCGCAGTACGCTCACATCTATACGGATGGTTCTAAATCTGAGGCGGGTGTGGGATACACCTTCTTTAACCCTTCCAGTGGCGCCTACGACATATTTGCGCTTCCACTTCAGTCTTCTGTCTACACGGCGGAGTTACTGGCGATTAGGGAACCCATTCATTATGATACCCAGTCAGTCAAGTTCGTCCTGATACTTACGGACTCTCAAAGTGTGCTACAGAAATTTCAGTTTTGATAAACGGACCAACAGATAAGTTCTGGACGTCTTAGCGGCCATAAGAGACACGCAAACCTTGGGCATTGCCCTCCAATTACTCTGGATTAAAGGACATCATGGCATTCTCTATAATGAAACTGTTGACCGCCTTGCCAACAGGAGTAATATACAAGGACAGTTACCCCCAACGCAAATCCCTAATACGGATCTCATATCGACGAATCGAAGACTTCTTATCAAGCTTGGAACTGTGAGTGGCATATCTCTGAGCACTCTAAGGAAGTCCATCTGGCGGCCGTACAACCGGACGTCTCTTCTCGACCGGCTCGCCTCGGTGCAGCTTCGTAGACGCGGGTGCTACCCTGCGCACCAACAGCAGTTGAAGATTATCACTTCTGGACACTGCGAAAAGGACTCAACGGCAGTACTGTATCTTAATCACATAATATTCGGATGTTCCAAGTGCACGACTGCACAATCCGTCTTGTATAAGAAACTGGTTACGCTGGTTACGAGACGTTCGCCTTCCCCCCCCCCCCCCCCCGCAAAGTGTTCCTATTTTACTGCACCAATTAAGTATAACTTATTCATAGACTATTTAAAAACCATTGGCATTCAAATTTAATTTACGAGTTGCCGAGGTCTTCATTTTCATATGGTATGAGTCCTGTTCGTAGTCGGTGGCTTAAATTTGTGTTTCAATTCGCGTAAAGACTTTTATTTGTACATTAAGTTTTCATTATTGCTTTCTTGTACATTTTATGACACTGTTCAGATGGTTCAAATGGCTCCGGGCACTATGAGACTTAACATCTGAGGTCATCAGTCCCCTAGAACTTAGAACTACTTAAACCTAACTAACCTAAGGACATGACACACATCAATGCCCGAGGCAGGATTCGAACCTGCGACCGTAGCGATCTCGCGGTTCCAGACTGAAGCGCCTAGAGCCGCTCGGCCACTCCTGCCGGCTATGTCACTGTTCTACTGGTACTATTGTGGATACCGTTGGTTGCATTGTGCTTGTCATTTTGGGTTTTTCTTTTATTTTAAGTACGTCTATCTGAATGGTACTTTTCTCATAGTGTTATATGATGTTATCCGCAGTTTTCTTCTTCAGCTATTGCTGTACTTATAGTATGATGTACGGTATTTGCCCTTTTATGTTTTGTCTTTTATTTTAAGAGCATATGCGTGTTTGTCATAATGTTGTTGTACAGTGCTGTTTGTAATTCTGCTGCAGTGTCATTGTTATCATTATCGCCGACTACCTAGTGCTTGCGTAATTACGCTCTCATTTTACTTTAAGAGCGTGTTTGTATGCCAACTTCGTAATTTTGTTCTATTCTGATTTTTTGTTATTATGTTCCTCTGGCACTTTATAGCCGTTGTTTGCTGTATGTTTCTTGTAACCCAAAACCAAAACAAAGGAATAAAATAATGCCAACTCTCTCTTTAGATATAGTGGAGGTAAGTGGGCTTAAATGGGAAGATGATAAGAATTTACTGTCAGATGAATATTATGATAACGTCAATTTTGAATCTTTGCGAAGTGTCCACTTGCCAATCATACCCAAAACCCCATGACTGTCGACGAACAGCATCATTCTATTGCAGGACAATGCCCATTCACATGTTGCTAAGCTTGTTTCGACTATGTTGCAGAAGTATCATTGGAAAGCCCTCACAAATTCTCGATACAGTTCCGAGCTCCCCCATGCGATTCCAATATTTTTGGATCACTGAAGAAAGACATTCGTGGCCAACGTTTTGCTGCGGACGAAGATGTGCACGCCTGGATATAATCATGATTCCGTAGACAATTGCAAACATTTTTCTACGAATGCATTGACCGCCTTGTCTCACTGTGGGATAAGTATATTAACAGTTATGGCGATCCCGTTTGAAATAATGAACAGTGTCGTTCCTTCCATCTGTCTCGCTTCCATTTGACCGCCTCTTACATGAAGAGATGGAAGTCTTGATTCTGCTTACAGAAATGTCGAAACAATTTTCGGTGAAATCTAAAACAAAAGCACTTCGAGAATTGCGCTGTAAACGCAGAGGACAGATCGTATAGGTGGACAGAGTACATCGAAGGACTTTACGAGGTGAACGACTTGTGTGAAGACGTGATAGAAGAAGAAATGGGAGACGATGGACAAGACGTAGGGGATCCAGTCTTGGAGCCAGTTTACCAGAACTTTGAAAGACTTGCGATTAAAAGAGGCAGAAATACAAGTAACATTGCTTTGAAATTTATAAAATCATGGGAGGATGTGGCAAACGAACCACTGTTCAGGTAGGAGTGTACAGTCTACAAGGCTGAAAACATGCGAACAGAATTTCGAAAAAAAGTATCATCCACATTCTCCTGAAGATACCAGCTCCATGAATTATCGCAAAGTCAGCTTATCGTTTCATGCATCCAAGATGCGAACAAGAATAAAATACAGAAGAGTAGCGAACAAAACTGAGGATTCGTTAGATGATGACCAGACAGAGTTCAGGAAGGTAAAGACGCCAGAGAGGAAATTTGAAGTTCGCTTGATAATGGAAGCAGGACTTACGAAAAATGAACACACATTCATAGTGTCTGTCGAACTAGGAAAATCATTCGACTGTATAAATGGTGTAACACTTTCAAAATTCTGAGAAAAATAGCAGTAAGCTATGAGGATAGAAGGGTATCAAAATTCTGAGAAAAATAGGAGTAAGCTATGAGGATAGAGGGCTAATAAGAAAATATTTACAAAAGCCAATAGGGAATAATAAGACTGGAAGACCAAGAATGAAGTGTTTGGATGAAAATTAGTGTAAGACACTGATGCCGTCTTTCACTGATAGTTGTAGAAGAGACTGCCATCCCCACAAGGGAAGTGTGTGAACTTGAATGCTCAGAAATACACGTAGGATATCGCCATTGTAGCGCTGTGCTATAAGGTTGCCGTGGCTGACAACTAAAGCTATCCTGCTATGAAAATAAATGACACCCCAGACCACCTTCGGCCCGGAATTTCATTGACGGTAGTAGAACTGTATTCACTGGTGAGTCCCTCTTGGAACTGAGCAGCGAAGACATGTCTGGAGACGCTGCAGACAGCGGTGGGATATCAACCGACTGTCGCCCGTCATATGGCCTTCATCCAGGAGTGATGGTCCGGGGTGCCATCCCTTTTCATAGCAGGACACCTTTGGTTGTCATCCGTGGCATCCTTTCAACACAGCGGGAGGTCAACGATATTGTACATCCCGTTTTGTTGTCCTTCATGGCACGCCGTCCTGGACTCTTATTTCAACAAGATAATGGGCGCAAGCACATGGCGAGAGTTTCTACCGCTTGTCTTCATGCTCTCCAAACCCTACGTTGTTTAGTAAGGTCACCGGATCTCCCCACCCCTCCCCCAACTGAGAACATTTGAAGCATTGTGGTTAGGGGCCTCCAACCAACTAGGGGACGTAATGTGCAAATTGGACATAATTTGGTACGATATCCCTCAGGGGAGACACAACAATTCTATCAATCAGTGCCAAGTCGAATAACTACTTGCATGAGGAGCTGAGGTGGACCATCGCCTTTTTGACCTGCTCAAATCTGGAGCTCTTTCTCTTGAATGAATCATCCAGTTTTTCTAAAATTTGGACATGTACATCGCAGCTACCGATTTCCGTCTCATTCAGATGATTTCTCCGTGGTTTGTTGTTTTTATTTGTCTTAGGGTGCATTTCAATGAACAATATACACATTTAACTGTAGTCACTTTTTCACATTCAGTATCACTTCAGCATTCAAGCAATCCCATATCACAAGCTAAGTTTGAAAATGTAGTTGTGTGGGGATTACTACGATTAGAAAATGAGGAAATGCGGGAGTTCAGAAAGAGTCATATTCAGCCTCAAATTATATATTGAAATAACACATATATTGAAATCATGACTTGAAAACACAAAAATATCACTGTTTGGCAAGTAGAATAGCATTGAAATCGATATTAAAAGGTGCTTAATTTGTTGAAAATGAGAACATAAAATAAACCTGCAAGTTTGTTAGAGAATAAAAATAACAAGAAATAAAAGAAGATCCTACATAATGAGAACAACGAGAGAGGTATTGGCAAATAATTGTGCACTAAAACATTTAGTGTTACATGAGATAATGGCTTTGTGACAATCGTACTTACGATTTATCATCGTTAATTTACTTGAACGAGTTTCTGGGGCTAGCGGGCAACAAGATGATAAATATGATTGCTCGTTGCAAACGGCAAGCCTCCTCTACGCCTCTGAGGCTTCAGCAGTCCGGTAAACCCCCACAGTTGTGGCACCTGCCACAACTGTGGAAGCTGATTATGCCGACAGTGGAGGTGAGTGTCGTTCCGTCAGGGACCATGTAAATAGTGAGAGCGACGTCTGTGATCTGGTGCTGGGTAAAATCAACCAGTGAGGAAAACGGCCGACTGAGCCACGTGCATATACTTTTTTATGATCGAACTGGCTCTTCGTAGCAAGAAATA
Source organism: Schistocerca cancellata (assembly GCF_023864275.1). Taxonomy (NCBI): domain Eukaryota; kingdom Metazoa; phylum Arthropoda; class Insecta; order Orthoptera; family Acrididae; genus Schistocerca; species Schistocerca cancellata. The sequence continues at coordinate 88,310,001 of NC_064627.1, read as the reverse complement.
AAACCTAGGTATTAGTTGGGTTGCAAGGTTTTCGGACGTTTTACCACCAACATCGACTTGAAGGGGCATTCAGACATGCAAAGGTAGGCTTTCTTCGCACAGAGACACAGTTTTAACGGAAGTAGCCATGTTGGCGATACTATTTAACTTAGTACCGTTGTTATGTGGCGACTCTCAAAAATAAGGGAAGAATACGCCTACACAAATGGAACATTATTTTATTGTCATAATCTCTCAGTTTCCCTCGAAACACATGTACAATTGATAGTCAGAAATTCGCCCACACTAAGAAAGAGTTTTCATTAATTTTTCAATTTTACGGCTCTCTTAATTAATTTTACATGACTTTGGAGTATCACATTGGTATTGCTACCGCTTGAGGGTGTGGCATCACAAAATTGTGTTCACCATGAGGATTCTGTGCATGCAGGGTGTGATCTTCCGAAGTTTCTTCAGCCGTGAGGTTTCCACAGAGGCCGGCCTCGATAGTTGTGTGTCCTATTCGCTGTTGCACTTGTTCTGAACAAAGTAAATACTGTAATGTCGTGGCTTTCAGTATTTTTCAGTTCGTGTCTCCTCTGGCGAACTGTGTTGCTTCCGTGTCCCCCCTGTAGGAAACATTTAAAAACTGAAATAATAAATAAAAAAAGTTACAAAAAAGTAGTACGCTCCTCAATGCGACAATTGGGCTTGCTTCTTGTTACACAGCTTGTCAAATCTTGTCACCAAATTAGATGCAACTACCCCCATCTCTTTATCCGCAGAAGGTTTGAACTGTACATCGTTTTAAAGACAGCAGCTGCCAAAAAGCACTCTCGCAAACATAGGCGATTAACAACTTTAATACTTTTTTGTTCCCTGTTGGAAACTCTTTTCTTACTAAATATCAGTATTTTGGCAAAGTAATGGAAAACTCACTTTTAGTGAAGAACACGATGAAAGTTTTGTTAAATTTTCCTGAGGACTAGTATTAATACAGTTCACCACATTTACGACACTTTGCGGCACTTGTCTTAGACAAACACTCAAATCTTGCGAAGGAAGTGATTCTCTACGGATAAGGCAATGGACCCACATAATATCAGGAGCTTCGGCGCGGATAAATGCCTACATACCACTGTGACGCCACGACAGGGATCGCGGCAGCACACAAACCAACAGAGTGAGCCCAGTTAATTTGATTTTCCATCATGAACTTGCCTACTATTTCGAACAAATCTTTGCCTGTCGTATCTGAATTTATTTCCTTACAAAAGAAAGATCTTCCATAGTTTCGTTACTTTTGTTCATCAAGAAATCGCGCATAGCAAATTAAATGAACATCTCTAATGTTTTCACTGGCCTCATTAAGCTGCAAAGCGCAATACCTATGTCTAATTTTTTCTATGATTTGTTAACTAAAATCTTTTCCTAAATCTTGAATTCGACGACTACCTACAGCATCAGATAGAAGACTTGTTTTTCCATGGACTGTCCAAGCACGAGGGACATCGTGTCAATAGCACGCGCTAGAATTAGGTGTTCTGCAGTAGTATGAGCTTCGTTACTTTCGCTACTAGGTAAGCGACACTGCAGGACGCTAAAAAGTCCTTAACTGGAGATTTTCGCCTGGTAAAAAATTATGATATTTGTTCTTTCATTTGACTCAGTTTTCTAAAAGAAAATAGTCTGTCGGTTTGACCAAGTCATTCTTACGAATGCTTTCTAAATGATTCTTTAATATGTTAAGAAGCATACGTTACAGGTGAAGTACTTTGAAACTCTTCATCGTTCAGAACAGTGCACGTGAAACCAAAATCTAAGTGGCTACGGTATTTTCTATACTTGCGTTTCCAACCTTCGTTACCACTTTCCTTGTTGTTCTCAGTAAGTTCTCATTTCTTACTTTCACTTGACAAGTTCAAAAACTTTTCCGTAGTTTACCGCCCTTATCAGATTTATAACAAAGGCGCAATATAATAAAAACTGGCTGAAAACACAACAGTTGCTGCTGGTACTACGGTAAGTGTAACGCCCACAAAGTCCAGCTTCGAGATAGGACTGCTGGCCCACATCTAAAATGGAATTTCTCTGAGGCGACGCGGGCTGACACGAGAAATGAAATTTCCCGTAACTGTCTTCTTTGTCACTAACTACGAGACAAATCCGCGGCGTTGCAGGGGTCACTCGTGGCGCCCCAGGGCGCCGCTGCGCAGAGCCTGAACACGGCTGCGTGTGACAGGTGTGACTGCCGGAGGCGTGTCGAGTAAAGCACGTCTCGCTACGGTGGTATGCAGGAAGCAAGGCGGCAGCGTGACGTGTTCTGCGCAGAGCGGGCTAGTCCGCAGGGTGCTGTGGGTCTGTCTGCCTCCCACGCCTCTCCCTCCATCTGGCAACCAGTCTGGTAGGGATGGTGGTTGTCGCTAAGGCAACCAGTTTTCCGTTATATCGTTTTTTCTTCCGCGCCGGTTTAACGTGACTTTTAGAACCCCTCAAAACAAACTGTTTTTTAAATAACTTGTTCTCCGTTTCTTATTCCTAGTAGTTCCTGTAACGAATGTAGGAGTCGAACAAAGATTGACAGCGAGAAACTACCATACAGATCAGATGGGGCAAGCCTTGCACACTGCACGTTCACGTGTACCTTAAGCCACGACGCACACCTAGCGGACATGATTGCTTCAGCAATGCTGTACCAATTCTTATGCAATGTATTTGTTTATTGTTTCGGTCAGCATTGTTATGAAATAGTATTGATCGCTTTCCTCATTCTCCATAATAATGCAGTGTTTCAAACTAATCCAAATTTTACGAATAAAAATTACTCGTTTGTTAAAGGTGTATTTAAAAAGGAAAAAATTGGAATTCCTGCTTTGCCTAATTGATATATCTTTTTTTACACGGTTATTAGCAAAGAATTTTAAAAAGTCCTATTACATTCGCGACAAAAGGAATACCGGACAACACCGTTTATTCAGAATTAAAATACCAGTATCTGATTCAACCGGTCGTTTCTTCGCATTACTGCAGTGAGATGGAGAGGCCGTGGCTCGGTACTTGCACTCCCTGCCGTATCACGCCTTACTATTGGCCGCCGTTCCGAAGATGTTCTCAGAGCGAAGACAGTATTGTTTTGTAGATGAAAGAATGCTAATTTATTTCCGGAATTTTGTTTGCCGGGCGCTCCAGGTGCTATTGCACACACACGTCATGAAAAAAAAAATATTGAGGAGTGTACACATTTCTACGTGTGTTCTATAGCTGTTCTGTATTTTGTGTTCATTTACCTATTTCTTTCACCCAAGTTCTTCTTGCCTTACGCCATTACGCCATGTGATATTCTGGGGATTTTGTGATGGAGAATCTCGACATAGGCTTGGATTGTACTTTGTAACATGTACAAAACTTCAGGAGCATAAGATAGTAATTTGCGGGATGGGGGATATGGTAAATTACGTCTATTCCGCCCGAGTAATATAACGTTAATTATTCATCTTTTGGCAGTAGCAATAGACACTACTCCAAAAATGTAATTTGAAACTTTTGGAAGTTTTTAAATGAAATATGCTTCCCCCACATCACAAAAAATGAATTACAGACAGAAAGGCCTGTTATCTCCCGTGCGCAGATAATTAGATAATTATAAATTGAGATTACAATACTAGTCCTTTTTATGAAAAGTAAGAAGTACAAAAACCCTATGAAACAATTCCTCTAAACATGGGTACCCATTTTGCACTGTTTTGATACTTATAATGAGCAGATGATACAGTAATTTAGGGGGAAGTGCCTTAAATATTAATTCCATATACTTAGGGTCAGGAGACAACTTCTGCTGGCTTAGGTCGTAAGGTACCGGATTAATGAACCAGACTTTCTGTACGTGACCCACGTAACACAAGCCCTATTAATTACACAATGGATCTTTCTTCGGTTTTCACAACCAAACCAAGAATGAGAAATGGACAAATGGAGTATCGAACTGACCAGCGTGACGTCTAGTTCTGGAAAACAAAATATGTTTAAAAACGTTCAAATGTGTGTGAAATCTGATGGTACTTAACTGCTAAGGTCATCATTCCCTAAGCTTACACACTACTTAACCTAAATTATCCTAAGGACAAACACACACTCCCATGCCCGAGGGAAGACTCGAACCTCCGTCGGGACCAGCCGCACAGTCCATGATTGCAGCGCCCTGAGACAGCTCGGCTAATCCCGCGCGGCAAAATATGTTTAATAGATTGAAAGTAATCAGGGTAGTTAAGAAAAATTGAAATACTTCACGAACAGCTGCTGCTAGACACTTAAAAAAGTGTTAAAAATTTCATCTCTTCAAGCCGTAGCTACTTTGCACATTTGATCTGGTATTTTTAACTGTCAGCAAATGTCTGAGCAGACAGATCACAAGACTCGATATAAATTACACAAAAGGTTTTAGTCCTCATTTTCATAGCCAAAGGAAGAGAGGGAAATGAACAAATGGGGTACAAATTTCCCACCGTGACTTATAGTTTTGCAAGTATTATTTAATTGCTTGAAAACGATCATAGTAATTAAGAAACAGAACTTGAAAAAAAAATAGTGGTCAAATATTTTGTGGAATGAGCCATCTAATAGTAAGAAATAAAATAGATTAGAGAAAAATTTGACTTGTCTTTGAATGCTGATCGAAACCATGTGCAGCAAATGAGATGCCGAATGAGCATTTAAAATTCCACCAGGAAACTATCCTCCAATACTCTTGAAAATTTTAAGATTCTGAATTAAACATTTCATTTTCGATCGTTATTTTATTCGCTGTACATGGTTTCAAGCATAATTTAAGGCGAGGCAAGAGTTTCTATGTTATATTTTATTACTTACTTTTTAGACGAATTATTTTAAAAAAAATTGACCGTTTGTTTCATTTTCTTTTGTTTCACTTGTTTCAAATGAAAATATAAATTAGTATATACGCTACATACAGTTTGTATGGAAGCAATCTTTTTCTAGAACGTTCCTTCCTTAACTCTGTTCTCTGAAACTTGTGAGTTATACATATCTCCGATTAATTTTGTAATTTTTCTGTATTGGATATGTGTTATGTTTGGTAAATTGTGTATTAAACCTCATGAAATTGATCGTAAATTAAATTTTCCAGATAATTTCTTCTAATTGTGAATATCATTTCGTCTGGAACAAGAGTAATAGTGTATACGTATTACAGTTATTCCTGGAGGAAGATCAAGTGACTATCCTTCATAATCAAGGGCAATTTTACTTCTGACTGTAACTGCTGAACATTAACAATTGGATGTTATTTCCTAGTTATTTGACATGTAGTCTACCACCACGCCACACTATGGCTGTTGTTTTGACGGCATAGAACACGGCAGGGGATTTTTCTGTTTGGCTCACTGTCGTCGTCCTGTTACCTCTTTGTGGTGTTCTGTCTCTTTGCTGGCAACACAGTGTTCAGCGCCACATTGGGCTTCTGTTTCGGTTTCTGAATCTGCCTATACAAACTGTATGCGAAAAAAGCTACCACTTCTGCATCTTCACGTAACACTTGTCTTATTTACTGTGTGCCACTTATAGTGATCAGTATAGAGGCCAAGCACTGTCGGCATACCCAAAGTACAGTAGGACCTTGATAATTTGGCGTGCTCGGAGGTCCGTCAAAGGCAGTTATCAAGTACGCCGGATTATCAAGGTCATTTTTAAAAACTTTATTTATAAAAGGGGATTTATTATTTGTTTTTAATATTTTAATAGTTGAAAGTGTCATTTTCAAATTTATTCTTAGTACTGATTCAGTTCATACGTTTTTCCAATTTTCTTACGGCGTCCAGTGTTTGCTAGACTGACAGCGTCACATGCTTGCATTTAATCGTTTTAGGCACAGGTTTGCTCTGTTTGCAAAAAGTATTCACTGTACGAACGAACTTTTTACTGTATTCTAGTCTATTTGACACTCGTACAAGTAGCCGAATAGTGGTATAGTAAAATGACTTTATTGAAGTGAATTGATCGTATGGCAATGATGACCGGGAGTCCCCACCTCGGGAAGATAGGCCACCGAGTTGCAAACATTTTCAGGTGACGTCACATTGGGCGACTTGTGTCTCAGTGAAGATGAAACGATGATGAAGACAGCACAGCACCCAAATCCCGAACGGAGAAAATCTCCGAGCCGGTCGGGAATCGAACCCGAGCCCGCTGCATGGCAGTTAGACGCACTGACCTCTCAGCTAAGGAATCGGCCAATCGCTTTATTTAATAACTATTACATGAAAAGTATTCCCAGTTGCGAATACGAGTAAGTATCTCCCGTATAAGCGAATGACAACAACAAAAATATCTGCCAGACCGGGACTGGAACCCGAACTTCCCACTTTATGCGAGCCGTCGTCTTAACCGCTTTGGCTATCCGTGCACAACTCACAGCCAAACCAAAACTTCTACATGTCGTCGTTCCATCCTCACAGCCTGTACTCGTACACACGTTGTGTAATTCCAACACACGGGAGGATATTTTAATTGAATGTAGCTGCCCAGTATCGGCGAATAAGTACGATATTCTAGTGCCTGTGTTGTTAAGAAGAACGATACAGTTTACTAGCACTTAACTATCAATGTAACTGGCTTAAGTCTATTTTACACGAACGTCATTCTGGTCAATATCGACAACTCTGAGTGCGTGCGTATTTCGTGGCAGCGTGTATATCAGGAACCAACCACGACGCTAGTGTGTCTATGACGTCAGTGGTCTATAGATTGTGCCAATATGGAGTTCTAAATTTCCGAGTAGGCTACATTTTGCACATGCGCAGAAGCAATGGACTGTGGCAGCTTCTGCTACAATCGCAAGTTAACGTGTTCTGGGCGATCTCATTCCCACTGTTAAAATGGATTTTCTGCTTCTTTTTTCTTAATCCTTATTGAATTGCTTACTTTCCGTTCAGGCCACATTGAAAAGGTTGCAGGAGGTACTGATCTTTTTCCCATTAACGATCACCAACAAGAGAGAGGAAATATGTAAAGGCACAAACGTATCTACGGTTTACGAACAAGAGGTCTAATGTACGCTTAAAAAAATAAAAAAGAACTGGACAAAAGTATTTCAATGAAAACGATTTAAATAGGGAAAAAGAATGATTTCAGGAGAAAAATAATTTTCGACGTTTATTGGCACAAGAACTTAAGGTACAAAGGATAAGGCGCTATTTACTCCTTTCTAAATATTATTTTGCGTGCATATATTTTCTCGAGCAAATAAACGTCTATGTTGGGAAATGTTTGGATGCGTCTTTTCCTTTTCTTACAGTGTAAAGAGTTTACCACACGAGGCTACAAAAGCCGATTTCGCAACAACATCTCCTTTCAGTGCGACAGCCTTACGCCACTTTACTGGGAGGCTCTGTGTGGTTCAAATGGCTCTGAGCACTATGGGACTTAACATCTGAGGTCATCAGTTCCCTAGAACTTAGAACTGCTTAAACCTAACTAAACAAAGGTCGTCACACACATCCATGCCCGAGGCAGGATTCAAACCCGCGACCGTATCGGTCGCGCAGTTCCAGAATGAAGCGCCTCGAACCGCTCGGCCACACTGGCCGGCGCTCTGTATGGAAATTTTGACGTAAGGTCTTGTGGGACCAATCTGCTGAGGTCATCGGTCCCTAAGCTTACGCACTACTTAATCTAACTTACGCTACGGACAATACACACACACTCGTGTCTGAGGGAGGACTCAAACCTCCGATGGGGGGAGCTGCAAAAACCGAGACAAGGCGTCTGAGACCGCGCGGCTACCCCGCGCGGCAGGTCTGTATGCCAGCATGGTTTCACTCTCTCTACTGGTCGAAGTCGGAGCTAACGTCTGGCTGCATAGACAACCTCCCCACCATCCACGTACTGCTTTACTCGGAGCTCATCCTTCATTGGGCCAAACAGATGGAAGTTTGACGATGTGAGATCCGGGCTGTGGGATGGATGAGGAAGGAAAGTCCAGTGACTTTTTGTGAGCTCCTCTTGGGTGCGAAGACTTGTGGTAGGCCTTACATTGTCATGGAGAAGGCAAAGTTCGTTTGCATTCCTATGGTGACGAACACGTTGCAGTTGTTTCATCAGTTCCTTGAGTGTAGCACAGTGCACGTGAGAACTCATCGTTTCACCATGAGGACCCAGAAGACCGCCGCCATGTATTTAGCGGTTGACGGTTCCACTGCATGAATTGCAGTTTTGTTTCGAAGTGACGAATTCAAGTCTCATCGCCTGTGACGATGTTCGACAAAAAATTGTCCCGATCTGCCTCGTAAAGTGCAGGCAAATGTGCACAGATGGTCGAGGAACCCAACGGCACTGGTGTACGAATGTATCAGGACTACCAACTGACATATCAGTTGAGCGGCGACGTGTTTGACTGTGACCCGTTGATGATCTCGAATGAGACTGTCCGCACGTTTCACCATTGGCCGCAGTGGGGAAGATGGGTCAGGTTTGCGCTACCTTATTGCGTTGATGACAGACGCCTCGCCCAGTGACTCACCGTCATTTTGCTGACTGCTACGTATCCGTAAACATTCTGCAAGCTCTATGAATATTTGCGATGCTCTCAATGACAGCTCTCTGCTCGGAATGCGCCTCCGTTGCAGACGCCATTTTGAAGGCTACAAATAGCGCCGCCATCTGTCGGAACTTCGTGAAACCATGGGGGCTGAATCCGGAATATTCCACGTTGTTACGCCGCAACAAACTCCGCATTTTGTAACCGAAACTGGTCAAAAACATATGCTGCATTACTTATTGTACATCCTTCGCATACCCCGATTTTTTAGTGAAAAGGATAATCCCTCATAATCTCCCTTTCACCTTTCAGATGTCAAACAGCAGACAGCTCTCCCAACACACACAATTCTGGCGCTGACATGTAAACTAAAATGACCATCCGAGACTGACATGACCGGAATAAAACGCCAGGGGCCCTGCAGTAGATTCACTTGTCTCGAGTAGTCAGTTGAGACGAGAAGTAGACCGTGTAAAAGGGGCTTCACATTGGCTAGAATATAATCGCCCGGTGGGGCAGACAATTGTTACTGATGGGGCGCCGCTGTGATCAGTTCAACTGTACTGGCAACCATGCTGAATTAAAAACAAGGGGAAATTTCCGGAGCGCGCCGGACTCTGTGATCTGCTAGATTATCTAGTGCTGGACTACCACGTCTTATAACGTGTAAATCAACGCAACGACAGGCGCAGGTGGCAGAATGGCGCTTCTGGCTACATCGTCACATGCCGCACCGCCCTTTGGCACAAGGGATGGGAACAACCGACCGGTTATAACCCATACCGGTATTGTAGTTCTGAACAACGGATATTTTTCGGTATTTGTTTTTTGTTCCTTACAAGGGAACCTCCCCATCGCACCCCCCTCAGATTTAGTTATAAGTTGGCACAGTGGATAGGCCTTGAAAAACTGAACACAGATCAATCGAGAAAACAGGAAGAAGTTGTGTGGAACTATGAAAAAATAAGCAAAGGATAACGTTAGCTCAGGAGCTCCGTTGTCCCGTGGTTAGCGTGAGCAGCTGCGGAACGAGAGGTCCTTGGTTCAAGTCTTCCCTCCAGTGAAAACTTTAAATTTTTATTTTCAGACAATTATCAGAGTTCAGGCACTCACACATAATCAACTTCGCTCTCCAAAACTCCAGGACATGTTCAGATTTGCTTGGACATATGCAGGATTTGACGGTCTACACACGGTAAAATTTGAAAACGTTAAAAACATATGTTTTGACAGAGCACAGAGAAAACGCTGCGACTGTGAAACTGTTGCATTCATTTGTTGCAGTTTATGTCACACACTCTTATGTTTTCATCACTTTTTTGGGAGTGATTATCACATCCACAAGAAAACCTAAATCGGGCAAGGTAGAAGAATCTTTTTACCCATTCGCCAAGTGTGCAAGTTTGGTGGGTCGACAACATATTCCTGCACATGCCGTCACCAGTGTCGTATAGAATATATCAGACGTGTTTTCCTGGATCAAATGTTTCCGTTTCCCATTGGAGAGGCACGTCCTTGCGTCTACTAATCGTACAGTTTTCCGGTGCGGTCGCAAAACACAGACACTAAACTTATTACAGTGCACAGAGACGTCAACGAACGAACGGACAGATCATAACTTTGCAAAAATAAAGTAAGTAAAGTTTTCGCTCGAGGGAAGACTTGAACCAAGGGCCTCTCGCTCCGCACGCTAACCACCGGACCACGGCGCTCATCTGCTCACATCATCATTGATGTGGCCTATGTCGCCCATGGACTACTCTGTTTGTATATTTTGTTTATTTTTTCATAGTTCCACACAACTGCTTCCTGTTTTCTCGATTGATCTATGTTCAGTTTTTCAAGGCCTATCCACTGTGCCAAATTATAACTAAATCTGAGCGGGGTGCGATGGGGAGGTTCCCTTGTTAGTTTTTACTAATAATCGAGGTAAAAGGGACGCAATTCCAGTTAGTCCTAGCAGCAGTGTCAACATTTTTCGTTTTTAAATAATGCTTTAGTTACAAAAGAATAATTTTTATTTTTAAAATTTGCATTGTGTTGTTACGGAAAATGAGAGAAGCGATCAGTGCTATTTTAATAACAATGCCAACGGAAAGATCAACAAATATATGTCATAAGAATCGGTGTAGAATTGCTGAGACAATTATCTTCGTGTCGCAGTGGCTCGTGGCTTAAGGTACGGCTTGTACATGCAGAATGCCAGACTTGTTTTCCCCTGGCTTATACGATAGTTTCACGCTATCGCCGCTTAACATAAGTTGTGTTACTGAATGGCGCCAATGCCTATTCTGCAATAAATTTATGAAGTGACATAGCAATGAAGTACAAAGCTTAATTTGCTGTAAAAGATTATAGCCTGGTTTACAATCCATATAAAATAATAAAAGGGGAAGGAAATTATAGAAACATTAACAAATTAAAAATTTAACAGAAATTCATTCACAGTATATCATATAAATAGAAAGTGGAAGATCTGTTGCCTGTATTTACATGTTGTTGTTGTTGTGGTCTTCAGTCCTGAGACTGGTTTGATGCAGCTCTCCACGCTACTCTATCCTGTGCAAGCTTCATCATCTCCCAGTACGTACTGCAGACAACATCCCTCTGAATCTACTTAGTGTATTCATCTCTTGGTCTCCCTCTACGATTTTTACCCTCCACGCTGCCTTCCAATACTAAATTTGTGATCCCTTGATGCCTCAGAACATGTCCTATCAACCGATCTCTTCTTCTAGTCATGTTGTGCCACAAACTCCTCTTCTCCCCAATCCTATTCAGTACCTCCACATTAGTTATGTGATCTACCCATCTAATCTTCAGCATTCTTCAGTAGCACCACATCTCGAAAGCTTCTATTCTCTTCTTGTCCAAACTAGTTATCGTCCATGTTTCACTTCCACACATGGCTACACTCCATACGTATACTTCCAGAAACGACTTCTTGACACTTAAATCTATACTCGATGTTAACAAATTTCTCTTCTTCAGAAACGCTTTCCTTGCCATTGCCAGTCTACATTTTATATGCTCTCTACTTAGACCATCATCAGTTATTTTGCTCCCCAAATAGCAAAACTCCTTTACTACTTTAAGTGTCTCATTTCCTAATCTAATTCCCGCAGCATCACCCGATTTAATTCGACCACATTCCATTATCCTCGTTTTGCTTTTGTTGATGTTCATTTTGTATCCTCCTTTCAAGACACTGTCCATGCCGTTCAGCTGCTCTTCCAAGTCCTTTGCTGTCACTAACAGTATTACAATGTCATCGGCGAACCTTAAAGTTTTTATTTCTTATCCATGGATTTTAATACCTACTCCGAATTTTTCTTTCGTTTCCTTTACTGTTTGCTCAATATACAGATTGAATAACATCGGGGATAGGCTACAACCCTGTCTCACTCCCTTCCCAAGCACTGCTTCCCTTTAATGCCCTTTGACTCTTATAACTACCATCTGGTTCCTGTACAAATTGTAAATACCCTTTCACTCCCTGTATTTTACCCCTGCCACCTTCAGAATTTGAAAGAGAGTATTCCAGTCAACATTATCAAAAGCTTTCTCTAAGTCTACAAATGCTAGAAACGTAGGTTTGCCTTTTCTTCATCTAGATTCTAAAATAAGTCATAGGGTCAGTATTGCCTCACGTGTTCCAATATTTCTACAGAATCCAAACTGATCTTCCCCAAGGTCAGCTGGTCAGCTTCAACCAGTTTTTTCATTCGTCTGTAAAGAATTGGCGTTAGTATTATGCAGCCGTGGCTTATTAAACTGATATTTCGGTAATTTTCACATCTGTCAACGCCTGTGTTCTTTGGGATTGGAATTATTATATTCTTCTTGATGTCTGAGTGTATTTTGCCTGTCTCATACATCTTGCTCACTAGATGGTAGAGTTTTGTTAGACCTGGCTCTCCCAAGGCTGTCAGTAGTTCTAATGGAATTTTGTCTACTCCCGGGGCCTTGTTTCTATTTAGGCCATTCAGTTAGTTAGTGTTAGTGTTGTTTAACGTCCCGTCGACAACGAGGTCATTAGAGACGGAGCACAAGCTCGGGTTAGTGAAGGATGGGGAAGGAAATCGGCCGTGCCCTTTCAAAGGAACCATCCCGGCATTTGCCTGAAACGATTTAGGGGAATCACGGAAAACCTAAATCAGGATGGCTGGAGACGGGATTGAACCATCATCCTCCCGAATGCGAGTCCAGTGTGCTAACCACTGCGCCACCTCGCTCGGTTATGGTCATTCAGTGCTCTGTCAGTCTCTTGTCGCAGTATCACATCTCCTATTTCATCTGCATTCTCTTACATTTCTATAACATTGTCCTCAAGAACATCGTGCTTGTATAGACCCTCTATATACTCCTTCCACCTTTCTGCTTTCCCTTCTTTGCTTAGAACTGGGTTTCCATCTGAGCTCTTGATATTCTTGCAAGTGGTTCTCTTTTATCCAAAGGTCTCTTTAATTTTCCTGTAGATAGTATGTATCTTACCCCTAGTGATATGCGCCTCTACATCCTTACATTTATCCTCTAGCCATCCCTGCTTAGCCATTTTGCATTTCCTGTCTACCTAATTTTTGAGACGTTTGTATTCCTTTTTGCTTGCTTCATTTATTGCATTTTTATATTTTCTCCTTTCATCAATTAATTTCAGTATCTCTTCTGTTACCCATGGATTTCTTCTAGCCCTCGTCTTTTTACCTACTTTTTCCTCTGCTGCCTTCACTACTTCAGCACTAAACGCTACCCATTCTTCTTCTACTGTATTTCTTTCCCCCATTCTTGTCAATTGTTCCGTTATGCTCTCCCTGAAAATCTGTATAACCTCTGGTTCTTTGAGTTTATCCAGCTCCTTAAATTCCCACCTTTTTGCAGTTTCTTCAGTTTTAATCTACAGTTCATAACCAATAGATTGTGGTCGGAGTCCACATCCGCCCCTGGAAATGTCTTACAATTTAAAACCTGGTACCTAAATGTCTGTCTTACCATTATATAATCTATATGAAACCTGTCAGTATCTCCAGGCCTCTTCCATGTATACAACCTTCTTTCATGATTCTTGAACCAAGTGTTAGCTATGATTAAGTTGTGCTGTGTGCAAAATTCCACCAGGCGGCTTCCTCTTTCATTTCTTATCCCCAATCCATATTCACCTACTACGTTTCCTTCTCTCCCTTATTTACATAATAGGCCTTTATGTGCTCCTAGTTCTCGAAAACGGACAAATTAACACAAAGAAAAGAGTTGTTCAACCTCAGTGTCTCATCCTCTAGCACTGACTATTCGCAATGATGAAATAGTAGTATGATGCCCGATTACAATATGATACTTGAGCAGTGTTTAAAAAAATTAGACTCAATAGGATAATACCTATCACCTCTCAAGAAAAGCAGCGAACAATTTGGGGACTAAGTTTTCTTTTATTTACCTTTTCAATTTCCTACTTTGATTCTATGTATCTTGAAACTGAGGGATTCAAAATTTTTCAATCTTTGCTCGATTTATACGTTTATACCAGGAAATAATAGCAATAAAGAAACTAAAAATCGATAATTTCTGAAACTGGTTGTTTAGAGTTGTTTTGATGGTCAAGCTAAACTGGTTCAAGTACAAACCTGATATAACCGAAAACCGCGTGTTTCAGCGATAACTGCCATCCTTACTTGGCACTGTGCATCGTCGTACCAACCACTGCCTGGTGTGTGCACCACTGTGGTAACCAGAGAAGGCAGGCGGACAGGTTCCCGGGTTCGATTCCCGGCGGGGTCAGGGATTTTCTCTGCCTCGTGATGGCTGGGTGTTGTGTGCTGTCCTTAGGTTAGTTAGCTTTAAGTAGTTCTAAGTTCTAGGGGCTGATGACCATAGATGTTAAGTCCCATAGTGCTCAGAGCCATTTGAACCATTTTTGAGTAGGCGGACAGGCATCCGGCCTGGCTGCGAGTGTACTATAGGCGGAGTCACGAACGATGGCGGTCGGGTTTGGGCTTATTCTGCGCATGTACGTCACGCATATTCCGACAGCCAATGAGTGTTCAGTAGTGTTCCAGGCGCTCTGCTCTCAATGCCGTAGCTAATGCGAGCATTAAATATGAACGTAGCGAATTGTTTAGTGAATTCATATTTCATTTCTTGCGATTTGTCATTGATGGTGGTGGTAAGTGATAAATTCTGCATAAACGAGCAAGAGACATAATTTGCAGCATACACGCCTCCTAGCGGAAAGCATTTTCAGGCGCGTACCGCAACTGTCGCTTGGAATCGTCAACAATGCCGTGCATCTACGCGAGCGAACCGCCATCGTTAGTGGGTCGAGCTATAGTAGCGGCAGGGCCAGGACAGGGTCTCGTGCCTACAGACCAGCTTACATGCTCTCTCGCGATATTTCGTGGCGGGTTCCTTCGCGGCGCCAGCAAGCGCGGCCGGGAATGTCTACGAGGGGCGAAAACAAGCTCGCGCTCTGGCCGTAAACTGGCGTCCTGGTTTATGCACGACGCGTTATGCGGCTTGCAATTCCGCTAGGGCTTACGGCCGCTGCTGACGGCGAGACTTTATGCTTTCGCAGCGTTGCCTCGTCGCTGGGTCCGGGAGCGGCGGCGTCTGCATTGCCGCCTCGTTCCATCCCTGCGTTCGTTCAGCGTCAGTGTGAGTGGTGCTCTCTTTGAATTGTTGTGTGACAGAAATAAGGCACACTCAAACGATAGTACTTCCATTTTCTGCAATCTCTCTGGAACTGCCGTGAGGCACAGTAGTTTAGAAAGACGTTGAAATTAACGTGTAAATATGGCAGCCGGTTCCAATAGCAACTGACTCGGATGACCGGTCTTATCTAGGTGGGGTCGTCACAGTGATTAACTAACTCCGCTAAGTTGCCAGGACACGACTTGGATCGTATTGCGATCGCAGTGCAGGATGCAGATCTCCCTTTCCTTCCGAATGCATGTCACCATCTGCATCTTTTATTAGACCCACCGTTAATAGTACAATACATTTCATGAATTCTGAGTGACGTAAGCTGAGTTTCCGAAAGCGATTTCCAGGTGTAAGCTGAAGGTAAGTATGCATGAGTCAGTTGGTAACTGATAGCCATCAATGGCTTCAGATAGAGACTACAGGGATCCAATACGCGGGCTATTGTTTTTCGCGAAATTTCTTCATATTAGGTGCCCTGAGACTGATTTTTCGTTGCTGTAGCCTGTGAACTTACTTTTTGGTAGACTTGAACTTGCGTAACGCAGGATTCTGTAGTTACCCTGTCGCTGGGTCCGCGAGCTTGAAGACAATAAATGATGAAAAAACTGGCAATCTGATTAACAGTAAGCAGAAAAGAGAACGATTTGATAAGAATACAATGTTATTGTGGGATCCTGCCCACTCGTCCCTTAGAGAGTGCCTAGGAAGCTTTTTTCTCGGATAGCTAGACAACAAACAAGCAAATCATATTAATGGCGTTTATTACGGTAATTGAATTGTCAGTACTTAATTTGCATATGTACAAGGTGGTGTCCCAAGCAACTGGCGACATGCAAATAATCAGTGTCCTTCAAAGTAGACAATTTCCATGCAAGTAAGTCACGGCTCGTCTTCCAGTGCGTCTCTTATAGTGCGCCCGAGGCTAGGCGGCGCTTCGCTTTTATTTTATTCGTGTAGAGGTCGCTCTTGTCGTGGTGAAGTCCAAATCAGCGTGCTATTGACTGACGGCATCTCACAGACCTCTCTTGTGTATCGTTCTTGATCTTCGTGAAGCCGCTCTCGTTACGCCGGAACAGTTGTAAAATAGGTTAAATTCTGTGTACACAAAAAGGTGGCGAATAGGGTTTTCGTGCAACGGCGCATAGAGCCCCAAAATTCATGTTTCAAATGCGTTTTCTATAACTCTCAAATAGGAACCCCTTTGCCCCACAGCCAGTCGTTTGGGGTGTAAGTGTGGAAAGAACACAGTTCTACGACAACTCACCTTACACTCATGAGTGGAGAAAGACACGCGTAACAAAATAATACTATAAAATCCGGGGCTTTCTACACTTGTGGTGAACATTTTCTGCACCTCATCAATAATCCTACAATACTTTCTGTTGATAAAGCATTAAGAATATACATGGCCCAACGGGAATAAGCGCAGATATTTTTAAATGCGGTGCCTTATGATGTACACACATCACTGTCTTGGCTCTTTCTTCTCTGCGTCGAACAGTCTTCCCGCAAACATGTTACAAGCTTTACGACCTCATGTTTTCTGCTTGGATGTAACAGCGTCACTAAATGAACTACCCCTGTCCCTAAGACTAACCGTTTTGCGTCTACACGTCCACAGTTCGACAGCTGGCTTGCTGTCCAGGTCAGCATTAATGCCTTGCTCTGGGCATACATACTTGGAGATATTAACTAATCAAAAAAGACAGCACTTGTAATGGCTATAATTATTAGTCTGCAAAGGACGTAAATAGTGATGTAATGTAGTTCAGTGCACCTTCCTCATTCGCCGATATAAATGTCTGCACTTATAGCCAATACACTTTGTGTGATGGAAAGTTTAATGGTTTAATGATAACCCACTGCCATTAACATACGGTACATCACAGCCGCCTCTCTCTGAACAGTGATATTATATGAGGTATTCATTAACAGGGAATTTTAACAACACTGAGTTGACAAGTCATGAGATAGCGATATATATATATATATATATATATATATATATATATATATATATATATATATATATATATGTGCGGCAGTATCTCATAAACAAGGTAAGGAAGTGCAGCGCACTGGCGCAGCTCTCATTTGCACTCAGGTGATTCACGTGAACAGATTTCCGAGGTGATAATGGCAGCACGACGGGAATTAACAGACTCTGAACGTGGAATGATAAGGTTGGAGCTAGACGCATGGGGCATTCCGTTTCGTAAATAGTTAGGGAATTCAATATTCGGAGATCCACAGTATCGAGTGTGTCCCAAGAATAACAAATTTCAGGCATTATCTCTCACCACGAGTACCGCGGTGACTGACGGCATTCACTTAACGACCAAGAGCAGCGGCATTTGCGTAGAGTTGTCAGTGCTAACTGACAAGCAACACTGCGTGAAATAATCATCCGTCAGGACAGTGCTGCAAAATTTGTCGTAAATAGGCTACGGCAACAGACTATCGACTAGGGAGCCTTTGAACAGCACGACATCGTCTGCTACGACTCTCCTCGAATCGTGACCATACACGTTGGATCCTAGAGGACTGGAAAACCTTGGTCTGGTCACTTGAGTCCCGATTTCAGTTAGTAAGGGCTTATGGTAGATTTTTGTTTTCCGTAGACCCCATGAAGCCATAGACCTAAGTTGTCTACAAGGCACTAGTGGTGACTCTATAATGGTGTTTACATGTAATGGACTGGGTCTTTCCGGCCGCTGTGGCCGAGTAGTTACAGGCGCTTCCGTCTGGAACCGCGCTGCTGCCACGGTCGCAGGTTCGAATCCTGCCTCAGGCATGGATGCGTGTGATATCCTTAGGTTAGTTAGGTTTAGATAGTTCTAAGTCTAGGGGACTGTTGACCTCAGATGCTAAGTCCCATAGTGCTTAGAGCCATTTGAACCATTTGACTGGGTCTTCTGGTTCAACTGAACCGATCATTTATTCGTAATGGTTATGTTCAGCTCTTTCGAACCATTTGTAGCCATTCTTGGACTTCATGTTCCCAAATAACAATCGAATGTTTATAGATTACAACACGCCATGTCACCAGCCGTGTCTGAGGCATGTTTACGTGACTTAACATTCCGTCTTCTAATGCCACAGGCATCATCAGAATCTGTAAAGACTCGAGTAATACCTTCCAACTCAAAGAGGGTCAACAGACCTAACTCAGATTGTTTGCATTTGAAGCTACTGTCTCGGTCCTCATAGCCGGTGATGGTGGCGCCAGCATAATGAGTCGCAACGTTAAATACATAAACATGCTTGAGACCACGCCCTTACGCCCATAAAACAAAAATAAACAAGGATGTTCCTTTGATATGACTTAACACATGTCGCATTGTCGTATCCTTTCTTAGCCTTTTTCCACACATCCCCTCCTCTGTCGATTCGGCAGAATATCTCGTCATTTATTATCAGTCTACGTAATTTTCGGCATAATTATCTTGCACCACATCTAAAATACATCTGTTCGCTGCTTTTACAATCGTCCCACAGCGTATGCCGGTATCTGAAATACTCCTCCGTGATACTGACAAGAGGTAGATTGAGTCAATTATTAAATCACTGAAGACGGAGGACTCTCATGGATATGATGGAGTATCTAGCAGAATACGAAATTACTGTACTGCAGATGTTAGCCCTGTACTTACTCAAATTTGTAATTTTTGCTTTAGGAATAGTCAGTATCATGAACGACTAAAATACTCAGTGGTAAAGCTGCTTTATAAAAAGAGGTAAGAGATAATGTACACAATTTCAGGTCTATTTCTTTGCCGTCATTGTTTGATAAAGTTACTGAAAAGGCTGTGTATGTAAGGATAATTGATCACTTCATATCACATAATTTGCTGCCAAATATATAGTTTGATTTTAGTAATGGTTTAACAACTGAAAATGATATATTCTCTTTTCTCTGTGCGATATTGAATCGATTAAACAAAAGGTTTCAAAAGCTAGGCATCTTTTTTGATTTAACTAAGGCGTTTGACTGTGTTGCTCACAAAATATTGCTCCAGAAGTTGGATCATTATGGAATACGGGGAGCTGCTCATAATTGGTTCACATCTTACATTAAGAACAGACAGCAAAAAGTCGTTCTGCACAGTATTAAGATTGGCTATGATGTGGAGCCCCAGTGGGGCATGGTTGAATGGGGGGTACCCCAGGAATCAGTGCTGGGGCCACTCCTGTTCCTTATTTATGTAAATGATATGCCTTCTAGTATTACAGGTGATTCTAAAATATTTCTGTTTGTTGATGACACTAGCTTTGTTGTTAAGTATGCTGTGTGCAACGATGGCACTCGAATAGTGCAGTTCAAGACATAAATTCATGACTTGTAGGAAAGAAACTCACGCTAAATCATAGTAAGATTCAGTCTGTACGGTTTGTAACACACAATTCAACAAAACCTTAAGTTTTAATTACACAGAATGGGTACATCATTTGTGCGACAGAACTGTTCAAATTTCTAGGTGTTCAGATGGACAGCAACCTGTCGTGGAAAGTCCGTGTTCAGGATCTTGTTCAAAGACTTAATGCTGCTATTTATATTATTATAACAGTGTCTGAAGTAGGTGATAGTTCAACAAAAAAAAGTATTCTGCTTTGCATATTTTCATTTGCTTATGGCTTATGTTATTATATTCTGGGACAACGTCCCCCTTTCTAAAAGGGTATTTTTGGATCAGAAACAGACTGTTCGGGCAATAAGTGCTGTAAGTTCGCGAACATCTTGTCGACCCCGTTCATTAGTCTGGGTACTCAGACATTGATCGCTCGTTACACATGTTCTTTAATGTCATTTCTTGTTAACAATATCAGTTTATCCCCAAGAATTAGCAGTTTTCACTCAGTTAGTACTAGCCAGATCTCCAATCTGCATTTGGATCGTACCTCCTTGACTTTTGTGCAGAAAGGCGTACAATATTCTGCTGTATCCATTTTCAGTAAGCTACCACAGGAAATCCAAAATCTTTAACAGTAATCCACGTGTTTTCAAATCTAAATTAAAGAGTTTCTTCATGGGTCAATCCTTCCATTCTGTCAAGAAGTTCCTTGAAAAATTAAGCTGATTACTATGTTAAACTGTTGATTGCATTTATATAAACTTATAGTTTGTCGTCTTTTTAGGACGTATGAACATTTTACTTTGTCTATTATTACTTTTCTGTTTTAATTTCATGTTCTGACACGTTCCATATCCATGGAGAGTTGCTCCTCAATTTTGTCCCACGGCACTAGACGTGTAAAATAAATATAAATTAAAATACATGTCCCCCACGCCTTATGTTCACAGAAATGAGTCCGTCGAATTGGGGACGATGTTTGATATGAGTAGACTTCTTTTACCCAAGAATTCCTTCTTTTACTGTGGTAGTCTGCTTCTTATACCCATATAGCTTCATTCATCAATTGGTATTTTGCTTTAAAGGTTCAGAATACTTTTCCGTCTTTTGCTAAGTGGCCCCAGATTTTGACATAAGTTTTATCCATTATCTCATTTGCGCTAAACCTCATTACTTCCGTCTTTCTTCGGTTCACTCGCAATCGCTGGTTCGTGCTCAGTGGACTGTTAATTTCATTCAGTATGTCCTACAATTCTCCCTTATTTTCACAGTGAATGGGCAATTCACTCCTATCCTTTATCCTCGAATTTTTAACTCATTTCTGAAACTTTATTTTATTTGCTTTACTGTTTCTACAATAAACAAGTTGGACACTTTAGGAGAAACACTGAATCGCTGGCTTACGCTCTTTTCATTCCGGGTCTTGCGCCTTGATTTTCCATTCTTATTGTTTTCTCCCCGTTCTTGTTCATGATGGTGTCATGCCTCGCTTTTCTGATACCGCTTATCTATTTTGCTGAGGACTGAAGAACTCCCATAAGCATCTTGCACCCCTTTAAATTGTCGAGCGCTTTTTTTTGGTCGGCAAGTCGTATTAAGTGCTTATGTCTTATTCCATTATAAAGTGTAACACCAGACTGCCTCTTTAGTTCCGTTACTTTCTTAAAGCCAAACTGATCGTCAACCAACAGAGCTTGAGTTATCTTTTACGTCATCATCCTGGATACGTGGGCCTCATACTGTCACTTGTGACTGTCCCGTTCAAGATTGTGTGCACGATATTCATCGAAAAGTCTAAAGGAATGTCCGTATTCTCACAGATTCTAAATACTAAATTGAAAAATCTAATTTTTTCAATTTCAATGATTTTAGAAATTTGCAATAATGTTATCTATCCCATGTAACGTGTTTGATCTCAAGACTTCCGCCGTTTGTAAGTCTTATACTGGATCCATAACGTCTTTCAAACCGATATCCATTTCTTCATCTGTGTTGTTATCAGACAGTTCCTCTGCTTCATAGAGGCGTTCAGTGTACTCTTCTCACATTTCTACTCTCCCCTCGTAGAGGGGGTTTCACTTTGGAATCTCTGTTGCGTTCTTAGTACTGACACGTTTGTTTTCAAATTCACCGAAAGTTGATTTCACTCTCGTATCTGCTGACGCCCTTCATCCAGTAACCATTTCCTCTCGATCAATCTCTTCTTACTGATTCCCATTATATAAACTGTTTTCTTAGGTTCGTCAAAACTCTTCTCTGTTTTCGAACATTAATTAACCTTCTCGCTATCATTATTTCACATTTTTTGGGTCCTCAGTCTGCTGAAGTTTCACTCGGGCCAACATTATTTACTTTCCTTGCCTTCGTTGTCTTTCGATACGTCATCGATTTCTCACCTCTCATTTCAAGTCTCAGCTCTCGTTCTTCCAAGACATGCATCATGTTCATTTCCTCAACTTGTAACCCTAGATTTCTTTGAGAGTACTGTTAAATTGTTTATATGCTATGTCAGATGTAAAATTCCGATAACGAGTTTCGATGCTAAATTTATATTCAAAGATTCCGCTTTAAAGTTCATATTTCCCTTTCCTTTTTACAGAACTCTTTTCATAGTCTTTGTACCATCCATATTCGAATTTAGGTACTAGCTGTTCGAATACATTTTTGAGTCCATATTACAACGCCAAAGAATAACCTGCCATCTGTTCTTTTTGTGCTCTGAGAATCGTGTGATATCGTAGCTTCGGCCTACTTTGCAAACTCTTCACTCTTCACGCATCTCCAGATCACTTTTTTTTCCTAGTTTAATTCTTCTGTTTGTTTCCTAGTTAACGTCATTTACATTGCAAATAACACTTAGGGCAGCAAAGATCAATCTGCCAATGAAGGAAATACTATTTACGATTCATACTGGATTTGTTCATATCAACTGATTGCGTGAGATTACTCGTTTCATCCTGTGATTATGTAAATATCCTGAATGATTTTATTGGATTTGGTCGTCGTTTTATTGGTCTGCTCGTTAATAAATGCATTAGCAAAAATAATTATAGAAATTCGTTTCGCTTGTGTTTATAAAAAAAAAGCACGTACACAGGAGCTGCTCGTATGGCGCGCGACACACGAGAAGAAAAAATGAACGTCGACTGTTGTCACAGGGTGTGGTATGAGTAAACGCTGCGTAATTAAAAAGGGCAGCATATACTAATCCACATGTGCTGCCAGTAAAAACAGCTGAACGGTGTTTTCATTATTTAGTTTCCGTAGATGTACACACTAGACTAAATGACGTCAAGAGGGTAAAGGCCAAAACAACAGCAGAACTGTTGCTCTACACAAACAGTATAAATCTTTTCTTTATTTTCTTCTAAAATTCACGAAGAAATGATAAAGTTTCGCAAATGACCATTTCAGATAACAGTCTGCCTTAGTAAAAAAAAAGTCATAAAATAATAAATTCATGCAAATATCAACTGCTCACTCACAATGAAGAGTTCTGTGGTGATAAGTGAATTAGCACTTAGTATAAAGTATGCCACCAGTGTTGTGATAATAATAGAAAATATGCAGGTTCCATTTATAAAGCTATTTGGTCACAACTCCTTAATATAACGAAAATAAGTAAAAGTAAGACGCATTGTACAGAAGCGCAGAAGCATGTGGTATGCGGTTACATCCACGCCCTGTGTACCAGACAACTGGGAAGGCTGAAAATATTCCAGACACATTAACTACTGCATAAATGGGTCCCACTAGGCTCTGTTGTTGTTGTGGTCTTCAGTCTGAAGACTCGTTTGATGCAGCTCTCCACGTTGTTCTACTCTGTGCGAGCCTCTTAATCTCCAAATAATTTCCTTCTGAATCTGTTTCCTGCATTCCCCTCTTAGTCTCCCTCTACGATTTTTACACCCCTCCCCCTCCCCAACCACGCATTTCCCTCGAATACTAAGTTGGTGATCCCTTGATGTCT
The DNA here is from genome assembly GCF_023864275.1 of Schistocerca cancellata. Classification (NCBI taxonomy): domain Eukaryota; kingdom Metazoa; phylum Arthropoda; class Insecta; order Orthoptera; family Acrididae; genus Schistocerca; species Schistocerca cancellata. The sequence goes on along the minus strand of NC_064627.1, from coordinate 88,286,456 downwards.
CAGAATGGGTCCTATCAACTGATCTCTTCTTTTGCTCCTGTCTTCACAATTCTATCACTATCTCATTACTTTCGTGATCTACCAATCAACATTCTACCCTTCAACATTCTTATGAAGCACCACATTTCAAAAGCTTCTAATCTGTTTTTCTCTAAATTGTTTATCTTCTATGTTCCATATCCATACATGGCTACACTCCAGACAAATACCCTCAGAAAACCGTTCCTAACACTTAATGCTATATGCGATATTAACAAATTTCTATTCTTCAGAAATATTTTTCTTGGCGTTGCCAGTCTGCATTTTAAATCTTCTCTACTTTGGCCGTCATCAGTTACTTTGATGCCCAAACAGCAAATCTTATCTACTACTTTAAGTGTCTCATTTCCTAATCTAATCCCTTAGAATCACCTGATTTAATTTGACTACATAATATTATCGTCGTTCTGCTTATGTTTATGTTCATCATGTATCTTTCTTTCAAGACACTGTGCATCCCATTCAACTGCTCTTCCAAGTCGTTTGGTATCTTTGACAGAATGTCATCGGCAAACCTCAGAGTTTTTGTTTCTTCTCCCTGAACTTTAATTCCTGCTTCAAATTTTTCTTTGGTTTCCTTTGCTACTTGTTTAATCTACAGATTGAATAACAGCGGGGATAGGCTGCAACCCTGTCTCACTCCCTTCTCAACCACTGCTTCCCTTTCATGTCCCTCGACTCTCACAACTGCCGTCTGGTTTCTATATAAGTTGTAAACAAAGTTTCGCTCCCTGTATTACACCCATGCTACCGTGAGAATTTCAGAGTATTCAAGCAAATATTGTCAAAAGCTCTCTATAAGTCCACAAGTGCTATAAACGTAGGTTTTCCGATCCTTAACCTATTTTCTAAGATAAACCAAGAGGTCAGTATTCCCTTGGATGTTCCAGCATTTCTCCGGAATCCAAACTCGTCTCCCCAAGTTCGGCTTCTACCAGTTTTTCCATTATTCTGTACGGAATTCGTGTTAGTACTTTGCAACCATGACTTATTAAACTGATACTTCGGTAATTTTCACATCTGCCAGTACCTTCTTTCTTTGTAATGAGATTTACTACATTCTTCTTGAAATCTGAGGTTATTCCGCATGTCTCTTACATCTTGCACACCATATGGAAGAGTTTGATCATGGTTGGCTCTCCATAGGCTATCAGTAGTTCTGACGGAATGTCGCCTACTCCTAGTTTCGACTTAGGTCTGTGAGAGCTCTGTGACATTCTTCTCGCAGGATCATATATCCCCTCTCATCTCCATCTATATTTCCCTAGATTTCTACAATATTGTCTTCAAGTTCATCCCCATGTATATATCCTCTACATATCGCTTTTACCTTTCATCTTTCCCTCTTTTCGTAGGACTGGTTTACCATCTGAGCTCTTGATATTCACACATCCGCTCCTCTTTTTCCCAAGCGTCTCTATAATTTTCCTGTAGGCGTTACCTACCTTTCCCCCAGTGAAATATGCTTGTAAATCCTTACATTTTTCCACTAGCCATTCCTGCTTACTCATTTTACACTTCCTGTCAATCTCATTCTTTAAACGTTTGTGTTCATTTTCGCCAGCTTCACTTGCTGCATTTTTATATTCTCTCCTTTCATCAATTAAATTCAATATCTCTTGTGTTATCCAAAGGATTCTAGCAGGACTTGTCTTTTTACCTATTTGATTCTCTGCTGCCTTTGCTATTTCATCTCTTAGAGCTATCCATTGGTATTCTACTGTATTTTTTCCCCTGTTCTAGTCAACTGTTACATTACGCTCCCTCTGAAACATTCAAAAATCTCTGGTTCTTGTAAATTAGCTAGGTCCCATATCCTTAATTTATTACCTTTTTCCAATTTCTTCAGTTTTAAACTACAGTTCATAACCAGTAAATTGTTCAGAGTCCCCATCTGCCGCTGGAAATGTCTTACAATTTAAAATCTGGTTCCTAAATATCTGTCTCACCTTTATATAGTCAATCAGAAACCATCCAGTGTCTCCAGGTCTCTTCCACGTATACAATCTTCTTTTATAATTCATAAATAAAAAATTATGCTCTGTGCAAAATTCTACCAGGTTGCTTCCTCTTTCATTCCTTTCCCCCAGCCAATATTCACCTAATATTTTTCCTCCTCCTCATTTTCCTACTATCGAATTCATCACAATTTAATTTTCCTCTTATTTAACTATCTGAATAATTTCTTTTTTCTCATCATACATTTCTTCAATCTTTGCTTATGTGGAGCTAGTTGACATATAAATTTGTACTTCTACGGTAGGCGTGGGCTTCGTGTCTACCTTGGCTAAGATAATGGGTCCACTATGCCCCTGATAGTAGCTTAACTGCATTCCTATTTTCTTATTCATTATTAAACCTGCTCTTCACTAATTCGCACTATATCTAACTTCAACCTATCCATTTACTTTATCAAATTTGTCTAACTTACCTGCTCGGTTCGTAGAACACTAGTTTTGTTTCTTCTGACGATGACGTCCTCCTGAGTAGTCCCCGCCTGGAGATCCGAATGGGGGACTATTTTATCTTAGGAATATTTCATCTCAAGAGGACGCCATCATCATTTAACGATACGGTAGAGCTGCATGCATACGGCTGTAGTTTCTCATAGCCTTTAGCCGTTCTCAGTACCAGCACACCACGGCCGTTTCGGTTGACGTTACAAGGCCAGATCAGTCAGTCATTCAGACTGCTGCTCCTTTCCAGGAACCACACGTCTGTCTGGTCTCTCATCAGATACCCCTCTTCTGCGGTTGCAAGCCACCTCACCGACAGAAAGGTCGGACCATGGTTAGTTAATTGCGGAGGGCGGGGGGGGGGGGGGGGCGACATAGGCTCTACTACACAGAAAATTCTGACGGAATGCCTTTCAGGCTTAAGCATTGCTTGCTTTGGGTAAATTAAAGACAATTTGTTAACAAAAGTGTTATACTTATTCCCATAAAATCAATGACAATTTAAGCACAGCATAAATAACTAAACAGGCAGAAGTTTGTCATAAATAATCTTCATCGTAACGAATAAATCTGTAGACAGTTAAGTCTAACTGTGTGTGTGGCACCGCACCTGATGGAACTGGGTACTTAGCAGCAGTACCGTCCTCCTCAGGAACGCCAGTGTGTGTGCCACCTCCTCAAATGGTTCAAATGGCTCTGAGCACTATGGGACTTAACATCTGAGGTCATCAGTCCCCTGGAACTACGTAAACCTAACTAACCTAAGGACATCACACACAGCCATGCCCGAGGCAGGATTGGAACCTGTGACCGCAGCAGTAGTGCGGTTCCGGACTGAAGCCCCTAGAACCGCTCGGCCACAGCGGCTGGCGCCACCTCCTCGTAGAGTAATCACCACTGTTTTTGTGCGGGCCGACGCTCCTATTGTCTTTACGCGAAGGCTAGAGTGGTGGTTTCTTTAACCTAACAATTTTACGGAAGTTAACGTTTTCTTGCTATACCACGCGTTAAATAACACAACGTTTCATGCGTTAAATGTCGCCGGTTTGGGAGCACGCCGGTTACACGAGGTACAGTTAAAGTAGTTTCCTTTGTGCAACGGTCCACTGTGCACTGACTGGCGCACATGTCAGGCACGCGTGTCTCACAACTACTTCACATTCAATCATCCACACATCTTGTTTATTAGAACGACTTTTTAATCAGTCTCGCGAACATCATGTAAAAATTCATGATTTTCAACTGCCATTATAAAATGTACGCTTTCATTAGATTCCACTGTAAGTGTCTGGCTAGCCAAACATATTGAGCCGCATGTAGAGCAACTTCCAACTTCTATAGCTACAACCGAGGCCAACGTTAGCCCTTACCCGCTATTTAACGCACGTTCGGAAGCTTCCATTTCCACCTTTTGGCGGTAATAAATGGACCCAAGACTTTAGTCAGCGTTAGGGCATTGAGGACACACCTGTCCTTCAGCAATAAGTGTTAATTTCTGTACCGTTTAGCCACCATCACATAGCACAACGCTGTGCTTACTTATCACACAAAATTTGCGTTCAAAAACGCCCGTGTCGACTGAATCCGTCATCATACGGATTTTCTGTTCCGGCGTAATGACAAGCGCCGGCACGAAGATGAAGAGAGCAAGAGCAGAAAAGGCTGTGAGACGACGTCAGCCAATAGCCCGCTGACTAAGACGTCACAACGGCAGGAGCGGCCTCTACAAGAAGAGAATACAAGCGCCATTTCTGCCAGCTCCGGTCGGGAAGAGAAGACGGTCACCACTAGACCCGGAGCAGAAGAGACGACACGGGAAGAACCGTCATCCTGACTGTTATACTGACTTGCGCCTTATACTAATTGCTTGTACGGACACTGAATATAGCGAAGGACACTGACTTTTTGAATGTCGCCAATCGCTTGTAACACGTTCTTGCAAACAAAGTTAAGTATGAAATTACAGTTAAATCCAGACCGTTAGCTGCTAACAGCCGTTAATAAATATCAACGGGGACAATTGAAAATGTAGGCCTCGACCGGGACACGAACCCAGGATGATCTGCTTACATGGCAGACGTTCTATCCAACTGAACCATCCAGGGCACAGAGCATAGCGCTCCTCGTGAGACCCACTTACAGTTCAAACACTACATTTGTAGTGCCCCTGCCGGCCACGGTGGCCGAGCGGTTCTAGGCGCTTCAGTCCGGAACAGCGCGACTGCTACGGTCGCAGGTTCGAATCCTGCCTCGGACATGGATGTGTGTGATGTCCTTTGGTTAGTTAGGTTTAAGTAGGTCTCAGTTCTAGGGGACTGATGACCTCAGAAGTTAAGTCCCATAGTGCTCAGAGCCATTTGAACCATTTGCACGTCTTTGGTCCTTGAGCGCCAAGCTGTTCAAAAAACAATGGGCCAATGATGAACGTAGCCGTGAAGCCACACCATGCGGTTAAACTTTCACCGCACAGAGGAACTTCAGGTGAAGATCCCAACACTAGGCAATTCTGTATGCTCACCTCACCTGTCAGAGAAAAATGAGCTCTGTCTGCCTACAGGATGGCCCAGAGCCAGCCCTCGTCAACTTCAACCTTTGAGAGAAAGTGGAGAGCGAAGTCACACGTCGTGCGTCCTGTGGTGCAAACCGCTGTACGATATGGATCTTGTAAGGATACCATTTGAGAATGATTCGAAACACCTTCCGTACAGCGGACAGTGGACCACGAGATGTTTAACTGTCATGACACAGCACGCTCACTGTCTGACGACTGGGAACTGCGCTCAGTGATGTCTGCCATAGCAACAGCGGCTTCATTAACCACCTGTGGTGCAACCGGTCGTCAGCCTTCCTGGAGCGACGCTCAGTTCTCCAATTGATTCAAACTTGATCATGCTACTCACAGCAGGTGGAGAAAGACGACCCTTCCGTAATCCTTTCAGTTGGCGTTATTCTCGAAGTGCAGCTGCAGAAATACTGTTGTTTTTGTGGTGTCACCGCCAGACACCACACTTGCTGACGCTGACGCTAGAATGACGAGCCTGTCCATGGCTCGTGGTGGTGCAGTCTAGACAAAAATTGTCATTCCTGCGGTTCCTGTAAGAGAGAGAAATATATATTACCACTCTTGTCGAGTGGTAATATATATTTGCCAGACACCACACTTGCTAGGTGGTAGCCTTTAAATCGGCGGCGGTCCGTTAGTATACGACGGACCCGCGTGTCGCCACTGTCAGTGATTGCAGACCGAGCGCCGCCACACGGCAGGTCTAGAGACACTTCCTAGCACTCGCCCAGTTGTACAGCCGACTTTGCTAGAGATGTTTCACTGACAAATTACGCTCTCATTTGCCGAGACGATAGTTAGCATAGCCTTCAGCTACGTCATTTACTACGACCTAGCAAGGCGCCGTTATCATTTGCTATTTATCTTGTGATGCATGTACCGTCAGACCGATGTTCACCAATTATGGATTAAAGTTAAGTATTCCAGAAGCTACGTACTTTTTTTACTAGACCCAACTGCTATAACTGTTTCAGACCTCACGCCAGCCTGCGTGAGCTTAAACGCGTGCCTTTCGGCTTCCTCAGAGTGGCTTGGTTGTCTTGCCAAGTCACAACAGTTTTCACTATAGAGCTTCAACAATAACGCCCTGCTCCTTTTGTCCAAGGTAATGTTGACACGTCAACAAGTGCACTGCTACTGGTCAGGTGTGAGACTATGAATCACGATCACTGATCACGGCACCTGGTGGTCATAGTTGGAACTGGACGGTAGCGCTGTGACGCATGGATATCATGGATCCCATACTCTCGACATTAATGCTATCACGTTTGGTACTCGTAATTACTTTCAGTGTTATAAGTTGTTAAACGGAGGAAGTATAATTATAAACACCTGGTATAATATTCGATGTTATGTAAATAAGCGTGTGCTCCGTCTCAGGAGTGTGTTTGGTCCATTGGCCTTATCTAGAAGAGAGCTTGCGCTCCTTGCAGTACGATGTTTTGGACTTGCTTCTTTAGTCTTTTTTTCCACATGTACTAAAGATTCTGCTACTGAATGGAAACGCCGATAAAATAAGAATGAGCTTAGGGTTTTACCAAAAAGTGAGAGTTTTGAAATAACTTTTCTCCTATGTGGAAGACTATTGTAAATTTGTATCGCATTATTTGCAATGGAACTTTCATGAGCAACTATCCCTACTGACTCTATATAGAACTTTCCTTTTTGCCTGATGACATGTTCATGGATGTTGAAGTTTTTATGTCTGTATGTTACAGATAGGACAACATGGCTAGCATATGGACAAGAGAATAATAGGGCTAACGTAGGATTTTTACGCCCGTCCACTTCGTAAACAAACCGTCGGATTTACGAGACAGATACAGCCTAGAACTACCATTGCAACACGCTTATACCACGTCGAGGCACACATTCTGTTCGCACAAGCCGCGTAGTTTGTGTGCATTCAGCAGCGCGGCGAATTCATAACGATCCATATTCATGTTCCCGGGCACTGACCGTGGGAGGACAACTTCAGCCTAACTGGTCAGCTTTGAAATCGGCCAATAGGCGACAACTTTACCACTCTCCACATGCCACGTTTATTTTCCTCGCACTATACTTACTACTAATTTAAACTGTATTTAAACTGTATGTCTCTATTCCTTATTCATATGCAGTCACCGTTTTGTGTTGTTCGTTAGTGAATTAGATCTCTCACTGTTTATATGACTTCAGCGTTTTCTAATATGCGAGCTTCCCACAAGGGAAGCGTACATGCAGCTTCCCACGCTTAAGAAAGTCCGTTAACCCTTGCTATGGGGGTGGTGCGGGGCTATAGGCCCACCCGCCGGCCAGCGGACGCTTCAGCAGAGAAAACACGGACATCAAGGCGCCCCGTTTGTATGCCGTGCCTGCCGTGCCCCAGTGGTAACGCGCGCCTCTTAAAAGCTCTGCTGTACGTTCTTTTCTGAAACATCGAGTAAATGGGCTGAAAATAGCTAGACAATGTTTCATAGGGGAAGAAAAGAGTAAGTTGCATACTTGCTATGTCATAGCTACGAGAAATAACAATTATTCTCAGTGATAAAAGAGACAGTTCTACGTTCTACATTAAATATGGAATATTTGGTATGTTTGATAAAAACGGGAAAGGAAATCTGCGGTGTGCTTGTAGCAGCAGCAGTGTTTACATTCGTGAAGGGGTCAGTTTTATCGAAGTGAACATGTAGTGGTATGGCAGTCTAAGTGAAAGAAAAAGTAATTAATATATACAGAAATTTATAGTACACTAACAGATTTGGTCTGACAATGACGGGAATTGTAGTCGCGCATATCGTTACAGCAGCAGCCATCTCGGCATTTGCCTGAAATAATTACGAAAACCCAGGGAAAATTAAAATCACTGCAGCTTGATGGAAATTTGGGCCTGCATTTCTACATCCGTGAGCAAAGAACACACAGAAAGTTCACAGATTAGGAGTAACCGGAGGGAGATTGATGGTAAAGTATGCTGCTGAGCGTGTGTGTTTGCGGAAGTGAAAAAGACACACAGCTACACTCGTCGTGAGGATCTGAGAGATTCGAAAGATCACCAAAGAGAAATTTAAATTCCTAAATAGTAGAAATTACTACCCTGTTCAGCTTTCTTCAAAAAAAGGTTCAAATGGCTCTGAGCACTATGGGACTCAACATCTTAGGTCATAAGTCCCCTAGAACTTAGAACTACTTAAACCTAACTAACCTAAGGACATCACACACATCCATGCCCGAGGCAGGATTCGAACCTGCGACCGTAGCAGTCCCGCGGTTCCGGACTGCAGCGCCAGAACCGCTAGACCACCGCGGCCGGCCTCAGCTTCCTTGTTCACGAGTTTAGGTTTTTACTGGACTAGATACACTGATCAGCCAGAACATTATGACTACTTCCACAACAGGCAGCATGTCTACCTTCGGCGCAGATAACAGTGGCGATGCGTCGTGGCATGGAAGCAATGAGGCCTTGGTGGGTCGCTGATGGGAGTTAGCACCTTATCTGCCCACAGGTCACCTACTTTGCGCAAATTCCGGGGATGTGGGTAGGGGGGGGGGGGGGCGATGAGCTCTGAGGTCTGACGACTTGTTCAGTCAATCCAAGATGTGTTCGATCAGGGACCAGCACATCAATTCGAACATGGCACTGTGTTCTGAAAAGCGCTTAATCACACTGCTGGCCCTGTGACATGGCACATTAACTTGCTGAGAAGTGCCATTGCTGTCAGGAGACACGATCGTCATGAAGGGGTGTACGTGGTCTGAAACCAGTGTACGATACTCCTTGATCGTCATGGTGCCTTGCACGAGCTCCACTGGACCCGCGGACGCACACGTGAATGTTGCCCAGAGCATAATGCAGCCACCACCAACTTGTCTCTGCCCCGCAATACAGGTGTCGAGGACTGTTCCCCTGGAAGACGACGAATTCGTCCCCCCCCCCCCCCCCCCGCCCATGGAACCTATTGTGTACATAGTTCCGCGTAGTCAGCGCATACACAACTTTCCCACTAGAGCGCGCCCCACTAAGCACAACAGCGCAGTCGCAGCGCTCGTCCGTCTCCGCACTATGAGATGGCGCTGCCTTAGAGATGGACCAGATTCTCCTTCCGCCGATCCGCGTATTAATATGTAATGCAGTCAATGAGATTCCTGCTGACGTAGAACCTTTTCTCCTCGCAGATCACACTCGCGCAGTGATACATGAAAGCGCGAGGTATTATAACGAGTGTACAGACCTCCGATTAGTCAGTCTGCGTTAGTCTGCATTTGTCTGCACCAGTCTGTCTGCATTAGTCTGTACCAGTCTATAGTCAAGTTTCACTCTGTACCTAATAAGATTACCATATTCCTCTACATAGCCATGAAGATAAATGAATAGACACTTTGTCAAGTATCAGAGATATGTGAGAATAAGATTAACGTACCAAGACCAAAGGAACTTCAGATTGTCAATTGTAAACAGCATCCAGAATCAAGTTATGTAATGTCTATGCTTTTTATTATTTTAATAAATATGTGTGAAAATTAATCAAATTCTGGCCCGCATCTCGTGGTCGTGCGGTAGCGTTCCCGCTTCCCACGCCCGGGTTCCCGGGTTCGATTCCCGGCGGGGTCAGGGATTTTCTCTGCCTCGTGATGGCTAGGTGTTGTGTTCTGTCCTTAGGTTAGTTAGGTTTAAGTAGTTCTAATTCTAGGGACTGATGACGATAGATGTTAAGTCTCATAGTGCTCAGAGCCATTTGAACCATTTTAATCAAATTCTGTTTAAAGTTGGTCACCGCCAATCTGCTACTCTAAGCGTGCAAGTGGCATTTCTATCGTCTGACCTAACGGCAGAAGATAAACACGCCACGATAAGACCACGAGCCATATTGCTGACACTCGCCTACTTCGATAGAGCGACATGTCAAATAATCTGATGGTGTGTGTACCGAAGGTCTTACAGTACCCACACCACAGAACCCGCTGCTACTGCGCCAACGTACAGCGCCCATGGTCATGTGCCCATTTCAGAGGTTGTCACTGATGTCGTTGCGCTAACATTGGCATATGGATGGGTCGTCGGTTGGGGATATCCATCATTACGAGTATTCGGTGCACTGTGTGTTCAGGAGAACTCGTGCTCCGTCCAGCATTAAAGTTTGATGTTAGTTCTTCTACAGTTCGCTGCCTGTCCTGTTTCACAAGTCTGCCCAATCTACGACGTCCCACGCCTATAATGACGGATGGGCGCCCAATCTTACGACGTCTAGACGTAGTTTCACCTAGGTTGCGCCACGTTTTGAAGATACTAATCACAGCACTCTTCGAACACCCGACAAGTCGTGCAGTTTCCGAAATGATCGTGCCGAGCCTCCAGGTCATCACAGTATCTCCTCAGTGATACTCAGATAGATCCCACGGCTTCCCATTTACACACGGACAGCACACTCACTGATATTACATGCACCGTGTGTATTTCTGACCAGCACTCATTCCTCTCCAAGTGACGCTGCTGTCGCCTGGATGGATTTATAACGTGGTTACAACGTTATGGCTGATCATTGTATATCCCCTTGAATGCCGTTATCTATGATCAACGATGAGAATTTGAGAAAAAAAAAACATTAAATAAATTCGACCTTTTCTTGTTGTACTACAAACAAGACGCTGTCAACAACTCGAGAAAGGGCGTACAAATCAAATTTTGTAAAGTGTTCGCAGAGCCTGTGCTTTTGTAGGGATGAGAGTATTGGGCTCCGGAAGAAAGGAGAAGTATGAAAACAGAAGAATTTATGATTGGAAAAGCTCCACATACCCCTGTAGGAAACGAAAAAATCGGAGAAGAATGTTAATGATTATTAATATATAATCTAAGACAAAAGTGATGTACCTTGAAGGAATTATATGAATGGGACACAAATCTCTGGATGTGATGTACATGTACAGAAAACAAATTTCTACAATTTCATAAAATTGTGCCGGCCTCGGTGGCCGAGCGGTTCTAGGCGCTTCAGTCCATAACTGCGCGATTGCTACGGTCGCAGGTTCGAATCCTGCCTCGGGCATGGATGTGTGTGATGTCCTTAGGTTAGTTAGGTTTAAGTCGTTCTGAGTTCTAGGGGACTGATGACCTCAGATGTTTAGTCCCATAGTGCTAAGAGCCATTTGAACCATAAAACTGTAAACGTAGGCTTCCCCGGACGTAGTCACAGTCAATAAAATTCTTCTGGCTTTGAGGCCGCATTGTCATCCTTAAAATTCCGACGTTTCGGCGGCTGTTGCAAGCCGCCTTCCTCAGCGTGTATTGCTAACTGCTGAATGAGCACTAGTTTGGAGACACATATACTTTGGAGGAGTTGGTTCAAATGGTTCAAATGGCTCTGAGCACTATGGGACTCAACATCTTAGGTCATAAGTCCCCTAGAACTTAAAACTACTTAAACCCAACTAACCTAAGGACATCACACACACCCATGCCAGAGGCAGGATTCGAACCTGCGACCGTAGCAGTCCCGCGGTTCCGGACTGCAGCGCCAGGCCCGCACGGCCACCGCGGCCGGCTTTGGGAGGAGTGCTGTCATTGGATGTGAGGGTGATGAGGAAAGGTATTAGGAGTTCATTTATTGGTTTTTGCATTGCGTGTTGTCATCGGCGGAAATGGGGGTTTTCCGTTGGAGTTTCCTTTACTGCTTGCCAGTGACGGACATCGGCGAATAGGAGACAGAGCGGCGACTACAGCGTAGCGTTGTTTACTAACTGCCTAGTATCGGCTAGGCCGCGTCTGCGCTCTGTGTACCCTCCACCGCTGTGGCCTGCCGCGCCTGGCTGCCAGCTGTGACAGCTTTGCGGAAGGACAGCTCACGCAGAGCAACAGGCACGGCCTAGTCGATACTAGGCAGTTAGTAAACAACGCTACGCTGTAGTCATCGCTCTGTCTCCTATTCACCGATTTCCACCAATGGGAAGCAATAAAGGAAACTAAAAAAAAAAATGTTCAAATGTGTGTGAAATCTTATGGGACTTAACTGCTGAGATCATCAGTCCCTAAGCTTACACACTACTTAGCCTAAATTATCCTAAGGACAGACACACACACCCATGCCCGAGAGAGGACTCGAACCTCCGCCGGGATCAGCCGCACAGTCCATGACTGCAGCGCCCTAGACCACTCGGCTAATCCCGCGCGGCGAAACTCCAAAGGAAAACGCCCATTTCCGCCACTGACAACATGCAATACCAAGACCAATAAAATGAACTCCTAATACCCTTCCTCCTCACCCTCACATCCAAATGGTTCAAATGGTTCAAATGGCTCTGAGCACTATGGGACTTAACATCTATGGTCATCAGTCCCCTAGAACTTAGAACTACTTAAACCTAACTAACCTAAGGACAGCACACAACACCCAGCCATCACGAGGCAGTGAAAATCCCTGACCCCGCCGGGAATCGAACCCGGGAACCCGGGCGTGGGAAGCGATAACGCTACCGCACGACCACGAGATGCGGGCTCCCTCACATCCAATGACAGCACTCCTCCGAAGTATATAAGTATCCAAACTAGTGCTCATTCAGCAGTTATCAATACACGCTGAGGAAGCCACCTTGCAACAGTCGCCGAAACGTCGAAATTTTACAGATGACAATGCGGCCTCAAACCCAGAAGAATTTTATTGACTGTTCATAAAATTGGATGATTTATTCAGGATAAGGAGTTTCACAAATTGAGCAAGTCAATAACACGATTAATAGAGCCGTTGCGTCTCCTCCTATGGGATATCGTGCCACATTACGTCTGATTGGCACGTTAGATTCCCAAAATCCCTAGCTGCTGGGAGGGCCCTGCCCATAGTGCCTAAAATGTTCTCGATTGGGGGGAGATCCGGCGACTCTGCTGACCAAGCTAGGGTTTGTCAAGCACGAAGACAAGCGGTAGAAACACTCTCCGTGTGTTGGTGGGCATTATCTTACTGAAATGTAAGCCAAGGATGGATTACCATGAAGAGCAACAGAACAGAGCGTACAATATCGTCGATGTACCGCTGTGCTGTAATGGTGTCGCGGATAACAACCAGAAGGGTCCTGCAATGAAAAGAAGTGGCATTCCAGACCGTCAGTCCCCGTTATCAGGCAGCATGGCGGGCGGCAGTCAGGCTGGTACCCCACCACTGTCAGGGGCGCCCCAGGCACGTCTTTGACCTGGAGTCTCAATGACTGTAGTTGAATTATCTTCAGTGATAAATCCCGCTTCGAACTGAGCTTCGATGATCAGTGAAGACGTGTCTGGAGACGCCCCAGTGGCGGTGCATAAGGACCTGAGGTAGACCAAGGCGTTGCTGACTTGCTCAGTTTGTGAAGCTCTTTCTCTTGAATAAATCATCCAAATTTTCTGAAACTGTAATCATTTATTTGTCTATAGATGTACGTCACGTCCACCGACGTCCTTCCCCCTTCGAATAATTCCTCGTGACGCGCCGTCCTTTTATTTCATACAGTGTACACAAAGACATAAACAAAAAAGGAAATGGTGCAAGTCCGTTTTACAAAAGGAAGATAAAAGACCTGTGATTCTACAAACCGACTGGACTTCTGCAGAAATAGCTGTTGCTTCATAACAAATGGTTCAAATGGCTCTAAGCACTATGGCACTTAACATGTGAGGTCATCAGTCACCTAGACTTAGAACTACTTAAGCCTAACTTACCTAAGGACATCACACACATCCATGTCCGAGGCAGGATTCGAACCTGCGACCATAGCAGCAGCGTGGTTCCGGAATGAAGTGCCTAGAACCGTTCGGCCACAGAGGCCGGCGTACTGCGTAACAGATACAAAGCAAAATTTAGGTTTATAGACAGGGAGATGCTGAATGAAACGTGTTTATCAGTCAAGTGATAATGTATTTAGTCTTTAGCGACTAAAGTTGGAGAACATTATCGAAAGACCACTCAGAAAACAGAAATAAATCGTGGCAACATGAAAAGCTGTCAGGGGCACCACAGTTAATGTTCAGACACAGATGACAGAGGAACTGAAATTAAATGTGGCAAATTAAAATTAGAAGTGGAGACCATTTTCTGTGGAAGATACAGTGCTACTTCCCCTGCTACGTTCTCAGATCGCTGCAAAGATAAGTGATATAGATATTGTCTCAGTGGCGCTCAGAAATTTCTGAAACTGAACAAGGCTCCGGGGCTACATGGAATCCATCTCACATTCTATACAGAACTTGCAGTGACTTGGCTCCCATTTTAACCAAAATATACTGTAGATAGAGTAGGTTCCTTGAGCAAACGCTGTGCCCCATGAGTGAAAGAAATACAGGTCACCCCTATCTACAAGAAGAGTAGCAGAACTACTGTCAAACGTCATTCATGTGCACCAGTTGTAGAATCCTAGAACATATTATGAATGCAAACATAATGACGAGTCTTGAACAAAATGATTTATTTTATGGCAACCGGTACGGATTCCGGGTACGTCTGCCATGCGAAATCTCACTTACGTTGTGTCAGATGACATCCTGAAAGCCGTGGGTCAATGTAATTAGCTGGGTGTATAGTTTCTTGATATTCGGAAACTGATTCCGTGAAAGACATACAGAGTGTTTGGAAATTCCTGTTACAAATTTCTAGGACTTGTAGAGGGGAGTGAGTAGATAATATTTTGAATGGGAATAGATGTCCAGAAACGTACCGTTTCCGAGCTACAAGCATTTGAATACATATTGATAATGCAACCACTTTTACAAATAATTGATTAGGCCTGATCCAGACAGTATATCACTTGCCTCATAGGTCCACTCACTGTTAGCTAAAGAAACCGCTCGTGTTTCGTTGACGGGTTCTCTTCAACATGATGCAGTATGGCCTCTTCCAGTTCGGGTGTGTGGCGTCTGCTTCGAACACCACAGTTACGCCTGCTAACGATGATGATAGCCGCTGCGTAATTGTGGTGAACATGGTATGCGATGGAGTCCAAATTGTGGAGAACGATCATGATAAAGGCGACGAGCAGCCCTTCTATTACCGAGAGCTTCACTATTCAGAAGATTAATGTCGGTGTTTCCTTGAAATGTGTACTCAACTATATTGCTCTAACATTCACAGACACGTGAATGAGGCTCGAAGCAGGTCAGTGAGATAGGGCAGACGTCAAATGACATCAGTTAATCGGGGGTAGCCACCCCCCACCATGACTATCTGGGTGAATTCCTACCTAGCAAACATGTTTCCTAAATGGCTGTAGCACGGAAACTGTACGTTTCCGGACACGGGTTCCTGATCAAAATATTTTGTATTCACTCCACTCTACGAGTCCTAAAAGTTTATAATGGGAATTTCCGAACACTCTGTAAGTATAATTATTTCGTATATCACAAAAAGTTTGTGACAGTATGATTATTTCTTGGTAGGAAGGTCACACCATTTTATCTTTGATGGAGAGGCAGTGACAGAAGTAGAAATTACTTCAGGTGTGCCGCAGGAGAGTGTGCTGGGACGCTTGCTGTCCAAGTTGCTTGTTATTGATCTGACACACGATGCTAATAGTAACCTCAGACGTTTTGACGGTGACGCAGTTGTCTAGAATGAAGTATTGCCTGAAAGTTGCACAGATATCCAGTCAGACGTTGATATGATTTAGAAAGATTGGCAACTTGTTTCATATGTGAAGAAATGTAAATTCGAACACTTCACAAGACGCAGAAAGCTATTATCCTGTGTTTACAACATCAATGAGTCACCATTGGCGTCTGCCAACTCTTACGAACATCTAGCTGCAGCAGTTCGTAAGGATGTGAAATGAAACCATCACATAGGCTCACTGTAGCTTGCGGCTGGTGGTTGGTGGCTGTCACACTTGTAAATATAGTAAGTCGATAAATCTGACTGCATAAAAGACCCTTTAAGATTGCCGAAGTGTGTGTGACCATACCAGATAGTACTAGCCAGGTTATTGAACCTGTACACAGAAGAGTGGCACAAATGATGACATGTTTTCTTGACTGATGGGAATGCTAAAAGACCTGAACCGGTAGAATCTCGAAAATGGACCTCAAGTACACAATGAAAGCTTACAAAGTTTCTAGAGCCATTATCAAGTGAAGAGTCTGGAGATATTCTTCAACCCGCATCCTTAGTCCCTGTAGCGACCGAGAGGAGAAGGGCAGACTACTCACAGTGCGCACACAGTTGTTTAAGCAATCGTTCTTGCCACTCCCCATATGCGAAAGGTATGAAACTCAGACATGTTGTACAGCGGAAAATAATCACTACCATGCACTTTCTATGATTTGCAGAGTGTATATGGGGGTGTAAATGTTGACAGAGGTATTTCGTGTGCCGTGGGGCAGGTGGGCGGATGATATTGCTATCCCTACACTGTCGGAAAGAATGCGATTCTAAAAAGAACTGTGTTCATTGACACCAGAGTATAATTCGTGCTTACTGAGGGGTTATAGTGGTAGCGATTCGTTTTTCACTGTCTTCGGCGATCAGATGGCGCTCAGAAAGCCTGTTTTGACTTTGCAGGCAGCGACTATGCTGGGTTTAAAGGTGAAGAGTTATTGCGACAATGATTCTAGCGTACAACCATGCCCCACTGGCGAGTACGTACTTCTGTTAAATAGCTTCACCCATGTGAAAGGGGTCATATTGTGGGCCCGCGGGAAACTGTATGGAAGTATCGATGGATTGCTGCATATATTGACACAATGCGTCAACTGCATGTCCCTGCTCTCAACAATGGTTTGTGGAAATTTCCCACAACTACAGTCCAGTAACGGGACGTCTACATGGTAAACACACACGCCAAGTTCGACGCATTGTGTGGACAGTGGTCGCCGACTGAATACTGTCCAAGAACGAAATCTGGCGACATATTGCACATGCTGTATCATCAGACACCCTTCATAACTGTCTGCCTGCAGCAGAATTAAGATCACATGTGGCTCTGGCGGGGTTACCACTGGCACCATGACACCGCCAAGCAGGGATACTCTGGTGCCATCAGTGAGGTGACTGCAGCATTGCATGTTGTCTTCAGTGATAAGAGTAGTTTCTGCCTGTATGTGAGGGATGCATATGCAAGTGTATGGCATGGACCTGGTGAGCTACCTACTCCAGAGTACATTCGCCCACATCATACAGGCCCCATTCCAGGCTTTCTTGGTGTGGGCTGCCATCAGTTCAACTAGCTGTCACATTTGATGTTTCTGCAGGCTAAAGTGACCACTGCCTGTTATACTGCACAGGTTGTTACCCCGTGCTATTGTCATTTCTTCAACAGGAAGGTGATGTGCTTTTCTTGTGTGGCTCACACGTCCATGTAAGCAGAGGGGTAGAACAGGTTCTGGGACACTTTTGATATCAAGCTGATATCAAATTAATTATGCAAATTAATTCAATTGATCAATTAACTACTCCCACCCCAGATGATGTCATGGCTTTTCCCCCGCCAGCTTGTGGGCCTTCATCACGGAGCTCTCAGCACCCTCCTCTCCCCTCTGCTCCTGTGACACAATTTAAGATGGCAACCCATAAAAAAGGAGGGAAATTCGCTCAGTCTCTGTCAGGCTGCTGGACTGGGTGGACCTCACGACAATAGGATAATATGGCGTACGTAGGCCATTGTTTATATAATTTGCTTCTGAGATCGGAATACATCTCGAAATTGATGCTGATGTTCAAACAATTTAGATAGTATTAAATAATAGTTGTCCTTTTTCTAATTCCGATAATGAAAGGAACCGCGTAATCACACTGTCATAGAGCACATTAAACATATCTGAAAAACTTTCTTGCACTTGCTCCATCCACCAGAGTCGCGCCCACTGGAAGGAGCCGGGCACGCGGCACCTGCCAGGGTCTGAGACAAGGCAGCTGCAGGGATGGTGTTGTGCTGGAAATACACCCAGCCTCCCTTCTCAATGGCGCGCTTTCTCTTTGTGGCACACTGATCACACTACCCTCCTTCCTGGTACACTTTTTTGGCAAATACCCCAACCTTTCTTTGTGGCACACTTCACGTGCTTTTTGTGTGAAATACGCCAGCCTTCCTCTGTGGCCCACTTTCTTTGTGGCACACTTGTGAGAAATATCTCAGACTTCTCATTGTTGTCGAACACAAACTGCTTCACGAGTTATTAAATCTAGTGTTTAAGCAGTGTGCGGAATATTGTCACATACATATCATGAAGATGCCGAAAAAGTCTGTAAATATTGCACTTGAACAATGTCTCTAAAAAGAGCGTGGCAGTTTGTGGCACACTTGTGAAGCCTCCCAATCATCATCCAGTCTTTCTCCCTCAGACACTTCACGTGCTTTTGTGGGAAATACCATAGCCTTCCCTAGTCTTTCAGAATGGGCTGCTTCATGAGTTATTAAATGCTAATGAATATGTCTCTAAATACACATTCAAAAAGATCGCTGCACAATAGTTTGCTTTATGATGTGTTACTATTAATTCGGTAAACAATTTGCCGAGATGGATTTCACAAATTCAGTATACACTTGCACAGTTCGAAGTATCAATTAAAACTACAAATCGACACTACATTGAAATATTTGTGCACATAAACATATTAGGTAAACTGTTTCATGCCTCAATACATATGCAAATGTTGCTTTAGACAATTTGTTACAAACACAGAATCGTCGTCCCAAAGAAAGGTACATGTGCCTCAGTGCATACCCTTCTCCCCAGCACGCACCTCCTCCCCAACGACGTCATCCACCGAGTTGTCCCCTAGTCGTAGTATTAATGATAATGAACCTGTGGTTAGCGGTAGTGTTCTCTCGCGTCCTAGTAGTGAAAGACATCAGATTAGTGGCGACATGACCCCTATAGAATACTTAGTGATTGCTAGGGCCTTTGAGGGCCACATCTCTTTCACTAGAATTGAAAATCCGACTGGGAGGTATCAGTACCCAGTCATATTTCTAGAAGCCTGGCTCCCGATGTTGTAGCTCCTCAAAGCCCTAGATGATCTGTGGTATAATGTCATTAAATGAAAGCAGTACTCTGCTGCAGGTTGACGCACCCTCCCGAACAGCAGTGTGCTGATGAAGAGAAAAGCCTGCATTACATCTAGGGTGATAATGGCATTATATCTCAGAGCACATCATCTGCTGAGTGATATCGTGAATCCACCGTGAGTGTTACATTGACCCAGTTTTTCGAAATGGAAGTAAGAGGGTCAACTACAGTGTTCAGCCTAATACCACACCTCGACATCCATATTCATGTCTATGAGACATTAAAAGTTGAGGCCATTTACATCAAGCTCACTAAGGATATAGCTGATACGAGGACATTTATTACTGTCCAAATTAAAGAGGACAATGCGCGTTTTGAATGGTCAATCCTAGCTTGCTAGTGAACTGCGTCCTAGTTTCCTCGAGCAACCACAACCCCAAACGCTGGCTCATCTCTCTCTCCTATCTCCAGCCCTTTCCTAGGGGCCTATGTTGATGCCCTCTCCTCAGTTGGTGGATGATTTTCCCGGAGATAACCAGCAGACGCCGGCTGCTAGCCCCGGCCGCCGCATACTCCAGATCCGGTGCAGCTCCGTGACCTTCCCCTGAACCCACTTCCCGGCCCCTCTTTGGCGCCGCCTCGGTTGGACGCCGCAGACGTCGCCATGCCGCTTGCCCAGCCCGACGTCGCCTCACAACCGCCACTGTTTCGGCGTTCCAGCCGCCTCGTGATGATGGCGGCGCCCTACTCTCCAGCGGCCGGGTTCCACCGCCTCCTTCAGGAGGACTTAGCCGCAGATCAGCCTAAGGCATCGGGCGTTACATTGGTACTATCTCCCAGACGGTCGCCAGTGCTGCACCAGCTTTTCCAAGTGGGGACGGATGTTATGCTGGAGTCAGTGTAGCCCCTGAGGGCTGGCAACCCATATTACACCACAGAGGACAGGGTTTTCTATGTCCAAGGCGTACCAAAAGCACCATGGTAAACACTGGCTATTTACATACCAGATAATGGAAACAGACATTCCAAGCACTACTTCCTGCAGGGGGAGCTCGAGCCACGGCCTGCGGGAAGTATCACTACGCCAAAACCTGATTGGCTGGAGACAGCTATTTAGGGGCTAGAACCAGCCCTGAAGTTCAGTTCAGTCCGGTTGCCGACCTCGTGGACTTCGACCATTGAAGACTACGTCTTCGTCTCTGAATTGGACTTTTTATAGTATGTGTGGGTTACCACGAATCTTTGTGGATAATTAGAAGTGAACTTTTGTTTGCCTCAGTTAGGAGACTTAATGGCATCGTTATTGTTACCTTTGTTTTGTTGTTGAGTCATCAACCTTGTAAACGTACATAAATAAAAGTTGTGTTGTGAAAATTGCGAATTGTCAGTCACTACACTACCCATATTATCTTTTCATGTACCTGCAATTATATCATTGTAAAACATAAACAGGAGTTGGATTCTGTAACGAATCGGGAATGGACGACAGGTTACTCGTGATTACTGTTTTGTAAAAATGACCTCCTTTAAAACCCTTTTTCTAACGAAAATACGAACTGAACAGAGTTTTGTTATAGCCATTTTTGTATTTCCCGTACGCAGGGAATCGCTCTTTTAAGTCAGAGAGCGCGGCATTTTCTGCACCGCACTGCCTCACTTGGGAAAATCTAGAGCCGAAGTAGGTGACAGGAGTAGGATCGAGAAGAGCGCACCGAAGGGACGAATAGAGATGTAGTTTAGCATGGCTAATAAAACAATCTACGCAACACCTGCAGCGACATCCGCCATGGACACAAAACGCTAGGAAGTCAACGAGGACGGTAGCCGTAATGCTCAAATTACAGATACATAGTGGTTAATTCTAGCTAGCGCAATGCGTTGCAGTAAAACATACAATTTATTTTCACTTAAAGTTTGAGAAGCCTTCCACTGTCTGGAATGCCTGTACATCAAGCAAATGTTGAAGTTAACATAGAGACCCGCGAACATTACTTTACAATTAAATCACGCAATCTCTGAAGACAGTTTTAAAATGATCAATTAGATGCATTTTTATTTTTTAATACCCGTACTTTTGGGGAAGTAACACTCTTTTCTTGTTGTGCCACCTCCAACATAATTATGTTTCATACCGTCACTAAACATGTGAATCAAGAATACCTTGTCCACGGAAAAATATATTATCAGGGGTAATCATTTTGCAGAGTTACATCCACTGCGCATTACGATTGAGGAATCACTTTATGAAACTCCGTAATTATTTCTCATTGCGACACAGAAGTCTGAAATTTGGTTCTAACTTGTCTGAGACGTTCCTCTGTCAGGGTGCTAAGCGTGGCGTCTTGAGATGCTTTTAATTGCGAGGTATCGACCCATGCGGAAAAAGAGGCCACAGCTCAGAAATTTATGTGAGGCGTAAGGTGGGTTAACGATGTCACATTGTCATCAAATTTGACCACAATTACGCCCAACGCCACCGTGGCCGTTCCACTCGATTGTAAGGTCGACACACGCCACCTTACCCAGATTTCAACTCTTCTTGCGATGACTCCGCGACGGAGGTCAGGACCGTGACGCTCAGTGTTGAAATCACGCGATTTTCTTATGGACAGCAAGGAAAGCAATTCA
The DNA here is from genome assembly GCF_023864275.1 of Schistocerca cancellata. Classification (NCBI taxonomy): domain Eukaryota; kingdom Metazoa; phylum Arthropoda; class Insecta; order Orthoptera; family Acrididae; genus Schistocerca; species Schistocerca cancellata. Next base: position 88,264,834 of record NC_064627.1, on the reverse strand, counting down.
TACTCATCGCCGCTCAGAATCGACACGAAAGGTCCTCAGGCGGCAGCGTGAAGGGTGTCAATGAAACCATCTCTTTCCATGGGTCATTGATACACAGTGCATTCGAAAACGCCCGTTCCCAAGACGTTCAACAACCGTACGAAGTTCTTGATAAGCCTTGGCAGTGCTGACATTCTCGTACAATTCAACCCTTCGCAAGGACATTGTGGGCCAGCAATCCCACTGACATGATCTCACTCCTAGAAAGTCAAGTGTGACCGAAAAGAAAAAAAAACTTTAAATAGCTCTAAACACTATGGGACTTAACATCTGAGAGTTCATCAGTCCCCTATACTTAGAACTACGTAAATCTAACTAACCTAAGGAGATCACACACATACATGCCCGAGGTAGGATTCGAACCAGCAACCGTAGCACCCGCGTAGTTCCGGACTGATGCGCCTAGAACCACTCGGCCACAACGGCCGGCGAAGTGTGACTTCAATTTTTGCTCTTTTGTACAGGTGGAAACACTAGAGACGATTCAGAACAATTTGACGGAATTTGTACACAGTCCAAAGCAGCAAAAGATGCTTATGTTTTATCAGCCGTACTGCTTCGTGCCCCAACTGGCGTGATCACGGAGCCATGCGACATTGACATACGCGTGAATAAAACAGCAAAGCTTCCGTTTAAACCCCCGAGTTTGGCAACACCCTCCGTGCCACCCACGTGCTTTTGAGGAGCAGTTTAAAAATGTACTTGTGCAGAGACAACATGCCACGAAGTCCTACGCACTTCCAGACAATCGAACCCCTTCCACCCCCCTCCAATGCCACAGGCGCAAGGGCAGCATCGTAGCCTTCCTCCAGGCACCTTCATCACAGTTTGTCCCTGTACAGGTACATTTTAAAGGTGCTCAACAAAGGTGGCAGTGTGTCACCGAGGGTGTTACCTAACCGGGCGGTCTTAACGGGACCGTTCACCATTTTATCCAAGAGTATCTCAATGTCGCAGCCCCTCCTGGTAACATCACAGGTGGGCGTGAAAGACGAACGCTGGAAATGTGTAAGCGCCCTTTGCTGGTTCAGGTCATGTTCAAATCTCGTCGAATAGTTTTTAACGGTCCACAGTGGTTTCGCACTGTACTCTATAGCGAAAATTGCGGTCTTATTGCACTCCAGCGGTGTGCGATCATGTTCAATAGTGTTTCTGTCTCACGATGTCTCAGAGACGTGTGCTTGAGAGATTTGTACCAAATAAATTAACAAACAACGCATCTGATTCCCCATGGTACACAAAATAGGTCAGTAAAACCGCATGCCAAATCCAAACGAACGCCAAACACTCAAGATCTTTTACAGCAGCTCGAAATTTAGTGCGGACTTCAGTGCGAGATTCTTATAATAGTTTCCACAGCAAAACTCTGTCTCGAAACCTCTCAGAAAATCCGAAGACATTTTGGTCGTATGTGAAGTATACTAACGACAAGTCACAATAAATGCCTTCTCTGCGCGGTGGCAATGGCAGTACTATCTATGACAGCGTTCCTAAAGCAGTGTTACTTAACGCAGCCTTCCGAAATCTCTTCAACAAAGAAGACGAAGTAAATATTCTAGAATTCGGGTCAATAACAGCTGCTGACATTAGTAACTTAGAAGTAGATAAGATCGGGGTAATCAAGTAACTCAGAAGTAAATGTGATCGGAGCAGTAAAGCAACTTGAGTCACTAAATAAAACGAAGTCTTCTGGTCAAGATTGTGTACCAATTTCGTTCCTTTGAGAGTATGCTGATGCAATAGCTCCTTACTTAACAATCAGATGCTACAGTTCGCTAGGAGTTATCCACTGAACTACAGAGCCATATCAAAAACGCCGATATGCAGCAATATTTTGGAACATATATTGTGTTCAAACACTATCAGTTACTTCGAAGAGACTAGTCTATTGACAAACGGATTTAGAAGACATCGTTCTTGTGAAACACAACTAGCTCTTTACTCACACGAAATGTTGAGGGCTGTCGACAAACGATATCAAATTAATTCCGTATTTCTAGATTTCTTGAAGGCTTTTGACACCGTACCTCACAAGCGGCTTGTGATCAAATTTCCTGCGTATTGAATGCCGACTGCATCATGCGACTGGATTCCAGATTTCCGGTCAGAGTGGTCACAATTCGCAGTAATCGACAGAAAGTCCTCGAGTAAAACAGAAGTGATTTCTGGCGTTCCCCAAGTTAGTGTTATCGGCCCTCTGTTGTTTCTTATCTATATAACCGCTTTTGGAGACAATCTGAGCAGCCGTGTTAGGTTGTTTGCAGATGATGCTACCGGTTATCGCCTGGTAAAGTCATCAGAAGATAGAAGCAATTGCAAAGCTATTTTGATAAGAAATCTGTATGGCGCGAGAACTGGTAATTGACCCTACACAATAAAAAATTCGAGATCATCCACATGAGTGCTAAAAGGACCGTTAAAATTCGGTTACACAATAAATAAATCAAATCTAAATTGGTAAATTCAACTAAATTGTTCAGGCGCAGCGACAAGCGCCAGCAGAAGAACGGAAGAGCAGAGAGGACTGTGAGAGGACATCAGCCAATAGTACACTGGCGAAGCCCTCTCTAGGACTAAATTGTTCCGGCGCAGCGACAAGCGCCTGCACGACAATCAAGAACGGAAGAGCAGAGAGGACTGTGAGAGGACATCAGCCAATAGTACACTGGCGAAGCCCTCTCTAGGACGACAGCAAGACAGGAGTGGTCTCTGCGTGAAGAGAATACAAGCGCCGCCCCTCCTAGCCGGGGGCGGAGTGGAAGACGAGCCGTAGTACAACTCTACAGCAATGACTTATGAACTGTATTTTTTTGCTGGCTTTGAAATTGTATATACCGAAGGACATTGATTATTTGCATGTCACCATTTGGTTCCGACACACCTTTGTGAATACGCAAAGTTAAATACTATCAATTTAACTCAGTGTAATAAACTCCATTAATACGATTTGCTTGATTTGTTGTCTAGCGATCCATGAAAACAGCTTCCTAGGCACCCTATATTAGACGAGCGGGCAGAACACAACATAAATATCTAGGAATTACAGTTACGAACAACTTAAAAGGGAACCAACACATAGAAAACGTTATGTGGAAGGGGAAGCAAAGACTGTGTTTTATTGGCAGAACACTTAGAAGAAGCAATAGATCTACTAAAGAGACTACATACACTATGCTTTCCCGTCCTCTCTCTGAGTAATGTTGTTCGGTGTGGGATCCTTACCAGATAGGATTAACGGAGTACATCGAGAAAGCTCAAAGAATGGCAGCACGTGTTGTATTATCGAAAAACATGGGAGAGAGTGTCACGGACATGTTACAGCATTTGGGATAGACTTTATCAGCACAAACGATTTCCTCGTTGCGGCGGGATTCTCTCGCGAAATTTCGATCAACAACTTTGTCCTCCGAATGTGAAAATAATTTATGGATGCCGACCTACAGAAGGAGAGACGCTCATTATAACAAAATTACGGAAATCAGAGCTCACACGGGAAGCTATAGGTTTTTGTTTTTCCGCATACTACAGATGGTTCAAAAAAATGGCTTTGAGCACTATGGGACTTAACTTATGCGGCCATCAGTCCCCTAGAACTTAGAACTACTTAAACCTAACTAACCTAAGGACATCACACACATCCATGCCCGAGGCAGGATTCGAACCTGCGACCGTAGCGGTTCCAGACTGTAGCGCCTAGAACCGCTTGGCCACTCTGGCCGGCTGAAGGTGGCTCGATGAACCCTCTGCCAGGCACTTAAGTCTGATTTGCAGAGTAGCCGTGTTGATGTAGAGAAGAGTTGAGTCCTCGGGGGTTTTCAGCAGTGTCAAGGGTTTTCAAGAACGTCGTGTTAGTGCTCATCATACTGCGAATTGTTTTTTACGACCGCCAAACGTGTGGTAATCATCGCCGCAGGGAGAGGAGTGAGTTGTCGCCGTTCATGTCCCTTCCCCCTCCCCTTGTGGTCTGAACGGCGAAATGGTTTCCTCGGCCACCATAAGAAAACCGCGTCATTTCAAAGCTCTGTGTCGCGGCTCTGACCTCCATCGCGGAGGCGTCAAAAGAATGGGTCACACATGGGCAAGATGGGGTGCGACGACCTTCCCATAGTGCGGCACGTCCGCGGTGGCTTTGGGCAGAACACAAGGTACCGACTTGACAGAAAATCCTAGGAAGTTCTGGTCTTACGTTAAATCAGTAAGTGGCTCGAAACATCATGTCCAGACATTCCGGGATGATGATGGCATTGAAACAGAGGATGACAAGCGTAAAGCTGAAATACTAAACACCTTTTTCCAAAGCTGTTTCACAGAGAAAGATCGCACTGCAGTTCCTTCTCTAAATCCTCGCACAAACGAAAAAAAGGCTGACATCGAAATAAGTGTCCAAGGAATAGAAAAGCAACTGGAATCACTCAACAGAGGAAAGTCCACTGGACCTGACGGGATACCAATTCGATTCTACACAGAATACGCGAAAGAACTTGCCCCCCTTCTAACAGCCGTGTACCGCAAGTCTCTAGAGGAACAGAAGGTTCGAAATGATTGGAAAAGAGCACAGGTAGTCCCAGTCTTCAAGAAGGGTCGTCGAGCAGATGCGCAAAACTATAGACCTATATCTCTGACGTCGATCTGTTGTAGAATTTTAGAACATGTGTTTTGCTCGAGTATCATGTCGTTTTTGGAAACTCAGAATCTACTATGTAGGAATCAACATGGATTCCGGAAACAGCGATCGTGTGAGACCCAACTCGCTTTATTTGTTCATGAGACCCAGAAAATATTAGATACAGGCTCCCAGGTAGATGCTATTTTTCTTGACTTCCGGAAGGCGTTCGATACAGTTCCGCACTGTCGCCTGATAAACAAAGTAAGAGCCTACGGAATATCAGACCAGCTGTGTGGCTGGATTGAAGAGTTTTTAGCAGACAGAACACAGCATGTTGTTATCAACGGAAAGACGTCTACAGACATTAAAGTAACCTCTGGCGTGCCACAGGGGAGTGTTATGGGACCATTGCTTTTCACAATATATATAAATGACCTAGTAGATAGTGTCGGAAGTTCCATGCGGCTTTTCGCGGATGATGCTGTAGTATACAGAGAAGTTGCAGCATTAGAAAATTGTAGCGAAATGCAGGAAGATCTGCAGCGGATAGGCACTTGGTGCAGGGAGTGGCAACTGACCCTTAACATAGACAAATGTAATGTATTGCGAGTACATAGAAAGAAGGATCCTTTATTGTATGATTATATGATAGCGGAACAAACACTGGTAGCAGTTACTTCTGTAAAATATCTGGGAGTATGCGTGCGGAACGATTTGAAGTGGAATGATCATATAAAATTAATTGTTGGTAAGGCGGGTACCAGGTTGAGATTCATTGGGAGAGTCCTTAGAAAATGTGGTCCATCAACAAAGGTGGTGGCTTACAAAACCCTCGTTCGACCTATACTTGAGTATTGCTCATCAGTGTGGGATCCGTATCAGGTCGGGTTGACGGAGGAGATAGAGAAGATCCAAAGAAGAGCGGCGCGTTTCGTCACAGGGTTATTTGGTAACCGTGATAGCGTTACGGAGATGTTTAACAAACTCAAGTGGCAGACTCTGCAAGAGAGGCGCTCTGCATCGCGGTGTAGCTTGCTCGCCAGGTTTCGAGAGGGTGCATTTCTGGATGAGGTATCGAATATATTGCTTCCCCCTACTTATACCTCCCGAGGAGATCACAAATGTAAAATTAGAGAGATTAGAGAACGCACAGAGGCTTTCAGACAGTCGTTCTTCCCGCGAACCATACGCGAGTGGAACAGGAAAGGGAAGTAATGACAGTGGCACGTAAAGTGCCCTCCGCCACACACCGTTGGGTGGCTTGCGGAGTATAAATGTAGATGTAGATGTAGACTTGTGAAACTTGGTGCCGATGTGACGTCATTAATCCACCTTGCCAGTCACGTGACCTTTTGAGCTCGGTGCTCGAGGCATCGCAGAGCCCGAGGGTGACGTCACAGGGCGCCATGCTTTTGCACAAGTACACAGGAATGTTGTAGACACCTTCGAGCCAAGCTTCTGCGTCGCATTGTGGATAATTACGAGGTTATGAAAATTGACCCTTTAATTATCTTGCGCTGTTTAATTAAGTATGACCTCTAGAGTGACGTAATTAGAAACTTTAAGAATGGATTCGTACCGTAATTACAAAATGATTCATCCTTCGCTCAGCCGGTAACGACGCTCTAGAAGTAATGGAGGACATAAATCCCGCCTGGAACTGGGCGTCTGTCGCCGCTCGGCGGCCGCGGCGTTATGGATGTGAACGACGACTAACAGCCGTGACGGGGTTTAAGTGGCACGCGCTAAGAAGCGGCCAAGTGAACGCCGCTCGTAACTCAGGGGTCTGCTGCGCTGTCAGGCCGACATTTCTTCCCTCGCCTCTCGCTGAAAGTGGTGTACTCGTGCGGAAACGTCGATGTAGGGCAATCTGTTGTTCCAGCCCGCCACAAAATTTCGATATATTCTTTCGTACGTAGGTCGTTGAAGCGGAATATAAATTTCAGTGTTGGGAAGCATTTTTTAAGAGTATTTGTTTTGTACGTAGCCTAATATGGAAGCGGAAGTTGGGTAATAAGCGCAGATCAGACAAGAAAGAAATAGATTTTCAAATGTGATGCTACAAAAGAATGCTGAAGATTAACTACTTTGTAACATCAACATAGGTGTCGTTACATGATTAAAATAATGAGTGATGCAACTAATCAATTTAGCCCCAACAACCGCATGCCTGTAGAAGCAATATGGGTCTACACATTTCTTTTTTTCATTCTTATGTGCACGTCCCGTGCCCTTATTTCCATTTTCACCCTTCCTGAAAGTGTGTGGTCAAATGTGAATGATTTCAATGCAGTAGCAGACGAACCAGAGAATTGGTGGGTTTCTTAATCTATCAATCTAAACGGTGTCGGTAGAAGGCAGAGAGCAGGAACAGGAGGGCTTGGCCAAAGATGAGTAAAGCAAAACGTTTTCCTCGGGCGGTTCGGAGAGAGCTTCGCATGACGGTTACAGGTTGAGTTCTGAAGACAAGTAAGCGACCACACGTTCCCTGACAACGTCTGTGTCGAACAAAGGACAAAAGGTACTTGAATCTGTTAATAATAAATTGTTAATCGCAACGATTTCTTGTCCCAGCCATTTTCTGAATTACCGTTTAGGTTCTGTTACAGTTTTTGGTTCAGTTAATCAGCGTCATAACAGTGTGATTCCCGTTAGGCGCGACCACGTGGTCGATAGATTTAAAGGGCAGCCCAAGCCTTGAAAGTTACTGTCTGCCATTTTATTTTATTTGCGCGGGACATTTTAAATTATCAATAAAACTGTACCGAGCGTATATTCGGCAAGATGAATCGATTTGATTCAAAAATGGTTCAAATGGCTCTGAGCACTATGGGACTAAACATCTGTGGTCATCAGTCCCCTAGAACGTAGAACTACTTAAACCTAACTAACCTAAGGACATCACACACATCCATGACCGAGGCAGGATTCGAACCTGCGACCGTAGCAGTCGCGCGGTTCCGGACTGAGCGCCTAGAACCGCTAGACCACCGCGGCCGGCGATTTGATTCCAAAGATATGCGGTCACCAAAATCCTGCTCCATGCCAGCCAGGTGGTGCATACAATTCTTCACACTAATAAATGCTGTCGACATGTTGTTTGCCGTGTGAATTAGTGCATGTAAATGTCTGTGTTACAAACTTGAGCAGTGACCATGTGTTCCCAGATTTTCACACCTCACAGGACTACAGATTAAGGCCAAGATGGCTTGTTATTCTCGTATGAGAAAGCCATAGGATCATATAAATGTACCAGGAATGTCTTGTCCATCAATTAAATGCAAAAAGATTACGGTTAACTGCGAAATATTAGCCGAAAATAAATGTTTTATCATTTGAAGCTATTTCCGTGATCGTTAATTTATTTTCAGTACATCTGAAAATAGTGTGACATTTGTAGTATTGATGATTATGCTCCTAAAATCAAAAGTGCTTGGCTCAAGTTTAGCTAACGGTACGCAGCTTTCTCTGACTGCCCCACAGAATACCATTGCGTTATACGTTGCGACCTTAATAAATTCAGTCAGTGAAGGAATTGTTCCTAAAATTTAGGTGAGCCTAAACCTATATCAAATAACGGGCAAAACTACTCAGAGACGGTTACGTTGCCAAAGAAAAATAAGAGCGAATGTGGACAGGATATGACATCATAGCAGGCTGGAACAAAAGAAATAATAATAATCAAAAGAAGCTCTTACTAGTGAAAGTAAGTAACCCTCCATAGGCTGCCACTCAATGAACAGTAAAAAAACCAGAAGTAAGTTACAACTTTACAGGTACTGAATGGAATTTGAGAGAAAAGAGATATATTGAACGACTTAGAATTGTTCAGAGGCTTCCCTTAACGTAATAAAGATTAGCTTATAATTTTTCAAGGAGCATCTTGTGGAGAAAATGGTATTCCATGTAGTCTAAGATCTCGATTGAAACCGACTTTCCCTGACCCAGTTTCCTAATAAAATATATATTTTACACATAACATAGTATAAGTACACTCGTGTTCAGAAAAATCAGAACACCTTAACATCTAGAGACAAGACGTTCATATTTACAGGACATGTATGTTCTGCAGAAATGTGTAGCATTTCAACCATGTCGGTACGCGGGTTCAATGTCAACATCGATATCGCAGCCCAACACAACCTACGGTGGAGTGTACCTGCGGTTCTCGTTGTCGCTATAAGTGGAAGTTAATGGATCAGTGTGACTTGAGCAGAGGTATGCGCGAACTGTACCCTCAAATCAGTGAGCCTAAACCAGGGCACATTATTGACGTGAGAGAATGTGAAGCTTCCATCCAGGAAACTGCTGCTCTAATGGGACAAAGTGTCTCAGTAGTGCCGGCCGGTGTGGCTGAGCGGTTCTAGGCGCTTCAGTCTAGAACCGCGTGACTGCTACGGTCGCAGGTTCGAATCCTGCTTCGGGAATGGGTGTGTGTGATGTCCTTAGGTTAGTTAGATTTAACTAGGTCTACGTTGTAGGGGACTGCTGACCTCAGATGTTAAGTCCCATAGTGCTCAGAGCCATTTGTCTCAGTAGTGCAACGAGTGTGTGCAGAATGGTTTACCACAGGCCAGAGAACACGACCAAAATGGGTGAAGTCATCCCCCCCCCCCCCCCCCGAGAAGATTGACATCTCATACATTTGAATGGCATTGCAAGACAGATCTGCGTCCACCTCGGCTCTGGCGCTACAGTGGAACAGTGTAACACAACGTACACTATCCGGGGTCGCAGTACATCGGTGTTTATTACGGCATGTGTTACGTGCGCGGCGTCCACTTCTCCCCCTACCTTTGACGAATGTAGAGAAACGTGCTAGATGGCAGTGGTGTATGGAACGACGTCCCTGGGGACAGAAATGGCGCCAGATAGAGTTTTCGGACGAAGCAAGGTTCTGTTTATTTGAAAATTATGGCCACAATTTGGTTCCACTCACACAGGGGGAGCAGCAATACAGACTCCATTCGCACAAGACATACAGCGCCAATTCAAGGCCTTATGGTGTGGGGTGCTACTGTGTACAACCGCAAATCACGGTTGGTGCGTATCCAGGGCACTGCGACCGGTGTGACTTCCGTTAATTTTCAGCATGACAATGCACGATCACATAATGCTGCACGAACACGTGCCTTCTTTGTGTCACAGAATGTCAATCTTTCGCCCTGGTCCACCAGATCACCAGACTTGTCGCTACTCGAAAATGCTTGAGATATGGTGTAACGACGTGTGCTACTCTTTGACCCATTGCCAACCACCACAGAGAACTTTGGAACGTGAAGAATGCAGCATGAGCGGCTATACCATAGGACCCTTACACGCGTTAATGCCCATGGCGGACCCTGTGCCTAGTAGGCAACAGGACACATGCTGAACCGAGGTGACTGAAATGCTAATCATTTCAGCAGAACACACTAATGTACATGTCCTGTGAATATGAACGTCCTGTCTCTATTTGTCGAAGGTTTCTGTTTTTTTCCTGAACATGAGTGTATGTGCGGAAAAGGTAATGTCCCGACTGACTGACTCACTGATTCATCATCGCCCAGCCCAAATCGCTAAAGTCTGAAATCTGAAATTCATTTCAGAATTTTTGAAAATTTAATTCCTACGTGTGTGAAATCTTTTTTGAATAAGAAAACCATTATTAAAGAATTACTAAAGTATTTTTATACCTACATCTATGAAATTTGGTATTTGATGACTCGGTTAGAAATTTAAAAAAATACATGTTTTAGTGTTCTTCAAAGTTCAACTGCTAAGGGGGTGAAGTAGGCCACGAAATGTTTTATGAAAATATTTTATTATGATAGCATTTTTTGAAGCTAAATCTATGAAAATTTGTATTTGGCTTCTCTGTTAGAGATAAAAAAATACGTGTTTCAATGTTTTTTGCAAATTCAAAGCCTTAGGGGGTGGAACAGAAGATGAATTGTACTAAGAAAATATTTCTTTGTATTAAAAACTTTTAAAGCTAAATCTATGAAACTTAGTGATTCACTTATCTGTTGGATGTATTGAAATATGTGTGAATGGATGAAAGCTTCTATGGAAATGTCAGTACAAGAACGCAAAAGGCATGACTAACAAAAACCATGAACACCAGATACTGTAATAACCTTTTGGCCAGAAGTACATTGGGAAAATACCATGCTTCTATGACCTTAATCAGAGGAAAGTTTAGAAGGTATTACAGTTTGTGAACAATATAAAAATTTAATTAAAGGAAAAGAAAAAAAATATCAGTGCAGACCATAAAGTCTACGCGAGTGAAGCAGCGGGTGCTAAGCTAGTATGCAGTATGTACAAAAAAAGAAGAGTGAGTGATAAGAATGGAACACCAAGAATGGAATCAGCAGTCTAATGAGTACAGAATGTGGATTGAGGAGGAGTACCATAAATGAGATTATCTATACACTTGTCAAAATTGGCGACCACGAAGTACACGAAGTTGTGTTACCTCTGAAGGCAAATAATACGATACGGATGATGCAAGGAGGAGATGTAGAGCGGGCCATCAGAGGAAAACAGGGAATTTGCGGCCAAAAGAAGTCTACTAGTTTCTTCCCGTTTGTTTTCCAAAACTGTACCTGTCGGTCCTTGTGCGGCAACTAGCAAACTACGGTGGTCACGGGCAAGCACAAGCAGCTATTACTTCCCTACTTGTTTCATACACTAACAAACAGGCTCGAAGCAGTGTCTGCACGTTGAGAAGTTAAGCATAGTAGCGATATTGTGGTTGTTTACACTATATTTAGGCACGAATCATAGTGTAAGTGTGATAGGTTCCATCATTGTTTCTATAATCTTTTCTTATGGGTCGTTTTCATATTAACTGAAAGACAATTTTCCTGTTTGTTTCTATAGATCTGAGGATGGTTGCGTATCACCCGAAACCGGTAATCATCTGTCACTAAATAACATTGCTTTCAAGGGTATTCAAATTTATTATGTAACTAGATTTTCCCGCTCTCACGTTCCTATGGCGCAGTTTAGTGAAATGGTACAGGAAGGAAAGAGAAAGCACACGTTTCCACTACGTATGGGAGTGAGACATACGCCTAATCTTCTTCTCCCACTGTCTCTGTTCATCTTCTCTCCCCCTCCTTCATCATCTCTCAGTCCATCACCTCCTCCTCCATCTCTCTCTGCATTTCCTCTTGTCGCTCTCATTCTCTCTCTCTTCGATCATCATCTCCTCCCCCTATCTCTGTCCATCTTCTCTTTCCCCCCTATCTCCGTCTCTTCCTACCCACTCTCTCTCTCATCCCGACTTTGTCCATCACCTCCCCCCAAATTCTATGCCCTCTGCTTCTCGCCCTCTCTCCATTTCCTCCTCCCCTCCTTCTCCCTATCTATTTGTCCGCCACCTCCTCCCCTCTATTGTATGTTTATCTTCGTCTCTCCCTTTCTCTCCATCTCGTCGTGCCCCCTCTCTCTATTGATTTGCTTTCCACTTTCTATATCCATTCCCTCCCATTCCTTTGTCCATCCCTTCTTCCTCGCTCTCTCCGACGTTTACTTTATTGTTGTTGCAGGACCAGTTTCTATAGTAGTAGTAGTATAAGCGAGCACACACACACACACACACACACACACACACACACACACACACACACACACACACACACACACCCTCAATAACGTGTACATGCTGCTTAAACAGGTGGATCACATATATTTTAATAAAGATGTAATTAATGGGATGTAGTTTCACACTCCATTTTCACAATAAATTATGGCATCCTTTTTATAGGATTCATTTGCTTCGTTCCTCAGAATACTTCTTGCCAGGACTTATATATCTCATGTGACGCTACAGTAGGTATACAAAAACAAGAGAGTAGTTCAATGCAACGTTCTGTCAAAATTTCAGAGTAATCAAGAAGTTTCGAATATTTAGAATTTTAACAATCGAACGTTTACATTTTTATTTTTATAGATAATACAGTTCGCTGCGTATCCCATGCATGAGGATGTCAGATCTTGGACATATTTCGTTGTTGTACAGGGCAATAGTGTCATCAGAGAAAATGCTTTTCTATTTGGCACGTAAATTACACAAAACCCATTTACTGCTTTTCGTCAAATGAGAGGGTACTCGGTTTCCTTTTATCCTTGTATGAGAGTACGTTAAGTTACCATTGGAAGCGCACTATTCGCCGACTCCGCAACGTATGTTGCTCCGGCCGGCCTCTCGATAGCTCGTCTCGTCACACGGGCAACGCAAAATACTCATAAAACTGCCCCACAAACTATTTAATGCACATTAAGACAAGCGAGCCAACTTGTATTATCTGCACCCATAGTGGATGATTAAGTTAGGTTGCCTATCTAACGGTGTTTGAATTACGTTCGGGGCCTGTTCTATTCTTTCTGGCCTCTGTGACAGCACTGTAAGTAGATGGACAGGCTAGCTCACTTCTCACAAACTGCGACTTCGTCGCTGGTTAATCGGAACCCTTCGCCAGCTCTAGCTGCGGCAACTGAGACAGGAATGCGAGCAATCGGGAAGCGGCAGTGGAACTTGGCAGTGTGTTTCCCAGCTGCAGGTCGCAGGCCAACAAGAAACTAATTTGCGCTTCCAGAACGGTAAACGACACGCTTTATATCAGAGGCTCTCGCTGCGCGTCTGTACCTTCGAACGTACGAGCACTCAGTTCGAGGTCTTTTCTGCTGGAAACTGACTACACGGATCGAACATTAATTGTTGGCTGCATCGTAAAGCCGTGAGAAATGAGACTTCACCGATGCGACAACACACTGTGACCACTGCCCGACGCGAAACGCCATTACGGGCACGTGACATGGTTAAGAAAAAGTATGAGGGGGCAGTCAAATGAAAGCGATACATATACATACAGGGTGTTTGTTTTAACTTGAGACGACGTATCGTACGAAATGAATATTATAAGTGAAAAGTTGATGTCAGTAAAAAGCTGTCTGTGTTACAACTGCCCACCTCCTACCTAACCTTCCTGCATCGGCGGGCTCAACTTCATATTTTAAAATTGGGGAACCACCCCGTATTTTTATTGCTCATTCGATTTATACGCCAAAAAAATACACACGGTTCACTCAAACCATTGTTCACCATTCGTGGTAGATGGCGCTGTAATCGACAAACATCAAGTGTGCCTGTTTCTGCAACTGAGTGTCGACACATGTGACTCTACTTTTTATTTACGACATAAGTGTAAACCTGTCTGTTCTAACGATTGATACTGATATTCAACCGCTAACTAGTGTTGCAAACGTGATTGTATAGTGCACGTAATATGGCTAGACATTGACATTTCTGGCAACTAAACTACTTATATCGTAAGGTAGTTTTCTCTTATCAACGGAGATGACTGCGGTGAGACGCAAGACAGTTCAAATGCTCGATTTCGGTGGCTGCCCTCGAGCACCGCCATCAGGGTGACTCATTTTGGTGTGTGTTTCCATGCAACCTTCGCAATTGGCTCTGAGCGCTATGGGACTTAACTTCTGAGGTCTTCAGTCCCCTAGATTTAGAACTACTTAAACCTAAGGACATCACCCACATCCATGCTCAAGGCAGGATTCGAACCTGGGAGCGTAGCGGTCACACGGTTCCATACTGTGGCGGCTAGAACCGCACGGCCACCCTAGCCGGCCCTTCGCAATTCTTGCACTGGCCCCTACGCGGCTACCGGCCAAATACTAACCATAGCCATTGCAATAAGGTTAAGTGTTCAGCAAGCTGCGGCTGGTCGCGGCGGAGATTCGAGTCCTCCCTCGGGCATGGGTGTGTGTGTTTGTCCATAGGATAATTTAGGTTAAATAGTATGTAAGCTTAGGGACTGCTGACCTTAGCAGTTAAGTGCCTTAAGATTTCACACACATTTTTTTGTTCAGCAAGCGACAGTGACAAGCGCACCTACCATGGATACTCATCGAAATCGAGCACCCCATTAACGAGAGGCAAGGGGATTCACCGAAATCAAACACCCTAGTGGTGATAGTTGACGGGACTTACAGATATCAAGCAACCCGATGGGAACAGAAAATTTATTACGCCCACATCGTCCATCCTGGACCACGCTAAACGTAGTTTCTAACCAGACATTCAAAGGCCTAACCATATCGTACTAAACAATGAAATTTGCAACGATAAAGTAAATTCCGAACGTAAATATCAATCGTTTCAACACAAAGGCTTACATTTATATCGTAAATCAAATATAGGGTCAAATGAGTCTCCTGTTAGCCGCGCACTTGCTATTTGTCGAATACAGCGCCGTCTATCGCGAATTAAAAACAGTGGTCTAAATAAACTGTATGTAGTTTTTGTGTGTAGAACCTGAATATGCAATAAAAGTGTGTGTATGGGGGGAGGGGGGGTGGGGATCCCATTTGAAAATACAAAGTAGACACCTCCGATGCAGGAGGCATGGTTGGGAAGTGGTCAGGTGTAGCACACAGACAGATGTACGCTTAACTAATATTAACTTTTCAGCTATAACATTTTCTTCGTACGATGCATCGTTTTCGAGATATGTAGTTGTCTCACGATTTAACAAAGACCCTGTTTAGCCTGGCGCAGATGCTGGTAACGCAGACAGTTCTGTGTATAAAAGTGTCCTGTATTGAGAATCAGAAATGAACAGCACGAATGTTCACCGCTGCGCCTTTTACCTGCGAGACGTGCTGGACGTGAGATCAGCGAGTCGTTTGCGCGTCCGATTTCACTATCGAGGCAGGGAAAGAGAAACAGCGAGGCTCAGTGTGGTGTTTGACTGCGGGAAGGAGTGTCAGGAAGTGAAATTCAAGCCGGTATGTCCGCTCTGCACGTCGAACACGCTGCGTCACGTTCGCGTGTGTTTGTGTGGAATAAACGGTTTCGAGAAGGTCGGGTGTCACTGAAAAACAGCAATCGGCCGGGGCACACTCATTGTGTCATTTCCCCCTCTGTCACTGCTGTGCTGGATGCTGCGTCAGAAAAGAGCGACGCCGGATGGTGGAAGACATTTGGCTCAAGTCAAACGTAGAATTCGAATATGAAATAAAAATCGGTGGTTGCCGTTTGCTCATGCCGTTATGACAGAGCGTCTGAAGTTTGAAAAATTGTACGCAGTGGGTTCCCCTCAGCCTGACGGAGGAGCAGAAGTTGAAGAGAACGTCGACCTTACCGCAGCAGCTGGAACGGTATCACGATGAAGAATAGCATTTCCTGTCCTTTACTCACACGGGAGCTCAAACACGGCGCTATCAGTTTGAGCCGAAGAGCAAGCGTCGGAGCAAACAAAGGAAGTAAGTGGATTCATCACCACCAAAGAGATCGAAAGCTGTGGAGGCCAGAACCGGGTAAGGTTGATGAACTACTTCTTTGACTGAAAGGGCTGTCCGCCTCCGGTAGATGAGTGGTCAGCGCGACAGAATGTCAACCCTAAGGGCCCGGGTTCGATTCCCGGCTACGTCGGAGATTTTCTCCGCTCAGGGACTGGGTGTTGTGTTGTCCCAATCATCGACACGCAAGTCACCGAAGTGGCGTCAAATCGAAAGACTTGCATCCGGTGAACGGTCTACCCGACTGGAGACCCAGTTACACGACTGAAAGGGCCCACTGGTCATTGACTTCCTGGAACACGGCTTCACAAGTAATGCGTGGCGGTACCTGGACATTGGAAAATCTGAAGTGCACTATCAAGTCGAAACGCCCAGGGATGTGGACGGACGGCATCATTCTACTGCAGGACAACGCGCACCAACAAGCTGCCAGGGGTGTTTCCACTACGCTGTACAAGTTTCGCAGGAGAGCACTTACACATCATCCATACATACCCCATCTCTCCCCATGCGATCTCCATTCTTTTGGGTCCCTGAAAAATGACATTTCTGGCTGTTGATTTGCTTCCGAAGTAGAGGTCCATGCATGGACACATTCGTGGTTCCATACACTACCACAAGCATTTTTTACTCGAAAGCATTGACAATCTTGACTCACAGTGGAGTAAATGTATTAAAAATTGTGACGATTAATATTGAAGTAATAAAAAGTTCACTTACATTTTTCGATATTTCTCGTTTCATTTGACTGTACCTTATATATAAGCGGTATAGAGACAGATTGGAAATCATCCGAACGTCAAAAGGGACATAAGTGAATTTTATGTACGCTCACGGAAAAAAATCAAAACACCAAGGAGTTGTGCGACATAAACGAAAGTTGGTAGACCAGTTTCTACAAATGAAAGATGATCTCTATTCAAATTTCGCGACAGGGGAATAAAAGTTACTATGGCAGTGCCTCTATGAGGATGCAAATGAAGTTTATTTGAAATACGCACTGTGAAGGTCTTGGGTGTTTGTTAACTTTGAGACGACGTAGTGAGTCGATATTAAGGCGACAAAGACGCTATTATCAACACCTCGCCGAGTTTGAACGAGGTTATGTATTAGGGCTACGAGAAGCTGTATGTTCATTGTGCGATATTGCAGAAACACTTACAAGGAGACGGCACGACCGTGGGGTCGGGGATTTGTCCGAAATTTTATTTGGTGAGGAAGGACCCCTAACACCTCACGTGGTTAAAATATTAGGACGCACTGCCCGGAAAATTTGATCCAGAGTTTCTTAGGTGCCGTATGAGTATAAAATGTTAGTGCATTGCCGAGGCGCCGTCTGCCCTAGATGTTTAGGGCTCGGACACTTACGCCAAAGAACTCGGGTCCGATTCCTCCTCCGGCACTTTTTTTTCCTTCCGTTTCATTTTCTTTTGTTATTCCAGCAATTATTGAGAAAGTTTCCCAAACCTACATTATCTTTAACAAATTAGTTACATTACTGAATAAAAATTATTTTCTTTTTGTCCAACAACATAATTCATGGTAGTGGGTTTTCCATTTTTCATTGTAAAGTATATGAGGAGAAACATTGGGTTTTTAATGAGAATAACAAAGTCGATTTGGAAACATTCAATTTTTATACATATAATAATTATAAACAAGAACCGCAGCGGTAATTATCGTAAAAACAAACAAAGCAATAGTTTATGCGACGTCTTGCGCAACATATGAAAACGGATTTTTCACAGTCACTGAGCGTTTGCAATAAATCTGTACAAAAACATGCCCCATTAACATTTACGAAAAAGGTTTTGAGTTTCTGATAATTCTGAGGCAAACCAGGAATATTGAATCATGTCTCGGAATATTGGCGACGATAATTGATGGTGGATTATAGAATGAATTTTTACACAATCTTCCCGGGAATTAATTTCACGATTCTCCTGTAACAATGCGCTGCAATTTTGCAAGCAACAGAAGAAAAAAAAAATGTGCTGGAGGAGAAATCGATCCCGAGACCTCTGGCGGCTCGGCAATGGACTAACATTTTATACTCATACGGCACCTAAGAAACTTTGAATCGATTTTTCTCGGGATTTTCCGAGTAGTGCGTCCTAATATTTTGACCACGTGAGGTGTTAGGAGTCCTCTTTCACTACACAAAATTGCGGACAAATCCCCGTCCCCACGGTCGTGCCGTCTTCTTGTTAGTACAGGGTGTTTCAAAAATGACCGGTATATTTGAAACGGCAATAAAAACTAAACGAGCAGCGATAGAAATACACCGTTTGTTGCAATATGCTTGGGACAACAGTACATTTTCAGGCGGACAAACTTTCGAAATTACAGTAGTTACAATTTTCAACAACAGATGGCGCTGCAAGTGATGTGAAAGATATAGAAGACAACGCAGTCTGTGGGTGCGCCATTCTGTACGTCGTCTTTCTGCTGTAAGCGTGTGCTGTTCACAACGTGCAAGTGTGCTGTAGACAACATGGTTTATTCCTTAGAACAGAGGATTTTTCTGGTGTTGGAATTCCACCGCCTAGAACACAGTGTTGTCGCAACAAGACGAAGTATTCAACGGAGGTTTAATGTAACCAAAGGACCGAAAAGCGATACAATAAAGGATCTGTTTGAAAAATTTCAACGGACTGGGAACGTGACGGATGAACATGCTGGAAAGGTAGGGCGACCGCGTACGGCAACCACAGAGGGCAACGCGCAGCTAGTGCAGCAGGTGATCCGACAGCGGCCTCGGGTTTCCGTTCGCCGTGTTGCAGCTGCGGTCCAAATGACGCCAACGTCCACGTAACGTCTCATGCGTCAGAGTTTACACCTCTATCCATACAAAATTCAAACGCGGCAACCCCTCAGCGCCGCTACCATTGCTGCACGAGAGACATTAGCTAACGATATAGTGCACAGGATTGATGACGGCGATATGCATGTGGGCAGCATTTGGTTTACTGACGAAGCTTATTTTTAACTGGACGGCTTCGTCAATAAACAGAACTGGTGCATATGGGGAACCGAAAAGCCCCATGTTGCAGTCCCATCGTCCCTGCATCCTCAAAAAGTACTGGTCTGGGCCGCCACTTCTTCCAAAGGAATCATTGGCCCATTTTTCAGATCCGAAACGATTACTGCATCACGCTATCTGGACATTCTTGGTGAATTTGTGGCGGTACAAACTGCCTTAGACGACACTGAGAACACCTCGTGGTTTATGCAAGATGGTGCCCGGCCACATCGCACGGCCGACGTCCTTAATTTCCTGAATGAATATTTCGATGATCGTGTGATTGCTTTGGGCTATCCGAAACATACAGGAGGCGGCGTGGATTGGCCTCCCTATTCGCCAGACATGAACCCCTGTGACTTCTTTCTGTGGGGACACTTGAAAGACCAGGTGTACCGCCAGAATCCAGAAACAATTGAACAGCTGAAGCAGTACATCTCATCTGCATGTGAAGCCATTCCGCCAGACACGTTGTCAAAGGTTTCGGGTAATTTCATTCAGAGACTACGCCATATTATTGCTACGCATGGTGGATATGTGGAAAATATCGTACTATAGAGTTTCCCAGACCGCAGCGCCATCTGTTGTTGAAAATTGTAACTACTGTAATTTCGAAAGTTTGTCTGCCTGAAAATGTACTGTTGTCCCAAGCATATTGCAACAAACGGTGTATTTCTATCGCTGCTCGTTTAGTTTTTATTGCCGTTTCAAATATACCGGTCATTTTTGAAACACCCTGTAGGAAGGTAGGTAACCACTGCTGGCAGTGGTGGCCACCAGAATGTACGGCCTCAAGAACACCTGGCTCCGCACGGCCACCTGGCACTACCGAGAGGGAACACCATAGTGTTCGGCGTATGACTCTAGGGTATCGCACTGCATCTGCAGCAGAAATTTCAGCAGCAGTTGGCACCACAGTGACACAACGAACTGTTAAAAATCGGTTGCTACAGCTCCGAGCCGGCCCCCCTCTAGCGTGTATTCCACTTACCCCAAAAAACCTCCATTTGCTGCTTCAATGGTATCAAGCGGCAGCTCTTTGGAGAGCAAGGTGGAGGACTGTTGCGTTTTCTGGTGTAAGCTGGTTGTGCCTCGGTGCCAGTGATGACCGTGTGTTGGTTACAAGGAGGCCAGTTGAGGACCTGCCAGCAACCTGTGTGCTTGCCAGACACACTGCACATCAGCCTGGAGTTATGATTTTGGGTGTGATTTCGTATGACAGCAGGAGCGCTCTCGTCGTTATCGCCGCAACTTGACTGTAGACTTGTACGTCGTTCTGATGGTTCGACCTGTTGTGCTGCCTTTCATGAACAGCATTTCAGGCGATGTTTTCCAACAGGATAAAGCTCGCCCACGTACTGCTGTCTGCTATCGAGTACACACGGGACATCATCGGACGGCAACTCCAGCGTCAGCGACAAGCGGCATTCACCGTCCCTGTATTGACCGACCAAATGCAACAGATATGGAACTTCATCCCACAAACTGACATCTGGCACCTGTACAACGCATACACGTTTGGATCCTTGCTTTCAATATTCTGGTGGTTACAGCAGCAGTTAACATTTTCGGTGTCTTATCTCGCACTTACATCAACCTCCGATCTTGCAGTGATAATCTCGTAAATACTCAGCTACACAAATGTATTCCTGAAATTTCGTTACTCTGCTACATTAACGACAGTGTAAAGAAAGATAGTTTGCTACTTACTGTAAAGACTACAACGCTAAGTTGCTGACCTGCCATTGTAGCCCGAGCTGCTGGAGCTGGCAGTCGCGTGCGTGTGAGGTGTGCTTGCTTGTGTGAATGTGCCATCCGGGTGGCCGAGAGGTTCTAGGCGCTACAGTCTGGAACGGCGCGACTGCTATGGTCGCAGGTTCGAATCCTGCCTCGGGTATGGATGTGTGTGATGTCCTTAGGTTAGTTAGGTTTAAGCAGTTCTAAGTTCTAGGGGGCTGATGACCTTAGAAATTAAGTCCCATAGTGCTCAGAGCCATTTGAACCATTTGTGTGAATGAATGTTGTGTGTTACTCCGACGAAGGCTGTGGCCGAAAGCTTATGTGTAAATGTCTTTAATTGTGAATGTCTGCAACTTAGCGTGTTATCTTTACGTTAAGTAGCAACCTCTCTTTTCCTACATTGTTGTTATTCCTACCTGGAGTTTCCATTATTTGATTACTCTACATTTATTATTTTTTGGTGTTGCGATTTTTGCTGTCAGTTTATGTTGTGTGTGTTCTTTCCGCTATTTCGGAAAGAACAGCTGCTACATATATTGTTAAGTTAACGACGAGCAATTTATCACTACAATGGAGAAGCACTTCACACTCTGTTTGGAATACGCGAATGGTCGCCAGTAGTGAAGATAACGGTCAGTAATAGCGGATACATTGAGAATTTGGGATTTTCGGGATGAATGCTACTGTCATGACCATTGTGTCTAGTTGGTGCAGAGGTCAGCGCATCTGCCTAAAGTCGGCTTTTGGCCGTGGTCGCATGCGAACTGGCTCCGGAGCTATTTACTTCCGCCCGCGGTATTTGTGTCGCGTAACGTCCATTACTGTTCTACCTCGTGGAACACTGTTACCACCGACTGACACTTTTAATTCCAAACCAAAAATGCATTCGTTCACGAAGAGCTACATCTCGAACCACGAGAAGTGACAGGTATTCACTGATCTATAACTGGCAGTATCGTCTGTGTTAACATGACGATGGAGGAACCATGTGCTGACGTATTTCGACAACACGCACACGGACTCAGGTTTAAGCATTTTGACGGGCATACTGGGGAGGTGTCGGTAGACCACGCTGGTTTCGGTCTTCAAGCAATTCGGGTCTTTGAGCTCCCTTTTGAAGCGCCACAAGACGTGGTCATCGAAGCCTTCCGACACTGCAGCAATGGTGTGGGCCACAGCGCGGAAAAATGGCAGACGTTCACGACATACCGTATGTTGAATGGTTTTCGCCAGATCAGAACTGTCCAAACATGTACCACTGATAGGCGGTGTGCGAGCTATCGTTACGTACGATGGCCAGCTGCGGACGTGTGCCGGATGTGGACAAGAGAACCATTTCTGGTCAGATTGTCTCCGTCACCCTTTTTTACAGATCCCTAGCAGTGACGCAGCTTCTAAAGCGATTGTCACTTATTTACCAGACAGCTCCGCCACAGCCGTGAGCAGCCCCAGTGCGTCACTTGAGGAAGCGCCTCTTCTCCCGCCAGCACTCCCCACTGGGAATGTCGGTGAGGCCGAGGCCTCACCGCCACCACCTGCTTCGACGGCTACGAGACCACCAACTCTCCAGAGTTTAATGACCAGCGTGCCTGCTGCGATGCACACTGATGTGAGTGCAGTGCCTACCTCTGATTTCTTTCAGATGTGAGCGACCTCGGACACTGAACGTCCACATTCTGACACAGAACAGCTCCTCCGAAAACAGCAGTCGACCCGAAAGCGGAAGAAGCGAAGTCGAACACTCTCTGACGACACATTTCTTCTTGTGCATCACAGGCAGTGGACTGGATACCAGACAGTGATCTCCATTTGAGCGCCCTGACTACACGAGTGGCCATTCCTGATGTCCCATCTGAGGAGCATTCTTTCCTCCATCTTTGATCCCATCTGACAAAGATGGATCCCGTGGAGGGAGGTTCGTTGGATCCCACTACGGCAGCATCACCACACCTACCCCTCAACTAGTGCGACAGTTACCTGCCATCTGTTCCGATTTCCTGGTCTGACGATGTTGACAATGAAGCAGGTAAAGATGGCGACTCACCTGTCAAGCAGTGCCCCACAGAGGTGCCGGACCCACCTTCGACCCAGTCATTGTGGCTACAGTGGCTGCACCTCATGTGTTATGCCAGTCAGGCATCTCTGCCTGATCCTCTGTGCCAATACTGCTACCATTCAGGCTCCACATAAACTGGAAATGTTCCAAGAGACCATTTACGCTGATGATGTAGACATTCCCTTCCTCCAAGAGGTGATCATCGCTGATTTCTATGCCCCACTGGCTACATGGCACACATCTTCCATGACTCTCCATGCTGGAAACCCCAAGAAGATCTAGTGTACTTTCCTAATGGTAGAGTATGGCCCTTACACTGTTCAGCGTCGGCATCCTCAATGTATGCGCCATCTGGCTCCAGTCGATATCGTGACCGACACAACTTCTTTGCGGTGGAGGTAGCGCCGCTTTTTGAGGGTCCCCTGGATGAAAGTGTCATCAGTGGCGATTTCAACATCACACAAGGGCCTACTGACCAACTTCCACGAAATTCCCCATGCGTGACTCTCTCTCTCATCATCGACTGACTTCAGCCTGTCGAGACCTGGACGAAGGGTCATGGCAGCCACGCAGGTTGCGCACACTATATGGCGCACTCGTCCAATCGCCTCGACCAGTATATCTCACATGTTATCTTTCTGGCGACACTTGGCATGCCGAAGTTTGGCCTCTGGCATTCTCCAAACATGCAGTCTACATCTGCGATGTCGTCCTCGTCCGCCAACAGGTGTAGCACAGTCGCGGACTGTGGAAATTAAACGTTTCCCACCTGCCTGTCCCTGATTGCCGACGGATCGTTGAGGATTCGTGGGTCCTCTGTCGTCGACGTCGCCCAGCCTACACATCCACCTTATCCTGGTGGCTATCCTGTTCAAAACCAGCTCCACACAGGGCACTGTTGGGATATGGCAAAGACTTCAAAGCTTATCAAGCGAGCACTATAGACCTTTATTATGCGATGCTAAATGACTGCACTTCAATGGCATTCTCTCTTTTCCGACAGATGATAGCGAATCGTGCTAAAGCGCAGATCACTTCACTCATGCGACGACGCTTGGAAGCGACCATTGTCACGTTCTGCATCTGTGATTATGTACCTCACGAAACGCTATCGATGTACCACCTCCTTACAGAGAGCCGACGTTGTCATCGAGCTCCCATACATGACCTCACTGATGAAGAAAGACGGCGATACAGTACGCGATGCGCCATTGCTCACGCTTTCCACTCTCATTTCAGCCGGCTGTATGCTGCCGCCTCACATCAGCCGACCGAGGAGGTAGCGGCACTCACTGTCGACACTGTGCCGGAGGACATGGCTTAAGAACTTCAGGAAAACATGACCCTGTCAAGGTGCGAGCTGCCAATAAGTCCCCTGGACATGACGCCTTTCCCCTCGAATTTTACATTTGTTTTAGCTATCTGTTTAGCTATCTACTTGGACGTCCACTGCCGTGAACTGATGTCACCCACGACGACGATCCCAGCCAGTTTCCTTGATGGTGCCATCACCCTGGACCTATGATTACCGGCCCATTGCTCTACTCAACAGTGAGATGGAAATTTTTTTCCATTTGTTGACCTCGCGACTCAAAAAGGCAGCAAGATACGTCACGTCCCTTGATCATACTTCGCTGAGCAGTGACAACAATATCCAAACGTTACCATTACAGGGACATGATCGCACTCGCGAGGTCGCAACATTTGCCTGGTGCATTGGCATCGTCTGACTTCAGTCAGGCGTTGAACTGTGTCGACCATACCCCCCTTCTTGAAATCGGTCCTCCAGCATATATAGTAACAGTGGTAATGCGCCTCTTGAGCGACTTCAAGAATGTAAAGGTCGCCTCACCGCGCCTCTAGCAGGCGATGCCTGCTTTCCACGATACTGTATGCTTTGGCATTAAAGCCCCTACTCCAGGGTCTTCGCCAACCCCTGGTGGGCCTGACATTGCATGAACACCGCTTCTGCTTTACGGCCTATGCTGTCGATCTTGTCCTCTACCTAAGCAATAAGGACGATGTTCTATCTACACAATGAAGACTATGTTCGCGCGGCTCTGACTTGGATGGCGACGTACTCCGGAGGCATCGGGTAGTTCTCTTAAAATTTCCAAATCGATGGTTCTGCTCACTGGAAGGTATGTCGCTCCTCTAAGTAAGGCCACCAGCGTCCTCTGTTTGGGCACTGATTTTATGAATGTCATTCAGCGGAAACGTCTCCTCTAAACGATCAGAGCTGACCTTATGGACCACCAGCTTGGATCCCTCGACATTGTACAGCGTCGCAAAATGTGTCTACCACGCCTGTCGCATCCTCCATGTGGCAAGCGTTCCAGGTACCGATTACCCTCGCCCGTCGTTGTGTTGATTGCGATGGGATCCTTTGTCTGTACTAGAACGTTATTTAAGGTTCAATATTCCTCCCTCGCCCTCCCACGAGAGCGTGGTGAAGTGGGCTTATTCCACGTGGCAGACAGAGTTATGGCACTTTCTGTTAGCTCCCAACTGAAAGTCTGGGGCCGTTACCCGACGATACCGAATGGTCTGCTTTTGCATGAATATGCGCCAGTCTCCATGTCAGCCCCAGTCATGTTATCAGACATTCGACCGCCTTTTATCACTTTCGGCATTTATTTCAGGAATGAAGTTACATCCTCCTCTCCGTGCCCCTTTCACGCACATTTTCGACAAAGACTGTACGCGACACATTACAAATGTCTCGATCCTCCAATCCTGTCGAACACGAGATCATATGGCGTCATGTGTGGAAAGCGGTGATTGCAGGCTTCCTCGACACCAGCATGCAGCAAGCCTGATATATCACCTTCAATGCCAAACAAATCAACCAGTTTCGTTTGCACCGCACCCGCCTCGCTGACACATCCATCTGTGTTCGCTGCGGTGTAGACGACACAGACGCTCACCGATTCCCATGTGGACTGACGTCTGGAGGCTCGCACAGCGTACCTTGGCTTTCCTTACCCGACAGACACCTGCTCAGATCACTTTCCAGACGCTTGTATTCCCAGATGTGATTCATTACCCCCACAACAAAAAGTAACGCCGTAATTGGATACACGACCATACGGTCCGCTGCTTTTTTGGCCCAGACGAGATATCAGAAATAGGTTATTAGACATACCTTCACGATAGCAATTTGCACTTTTTCGTAAGCCAAAGCAGCTCTTTTCCAAATTTCCATGGAGCACCTTTCATGATCCTTCTTCCAGATGAAACGTCCAAGCCATGAGATACTGATGCTTATTTGGCTGACATTATGCTCTGAATGCATTACAAACGGAATCTACATCAAAATTTCGAGAAGACACGATTGGATGTTCCGTCAATCCGAAGGCGCTAGCGACTCCTGGAATTCTGGTACATAGAACAATTAAAAAAATAAATATAAATAAATAAGAAACGGAAAGGTACAAAAAAATAATAAAAACCAAAAATGAAATAAAATATGCTAAAGAAAAGAAAAAAAGCCTCTACACAACTACTTCCATTTTCATTGCTGCTTTATATGTTATTCCCCTTACTTCCCTTTCTACATCCTTTTAGCAAATAGGTTAATTGTTTTGGGATAGGCGTAGACAGGCGCCAACGCCTGAATATGTGCAGTTTCTATTCTCGTAAGAACTTAAGTGGCAGTGGTGGCAAGCCCTATTTTTTTTTTTAGACCCGAGTTCGAACCAAGCCACGGCAAAAAATTTCAACTTACACCATCGATTTAAATCAATGTGCACTAGCAGCTAGTGTCATTAATTCTTTGTGTCTTGGTAGGTGTGTGTGTGTGTTAAGCAACTATGGGACGAAACTACTGAGGTCATCGGTCCTAAGACTTACACACTAATTCGGGAGGACGACGGTTCAATCCCGCGTCCGCCCATCCTGATTTAGATTTTCCGTGATTTCCCTACATCGCTCCTGGCAAATGCCGGGATGGTTCCTTTGAAAGGGCACAGCCGACTTCCTTCCTTAATCAGATGAGACCGATGACATCGCTGTCTGGTCTCCTCCGCCAAACAACAACCCTTACACAATACTTATTCTAACTTAAACTAACTTCCGCTAAGGAGATAAGGAGAACACACATGCCCACGCCCAAGGGAGGTCTCGAACCTACGACGGGGGGGGGGGGGGGGGGGGGGGAGGGGGGGAGCCGCGCGAACCGTGACAAGGCACCTAGACCGCGCGGTTTGGATAAGTGAATTTGACAAATGAAGTCATTTAGGGGGGCGGGGGAGCCGCGCGAACCGTGACAAGGCCCCTAGACCGCGCGGTTTGGATAAGTGAATTTGACAAATGAAGTCATTTTGAGAGGAATTAATAATTTGCTCAATATGACGGCGGTCGTTAAAAGAAATGAAGTAGAAACGGAGCGTCTTCTTGGTCTTTTGGCCCCGCACGAATACAGAAAAGCGCTCCCTTCCAATGGCGGAGTCTGCACCAGGTTAGGAAACCCTGGGGCAAAAAGGAAGCGGCTAATTATATGGGCCAGCAGGCGACAGCTAGCCACTGGACCAGACAGCAAGTTGACACCAGAACTACTTTTCGCAGCTGTAGGCGCACTACTCTGAGGTGGCCGGCCAGCTAACAAAACCCCTGAGCACCGACGCTCTGAGACAATCTGCAACATCTTATTGGATGAACCCACTGCTGCCGTCTCGCCTGCGACCGCGTGTCGGCTATAGGCACTTAGCGCCCTGCTACAGCAGCGTTTGTGTGTTCGATACTTAGAGCACAGTTTAGTAATGACGCTCAAATTCGGTCGCCATTTCGGTCGTTTGGCGATCGCGAGTATTTCGCGATACTACATAGTTCTCGCGGTTCCCTTTTCACTCTCTGAACTGTTCTCAAGTAAAACGTGTGTAGTTGTTGATGGATGTTATTTCTGTATGTATTTATATATACTGATCAACCATAACATTATGACCGCCTAACTAACAGCCAGTATGTCCACCTTTGATACGGATAACAGCTGCCACGCGTCGTGGCATGGAAGAAATGGAAATGCCGTGTGGCTAGGGCCTCCCGTCGGGTAGACCGTTCGCCTGGTTCAAATGGGTCTGAGCACTATGGGACTTAACATCTGAGGTCATCAGTCCCGTAGAACTTAGAACTACTTAAACCTAACTAACCTAAGGACATCACACACAGCCGTGGCCGAGGCAGAATTCTAACCTGCGACCGTAGCGGTCGCACGGTTCCAGACTGAAGTACCTAGAACCGCTCGGCCACACTGGCCGGCCAGTTCGTCTGGTGCAAGTCTTTTGAGTTGACATCACTTCGGTAACTTGCGTGTCGGTGGGGATGAAATGATGATGATAAGGACAACACAACACCCAGCCCCTGAGCGGAGAAAATCTCCGACCCAGCCGGGAATCGAACCCGGTCCGTTAGGTATGACAGTCCGTCAGCTACCAGGGGCGGACATGGAAGCTATGAGGCCTTGGGTGGCCGCTGGAGGGAGCTGGCACTACATCTGCACACACAAATCATCTAATTCCCATAAATTCAGTGGAGAGAATAGATGAGCTCTGACGCCACGTTTAATAACATACCAGTTGAGTTTGATCAGGTTTAGATACGGCGAGTTGGCGGGTCAGCACATCATTTGGAACTCGCCACTGTGTTCCTCGAATCATTCCACCACAACCGTAGCCTTGCAACTTGGCGAATTGTCTTTCTGAAAAATGTCATTGCCGTCGGGAAACATGATCGTCATGAAGGGGTGTACGTGGGCTGCAACCATTGTACGATACTCCTTGACCTTGATGATGCCTTGCAGGAGCTCTGCTGGACCCATAGATGGCCATGTGAATGTCCCCCAGAGCACAGTGAAGCCGTCGCCAGCCTGTCCCCGTCCCACAGTACAAGTGAAGGACCTGTTCCCCTGGAAGATGACGGATTCGCTCCCTCCCATGGGCATGATGAAGAAAGTAGCGGGATTCAACAGACCACGCAACGCTCTATCACTGCGCCAACGTCCAGTGCCGAATGTCACGCGCCCGTTTTAGTCGTAGTTGCTGATATCGTGGTATTAACAATGGCACATGCATGGGTCGTCGGCTGCGGAGGCGCATCTTTAGGGGTGATCGGTGCACTGTGTCTCGAGACACACGTCTACTCTGACCAGCATTAAAGTCTGATTTTAGTTCCGCCACAGTTTGCTGCCTGTCCTGTTTTACCAGTCTACCCAGATTACCACGTCCGTCACCCGCAACGAGTGCTGGTCGCCCAACCCCACGACGCCTGGACTTGGTTTCACCTTGTTTTCACCACGTGTTGAAGGGTGGATGAATGCTCCCCACAATATAATACTGCACACACTGCCCTGCGTCGATACCGCAGAGCGTTTTAAGAGTAGCCATTCGCATAAACGATGGCATAACCCGACACGACCAGTGACGTGGTGTAACAAGAAATGTGTCTCACCCAAATAGGTGACACCGCACTGCTACATCTGAACAGTTTGACGCAGAGCTCGTATCCCATCACTCCTTAAACACGCGACAAGTCATGCAGTTTGCGAAATGCCCGTGCTGAGTCTCCCACTCCCTCCCCCCCCCCCCCCCCCCCCCACAATCGTGCGCCTTTCCATTTCTGCACATGGACAGCACGGCCAATGAAGCCACGTGCACTGTGAGTCTGTCTGACTAGCAGACGTTCCTCACCAAGTGATGCTGCTATCGTCGAGAGTACGTAGGTGGTCATAAGGTTCTCACTATTCAGTGTTAGTCGTTTCTCTGAATGTTTGTGTGTCACTGAGGTCTGCCCTCGGTTAAGAGTACCTTGTCCTATACTAACTTCAGAAAATACCTCTATTTCCTATACCTCTGATTTATTAGTATTGTGATTTCCATCACCTTTCCCCAGTTTCCATTGAAATCAGCTCTCTGAAAGTAGAGTCGTAGTCGACGCCTTCGCACGGTCTGATACTGTGCATAATACTAATAGGAGACCCTGACGGCCTATCAATATTTACTTCGTCCGTTACCTGGGGCAAGTTCTTTTCTTTGGGATACGATGTTGGTCGTGTCGGGCCACCTGTTCTTCCATGGGACCTGTGGTAATAATCGAAGACATCATGAAAAATGTGCACTGCGTGGAGATCCCTTCACGGTTGATGTTTTCTCCGCAGGTGGTGGCGTCTTGCAGCGGGGTACCTGCCAGTCTCACAATTGCAAAATCTTGCAACAATGTTTTGTGGAGCATGAAAGTGAAAGCACGTCGATGACTTGGGCGCTACACCTGTGCGATTTGGACCAAATGGAACACATCGGGAAAGTCACTAGGCAGCTGCTCTGTAATCACGAACAACACGACCAACCAAAGACTTGACAAGCCCATGCTACACAGAGTCGATGTTGTATTGTGTTTGAAAGGTGGATCAACACACTTTTAAGAAGGTGGTCATAATCTGGAAACAGATACGACTGCCACGCTAAATATACAGGGCTGCAAGGCACAGCAGGAGAAGAGCCTGGTCAGTTAAAGTGGTCTTAGAGTGGCTTCTTCACTCCCCACGGTCACCACAGTGTTGCCATATTTGTAGGCGACGGTTTTATTCACGGTACTTGAAAGGTGGCAACAGTGATACGAATTGTCTGTGACCTCCTTTCGTCATACGTACCAATGTTCACTTTTAAAACCGAGTTCTGCAGGATCTTTACATGTCTCTTACGTTGGCATTACCTGGTACTGATCACCAACCGCTTCTCGGCAGAGATGTGGTTTCACTCATGGCGTCCTTCTTCGTACAAAGAAATATACCCCACATCCACCGCCATGTCAGTGAAAATTAATAATTGCAAAATGAAAGCAATTTTATCAAAATTAAAACTGTGTAAAACAACTTCTGTGCCTAATGAATAACACTATCTGATTTTCTCCTCTCAGAATCGTTTAAGGAATACACAAAATTTTACCGTGGAAGCTGTGGATAACATTGATTAAAATTTTGTCTTTTGAATAAAATATAATTAGCCAGTTGTACTCACCTAACAGAAAGATGAGGGCCAAGAAGCGCATGTTCGTTGTCTTCAGACGCGACGGGCTCGCAGTGACCACCCTGCGAAAGGAAGACTGGGTCAGTACATGGACTACATTCATGTATGTTATTCTCAATGATTTCTCACGTTACAAAAAGTAAAGATAACCTGAAAACTAAGCGCTAACACAAAACGGATGTATAACAATTTTTAAATTATTTTGACATTTCTGGCGGTGTTTTATAGTAATTCTAGTCACGTTGGTTTGACGGGAAACAAAGCATAAAGGCAACAGCCCAACACATCCTGTAGAGTCTTCATTCTCATTCCATCTTACGAATTAGCCAGAAAGGCAAATGTCCTGATTATAATTAAAACCAAGTTTAAATCTAGTGATTGTAATCAATATTAAAAACACGTTTAAACCTTGTCATTCCAAAGTGAACTCTATTGACTTAGTGAACAATCCGAGCCAAACTAGTTTCTTTTGATATTAGCAGCTTATTAACTAAGATGTGCATTCAGGAGTGATGAAGTAATCTCAGATACTTACTCAGCAATTATAGAGATAACCCAGTTGTAATTGATGATACGAGGTTAGCAACACATACTTTTCTAACACAAAATTACTTCTGTTAAGTGATAGCATATACAGACAGTCAGATGGTCCAACTATGGTTTGCCCCCTCACCCTAGTCCCTATAGAAATCCTCGTGGACAATTCTGAAAAACAATTTTTGGAAAATAAACCAGTCTTCCATGGTTGGTTACTGGTTTTGGGTATAAAGACTATGTACTATCCTTATGGACAGGTATTAACAGAAAGCGTCAAGGATTTGTTAAACATTTAAGTTGTACACATATAAATATTAATTCACAATGAATTGTGTAGGTAACCCTATAAATTATTTGGAATTAACGACAGACATAAGTGATATCCACCATAAGCTTTAGGATTTACGGGAAGTGTACTTCCACTGACCTTGTACTACTAACTAATTTTCAAACCCAGCAACATATAAACATGCTGCCTTTCATTCATTAATACATTACCTAATATCCACCCCAATGAGTGAAAGCAACTTCCATGTAGAATTACATACAATTAATTAGCGCAAACAGTGGTTACACTCAAGCCTTGATGGACTCACCACTACACTGACTGGGAAAAAAACAGGTCTCTTTTCTTGCGTACCCTGCGGCCAACACACTAAGTCAAGACCTCAGAAAATTGTTCAGGGTTCCATATTTAGGAAAAATCTCTTAGTATGTGGCCAGAAAGCCTAAATGTATCGACTGTAAAGCATTTATTGTGCAGAACACTATAGGACATTTTTTGCCAATGATGAGGACAGCACATCAGCTTTGTGAAAGAGTGCAATGTATAAAATCACCAATGTTTTACTTAATTTCAATTTCTGCGATTTCACTTGCCCCATAATTTTACTTTGTATACTTAACAGTTACTTCATGTACCAGTTTAGTTTCATCAAGTGTGTCACTTGTAATCTTAGACTTCTTTAAAACAATATCTACTTCAGTCAGACCTCGAAACATGTCACCAAAGTAATTGTGTCTTTCTCAATTTACTTTTTCTTCCCTGACCAAGTGTAGTCATTTACAACACAGTTCATTAGCTCAGAGTGTCATATTTAATCTAAGCTCAATAGATTTACTTCACACATGTATCAAAATAATTCTTCTTATTTTAAATTTACATCAGACGTTAATAATTGTCATCTTTGACTGTCCATTCAGGTACTGTTAGAAATGTACCCAGTTTAAAATCATTGATGTCATTATATTCACATCGCATATATTCATCACTGTACATTAGCATGGCCTGAAGTTAAATAATGAATGCTGCAGAATTTTACATTAGTGTCATGGATTTTGCTTTCATAATGGGAAGAAAACGTGTTCTGCCATGACCGAATAGAATAGTCATTTAACAGTCTTCCATCACACAGAGCGAATGGAAAAAAGTTATGTATATATGTAAGAGAAGTGTGTGTTCATTTCCATGCTCAGAATTTAGATGTGTATTGTGTACTCTTCAGTCAAGATATCTGCAGCCTAACGAGAAAATATCAATGAACATGTTTAACTTGTTGCTCAGAACTAGACGACCTGATAGCATAAAACCCCTTTAACTCAGTAATACCTAACAGTTTTCTTTTTGCACATATTTCATTCCCTGTTCTTAAGAGTTGAGGGTGGGCTCCTGTAAAACGGACTTTTTTTTTTTGTCCCATTTGGTGGGCTGTGGCAGAGGAGCTCCTAGTTAGGAATGTTTTAGGATCCAGAAAGGACAGTGACGACATATGTTCCTGTAGTCAGACATCCGCTGAAGTTCGTTGTTGATCCCTTCATTGAGTTTTTTTTTTTTATTACAAAGACCAACCAACTCTCTGACCGAACACGCTGAGCTACCGTTCCGGTACTGACCTATCCAAACACGATTAGCGTCGCCGCTTTACTTTCACCAGTATACAATCCCCTACCTTCCAGACTCTGCATAAGTTCTCCTGCATACCTTGTGGGACTAGGACTCCTGGGGGAACTTTTGTGAAGTATGGAATGTAGGAGATGAGGTAATTGTGGAAGTAAAGCTGCGAGGGCGGAACGCTAGTCGTGTTTGCACAGCTCGGTTCCTCCCTCGCTGCGCTGCTATCTGCTTATAAATATATTTGACCGTTGATGTGAATTCCAACAGTGTAGCTAGCGGTCTTTAATTAAAATGGGCGAAATCTGCTAATTGTTATTCAGTCTGCAGGCAGTTTTGCTGTTCCATAAAAGGGCAGAATGACTGTTCACATTGGGGGTGGGAATTTTACTTTGTGGAAAAGAAAGTCACGTATTGACGTTTTAACCAGTTTACACTGGAATTTTATAATTTGTATCTGCGAATTCATTTCATAAAAATATTGCGAACTACCCAATCACTAAATCACAATAATTTAAAATAGTTGCTAATCTCGCCGCTTCTTCTTCGTAGGCGAAAGTAATTAATATCGACAACACTTGTCTTTGTGGAACAGCACTGATTTTCATACGAAAAATCACCGGCGAGACTCTTGCATCAAATTGTTGATTAATTACAACGATTCTACTGTTTTAAACTAACTTTAAACACGCAAGACATCATAGAGACAACTATTTCCTTTCCAACACGTCTCCAGTTCCTCCCTGACCTCTCTAGCCTCAGCTGTCTCCACTCGGTTCCGAATTTATCCGAGATACACTCCTGGAAATTGAAATAAGAACACCGTGAATTAATTGTCCCAGGAAAGGGAAACTTTATTGACACATTCCTGCGGTCAGATACATCACATGATCACACTGACAGAACCACAGGCACATAGACACAGGCAACAGAGCATGCACAATGTCGGCACTAGTACAGTGTATATCCACCTTTCGCAGCAATGCAGGCTGCTGTTCTCCCATGGAGACGATCGTAGAGATGCTGGATGTAGTCCTGTGGAACGGCTTGCCATGCCATTTCCACCTGGCGCCTCAGTTGGACCAGCGTTCGTGCTGGACGTGCAGACCGCGTGAGACGACGCTTCATCCAGTCCCAAACATGCTCAATGGGGGACAGATCCGGAGATCTTGCTGGCCAGGGTAGTTGACTTACACCTTCTAGAGCACGTTGGGTGGCACGGGATACATGCGGACGTACATTGTCCTGTTGGAACAGCAAGTTCCCTTGCCGGTCTAGGAATGGTAGAACGATGGGTTCGATGACGGTTTGGATGTACCGTGCACTATTCAGTGTCCCCTCGACGATCACCAGTGGTGTACGGCCAGTGTAGGAGATCGCTCCCCACACCATGATGCCGGGTGTTGGCCCTGTGTGCCTCGGTCGTATGCAGTCCTGATTGTGGCGCTCACCTGCACGGCGCCAAACACGCATACGACCATCATTGGCACCAAGGCAGAAGCGACTCTCATCGCTGAAGACGACACGTCTCCATTCGTCCCTCCATTCACGCCTGTCGCGACACCACTGGAGGCGGGCTGCACGATGTTGGGGCGTGAGCGGAAGACGGCCTAACGGTGTGCGGGACCGTAGCCCAGCTTCATGGAGACGGTTGCGAATGGTCCTCGCCGATACCCCAGGAGCAACAGTGTCCCTAATTTGCTGGGAAGTGGCGGTGCGATCCCCTACGGCACTGCGTAGGATCCTACGGTCTTGGCGTGCATCCGTGCGTCGCTGCGGTCCGGTCCCAGGTCGACGGGCACGTGCACCTTCCGACGACCACTGGCGACAACATCGATGTACTGTGGAGACCTCACGCCCCATGTGTTGAGCAAATCGGCGGTACGTCCACCCGGCCTCCCGCATGCCCACTATACGCCCTCGCTCTAAGTCCGTCAACTGCACATACGGTTCACGTCCACGCTGTCGCGGCATGCTACCAGTGTTAAAGACTGCGATGGAGCTCCGTATGCCACGGCAAACTGGCTGACACTGACGGCGGCGGTGCACAAATGCTGCGCAGCTAGCGCCATTCGACGGCCAACACCGCGGTTCCTGGTGTGTCCGCTGTGCCGTGCGTGTGATCATTGCTTGTACAGCCCTCTCGCAGTGTCCGGAGCAAGTATGGTGGGTCTGACACACCGGTGTCAATGTGTTCTTTTTTCCATTTCCAGGAGTGTAGTAAAGTGCGTTTAAAGTTAGTTGCGGTTTTTGACGTTTGTAGCATGGACGGGACGTTACGCCGTTGCCCAAGCAACATCACGCCACCAGCGATTTGGTTGGTAAAACGCCCCTGTTGCCACGCCGTGGAGAAACATTAACTTGTGGTGTCGCGCGGTACATGCATTACGTTCGTCGTCTCTCGTAATAATGTGGTATTTTCTGGCTTTGAAGTGTTCTGACGCCGTCAGGTATTGTGAACAGATGTTTTGTGTTGGCGCTGCATTTATAGCAACAGTGCGGCTCGTCTGAACAGACGAGATTCGCTACAAAAGTGGCCGTTCTGGAACACATACACAGAATGTGAATATAATGTCCTGCTGAAAAATATTCCTCAAAATTTGAAAATAATATTGGACAATGCGCCATACCACTCTATTGTGATGGATAAAGCTACAACAATACATTTGAAGAAAGCGAATATCTTGCTCTGGGTACAAAGAAATGTTCCACTAGATAAAGTTACTTTATATGTGAATTACAGGTGGAGTGGGGACAAATGAAAGGGACTATTGATGTCAGCTGCATCTGGACTTTACACGGAATGAACGGTGATGAGTGAAAATGTGGAGAGGACTGGGATTCGAACCTGGGATCTTCTGCTTAGTAGGCTGTTTATCACAACTGGGGAGAGTATGTCGGCGCTCCTCTGGGCCAACTCACATTCCCACCAAACGCCTCCTATCCGAAGTCCCTGTCCACGTCCATGTCCTCCATGCTCGCTACTCCGAGATTTCAGCAGGAGGATGGGCGTGATTGTGCATACGCAGTACGGAAGGTGGATTCTTTCCCATCGAGGCGAAATCAAGTATATGAATACATGGCGACACCACGCAGAAACCGCAGCTCTGATACATTATATGTAAATTGTAGGGTTAGGGGGCACAAAGGAAAGAAAAAGACTGGACAGGAACTGTGGATAGATGGCGCTTGGTGGGAGTGTGGGTTGGCCATGAGGCATCCGAGGTGGTCCACGCAGTTCCGATCCACACCGTGTTGCAGTAGGCGCATTGGTTAATGCAACCACCTAGTGGGAAGTCCGCTTTAGGCAGTGGCGCTGCTCGGACCTGTTGTTCCGGCCGCGGGCGCGCTTGGAAGAAGAAGTGTTTACGGGGCTGATACTCGTGTGTGTTGTTGTCTGAATTGATCGACATTGAACACAATTATAGATAGACTACGCCCCAATAGACGTTCGGCAACAACTACGCCAGACCAAAAGCTTTCGAAATAGAGCGTTTTTTGAGGGAAGAAGTTCGTTTATCTGTTACAGACCTAACTCGGATAAACCTATCCATCGTAAGTTCAAATGGCTCTATGCACTATGGGACTTAACATCTGAGGTCATCAGTCCCCTAGACTTAGAAATGCTCAAACCTAACTAACCTAAGGACATCACAAACATCCATGCCCGCAGCAGGATTCGAACCTGCAACCTTAGCAACTGTGTTGTTCGGGACTGAAGCCCCTAGAACCGCTCGACCACAGCTGCCGGCTCCATTGTAAGCAGTACAATGTACGTCAGGATGACCGATGAAGCTGTGTGTAGAGCTATATACGCTGCTCAAAGAGGATTTAAATTTCGACACTCTAATGACCATATCAGCGATGTAACAGTAGCTCCTTCAGACTTGGGAGTGAGGGTCATTCGGATCTTTGAATTTCCGTTTGAGGTGCCAGAATCGATGGTTACTGAATCGCTGCAACCATATGGAACGGTACTCAGTCATACGCGTGAAAGCGGGGTGGGTATTAGCACCTGTCCTCTTCTAAACGGCGTCCGACAGGTGCGGATCATCTTTAACGGACATATCCCTTCATATTTATATACTGGAGAATGCCGAGCTATCGTGATTTACGATGGCCAGCCACGGACACGTTCTGACTGTGGTGGAGGACAACATATCGGCTCGGAGTGCGTACAACGCCGCGTCATGCAACTGCCACATGGAGAAGCGTCACAGCGTGAAGTTCCCACGCAACTGACGATGACGTACTTGTCGGTGGCACGCTGGGAGGTGTTTCCGAGTTCTGAGCGTGATACGGACGTGTTGACGGAAGAGCAGACCGAGTTAGGCGAGCGTGGATGTGACAGAGAAGAACCTTCCGCATCCTCACATGCAGCACGCGGCTTGGAATTGGGAGGTCGCGACTGTGGCGGCGGTAACGTACCAACGAACGCTCGACGAACACAATGAGGCGTCGCTTACGGCGGCAGAGGGCAGGGCGCGCAAACAACGATCGCCAAAGCGTCGCAGAAAGCGTTGCCATAGTTCGGGGGACACGTCCTTCCCTAGTCAAAGGGACTTGGAAGTTATTCGAGACGAAGAAACGTCAGACGTGGAAAACGTGACTTTAGATGTCACTGAAATGATTCCTTCCGATTGTGACCGGATGCCCTGCCTTTTAGGCGGTCCCTCTTCACTGACACCGACTGACCCAGTACTGCCGACGGAGGAGTCAGTGACAATTTTCCGACAGCAGAGGGCGTTTCTGGGATTGACGACCAATGTGACTGGGCAGAGCAAGTTGATCGGGTACAGATGACGACTCACTTACAGGATGCACATCACAGAACGAAAACAACGGAGTGCACCCCTCTGAGCATGAATAGTGGACTAAAGCGCCTGGAGTACACAATAACATAACACGAGCATGACAGCGACAAAGGACCAACCATATAAGGTGGGAACAGTGAACATGAACACCGCACGATCGCTTGCAAAAGTGCAACTTTTCCGGGACATGATTTACGCGACGGACGTGGATATTCCGCCGGTGCACGAAACCAGCAATGCAACCTTTCCAAACATGCGTGGTTGCAACATTTATCTGGCGCCGACTCCAGACGTAGGACGTAGGCGATGTTAATCCGGGAAGGGATTCCGGTGTGTGACTTCGATTACCTCCTTAGGGTTTGGCGATGACCGTGAACTGCATTCGTATTGTCAACACCTATGCACCCTCCGGATCTGTCAATCGACGGCCGCGTGCGCAGTTCTCCTCGGATGGGTCTGCGCTCCTATTCCATGGGAGATATGATTATATCTTGGTAGGAGGGAGTTTTAACTGTGTTCTCACACCGAACGATCCAACCCCTAATTTCAGCTCTGCCGAGACGTGCTACTAATGGTCACGTGGGAAAAGATCCTTGGGTAGTGTGAGGGCTATACGTTGTTTACTAGCCACTCAGCGTGCAGGCTGAATCAGATTTATATTTCTGAAGGTTTAAGAGATCAAGTGCTGGCTGCTGAACGGAGCATATTTCGGATTTATGCACGTTAACCCTCCCACGGCAGCAGGTCTCGTGGAGCCGTAGTTCGCGGAAACTTAATTCATCACTATGGGTGAATCCTGAATGTCGCCAGCGGATCGAAGAAACTTGGCAGTCATGGATATGCCGTCTGCCTAAGCACTGTACGGTTCTTTCATGGCGGCTGCAATGTACAAAACCGGAAATACGAAGAGCTCTCAAAACTTACGGCAAGGAAAAAGCGAGATGTCTCCGAGATACACTTGATTATTACTACAT
This sequence comes from Schistocerca cancellata, assembly GCF_023864275.1. Lineage (NCBI taxonomy): Eukaryota > Metazoa > Arthropoda > Insecta > Orthoptera > Acrididae > Schistocerca > Schistocerca cancellata. The sequence goes on along the minus strand of NC_064627.1, from coordinate 88,225,827 downwards.
GGTGCTCTGTGGCCTGTCCTCCAGGGCCCCATCGCCCGAGCGTCAAGCTGAAGCGTATCGCGTTCAGGCGTGCATTTTATCGACCACGAGACGTCGACTGGAGGGACTTTCGATCCGTGCTCTGTGCTTACACAACGTCGATGGAGATTTTGTCCAGGGGACACGTGCGTAGTAGACTATCTTTGATCACAGTGCTCCATGACGGTGTTCATCGGCCGCCGACGTCACAACAGGGCATTGCGTCTGGGTTTCTGGAGCATTACGGCCTCCTTCTCACGGGGACGCCGACGAACAGTCGGATAGGAAAAGAAATTTTGCGACAGATGCAAACGAAGGTGGATGGTCCGGATTTATATGCATGATTGCAGCCCCTAACGGAAGATGACTTACGGAGGGCACTCACGAATGGTGCCGTGCATAAATCCCCTGGGCCAGGTGGGTTGACACTCGGATTTTATCACGAATTTGGAGATCTAATGATGTCCCAATGGGTGTTGATGTATAGTGAGTTATTGTGCCGTGACACGGCGGTCTCGTCGCAGTTCATAGCGGGAATGCTTATACCAGTACCGAAATCGGCAAGGAGTGTCAGCGCCCATCAATTTCGACCGCTCTTGATGCTCAATACTGACTATAAGATCTTTGCGCGAATGTTGGCGGGAAAGCTCAAGCCTATAACATCCAAGGCACTATCACCAGGCCATGCTTGTATAGGGGTTCGGAGCAACACCCATTCTATCCTGGGCGAATACCGTGACATAATTTCCCTGACGCAAGTATGTCGCATGCGAGCGGCGATCGTAACGGTTGATTTTGATCGTGTGTTTGACAGCATCAACCATGATTTCCCTGGCTCGACCATGCGATGCATGGCGATACCTGAGGATTTTATTACCGTCCTCATGGGCCTCCTTAGCGGCGCTCCTTCGACGGTGAGAGACAATGGCAGGGAGGCAGGAACGACTCCTGTTTGCAGCTCAGTTAGGCAAGGATTTCCTTGTCGATGGTGCTGATCGCAATAGCGCTCGAACCATTGATGGAGACCCACAGACGGACGTATACAGGCGTCCAACTCCGTGTGAGTTCCTTCACATGTCGTGCATAAGCTGACGACTTGATGAAACTCGTCCGGAGCGACTAATTTTAAACCCAGTATAACAAAGTATTTTCCTATGGGCGTGATACAGTACCAGAATTTTTTCTTTTCGAACGAAATACAAACTCATAAGTATTATTGACGTAAATACAAACTGAATAATTATATGTATTTCTTTACACTTTCTCGGCAAATTTTTTGTACGTCTAGCATTTATTCTAGTGTATATCGCTTCAATGAAACGATGAGAAAAATAAAAATGATGAGACATCTCAAACATCATTGATGTTTGTTACCGTTAAGATGCAAAAAATGGCTCTGAGCACTAAGGGACTTAACATCTGATGTCATCAGTCCCCAAGAACGTAGAACTACTTAAACCTAACTAACCGGAAGACATCATACACATCCATGCCCGAATCAGGTTTCGAACCTGCGACCGTAGCTGTCGTGCCACAGTATAAGAATGCACTTTTATTTCATAATTCCCTGTCAGACACACTGTAGACCTGTACTCGTATTTTATCCTGTCAGGACTTGGTGATTACGAAGATACCAACATCAAGCCGAAGCGTAAAATCATACTTTTGTCTTCTAATATGCATTCAGATGTGTAACATCAAACAGTAGAGGCGCATGCGGTTGCACACTGCTCAGCTACCGTGCAGCGCTCAGAAAGTGATTTTGAGAAAGAAGAAGGTAGATTATGGCAGTTTTGAACCACGAACATTGTCAGTATAAACTGAAGCCGTGTCTTTCTGTCATCATAAGTTATTAGGAAATACGTGTTAGAGCGTGGTACGAAATCCTCTGTACGTTAAATGAGTGTAGACTGTAGACAACATTGGTGGTAATCAGAAAGAAAGAAAAACTCTGCATTCATACTGCTACCGAGAATGTCATTGATACCTCAAAGAGAAGGAATGCGAGTGAGGATGTTTAGGTATAAATGGATCGTTTTTTGACAGACTTCAAACCACTAGTGGTATGGAATTTTACATTAGCTGATAAGTTCTCAGAGAATCGTAATCGTTTTTCTCACATTGTAACGCTTGGTTAATTTCTCTTACACGAGGCCTAGTTTTTACACACCTGGAAATTGAAATAAGAACACCGTGAATTCATTGTCCCAGGAAGGGGAAACTTTATTGACACATTCCTGGGGTCCGATACATCACATGATCACACTGACAGAACCACAGGCACATAGACACAGGCAACAGAGCATGCACAATGTCGGCACTAGTACAGTGTATATCCACCTTTCGCAGCAATGCAGGCTGCTATTCTCCCATGGAGACGATCGTAGAGATGCTGGATGTAGTCCTGTGGAACGGCTTGCCATGCCATTTCCACCTGGCGCCTCAGTTGGACCAGCGTTCGTGCTGGACGTGCAGACCGCGTGAGACGACGCTTCATCCAGTCCCAAACATGCTCAATGGGGGACAGATCCGGAGATCTTGCTGGCCAGGGTAGTTGACTTACACCTTCTAGAGCACGTTGGGTGGCACGGGATACATGCGGACGTGCATTGTCCTGTTGGAACAGCAAGTTCCCTTGCCGGTCTAAGAATGGTAGAACGATGGGTTCGATGACGGTTTGGATGTACCGTGCACTATTCAGTGTCCCCTCGACGATCACCAGTGGTGTACGGCCAGTGTAGGAGATCGCTCCCCACACCATGATGTCGGGTGTTGGCCCTGTGTGCCTCGGTCGTATGCAGTCCTGATTGTGGCGCTCACCTGCACGGCGCCAAACACGCATACGACCATCATTGGCACCAAGGCAGAAGCGACTCTCATCGCTGAAGACGACACGTCTCCATTCGTCCCTCCATTCACGCCTGTCGCGACACCACTGGAGGCGGGCTGCACGATGTTGGGGCGTGAGCGGAAGACGGCCTAACGGTGTGCGGGACCGTAGCCGAGCTTCATGGAGACGGTTGCGAATGGTCCTCGCCGATACCCCAGGAGCAACAGTGTCCCTAATTTGCTGGGAAGTGGCGGTGCGGTCCCCTACGGCACTGCGTAGGATCCTACGGTCTTGGCGTGCATCCGTGCGTCGCTGCGGTCCGGTCCCAGGTCGACGGGTACGTGCACCTTCCGCCGACCACTGGCGACAACATCGATGTACTGTGGAGACCTCACGCCCCACGTGTTGAGCAATTCGGCGGTACGTCCACCCGGCCTCCCGCATGCCCACTATACGCCCTCGCTCAAAGTCCGTCAACTGCACATACGGTTCACGTCCACGCTGTCGCGGCATGCTACCAGTGTTAAAGACTGCGATGGAGCTCCGTATGCCACGGCAAACTGGCTGACACTGACGGCGGCGGTGCACAAATGCTGCGCAGCTAGCGCCATTCGACGGCCAACACCGCGGTTCCTGGTGTGTCCGCTGTGCCGTGCGTGTGATCATTGCTTGTACAGCCCTCTCGCAGTGTCCGGAGCAAGTATGGTGGGTCTGACACACCGGTGTCAATGTGTTCCTTTTTCCATTTCCAGGAGTGTATTTTTGATCACAAATCTGCTGACTGGTGTGACGTCGCTCGCTGCGAATCCCGCCCTTGTGCGCCAGCCTCACCTCAGAACAGCACTCTCACCCCATCTCCTCACATGTTTACTGGATGCAATCAAATCTTTGTCTTCCCCAACAGGTTTCACCATCTCTCTAGGACCATAAAATATGGCTGTTATTCCCAGGTGTAACACATTACATATCGTCTAGTCCCGTCTCCTTGTTTTACTCCCTTCTTCACCGCATCTGCAGAGAACCTTTTCATTTCTTAGCGGTCCCCCTCATTTTCAACACCCTTTATAGCATTTCGAACACTTTTTCTTCTTTTCCTTTTTTTCCGATTTCCATGGTTCACTACGATACAGTGCACCCTCTTAGCTGAGTTGTCAGCGCGTCTGACTGCCGTGCAAAGAGCTCGGGTTCGATTCTCAGTCCGATCGGAAATTTCTCCCCGCTCGGAGACTGGATGTTGCGTTGACCTAACCATCGTTTCATGATCACCGACACGCACATCGCCCAGTGTGGCGTCAGCTGAAAAGACTTCCAACTAAGCGGCCGAACTTCCTAAGGTGGGGACTACCAACCATCAGTGCCATACTAACTGTTATGTCTAGACAAGACAGTCTAGACACAAGGCGAGGAAGCCGAAAGGGCACGCGCTTAATTCACGCAGGTGGGCGGTAGGTCTGAAACAGGATACGTAATGAATGCTATAAAGAAAAGTACGTAGCTGCTGGAATACTTAACTTTAATCCATCATTTGTATACAGCATTCTTGATGATACAAGTGAGACTCTCTCTAGAAATGGTTAATGGCGCCTTGCTAGGTCGTAGCCATGGACTTAGCTGAAGGCTATTCCAACTATCTCTCGGCAAATGAGAGAAAGGCTTCGTCAGTGTGGTCGCTAGCAAAGTCGTCAGTACAACTGGGGACGAGTCCTAGTACGTCCCTCTAGACCTGCTGTGTGGTGGCGCTCGGTCTACAATTACTGACAGTGGCGACACGCGGGTCCGACATGTACTAATGGACCGCGGCCGATTTAAAGCTACCACCTAGCAAGTGTGGTGTCTGGCGGTGACACCACACTAACATACAGTACTCTGCTCCAAATGTATATTGTTAGAAATTTATTCGTCAGATTAAGGCGCATGTTTGATTCTAGCAGCCTTCTTTTACCCATGAACACCCTCGTTGCTTGTGCTAGTCTGCTTTTTACATCCTAGCTTTGTCCATCATAGGTTAATTTTCTTCCAGGTTAGCAGAATATCTTCACTTCTTTTACTTCGTGGTCCTAAGTTTTGATGGCAACTTTCTCACTAATCTCCTACTCTTAACGTTCGTCTTTCTTAGGTTCACTTCAGACTATGTGCTGAATTATTAGACTGTTCATTCCATCCAACATGTCCTATAATTGTTCTTCTCTTTCACTAACGAACAGTAATGTCATTAGCAAACCTAATCATTGATATCCTTTCTCCCTAATTTTTGATCCCACTTTCAACCGTGTAACTAAAATGTACACTTATTCTCAATTTCTAAACGAGTTTTAGTCCTCTAAAGTAAGTTATTTTCGTAGCAGCGTCTAGCTGCCTCTCCCATCCCGGCTCATTATCAATTTTCGCACGTAATAGACGTTTTCTTCCGTTCTAGTTGTTCATTGCCACAGAACACAATGCGATGGCTGCAGAGAGAGAGCGATACCTGCTAATATCGACTCCGATAGCTCTTTGGGAGCGGAGTACTGGCGCGCTCTTCGAAGAGCGTTTAATCACAGGCGACTCTAGCATGCCCTTTGTTCTGCACCTTAGGGAACGAGTAAGTGGGCACTGACGTGACGTTCCGGCTATTGACCCATCTTCGGTGTTGTGTGGGAACGGGACACGTGTTTGGGGCCAGACAGGCTACCGCCATTAGTATCGGCGCGGCAGTAATGTGGACCAGCCGAGCGCAGCCGGCACGCTCATTTGCGGCGTAAACAGTGTGAGGTGAGATTTATGCATCGCACGCGGCGGCCGCAGGACCTGCCGTTAGCCAATGGCGGCTGCCCTGCTCACAGCGATCAACAGCTGCGGCGCGACACGAATCCAGCGTCGGCCGTAGTGGGCGATACTGCTCATGACGGCTACTGTGGCACAGTCTTTGTCGTACCTTCTTCGTACTGGAGCCTTCACCTCCATCTACAGCGTGGCTGAGATAAAAATGGCCCTACACCTTAAGGTAGACAATGCATCTCGCAATATCCGTCCCAGGTGCGGATGATGTAAGTTGCGGCCTAACTGGAGATGGATGAAATTTGTCCGAATAACTTTCATTTTGCCACCCTGTATATATGAACATACCATGCAAGTCTCAATAACGTACTTTCTGGAGGGTATCTTACAGCATTTCCACTCGAAACTGAAGAGAGGGAAAACGACTGTCTATAGCTTTCGTACGAGTCGTCTTTCTGCTCCTTACGTTAGACGTATGTTGGTGACAGTAGGATCGTCACACAGTCTGCCGCAAATGCCAGTTATCTGTTCTTTCTCAAGGCTGCTCTGCGAAAAGAACACTTCTTCCCATAGTCGGGTATACAGAAACTGCGGGTAAGAAATACGGTAGTATGCCTCTGATTTTATCGATGTCTTCCTTTGATTGGAGACAGTGGGGATCCAAACACTCAAGCACTGCTCAAGAACACACAAGTGTTGTGCACGTGGTGGCATTAATAGCTGAGCTACACTTCCCTAAAGTTTCGCAATAAACCCAAAGTCGACAATTCGCCTACCCTACAACTGCCTCTATGACCTCATTCCATTTCATATCCCTCCGCAACGCTACGCCCGGATATTTACTCGACGTGACTGTCAAACAGCACACTACTGGTACGGTATTCGAAATTTATTGTGTTGTTTATCCAATTCATTTGCGCTACCTTACATTTCTACTACAATCAGAGCAAGCTGAAATTCATCACACTAAAGTTCTATTCAAGTTCTGTACTCTTCAACAGTCACTCAAAGACAATACTTTGCCACACACTAAAGTATCGTCAGTAGAAGGCCACCGTAACTACCGTCGAACGCCGTCAACGGGCAGCCACATGTCATGGGAGTCATCGCTTGGGTTTCACTGTGGTAATGCACTGTAACCGTCGTCCTGGCACGCTGCCGCCACAAACGCCGTGACCAGTGCCGGGGTGGGGGACCCTGACCCGCCGACACCAGACAGCCACGGCCGTGAATCGTCGCTGAGACACAGCACCGACCTGTCCTGAGGTGGCGCCTCCCAGCCACCACCGCAACAAAGGCCTGCGGCGGGTGGTTCCAGCCAACGCAGTACGAGTCTGCAGTGCCGTAGCGTCGGCGCCACGTCAGCAGATTCCAGGTAACTCAAGTGCAGGTACAATCGCCGAAATGCCTAACAACGCTAATGGCCATTAAAATTGCTACACCAACAAGAAATACAGATGATAAACGGGTATTCATTGGACAAATATATTATACTAGAAGTGACATGTGATTACATTTTCACCCAATTTGGGTGCATAGATTTTGAGAAATCAGTACCCAGAACAACCACCTCTGGTCATAATAACGGCCTTGATACGCCTGGGCACTGATCAAACAGAGCTTGGATAGCGTGTACAGGTACAGTTGACCATGCAGCTTCAACACGATACCGCAGTTCATCAGGAGTAGTGATTGGCGTATTGTGACGAGCCAGTTTTTCGGCCAACATTGACCAGACGTTTTCAATTGGTGAGAGATCTGGAGAATGTGCTGGCCAGGGCAGCAGTCGAACATTTTCTGTATCCAGAAAGGCCCGTACAGGACTTGCAACGTGCGGTCGTGCATTATCCTGTTGAAACGTAGGGTTTCGCAGCGATCGAATGAAGGGTAGAGCCACGGGTCGTAACACATCTGAAATGTAACGTCCACTGTTCAAAGTGCCGTCAATAAGAACTAGAGGTGACCGAGACGTGTAACCAATGGCACCCCATACCACCACGCCGGGTGATACACCAGTATGGCGATGACGAATACACGCTTCCAATGTGCGTTCACCGCGATGTCGCCAAACACGGATGCCACCATCATGATGCTGTAAACAGAACCTGGGTTCATCCGAAAAAATGACGTTTCGCCATTCGTGCACCCAGGTTGGTCCTTGAGTACACCATCCCAGGCGCTCCTGTGTGTGATGCAGCGTCAAGGGTAACCGCAGCCATGGTCTCCGAGCTGATAGTCCATGCTGCTGCAAACGTCGTCGAACTGTTCGTGCAGATGGTTGTTGTCTTGCAAACGTCCCCATCTGTTGACTCAGGGATCGAGACGTGGCTGCACAATCTGTTACAGCCATCCGGATAAGATGCCTGTCATCTCGACTGCTAGTGATACGAGGCCGTTGGGAACCAGCACGGCGTTCCGTATTACCCTCCTGAATCCACCGATTCCATATTCTGCTAACAGTCATTGGATCTCGACCAACGCGAGCAGCAATGTCACGATACGATAAACCGCAATCGCGATAGGCTACAATCCGACCTTTGTCAAAGTCGGAAACGTGATGGTACGCATTACTTCTCTTTGCGCGACACATCACAACAACGTTTCACCAGGCAACGCCGGTCAACTGCTGTTTGTGTATGAGAAATCGGTTGGAAACTTTCCTCATGTCAGCACGTTGTAGGTGTCGCTACCGGCACCAACCTTGTGTGAATGCTGTGAAAAGCTAATCATTTGCATGTCACAGCATCTTCTTCCCGTCGGTTAAATTTCGCGTCTGTAGCATGTCATCTTCGTGGTGTACCAATTTTAATGGCCAGTAGTGTATCATACAACGTCAGTATTGGTACAGGGTTCAAAGTCATGTAAATACAGTTGGGTGTAGAGGCAGAATGCAGGAACGCACTCTTTCTGTAGAAGGATGGAGCGTAGAGGGTCGAAAAAGAAGAGTAATTAAATTAGTTAAAGGTAGGAATTCTACAGTAACGAAATTAGTTAAAATGTTAAGGGATACTGGGAGGCAGAAGCCGTATGTGTGTTACATTCTGCTACAGGGTGTTTCAAAAATGACCGGTATATTTGAAACGGCAATAAAAACTAAACGAGCAGCGATAGAAATACACCGTTTGTTGCAATATGCTTGGGACAACAGTACATTTTCAGGCGGACAAACTTTCGAAATTACAGTAGTTACAATTTTCAACAACAGATGGCGCTGCAAGTGATGTGAAAGATATAGAAGACAACGCAGTCTGTGGGTGCGCCATTCTGTACGTCGTCTTTCTGCTGTAAGCGTGTGCTGTTCACAACGTGCAAGTGTGCTGTAGACAACATGGTTTATTCCTTAGAACAGAGGATTTTTCTGGTGTTGGAATTCCACCGCCTAGAACACAGTGTTGTTGCAACAAGACGAAGTTTTCAACGGAGGTTTAATGTAACCAAAGGACCGAAAAGCGATACAATAAAGGATCTGTTTGAAAAATTTCAACGGACTGGGAACGTGACGGTTGAACGTGCTGGAAAGGTAGGGCGACCGCGTACGGCAACCACAGAGGGCAACGTGCAGCTAGTGCAGCAGGTGATCCAACAGCGGCCTCGGGTTTCCGTTCGCCGTGTTGCAGCTGCGGTCCAAATGACGCCAACGTCCACGTATCGTCTCATGCGCCAGAGTTTACACCTCTATCCATACAAAATTCAAACGCGGCAACCCCTCAGCGCTGCTACCATTGCTGCACGAGAGACATTCGCCAACGATATAGTGCACAGGATTGATGACGGCGATATGCATGTGGGCAGTATTTGGTTTACTGACGAAGCTAATTTTTACCTGGACGGCTTCGTCAATAAACAGAACTGGCGCATATGGGGAACCGAAAAGCCCCATGTTGCAGTCCCATCGTCCCTGCATCCTCAAAAAGTACTGGTCTGGGCCGCCATTTCTTCCAAAGGAATCATTGGCCCATTTTTCAGATCCGAAACGATTACTGCATCACGCTATCTGGACATTCTTGGTGAATTTGTGGCGGTACAAACTGCCTTAGACGACACTGCGAACACCTCGTGGTTTATGCAAGATGGTGCCCGGCCACATCGCGCGGCCGACGTCTTTAAGTTCCTGAATGAATATTTCGATGATCGTGTGATTGCTTTGGGCTATCCGAAACATACAGGAGGCGGCGTGGATTGGCCTCCCTATTCGCCAGACATGAACCCCTGTGACTTCTTTCTGTGGGGACACTTGAAAGACCAGGTGTACCGCCAGAATCCAGAAACAATTGAACAGCTGAAGCAGTACATCTCATCTGCATGTGAAGCCATTCCGCCAGACACGTTGTCAAAGGTTTCGGGTAATTTCATTCAGAGACTACGCCATATTATTGCTACGCATGGTGGATATGTGGAAAATATCGTACTATAGAGTTTCCCAGACCGCAGCGCCATCTGTTGTTGAAAATTGTAACTACTGTAATTTCGAAAGTTTGTCCGCCTGAAAATGTACTGTTGTCCCAAGCATATTGCAACAAACGGTGTATTTCTATCGCTGCTCGTTTAGTTTTTATTGCCGTTTCAAATATACCGGTCATTTTTGAAACACCCTGTATGATACTGTGACATAGTGGGTCGGCGGGGCGCCGACTTAAACAAAAGGAAGGAGAAAGGTGTCAGCGGCCAGCGGAGGACGTGGAAGAAGCAGCTCGCCTGACGCCGGAGTGCCATCGCTGAAAGCGGTAATCGGGTCAGTCACGCTAGCTGAGGAACACCGCCCATGCGAGCGTCTGCCAGCCAGCTTCGACACCGCTGAGGGTATTACGAGTGGAATCAAACCTCGCCCACAGGGCCAACAACCTGCGTATTGTAGCTGATCAATAAATGTTAGCCGGCAGTTGTGGCCGAGCGGTTCTAGGCGCTTCAGTCGGGAACCACACGACCGCTACGGTTGCAGGTTCGAATTCTGCCTCGGGCACGGATGTGTGTGACGTCCTTAGGTTAGTTAGGTCTTATGACCTCAGATGTCCCATAGTGCTCAGAGCCATTTGAAACATTTGAACCAATAAATGCTATTCTCTCATCAGGAGCCATCCGTAGACACGCCACCGCCATCCTCTTACTCACTTACTGTACAGAAGCCACATTCGAGTCTGGCGACGGGCAGTGGAGTCCCGTGCCAGTTAACGCGCCGCCGTTTAAAGTTCTTATGTGCTCTTGTGTAATCATTACAGCTTAATGAAGTAAAAAAGACATTACTTGATAACGTATTACAGTCATTTCCCTTTTCTCATTTATAATAGCGTGTCCCAGTTCTTTTAAATCATTGCCAACACGAATGTACTAACGAAAACTTTATTTGTCCTCATTTTACTTAAGAATCAATTAGTTCTAAGGCACTTGGTAAAACACATTATTTATTTCTGTGTGAACCATCCAGAAATGACTAACACCGCTGTAGCTGTACGAGACCCAGCATAGTAAATCGAAAGAGCTCTTAAAACCCCCATCAGTAAGAAATTATAATTAAATCGAAACCCTTAGCTGCCGACAGGTGTTGTTGATATACATCAGTTGGGTCAGCTGAAAATGTGTGCCCCGACTGGGACACGAACCCGGGATCTCCTGCTTACATGGCAGACGCTCTAATCATCTGAGCCTCCGAGGACACAAAGAATAGTCGGACGGCAGGGGCATATCCCTTACACGCCTCCCGCGCTACCCACATTCCCAACTGTCCACAACCTACATTCGTAGTACTCCTAATAGATATTTGCCCATACACTCATTCCTCGCGCCAGACCAAGCTGACGAGCCCCGTAAGTTTATTATGTAGATACTTTGAATTTATGTGCGCTGTCAACAAATGAACACATAATGAATCTACAAGGCGGCTCTGAAAAGCTCGGAGAATGATCCCACACGTAAAAGAAACATTCTGCTTAGGATGAGCTGACCGCACACATGGATTGAGACACATTTCAACAAGCACCTCAGCCCCCCCCCCCCCCCTCCCCTCTTTCGCCCCTATCGTGTAAATCACCGAAGTGCAGCAGTGGTGAAAGCTCCGATCAAGTTAATGTCAGTGTGAGAACAGTCATTGCGAAATGGAGCAACGACTTAATGTGAAGTCTTGCTTCAAATGATTGACCAGAATGCGCTGTTTTTGGAAACTATCATTACAGGAGATCAGACCCGGTGGTATCAATATGAAGCGGAGGAAAATGGTTCAAATGGCTCTGAGCCCTATGGGACTTAAATTCTGAGGTCATCAGTTCTCTAGAACTTAGAACTACTTAAACCTAACTAACCTAAGGAATCACACACATCCATGCCTGAGGCAGGATTCGAAGCTGCGACCGTAGCGGTCGTGCGGTACCAGACTGTGACGAAGCGGAGACGCCGTTACAGTCTATGGCATTGTCTTCATCGTCTTCCCAGTTTCCCCTGCTCACCCTTCCCCTGCCCCCCCCCAAAAAAAAATCGACTGACAAAAACCAAGATGATGACGATGTTGGTAGCTTTTTTCGATAGCAAGAACGTCATCCATTATGAATTTCTACCCGAGGGTCAGTCTGTCAACGGGAGTTTTAGAAATGGCTGCTACAATGCATCCGGCTGGTTTGGTCAGAGCTGTGACCCAGTGGACAGTAGGTTTTTCTCCACGACAACGCCCGTCCGCACACTGCGATCTATGTGCCCAATTTTTTCGCTCAACGCAAGGTGACTGTTCTTCAAAACTTCCCTTATTCTCCAGATTTAGCGCCGCAGGCTTGCTTTTTCATCCCTATCTTAAATTAGCCCTGAACCGCTTACGATTCGCAGACATTGCGGATGATCAACGACACGTGAATGTCAAGAGTGTATTGTAGCGATCGGTGATTATTTTAAAGGCCAGTAAGGGTATTTTGTTGGTAACTCTCTATCTTCCTCTATTTTCGAGTCCATCCAACCAACTTTAGACGCACCTTCAACACAAGCAAAAAGAAGTAGTTCGTGGTACGAAGGTTTACAGGCCCTTTCACTTCTCGCAGTCAGGCACGCACGCAACATGTACGTTGGTCGTATCTTTTCTCGGAAGCGCCAGGCGTTGTTGGTGTACCTTGTGAGTGACAAGGTCTGATAGAAACCCACACAGCCCCTCTTATACGGATATTCCATTAGCGAATGTTAATATCTGGCACACTAATGGGGAGTGTTATGAAATTCGTGACGCAACGTTGGAAGTTATCAAATGCGCCAAGTTATCAAATGGGGTGCATTTTCGTCGCTCAGGTCCTGGGCCTCGGCTTGCAAGGGCGTTAATTCTAACTTCCTTGAGCGGATCAGGGCCGACGGAAAATCCTGTTAGGAAGGAGTTACCCGAGACAAACGACCGTAGATATTATTATATCAGAGCGATGCGAGAAGGCTTTCTGGAAATATATAGTTTGCTCCTAACGAAGCGCTTGTTTGTATTGTTGACAACAGAGAAAGTTACGACAGCCAGCAGCAGATTGGTGGCGTTAACAATAGTTAGCATCATCTCTCTTTGGTACAATAGACCTCTGCTCCACGTCAGCATCGAAGAATTGTTGCTCACACACATCGTTATCTTATGGAAATATTTTGATTTATTACTTCGTAATATTTTACAATCTACATTTTAGAACCGAAGACGAAAATCCACATTGAACACTAGATCCACCCAAATAAAATGAAACTGCAGTGTTGATATAAACACGATAAAGAATTTACAGAGGTACAAACACACACAACCTGCTAAAGAAAGAGGAGCACCCTGAACGGGGGGAGGGGGAGGGGAGGGGATGAAATGAAACCACGTGGATGGCGAGGGTATGTGATGTTTCAGTGATTGAAGAATACATTCAAATATACAAAGATCCCTGTCACATTCGAATGCCACACAAGTCGGAATCCAGCACGATTCGCCCAGCCAGCCAAATGGAAACACCGCGATGAGGCTCGTTTAAAACGCCGTATGATGCTGAGATATACTCAGACAAGTACGTGGAATTGCTATGTCCTTCACTGGGACCACGAAATTCTTGTTCTCGCCCCCTTTGTAACCTACCGCGCTCGTAGCAGCAGTAAACACGCACGATACTAATGCGCTCTTGTGGCCTCCCTAAATTGCGCAAAGCCTCTGATGATATCTGCGCGTACAAAGTTTGACTGACATCTGACCATTACTTCTTCATGCTTCATTTCTTTTTCTGTCAGTCTCTCTATCACGTTAACCTTCAGTGAATTTCTCTCGCTGTCAACCCGTTATATTTCTTATGTCTTATATTTTTAGCGTTCTACGTCTCAGCTGGTAAAAACGGAACCCTTATAGGATCGCTTTGTTGTCTGTCTATCTGTCCGACTTAAAAGCCCTAAACATAACAAGTTGAAATTAATGTCACATACCTAGGTCTATGTCCCCTTGGCCGTGTAAAACACTGAAGCTTCTAAGTCATACAGTCAAAAGATGAGGTGACTTATGTCACGTATTTTGATACAAACTCACCCATCAAAACCTGCACAGTACTTCCCGTTGACCTACAGTAATGAAGTTTGACGAAGAGCGAGGTTTCACAGCACAAGTAGAGAAAAAAAATCCGAAAGTTGTTAATTTGTAATTGTATGACACGAATAAAATACTTTTTTCTCATTTATTGTCCGACATCCAACTTGAAATAAAATCACTCACTAGTTCTGCACTCAGGCTGACTGGGTCGTAAAATCAAACATCAGGCGTGGAATGACATTATTGCAGACATGAAACGTTTCGGAATTAATCCACCAGTAAATATCCAGGTGCGGTTACTGCACGCTTCAAGTCGTATTTGTAACAAACATTCGCAGATGTCGCTCTTGGATGTCTAATGGTGGATGAATTCCGAGCATTTTCATATGAGCAGTAAAGTCATCTCTTGCTTGCTGAACGCAAAAATGCTGATTGTTATAATAATAGTCGCCTGCCTCCTACGTAAGTTTACTTCACATTTATATTATTCAAATTAAAACATTCTCGAAAATCTTGGAATCCCTGGGATCGATATCTTGCCACCATCAATGTCAGTAACAGGGAAAAATGGTCGGGATTCTCGATTTCCGGAATGGATGAACTATCTGTACACATAATTAAGTTTGCTTACCACTGGGATATGTGAATCCGAGGGACAACCTAACGCTGGTGTTGTGATTCACTTCATAAGTTGCATCAGCAGGAGCACAGTGTGCAGTTAGTGGAGTTCGAGTGATTGGGCTAATCTTTTTTCACCAGACAATGACTTACGACAGTTATGTGACGTCTAACGTGTATTAAGAAGTCTAACAAATGATAAAAAAGACCTACGGCTATGCTGTGCAGGACACTGAAAGAGCACTTGTCCACTTGTGACAGTATTAGGAGTCTTTTTTCTATGATAGGAACTGCCCTCGCAATACTATCATAGACAGTGATTGTCTTACGTTACGTAGCAGTAGGTCTCTTCGTTACTTCTCCAGTAGAAGGTAGTAGTAAATTATTGCAATACCTGTCTGAACGTATGGTTCGATTGAAAATATACCTCGTTAGAAAGAAGCAGCATATCAGGATCAACATCTTCATCCAGAAATACTCAGTTCCAGTTCTAACTTCCAGCAACGGTATTTGAGTTGGTCAGCCGATGCTCTGTGTTACTTTGTAAGGTTTCACCTTCAATTTGTTCACTGCTCCGGCAACAAACTACTGACATGCTGGTTTCAAGGGTTAAAGAACGTAACGAATTACTGGTACATCTTTCCAAAACCTCTCCTAAAGCCGGCCGGAGTGGCCGAGCGGTTAAAGGCGCTACAGTCTGGAACCGCACGACCGCTACGGTCGCAGGTTCGAATCCTGCCTCGGGCATGGATGTGTGTGATGTCCTTAGGTTAGTTAGGTTTAAGTAGTTCTAAGTTCTAGGGGACTTATGACCACAGCAGTTGAGTCCCATAGTGCTCAGAGCCATTTGAACCATTTGAACCTGTCCTAACGCATCTGTTTCGGCTGAAATAGATAACCGTGTCATGAAAAAGAGGGGGGTAACTTGCAGCAACTGAAGGTAGTAGGTTTCGATATTCTTTCTTATACGGAATGCAGTTGAGATACAAAATCCTAGTTTTCGACGGAGGCAGCTTCCCAGATGACTCATGGGTATACCAAAAACTACTTAATTTTCGCAGTTTTATCGTTTTTCTCATTTTTACCATGAAGGAGCACGTTTCTGACGTAGACCATTCCATTCATTTCTGCACTAGATTGAAGTCTCTACAATTTGAGACTAAAATGGGCTTGGAAGGCCTAATGGTTTCTGAGATACAGCTTTTCAAACCTTGGAAAATGTTTCAAACTTGACACACCTCTGGACACTACCCTTGTTGAGAGCCCTTCCCGTCACAAAGTAACAATGCGGACGCGATCGAACCGCGGTAGTGACTGTCTAGGCATGGTTAAACTACAGACAACACGAGCCGTGTACTTCCTTCCTGGTGGAATGACTGGAACTGATCGGCTCTCGGGCCGCCTCCGTCTACTCGGCGCTGCTCATCCATGGGTGTTTACGTCTTTGAGCGGGTTTAGCGACATCTCTCAACAGTCGAAGAACCGTGTCTGTGATACAGTATCCACAGTCAATGTCTGTCTTCAGTAGTAATGTGAACAGGGGTGATGTAAAACTTTTTTTAATGTGTTTAGTAATTAGATTCTTTTACCGATCTCCCAATTCAGATGCAGAAAGTCTGAAAGAAGACTTGAGTTTGATTTCAAAAACGTATCCGACTCATCCAATTATAGTTGGTGTTGACTAATTTACCCTCGATGTGTTGGCGAAAATACATATTTAATTCCGGAGGCACGCATAAAACATCATCCGAAATTGTGCTAAACGCATTCTCTGAAAATTATTTCGAGGAGTTGGCTCATAAAAATGTCGTATGGCTAGTGTCCCCCTTCGGGTAGACCACTCGCCGGGTGCAGGTCTTTCGAGTTGACGCCACTTCGGCAACCTGCGCATCGATGGGGATGAAATGATGATGGTCAGGTCAACACAACACCCAGTCCCTGAGCGGAGAAAATCTCCGACCCAGCCGGGAATCGAACCCGGGCCCTTAGGATTGACATTTTAATGACTTTTTTATTTTTTTTTTTATTTTTTACTTTTTTTGTTCTTTGTTTATCGTTGTGTTTGGTCGTTGCGGACGTTGATCCTTCTACTCAGTTTTTTTACTATAGAGGCCAACGAGCTCTCTGACCGAACAAGCTGCCGAACAAACTTGCTGTCCATCAAAACTGATACAGGGATTAGTGAACGCAGGCTTGTCGTAGCGAGACTGAGTACTGTAAACGCCAAATCCTCCAAAAATAAACGAAAAATATACCTACGCAAAAAGCAGATAAAAATTCGCTTGATGCATTCCTGTGAGAAAATCTCCGCTCCATCCAAATTGACAATGTAAGTGTAGCTTAAAAGTGGTCTGAATTCAAAGAAGTAGCATCGGCAGCAATTGATTTACACCAAATAAATTAACAAACGACGTTGCTGATCCTCCCCTTGGTACACAAAATAGGTCAGAACACTGTTGCAGAAACAACGAAAAAAACGCCAAATTTAGACAGACGTAAATCTCCAAACTAGCGATCTCTTACAGAATCTCGAAATTTAGCGTGGAGTTCAACGCGAGATGATTCTAATAGTTTCCATAACGAAACTTTGTCTAGAAACCTAGCAGAAAATCCAAAGAGATTCTAGTCGTATGTGAAGTATGTTGGCTGGAAGACACAATCAACGCCTTCTCTGCGCGATAAGCAATGGAGATACTATCGAAGTCAGTGTTGACAAAACAGAGTTACTAAACACAGCCTTCCAAAATGCCTTCACAAAAGAAGATGAAGCAAATACTCCACAATTCGAATCAAGAACAGTTGCCAACATGAGTAACGTAGAAGAAGATATCCTCAGAGTAGGGAAGCAACTTTAATTACTTAATAAAAGTAAGTCTTCTGGCCCACATTGTATACCAATTAGGTTCCTTTCAGAGTATGCTGATGCAATAGCTCCATACTTAACAACCATATACAACCGTTTGCTTGTTTGCTCGACGAAAGATCCGTTCCCAAAACTTTGTAGGAGTTACTCCACTAAATTACAGGCCCATATCATTTACGTCGATATGCAGCAGGATTTTGGAACATATATTATGTTCGAAAATTATGAATTAACTCGAAGAAAAAGGTCTATTGACACACAGTTAACACAGATTATAAAACATCGTTCTTGTGAAGCACAACTAGCTCTTTACTCGCATGAAGTGCTGAGTGCTATTAACAAGGGATCTCAAAGTGATTCCGTATTTCTTGATTTCCAGAAGGCTTTTGACACTATACCACACAAGCGACTTGTAGTGAAATTGCGTGCTTATAGAATATCGGCTCAGTTATGTGACTGGATTCGTGATTTTCTGTCCGAGAGGTCACAATTCGTATAAGGGATGTTCATAGAGAAACGAGACGGAGGCATAATCACAGAAACCAGTACCTGTATGTTAGAAATGTTGACCGTGGCTGTTGAGACACTTGTCCCACTGTGTCAGAAGACGGTGAATAGCTGTCTCATAAAATTCCCGGGGCTGTAATGTTGACTGGCTCCGCACGTACAGCTGGACGTCATCGTCCGACGTTAATCGTTTTGCCCCTCAGAGCCCTTTGAAGGAGCCCAAAAAGGCCCCCTTTGATTCACTTCCTGCAGCATGGGACAACAGTGAATGCCAGAGTTACTCGCAGACCTTGACCACCCTTCGCCAAGCGATCAAATCAAAACGATCAGGCAATCTCACCCGACAATGCAAAGCCTCATACGGCCAACACAGTCGCGGCACTCTCACAGAAATTCAAATGCGAGGTTATCGACCACCCTCCATACAGTTCGGACCTCTCTGCCTGTGATTACGCCATTTTTGGTCTCCTTAAAAAGGCTCTGAGGGGCAAACGATCACCTCGGACGACGACGCCCAGCTGTACGTGCGGAACTGGTCAACATTGCAGCCTCGGGAGTTTTATTGGACAGCCATGCATCGCCTTGTGTCACAGAGGAACAAGTGTCTCAACAGCCAGGGTCAATACTTCTAACATACATTATTAAATTCATTTTTAGTAACAATAAGCTTTATCCGTTGCTGCTGCGAATTGCTGTAAGCCACTTGGAAAAAAGGAGTCATTTAAAGAGGTGAGAGCAAAACTTAGGGCCAAGACAGAGATACCGACACACCACAACCTGTCATGTACTCTAATCCAGGAAAGTCCTTTGTACAAGCCAGGCCGGCCGAAGTGGCCGTGTGGTTAAAGGCGCTGCAGTCTGGAACCGCAAGACCGCTACGGTCGCAGGTTCGAATCCAGCCTCGGGCATGGATGTTTGTGATGTCCTTAGGTTAGTTAGGTTCAACTAGTTCTAAGTTCAAGGGGACTAATGACCACAGAAGTTGAGTCCCATAGTGCTCAGAGCCATTTTTTTTATTGCACAAGCCAGATTCTATATCACTTGTAAATTCCTGTTCAAATACGCAGTCAGCTAGCTTATCCAAATGTTAGTTCTAAGTTTTTCACGTAATGATCTGTTGAGGGCTGAAATGACAGTGAAACTGACACTCATACAAGACGCACACAGTGTTTTGCGTTTTAGATTCCGATTACTGATAGCTCAGGTTGATTATCGAGTCCATTTTCACAGACAAACATAGCGTGTTTTTGCTGTAGGTACATTACAACTTGTCGACTGAAACTGCCTATCTCATTTTCGTATTCTGTTTTTGTCGTATAAACACGAGTAAATAATTATATTAACGTAATAATATCATTATTTTCCGTTGTGGGCGTATTATAACACTGAAACCGTTGAAACAGTCTGTAATTTATAATGAATTGGGTGCAGCCATTGCCTTCTAAGAGTTTATATTTCCATGATGACATTTATTTACGTGTTGTCAACAGTATTTCTTCACTGACGGCGCTGCAGAATTTTGCAACGGACATTTTTAAGGCAGCTACTGTAAAACGTTGGACGCATAGAAACCATGTTTACGTCCCGCCTAACTGTGGGTCTTCACTTCACCGCCGGCCGTAGTGGTCGAGCGGTTCTAGGCGCTTCAGTCTGGAACCGCGCGACCGCTACGGTCGCAGGTTCCAATCCTGCCTCGGGCATGGGTGTGTGTGATGTCCTTAGGTTAGTTAGGTTTAAGTAGTTCTAAGTTCTAGGGGACTGACGACCTCAGATGGTAAGTCCCATAGTGCTCAGAGCCATTTGAACCATTTTCACTTCACCAGCTGGTCGAATCGTGCAAAATCCAGATAATGGGCCATTCGGACGTGAATGGAATGATGGATTGCATGGGACCATCAGGGCAGGCGTAATCGTCTGCATGGTTCCAGTCGCCCACGTCTGATTACCACTTGAGACGATCGTCATCTTGTATGGAAGTATCTCGTAATTTTACAAGCGATAAGAAGTAACGTACTCCCTGCAGATTTCGTCGTTATCCCACAATGCTGGTCGCAGACTAGCAGCAGTTGGATTAGGGAATTACCATACAATGTTTAGGCTGACGTTAATACTACAGCTCGAACGGCTGCGTTTGGTGCGGTGAGCTGACCGGTAAGCAGGGACAGCTGATAAATGGAGTCGCATTTTGTATAGCGATTATCCGTATTATCCCAGATGACCATCGTAGGCGTGAGTGTAGGTTGCACGATATGATGCCATCAAGGAGAAGAATGAGATAGAATGAGCTGCCCCGTCGGTTATCACTATGGTGTCAGCAGAAAAATCATACCTATCCTGCAGATCTTCTGGTCCACGACTGTGGCGTATCAGAGGTGTATCCACCGGAAGTTGTATAATAAGAGACTGGAGGAAAGCCACGAACTCGAAACAGACAAACAATAAATCGATGGTATAATTATATACCGACCCTTTAAAACAAGTTAGAATGCGAGGTAACTTTGTCACAGCATGGAACAACATAAATCCACAATTTCAGATTACTCGCTGGCTAGCCAGTTCTAGGCCGGAATTATGCTCAGTTAAAAGAAAAAACAATCGAACTAGAAATAACTGTTTGTCTAGCCCCTAGAGTATGTTAATAGTGGAATGTGGTAAAACGTCTTTAGGAAAGTACTGGAGATATTGTTCTTGACCATGTGAGACGAGAGAGTCGATACAAACGGCTGTAACTCTGATACCAGCAGCATCGGTGAGAGATGTGCAAGCAGCTTGAAATGTGACCTTATAATAATGGCAGCATTTGAGGTAAGTGCGTGTATACTGTTACGGCGTGAGCAGGTTTCTGACTGACCCCAAGGTAGTGGAAGCCAGTTAATGTTAGCTAAAGATGACAACTACCTCTGCACTAATGATTGAACACGATTGCTGTGAACCTGCATTCGAGTGGGCACCGTCTGAAATCTGCAAAGAAATGGGCTCGGAGAGAAGGTCTCTGTAACTTTCCTGAGTTGCAACAAACGCGGTGGCGCAGGTACTCTGTAAAAAAAATAGTTGCTGCAGCCAACTTCATCAGCGAGCAGCACTGACCGTTCCACTAGTTTTGATGGGAGAAGTGGGGAAAGACACCTTAGTGCTTAGGTTGGTCATTCTGCAACGGTGTCAGGAGGGCGACTACTGGGAAGAAACCGTCTCCTTTCACGCTGGCGTATTTGTATTGCCAACGTGAAAGCAACAGCACTTTTCTTTAGATATTTACGTCTTGTAACTTATTCAAACTACTTATCCAGCTGATGTCAGGATTGATTTACCCCTACCGTCTGGTGGCCGAACATCTAGACAACATGTCAGTCGAGAAGATTCATACTATAACTGAAATATATCTATTTAGTTTTCCAACTTATTCAGGCCAGCCGGAGTGGCCGTGCGGTTCTAGGCTCTACAGTCTGGAACCGGGCGGCCGCTACGGTCGCAGGTTCGAATCCTGCCTCGGGCATGGATGTGTGTGATGTCCTTAGGTTAGTTAGGTTTAATTAGTTCTAAGTTCTAGGCGACTGATGACCTCAGAAGTTAAGTCGCATAGTGCTCAGAGCCATTTGAACCATTCTAAATATTCAGGCAATAGACCTGAGATTACTGTTAATGGATTTGTACGGCCGTTGCTCTACACATATTCATATTTCCTTTTAAAGATTCTGATTTGGATTTCGGATATGCGGTACATCCATTAACGTCACACATGCAGCGGCACAAATATAAAGCGCAACGTAATTAAAGGATCACTTTTCCGAAACCCTGCAATTGTATTCCATATCGACACACAAGATTGAAATTTGACACAAAGGTTCCTACAAACTTAATGTGTAGTGTTGCAAAAGCCTCGGGCTGGACGGCGCTTCAAACAGCTATGTGTCTACATATACGAAAAAAAGTCTCTGGGCTCAAAAGTTCATGTGAAGTTTAAGGTGGGTTAGTGACGTCACATTGGTACTAAATTTCACAGCAATTCTGCCTAACGCCACCGTGAACGTGTCACACGGTGGAAAAATCGGCGCACCCGGTGTTATCCACGATTTTACCCCCTCTTTTGACGCCTCTGTGATGGAGATCACAATCTCGACGCCCAGAGTTGAAATCACGCGGCGTTCCTGTGAGTGGCCGAGGAAAACATTTCAGACGCACCATCTCTCAGAATCGACACGAAAAGGCCACAAGGGATTCGCATAAAGGGTGACAGTGAAACATCCCCTTTCCTTGGGATGTCGATTTGCACACATTTAGCGGTCGAAAACAAGAGTTTGCAGTGCGGTAAGCAACAAGAAACGTCCTTAACATTCTTCGATATCGCTGACATCCCCTTGATTTTCAACAGTTCTCTAACGACGTTGTGAGCTAGCAACCCCATTCAACGCTATCTCACCCCTTTGGAATGCAGCGAAACCGCAATTTGTGCTCTGTTGTTCGACGAAGTTTGAACGTGATACGCAACAACAAAGGGTTCTGATGCTTTTTCAGTGCTTCCGTTTCCTAAGGGCCCGGTTCGATTCCCGGCTGGGTGAGAGATTTTCTCCGCTCAGGGACTGGGTGTTGTGTTGTCCTAATCATCATCATTTCATCCCCATCGACGCGCAAGTCGCCGAAGTGGCGTCAAATCGAAAGACTTGCACCAGGCGAACGGTCTACCCGACGGGAGGCCCTAGTCACACGACATTATTATTATTAGTGCTTCCGTTGCACTCCCTCCTGTGGCGTAATCACAGAAGGGTGCGACATGGACATAAGTGTGAATAAAGCGATAAAGATTCTTCTAACACCCCTCAGTTCGCCGATAACGTCGGTGACAACCCCCCACCCGCCCACCCCCTATATTTACAGGAAATTTTAATTGGGAATTTAAAAAATGTACCTTTGGGGAGAAAACCTTCGAAGTAGTGGTGGGCACCTGGCACCGGAGGTGTATCAAGTGGCTGCTACCTGCAAACACCCAGCACTACTTCGAAGCTTTTCTCTGTAAAGGTACATTTTTAAAATTTTCAATAAATGTGGGGATGGGGTGTGACCGACGTTATTACCGAACTGAGGGGTGTTAGACAGACATTAGCCGTTTTATGCAAACACGTATCAATATCACACTCTTCTGTTGATGACGCCACAGGAGGCGTGAAACAGAAGCACGGAAAAAGCTTCAGAACTCTTTGCCACTTCAGGTCACGTTCAGATTTCGCCGAATGGTTGTGAACAGTCACCAGTGCTTCCACCCCTTACAACAGAGCAAAATTGCGGTTGAAATGTACTCCACAGGGGTGAGGTAACGTTCAATGGCGTTCCTAGCCCACGACGTCCTTACATAATGTTCAAGCATCTTGGAGATGTCAACACTGTCGAGTACTATCAAGAACGTCTTCCTGTTACTCGTCGCACCGCAAACTGTCGTTTTAGGACGCGAAATGTGTCGGAATCAACGTCCCTATGAAAGGGTGGTTTTATTGACATCCTTTATACAACCCCCCTGAGGCCTTTCCGTGCCGATACTGAGATTCAGTGTGTCTACATGCTTTCCTCGGCAGCTCATAAGAAAACCGCGTAATTTAAATGCTGGGCGTCGCGGTTCGGATCTCCATCGCAGAGGTGTCAAAAGAAGGGGTAAAATGTGGGTATGGCGGCGTGCGACGCCTTCCCATCGTGTGGCACGTACGCGACGGCGTTAGGCAAAATTCTGGTAAAATTCGGTGCCAATGGAACATCATTAACTCACTTTACACGTGTCGTGAACTTCTGAGCTGTGGCCTTCTTTTCGCACGTGTCGACACCTTGCGGTTTGAGGTGACGTCTCAGGGTGCCACGCTTTTTCAACATTACAGAGTAAGGTTGTAGGCACCTTTTTAGGCAAATTTCAAACTGTTGCATCACAATGGGAAAGAACTACGGTGTTTCGAAATAGTGATCCTTTAATCCTGTTGCACATTGAATGTGTCATTGGGAAGTACTACAAATACTCGGAGAGGAATCAATCAGTCCAAATTTGATATATTTTTATGGTTTCAAAATTTAGTGGTTTCATCAAGTAGAGCATCTCTCCCATACTTTTTACATGCCAGAGCGGAAATTCACGTTGGGAACCGTAATACTGAGTGTGTTTTATTTTCGCTTTTACATTTGATATTCATCAGACTGTCTACCTGTAACCACCTTTCCTGAACATGGATGGTAGCTTGATTGAATGAATGTGGGTGTAATTACAAAGCACGTGACAGTGAAATTTTTTGGTGAAAACTCTTGATTTAATATTGCAGTAGAAGCCTGAGAAACATGACTGAATGTAATTTTTGAAGCCCATCCGTGGCGCCAGACTATCGGAACAGCCGTCTGCGAAGCGTTTTAAGCCTTCGGCGGTGGGATTGGTTCCTGTGGATCCATGCGTTAAGGATACCGTTTTCATATTTTCCTTACTATCTTTCTTTCGAAGCCTAGCAGTTTTTTTCATCTTTTTTTCTTAACGTAAATGTTTAAAAGCCGTGTACACCTGGTGAACTATACTCTGGTATAGTCTGTTTTTTTATTTAAAAACCTTCTGGAAACTGCCCTACTGCACAGCACGTCCCGTGAGCCAAAACGTGATCTATTTGCCGCTGCGACCCTTGTCTTAATCTTAATTTCCGTTCTATTCTGATCGCTAAAAATGCTTCCCCAATGTTTAAATACGTCTACTCTTTTAAAAGTGAATTCATGAATTATCAGTGGTATTTGATCATTGGGTGCCTTGTCCATGACCATGTACTCAGTTTTCCGCTCGTTAATTTGTAACCCTGCTTTGATGGCAACATTTCTGTAAGAACTTGTCATGAGCTGCAAGTCACCTTTGCTACCACTTACTGGAACTACGTCGTCCACCTATGCGAGCCGATTATTACCCCGTTTAATTCTTCGTGATCTCCGTCTGACCTGCTAAAATTAAATTAAAAGTGTTGGAGATAACGCTTCTCCATGTCTAAGACCCGTTCTGACTCCAAAGTGCTCTGACGTTGTTGTAGTGATCGTTACTCTGCAATAGGTTTCCTCTAAACACATATGACCTAGCTTTATTAACACATGTGGAAACTAATGCTCTTTCAAGACATTGGTGATTGTGTCCATATGTAGGCTGTCATATCCTTTTCTGAAATCTACATAAATCATGCGAATATCAACGTTATGTTCCCAATCTATCTCGGTTGTCCGTCTGAGCGTAAAAATGCGGTCTGTAGTTGGTCTGTTCCTTCTGAAACCTCATTAATAGAACCCTATAATTCCATCGGCGTTAGGGATCATTCCCTTTAGTAGCTGCTGTGATAGAATTTTTTAGCTTACAGTAACGAGTGCAATCCCTCTATAATTATCACAAACAGTAATACCGGCACGAAGTTTGCTTTTTGAAATGGAACAATAATTCTGTCTGTTGCTACAATCATTGCTATCTGACTAAATTCAACCGACATACTCTCTCCGAAATCCAATAAATGGTTTCGAAAACGTAGGTGTATCTATAACTATCCCTTATTTTCTGGTTTTGTGTGTCTATTCATACTTTGACTTTGTCGTTGTTTATTGTGTTAGTGCGTTTATGATTGCACAACGTGTTCTTGCAAATATTGTACAGCAATACGATGATCAAGGTATTGTGCATTCTTGTGTATGTAATAATGAAAGGGTACAAAATAAATATACACTATTAAAAAACAGGGACGCAACAGCTACTGGAGTATAACGGAAAACAATAATATTTAACTTACAGTTGTGTCTACACTGAAAAACACACGCATACTTTATTACACGACGTCTCTTTCGAGCATTTCCAGCTGGTATATCTTGCTGACAGTTTTACATCCACGTGTCATAATTTCACTCAGGTTATGTGGGCAATAAATAGTGCTGAAGAGTGAAAGTACAGAGAAACAACAACCACAAGAGTCTCTGTAACACACCTAATAACGCCGTGAACTGACTACAGCAGAGCTTTAAAATTTGCTTTCAGTAGTACGACTGTTCTCTTAAACAACACTAATAGTCACAAGAGATTGTTAGGCGGAAAACAGCGCCGTTCTAAGTAAATAACGCGTTAACCTCCATTTACAGGAAGTTAAGGTTCCAAGTGCAGGAGGAAAAGTGGAACGTTTCCCAAGAAGTTCATTATGAATTAATTATGAAGGGAATCGTAGAAATAAATAGATGAACATATATACAAAAACTGTCATTAATAACGACTTGATAATCATAGACACAGAAAAGAAAGGCACGACAAGACTTGCAGGAACTATAACCTGAGTTCATAAAACACCTGTCAGACTTATGACACAACATTAAGTACTGCGCTGCCTCACTAGGTAGTGCTTCGGGATAGCTAAGAATATAATTGGTAGGGCCGCCTGCTCGAGGCGTAGTAATGTACACAGCAATAACACTCAGAGAGTGCTGCATTGAATCTCTCTCTCCACAATCTACGAACAGTTAATAAATAACAAATTTTTCCAACACATACGATAACAGTCAGATTATGGATTACACCGTATACATTCACCGAGGAGGCAAGTTACTTGTTCATTGTCATTTAAACGACAAACTATCAACTATAGGAACTTTCAGTTACCTACCTACGTCGCTAAAATATTAATATTGCATCACTATTTTGGAGACACGTCATCTTTACTGTATTCATAATTCGACAGTAACCAGATTATTGCATATTTTAGTATTATTTTGAAGCTGCATTAGTCTGCACAATGAATCACCTTACGACTAGGGACAAGTCTGCACTAGAGTGCTGTAAAATACGACGTTGGGTTTGTTTAAGGTTCGTTCCTTTTATATGCAAATAACCTTCCACATAATACTGATAGAGACGGAATAATTCTTTTTGTTGGTGATGGAAGCGCCATAACCAAATTTATCAGAGGCCCTCCGACAGAAGGAATTAAAAATGAAATTTTTACTACTCTTATTAATTGGTTTTGAGTAAATGGTCTGCCAGTAACTTTGTCAGTACAGTACGGTATCGAAACAAGACAATATCTAGTAAACTGATGAATATGTAAAGGCGTACATGTGGTTTCAAAGTCAGACCAGAAAACACACACAGGAAATCAGTTTAGCTGTTCGTTTGTCAACCGTAATTTTGTTTTCAGTCATCTGGTTCTCAGGAGACGACGTACTGCCTTTTGTCCTGGCTACCGGTATTAATTACAGATATATCAGTATCAACTTCGCTTTATCAGATGGAACTGTACTAATTTTTCTGCTAGTCTCTCAGATTTCAACGACATTTACAACTTGGTAAGTCTATTAGCAGCTCCGGAGAATTTGAGATACTTAGAATCACTGAATTATAAAGTCTGAGCCCAGAGTGATTGCTATCTTACATGGAAGTACGTGTTAACATACGGAAGAATTGCAGTCGGTTGGTTTTGGCTAACAGCTTGACATATTTAAGACAGTCCAACTACAAATTCTCAGTAGATCAGAAACTTTCAGTTTAAAACTGATAGTAAAACAACTTACGTTGTTGAACCAAAACTTTAACATGGAGGCAAAGAAGTAGCATCTATCGATGATTCACGAGCTGACTATGTCAGCTCCTCTCCTACTAGATCCTTGAAACAAAGGTATACGTCAAAAATTGACTGGATTTGCGAAACAGAGATTCTAGTTATAAAGACTTTAAAATTACTTCCCCCCATGAGTTAAATATCAACATACACACGAGTATCTAAATTGTTTATACATCGGATCACTTAGGGTAACTTACATCTATATCGATAATATGTTGTGGAACAATTAACGAACTTGGTAATTGAGATGTATAAACAGAGACAACATTTTATATGGAACGTCACTGCATAATATTCCTTGTAATCAGATCATTTTAAATAGGCGTGATGCCGACTTCATATCGTCTTTTCGCATCGGGAAGTCAATGAGCAATTGTGTGTTCCGTTTCTGCATGTTAGCGCTAAATTGAAATTTTCATTGTACCATTATCTTCAGTTTTAATAATAATTCAACGTTAATATATTAGAAAATGATTTGGAGTTCATTGAGGCGTTAATAACGACTCGTTTGTTCGTTTATCAGGCGACGTAGCGATCGACTGATAGTCGCTATGTCGCTCTATCCCAAACCAACTTACTACTAAAATCGATCCTGTATTTTTGGTGACATTGTCAGCCTTTCATATTAATGCAAACTGTAGGTGTGCCTTTGGGACTTTATTTTCATGTTTTTACTCGCCACCACAAATGTCATCTAAAGGAGATCGCGAAAAGGAATAATGATTGCACTTTCTGCGTTAGAATAGCCGTAACTTTAGTAATACTACGTCCAATTTGAACAAAGAATTTAAATACTGACGCCGTACTGCAATAAAATCAAGAGCTTTTTGTTAAAGTGTATATCTCTCTCAGTTAATTTCTCTGCTAGTCATAATACAAAAAGGCAATACAAACAAACAAAAATTATTCAACTTTCACGAGAGCATTGTACAAATAACATTACAAAATTACGTCAATAGCATCAACAGAAAGGGTACCACAAAAGAACGTGGTCGTAAACATTTATTTAAAATTCCTGTCATGTCATCAAGTGTTTGAATTGCCCAACGTCTACTGCATTACATGTCTGCAGTCGCTGGTGCAAAAGCTTCTGGACAATCTGAAGATGTTTCTTCGAAATCACTACACATGCTGCAACAATAGATTGTTGTATATTCTCTTGGGCCATCAGAGCTCTTGCAGATACTTCATTTTTGAGCCTACTACAGAAAAGAAAAGTGCAGTATCATCGAACCAGACAATTGTGCAGACTAACTAGTACCACCTTCATGTTCTCTTCAGCGACTTGGCGCAGAGCTGGTTGAGCGCTTTTCTACCCGTGAGCGGCTAGTGAACTTGTTTGGTGCCCATCGTGCTGGTACCAGATACATGTACGCATTTTAAGTGGTGCTTTCTTCAGCAGTGCAGGTAGTAAGAAATGGAACGTATCAGTTACTTGTCAAGG
The DNA here is from genome assembly GCF_023864275.1 of Schistocerca cancellata. NCBI lineage: Eukaryota > Metazoa > Arthropoda > Insecta > Orthoptera > Acrididae > Schistocerca > Schistocerca cancellata. The sequence goes on along the minus strand of NC_064627.1, from coordinate 88,196,718 downwards.
CTTTCTAAATGAACCGAGAAGCTGTTGCATAGTGTCCCATGATTCCATAACAAACGCTCACAATCCGTTGTCTCTGAACTTCAACCTGCGTCTGCCATTGGGAATTCAAAGCGCCGAAAAATGTATAATATTGAGTTTCAGTGATTATAAAGGTTGATTATGGGCAAGGAGAATTCTTTGAAGGAAGAGCCTACGCTTGGAGTCATGAAACTATGGTGCGCAGACGTCCTCATTTTCTGGGGACTGTCCTCAATTTGCATGATTTGTCCACAGTTACTTTAAAACTGACTGAGGACAACAAATGCTCCGAACATTTTAAACTGGAACTCAACTGATTACACTAGTGCAACCAAATATTTCTTTTATTTGATTACGAGACCATGGACAAATAAAAGTGCGGGCCCCTTTTTGGTGTGAAAGAATTTTTCCTTGAGTCTGAAAAATTATGATACACTGATGGGGGAGCAGAAGCATCAAGTTAGGTCATCTGGATAATCGTGGTGTCATTTCGTTTTTGATGGAAATCTTTTTAGAATGAGGAATGAATCTCACCTTATTCAACATCCACTTTCTTACTATTAAATAAATAAATGTTGCCTTGTTTGCATTCTCTATAGAGAGTTCTGCAACTTTTCTTAAGCTCCCTGTTAGCGCAGTGATGTATTCGTCCAAGATGGATCTGCATTCGAAGCCCAGTGAGGCAGAGATGTTGTGTTCGTCTAAAGGCACTGACTCTTTCCTTCCCCTGTAGTCAGTGGCCCTAAATTAGGGACGGACGACTGCTTATAGAGCATTGAGTTGCTCTTGATTAAACTCTTAAGTTACACAAAATGTTAAGTACATTTCTTTCGTTAAACTGTTTCATCAAGGGACGTTACTAGCCTTTGAATATTTCTTCTTCTCTATAGCAAATTTTTGGAGTGAGATTGCTCACAATGTGATTTCAGTACGACGTCAAAATGCAGCTTTGTTTTTACATGCTGCCACCATGAGTTGCCAATATTTAAAATCTATGAGAAGCAGTAGTCTGAATAATAACACTTTATTCTTATTTTATACTTATTTAACGTCTATAGTGACACTCATATTCATCGTACGTTTACGCAGTTATGCAGTTCATAAATTCTTTGCTAATCTTCGCCAAGTCAGCGCCAAGTCCAGCGTTACACAGAGATGAACCGGGGTCACGTTTGTTTCCGTTTCGTGCTGAGTAGCGGCTGATTTAGTTCTCAGATAGGTGGCGGCACTGTGTTCCATTTCGTCAAAGACAGTAAAGACTCATTAACTGTTTCGTACTCTTTCGAAAACAGTTCCGTGTTTTAATTTTTCCTATTTTTCATTTTTTCTCCTCGTTTGCTCATATTTTTTGCAGTCTGATTAGAAATTAATTTGCTGTCGCTCTTTGCTGCCCCTAATATTTTTCTGCCATAGGCGGTCAGCCGGTTTTGTCTAATGGTAGAAATGGCTTTGGCAACCGGTTCCCGAGTACTGATCGTTAAAAGTCGGCAACATCCGCGACTGTGACGCCACCCTGAGCTGCCCCAAAGTTGCTAAACTGTAACTGCCTGGCCAAGTGTTGTGCGCCGTTTGTGTGAGCGAATGTTCAGTTGCTTAACATGTTGACTGCCGGCCACATAAACCTCACAGTTTCTTAGAATGCCTGCCCCTTTTATGAAAGTATGAAACTGCTTATTTTGGTTTGCGTGCATAAATTGTAAACATTTCTTTCCATAGTATATATTTTTTGTGTGACAGACGCTGTAAAAAGGTTTCTTGCACATGGCTATTTCACACTCTGTGTAATGGTATGTAGTGTCTCTTTGAAACGTCCTTGTTCTACATCTACATCTACATTTACACTCCGCAAGCCACCCAACGGTGCGTGGCGGAGGGCACTTTACGTGCCACTGTCATTACCTCCCTTTCCTGTTCCAGTCGCGTATGGTTCGCGGGAAGAACGACTGTCTGAAAGCCTCCGTGCGCGCTGTAATCTCTCTAATTTTACATTCGTGATCTCCTCGGGAGGTATAAGTAGGGGGAAGCAATATATTCGATACCTCATCCAGAAACGCACCCTCTCGAAACCTGGCGAGCAAGCTACACCGCGATGCAGAGTGCCTCTCTTGGAGAGTCTACCACTTGAGTTTGTTAAACATCTCCGTAACGCTATCACGGTTACCAAATAACTGTGACGAAACGCGCCGCTCTCCTTTGGATCTTCTCTATCTCCTCCGCCAACCCGATCTGGTACGGATCCCACACTGATGAGCAATACTCAAGTATAGGTCGAACGAGTGTTTTGTAAGCCACCTCCTTTGTTGATGGACTACATTTTCTAAGGACTCTCCCAATGAATCTCAACCTGGTACCCGCCTTACCAACAATTAATTTTATATGATCATTCCACTTCAAATCGTTCCGCACGCATACTCCCAGATATTTTACAGAAGTAACTGCTACCAGTGTTTGTTCCGCTATCATATAATCATACAATAAAGGATCCTTCTTTCTATGTATTCGCAATACATTACATTTGTCTATGTTAAGGGTCAGTTGCCACTCCCTGCACCAAGTGCCTATCCGCTGCAGATCTTCCTGCATTTCGCTACAATTTTCTAATGCTGCAACTTCTCTGTATACTACAGCATCATCCGCGAAAAGCCGCATGGAACTTCCGACACTATCTAGATTCGTTTCATATTATTTAACTTATGTTTCGTGATGCCACGCCCAACTATTGGTAATTTAGTTTTTACTTCGTGTTTGCCCCCATTCAGTGATATACAATTGCACTGAAGTATCAACTTTTCCAGTAAGCATCAAATCCTATATATATTACCTACATTTGTGCTCCCAAATTCCTCTCTCTCTCTTTACAATCTGTATGAATGAGTGAGTGAGTGTGTATGTTATATGACAGAGTAGAGCATCTGGCTGTCTGCTGTGGTAACATCGTTGCCAATGCAATTTTGTCAGTCAAGACAAAGAGATTTGTACCATTATGGTAGTCATTCGACAGTAATTAAGCTGGTGGCGGAAAGCACTCTGCTGGTCTCTTCCCTGCAGGAAGAGCGTGAAGCGTGCTCTCGTCACTCCGGACTGGACATTTGGTGAGTGAAGACGGTACTCTCAAGAGCGACTTGTCGTTCGTGAGTGTGTTAGTGTGTGATTGTTTGTAGTTGTTCCGACTGATGGACACATTTGATACGCTACTTTATTTTTAACTTCGCTAGTAGAATTCTCAATTTTTTCAGAGTGTAGTCACGAGTATATTTTTCTGTATGTTATAAGTTTTTCCGAACCTCGCTTTATGTAAGCAGAACATGTGGTGCAAGAAGTTTATTACTCCAGCACAGGTTTAAAATTCAGTTGTCTGACTTCTCTTTCGACTGAAATGTATGTGTGATCTTTTCTCGTGTGTGTGTGTGTGTTTTATTTGCTCTTCTTTTCATTCCGTTTCAGTTTTAAAGTTGGGCAACATTTTTCATACCATGATTTCACCGTGTGGAATTCAGGACCACCTGAAACAAGTATTATTCTTAATTCAGCGTGATATTTTATTGGTATTTCTGTCTATACGGTTTACATCTGTGTTGTTGAAGTTTTCACGAGACTTCGTCATTTTGCTTTGTTCAAGAATATTCACGGTATTTGCGGATGTTTCACGCCACCGTACCTTAGTTTCATCTGCAAGGTCATGCAGATGAAATTCTCTGTCGGAGAGTGTTCCATGCTATTCCTACTCACCGTACCTCAGTCACATCGATAGAGATGAACCTCTGAGACATTGACTTACGTTGATGGGCAAAATTCTTTTTATCTCTATCCTTGTGTGTGCGAATCGTGTACGTTTGTGTGAACTTTTTCCGTGTGCCCCTATGATTTGCTTTTCATTTATCACCGCAATGTACTTCAGCACTCAATATAATAATAACACAAGTTAGTTAATAAATGAAGTAACAGGCAACGACAGATCATAGTTAAGAATTACTTTGTGAACTTTTAATATGATGTTTTATTTTAACAAAGCATGTTAAACTGTAATGACTGTTTCTCAGATTACCGTTCCCCTTTTGTAAGATTATTTTTAATATATATCACCTGCAGTTTTGAAGCGAAAAATGCAGGCCTTATACTTGTAGAGCCGGCCGTTGTGACCGTGCGGTTATAGGCGCTTCAGTCCAGAACCTCGCTGCTGCGACGGTCGCAGATTCGAATCCTGCCTCGGGCATGGATGTGTGTGATGTCCTTAGGTTAGATAGGTTTAAGTAGTTCTAAGTTTTTAGGGGACTGATGACCTCAGCAGTTAAGTCCTATAGTGCTTAGAGCCATATACTTGTAGAATTTTGTCTGATTATCTTATTCTTATTCTTTTTTAACGTTTGCACTTAAATTGTTCCCATACGCTCATTCCATATACTCACTTCGATCTTTTTTTTAATATTAACAAGTTAGCTATGTTTACCAGTTCAGTGATTAATTCAGACTTATATTAAATTTTCCCAATTTTAATTAAATTAGGTGGCGTCCCAGAAAAATTCTGTGGCACGCGAAACTTACAGTAGACTGCAGAGTTCCTTATTGGCTAACTTCCCCCAGTTTCTGTTTGCAAATCACTCTCCAAATAACCATTCATCCATTAATAACCATATATTTTCTCTGGCCTTTCCTGTGTGCCTATACCAAATTAAAAAAATGTTTCATGGCTTACAAATTGTGGAAACATCAGAAAATGACGCAATGTTTCAACGAGACTCTTACGAAATCAAACCGAGAAATTCTCGCCGGAAGTTTGACACAGTTCTTCTTAAACAAGCCGGCCGCGCTGGCCGAGCGGTTCTAGGCGCTAAAGTCTGGTACCGCGCAACCGCTACGGTCGCAGGTTCGAATCCTGCCTCGGGCATGGGTGTGTGTGATGTCCTTAGGTTAATTAGGTTTAAGTAGTTCTAAGTTCTAGGGGACTGATGACCTCAGCAGTTAAGTCCCATAGTGCTCAAAGCCATCTGAACCATCTTAAACAAGCCAGGGTCATCATCTGAATTGTCGATATGGTGATCCTCCCTGTCATGGGCAACAAAATCTTACTCCAGTTCACACGAAAATTCATCGTCCATAGGACAAGTTGAAGCCATGTGTTTCATATCTTCACGCACTGAACGGACAGCTGCCGGCCTCTAGCTGTTTGATTTCAAACAGAAAACAAGTGTTTTAAAAACTACACGTCCCTTGAAACATGGTGAAGGCCGATCGAGCCCCTCAATATATTTACGTGGTTTCTTGTGTAAGCGGAAGAAAGTACACCCAGCCACTTGGCGGGATCGTGAGGCCACCGAAATCTTCTCGTCCTGTCAGTTGTGGACATTGGTAGTGAAAGTGTTTATGTTGTTGTTGTGGTCTTCAGTCCTGAGACTGGTTTGATGCAGCTCTCCATGCTACTCTATCCTGTGCAAGCTTCTTCATCTCCCAGTATCTACTGCAACCTACATCCTTCTGAATCTGCTTAGTGTATTCATCTCTTGGTCTCCCTCTACGATTTTTACCCTACACACTGCCCTCCAATGCTAAATTTGTGATCCCTTGATGCCTCAAAACATGTCCTACCAACCGATCCCTTCTTCTAGTCAAGTTGTGCCACAAACTTCTCTTCTCCCCAATCCTATTCAATACCAAAGTGTTTATAACGGCATTTAAAGGCTTTATGGAATAATAGACACGATCTCGTTTGTTTACTAAATGTTTTGAACGCCGCTTCTTCTACTCAGCGCGTTGTTCACATCCACCTCAATTTAATTTCATATTACGTGATACGTCAAAGAAAGTGGTACACCTGCCTAACATCGTGTAGGGCCTCGCGACCACACAGAAGTGCCGCAACACAACGTGGCATGGACTCGACTAATGTCGCAAGTAGTGCTGGAGGCAACGGACACCATGAATCCTGCAGGGCTGCTCATAAATGCGTAAGAGTACGACGGAGTAGAGATCTCTTCTGGACAGCATGTTGCAGGACATCCAAGATATGCTCAATAATGCTTGTGTCTGGGGAGTTTGATGACCAGCGGAAGTGTTTACACTCAGAAGAGTGGACGTGTGGGGAGTAGCATTGCCCTCCTGTGATTGCTCAAGACTCGTCCGACCAGACAACATGTTTCCAGTCATCAACAATCCACTGTCGGTGCTGACGGGCCCAGGTGAGGCATAAAGCTTTGTGTGCTGAAGCCATCAAGGGTACACGAGAGGGCTTTCGGCACAGAAAGCTCACATCGATGATGTTTCGTTGAATGGTTCGCACGCTGACACTTGTCGATGACCCAGCATTGAAATCTGTTGCAATTTGCAGAAGGGTTGTACTGTCACGTTGAACGATCCTCTTCAGTCGTCGTTGGTCTCGTTGTTGCCGGATCTTTTTCCGACCGCAGTGATGTCGGAAATCTGAGGTGTTACCGGATTCCTGATATTCACAGTATACTCGTGAAATGATCGTACGGGGAAATCCCATCTTTATCGGTACCTCGGAGATACTGTGTCTTGCCGCTCGTGTGCCCACTATAACACCACGTTCAAAGTCACTTAAATCCTTATAACCTGCCATCGCAGCAGCAGTAGCCAATCTAACTACTGCGTGAGATACTTATTGTAGTGTATAGGCGTTGCCCACCGCAGCGCCGTATTCTGCTTGTTTACATATCTCTGTATTTGAATACGCATGATTATACCAGTTTCTTTGATGCTTCAGTGTATATATAGTACTTGGAGAGGGTCGTCTCTGCAATGTGCATTTACGAATCCATGTTACCTTCGTTTGAAATTTATACCATAACAGCTGGTCAGTACCAGGCACTTACGCTAGGGAATTGTCAGCACAGGACAGCAAACAAGGGAATATTTCCCCTCTCACAGCCTGTAACCCCGCAGTGGCCACACTACCTACCTCTCTGTCCCTGAAATAAGCTACAAAATTCACTTAGCTCAAGGTCGAATTCACCAGAACGGCAGTTAAAGCGATTCACATCTTAAATATTACTTTCACTGTAAGTCTTTTTGTTTCTTACTGAACAGAAGAATTACACTCTTAAGAAGCTATTTACGTTAGTTGGCGTTTCTATATTCGGTTGTTAATTGCTAGAGCCATATTATTATACCCATATTTAAACCAGTTTTTTTGCAGTAGTAAATGGCTTTTCCTCTTGTATTTGTAAATTATTTCGGTTTTATCCTATCTTTGCTCCGTTAAAAACATTGATCAGCATGTCTCCAATTTTTTTTTTTTTACCATAACGGGTTTGTATGAATTAGATCCACATATAGCTCGAAATCTCTGATATATATATATATATATATATATATATATATATATATATATATATATATATATATATACAGGGTGAGTCACCTAACGTTACCGCTGGATATATTTCGTAAACCACATCAAATACTGACGAACCGATTCCACAGACCGAACGTGAGGAGAGGGGCTAGTGCAATTGTTTAATACAAACCATATAAAAATGCACGGAAGTATGATTTTAACACAAACCTAGGTTTTTTTAAATGGAACCACGTTAGTTTTGTTAGCACATCTGAACATATAAACAAATACGTAATCAGTGCCGTTTGTTGCATTGTAAAATGTTAATTACATCCGGAGATATTGTAACCTAAAGTTGACGCTTGAAACCCCCGACGTTCAGTTGCGTGTTGTAACAAACACGTGCCACGGTCGGCGAGCAGCATCTGCAGGGACATGTTTACGATGACGACCGTGTTTACGAGTGTGGCTGTAGTGCACTGTTGTGGTTTGGTCTAGCTGTCGCAGTGTCCGCATGTAGCGCTTGCTGCTATTGTTATTCTGCATTCGTCTCTGCACGCAGACCAACTGTAGTACACCGTGTTACCAGACGTCTGTGATAGTGTAGTGTTGTAGGAACTGTGACCATGGTGTATTCGAACTCTGAAAAGGCGGAGATCGTACTCATCTATGGCATGCGTCGACGAAATGCAGCTGAAGCCTGCAGGATGTATGCAGAACGGTACCCGGACAGAGAGCATCCAACGTGCCGCACATTGCAAAACATCTACCGTCAACTGTATGCAACAGGTATGGTCGTAGCACGCAAACGGGTCCGTAAAAGGCCCGTCACAGGAGAAGCGGGTGCAGTTGGTGTGTTAGCTGCTGTTGCCATGAACCCACACATGAGTACACGGGACATTGCGAGAGCCGGTGGACTGAATCAAAGTAGTGTCATGCGCATACTACATCGTCACCGCTTTCACCCGTTTCATGTGTCGCTACATCAGCAATTACATAGTGATGACTTTAATCATCGAGTGCAATTTTGTCAATGGGCATTAACAGAGAATGCGTTGCAGTTCTACCTATTTACCGATGAAGCGGGTTTCACAAACCACGGGGCAGTGAATCTACGGAACATGCATTACTGGTCCGTGGACAATCCTCGCTGGCTCAGACAGGTAGAGCGACAGCGACCGTGAACTGTAAATGTATGGTGCGGAATCATTGGCGACCACCTCATTGGTCCTCACTTCATTGCAGGGACCTAAACAGCTGCAACATACATCGCGTTTCAATAGAATGATCTGCCAACGTTGCTCGAAAATGTCCCACTGGAAACGCGTCGACGTATGTGGTATCAGCATGATGGTGCACCGGCATATTCCGCAATTAACACTAGGCTGACCCTTGACAGGATGTTCGACGGGCGTTTCATAGGACTTGGAGGACGCATAAATTGGCCAGCCCGTTCTCCTGATCTTACACCTCTGGACTTCTTTCTGTGGGGTACGTTAAAGGAGAACGTGTACAGTAATGAGCCTACAACCCCAGAGGATATGAAACAACTTATTGTGGCAGCCTGTGGCGACATTACACCAGATGTACTGCGGCGTGTACGACATTCATTACGCCAGAGATTGCAATAGTGTGCAGCAAATGATGGCCACCACATTGAACATCTATTGGCCTGACATGTCGGGACTCACTCTGTTCCACTCCGTAATTGAAAACGGAAACCACGTGTGTACGTGTACCTCACCCCCCATGGTAATGTACATGTGCGTCAGTGAAAAAGACCAATAAAAAGGTGTTAGCATGTGGACGTAATGTGCTGTTCAAGTCTCTTCTGTACCTAAGGTTCATCACCCTTCCATTTGGATCCCTACGTAATTCGGTGCTCTCCGATACACACGATCGAACAGCGGAGGAGTGGTACTCAAGCGTCAACTTTAGGTTACAATATCTCCGGATGTAATTAATATTTTACAATGCAACAAACGGCACTGATTACGTATTTGTTTATATGTTCAGATGTGCTAACAAAACTAACGTGGTTCCATTTAAAAAAGGTAGGTTTGTGTTAAAAAACATACTTCCGTGCATTTTTATATGGTTTATATTAACCAATTACACTAGCCCCTTTCCTCACGTTCAGTCTGTGGAATCGATTCGTCAATATTTAATGTGGTTTACGAAATATATCCAGCGGTAATGTTAGGTGACTCACCCTATATATATATATATATATATATATATATATATATATAATAGGTCTTGAAACATCGGATGGTTGTATCCGTGGGAGGTTGTCCAGTTACATGCATGTTGTCCTGTTATAGAGGGCGTATAACTACTGCACGTAAGACTGCATTGTTTATGTTACAGTTTTGGCACAGATGGGAAGAACATGTCCAATCTGCTGTGACCTTTCCTTTGTGCTGGTGATTCTATTGACAGCCTTATACCAACCTGCCTTAGTTTTACTTCTGTGTATACGAAGATTATTGTACTGGGCTGTGCATTTGTGTCAGACGTTCATGAGCTTGAGGTCGACTCTGTTGTGGGTAACGTGCATATTGCGAGCTTTACTTTGAATGTTTTCCTCTCCGCAACAATATGCCTGCCATAGCTGGCTACGTTTCTCGCCACTTGCTTTGGAATCAGAAATATTTCACGGTTGTGATACATTTCAGATACAATACACAAAGTTATTAGTCTACTCCTCTAAACTCGATTCATTTTGCACCACTTATTATCGACTGTCGGTTCTAACAATTTTTCGTTATGTTCTTCAGTTCGTGGCTATCATGTTTAGGGTACAGTTACTCAGTTTCACCTCTAAGGTTTTATGGCTGGTAATATTTTTACGCTAAGTTTATCTCTAGTTGTTCTGAGTTTCTGTGATTTAATATTTTCCTTTTGCGTGCATTTATACCTCGTCCCTAGATTTATCAAGACATGAACATCACGCTCTGACTGTTTTGACCGAGAGTATTTTGAGAGACGACAATTCAGTTTTTCACTTATTTTGATGTTTAAGGTTATTCTTTTATTTTGTTACTGCACCATAGATATCAATTTTGTGAGACGACAGGATCAATATGAGCAGGTACTGACGTGTGCATGTTCATTGTTAATGCATGCAGGATCTTTATAGTGGCTCTCCTTCGAATAGTACTTTCTGGAGTTAGGGACAAGCAGGAGGTTTGGTTATTTAACAGTAAATCTTGCTCGGAAGCCATGTGCAACTGTTACGGGGAGGAACATCTGAATGAACTTACTGCGGACAGAATGCTGGTCTCAAGAATGTCTCACACTGGTGTGCAAAAAATGCTTTCGGCTTAAGGTGCATAAAACTGCCTAGCTGGATCTACCTGTTAGGTGTTTCTTGCCTCAGCAGGGACAGGGGCACAGGAAAGAAAGTGGGTCGCCTTTCCAAAGCGTTTTGACGTTGTTCTAAGTATCCTTTGTTTAAAGAGTTGGTGTCCATGAAACTTCTCGACTTTCCGGGTTCACTCTTGAAGGGGCACTATAGATACAGCCATCAGGTGGTGTCGTCACTCTGTCTACCCAGATTTTCTGTGAAGCCTCAGACCTTTTGAAGAATCTTAGGATGGAAAGCAACAGCTATGGCGACTCTGAAATGGTCTAAGATGGGACACAAAAGCATTTCTCTTAGTTTAGTTGAGGCCCCAGGTCGGACAAGCTGTAACGTTCAGCCCGTCAAGATAATGATCTCTGTGATAAATGTGTTGTTTGATTTAGGCCTAAAAGAAATCTCAAAATACGCTGTCTAAAGTGACAACGGGAAACACAAGTCTGGAGCGTAACATCTTCTCCTACCTGCGCCGAAATTTACGACTGAGGGACTGGCTGCTTGTCCTGCAGGGATAGGAATATTATTAACTTGGGTTAGGACAGTCCGGAAGGTAGAGCAGACGAGCGTGAGGGGTGACATGGTGTTCGTGGAGTCTTGTGATAGACTTGAAATCCTTGTGGGGGCAGGTGCATTAGTCCATTTTTCAATCTTACCGAAGTTTGATGGAAAGGGACAATGGGGCTTCAGATTCAGACTCTGGTCTGGGTAGGCGTTTCTGGTGTTCACCCTGTGAGGACACACAGTGTAGAAATTGTTCCATTTCCTTTCATAGAAGTTATTTCGTTATTCTCTGTCATAGCTTAAAATACGATCAGAAGCACAACAGTTTTGAAAACCTGTACAAAGCAAGCAATGAGGTGATATAGTACAGAGGGCGCATGTGCCATCTAACGGCAGCAGGGTAAAGTATGGCCGCCCGCTGCTAAGGTGCTGCCACCAGCCTGCGAAGTATGCAGCCAATAATCTGTAATTGTGTTTTAAATGTATAGCTATAAATAATGTTTTTTGTTTTAATCTGTATATATTGTTAAGTAGATCGTAGTTCTAAAAGTATTATGAACCTTTGTAATTAAAGCTGTAACGTGCCATTGCCTTGGACTTATATTGAAATCTAAAGGGACTTCGCCGCAGAAGGGTAAGGCGGGAGAAACGTTGCGACAAAAAGTTCCGGAACAGCTGTCTTTGTGAGTCGGAAGGGTTGTGGAAGGAGACAGACATTATGTTGCAGCATTACACACTCTGCTGGCCAAATACGAGTATTACGAAGGGAATTACGACCTCGAAGCCACTGCGTAAAAGTTGCTAAACCATCCATCGGCAGCAACTTCTAAACAGAGGCTGCAATACGTTTCTCAACACCACTAAGGACTGAAGTATTTATTTCTATGGTGAAGTTTAGAATATTCTATTTTTCTTGGTGATGGACATATTATAGAAAGTCGTGATTCGTCACCGTCTTGTATAAGTTAATACAAATTAAGTGTTTAAAAGCAACAAGCTTTATCAGAGTGTTGTTATTTCAGTAGATGTTTAGTGTGTCCTTTTCATATACTGTGATACATAATCAGCAATATTTTCAGATCATAAGCTGGATATACATTGGCTTATATAAAGTGCTTAAAATTATTATTGCCATATTAAGCAAAGCATAAGATTGCGTACGAAGTACCAGCTATTTTTTTTTACATTGAAAGCATACCAAAAGCAGTAGAAGAAGACAACAAAAGTTACTGTGCACATTTTCAGCATTACAAAAAAAAAAAAAAATTACTGTGGTGTACAAAACATACGATTTTACTGATTCATGGCGTGTGAAAAACTAAATTTAAGTTTCAACAAAAGTGAAGTACTATCAGTTTCGAAGGTCTTCACATTTAGAATTATCAGAAATCATCAGTGTAAAAACTCATTTTCAGTCAGTGGTCAATTTTGCGTAAAGATAATGTTAAAGGTAGATGTGTATTAGTTTCAAAAATTACAAATAGCATCACCACAGTTTATGTATCTTCAATGCTTAGCAGGATCTTTTTACTCAACATTTTAGTGTTTTTTTACATAAAAGTGTCTCAAGTTTGAAATATATTTAGTCTGCACTGATGAAAGTGTCTTTTACTGCGGTAAAGATATATGTGTAGGATCCATTTCGTGCTTATGCAGTGTACGTCGCTATTTCAAAGTGGTTATGACTCATATTGTGTGCTCTCCTCCCCCTTGTTTACTTGTCAAGGTATTATATCGGTCCCAATTATTCAAAATTAAAGATTGTTTGGTAAGAGCTTAGCACTGCAGTGGATAGAGCTATTAGTGAAATCAAAACTGAGGTCTTACTGCACGCGAATGTCCGACCATTATAATTACGAGTCCGATTGCCAACCACGCCACTTATAGACGAAAACTGATCCATATAAGGACAGAAATGGGTGGGGCATCTAAACTCTTGTAATGAGTCGGTTGCCTTTGGGACACTCGTCCTGAGCCTGAGCTTCACTGAGGAACCTGTGGCGAAGTCTTAGCTGTACCGACAGTTTATACCTCAGTTATCTCAGACAGCTCGCTGCGTCAAGGACAATCTTATTTGCATCAGACCTGCGCCTTGACGTTTGATCTCCTTGTTTGCACTGTCATCTACGTGTTCTCAGCTGCACTAATATAGCGTAACTTCTGTGTGGAATAAATCCATCAAAGTCTATTCGACGTTAGATAATATTGGACTGGAGTCTGAATCGCAAGAACCATTCCAGATAGCAGCAAAGACCCAAGCATCACCTCCCTCACTTTCCATCAAACATCAGTAAACTCCATAAAATCACTCCATCAATCACTCTCACAAGGGTTTTGTGCCAATCTCAACGCTCCACATGCTTCATGTCTCCCCTTTAACGGGTGTGTTCTACTCTTGGCCAACCCTAATCAAAGTTAACAGTATTCTTCCCTTTTCAGGAGAAGCAGCCAATCCCTGACTCGCAAATTCCTATGCTCCTGACTCGTTTTTCTTCCCATGGCCACTTTAGGCAATGTGTTATTTTGAGTTTCCATAAAGCCCTATAGTGAACCACTTATTTATCATGGAGATCATTGTCTGGATGGGCTGAATGTTTCGGTGTCCCTGACGAGGGGGGCTCCAGCTAAACCAAGAGAAGTATTTTTATTTCTCAACATGATCATTTCAGAGCCGCCATAAATATTGTGTTCCTTCTAAAATTGTTTTGAAGACCTGAGGTTTCTGCAGGCCGAGAGACAGCACCACCTGACAGTTCCCTCAGTGTACTGTCCATGGGTGAACATGAGAACTCGCCAATTTTTATGGCTACCATCCCTGTTCATAAACGGCATTTAGGATGGTGTCATACCATATTGGCTGGGTGACCTATATTTCTCTTATTGCCCTGGCCCCCGCTGCAGCAAGAAGCGCCTAACAGCCAAGTCCCGTAGCCAATTTTTCCGCCCCATAGACCGAACGCTTTGTCTGCACACCGTAGGAGAAATTCTTGGGTCCAGGATTTTGTCACCAGTTAGTGCTTCGAGATGTTCCTTTCCCTAATAGCTGCACTTGGATTTCAAGCCCTAAACGTCCACTGCAATGTTTAGTGTTAAATGACCGAACTGGCTGCTTGTTATGAGCTCAAGGAAAGTACTATTTGAAGGACAGCCACCATAAGGACCCCACATTCATTAAAAATGTACACACTTTCATAACTCCTGCTCATGCTGATATCTTCCTGTCATCTCACTAGTACGATGTCTTGCGTGAAAATTCAGTATTACATTGTACCGTTGAATGTGGGGAATACTGAGAGACTGACTCGTCCTATCTTAAGGGAAAAGTTAAAGGCTGTGACAGTAGAAGGAATAGGTATAGCAAAGCATTGGAAAAGTTCAGGCCATTCAATGGATGGCTGACAATGGATAAGAGACATGCAGAGCCAGCTAACGAACGGGGCCATCGAGTGATGCCCCTCAAATGGAGGATCCTTGCGAAACCAAGTCGAAATCCATGGAATCAGGACAAAATTATAAGAGGGCAGATGACGGCTTAGAGACAGATGTCGATCAGGAAATATGGGAGAGCCAGGACGATGACAATCTGTATACAGGATACTGAAACATTTCAATTACCCATGTGGAAACTATGGCAATTATGATTACAGCCTACCTAACAGTTATGCTACTCGCCTTGTTCTTTTGTTTGTCAATTTTTTCTTCCATGTATTACTTTTTTGTATAATGTGAAATCTCCTAAACCCAGCAGGCACGCACTTTTATAAGTGTTGCGTAACTGGTGGATTTTCAACTGCATCATCCATAAAAAAGACCAAATGCCAAATTGTAATTACTCTAAAGAATGTCGTGATCTCGTCACAAATTTATCGCCAAAGCACACATAGAAGTTACAAAATTATGTAAGAGTCGAATTTACCTATCTCACAGAACATTCTTGTAGTCGTATGGACGGAATATATGACAGTCAACATAGGCAATAACAATCTTGACTCTGGTGTCATTCTAGCCTTCTTTTTGGGTCATTGGTCTGCTAGCGTTGCGTTAAACCTACCACAACAAGCAACAAAAAGATATAGGAACAAATGGTGTTTAAATGTAGTCTTGTTGAAAAACACAAAACGGAAGGAGGCTCTCACGAAGACGTGGCACTAGAATTTCCGAAATCAAAACGCTTCATTCTGGGTTGGATTAGTGAACTGAGATCGCCAAACGACGCGTGCAAAATGCCGGCATCATTTACAGCAAAATAAAATTCGGGGACTCTAAAAGTACAAAGGAATTTTATTACGTGGTCTTAAAGGACTTGTACAGTTATGAAAATAGAGTGGACACATTCTTGAAAGAACTGAAAAGATCAAAGCTAAAAATTCCCCCAAAAAAGAAAAGACAGTTATAAGGAAACAAGAGAAAAGCACCACCTCGAACTGCTGTAGAGGAAGAGGTAATATCATTCTACCACATAAACACAGGAAGACAAAAAAGGATTTCTTATAGAGGAAATAAAATTGGATAGCAGAAATATGCTAATAAAACTATCAGGTAACGTACAGGAAGTATTAATACTTCAAAAGAACCTTTTGTGACAGGTCGAAACAAACTAAAATGCTGTTGACGAAAAACTGACCAGACGAATGCAAATCTAACAGTAGAAGACAGTGCTGCCCTCTTCTCTGACTTCCGTAATAAGGAAGTATATGATGTTATCATCAATTTTCTGACAAACAAATGAACAGCTTTACCAATAGAATTTTGTAGAATGTACTGGGAAATTATGGGTAATACTACATATAAGACAGATGGTGAACGATATACGGAGCAGAATGGGACTACTAAAAATTTCAGATAGGGGAAAACAGTGTTTATCCCACAACGAAAAGAAAACAGACATATAACAAATATGAGGCCTATTACATTATTACGTGGTGATTATAAGATAGGTGACAAGGGCAGTCAAGGAAAGACTATTAACAATGAGCCAAAAGGTTATCGACTAAGACATCTTACACACCAGGAACAGGTATACTGAGGTGACAAAAGTCATGGGATACCTCCTAATATCGTGTAGTACCTGCTTTTGTCTGGCATAGTGCAACAACTCGACGTGACGAGGGCCCAAAAAGTCGTTGGAATTCCCCTGTAGAAATATTAAGCCATGCTGTCCCTATTACCAAACATAATTACGAAGATGTTGCTGGTGCAGGATTTTGAACTCTGATCTCCTGATATTGTCCTCTAAATGTTCGATGGAATTCATGTCGAGCGATTTGGGTGGCAAACCCATTCGCTCGAAGTGTCCAGAACGTTATTCAAACTAATCGGGGACAGTTGTGGCCCAGTTACATGGCACGTCGCCATTCATAACAATTCCATCGTTGTTTGGCAACATGAAGTACGTGGACAGCTGCAGATGCTCTCCAAGTAGCCGAACGTAACCATTTACAGCCAGTGGTCGGTTCAGTTGGACCTCAGAACGCACTCGATTCCATGTAAACACTCTGGTACCGCGCGCCGCGGGATTTGAATCCGCGACAGACGTCATGGACGTCGAAGGCCCCTAGAGGTTTCTGCACCATCGCGCCGTAAGCTGTGGCGGCGCGCGCCTCCTGGCTCGCTTTTAGTGTGAGGGCGCCACAGTGGAACACATGGTTCCAGCAGCCAATAACGGCGCCCCCGATAGCGTACTTAAGCGCCTGCCTCTCGCTCAGCCAGTAAGCCCACAACCGCCTCCGACTCCTCAAACTCCTCTCTGGCCGGACGTGGGGGTTGCACCCCTCTACCATCCTCCACACCTACAAATCCTTAATCCGTCCAATCCTCTGTTATGCCAGTCCTGCCTGGATATCTGCCCCCCCCCCCCAAATTCTATAAGTCCCTCCAAATCCTTGAGCGTCATGCACTCCGCCTCGCCTTCCATATACGCCTCCCGCCCCCACGCGGATCCTCTATGATCTCATTCCTTTCCATTCCTCGAACATATCCGCATCCTCTACACCTCCCGCCGTCTTGAACCCCATCACCCCCTGGTTGCTCCTCTCCTCGCCCATCCCCGCCCCCTGCCACGTCTTCACCGTTGTGTCCCCCCTACCCTCCATCTCTACACCCTACATCTCCTTTCCCAAGGTGGCTTCCATCAGCTCCCCCTCCTGGATGATGCCCTCCCTCCCTCCATTTATCCTTCCTATCAACTCTGATCCTCAACCCCCCCTCCTTTCCTCCGTCCTTTCCCTGGGCTCCCTCTTCCTCCCCCCTTCCATCCTGTGTTTTCTCCCCGCCTATCATCACCTTTCTCTCCCCCTCCCCCCGAGTCCTTTTGTACTCCCCTCCTCTGCCTTCCCCAATCCCTGGCCCATCTGCTCAGCACCCCCCACCCCTCTTATGGATCCTCTTCTTCCATTGGCTCATTTCCCCCCTCCCCCTTCACTTTTCCTCTCCTTCCCCCCACCCTTTTTTCCCGTCATCTGACCAGTTTCCCCCACCTGCTCTCGGGTGTGGTATGTCGTATTTGTGCCAACTTTTAGCGCAGTGTTTAAGTGAGTGTTCGGTGTTGTGCGTCCTTCCACAGTGTTGCGAACAGAAATCATGCTGTCGCTGGGTGTGCTTTTTATATCTCTTGCGAACAGAACCCAGACTGTCGCCGTGTTTTTTTAATTGTCTGTCTATTGTTTTTCTGCTTCCTGTGTGTTTTATTAGCTTCATCGACCCTGTGTTTTATGTTTTACGCTCCAGAATTTTCTGCCATTTTTACCTTTAAGTCACCGATTTTATCGCCAACTGGTATTGTTTTTTATTATCTTCCTCTTTTTAAAAAATTCTGTAGGCTGAAGAGCGGCGTAATAAGCTGCTGCCAGCCCAATAAAGGAAAAAAAAAAGCTCAGCCAGTCAGTCTAATCTCGCGTACGTCTGTGGACACATCGCCTCGCGTTAGACAGCTTACTTACTTTCTTTTTCTGTGTACGAGTGGACGTGTTTGCTAGGTTTAATGTGACTCCGTTGTTGTATCTTGTTGTTGTTCGTTCTGTCCTTCGTTGGTCGTGCCCGTCCTCTCTCGCTGTGTTGTTGTTCGCTGACGTCTCCGCGGGTCCCGCAGCGCTTTCCGTCATTTCAACCCCGCGACCGTCCCGGACTCAGTTACAACAAACACAGCCTGCACCATTATGGAGCCACCACCAGCTTGAACACTGCCTTCTTGACAACTTGGGTCTGCCGCACTCGAACCCTACCATCAGCTCTTACCAACTGGAAGCGGGACCCGGCTGATCAAGTCACGGTTTTCCAGCCATCTAGGGTCCCACTGACACAGTCACGAGCCCAGAACAGGCAATGAAGGCGATTTCGTGCTGTATGCATTCGCAGCTGCATCGGTCGTCTGCTGTCATAGCCGATTAACGTCAAATTTCACCGCACTCTCCTAATGGATACGTTCGTCGTGCGTCCCACACTGATTTCTGCGGTTATTTCACGTAGTGTTGCTTGTCTGTTAGCACTGACAACTCTACGCAAACGCCACTGCTCTCGGTCGTTAAGTGATGGCTGTCAGCCACTGTGTTGTCCATGGTGAATGGTAATGCCCTGAAATGTGGTATCGGCACACTCCTGACGTTGTGGATCTCTGAATATTGAATTCCATAACGATTTACGAAATGTAATATACCATGCGTCTAGCTCCAACTAACTTTCCATGTTGAAAACCTGTTAATTCCCGTCGTGCGGCCATAATCGTGTCGGAAACCTTTTCACACGGATCACCTGAGTAAAAGTCACAGCTGCAGCAATGCACTGCCCTTTAATACTTTGTGTACGCGATACTACAGCCATCTGTATATGTGCATATTGCTATCCCATGGATTTTGTCAGCTCAGTGTTTTATCGAAACTATAGGAAACTACAAGGATGTAATAGCCATAACGACATTACAGTCAGTTTTCGATTTCATCGACTATTGTAGAGATTTTGATCGTGTTAGCCATTACCTCACTGTATTACCGAAGGGATGTAATGGCCGATAATATCTACACTCCTGGAAATTGAAATAAGAACACCGTGAATTCATTGTCCCAGGAAGGGGAAACTTTATTGACACATTCCTGGGGTCAGATACATCACATGATCACACTGACAGAACCACAGGCACATAGACACAGGCAACAGAGCATGCACAATGTCGGAACTAGTACAGTGTATATCCACCTTTCGCAGCAATGCAAGCTGCTATTCTCCCATGGAGACGATCGTAGAGATGCTGGATGTAGTCCTGTGGAACGGCTTGCCATGCCATTTCCACCTGGCGCCTCAGTTGGACCAGCGTTCGTGCTGGACGTGCAGACCGCGTGAGACGACGCTTCATCCAGTCCCAAACATGCTCAATGGGGGACAGATCCGGAGATCTTGCTGGCCAGGGTAGTTGACTTACACCTTCTAGAGCACGTTGGGTGGCACGGGATACATGTGGACGTGCATTGTCCTGTTGGAACAGCAAGTTCCCTTGCCGGTCTAGGAATGGTAGAACGATGGGTTCGATGACGGTTTGGATGTACCGTGCACTATTCAGTGTCCCCTCGACGATCACCAGTGGTGTACGGCCAGTGTAGGAGATCGCTCCCCACACCATGATGCCGGGTGTTGGCCCTGTGTGCCTCGGTCGTATGCAGTCATGATTGTGGCGCTCACCTGCACGGCGCCAAACACGCATACGACCATCATTGGCACCAAGGCAGAAGCGACTCTCATCGCTGAAGACGACACGTCTCCATTCGTCCCTCCATTCACGCCTGTCGCGACACCACTGGAGGCGGGCTGCACGATGTTGGGGCGTGAGCGGAAGACGGCCTAACGGTGTGCGGGACCGTAGTCCAGCTTCATGGAGACGGTTGCGAATGGTCCTCGCCGATACCCCAGGAGCAACAGTGTCCCTAATTTGCTGGGAAGTGGCGGTGCGGTCCCCTACGGCACTGCGTAGGATCCTACGGTCTTGGCGTGCATCCGTGCGTCGCTGCGGTCCGGTCCCAGGTCGACGGGCACGTGCACCTTCCGCCGACCACTGGCGACAACATCGATGTACTGTGGAGACCTCACGCCTCACGTGTTGAGCAATTCGGCGGTACGTCCACCCGGCCTCCCGCATGCCCACTATACGCCCTCGCTCAAAGTCCGTCAACTGCACATACGGTTCACGTCCACGCTGTCGCGGCATGCTACCAGTGTTAAAGACTGCGATGGAGCTCCGTATGCCACGGCAAACTGGGTGACACTGACGGCGGCGGTGCACAAATGCTGCGCAGCTAGCGCCATTCGACTGCCAACACCGCGGTTCCTGGTGTGTCCGCTGTGCCGTGCGTGTGATCATTGCTTGTACAGCCCTCTCGCAGTGTCCGGAGCAAGTATGGTGGGTCTGACACACCGGTGTCAATGTGTTCTTTTTTCCATTTCCAGGAGTGTATAACAACAGTACCGATAGCTTTCGGTTACATAGACATTCATAAAGCTTTTGATCATGTCAGCCACCACTGTTTACAAAAGGTAATGGACAGTATGGGTTTAGAAGATACTAATAAAGAAGTACTAAGAGACTTCGTAATGGAAACAACAAACTGACAGACAAAATCACCAAACGAGAAAGTAAATGATATAGAGTAATGAAATTTCGGGAATACATTTGTTTAGGTAATATATTTACGTGATTAACATTGCAAGATCCCATAATAATGAGATAAGCCATTGCAGATATGAGACGCTGGTACATTAATAATCTCTTTAACCGCCCGAATGTTGAACAGAAACATGGAAACGTGCATGCATTGTATTGTAAAGGTACCGCACGTCAGTTTGTGGGATGGAGTTCCACGCCTGTTGCACTTAACGGGTAGATAAGGGGACGGCTATGCTGTTTCTGGCTGACGCTAGAGTTCTCGTCTGGTGGTCACCCATTTGTGCTCAATTGGGAACATATCTAGTAATCGAGCAGTCCAAAGCAACATATGGATAATGTGTAGAGAATGTTGGATTACAACAGCGATATAAGGACGAGCGTTATTCTGCTGGAAAATACCCCCTGGATGGTGTTCGTGAATAGCTGCACGACAGGTCGAGTCACCAAACCGATGTACAAATTTGAAGTCAAGGTGTGTGGAGTAACTATGAGAATGCTTCGGCTGTCATACGAAACTGAACCCCATACCATAACTCGAGGACTAGGTCCAGTATGTGTAGCATGCAGACAGGTTGGTTGCAGGCCGTCAGGTGGTCTCCTTCACAGTGTCGTCACTGCCGCCGACGTAGAACTAGCTTACGTCAGAAAATACAAGAGACCTCCACCCTGCCCTCCAAAAAGCTCTCGCTTGATATCACTGAAGTCGGGAAGATGATGTTTTGGGGTCAGTGCAATGGACTCTACAAGGCATTCGGCTTGGAGCTGTCCTTCAAGTATCCAGTTTGTAACAGTTGGTTATGTCACTGGAGTGCCAACTGCTACCGAAATTGCTGCTGCAGTTGCAGTACGATGCGCCAGAGTCATATGCTAGCCACAATGGTCTTCTATTTCAATAGTGCAAACTTGGCTGTCTGTAGCGTATATTCCTTTGGCCACCACTGCCATCAATCATGTACAGTGTCCAAATTCTTGCCATATCTTTCTGCAGTATCAGAGAAGGAATGCCCAGCACCTTGTGTGCACATTACACGACCTCCTCCAAACTCAGTGAGGTGTTGGTAATAGCATCTTTGTCGCCTTGAAGGCATTCCTGACTAACATCAGCTCACCACGGCGAATCCCAAACTAATGCTCACACTCGTTGTAGCGTGTATCTAAAGCAAACCTGATCTGCATACTCACAGCGTGCAACTAGCGCTCTTCTCATACGACTGGTGATAAATCTGAATAGACATCTTTCAGATGTACAAACACGCCTATGAACTTCATTTTATGTCGCACAACTCATTCCTGGTGGTGGAATTTTTTCCGTCAGTGTAAGTTGTAAGTGTAATCGGACAGTGTTTGAAACAAACCTAAGTCGAACATATGTTCACTGGTGGGTGTTTGCTTGGAAAAGATTTAGGTTTATCTGTTTAAACTGTTTACCTTGGCTGTAAGCATGTTGTAACGGATCATAATTAATCCTGGGAGTAAGTTATATTTAGTAAAAACAGGCTTTTTTACCAAATTAAGCCTGTTTTACTAAATATAACGTGCCGCCACGATTATTTACTGATCTGTTAAAACATCGTGATTTTACATCTAGCATTTCGTGGGGAGCCAATATGTTTCTTAATTTATGGCCAACTTTGAGGCTGACAACATGTTAATTGTCCTGCAATATATATTAAAGACATAAAATCAAATACTCCAAAATGGCTTGAAAGGCTGACACCTGGATTGCACTTAAGTAAACAATAAAACAGTCAAATACAAATGTGTTCCTTTAAAAATAGTGTATGAATTTTGCTCAGCAACGTCAAAACTTGTTTTTAATTTCAAATTTGACTTCGTAAACCAAATGACAAAATAAATATTTTATTTGTGTGATATACACACAGCACGAAACGTTTTGCATCACCCTGGTTTTCAGAACTCCTGAAGACAGAATTTGACTGTGAGTATTGCATCACAGACACAGTCCCTTTGACTGTTCAGAGATGTCACTAAACCTGCCCAAGGATGTAAACAACCATGCATGAGCAGCGCCTATTAGACGGAGAGGGCCCCACAGTCGATCATTTCCAGTCATTCCACCAGGAAGGAGGTACGCGGCTCGTGTTGTCTGTAGTTCAACAATGCCTAGACGGTCAATACCGCGATTCGATCGCGTCCGCATTATTACTTTGTGACAGGAAGGGCTCTCAACAAGGGAAGTGTCCTGGTATCTCGGAGTGAACCGAAGCGATGTTGTCGGACATGGAGGAGATACAGAGAGACAGGAACTGTCGATGACATGCCTCACTCAGGACGCCCAACGGCTACTACTGCAGTGGATGGCCGCTACCTACGAATTATGTCTCGGAGGAACACTGACAGCAACGTCATTATGTTGAAAATGGTTCAAATGCCTCTGAGCACTATGGGACTTAACATCTGAGGTTATCAATCCCCTAGACTTAGAACTACTTAAACCTAACTAACCTAAGGACATCACACACATCCATGCCCGAGGCAGGATTCGATCCTGCGACCGTAGCAGCAGCGCGGTTCCGAACTGAAGCGGCTAGAACCGCTCGGCCACAGCGGCAGGCGCCATCATGATGAATAATGCTTTTCGAGCAGCCACAGGACGTCGTGTTACAACTCAAACTATGCGCAATAGGCTGCATGATGCGTAATTCCACTCCCAACGTCCATGGTGAAGTCCATTTTTGCGACCACAACACCATGCAGTGGTGTACAGATGGGCCCAACAACATGCCGAATCGATCGCACGGGATTGGCATCACGTTCTCTTCACCGATGAGTGTCACATATGCGTTCAACCAGACGAACGTCGGAGACGTGTTTGGAGAAAACCCAGTCAGGCTGAACGTCTTAGACAAACTGATCAGCGAGTGCAGCAAGGTGGAGGTTCCCTGCTGTTTTCGGGTGGCATTATGTCGGGCCGACGTACGTCGCTTTTGGTCATGGATGGCGCTGTAACAACTGTACGATATGTGAATGCCATCCTCCGACCGACAGTGCAACCATATCGACAGCATATTGGCCAGGCATTCGTCTTCATGGACTACACTTCGCGCCCGCATCGTGCACATCTTGTGAATGACTTCCTTCAGGATAACGACATCGCTAGACTAGAGTGGCCAGCATGTTTTCCAGATATGAACCCTATCGAGCATGCCTGGAATACATTGGAAAGGGCTGTTTACGGACGACGTGGCCCACCAACAACGCTCAGGGATCTACATCGAATCGCCATTGAGAAGTGGGACAAAATGGACCAACGTTGCCTTGATGAACTTGTGGATAGTATGCCACGACGGATACAGGCATGCATAAATGCAAGACGACATGTTATAGGATATTAGAGGTACCGGTGTGTACAGCAATCTGGACCACCACCTCTGATGGTCTCGCTGTGTGGTGGTACAACATGCAATGTGTTATTTTAATGAGCAATAAAAAGGGGGGAAATGTTGTTTATGTTGATCTATATTCCAATTTTCTGTACAGGTTCCGCAACTCTTGGAACCGAGGTGATGCAAAACTTTTTTTGATATGTGTATTTACAAATTAACAATTTTCAGATTGTTTCCTTTAATTGTACTGCGAATACGTAATTCTTGCCAAATTTCATCATTGTAATCAGCAGGAAGTGCCATAGAAGTTATAATGACTGAGTTTATATCTATATATTTGACATAAGTGGCTGTACCATTTAATTGCCATCGACTTAAAAGCTAACGTTTATCACACCACAAAGGAACCAGCTCTTCGTATGTGTCATAAATTTCAACTTTGTGCGTCTACCCGTCAGTGGGAGAAAGTGGTCTTAACAGCGGTATAGACAGGCAGGCAGCCGAACAACAGGGCGATCCAATAAGCCTGAGGCAAGGGACCCTAGAAAAGCAGACTAATTAGTAATAAACTATTGAAAATGCCGAACCGACTATTTTTATTTATAATAGGTAGTAGAACATTGTTTTGCCTCTTCTCGTCCTTCTGGGACATCTGGAAGAGTCGTAATAGCTTATCCACTAGTTCCTTTTCCCCTGTGCTCTCCGCTCCAAGTACCTGAAAGCTTTGCGATATTGCCTCACGTCCACTGCGCACGCCCACAAGGTTACTGTTCAATGCTAATACAATTGGCTGCCTTCAGTTTGTCATGTTTGGGCATTGTGTGTTTCTCCGTGTTTGTATTACTAGTGCGCAGTGACTTGAGAATGCAATTATGACGCCTGTTAGCACTTCCGAATTAAAAGGCGGAAACAGTCCGTCCCGGAAGACTGTAAATAACGTTTTAATGTTTATTGAAGACGAGCCCACTGAGGGAAGGAACACTCGGCTGCAGCAAGTTCGACTGAGAGCCAAGAAGCCGCAGGCGTAGCAGTATCCAGAAAACTAAAAGGAAGGAAGGAAAATTGTAACTCCACTCCAGATAAAGAGAAACGTAAACGCAAAACAGTTACAGACGTTGATGATATTGATGAGGCCGTTGTCAGGAGAATTTTTTACATCCTTTACCTGACAGAGAAACGAGTGCCTGCAGTGGAAGGAATGAAACAGATAGTCGAAGAAGCTATAGACTTTCACGGTAATGTAAGGCAGTTATTAATGAAACGAGGTTTTCGCTGGGAAAAAAGCAGACTCATACTGCCAGAGAGAAGAGACATCCGAGAAAAAATAACAGCGTATTTCAATCAATTAAAAACGTTAGGAAGGAAAACAGACAAATTCTAATGTTGATATCACTTTGATTTAATCACGACTAGTGATTGGGAAATACTGAAATCTAAGAAATCTCATGGCCTCCCCAACCCGGTATCAAGGGGAAAACGCCTAATAATAATGCAGGCGTTCAAAATGGCTTTATTCCTAATAGGTTTCTCAAGTGAAAAACGAATCAAGCAACGAGAGATTACCAGAATCACGTGAACCAACTAAATTATAAGCAGATATCTGAGAGGCTAGAAGACTTCTTAGGTTGAGGCGTTACTTTCGTTTTGCCTCAGATTACAGTAGGAGGTAATTATGTTTTATACATCGAGATGTAAGTTTTTCTTTGATTGCCAGCAGCTTCAATACTTCGCTGGGTGAAAGGAATATTTGACGCATTTGTTTATTTCTTTTCATCATTTCACAATGAGGTCACACGCCGTTTATATGTATACTCCTTGTACCACACTGTATGAGTGTTCTTGGGTATGAATGGAAGTCAAATGTAGCGGGAGCATGGACCAAAGGGAACAGTTTAAGGGAATAGCAGTCATTGCCAACATTTCAAGAATAACTGCAGGCAGGCCAGAGCGGCAGGCAAAGATGAAAACAGGCACGAGGGTAGGTTACAAAGTTGGTGCGGGGGTGAGGTGAGTCTCCCCACCACCGCGTTTGAACAGGAACGTTGGTCGGATTCTGGCGCGCGGAGAGCACTGTGGCGCCAGCCGTGAGACGGACCGGACGCGGGAGCACAGCAGCTCGCAGATTTGGTGAGAGAGAAATGAGGTAATATGGCTAAAAATTCACGACAGGGTATGCTCATAGCACGCATTCAGCATACCTTCATCGGTACAGGTTACGGTTTTAATTTATTTGCAATAGTTTTCTCTGAAATGTGTTTGTGAAATTTTGCTTTGTGATAGTGAGCATGCAACAGGAACCATCAGATCATGTAGCTATTTCCCAAGTTATAAGCTTCACTTTTATCTCAATGAGTGCAGATTGCGTATCGGATGGTAGATCGAGAAATTTCTGTCGCGAAATTTAATTATTTTTGGTACTTTCTTTGCGAGTTCAGTTCGCATTTCATTTTGGCGCCAATAGTCCATCATTTTTGCTCAGAATCTTTTCTCTGATAGAGGTTATCTACCTTCAGCAGTGGCCTACCTTAAATTTCTAGTGGTGTAATTCATGCATGGCGATAAGTGAGTCTTAAAGAATGAATGACGATTTTCCCGCTAAAGACGGTGTGGCCCACTTACGTATTTTTTGTTGTTATTATGAAATTATGTGTCATATATGAAATTATTCGTGTAGCGTTTTCGTTTTGTCATTGTCCTACCCATGAGAGGTAACGCTGAAGTTTTGTAACTAAAGAAAAATTGTAATGTGTCAGCTTCTAAAGTTTTCATCAAAGTAGAAAATAAATCTATTAAATGAGAGTCAGCATTTCAGTTAAAAAATAGTCCCCCAGTCACCTGTCACGTGAAATGGGTAGGATGTATCTTATTCAGTCCGATATTCTAAAGTTAATGAAAGACAGAAATAGTCTGAAATGTGAATTTAGATAGGCTACCAGCTGCTATAGGACGGCTTTGAGTTCAACCACCCCAGAACGTGTTATCTTAGAGAAACTCGCACCAGTTTCCGTTGCGCATATTTCAAAAATAATTAATTTGTTTATCAAGTTAATCAAATAAGGTTCACAATATAGACACCACTTCTTATGGGCCTGGTGTATTAGCAGCCAGGACGCAAACTCTGGTACAGTTCTCTAAGGTAATGCGGGGAGATGGTCACACAGGTGTAATATAAATTAAAAATATATAAAGAACCAGCATACAACAACGTGGCGACCGCTGTGCAGGATTTACGAATCGCTGGTTCTCCTGTGAAGTATCAGTTGTACTAATATTTTTCTTTCAGGAATTTTACGCTTTTTTTGCAGTTTGTGTGTTTTTCTTGTGTTTGTTTGATGATTTTGTGTTTGTTACTGTGTTGTTCGTAATTTTGCTATTTATACCGGGCAAATTAGTAATTCCGATATTAGGGAGGGTTTTCCTTATTTGTTTGTGTAATTGTGGTGCACGTGGTGCATCGGGTAATGACTAGTATAGTTACGAGAGCGAGGGCCAAAAGTATGGCTAACGTGAATGATGCAGGTGATGCTGAAATTAACGTGAGTCCAGCCGCGCCCGAAGCGGTAGGCGGGGATGACCTTGAGCCCATTCACGAAGGGGTGGCGAGCCCTCGTGAGACAGACAATAGAGCCATAACGGTCTCGGAGATGCCGGATGCAGAGGCTCAGGCGAGTAGTTGTAGTGACCAGAACAGGGAGACAGGATACACGGCTGGGGCTTCAGCTCTTGCCGACACCGAGGAAATGCGTGGAGCAGATAGTAGCGATCCAGATAATCACTGGATAGCAGCTATATTTAAGGCTATCGAGGGGTTAGCCGATCAAAGCAAAAGGACAGGGGAAGAATTAAAAAAGAGTTTATTTGAAGTTGTATCCAAACAGGGCAAGAAGACAGAGGACAAGATCGAAAGTATGTCTGAGCAAAATAGAATAATATCCGAACAGATTAATAGTATCAAGAGCAAATTTGAAGAACACAGTGCCATGTTGGCGGAACAGAATGAGAGAATAAATAGCCCGTGTCTGAATTGCTTCGACGTTTTCCTTCAACCCAGGAATCTACGTTAATGCGGATGAGTAGGAAGATCACGGCTGCAGAATACTAACTCGAATTCTTTGCAGACGAACGGAAAAACTGGTAGAAGCCGACCTCAGGGAAGGTGAGTTTGGATTCGTTTAAAATATTGGAACACGTGAGGCAATACTGTCCCTACGACTTATCTTAGAGGCTAGATTAAGAAAAGCAAACCTACGTTTCTAGCATTTGTAGAAAGCTTTAGACAGTGTTGACTGGAATACTCTCTTTCAAATTCTGAAGGTAGCAGGGGTCAAATACAGAGAGCGAAAGGCAGTAATGGAAACAAATGAAAAATTCGGAGTACAAATTAAAATCCATGGAGAAGAAATAAAAACTTTGACAGAATTACAATGTCATCAGCGAACCTCAGAGACAGCAAAGGACCTGGAAGAGCAGTTGAAAGGAATGGACAGTGTTTTGAAAGGAGGATATAAGATGAACATGAACAAAAGCAAAACGAGGATAATGGAATTTAGTCTAATCAAATCAGGTGATTCTGAGGGAACTGGATTAGGAAATGAGACACTTAAAGTAGTGGATCAGTTTTGCTATTTGGGGAGCGAAATAGCGTAACTGATGACGGTCGAAGTAGAGAGGATATAAAATATTGACTGGCAATGGCAAGGGAAGTGTTTCTGAAGAAGAGAAATTCGTTAACATCGATTATAGATTTAAGTATTAGGAAGCCTTTTCTGAAAGTATTTGTATGATTCTACTGCCACCATCATACAATGCACGTAATGACGACGAAGACACGATATGATAAATTAGGCCTCTGACGGAGACGTATAGCCAGTCCTTTTTCCCTCGCTCTGTTTGCAAATGGAACAGGAAAGGAAATGACAAGGATTGGTACAGTGTACCTTCCGCCACGAATCGTCCGGTGGCTTGCAGAGTATCTATGTAGATGAAGAAGTGGTTGGCAGTACATGTGATTCCCAGTTTAAAACCTAACTCTGTAATAATTCTCGATAATGCTCCATATCAAAATGTCAATATGGACAAGGCTGCAAAGTCTAATTCTACTATAGACAACATCAGAAAATCTCTGACAAAGGAACATTTCCCATTCTCGGATGACATGTTGAAACCTATCCTATATGATCTCGTTCGAAGAACGGAGCCGAGGACCGTCGTGTATTCCGTCGAAAACATGCTACGAACTGCTGGTCACGTTGCTTTAAACCTTCCTCCTTACCACCAGGAATTAAATCCAATAGAGAATATTTGATCTGATAAAGGTTTGATAGGTTCTAGGAACGCTCTCTGCAACGTTTCATCTGTGCAACATTTGTGAGCAGAGAAATTTAATTGAGTATAGGAGATTTGACTCCGTTGAGCGAACACGTTAAAAAAGTTGTACATCTACATCTACATTTATACTCCGCAAGCCACCCAACGGTATGTGGCGGAGGGCACTTTACGTGCCACTGTCATTACCTCCCTTTCCTGTTCCAGTCGCGTATGGTTCGCGGGAAGAACGACTGTCTGAAAGCCTCCGTGCGCGCTCTAATCTCTCTAATTTTACATTCGTGATCTCCTCGGGAGGTATAAGTAGGGGGAAGCAATATATTCGATACCTCATCCAGAAACACACCCTCTCGAAACCTGGCGAGCAAGCTACGCCGCGATGCAGAGCGCCTCTCTTGCAGAGTCTGCCACTTGAATTTGTTAAACATCTCCGTAACGCTATTACGGTTACCAAATAACCCTGTGACGAAACGCGCCGCTCTTCTTTGGATCTTCTCTATCTCCTCCGTCAACCCGATCTGGTACGGATCCCACACTGATGCGCAATACTCAAGTATAGGTCGAACGAGTGTTTTGTTGATGGACTACATTTTCTAAGGACTCCCCCAATGAATCTCAACCTAGTACCCGCCTTACCAACAATTAATTTTATATGATCATTCCACTTCAAATCGTTCTGCACGCATACTCCCAGATATTTTACAGAAGTAACTGCTACCAGTGTTTGGTCCGCTATCATATAATCATACAATAAATGATCCTTCTTTCTATGTAATCGCAATACATTACATTTGACTATGTTAAGGGTCAGTTGCCACTCCCTGCACCAAGTGCCTATCCGCTGCAGATCTTCCTGCATTTCGCTACAATTTTCTAATGCTGCAACTTCTCTGTATATTACAGCATCATCCGCGAAAAGCCGCATGGAACTTCCGACACTATCTACTAGGTCATTTATATATATTGTGAAAAGCAATGGTCCCATAACACTCCCCTGTGGCACGCCAGAGGTTACTTTAACGTCTGTAGACGTCTCTCCATTGATAACAACACATGAGAATACATGCAGCAAGAAAACTGTTGCGAATATGAAGTAGAAAAAATAATAGTAAGTTTAGGTGAAGTAGATACAGATAGCGAAAATGATCACGGTGATTCTCACTCTGAAGGTGACGGAGAACTGGGAGCAGTAAATGAGCTGCCTGGTAGCGACTGAAAGTGGTTTCTGTTCAGCGCCCACAAGCTTCTGCCGAGCTCCTCCGGCAGTTACCTCCGTGGCGTCACCCGTGCTTTAAGACAGGGCTTCCCAACGTGTGGTCCGCTGGCTCTTTCTATGGGGTCCGCGGTCACCCTTCATCAAATCGTATAAAATATTGAGTAAAATTATTGAATAAAAATGTGAAAATCAAATTCATCACTATTTTGTTTTTCGTGTGAAAAACATGTGCACTTTTACTTCAGGTCGCATTCCCAAGCAGCCTTTGCGGTTCCTAAGTGAGAACGCATACACAGTTTAGTGGCGGAGAATGCGGCTTCTCTGATCGACTGTTTCGCAACAATACTGGCGGCGTTTGTGCGCCGGCTCACGGAGGTAGACGCGCTGAAACCTTTTACGCATGCGCGGAGCGTGCTTTGTCGACCAATCACAGTTCTCGCTGGCACGTACGCGGCCCCAGCCATCATTACATATTAAACTTGCTTTGTCAGTGCACTACCTATTTCATAAGTCGCTTTTTGACCTTCAAGTTGTTTTCATTCATCTCTAAACCAAAGGCTATTGATACTTTGGGGTGGTGGTGAGGGGGTGGGGAGGGGGGGAGGATCAATGCGAACATGGAATTTGCATTAAGAAGCTTTCAGTTCCCATGGGTTTCGCTCTAAAATTTAAAGTCACTGTGCTCTTGACTGACTAGGGGTCCGCCATGGATTTTCGACTGAAGAAGGGGTCCACCAGCTGAAAAGGTTGGGAAGCCCTCTTTAAGATACCTGACGCGGAGTATAGGTCCCGTCATTTGGTTTTCTTGGACTACATCGTTCGAACTTACTGGATTTTGTGGAACTTCTGTTTTCTGTGACGTTGTCTGTTTTTTCTTCTTCTTCTGTTGACGAGCCAACCAAAGCTTATTCGCCGTTATCAGTTAGGTACGACATCAGTCTGGTAACGTGTCCATCGTAAGTAACGAGAACTTCCCTAAGGATACCATCACTGTCATTAATCTTTATTGTACCACCACACGTTTCGGTGACAGGAGTACATACCTCCAAGAAAACGGTCTTTCTGGCAAAAGGTAAATGTACTTTTAAGGCGCGTACACACTGAGCCTCAAACATGTTTTCAAAACATGTTTCCGGCTACTTGATGTGGACACCATTTGGAAACACATTTGGAAACATGTTTCGAAACGCAGAAACATCTATACGTTTTAGTGTCGGTACAAATCAAAGGAAGCAATTGTTGATGATGTTAGGACAGCAACCAGTCACAAATTTGCTTTCTGTTCCTTTATACAAAGGGTACCGTTACCTGTTTCGAATCGTTGTGATTCATCCTCAGAGGGTTTACTCGTACACGCTTTCTTTATGACATGTGGTGTGTATTTTACACATTAATTGTCCTAAAATATAAATAATACATAATTATACACACGCCACACACAGATAGTTGCGTTACAGATTTACGTTGCATGTGACATACGTGAAACGTCGGTTTGGAGTGTTTGTTTTCATAACATTCGTCCAACAAATGTGAATACATTCCCACTGCATTCTTATTGTTGCACACGTAAATTGTTCTCACTGAACTCTTTAAATTTGTCACTGAGAAGATTTCTACCACGCACCACATGTTTTGATGCATACAAAGAGCTTACAAACATATGACTATCAAAGATGCTATGATATATCGTAACATTTGACGATGATGTCCTATGTTTGGAAAGCATTGTATATTCATTTACGCAGCTGTAATGCATGTTACACTAGTACAGACCAATTGAATTTTTGAGTTGATATTGTTAAATTAATTATAATTTTTTAATATATATATATATATATATATATATATATATATATATATATATATATATATATATATATTAAAAAATTAAGTTTTTAAGTTGTCCTCAATGTTTCCCACTGAATGGTTTTCTTCAGCAATATGGGCTGCAAATGCTGATTTGTTCAAGTTACCAAATCTTAAAGCATCAATATGTTCTTTGTATCTAATTTCAAAACTTCTGCCTGTCTGTCGAATGTAGAATTTTGGGCATGTATCGCATTTGAGTTTGTATATTCCTGATTTACGGTAGGGACTCTTGGAGGTATTTACATCATGGATTACTTTTTGTTGTAATTTATTATTTGTGGGAAAGCTGATTGTGATATTTTTCTTTTTAAATAAGTTTACTATTTCGCATGAAAGTGGGCCTATGATGGTTTGGCAATCGGAAGTAGCTTAGCTGGTATATTGGCTGACATTTACGTCAAACATATAGAACAAAAATTCTTCTCAGCCAACCAGCACATCTCAAGCAAACAAAAAAAAAATTGTTCAAATGGCTCTGAGCACTATGGAACTTAACATCTTAGGTCATCAGTCCCCCAGAACTTGGAACTCCTTAAATCTAACTAATATAAGGACATCACACACACCCATGCCCGAGGCAGGATTCGAACCTCCGACCGTAGCAGTCCCGCGGTTTCGGACTGTAGCGCCTAGAACCGCACGGGCAGCGCGGCCGGCACATCTCAAACAAAATAATCTACTACAGAAGATATTTTGATGATACAATCTTGCTTTTTGACGGTACAAATAATGAAATAGACACATTAGCAGCAGATCTAAGCAAAATACACAAAAATACACTCCTGGAAATTGAAATAAGAACACCGTGAATTCATTGTCCCAGGAAGGGGAAACTTTATTGACACATTCCTGGGGTCAGATACATCACATAATCACACTGACAGAACCACAGGCACATAGACACAGGCAACAGAGCATGCACAATGTCGGCACTAGTACAGTGTATATCCACCTTTCGCAGCAATGCAGGCTGCTATTCTCCAATGGAGACGATCGTAGAGATGCTGGATGTAGTCCTGTGGAACGGCTTGCCATGCCATTTCCACCTGGCGCCTCAGTTGGACCAGCGTTCGTGCTGGACGTGCAGACCGCGTGAGACGACGCTTCATCCAGTCCCAAACATGCTCAATGGGGGACAGATCCGGAGATCTTGCTGGCCAGGGTAGTTGACTTACACATTCTAGAGCACGTTGGGTGGCACGGGATACATGCGGACGTGCATTGTCCTGTTGGAACAGCAAGTTCCCTTGCCGGTCTAGGAATGGTAGAACGATGGGTTCGATGACGGTTTGGATGTACCGTGCACTGTTCAGTGTCCCCTCGACGATCACCAGTGGTGTACGGCCAGTGTAGGAGATCGCTCCCAACACCATGATGCTGGGTGTTGGCCCTGTGTGCCTCGGTCGTATGCAGTCCTGATTGTGGCGCTCACCTGCACGGCGCCAAACACGCATACGACCATCATTGACACCAAGGCAGAAGCGACTCTCATCGCTGAAGACGACACGTCTCCATTCGTCCCTCCATTCACGCCTGTCGCGACACCACTGGAGGCGGGCTGCACGATGTTGGGGCGTGAGCGGAAGACGGCCTAACGGTGTGCGGGACCGTAGCCCAGCTTCATAGAGACGGTTGCGAATGGTCCTCGCCGATACCCCAGGAGCAACAGTGTCCCTAATTTGCTGGGAAGTGGCGGTGCGGTCCCCTACGGCACTGCGTAGGATCCTACGGTCTTGGCGTGCATCCGTGCGTCGCTGCGGTCCGGTCCCAGGTCGACGGGCACGTGCACCTTCCGCCGACAACTGGCGACAACATCGATGTACTGTGGAGACCTCACGCCCCACGTGTTGAGCAATTCGGCGGTACGTCCACCCGGCCTCCCGCATGCCCACTATACGCCCTCGCTCAAAGTCCGTCAACTGCACATACGGTTCACGCCCACGCTGTAGCGGCATGCTACCAGCGATAAAGACTGCGATGGAGCTCCGTATGCCACGGCAAACTGGGTGACACTGACGGCGGCGGTGCACAAATGCTGCGCAGCTAGCGCCATTCGACTGCCAACACCGCGGTTCCTGGTGTGTCCGCTGTGCCGTGCGTGTGATCATTGCTTGTACAGCCCTCTCGCAGTGTCCGGAGCAAGTATGGTGGGTCTGACACACCGGTGTCAATGTGTTCTTTTTTCCATTTCCAGGAGTGTATTAAGTTCACAGATGAACATGAAACTAATAAAAGCATTAACTTCCTTTGCAATGGTAACAATAAACATCAATTTAGTATTTACAGAAAAGCTACCACCACAGATGTCAGTATTGACAACTCATCTTGCCACCTCCGCCTACAACTCAAAAATTCAATGTCTCTGTACTAGGGTAAAAGGCATTACAGTTGCGTAAATGAATATACGATCCTTTCCAAACATAGGACATCATCGTCAAATGTTGCAATATATCATAGCATCTTTGGTAGTCATATGTTTGTAAACTCTTTGTATGTATCAAAACATGTGGTGCATGGCAGAAATCTTCTCAGAGACAAATTTAAAGTGTTCAGTAAGAACAATTTACCTGTGCAACAATAATAATGTAGTGTGAATGTATTCACATTTGTAGGACGAATGTTATGAAAACAAACACTCCAAACCGACGTTTCACGTATGCCACGTGCAACGAAAATCTGTAACGCAACCATCTGTATGTGGCGTGCTTATAATTATGTATATTTTAGGACAATTAATGTGTAAAAAAACGCGCCACATGTCATAAAGAAAGCGTGTAAACCGTCTGAGGATGAATCGCAACGATTCGAAACAGGTAACGGTACCCTTTGAATAAAGGAACTGAAAGTAAATTTGTGGCTGGTTGCTGTCCCTACACCATCAACATTTCTCTTCAAACAACAGCCATGGTCTCCATCATGTCATCATATGACAAAATTGCACACAGGAAACAATGTTTCAGGCTAGCTACTACTCGTCATCTTTGCACGGCGTTAGCGTGCATGCGTATGTGTCTTCTACTATTAAGTGTTATTGTGTCTACTATAGTGTCGTTTTCGCTTCATTTCTCTAAAACAATGGAGTGGTCAAGGCGGCAAATTGTTGATTTAATTGCCTATGTACCAGGGGGAGGAATGCTTATGGAAAGTCCGGAGCAAGGAATATAAAAACAGTGTTGAAAAACACCATGCACTTACTAAAATTGCAGCCACTTTTGGCACGGACAAGGAAAGTGCAGAGAAAAAATAAGATCGCTCGTGGTTGCTTACGGGCGTGAGAAAAGAAAATTATTTCCAGCAGACCATCAGGTAGTGGTGCAGACACTGCATATGTCTCCAACTCGTTCGGCAATCGGCTTTGCAGTTCTTGGACGATGGTCATTAAGCGAAGGAGACAACAGATACCGTGGAAAATGAGGTACGAAAATTATGCTTCTTTGTCTTTATATGTATTTCATAGTACAAAGTCACATTCACCCATAGTTATTTTACCACAGTACACTTCCTTGTGAGCTTCAAAAATAGTTAGAGAACTCGTCTCGAATTTGTTTATTCGAGGAAGCAGCTTCCCTTGGTGTAGTCTATGCTGCAATTAATACTAATGCAGTGTCATCTCGTCTCCATGTGCCTGGAATCATCTCACCTGTTTGTAAGTCGTAGGAATCGAAGCTTCCATGTGGGATGTACTGGTTCCTTGCCTCAGCAGTTCGCCTTAAAAAGTTGTGGGGACATACAGCTGTAAGTTTGACAGTTTTTGCCTTCTCCGGTTGTAGCAACATACGTTTTCTAAACACACGAAAAACTGAAGCCATAATGCCAAAAGTCTTTTCAACAACCATTCTGGCCCTAGAAATTCTGCAGTTAAAAACTCTCTCTTTTGAACCTTTCACATGTTTTCCTGGGTAGGTTTCCACAATATTTTTCTGTAAGGGAAAACTATCGTTTGCTACAAAGACATGGTAGGGCCTTTGTGCCACCTGGCGAGCATTCAGTTTGTGGCAAGTTAAGTTTCTTTTTGTTAATTAACTCACTTAAGCTCGCGTTTTTGAACACACCACCATCTGATATTCTGCCTTGGCAGCCGATATCTGTGTACAAAAAGTTACAGCTGGCATCGACGACAGCAAGCAGCACGTTGCTGAATGAACCTCTATAATTATGATATTCACATCCATTACCAACAGAGGTCACTGTAGCACGATATGTTTCCAGTCAATTGCGTCGACACAATGGGGGAACTGAAGGATCTGTGAGAACAAACATGCTGTTTCACGCCAGTCGTTTTCAGTCGCTGGTATCTGAAATAAATAAATTTGATTTAAGATTTTCGTACATTCGCCAGAGGGCATAAATAAAGATGAAGAGGTTGTGGTTGGACCTTCCAGTCCTCCATCACGAAAAATCAGAAGGGTGGGCGAGAAAAAAGATATGCAGCAACACTACAAGATTGCGTCTCAATCATTAACGAAAGTGCTGCAAAAACAAGAAGATAACAAGAACGATGAATGTGGTACATATGGGCAGTATATGCCATCAGTGTCATGGAAATTGCCAGAGTTATAAAGAGCAAAAACATAACGAAACAGCATGTAGCATATTTGAAATTTCAACAGTCGACAGTGGTTTGGAATGTGGCTGGGCCATCTTCCCCTGTCACGTTAACGAGTTATGTAGACAGTGATAACACAACTGAAGAAGTTGTGTTTGTGAGACCTGTTATGTAATTGACAAATAATAATATTTCGAAAAGATGCTTACATAACGATGTTTTTCATTTACTTATCTTTACATGTGTAAGTAGGCTGTTTATGTTTTCTTATTGGCAACGTTATGTAGCGCTCTGTATGAAAATCACTGGCTGTGCTGTGTGCAGTCTGTGTCCAGTTTGCATTGTTGTCTGCCATTGTAGTGTTGGGCAGCGGCAGCTGGATGTGAACAGCGCGTAGCGTTGCGCAGTTGGAGGTGAGCCGCCAGCAGTGGTGGATGTGGGGAGAGAGATGGCGGAGTTTTGAAATTTGTTATACTGGATATTATGAACTGCTATGTATATTATGGTTTTTCAACACTATTAAGGTAAATACATTGTTTGTTCTCTATTAAAATCTTTCATTTGCTAACTATGCTTATCAGTAGTTAGTGCCTTCCGTAGTTTTAATCTTTTATTTAGCTGGCAGTAGTGGCGCTCGCTGTATTGCAGTAGTTCGAGTAACGAAGATTTTTGTGAGGTAAGTGATTTGTAAAAGGTATAGGTTAATGTTAGTCTGGGCCATTCTTTTGAAGGGATTTTTGAAAGTCAGATTGCGTTGCGCTAAAAAAATATTGTGTGTCAGTTTAAGCACAGTCATGTATAAATTTTTCTGAGGGGACGTTTCACATGATCCTTCAGTACTTCCACATACTTCAGATACTATTTGAGATATTACTTGCTTCGAAATGTGAAATAAATACGCAAGACTCTGAAATGAATCTTCTGTTGCCAGAAAACGAAGCCTTCGGTTGACTGAAATCGCTTTCCTGAAATTCGTGTCTTTTTTTAAACAAATGGTGCTATCATATTCGCCAGACATTCTAAATCGGTATATGACATCCGAGTGAAGTTACGGAAGCCAGAGCCGTCTTCCATACTCAGCTCACGTAGCAGGTTATTCCCGCCATTTCTTCTATAGAATGTTTTTCTCCGCCAACGACGAGGACGACATTCATGTTGTTTGTGTAAACCTTCTAGACTTAATAATGCAGCACCGCATATCATTATTGTTTCTTCGACACCAGAAATAACGCAGCAGCAGACGATATAAACACAATAACACAAGGAGCACTGCAGACGGCATGAACACACAACGAGAAATATTTGCCGCCAGTGTGGACGGAAACAGACCAGAAACAAAGTCGGAAATATTTGTGAAACATCGTAGAAAACAATGTTTGCAACAGAAACATGTTTCCAGCGGCAGTGTGTACGTGGCTTTACAATGCGCGCCCCGTAACCTTTACTTTTTCTGCCGCCTAGGATTTTATTTCAACAGATCTCGGTCTAATGAACGC
Source organism: Schistocerca cancellata (assembly GCF_023864275.1). Lineage (NCBI taxonomy): Eukaryota > Metazoa > Arthropoda > Insecta > Orthoptera > Acrididae > Schistocerca > Schistocerca cancellata. The sequence continues at coordinate 88,158,099 of NC_064627.1, read as the reverse complement.
TCGGTCAAACTCAAACGTTACGCTATCCCTATAATTGTATTTCATTTTAAGCTATTATAAAGGCAAAAACAGACTAGACTGCAGAGCTATCGCTCGCAAAAGTGCCAAACACTAATCTCCTAGTCTATAGACAACTGACGCCATCTACCGCCATACAGCGCTGTTGCCACATATCCGTCTCCCACCGCTGCTGAGGCGCAAATGGAGTTGGAAAACAACCGTACGCTCGCGCCTACTATCGTAGGCAAGCACAGAGTATGGTAGCTACCCCCAGCTTCGGTCAGTTACGGCCGTACCCGCGTTGCCTGTACGTTATGTGTGTATATCTATCGAGTGTCACCTCATAACGATCGCTTTCTTTGCGCATGGACAGGGTGACAATTATTAAAATTATATGGAACAAAGTCATCATAACTTCTGAACGGTTTGGGTTAGGACGTTCAGACTGCACCGTCTGGCCGCGGGACGTGATGGGAATTAGTACGAGCGTTATGGTTTGTTTAGTTATTGTTGTTGTTGTGGTCTTCAGTCCTGAGACTGGGTTGATGCAGCTCTCCATGCTACTCTATCCTGTGCAAGCTCCTTCATCTCCCAGTACCTACTGCAACCTACATCCTTCTGAATCTGTTTAGTGTATTCATCTCTTGGTCTCCCTCTACGATTTTTACCCTCAACGCTGTCCTCCAACACTAAATTGGTGATCCCTTGATGACACAGAATATGCCCTACCAACCGATACCTTCTTCTGGTCAAGTTTTGCCACAAATTTCTCTTCTCCTCAATTCTGTTCAATACCTCCTCATTAGTTATGTGATCTACCCATCTAATCTTCGGCATTCTTCTGTAGCACCACATTTCGAAAGGTTCTATTCTCTTCTTGTCGAAACTATTTATCGTCCACGTTTCACTTCCATACATAGCTACACTCCATACAAATACTTTCAGAAACGACTTCCTGACACTTAACTCTATACTCGATGTTAACAAATTTCTCTTCTTTAAAAACACTTTTGCTCCAAAATAGCAAAACTCATTTACTACGTTAAGCTTCTCATTTCCTGATCTAATTCCCGCAGCATCACCCGTTTTAATTCGACTACATTCCATTATCCTTGTTTTGCTTTTGTTAATGTTCCTCTTATATCCTCCTTTCAAGACACAGTACATACCGTTCAGCTGCTCTTCCAGGTCCTTTGCTGTCTCTGACAGAATTACAATGTCATCGGCGAACCTCAAAGTTTGTATTTCTTCTCCATGGATTTTAATTCCTACTCCGAATTTTTCTTTTGTTTCCTTTACTGCTTGCTCAATATACAGATTGAATAACATCGGCGATAGGCTACAACCCTGTCCCACTCCCTTCCCGACCACTGCTTCCCTTTCATGCCCCTCGACTCTTATAACTGCCATCTGGTTTCCGTACAAATTGTAAATAGCCTTTCGCTCCCTGTATTTTACCCCTGCCACCTTCAGAATATGAAAGAGAGTATCCCAATGAACATTGTCAAAAGCTTTCTCTAACCTACAAATGCTAGAAATGTAGGCTTGCCTTTCGTTAATCTATTCTCTAAGATAAGTTTAAGGTCAGTATTGCCTCACGTGTTCCAACATTTCTACGGAATCCAAACTGATCTTCCCCGAGGTCGGCTTCTACCAGTTTTTCCATTCGTTTGTAAAGAATTCGCGTTAGTATTTTGCAACCGTGGCTTATTAAACTGATAGTTCGGTAATTTTCACATCTGTCAGCACCCGCTTTCTTTGGGATTGGATTTATTATATTCTTCTTGAAGTCTGATGGTATTTCGCCTGTCCGATACATCTTGTTCACCAGATGGTAGAGTTTTGTCATGGCTGGCTCTCCCAAGGCTATCAGTAGTTCTAATGGAATGTTGTCTACTTCCGGGGCCTTGCTTCGACTTTGGTCTTTCAGTGCTCTGTCAAACTCTTCACGCAGTATCATATCTCCCATATCATCTTCTTCTACCTCCTCTTCCATTTCCATAATATTGTCCTCAATTTATTTACTAACGAAGCTCAATTTCATCTGGATAGGTTCGTCAATAAGAAATCTGGCGCATTTTGGGGCTGAGAATCCGCATTTCGAGATCGAAAATTCTCTTCACCTTCAACCGGGACTGTGTGGTGTGCAACGTCCAGTCACCGAATAATCGGTGTGACATTCCTTGAAGGCACGGTGCCAACCAAACGGTACATGAAGGTTTTAGAAAATGATTTCATCCCCATTATCCAAAGCGATGCTGATTTCGACAAGATGTGGTTCATGCAAGACGGAGCTCGAACCCATCGAAGCAGGAGAATGTTTGATGTCATGAAGCAGCACTTTGGGGACCGCGTTCGAGCTCTAGGGTACTCAAGAGTCAACTGGCGTGAGCCTCGATTGGGCGCCGTTTTCTCCGGATCTGAACACATGCGACTCCTTTTTGTGGGGCTGTATTAAAGACAAGATGTACAGCAATCAACCCAAAAGCATTGCTGAGCTGAAGACAGCTATTCTGGATGCCATCGACAGTATCGATGACATGACACTTCAGTGGATCATGCGTAATTTCGCTATTCGTCTGCGCCACATCATCGCCAATGAGTACAGGCATATCGAACATGTCATAACCTACATCCGAATATCTTCAATGACGTTTACATGTTGAATAAAGTGTGTGCACGCCGTAGTTTGTAACTAATTAATGCTTTTCTTCATATAGATCGATAATTGTCACCCTGTAATTAGTGTCTTACTAGCCTCCCCTAAAAACCAGATGTGGCAAACCGTCTAGAAATTGAGTGAGGATATGCAAAGGGCCAGGTTACCTATGCAACATAGTTGTCCTCCTGTCTGTTGCTTAAAAGTGAATAGTATTCAAAGCAACATTGAAACTTTCAGTGATGAATTCAGGTTTTACTCAAAAATTGTTGATTTGTAACACGAAACAGAGGAAAGTTTAGTGAAAACAAAGAAAACAATACAGATGTATCATATAGCAGTAGAAAACTTAACTTCCACAAATAAAGGTAATATTAAAAAAAATGTATCATACAGCTCTTCAATACTTCGTCGAATTTATGCAAAACATGTTTGTCTTACTTATAAACGGGTTTGACATTTATAACTGTTGCCTTTGATCATGATGAACTACGTTCTATTGAGTACAAAATAAGAAAAATAATTATATATAATTTTTAGTGTTTGTGCATGTAAACTGTACTTGGATCAAAAGTAGTTGCTTTCGTTACATCAAACAAGCATAGATTACGTGTCCAACTAATGTTTATTACTTATAAAATGCCATTTATATTATATAAGGATATAAAATACACAGCGGACTAACAGTGAATGTTGTGCGTTTCCAATTATGTGCAAAACAACAAACCAAACGAACAAAAAAACAAATAGAAGTCGTTGGCTCCCAGTTTTTCTCTTACACATTCATTTGTGTTTCTTTCCTTTCAATACTACCGGTTGTTCTACCATTTGCTGCAACCTCTAAGCGCCCACGACTTATCTCTTCTAGTCCTTTTCGCCCTTTCTGCAGTCGCCAAAATGAAATGCGTGTTCAGTCGCATGAAAGTACCGCTAGTGAACCTGTGATAAAAACCACTGTTGTGGTCCCTGATAGTATGCTACGTTATTCATATGAAGCAAAAAGTTGGTAGTGACTAACCTAAAATAAAAAGACGAAAGCAGAATGTAAATACAAACGTAACTTCCTTAAATTGTTCATACAAAAACTAAAGTCTTAAGTCCACCTCGTAAATAAATCTCAAGTAACAGTTCCGAAGTAAAACTATATGTTAGCAACTGAACACTTTAAGATAGCACTTAAGTGAAATGCTTGTCGTAAGTGAATTAAATTTACGGTTCTTGTGAACGTCCTGGTTTCATAGGGAACAAAAGATGAAAATATTTTGTTGCTGCCTAACTTCATACAGATTTTGTTTTGAATATTGGTATTCCGGTTGTTATAGGTTTATTTATCGACTGTCATCTTTTATTTGTAGCTCACTGTTGCTACTTGAGATTACTTACGGTAATTTTGTCATTTGGGGTAGTGAGTGGCGTTGTAGACATTAGAAAATGGCCTGCCAAATGGAAAAATCAGAGCGTTTCCGACGTATTCTTTTGTTTGAGCTCAATAGAGGGGTGACAGCAACGGGGACAGCAAGAAACATTTGTGCCGTATATGGGGATAATGTCATTGGACACAGTGCGGCAAGGAAATGGTTCTCTCGTTTTAAAGAGGATTGGGTTAACATTTGTGACTGCCGACGTTCTTCTGCAGGACAGCTTCTGTGAAGTTTGGAAGGTAGGAGACGAGGTACTGGCGGAATTAAAGCTGCGAGGACGGGTCGTGAGTCGTGCTTAGGAAGCTCAGTTGGTAGAGCGCTTGCCCACGAAAGGCAACGGTCCCGAGTTCGAGTCTCCTTCCGGCACACAGTTTTACTCTGCCAGGAAGTTTCGTATCAGCGCACACTCCGCTGCAGAGTGAAAATCTCATTCTATATTACTGATGACTAAAATCTCTGTTCTGCTTGTCTATCGTGTTTATTAAACTTAAAGAAAAACGTTACGTTCGTACTCACCAACATAATAATAACAAAAACACCTGGCCAACCATGAACTAAATTACAGAACATGTAAAATAACCGGTAAAAGCAGATATGCCTATGGTAGTGATGCGCACCCCGACGTAGTGACCTGCTGTGCGACTCCTACTGAGATCGTCACTCTGTGGGGACATACCAGTCCTGTGACTCAGGTTGCGTTGCTGCAGTGCCTTATATTCAGTGCTCTGTGTCCTGATTTCAGGTCTTGTTCCCATTAGTACTCAATGAAACATGGTGAATGGATTTGATGAGCTCGCTCACGAGATGATGTGTAACAGGGAGGCGAAGGAGAATGCAAGGGTGCCTCTTCGTACCTAGGAAAATGAGTTCCCCCAAGAGAAGACAGCGACAGCACTGTACCTTTGCTACATTCACGGACGCTTACGAGAAATACGAAGCTCCTCACAGTGTTCGTGGTGGTCGGCGTGACGTGAGAACACCATATTTTCAGTATTAACATTTAAGCAGCACGCCTGCTGTATGTAGCCCATGTTGTGGGAACAGGTCATCGACTGCATGAAGAATATTACAGGAGCACGACCTACACGTGTACCATCTTCAAAGGGTGCAGGTTTTAGGAGCAGCTGATTAGTCACACCCTATTCAGTTTCTGCAGTGGTTCGTACTCCAAATAGTGAACGCTGTTGCCTTCCACATGCATATGCTATTCACTACTCCAAATAGTGAACTGTGTTCTCTTCCACATACATCTTCTGTTTACCGATGAGGGCATTTTAACACCAGGAACAGCCACAGTTACCAGAACCCGCATGCGGTCGCTGTTAGATCACACCTACGAATGTTTTCCGTAAAAATGTGGACGGGAATTGTGTATAATTATCTTCTAGGACCTGTACTACTGCCACCTAGGTTAACTGTAGCAACTGAAGACCTCTGGTTACAGCATAATGCAGCCCCAGCACACTTAAGTGTTGATGTGTGGCGCTGCTAATCTTCAATTTTACGGATCATTGGGTAGGGCAAGGAGGAGCTGTTGGGTGGCCAGCGTATCGGCTGACTTGACGTCTATTGATTGCTTTCTTTTCGGAACTGTCAAGAATACCGTTTACGTTAGGCCAAATGCCACTAGAGCCGATGTGACAGCCCGAAAGGCTGACGCATTACCAAATCCGACAGAATCCTGATGTGCTCTCCATAGTCGGACGGACATTGATTCGAAGGGATGAAGCATTTATTGAGGCACAGGGCGGACTGCCTGAAACATTCGTGTACATCACTGCCAGAACATGCATAATGATATTTAACGGCGATTTTTGTGCAAACTCTAATTATTCACTGTCTAATAGATAGCGCCGCTGTTTCCAGATCGCGGGGTGCGAGGTCTGATTCCCTGCCTGATCGAAGACATTTTTCGCTGGAGGACGTCTGTTTGTGCTGCTCTAACCACTGTTTCTTCATCTCATCTTCATCAGAAAGACGCGCTAGTCCCCGAAGTGGTCTGAAATGGAAGTACTTGCTGAAACCGACCAAACAATGTCACATCGCATCTCCCGGACAACAATGCCATACGATCATTTCACTTTCACCCCTTCCAAAAGACAAGGGAACCAGCTATCTCACGGTGCATAACGGATCTCAGTCCTGCCAGGCACTCGAACGTTCACTGCGCGCAGACTTCAGAGCAAATTATAATTCACCATTTTCAAAATTTAAACGGCCGAGGATTTTCATTGGCCAGAGCACCTTTACCTTGTCCTAGGACTAGAGAAGCGAGCATAGCGTCCGATACTCGGCCTCTTCGTGACGGGCCGAGCTAGGAGACAGACATGATGAGTGGGTGGACAAACATGTGGAAACACCGAAAACCAATACATTACAATGTCTAATACGATGTAGGAAAACCATCGGCATTCGAAACCGTATACAGTTGAGTACAGGTCCTGTGTACTTTTAAGGGAATCTTGTACCATTCTTCCTGCAAAATAGTGGCAAGTTGACGTAACCACGATGAGATAGCTACGATCACGCACACTTCTCTCCAAAGGATTAATAATATTGAGATGTTGTGTGTGCGGTGGCCGGAGGAGATGCGACAGTTCATCCTTGTCCTCACAAAACCGTCCCTGTACAATATTAACTTCGGGGCCTTGTCGTCTTGGAAGACAGCGGAACCATTGATAAACCAATACTATGACATGGAATGAAGCTGCCAGCCAAAATAATAACATAATCATTGGCAGTAACGTGACATTAAGGGACAACCATGGCGCCCACAGAATACCACGATATGGGCGCCCACATCTTCAGCGAACCCCCGCCGCACAGTCTTGGGACGCGAACTCGGCCTGGTGTTGGAAACAGTCAGTGAGCGACGAGACTAATCCGACCAAATGCCTTCTTGCACTTCTCCGCAGTCCAGGTTTTTCGGTTTCGTCTGCCAGTTTTCCTGGAGCGGACATCTGTATTACTGACTAGTGGTTATGGGATTGGAGCTCGCCCTGCAATTTCCTGCTTCGTATCATTTTCCTGCTGATAGTCTCGCGAGGGCCACGTATGTTGTCCAATGACTTTTGCAGCAGTTTTCGCCGTATTATTAAAATTATTTCTTCGCATTCTTCTTCAATGAACGTATCTCACCACCACTCAACACAGTTTCGTCCGCGTTGTGATTTAGCGGATGATGTTTTTCCGTCTTCCTGGCGAGCAGCATAGATCTACGACGCGGTCCCTTTTGAAGCACCAAAAACTTTGACTACCGTGGTTACGGAAGCACCCACCACACGGACAGCAACGATTTTCCCACATTCGAATTCACTTAGTTCCCGCATAAGGTCCCCACAGCTACACCTAGGTCTGGCACTTGCAACGTATGGAGGAAACGGAAAAGGCGTCATTCGTGGTCAAACATAACAGTGCAGCCAGCGGGCTTAGCCAACAACTGTGTTTATGTTCAAACATGCATTTGTTGCTGTGTTTCCATATCTTTGTCCAAACCCTGTACGTCCTTTGTTTGAGGTGGCTGACCGTATGCATACCTACGTTTAGTGCACCGATACTTCATAAACTTAGAACCGTACATCTTGGGTCATCTATCTTATTATCTTATTACATGTTAAGAATCCACTAACAGTCAAACACATCGATCGGCAGAAAAAAAAACCTACTGATTACAAGCAAGAATTTAATTTGTAATCATGTCATCAAGCCCAAGCTTATTAAAACTGTTTGATAACATTTACAAAGTCTGGTGGCGGCACCACCGGATGTGTTTGGGTTTTTCAGATCATCTTAATGCGAACTACTGCTTAAGACAGAGGCCAAGAGGAGAGACCAAGGCAATGCTGATAGAGGTATGTCAGGTGAACTCATCTATTAAAATAAAAACACACGCAAGACATGCTGCATTTCGCAAAAGGTGACAAAAATTCAGGGCCTTTTCTCACGTTTAATTATACAGACTTTATGTTAAAGTTTCTAGCTTTTATTTTAATGGTGCAGTAAGACTAACGCACAGTGTAGACCAATTATCCGGCTCAATTGTACGCTTATCTTTATACATATTTTGTAATGGAGTCACACAAAAAACCTCTTCATATCATATATAATATAACCACGTTTCATAAGACGCTTGTCTCACTGGATTCTGTGAATCGTATTCTGTCCACCGCCTGATTGCGGTTTAATTTATTAACTTTCCCAGAAAGACTGAGCAATCAAACTAAAGCTTAAATTATGTTTGATTTTTTTATGCTCCATAGGAAATCATAACCTGTATTTATTACGTTTTCCCTTAATTCTACCTTATGTGTGCGTTAATATGGCTGAATGAGTGTTTTTACGTGTGGTTTCGAGTTTGTTTTGAGGGCCTCTGGTGGCTTCCCTTGCACCGCTAGTTAGGCGAAGCTCGGTAGAGAAAGGACTCTGCAGCTAGCGGTTGGTGAGTACAGTTCGTAGCTCTTAGAGAAGGTTTCTGCTGATAGGAAGTAGGTCGAATTTGAACTTCTCTGTGTTAAATTCATGGAATATTTAAGTACTTCAACTTAACTGAAGCGTGTGTAGCTATGTATTTTCGGAATGTGGCATAATTATTTTGGTAAAAAAAATCGGCGAAGATGGTGATTAAAATGAAAAGTGCCGAACTTGCTTTGTTCCTTTCGGACATCATGGTGTGGAATTTCTAGCAGTGGATATGTTTAAAATGGTTGTCAGTATAACTTCGGGTGAACGTGAAATAATAGTGTTTTCGAGCAAGTTTGAATTTTATTGTTCTTATTTTCTATGTTTTCGCGGAAGGTGCTATTGTCTTTTTGTGTTCGTCTCGTATTTCGTGTTTGGTAACCGATGATTCTTCTGGATTACCACTACACTGCAATAGGTTTTCGTATTACCAGTTTAATTGTTTCGTGTGTTATAATTTCAGTAAAATATCAGTTTTTTGTGCGTACAGAGGAAATGTTTGTAACGGTTTGTCTCTGATCGGACCACATGTAAGCTGAAACGGTTGGGGGGGGGGTTCTGCCTTGGCGAGTTAATTTTGTTTTGTGGTGGTAAATTCATCCTGGTATTGCACCATTAAAATTTCTTACATCTGTGCGTGGTTTAATGTCTAATTTCTGATCAGTTAACTCTTAATCAGTGTTTACCACGTGCTGAAGTTCGGCCGTTCATAAGCGGCAGGTGCGGTTTCTTAGTCGTATATCCACTCTACAAAACCTTGAGAATCGGATAAACCTCTTTCCAAGCTAGTGCATGAGCATAATGGTGATAGGTATCTCTCTGAACTATTTCTGTAGTGGGTATGTAGATGGAATGATTGAATTATTGTGTTCCACTTCCCTCTTGTGTAGCCGGCCGGTGTGGCCGAGCGGTTCTAGGCGCTACAGTCTGGAACCGCACGTTCGAATCCTGCCTCGGGCGTGGATGTGTGTTATGTCCTTAGGTTAGTTAGGTTTAAGTAGTTCTAAGTTCTAGGGGACTGATGACCTCAGATGTTAAGTCCCATAGTGCTCAGAGCCATTTGAACCATTTGAACCCTCTTGTGTCTTTTTCCTTTCTCATTGCGCTGTCCTACCATTTTTGCGAATTATTTAGTAAATTTTTTCTTTATTCATGCACCGGTCACGTGTATTCATAGGATGTGCATCAAATTCAGTCATAAAATAAATGTGCTACGTAAAAGATAAATGCAACGTCCTTTATCTTTCTCATTGATGCCACTTTTCAAATTAATATCCTATTCCCTGATTTTTTTTTAAAAAAAAAGTTAATCTGCTTGCTTGTGATGAACAAAAATGGGAAGAAAAATCAAAATTAAGGAATTCACATTTAATTAAAGAAGCTCATTGATGTACGACATACACTGATGTTCATCTTGTTAGTTTCCTTGTATTCTTATAATTCAATTCTTAATGTAATTAAACTGATAATTCCAGTTCGGTCTTTTCTTAATTATTAGGAAGGGCTCGGGCTGGTGGCGACCCTGCAGTTTTTAAATTTATAACTGTCCTTGTGAGGTGGCTTAACCAGAAATTGCGCACAAGGGTTACATCTCAATTATTCTTGGTACGTAACGTACGTCGAGCCTTGAGTAGGATCCCTTCACTGTTATATGTACATTCTTTACAACCATAATGCATGAAATAGGAAGGAAGACTAGGGAATACATTCCGGAAATCACCGGTTACATTTATCACACGGCAACTATCTTGACAAGCTTTTCTTTTTATTTTTTTTTTTTTTGGCCATCGGTCTACTGACTGGTATGATGCGGCCCGCCACGAATTCCTTTCCTGTGCTAACCTCTTCATCTCAGAGTAGCACTTGCAACCTACGTCCTCAATTATTTGCTTGACATATTCCAATCTCTGTCTTCCTCTACAGTTTTTGCCCTCTACAGCTCCCTCTAGTACCATGGAAGTGATTCTCTCATGTCTTAGCAGATGTCCTATCATCCTGTAGAGGAGGCTAGTTAAAGGTAACCCATCCGAGTTTTCTTCCTAAAGTCTATTGAGCAAACAAGACGTCGACACAACTCTGTTCCTACATTCGTAGAGTGCTTTAGTTCAAAGAAGACAAAAGTACGGTAAGACACATAATGGGTACAGACATTTAGCAGCTATCCAATGTTCGAGGAGCAAATGGAAACGGAAAAAATGTGAACCATAGTGGTTCCAAGTACTCTCCACTACGCAGTCGACAATGGCTTGTGGAGAATCTCCTGTTCCGGTCGAGCATCCTGGTGTTGGTTTGATGGCTTGCCTCCAACCCGCTTCAGAGTACCTGCTGCGTCCCACCTGACGACGTACCTAGGTTCATCCCTTCCACCGTACCTTCAACTAGAGTTTCCAGTAACAACTCGTGTCGTAATGTATGCCCAGTCATCTGTCATCAATACGTTATGTACTTTATTAGGCGCGTTTTCTCATTGCTGGTCTTCATTCCTTACTCTATCAATCTGATCTTGATCCACCTCCTGTAACACTTTAAAAGGTCGCTAATCATTTTACCTTCACGTTCTCCACTGTCCGAGTTTCCAATCCATAATGAACTACGCTCCAAACACGAATTTTCAAATTTTCTTATGGCCTCTACGTTTATATTTTCATTTTAGAAGCTTTATGATAATAGAAATCAGTTTTGCTATTTGAAATTCCTGCTACACTGTCTTTATAGTTTCTACTCATTTTACCTGTTCTTTTTCCGAGATAACAAATTCGTCCACCTATTCAAGAGCTTGTTGTGCAAGTTTAAAATTTAGTTGTCCTGCACGTGCACAAACTGTGCATACAAATGTCTTGGATGAACCGTGTGGGTTGCAGACACGCCATCAAATCAGCATCAGGCTGCATGACCGGTACGGGAGATGCTCCATGCTTTTACAACCAATGGCGAACAAACGCTGTATTCCACCGAGCGCCAGAATTAATTCCTGTTCACTTTACAGCGGCTACTGTTACATCATTTGCGATCCGTATGATGCAGAATTTCCGACTCCCATACTGTGTCTTTGCCAACGGCCTTGCCGTAGTGGTAACACCGGTTCCCGTCAGATCACCGAAGTTAAGCGCTGTCGGGCTGGTCTAGCACTTGTATGGGCGACCATCCGCTCTGTCGAGTGCTGTTTGGAAGCGGGGTGCACTCAGCTCTTGTGAGGCAAACTGAGGAGCTACTTGATTGAGAAGTAGCGGCTCCGGTCTTGGAAACTGACATACGGCCAGGAAAGCGGGTGCTGACCACATGCCCCTCTATATCTGCATCCAGTGACGCCTATGGGCTGAGGACGACACAGCAGCCGGTCGGTACATCTACATCTACATCCATACTCCGCAAGCCACCTGACGGTGTGTGGCGAAGGGTACCTTGAGTACCTCTATCGGTTCTCCCTTCTATTCCAGTCTCGTATTGTTCGTGGAAAGAAGGATTGTCGGTATGCCTCTGTGTGGGCTCTAATCTCTCTGATTTTATCCTCATGATCTCTTCGCGAGATATACGTAGGAGGGAGCAATATACTGCTTGACTCCTCGGTGAAGGTATGTTCTCGAAACTTCAACAAAAGCCCTTACCGAGCTACTGAGCGTCTCTCCTGCAGAGTCTTCCACTGGAGTTTATCTATCATCTCCGTAACGCTTTCGCGATTACTAAATGATCCTGTAACGAAGCGCACTGCTCTCCGTTGGATCACCTCTATCTCTTCTATCAACCCTATCTGGTACGGATCCCACACTTCTGAGCAGTATTCAAGCAGTGGGCGAACAAGCGTACTTTAACCTACTTCCTTTGTTTTCGGATTGCATTTCCTTAGGATTCTTCCAAAAAAACTTAATCTGGCATCTGCTTTACCGACGATCAACTTTATATAATCATTCCATTTTAAATCACTCCTAATGCGTACTCCCAGATGATTTATGGATTTAACTGCTTCCAGTTGCTGACCTGCTATTTTGTAGCTAAATGATAAGGGATCTCTCTTTCTATGTATTCGCAGCACATTACACTTGTCTACATTGAGATTCAATTGCCATTCCCTGCACCATGAGTCAATTCGCTGCAGATCCTCCTGCATTTCAGTACAATTTTCTATTGTTAAAACCTCTCGATATACCACAGCATCATCCGCAAAAAGCCTCAATGAACTTCCGTTGTCATCCACAAGGTCATTTATGTATATTGTCAATAGCAACGGTCCTACGACACTCCCCTGCGGTACACCTGAAATCACTCTTACTTCGGAAGACTTCTTTCCATTGAGAATGACATGCTGCGTTCTGTTATGTAGGAACTCTTCAATCCAGTCACACAATTGTCTGATAGTCCATATGTTCTTACTTTGTTCATTAAACGACTGTGGGGAACTGTATCGAACGCCTTGCGGAAGTCAAGAAACACGACATCTACCTGGGAACCCGTGTCTATTGCCCTCTGAGTCTCGTGGACGAATAGCGCGAGCTGGGTTTCACACGATCGTCTTTTTCAAAACCCATGCTGATTCCTACAGAGTAGATTTCTAGTCTCCACAAAAGTCATACTCGAACATAATACGTGTTCCAAAATTCTACAACTGATAGACGTTAGAGATACAGATGTATAGTTCTGCACATCTGTTCGACGTCCCTTCTTGAAAACGGGGATGACTTGTGCCCTTTTCCACTCCTTCGGAACGCTACGCTCTTCTAGAGACCTACGGTACACCGCTGCAAGAAGGGGGGCAAGTTCCTTCGCGTACTCTGTGTAAAATCGAACTGGTATCCCATCGGGTCCAGCGGCCTTTCCTCTTTTGAGCGATTTATTTGTTTCCCTATCCCTCTTTCGTCTATTTCGATATCTACCATTTTGTCATCTGTGCGACAATCTAGAGAAGGAACTACAGTGCAGTCTTCCTTTGTGAAACCCAGAGGTGTTGTTTAGCATTTCGGGCTTTAGTCTGTCATCCTCTGTTTCAGTACCATTTTGGTCACAGAGTGTCTGGACATTTTGTTTTGATCCACTACCGCTTTGACATAAGACCAAAATTTCTTAGGATTTTCTGCCAAGTCAGTACATAGAACTTTACTTCACGGCCTGTTCGAGAGGAGTTCAGTTTTACTTTTTTATACTGTGTCTTTAATACACAAATTATGAGTCAGTCTCGCACGCAGTCTATTTCGTTTATGCAGCCTGCGTCACTGCCGTTTATGATGGAATATTGGAGCAACGTCGCACGAATTACGTTTCGTCTGTAGAACCTAAAATTGAATAAGACACTCGCACATCGCTCGGATAACTCCCGTTTCTATCGCAGAACAGCGGCATCGGATGACGATGTAAAAAAATCTTGACATATTACTATCGCGAGGCAAACAGGGAGTTCGAACTACTGAGAGAGGAGGGAAGAACGTGAGAAGAAGTACGTATAAGGAGTCGGGAGTGTGATAAGACGTATTTTGTATCATTATTAGATTTTACGTTTGATTACATTTTAAAAACAATTAAGTTTTAGCTAAATTTAAGTTTTGAACATGAAAGGATTTTAGTTACGTATGCGTAGCTTAAACAAAAAAAAAAGTAGAACAAAATTTTGTTTGTGGTGATAATCAGGCAGCTTTTCCCTTTTAGGGTTCCGTACCTTGTCTGTTGTTGTCTGTCTGTCTGTCTATCCGACTGTTAATCCTTTTTTTTCAGGAAGGTGTAGAGGTATGAAGTTGAAATTTGGTGGTGTAAAATGTTGAGCTTGCAATCAACGCAATGTGGCTATTTATGTAACATACGAGAGCCTGCTGAACGATAATGCCTCTAAATTTTTTTTACGTGAGAACTCTTAACATTCTTTACATTTATTCTTCATGTCTACACATGTGTTTCTGAACACAGTCACTCTGGTGACGAATACATTTCTCCCGGCGAGGGACCAATTTGTTGATACCGTCACTGTAGAATGTTGGACTTCTTGCCCGAGCCACAGCCACAGTTCTGCTTGCACTGCTTCACCACTATCAAAATGAAGTCATCGAAGGTGTTCTTTAAATTCTGGAAACAGAAGATAATGGGATGGGTCCAGGTCAGGTGTGTAATGAGGATGCTCGATGACGGTGGACCAAGGAGTCCGTTTGCTGCCGGTATCGCAGCGCTCGTTTGTGGTCTGACAGTGTCATCTGAAGGAGAATGTGCTCCATCTTTAGACGGTTAGAAACTCTATTGGAGCACACTGTTTCTCTCGCACCGACACAGTTACCTCACACACCGCCATTTTACACGCCTTTTTTCAGGAACGGCTGGTGGTATCAACTTGAAATTTACGTCAGATAGTATGGTGTACGATGCCTTGGCGACATAATATATTTAAGCTTCTAAGTGAATGGAGTCAGAATATAGGGGCACATTTTTGATACTCGGAAATTTGCTTATCAAAACCTATACATCAGACATACACATGTCGCTTGTGGTGCTCTAGCGGAAGGCTGTAATAGGAAAACATGTTACGACGAAGAGAATACAAATCTTTACTTATTTATCTAATTTTCTCGAAAAAGAAAGGGGAAACTCAGTTTCTGTAGACGACAAAGGGTTTGGATTTAGACAAAATATCAGAATTCTTACCATTTACGAAAAAGCAGACACTTAATTTTTAGAAGGTAGAGAGAAATAAAGAATTTCATAAGAAGTTACCTTACAATTTAAGGATGAAAGAATATACAACTATCAAAAGGCCTCCACTGCGTTATTAGTTTTCTATTTCAGTTTCATGAACTGAAAAACTTTTCTCACCATTTACTTCACAATCAAGAAGAAATGTAATTAAAAAAAAGAAAAGAAATAAGAAAGCGGTGAAGCGCGGGTATGGAAACTGAGGGGTCGCAGTATCGAATCTCGGTCAGAGCACGGATGTTTGCATCTTAGTTTTAACCTACCCCTCACCTCTCAGCAGTGTGAGGGGCCTCCAGAAAGGACACGTGGTTCGGATTCCACGTTAAACCGTAGGTGTCCTTTACTCGGTTGGATAACATGTAGGTTATGGAAACGCAAGTCGACGAAATGATGTCCAGTAGAAATACTTGCACCACGCCATTGACCCACACGAAATTATTGCTATCATTTTCTAAATATATACCACGAAGTTTGTACGGAATTCTCAGAGCGAGAGTCCTACTCGCTCTTGCCCGCATTTTTAAGTGATAATTACTATTAAAGAAGAATGTATTATCGGTTGAAATACCAGTGAAAATTTCTCATACTATTTTAATTTTTCAGACTCCCATTTATAAGTAAATGAACCACTTTCACATTAATTATAATAAGAAATTATATAATTACATTGATGGTTTATCTGGTTATAAATATGCAAACATTCGCTTTTTTTAATTTTAGATGCGATTTATTGCACCATTAATTAGTTATAGAGCTACTGCAGGCAGATCAGCAGATGGAGGTGTTACAGAAACATTATATCGTGAACCAAGTGTAGCTAGACGTTGTGGTGATGGGCTGTCGATTATTTTCTTTCTTTCTTTCTTTTGCTTGTGCCGTTTTACCCGCGGATACGCAGGGCCGGCATGGTTAATCGGATGCGGCAATGTTAGTTGAAGGGGTGACCGGATGCCCTTCCTGCCGCCACCCCATACCCCCCGGGAAGGAATTAATGTATCTGAACTGTCTGTGACTAGTGTAATCCATGAAATAGTGCGAAAGTGTTCAGATGTCTGCGATCCGTGTAACTGAGACGGGACGTGGGGACCATCCCGGTATTCACCTAGGGGGATGTGGAAAACCGCCTAAAAACCACATCCAGGCTGGCCGGCACACCGACCCTCGTCGTTAGACCGCCGGGCGGATTCGATCCGGGGCCAGGTGCGCCTACCCGAGTCCAGGAAGCAGCGCGTTAGCGCGCTCGGCTAACCTGGCGGGTAGTGATGGGCTGTCGATACCGACGGAAATTTAATAATCGATAATAAACGTTTATGACACGGAAATGTTGCTACGTTTTGGGTACTTACAGTGCACTGCATCGTGTTATCCATAGCACATCAGTTCCCATAATGTACATTATCAGGTATACACATAAATTTACACAGTATTTAGCTCTACTTGGTTTCATACTTATTACAGAATGTAAACACTGGCTGTAAATACAGAGTATATGTATGCAATAGGTGTAACACTTTGCTACATCATGATCTTTGGCTTGCGATTAATTTTATTACAAAATAAGTATTTACAAGTACAGGTAATATACGTAAGTGAAGAATGCTAGCTGCGTTCTTATACTGGCAATATACGAGTAGTATGGATTAGAAGGGTACTCAAAACGTAAACAAATGCGGTGAACTATTTACTACATAATTAAGAGTGAATCAGTTACATCATGTATTAATTGTCACAAGAGAGAATATAATTTACGCACCAGGATAAATATATCGTTTAATTGTCTTTACTGTTGGTTTGAAGCCATGATGTGTTGGGAATTCTGGAAGAAAAAGTTCTGCATTTATTCGCTTCGTTCGTTAAGGATTTTCTCAGGCGATTTTAGCTTGTGAATGTAAACCTGTAATTTTTCAAGGAGATCCATCTGTAACTCTTTTTCAGCAATGTGTAGAACAGAATGATTCCCGTTGATATCACGAGCAGTGTGTTCATAATGAGCAACGTGCGTTGCTAAGCTTAACTTATTTAAGTTTTTGAGTCGAAAGGCATCCATATCTTCCTTGTAGCACGTTGCAAATTTTTTCCTGTTTGTCTTATATAGAACAAGAACAGAAGTATGTGACTTTCTCGTAAATACCAGACTTTTGATTCCACTCCTCAATGGATTTTTATGTTACATGGTCTGAAAACTTTTTCGAGTTAGTGTGACATTCTGCCTAGGAGCGGATGACTGATAAACTACGGCATTCCTTTCCAATCTTGTAATGGTGATGGTAGTTACTTAACTTGGATACACCGAAATATACAGGGTAATTACAAATGACTGAAGCGATTTCACAGCTCTACAATAACTTTATTATTTGAGATATTTTCACAATGCTTCGCACACACATACAAAAACTCAAAGAGTTTTTTTAGGCATTCACAAATGTTCGATATGTGCCCCTTTAGTGATTCGGCAGACATCAAGCCGATAATCAAGTTCCTCCCACACTCGGCGCAGCATGTTTCCATCAATGAGTTCGAAAGCATCGTTGATGCTTTAAACCGTGAGATTGCACAAAACACGTTAACTTTTGGTGAATTGCGAATTTGCTGCACGAATGCGTGAGGATTCTCTACCGCCCAGATTCGCACATTGTGTCTGTTCACTTCTCCATTAAGAAAAAATGTTGCTTCATCACTGAAAACAAGTTTCGCACTGAACGCATCCTCTTCCATGACCTGTTGCAACCGCGCCGAAAATTCAAAGCGTTTGACTTTGTCATCGGGTGTCAGGGCTTGTAGCAACTGTAAACGGTAAGGCTTCTGCTTTAGCCTTTTCCGTAAGATTTTCCAAACCGTCGGCTGTGGTACGTTTAGCTCCCTGCTTGCTTTATTCGTCGACTTCCGCGGGCTACGCGTGAAACTTGCCCGCACGCGTTCAACCGTTTCTTCGCTCACTGCAGGCCGACCCGTTGATTTCCCCTTATAGAGGCATCCAGAAGCTTTAAACTGCGCATACCATCGCCGTATGGAGTTAGCAGTTGGTGGATCTTTGTTGAACTTCGTCCTGAAGTGTCGTTGCACTGTTATGACTGACTGATGTGAGTGCATTTCAAGTACGACATACGCTTTCTCGGCTCCTGTCGCCATTTTGTCTCACTGCGCTCTCAAGCGCTCTGGCGGCAGAAACCCGAAGTGCGGCTTCAGCCGAACAAAACTTTATGAGTTTTTTAACGTATCTATAGTGTGTCGTGACCATATGTCAATGAATGGAGCTACAGTGAATTTATGAAATCGCTTCAATCATTTGTAATAGCCCTGCATAATTGTTAGTTTTAAGTTCTCGACTAATTGCTTATTATTAGTAATAACCGTACTTCATGTTGCTCCAAATAGAACGACTAATTCATTAAGACAGTAACACATAAAAAACTGAGCTGTTATTGGGTAATTGCAGAACACTGGCGATCTTTTACAGAAGCTCGTAATTTAGTGCGGACTTCAATGCGAGATGCTTGTAATAGTTTCTACAGCAAAACTTTGTCTCGAAACCTGGCAAAAAATCCGAAGTGGTTCTGGTGATATGTTAAGTATGCTGGAGGCAGGACACAACAAATGCCTTCCCTGCGCGATAGCTATGGGTAGACTGTCACAGGGTTGCTAAAGCAGAGTTACTAAGCACAGCCTTCCTAGATTCCTTCACAAAGGAGACGAAGTAAATATTCTAGGATTCGAATCAAGAACAACTGCCAACGCGAGTTAGGAGCAGACATCCACGGAGTAGTGAAGCAACTTAAATCACTTAGTACAAGCAAGTTTTCTGGTCAAGACTGTATACCAATAGTGGTTGGTTTCGGACTACGCTAACCCAATAGCTTCAGCTTCATACTCAACAATCATATAGAGCCACTCACTCGACAAATGATCGATACGTAAAGACTGGAAAGTTGCACAGGTCACAGCAATATTTAAAAAAGGCAATAGGGGTAATCCATTAAATTAAGGCCCACATCACTATCGTCGATATGCAACAGGATTTTGGAACATGTATTGTGTTCGAATGTTATGAATTACCTCGAAGAGAAAGGTCTACTGACACATAATCAACATGGATTTAGAAAACATCGTTCTTGTGAAACACAACTAGCTCTTTACTCACACTAAGTGTTGAATGCTGTCGACAAGGGATTTCAAATTCATTCCGTGTCTCTGGATTTACGGAACGCTTTTGACACCGTACTTCACAAGCGAGATGTAATGAAATTGCGTGCTTATGGAATATTGTTTCAGTTTTGCGACTGTATTTGTGATTTCTTGCGAATGGTCACAGTTTGTAATAACTTATTGAAAGTCGTCGAGTAAAATGCGTTCCCCAAGATAATGTCATAGGCGTCTGCTGTTGCTTTCTGGCCGGCCAGAGTGGTCGAGCGGTTCTAGGCGCTACAGTCTGGAACCGCGCGACCGGTATGGTCGCAGGTTCGAATCCTGCCTGGGGCATGGATGTTTGTGATGTCCTTAGGTTAGTTAGGTTTAAGTAAGTTCTAGGGGCTTGATGACCCGACAAGTTAAGTCCCATAGTGCTCAGAGCCATTTGAGCCATATTTTGTTGCTTTCTGTATAAAAGATTTAGGAGACAATGTAAGTAGCCACCTTAGGTTGTATGATGCTGTCGTTTATCGTCAAGTAAAGTCTTCTGAAAATGAAAACCAACTGCAAAACGATTTAGATAATTTATCCGCATGATGAGAAAATTGACAGTTGACCCTGAATAGTGAAAAGCGTTAGGTCATACACGTGAGTGCTAAATGTAAACCGTTAAACTTCGGTTGCACTAAAAACTAAAGGACGTAAATTCAAGTAAATACCAAAGAATTACAATTGCGAACAACTTAAATTGGAAAGAAGACATAAGAAATGTTGTAGAGAAGGCGAAGCATCGGCTGCGTTTTATTGGAGGAATACTTACAAGATGAAACAGCTCTAAAAAAAGAGACAGTATACACTACGCTTGTCATTCCTCTTTTAGAGTACTGCTGTGCGATGTGGAATCCTTAAGATTAACTGAGTACATCAAGAAAGTTCAAAGAAGAGCAGCACGCTTTGTATAATCGCGAAATAGCGGACAGAGTGTCACGGATATGATACAGGATTTTGGATGGACATCAGTAAAACAAAGGTGTTCCTAGTTACAGCAGGATCTTATTACGAAATTCTATTCTCCTTCTAATGCGGAAATATTTTTTGACGCCGCCCTACATAGGGAGAAACGATCATCATAATAAAATAAGGGAAATCAGAGCCCACACGGAAACATATATACGTGTTCGTTTCTTCCGCACGCTGTTCGAAAGTGGAATAATACAGAATTAGTGTGAAGGAGGGTCCATGAAGCCCCTGCCAGGCCCTTAAGTTTGATTTTCAGAGTAGCCATGTTGATGTGGATGAAGTACACCACTGGCCATTAAAATTGCTCCACCACGAAGATGACGTGCTACAAACGCGAAATTTAACCGACAGGAAGAAAATGCTGTGATATGCAAATGATTAGCTTTTCAGAGCATTCACACAAGGTTGGCGCCGGTGGCGACACCTACAACGTGCTGACATGAGGAAAGTTCCAACCGAATTCTCATACACAAACAGCAGTTGACCGGTGTTGTCCGGTGAGACGTTGTTGTGATGCCTCGTGTAAGGAGGGTAAATGCGTACCATCACGTTTCCGACTTTGATAAAGGTCGGATTGTTGCCTAACACGATTGCGGTTATTCGTATCGCGACATTGCTGCTCGCGTTGGTCGAGATCCAATGACTGTTAGCAGAATATGGAATCGGCGGGTTCAGGAGGGTAATACGGAACGCCGTGCTGGATCCCAACGGCATCGTATCACTAGCAGTCGAGATGACAGGTACCTTATCCGCATGGCTGTAACGGATCGTGCAGCCACGTCTCGAAACCTGAGTCAACAGATGGGGACGTTTGCAAGACAGCAACCATCTGCACGGACAGTTGGACGACGTTTGCAGCAGCATGGACTATCAGCTCGGAGACCATGGCTGCGGTTACCCTTGACGCTGCATCACAGACAGTAGTGCCTGCGATGGTGTACTCAACGACGAACCTTGGTGCACGAGTGGCAAAACGTCATTTTTTCGGATGAATCCAGGTTCTGTGTACAGCATCATGATGGTCGGATCCGTGTTTGGCGACATCGCGGTGAACGCACATGGGAAGCTTGTATTCATCGCCATACTGGCGTATCACCCTGCGTGATGGTATGGGGTGCCATTGGTTACACGTCTCGTTCACCTCTAGTTCGGATTGACGTTACATTTCAAATGTGTTCTGATCCGTGGCTCTACCCTTCAGTCGATCCCTGCGAAGCCCTACATTTCAGCAGGATAATGCACGACCGCATGTTTCAGGTCCTGTACGGGCCTTTCTGGATACAGAAAATGTTCGACTGCTGCCCTGGCCAGCACATTCTCCAGATCTCTCACCAATTGAAAACGTCTGGTCAATGGTGGCCGAGCAACTGGCTCGTAACAATACGCCAGTCACTACTCTTGATGAACTGTGGTATTGTGTTGAAGCTGCATGGGCAGCTGTGCCTGTACACGCCATCCAAGCTCTGTTTGACTCAATGCCCAGTTGTATCAAGGCCGTTATTACGGCCAGAGGTGGTTGTTCTGGGTACTGATTTCTCAGGATCTATGCACCCAAATTGCGTGAAAATGTAATCATATGCCAGTTCTAGTATAATATATTTGTCCAATGAATACCCGTTCATCATCTGCATTTCTTGTTGGTGTAGCAATTTTAATGGGCAGTAGTGTATGTTGCGTATTATATGCGTTTTTTTTTATTGTAAGGAGTATGTTTAGGGAGTTTAAACACAATTTTGCCTGGATGAAGTGTATGTATCTTTCTTGTCGTATTTCATCGTATATCATCATCGATTGACGATAAGAATACTTGTAAGCTCTGCAGAGGCGGAAATTAGTTTTTTTGATTGGCATGTCATTCATATAAACTTTGTTCTGTTGTCGCCATCCACCGAACGCCCATCATATTACGTTACAGAATTTTTTAGACGACGCGTGGCCGAGCGCGTTCAGAACTGCTGCACAGCAGCTGCGTGGCCACGGTCTGGGCCGCCGCGGTCTGTGCAGCCACCGTCGCAGACACACAGGGCGCTGGCCGACCTCTGTCCACACAGCGCGGGCGTCGCGATGTGTGCGCGTGAGCCGAATGCGTCGTGACAACTTACCTCACACCTACCGTAGAGATGGAGCGAAACGAGTGTCGCCATGTCACAACGCAGACTACGTGGCCTACGATGAAATTGCCTGGGCGCACATCTCACAAGAGTCCCCTTGAGTGCGAAGTTGCAAAAGGCCAAAAATGTTGACGGCATTAGCCGTCCTGAATATCGTCTGCCATGTAACTAAAGTATTGGCTGCTAACGGCAACAGCGGGCTGGACTGGAGGTATCCAATGGCGAGCACAGCACGAGGCTACGGAGTGCAGTTGAAATGTTTGGTCGACGAGCAACTCGCAACAGTTCTACAGTGTTGAAACAAAGCAGAAGAATGGCAGCGGTAAACAAAGCAAACACTGCATTACATATACAACAGCAGTTGCTGAAGTTGACTCTCCATCAGAAAGGAACTCGAGCATGTTCGCATAGTGCGAAAGAGGTGACAGTTCAAAAAATAGCGTACCTGCAACATGAGTCAGTACAACGTGTGGTGTCGTATATGCTCGACTGTGCGGACAGTTTACGCTCATCTTCAGAAAAAATGAACACCCTGAAATATTAGAGATACGACGTTCATATCCGCAAGACATGTACCGGGTGATAAAAAAAGTCAGTATAAATTTAAAAACTGAATAAATCACCGAATAATGTAGATAGAGAGATACAAATTGGCACACATGCTTGAAATGACATGGGGTTTTATCAGAGCCAAAAAAATACAAAAGTTCAAAAAATGTCCGACAGATGGCACTTCATCTGATCAGAATAGCAATAATTAGCATAACAAAGCAAGACAAAGCAAAGATGTTCTTTACAGGAAATGCTCGATATGTCCACCATCATTCCTCAACAATAGCTGTAGTCGAGGAATAATGTTGTGAACAGCACTGTAAAGCATGTCCGGAGTTATGGGGAGGCATTAGCGTCGGATGTTGTCTTTCAGCATCCCTAGAGATGTCTGTGGATCACGATACATTTGCGACTTCAGGTAACCCCAAAGGCAAAGCCAATAATCGCACGGACTGAGGTATGGGGACCTGGGAGGCAAAGTATGACGAAAGTGGCGGCTGAGCACACGATCGTCACCAAATGACGCGCGCTAGAGATTTTTCACGCGTCTAGCAATACGTTGTTTTTTTTTTTTTTTGTTCTAAGAAAACCCCATGTCATTCCAAGCATGTGTGTCAATTTTTACCTCTCTATCTACATTATTTCGTGGTTTATTAAGTTTTCAAATTTATACTGACTTTTTGATCACCCGGTACATTAGCATGTTCTGCAGGAATGATTAGCGTTTTGACCGTGTTGGCCCGGGGGTTCGAGGTCAACGTCGATATTGTGACGCAACACCATCTACCGGTAAAATGTGCTTGCGGTTCTCATTGTCGCTATAGACTGAAGATAACGAATCACTGCGACTGGAGTAGACGTGCAGGATGCCTCGCAGACGTACGGGCGAACCGTACCGTCAAATCAGTGAGTGTGAAATAGGAGTGTGATGCATCCATCCGGGATAATGCTAATCGTGTGGGACCAAGTGTTTCGGCAGTGCAACGGGTGTGTGCAGAATGATTCATGGAAGGCTGCGGATCATGACCAGATGGTCTAGGTCGCATAACCCAGACCACCCCCAAAGAAGGTGACACCTGATCCGAATAGCATTGCAAGGCAGATCTGCGTGCTCCTCGCCAGTGGCGCAACAGTGGACCAATGTAACACATCAGGGGTGACAGTCCAGTCCGTCGTAGTTTATTACGGCATGTGTTACGGGGCGTTGTCCACTTCTCCGCCTACTTTTGACGAATGTTCGGAAACGTACTAGACCGCAATGCCGTGTTGAACGACGTCAACGGGGTCAGGAATGGAGTCAGATAGCTTTTGCGGACGAATCTAGGTTCTGATTGTGTGAAAATGACGGCCGCATTTGGTTCGCCGCTGACAGGGGGAGTGGCATCATAGTATCTGCATTCACACAAGACATACAGTGCCTACTCTAAGCCTTACGGTGTAGGGTGCTATTGGGTACGAACACAAATCACAGTTGGTGCGTATCCAGGGCACTGTGAGCAGTGTGACATACCAAATATCCTGCAACCCGTAACCATACCCTTTCTCCTCAACACAACAGACGCCATTTTTCAGCAAGAGAATGCACGACCACATGTTCTGCACGAACAAGTGGTACCCCAGTGTCACGGGTTGTCAGCCTTTTTTCCTGGTTGCCAGATCGCCAGACTTGTCGATAATCGAAAATGTGTTGGATATGGTGACACGACAGGTGTTGTGCTGTTACACAATACCAACCACCACAGATGAACTTTGGAACCAGGTGAATGCAGCATTGATGGCTACACCACAGGACGCCATTCGCGCCTTACAAGTATATGCCTCGCTGCCACTACGCATAGAACAAGTTATCAAGACCCATGGCGGACCCTGTGCTTTCTAGACAACAAGACACGTGATGAACCGACTATAATAATGACGATACGTGCTAAACATGTGAAAGTGATAATGAAACACGCGTCGAGCCATGTACTTCATCATCCCTGACGGACAGGGAGCCACAAATCCCGTCTCCAGTGGAACTTAGTAGAGGACAATCATTGTCCAACATAATTACGTACATGGAAGAGCAACCGCAGTATTGTAAAGAACAATTATGTACTGATTTCGAATAAGTTCGTACTCATACGACCGTGTCCTGTATAAGAAAAGCTACGAATATTCAAGGGACAACAGGGCGCAGTTGTAAAAACTGTTGTTTCCACGTTTCAAGGATTCTCGATACAATTAAAAGATGTGCATGGTAGTGACCCACTACATTATGCATCTCAAATTGAGCGACATAAGATTACGCGATTTCATGGAAAGCAGTGCGTGGTTTCATATCAAACAGTTCCGTAGAGTAGGAAAACGAAAGATATCGAAATTTCAAAGTCTCAACTTGAGTAGAAGGACAACCTATGTGCCAAGCTATGCTGCATTGTTGCCAAATTTATTCAAGATGGCAGCGATGACGTCATCCAAGATGGCGGCATGTAGACTTGGCAACATCACATGATGTCATCCAAGATGGAGGATTATGGCGGGAAAATAGACCAATTGTGCTACCTCCATAACCTAACCTCAAGAGAAATGGCGGGAAGTTTGAATTTTGGCGGGAAAATAGTTCAATTGTGCTATGTCCACTAACCTAACCCTCCAGAAGAAAAAATGGGGGGAAGATTGAATTCCAACAGGATAATGCACGAAAAGACCATACTTGTATTTTTGTTATTATTGATTATCATTCATGAACTTTCATTATTATTTATTATCATTCCTTATCATTTATTATTATAGGCCTACCTCCACTAGAAAATTGCTCCAGATTCAAATTCCAACATGATAATGGCTGCAAAACCTTACTTTTCTTAATTATCATTGATTATTATTTATTAACATTCATTATCATTCATTGTCACTTATTATCATTCATTATCATTTATTATCATTCATTATCATTTATTATTATTATTATTTATTAGTATAGACCTACATCCATTAGAAAATTGCCCCAAATTCAAATTCCAACACTATAATGGCTGCATAACCTTACTTTTGTTTATTATTATTCATTATTATTTATTAACATTCATTGTCATTCATTGTCATTCATTATCATTTATTATCATTCATTATCATTTATTATTATAGGCCTACCTCCACTAGAAAATTGCGTCAAATTCAAATTCCAACACGATATTCTGTCGAAAACTGTACTTCAGTATATTATTATAATTTATTATTTATTCAAGATGTCCGATTTTCTCGGTGAGAAAGCCATTCTCCTTACATCCATAACAAAAATCTATCACAAGTTCAAATCCCAACACCATAATTGATCACATGTACGAGCTTTCTCCGTCACTTATCTTTTTTTTTCACTGGTAGCCTATCATAATCGCGTCAAATAATAAACTGCATTTATAGTAACGTAAGTCACGTAATTTGATTTTACAGGGGGGAATGGACTGCAGACGTTATTTCAAACAGTACGGTCATCACTTGTTCTCCAACACAGTCAGCACACACATCTTTGACATCACAGTGCAGTCACCACGACGTCCGTGCTCCAACTGAATTACAGTTCAAATCCTCGCCACGCCCTGGCCAGCACGCGGAGACACTGCCTACACCTGTCACACGAGGCGGCCGGCTACTAGCGTGGGGAGCAAGCCCAACGATCGCTCCCCCGTCGTAAACCTGTTTTCGCTGGACACATTCGAACTTGTCGAGTTTGACGTCACAGCAGCCCCTTGTCGGCTCACCACGTGTATTCGTCGCCTCCACACGTTTCCCGCCAAAATTGTCTGCCTCGGAGCTGAATCACACAATGGTCGGCCGTTTCCCTGCAACACTTTCGGCACCACGTTCAAACCTGTCTATGCCTACCACCCACCAGGTGTACCTGTGCAAGCGCGAACGTAGTGCTACACTTTTGGCGGCAAAGTCTGCTCGACAGTAGAATCCACCATGACTGTATAACAGCACGTTTGGACCGCACTAGAACGCCCGCTAATTGACTCGCTCTTGCGCACGCGTAATAACTGTATAATCGCTGCGCCGCCGCCCCGCTTACGTCACACACCCTCCATACACGCAACGGACATAGCCTTCTGTAAATACCTGGAAAATGACTCTTGATTTCAGACATTACGGTCATGCAGGTGTATCCAAACTGACTTCCCCATGATCACACAGTGAAACTCCAGAGCACAGCTGACGTACGCGCGACCGGCTGAGCCCGCTCCATCGACAGCTCCCTGGCTGGCTGACCTCAAGTGACCAACGGTGCCCGCACAGCCCCCACGGCCAGCGCGCCAGGTAGGCGGCGGCGAGCAGCGCTCAGGGTCCCACCACAAACGGTCAGCGATACTTGTCTCAGAGTCCGACTACGTAAACGTATTTCCGCGACCGCGAGCACTTAACGCCGGACACGACGCAACCTGTCGAACGCGTACCCGTAAAAGGATACGTTTGGCGCTAGAGTTGGCTGACAGTGGAATCCACCATGCGTGTTTGCTCGTCACGAGAACGCTCGCTAATTTACTCGCACCAACCCGCTATATTAAATAATTGAATTTACAATTTCATATACGTATGCAAACGTTTCAACTCCCTAATTTCAACTACTTTTCAAGGGGCCAGACCACCACATCCTCCTCCTACGAACCAGCGCCAAACACGACGAGGCGAGAGTAGGGATGTGTAGTTATGTTTAGTTAAATGGCCGTGTAATGTCGTGTGAGGAGCAATGCACAGTGTGCTACAGTGTCATAGGAAGTAAAGACATGTGCTGCTATGATGTGTGTAGCGTATGGAGGCTGCACTTTGGAATTATGCTACATTGATATAAGGCTGACATTCACCCGCGTTCGGTGGTTGCGGCTCGGGATCACGGTCCTGGATGGACGTATGTGTGTGCTTTGACCGCTGACGAGCTCGTTGACGCGCCAACTCGCGCTTGCGGAAGCCGAGCAGGGTGCAGAGTGGGGTTTCCTGCGCATGTCTAATGAGTTATTTTGCGAGCGGATCTGCAGGCTCTGCTATGCGTTATTAGGATAGTTTACGAGTACTGAGTGTATCTACACATCTGTGTGATGTACTATTTAGTAGCAGTTTGCTATAGTGTGTACTGAAATTATGATTGGGTGCGTGTCTGTGGGCTGTGCAACATGGCCCAGGGCACATCTGGGATTGGTGTTTTGTGATAGCATGATAGATATACTGTATGGTTAAATAAGTTGTTCCAAAAAGATAGAGTGTTCTCAATGATTACACGCGCCTGCAGCGCAGATCAGAGTGATTGGTTTTCCGTCACCAACTGCATGCGAGTAGTAAATGTTTTCCCGGCCGCGTTAATAGAGTGTGTCAACGAGCTATGAGCTATTCTGCAAATAGACGTGAAGGCATGTCCAGACCTGAGACGCCGGCGGAATACATGAGACGAACAATGAAGCTTTGAAATGTGTCAGCTGTCACGAGCGCTCGGAAGCTGAACTTGGCTGGAGACTCTGGAATCCCCTTCCCCAACTGCCGCGCATGCGCGCGGCCTGCCTTGGAGCGTAATCTAAGGCGCATAGGCGATATCAATTTCTCCGGTGATAGGTGCGAATGTGACTGTGTTGAGGTCATGTATGTGGGAGGCCGAGCAGAGACTTTTGGTCGGTTTGGCAGCGGGTGGTGTTTGGGCGTGTCTGTTGCACTGTTTTGCGAGCATGTCTGTGCACTGTGCGACGCTTTATTGGGAGAGTTTAAGTGTACAGAGCTCGTCTGCTGATATTGTGTACTGCATTATTTAAGAGCTGTTTGCTATTGTGTGGTGAAATTTGGAGTTGTTTACGTGTTTTTGGCCTGTATCAGATAACCACAGTCGGATCAGTGCGGGTGTTTTGTGACAAATATACTCCACGACTAATTAAAAGGGCTCCAAATAAATGGAGTGCAGCCCTTCCTTACTTCCCCGAGCAGCACAGCGCAGTCTGAGCTGTTTTTGCGCAATAACGGCAATCTGGTCAGAATGTGAGTGAGTAGACAAATAACTGGACAAATTTATCTGTAGAGGAGTTACAGGTCTGGATCGGAATGAATTTCTTGATGGGTGTGGTGATGTTGCCAAGTGTAGTGCACTACTGGAGTTCAGAAACTGCCTTATGTGAGCGCTACATATCGAAAGCAATGAGAAGTAAAACTTTCAAAAATATATCTCGCAAATAAATGAAGTACACTCGTTCCTCCTTCCATCAGCCTCTGCACTGAAATTATTGCCGAAAATTAGCAGTTGTTTGGCTATTTGGAGGTAAATGTTTTGCATTATTTACGAGCGGTTCGCATGTCTGTAGGCTGTGCTATCAGTTATTTTTAACTGTTTACAATTAGCATGCGTGTGTCTAGAACATTATAAATGAGTTATGTAGGAGTGTTTTGCATGTCTGTATGATGTGGGGCATGTCGGTATAATAGATATACTCCATTCTTATATAAAGTAAATTCGTTCCTCCGTCTGTGGACCTAGTGCAGGGTGAGTCCCTTTACCAGAAACGTGTACGTAGAGGTTGAGTGCTGGTGGCTTAGTTTGAAACAATGTTCTTAGGTTGGTGGCGGAAGCGCAAGTGAGCTTTGTTTATTGGCAGATGTCAAACTTGGCGCTGATTCTTAGGAGGAGGATGTGGTGGTCTGGTCCTCGAAAAGTAGTTGAAATTAGGGAGTTGAACACGTTTGCATACGTATATGAAATTGTAAATTAAATTATTTAATATAGGAGGGTGGTGAGAGTGAATTAGCGAGCGTTCTCGTGATGAGCAAACGCGCTGTTATACGGTCATGGTGGATTCCACTGTTGGTCAACTCTGGCGCCAAACGTCCAGCACGCGTTCGACAGGTTCCATTGTATCCGGCGTTAAGTGCTCGCGGTCGTGGAAAGACGTTTACGTAGTCGGACTCTGAGACTAGTATCGCTGACCGTTTGTGGTGGGACCCTGAGCGCTGCTCGCCGCCGCCTACCTGGTGCGCTGGTCGTGGGGGCTGTGCGGCCATCGTTGGTCGCTTGACGTCAGCCAGCCAGGGAGCCGTTGATGGAGCGGGCTCAGCTGGTCGCGCGTACCTCAGCTGCACAGTTACACTGTGTGATCATGGCGAAGTCAGTTCAGACACACCTGCATGACCGTAATGTCTGAAATCAAGAGTCATTTTCCAGGTATTTACAGAAGGCTATGTGTGTCACGTGTAAGGAGGGTGTGTGACGTAAGCGGGGCGGCGGCGCTGCGATTATACAGTTATTATGTGTACGCGAGAGCGAGTCAATGAGCGGGCGTTCTAGTGTGGTCCAGACGTGCTGTTGTAGTCATGGTGGATTTCACTGTCGAGCAAACTTTGCTGCCAAAAGTGTAGCACTGTGTTCTCGCTCGCACAGGTACACCTGGTGGATGGCGAGCGGATGGCATAGACAGGTTTGAACGTGGTGCCGAAAGTGTTGCAAGGAAACGGCTGATCGTTGTGTGATTCAGCTCCGAGGCAGACAATTTTGGCGGGAAACATGTGGATGCGATGAATACACGTGGTGAGCGGACAAGGGGCCGCTGTGACGTCAAACTCGACAAGTTCGAATGTGTCCAACAAAAACAGGGTTACGACGTGGGAGCGATCGCTGGGCTCGTCCCCGGCGCTAGTGGCCGGCCGCCTCACGTGACAAGCGTAGGCAGTGTCTCCGTGCGCTGGCCAGGAGGTGGCGAGGATTTGAACTAATTCAGTTGGAGCACGGACCTCGTGGTGACTGCACTGTGATGTCAAAGATGTGTGTGCTGACTGTGTTGGAGAACAAGTGATGACAATACTGTTTGAAATAACATCTTCAGTCCCTTCCCCCCTGCAAAATCAAAGGATGTGACTTACGTTACTATAAGTGCAGTTTATTATTTGACGCGATTATGATAGGCTACCAGTGAAAAAAAAGGTAAGTGACAGAGAAAGCTCGTACATGTGATCAATTATGGTGTTGGGATTTGAACTTGTGATAGATTTTTGTTATGGATGTAAGGAGAATGGCTTTCTCACCGAGAAATTCGGACATCTTGAATAAATAATGAATGATAATAATACATTGAAGTACAGTTTTCGACAGAATATCGTGTTTGAATTTGAATTTCGCGCAATTTCGAGTGGAGGTAGGTCTATAATAATAAATGATAATGAATTATAATAAATGATAATGGGTGATAATAGATGACAATGAATGATAATGAACGACAATGAATGAAATGAATGATAAGGAATGTTAATAAATAATAATGAATAATAATAAACAAAAGGATGATTTTGCAGCCATTATCGTGTAGGAATTTGAATTTGGGGCCATTTTCTAATGGATGTAGGTCTATAATAATAATAAATAATGATAATAATAATAATAAATAATATGATAATAATAATAAATGACAATGAAAGATAATAAATGATAATGAATGATAATAAATGACAATAAAGGATAATGAATGTTAATAAATAAAAATGAATAATAATTAAGAAAAGTAAGGTTTTCTAGCCATTATCATGTTGGATTTTGAATTTGGAGCAATTTTCTAGTGGAGGTAGGCCTATAATAATAAATAATAAGGAATGATAATAAATAATAATGAATATTAATGAATGATAATCAATACTAATAAAAAGACAAGTATGGTCTTTGGGTGCATTACCCTGTTGGAATTCAAACTTCCTGCCATTTTTTTTCTGGAGGCTTAGGCTGTGGACGTAGCACAATTGATCTATTTTCCCGCCAAAATTCAAACTTCCCGCCATTTTTTCTTGATGTTAGGTTAGTGGACGTAGCTCAATTGGCTATTTTCCCGCCAAAATCCGCCATCTTGGATGACGTCATGCGATGTTGCCAAGTCTAAATGCCGCCATCTTGGATGACGACATCGCCGCCATCTTCAATAAATTTGGCAACAATGCAGCGTGGTCTGGCATGTAGGTTGTCCCTCTACTAACTTGAGAATGCACTGCAAACAGCCGAATCGGCCCGAAATATGTTCTGATGAAATAAACAAAGCTATCCCGCTGATCAGTAAGGAATTTGTTTTCAAACCCGACCAATCGGGATTTTAAGAGGAAATGCATGTGAAAGGAACCCTGGAAATTAGAGGTACCAAGAGAGTTGTATGAAGATCAACTACCATTATTGCCTTAACGCATTCGTATGCAGTTACGCCGAATATAGATATGGGTAATAAATTGGCTGGAAAATTATTTATTGTAATGCGAGAAGTTGGAGGCGCTCTGCCCCTTCGATTCTTTCTTGTGTGGGACAGTCGAGAATATTAATGTCACAGCAAGAGCCAGTGGGGAAATGGGCGTAAGAGAATTACAGGTATGGTATAAGAGCAGCTTTTGCCAAATATCTGGTCAAAGTAACTAGTTTTTTTCTTGACTTCTGGTGTGTGTATAAAAATCATACACCTTTACAGCAAAGTATCCCTCTTAACAAGTGTGTCAAATTGCAATTTACGACGTGAAGCCTTTGGAAAAATTCAGCCTCTGGACGTTTGCTTTTTCCACGTCTATAAATCATTATCGTAGTGTCTGCAGCTATGCCTCAAAGGATAGCCAGTTTCAGATAGACACAACAGACTGTTTCGTATTCGGCTGCATGCAATCACATTCCTTCAGTTGCCATAACCCCGTTACACTGATATGATTCCATATGTATTTTTTAAGCACGGTTTGTATCTCTCAAGCAGTTCACCTTTAATCTTGATGTTGCGAACCTTTGTGATCACTGCGGCGTGCCATTTTTCATTCGGTGTTCATCGTGCAAGTTAATGGTTTGTCTTGAACATTTCTTGAATGTCGACGATGTCCCTTTTGTGAAGTGTAATACACCCCTTCCCGGACGCTCACTCTCCATGATTCACATGGTGAGTCGATAGCAGCTAACATTTTTCCTGTCGTAAATGTTAACACAACACTGAATACACCTCACTGAATACACACAACTTGCGGCTTCTGATTCAAGAGGTTTCTTGTCAGTGTTACTGCCACCCGGCTTAAACCTCTGCTTTCTGGCGTCTCAGATCCCCTAATCTCCTTTCACAGTGATTTATGCCTTTATTCAGCTTTTTGTATGCCAGGCGTTTCGTCTGTACATACCGAGGAATTATCAGACATAAGCTGCGTATTCTCTGCTA
The DNA here is from genome assembly GCF_023864275.1 of Schistocerca cancellata. NCBI lineage: Eukaryota > Metazoa > Arthropoda > Insecta > Orthoptera > Acrididae > Schistocerca > Schistocerca cancellata. The sequence goes on along the minus strand of NC_064627.1, from coordinate 88,124,930 downwards.
CAAAGCAGCGTATGCAGCGTAGCTTTTAATTGGCCCGAGAGATCGAAGTGGTGTACTGCATGACGACTGGAGTTGCATTTGGTAGGGGGGTCTAAACACCTCTACAAATTTATATTTCTTTTTTTTTTGTTTAAATAACTTGAGGCGAAGGAGGTGGTTGGATGTTATCTGTCAGATATTTTGCCCTCATTCGAATAAGTAATTTATCGACAGCATGTTAAACGCCGATCTAATTTAAACTGATGAGATAGGATGCCATAAACTGACGAGATAATCAGTTGACTTTATATACAGGGCGAATCACTTAAAATTTACACCGCAAATATAGAGAAAATGCAAAATGCTGTTGATGTGCAATTGCCACAAAATCTATCGGTGTCAGTGGCTCGTATTGTTAGCCAATACTACTTAGAAAGTGTAATTTTTGCGCAAACAAATACTTTTTAAAGAGAACAAAAGCCTGTAGACATTAACAAACTAAATTAAGGGTAAATTAGAGTGTCAGAGGTGTTTGTTGTACGATTGTAGTGCGAGTCATTTGCGAGACATTGTATTTTGAAAAGTTTCCACACCGACACTTGTACAATACGTCTTGTAGCACACAGTGAAGAACAACTCAAGTGCATACACTAGTTATGTACATTCTGACCAGTAACGAGACAATTGACGATCACAGGTTGTGTTCAAAACGATCACCGGCAGCAGCAATACATGCCTCCAGTCTGGTATGGATCGACTGCTGCACACGTGCTGGCATTCCGGTGGAGATGTCCGAGCAGGCTGCAGTAATACGTCGTTGCAGATGGTCGGGCGCAGTTGGAGTGTCCTTGTAGAAAGCGTCTTTCAGCCTTCCCCACAGTCTACAGGTGTCATATTGGGGTTACTGGCTCACCAAATTACAGACTTTCTGTGTCCATTCCAACGATTTGGAAAAAATTCTTGAAGACATGCTGTAGCACTTCGTGCACTGTGGGCTGGACTGCCGTCATGTTGATACCACAGGTTCCTTCTAATCTGAATAGGAACATCTTCTAGCATCCGTGGAAGATTATCTGTTACCAGTCTGCGACACTTTTGCACGCTGAGCGTTCCATCTATGAATTACAGGCCTATGACCTGATAGTTCATTATATAACACCACACGTTTACACTCCATGAACACTGTCGTTCCACCTTTTTGAGTTGTACTTAAGATAGGTAAATAAATTAGTGAGATCAGTGTGAAGTGAAGCAGAAATTAGAAAATAAATGAAAAACTTAATTTAGTTTAGAAGAATTACACACTGGCAAACAGCGGACAGAGCAGCAGTGGCAACGGCCGGCGCTTGAAGTCAGCACGATCAGGAGAGAAGCGGAAGCTGTCGATTCAGCCGTCAGGGCATCGCCCGACCGGCTCACATCAAGAAGATTCTACGAGAAACTTTTCAACGTGACAGAAGAAGCCATCGCCCTCCCCACAGAAGCGGACGCTGTCGATTCAGCCGTCAGGGCATCGCCCGACCGGTTCACGTGTTTCTCAATTGTCACATGTGATCAAAGGCCCTCGCCTACATTCCAAGAGCCAATGACCGACGTTAAGAAGATTCTTCGAGAAGCATTTTGACGTGACAGAAGAGGCAATGAATGTGAAGTCGTTCACCTCCAGTGAACTGAAGTGAATAAACACGTGAGACGCAGTGGGCCCGACGAGAAGGGTTGTAGTAGTTTTCAGTTCAGTTTCGGTGCTGAAGACCGTCATGCAAGAAGAGACTACATCGTATACAGAAGCACGAAGTCCGCCGCTGTAATGGAATAGCAAGCAGCAGCCTCGGCGCCAGAAGACAGAAGTTAAAAGGTATTTGAAGACTGATTTTTACGTACCCGGGTGACTCGTGAGGACGGGAAGGAGACGGCCTCACATCAGCAGTCACCTGTGAGCTGGGATGAAGATCTGACAGCCAAAGACTGGCAAGCAGGAGTCCGTTGTTTGAGTCCGGGACACTGGCCTTCCCCCGTCGCGCCGCTCCGCTGGCCGACGCACCACACTGACACACACGGCCGCTTAGAGAAGAGAAATACTGGGACGCCACATCCAAGGTATCACCATCCGCTTCACGACTTCGTTCTCAATAATTAAACGGGCCACCGCACGATGCGCGTCTCCAGTCAACTGGACGAGACGGCGACACGAGATACACACCGCCACGCGTAATCAGACGCCGCCGCTGCCGCAGCAGAAGGCTTCGCAAACGACACAGCTGCCGCTCTCCGAGCCAGAACATCCAGTAAGGATACAGTTGTACAAAACTTTCAATAAAAGTTATCTTATGTAAAAATGCTGTTTCATTCTACCTCATACCCGAGCCAAGGAAGAACCCACCCTGCCCACATGTTGTTAAGAGAGAAAAATTAATTTATTTAGTATTTTCGCCCTGACACAATGCTTTAGAATCAAATTCCCTTTGCAGTAATGCTTATCCTGACAATTGTCTAGCATCAAAAGAGAAAACTCAGTTACAACCTCACGAAGCCAAAGGGGATTGTCAAAAGGTCAACAGTACATGCTTCGGCGGTTTACCTGGCCATGATGTGGCTTCATCACTAAACGGGATACACGATAAATCTGGAGTATCCTGTCGTAATGCACGTGTACAGAAGTTAACGCGATTGTCGTAATTGTTTCCATGCAACTCTAGATGGAAAGAGATGTAATAGGGATGGAACCTACGTTGATGGAGAATGTGAAGGACAGTTAAATGATTCATAGTACTTCCTCGTGCGATTGCGCGGGGGTGATGTGTGGATCAACAGGAACTGCAGTAGGAACATTAATTTCTCCCTCTTCTCTCGTCACTTGTTTCCTTCTGTTATGTTGTCTAGATGTAACACTACCACTTTCACGTAAATGGCTGAAAAGGATGATAAATAACTGCCGAGATGGTTGACGTCTGTTGGGATATCTAGCCGCGTACACACTACAAGAACAAACTGCATTCGTCCCACTCTCTCCATACACCATGAACATGTCTGCTCATGTCTGCTTCTGCTTTGGTAGATGCTATCGTCCACTCACGACCTACTGCTCGGACTGTCACATACTAACTGACTAGCAATTTTCAATGTGTCTGAAAAGTTTAGGAAGCAGGTTCGCGGAATAAATAAAAGTTTGAAGAAAGTGGCTGTTTGCAGTTTCCTGTATTTATATTGAATAAACGATCACGGGTTCTTAAACATCCGTAATGGATAAGCTTGATTTGATCAAAGGGCTTTGCTAAGTATTTGTCGTCGGCCACGAATAACATGACTGACGTTACACAGGCGTCCGCTCAGGCCTGTATTTATCGCAGGCCATGGTAGAATATTAACATGACGGATCATTCGTGCTCGTGATGGGCGTCACAGGTACTATCGAGTTTCCGTAACGTGCCACGAAACGCGAGCCGCTTCTGTGCCAGACCGCTTTCTGCGTCATAGGCTGAACCGAACAGACGCCATATTCGAATGCAGTTGTTGAAACTGATGTGTTGTATTTGGAGTATTTGTATTAGAACTTGCAAAGTAAGAAAACACGCAATTTCAAGGCAGCAACACGTTAAACATGTGAAACAAACATGTCGATTTTTGTGGTAGTAAATAAATCTGGAAAAAGAATGACAGTAGCTGATATTGCTGTCAGACCTATAACAAGGGAGGTATCCCAACATGAATTAACAAAACCGATAAAAGGATCGCACAGGGTGTCTCATTTATCTTGAAAACTTCAAATAGTTTGTCGCCCAGAAGCAAAATAAAAAGAAAATAATGTCATGCACATGTTGTTTACTTATCAGGGTTACATTACCAGCAGCATTGTCTTTTTTCTAACTTAGTTCGTTACGAAGATATAAACAGCACTGTGTCTTCCTTCAATACCACCAAAAACATTTTTTTTCGGTAGTCCACTTCCTCTCCTCAATACCTGTTCAAAAACGTAGCACAGTGTACTACTCACGTAAACACGATGTTACTTGGCCGCCTTGTAAACAGTGTGTGGGTCCACCTTTGAAACGCAATACATCAGCAATTCTAAATGGCGGTGATTCGACAAGCCAGTGGGACATTTCTCTAAGTGTGTACCACGAGGTGTTTGGGCACAGGTCAGAAGATCCCAGTAAATAGCAGCCCGTATTTTGTGGGGGCGCACCTGGCATCTGATAGCGTCCCATATGTGTTTCATTCCTATCCGACAGGTCGAATGTGGTGGCTTAGTTGCTGTGATTAGATTGCTACCATGTTCCTCGGCCCACTGTAGCACATTTCTGATCTTGTTACTGTAGCATATCAACTGTATTTGGCCAAAAGTACAGCAGAACAGAAGTGAGTTGCAACACAGCCAGCTGCAAGCGGAAAGAGAATTACGCATTACAAAGCAAATCACAGCGATCAGGTGTTGTGAAGCAGAGCAAGGTGGGTGTGGTACAGCAACAGCTGACACTGCAATATGTTAGTGTAAGGACGTAAACCTTGCCTTATTTGCTACCACACAGTTATTTAGAGTACATGCCTTAAGCGCTAAACGAACATAGTCTGGAGCAAACAAGTAATTTTTCTAAGGGGACGTTTCATATCAGAAAAATTATACATGACTCTGCTTAAAATGAGACACAATATTTTTAGCGCAACGCAATCTGACTTTCAAAAATCCCTACAAAAGAATGGCCCTGACTAAATTAACCTATACGTTTAACATATCACTTACCTCACAAAAATCTTCGTTACTCGAACTACTGCAATACAGCGAGCGCCACTACTGCCAGCTAAATAAAAGATTCAAACTACAGAAGGCACTAACTACTGATAGGCGTAGTTAGCAAATGAAAGAATTTAATAGAAACAAACAATTTATTTACCTTAATAGTCATAATATATATAGCAGTTCATGACATCCATTCTTACAAATGTACTGTTTCTAATGGACACACTTCCAGATTATCCATTCTCAAAAATCGGCCATCTCACTTCCCCACATCCACCACTGCTGGCGGCTCGCCTTCAACTGCGCAACGCTACGCGCTGTTAACATCCAGCTGCCCAACACCACAATGGCGAGTATTACAACAATGCCAACCAGCCACAGACTGCACACAGTACAGCCAGTGACTTTCATACAGAGCGCTACGTGGCTTTACCAATATAAAACCTAAACAGCCTACTTACAAGGTCACGGCCATCCCCATGGTATTGTCAGCTGCGCTACTGTGCTGTCATTATGGTCACAGCCAGATACGTCACTGACAGTGCCATTCCAGTGATGCCACGCTTTGCCCTGCTCTTTGTGCTGTTAGCAATGCCAGACGTCTATTGTTTCACATAAGAGGCAACCGGGTGCCTCCACGAAGCTGTTCCTGATGTGCTATGACTGATTTTATCATGAGCAGAGAACCAGTGATATTGTCTAGTTTTAGAAGTCATGGAAATGACGATTGATTAGTGCCTGTTAGATGTTAGGAGAGTAACCTTGAGGACCACTCAGCACTGTATGGAATCAGTTCTAGTAAAATGTTATACATGTTATCGTTGGGGACATATGGCCTGGCAATGCTGGGAGTCGAGATGGCTCATGATTGGACAAAGAATTAGGATAATGTATTTTGTTCTCTTGTCTTGTGAGCGTTAGTTCTGAAAACAAGTGTTGTCAAGGACAATGCTTCCACTGGACCAGAGACACAAGGTGTGTCAGTGCCAGAAGCAGTACGCATATTTTTAGAAAGGGTAGCACAATTAACAATAGATAATACGGAACGCTGTGGGTTGGTAGAATAGCGATCGTCACTGTGGGGTGTAAATTTGTCGGTCACAAGTGTAATTGCTCGTTTTTCTGGTAAGGCAACTGAGGATGTGCAGGCCTTAGTGGGAGGCCTTGGAAATCTGGCTGTGAAGGAAGATTGGTCCAGTGAGGTATTATTAAGTGTTGCAAAATTGAGGCTAACAGGGGATGATAAAACTTACATAGGATATACAGGAGCTCTTACGGGAACCAAAACAATTGAAGAATTTAAATAAGGGCTAATTCAGAGAATTACGAAACGAATACTGCCAGACACTATGGGGAACAATTAGTGGTGCTTACTAAGAGAAATACAGAGACTGTGAGCCGGCCGAAGTGGCCGTGCGGTTAAAGGAGCTTCAGTCTGGAACCACAAGACCGCTACGGTCGCAGGTTCGAATCCTCCCTCGGGCATGGATGTTTGTGATGTCCTTAGGTTAGTTAGGTTTACCTAGTTGTAAGTTCTAGGGGACTAATGACCTCAGAAGTTGAGTCCCATAGTGCTCAGAGCCATTTGAACCATTTGAACAGAGACTGTGGAACAATTTTGGGGTAGGATAAGGAAAATTAATGGATATACACGAATTAGGAGAGTTTGCTGCAGTCAATAAAATAATTTTGTCAGAAGCTGAGCACAGTGCGCCCAATGCTTTCTTAAGAGGGTTGCATCTGGAAATATGAAGACATGTATGGACAGAGTTGCACACTGCGGTGCAGTTAGTTATACAATGTGAGGAGACCGATCTGTCGACTGGAATGCAGGGTAAAGGAGTGTTTGCAGCTAGCATAAAATGTTTCATGTGTGAACGAACAGGGCATGTAAGGCGGGAGTATCCCTCGCCTCAAGGTGAAGTGAATAAAGTAAGAGGAAGTAATAGTTTCAGAAGTAGAGGACTGGAGAAGAATAACTCTGAAACTCCAAAAGGAATCCAAGTTCCATCTACAGTCACTCCCAGTAAGACTGGATACTACGAAATATTATACAAGGGTGGATAGTGCGATTAGAGTAATAGGAAAAGAGGGTTGCAGGATTTTACTGGACACAGTGGATCATGTGTCAGTTGCCAGTAGTAATTTGCTGAAACGTAAGCTATGGGACCCACTATATGGCGTGAAGTGAGGGATGACGATGTCATACCTTTTGGATCAGTGGACATAGACTTTTTACCTGGATATGGTTGAATTTCAACCATGTGTAGGAATCGTGCCACATGTGACTGAGGGCTACAAAATGATTCTAGGATTACAATTCTTATATCAGATTTGTGCCATAATCGATCTCCGCAACATTGGTTGGAACGTTACAGAAAAATGTTTCTGTTCCGTGAAGGCATTACCAATGTCGCGAGGGCAGTGTCATGAAAGATGGACTCATTAAACCCGAACCATCACACTAAAACCTGACTCACACGATTGTGTAACTAAGGGTATTGGAAAACACTTTGAATCAATGTGAAACGTTGTTGCTTTATCTGTGGTGTAAGCGGTGGTGATAGACAATAAAAGCGGGTTAAAAGCTGTGAGCTGTCTGGGGAAGTTAATCTTGCATTAATGAGCAACTGTTTCACCAGGTATCCTGTCTAGCTTACCAAATTCCCAACCAGACTAACGTTAATTATAATCTTTTAATAGTCATACGACAACCGGTGAGATATATATATATCTAATGTTATCTTAAATTGCAACGCAGTGTAATTCGCGTGTGAAGTTCAGAATATATTCTGGTAGTTGCTTTGTCACTACTTTATGAGTAAAGTGGAACCACGTGTTGATCAGTAACTCTAACTAGCATCATCAATCTTCAATGCAAATGTGCGTGAGATTATAAACTCTCGTCTTGACAATATTTTTCAATATAGCAACTTTTCTTTATGTTCAACCCACGTGGGGTGTACTTTGTGAGACCAGTACCACATGCTTATACAATTGTTTGACCCATCAGGTTAATAGTAAGACGATAGTAACCAGTTCGAGGTTTTTCTTTAGTAAATTGCGTTTCGATGTAATTTATTTTAATTATCGAAATTATTGTGGAGTTACACTCTTTGTGTAAACCAAGTTGACCACGTGAAGCATGTGGTGTAAGCATCAAATAGCCCTCAGCTATTCTTTTTGGGAAGATTTCACTGAGAGTTAGTATGAATTTATTATACCAGTGTGTGGTAATTACATGACGGACAGGATTGTGCTATGAACGTAACTTCTTTGGGTGAAAATTGAATCGGTTGGTTGTGGTTAATTTCCTCTTGCATATGTTTCAATGTTCTTCGTGTGTTATTTTATGAATGCAGTGTTGTATGCAGTCTCCCAATCTTGGCTCCATATTTGATGTGTTCTGTAAGATTACAAACTCACATTTTCACAGTCCTAAATAAGGCACCAGCTTAGTTATGACTCATGTTTAATATGCTGAAATTTCAATGATCAATGTTAAAATAAATTTCCAAATATTAACTGATTTATTTCTTTTTATTTAAAATCTCTTATATATATATATATATATATATATATATATATATATATAATTTTAAATAAAAAGAAATAAATCAGTTAATATTTGGAAATTTATTTTAACATTGATCATTGAAATTTCAGCATATTAAATGTGAGTCATAACTAAGCTGGTGCCTTATTTAGGACTGTGAAAATGTGAGTATATATATATATATATATATATATATATATATATATATATATATATATATATATATAAGAGATTTTAAATAAAAAGAAATAAATCAGTTAAAATTTGGAAATTTATTTTAACATTGATCATTGAAATTTCAGCATATTAAACGTGAGTCATAACTAAGCTGGTGCCTTATTTAGGACTGTGAAAATGTGAGTGTATATATATATATATATATATATATATATATATATATATATATATATATATATGTGTATGTGAGTATATATATATATATATATAAGAGATTTTAAATAAAAAGAAATAAATCAGTTAAAATTTGGAAATTTATTTTAACATTGATCACTGAAATTTCAGCATATTAAACATGAGTCATAACTAAGCTGGTGCCTTATTTAGGACTGTGAAAATGTGAGTTTGTAATCTTACAGAACACATCAAATATGGAGCCAAGATTGGGAGACTGCATACAACACTGCATTCATAAAATAACACACGAAGAACATTGAAACATATGCAAGAGGAAATTAACCACAACCAACCGATTCAATTTTCACCCAAAGAAGTTACGTTCATAGCACAATCCTGTCCATCATGTAATTACCACACACTGGTATAATAAATTCATACTAACTCTCAGTGAAATCTTCCCGAAAAGAATAGCTGAGGGCTATTTGATGCTTACACCACATGCTTCACGTGGTCAACTTGGTTTACACAAAGAGTGTAACTCCACAATAATTTTGATAATTAAAATAAATTACATCGAAACGCAATTTACTAAAGAAAAACCTCGAACTGGTTACTATCGTCTTACTATTAACCTGATGGGTCAAACAATTGTATAAGCACGTGGTACTGGTCTCACAAAGTACACCCCACGTGGGTTGAACATAAAGAAAAGTTGCTATATTGAAAAATATTGTCAAGACGAGAGTTTATAATCTCACGCACATTCGCATTGAAGATTGATGATGCTAGTTAGAGTTACTGAGCAACACGTGGTTCCACTTTACTCATAAAGTAGTGACAAAGCAACTACCGGAATATATTCTGAACTTCACACGCGAATTACACTGCGTTGCAATTTAAGATAACATTAGATATTTTAGAGCTAAACCTGAAGTAAAGGTGATTAAATTTTCAGTTAGGCTGAACTTAAGAAATCCATTGTCCTACGGACTTAGCAGACACGCGCTTAGCTGGAGATCTTACCACTTCAGACGCTCGCCATGGACAGACTGACCTGGTCCCTTCCTGAGGGGGGCTCACAAATACAAACGGAAGTGGCCAGAGGGGCAGCTTCCTATACCAACATGACAAGCGACGGACAGGACCATACTAAGGATAGAAACCTCTTTGCTTTTAGAAAGTGTAGCTACCTGTTCCGACGTTGGCCCTACTGTTCTCTAGCAGACAGGCTTGTCTGCTACCCTCAAGCATTCAACTAGAAATACATTTGCTCATTCATCCTCTCACACAGAAGGGAAGGGGGATGACAGTATCTTATCATATACAGTATATAAAAGAAAGCGGATGTAAGTTCAGGATGAAACTGTGTGACATGAATTACATATAAACTGTGTTTTAAAGTGTAGTAGTGTGACAGATAGTTCTTGTTTATGTGTAAAAGTAACACGTTACACTACTCAGTCTCCTCCCAGATAGTCAGAAACGCCACAGTAAATTTAGAAGAGGAATTTATGCCGTAAATGACAACAGATTTAAGAAATTAACATGAAAGGAATCCAACAGAGACCTTTCAAATGTTAAGTTTAGCCTGCAGGTAGGAATTCTGTGAGTGGACCCGTTAGAAGAGAATGAAGTATGAGATGAGGCGGGGTGCTTGGTTAAAAGAGGTAATGTACATTTTCAAGAAATGAAGACGGAAAAGAGCATACCGTTTTCCTTAGATAAGTTTAGTACAGAGGACATAGGATTAACAAATGGGTTGTTAATGGCCAATGTTGAGATCCTGGAGGAAGAAGAACGGGACGCAAGGGTTGTCAACTACAATCAGTTTCTGAACGCCATTGAAGCAGCATTATGAGGAAAAGTGAAGCACTTACAGGGAAGTATAGGGAATGGATGGAAAAATTACTTTTGCAATTTAAGGATTTATTTTTTCCAGAATGCCCAGTGCCAGCTATACATACTACACAGCACCACATACCAAACATGAAATGATGCTCCAGTCTACTGCAAACTGCATATAATGCCTAGGTAATTACAGCCAATTTTGCAGGACTTCTTCGGTCAACAGCTCAAAGATGGAGTGAGTGAAGAAAAAATAGTGCATAGGAAGGGGCAGGAACATTCGTCTTGTCCAAAAACTATACGGGTGGAACGTGAAAATGTAGGTTTTATTGTGATTAGAGACATCTAAATGCGAAAACAATAGCGGATATCTACCCATTGTCAAACATCACAGAAACATTGGACCATTTAGGGCAACGAAAGTATTTTTCAGCAATAGATTTGAAGGTTGGTTACCACCAGTCAGAGGTTGCGTCGCAGGATCGATACAAAAGAGCGTTTTTGGCACCCTGGGGATACTAACAATTCAGAAAAGTGCCATTCATATTAAAAAATGCACCTGCAACGTTTCAGAAATTGTTAGATGGAGTACTCAGAGGTCTAAAACGATGGCAATACTTTAGTGTATCTCGACGACGTAATCGTCTATTGGAGTGATATGGAACAGCATATTCAGTGATTAAGGGAAGGATTCATAAAGCTAAAGGCAGTGAAGATAACACTGAGTACAGAAAAGTGTAATTCTCCGCCACACACCGTCAGGTGGCTTGCGGAGTATGGATGTAGATGTAGATGTAGATACCTAGGTCGTATCATAAGCAGAGATGAGGTTAAGACAGACCCAAGATTAATTAGAGCTCTACAAGTATTTCCTGTTCCAGAATCTGTAAAGGAGTTGCAATGATTCTAAGGACTCGTGAAGTATTACCGCCGGTTCGTAAAAGGATTTGCGGATATTGTCAGACCGTTGACATAATTGTTAAGAAAGGGTACTAAATTTATATGGTCAGAAGAATGGCAGCGTGCTTTTGAAGAGCTAAAGGAAGCTTTAACATCGAGTCTGATATTGGTATTTCCAAATTCAAACAGCGAATTTGTTTTATCATGTGATGCATCAAACCATGAACTTGGTTGTGTGTTGTCACAAGAGGTATAAGTATAGTACATCCTGTTGCTTACACATCAAGACAGCTAAATTCTACAGAAATAAATTATTCCACAATGGAGAAAGAGATGTTAAACATTATCCACAGAATCACACATTTCACATTTTATCTCTGCAGCAACAAATTAGGGTAATAACAGATCATGCAGCATTAAAATTGTTGCTGTGGTTATTGGATTTTTATAGGAGGTTGGCGCGATGGGCAGTAAGACTAAGTGAATTTGATTTCGAAATAACACACAAACCTGGGAAGAAGCACGAAAATATGGATGGCTTAAGTAGAAAAGTAGCAGGATTACATACTGAGGGTAAGGTGCATAAGGAATGGCAAACTTCACAGAGAGTGAATGATGAATGTGAGCAGTATTTTAAGCAGTCACAGTTTTGTATGCAAAGAAACCAAGTGAAGACCGCGCGTAGCGGTACCAGTGAAACTAAGGAACAGATCGACCAATAGAACAGTAGTAGGAAGGTATTGGTAGACGAATAGGCAGATGAACGTAAACCAGTACGTGCAGAATTACATACAGTGTGCTCAGAGAGCGGATTTTTATCGAACAAGAGTACCATTGCAGAGGTTACCTGCACCATTCGAACTGCTGGGGATTGATGTTTTAGATCCATTCAGTAAAACACCTGCAGGGAAGTATGTACTCACAATCTTAGATCATGTTTCAAGGTATGTAGAAACGGTCGCGATGCCAAACCAGCAGGCAGCAACCGCGGCGGAAGTGCTTATGAATAATTGGATACTGAAGTTTGGAGTGCTTGAAACAATAGTAACAGACCAGGGAACTAACTTCATATCCGATCTGTTCGAGGAACTGTAAGAACAAAGAACTTAAGAACAAATGTGTCTTAACCTCTCCATTTTGTAGAAATTAACTGAATAATCTTGGAGATTTAAATATGAAATAATAAAAAACATTTTTCGTTTGTCTGGTTAGCCGATTACGCACATTGAAGTGAATCACACATTTACTATGGTTAGTTGTAATGTAGTCAACTGTATGTCGATTGACAAGTAATGAAACAGAGGTGAGCTATCCTTTATAATCATAACTATTTGTGCGTTGAAATATAACTTTCAGAAAGACGTTCAATTCTGATACAACAAATAAATGCAGGTCATTAGAAACTACCTAGACTAAATAAATAGCAGTAAATGTTTGTAACATGAAACGCACATACTGAAATCGGTAAGGGAAATTTAAAAACAATTTCTAACGAGTTACGCCTGAGCCACTGAACAGTGATCGTTCTGGGATGTGACGGACGCAGTCTTGGTGGACGGCAGCAGGCGCCAGAGCATCGCTCGTTTTCGCTTTGTCAACATAGCTACCGAAATGGAGACTAAAAAAGTTTTGTATGTGATAACTATGCATTCTTTGAGCAAATATTATACGCTCAAGGGTATAATATTTGTACAATTGTAGTCAAGCTCCTCACTGAATTATTCCTTCTTACACTACATGAAATTTCTAGTGAAAGTCAAGAAAAAGCGTAACAGAAGAAAACTTGAAGTTAATCTGGCGTGCTTTGGCAGCAGCTTCTGTACTAACTTCTTAGTACTTGTGAAAAGGCATTATGACATGGACGCTAGCCTCAGTAGTTGCGTGTTGCATATCTACTGCTCGGGAAGGCATCGAATTCACCTGGAAATGAATCATAGGGACACGAATGACTGGTGATTTTTCCTGCAGTGGATTCCGTGAGACTCAACGGAAGTGTATTTCTGTACGTGGTTCTGTAAGCCGTAAACCTTAGTGAATAATCTACCATGCTATTTGCGAAGAAATATGGGACACAGTATGTCACTGAGTAATGCATAATTAATTTGGATTAGCATAAACAAAGCTACCTTTATTAGGCGACAGGGAATGATAACTAATTAGCAGCTAGGAAATTACACCGCAGATCTGGAAGTAAAATGTGGCGCCATTTTCAGGTCTGATGTGAATTTAATGTTTGCTTTGGAGCAGCAATTCAGAGCAGCGCAGACCCGTAATCAGGTTTAGATGGATATCAGCAAACATTTATATTCAGCGGAGAGAAAGGAACCGTGAAGCTCTCACCGTTTTCTCTGGAATGTATTACTTTATGCACCACCTAGGAAAATTGCACGTGCAATGGGGAAGGTCTCGTTTCATTTCAGTTGTGAAATATAGCCAAGAATGAATATTATCTCGTTTTGTTAATGGTACGTGTTCCCGTAAGGGTACGAGGAAATATGGACCAAAGCGGAATTTTTAAATAGATTCGGTTGTTCCTTAACCAGATTTTCTTGCAGCGGTTGGGAAATTCATAAACAGCACAATCAGCTTTTGTAGCTCAACAACCAGAGGTGGCTCTGAATGGACGCGCATCTGTGGTTGCGCTAGAAACAAAGCAACGCACAAAGTGAAAACTTCTCTCGTATTGTTACACCGGCTACCATAGCAACTGAAAATATGGAAGATGGGAGTACATATTAAGGAGAACCAAGAAAAATTCATTTTCGTATATGTTACTTACTACGAGCGGGTTTAATGTTATGGACAAGCTAACGAATTGCCAAAAACAATATACTCACACTACACTTTACAGAGAAGCCTGCCCGATGTAGAATTTAGTGCGGCACCAGAATAAAAACTGTAGCGATCAAACAGTTACAAGAAATTTCATCGCCAAGAACAGAAATCTAGACATCTCAATTCTTCGATTTGAAAAAGCAAAATTTGTGTTGCTTCCTGTCACTACTGGGGAGTGTACTTTAAATTCTTTGAGATTCGTACAATGGAGATCACTAGCTGCATTATTTGTGTTGAGAGAGACCAAGTGGTAACGTTAGTTTTATTTCATTTTAGAAAAAAAATGAGGGAAATTATTAAAAGCGTGTTGAATTAGAAGACAACGAAATAATTTTAAAAATAATATAGATAATGAAAATCTTCATCTGAGAGAACAAAATGGGACAAATAAGCTGAGGTATTTCAAATACGAGTGAAAAAAAAAAACAAGCAAATTTCAGATAGGATGTTTCAAGAAGAGCACATGCTTTTTCAATAACTGTTGAGAACAGACTATTTCCCTGAAGTTGAATTGCTATTTGGTAACTTGTGTTGTCAGAGTTGTTACTTGAGAATAGTAAAATAGCTGATATTGCGATTGTAAGTAGCTAAATATTTTAATAACAAAGAAGACGGAAAGTTTTCTCATTAGTAAAACTGTCAAAGACTTTAAAATGTGCCTGAGCCAGCTCGTCTTATGGGGATCGACACTCATTTACAGGCGTTCGTCGCTATGAGGATAATGAGCTCATAGGAATGGATACTTGCAGATAGAGTATCATAACGAAAGGTTCGAACCTAACCGCAGTTATTACCTGACATGAGAGATACCGTGTACTTCCAGCAAAATAACAGCAAAACATTCGTAAGCAACCATGTGCTTAAATAAGAGTAAAACAGATGATAGCAGTAAATTTTTCAAGCTGTTTTGGCCACTTATTCGACCTGGGATTTGTTTATAAGAATCACTTTTCATTTTTAGCAGTATTAACAGGTAATTTTTGTTATATTGGTTTAAATTCTGGACAAGCTAACGAATTGGCAAAAACAATATACTCACACTACACTTTACAGAGAAACCTGTCCCATTTGAGTCCCATAGTGCTCAGAGCCATTTGAACCATTTGAAACCTGTCCGATGTAGAATTTAGTGCGGAATCAGAATAAAAACCGTAGCGATCAATTTACAATTACTCACTTGTCATTCAGCTGACATGTAAAATCTAATTGTGTGGCACGTTCCGTCATCCCATCATTCAAACATCAACCATAGCTGTACAGGTGGGATATGGCAGGAGAGTAAAATAAGTAGTTAAATTAGTTATAAAGATTAAGAGGCGCTGAGGAAGAAAGTAGGGACAAACGTGTCTCTGTTGTGGTCAGTAATATTTTGCGGTGATGTAGAGTAATGTGGGAGAGCGTATTGTACCATGGAACACTTTTCAAATATTAGCGTCTAGCCAGTTTTGTAATGGAAGCTTACTGTATTTCCTTAATCCATTTTCAAATGATAGCATTCACTTTATGCATACACAGCCTTCTCCCGAAATTAGAAAAATTTGCTCAACAAAATCAAGGTTTTTCTAAATGTGAGGAACTGTTCCACAGTACAAGATGGTCACGTATCTACGAACAAATATTCTATTCAAGGTTAAAAGTGTTGCAGACAAGAAAATATAATCAATACTGTAATTTAATAGTCTATGTCTTATATTGTTACACTGGTACATAGCAGTAAACACTAAGTAAAGCAAGTAAAGAAGTATTACCAAAAACCAGGTAAGAGTATGAAACATTTTGAAATAAAAGCTAGTGGCAGCTAACACTGATTTACATTTTTCAGACAGGGTAAGTTGTGAAGACATAAAGAAACTCAGTTCATTTCCGAATATCATTTGTTATATGGTAAAGACACCTTTTGTTTGACTGTACAAGACGGTGCGCGA
The DNA here is from genome assembly GCF_023864275.1 of Schistocerca cancellata. NCBI lineage: Eukaryota > Metazoa > Arthropoda > Insecta > Orthoptera > Acrididae > Schistocerca > Schistocerca cancellata. Next base: position 88,108,798 of record NC_064627.1, on the reverse strand, counting down.
CTGACGAAGTATGGCCTAACTGCCCACAATTTACCGTACTAGTTTTGAAAATATCCAGAATTTTACTCACCGCTAAACTCTGTAACTAAAAATTTAACAAGATAGTCAAAATAATTTTAATTTACACTCTTAAGACAAAACGACGAGGCACCACGAAGGAATTATGCGGAAATCGGTAAATGTGATGTACATTCACAGGGAAACAAATGATTACAATTACAGAAGAACTGGATGGTTTATGTAAGAGAAATAACTAAATTGAGCAAGTCAGTAACCGGTTAGTCCACCTTTGCCCATTGTTCACGGGCCGGCCGGTGTGGCCGTGCGGTTCTAGGCGCTTCAGTCTGGAACCGCGTGACCACTACGGTCGCAGGTTCGAATCCTGCCTCGGGCATGTGTATGCCGTCGTTAGGTTAGTTAGGTTTAATTAGTTCTAAGTTCTAGGAGACTGATGACCTCAGAAGTTGAGTCCCATAGTGCTTAGAGCCATTTGAACCATTTTCTCAATTTGGGAGAGATCCGGTGACCTTGCTGGACAAGGTAGTGTTTCCTTTCTCTTAGAGTGCATTACACAGCACTGAAATATGTCAAACACGAAGTGCAAATAAGTATGCGTAATACACAGATGTATAAGTAAAGAATCCAAATTAAGAAAGATAGTATGCTAAATACGAATTCTCTGCAATATTTATTTAACTCAGACTTTATTATAAACAATATTTCTAGGTAGATGTCTGGACAGCTGCGCACACGACGTGATTTTGTAAACATCTCTATGCAACGCCTCTTCATAGCTTTACAGACGGCTGTTGTTTTTGTCCACAGCCGTTTGCGCTTCGCAGCTGAAAGCTGTCAAAAGGGCTGCCAGGTGTAATGGATTTTCTTGAGTTGACTCGACTGTAGGTGTGTCTTAGTAGTAAAGAGAAATGTATTATAACTACATACATGATGCGGGATTTTTTCACACATCTCATTGTTTATAACGTCATATCACTTGAACTATGTGTTGTTCAGTAATATATACCGATGAACAAAACATTACGACCATCTGCCAAATAGTTTGTATGTCTGTCTCTAGGACGAAATACAGCACTGATTCTTGGTATCAGGGCTCCGACAGTTTGTTTGTAGGTTTGTGGAGGTATGTGGCTTTACATGTCTAGGGACGTCATGTAGTTTGCGTAAACAACGGTCTGCTGATTTGCTTATGCGGGAAATGGAAATGAGCGTTTTGCTTCATTGGCCGGGATGCCCCTTGCGGGGCAGGTCCGGCCGCCTTGGTGCAGGTCTTATTACATTCGACGCCACATTGGGCGACCAGCGCGCCGGATGGGGATGAAATAATGATGAAGACAACACAACACACAGCCGGGAATGGAACCCGGGCCCGTAGGACGGCAATCCGTCACGCTGACCACTCAGCTATCGGGGCGGACTGCGTATGCGGTGATGACGCCAAATAGCATCCAGACTGTTTCCAAAGGATTTACGTCAGGAGAACTGGTCGCCGATACATCAACGTGTGTTGGTTGTTCCCCAAACCAGTGTAACACGGTTCTGGCTCCGAGACACGGACAATTTTACTGTTGAAAGATGACATCGCTGTCGGGGAAGACATTAAGCACGAGGGAAGGCAAGTGGTTCGGAGCTGCCAGTGTGTTTTCGATTATTACCACAGGTTCCATGCAAGCGCAGGAGAATGTCTCCCACAGCATAATACTGCTCCCACCAGCGTGCGTCCGTGACGCGCTACATATTTCGAAGAGTCGACACGTTTCCGCTGATCGACGGTCGAATCCCGATGGTTCCGTTCCCACTGCAATCGCAACTGACGATATCGTTGGATCAACATGTGAATACGTACGCATGGACTGCTGCAGAGCTCCATGTTCAACGATATGCAATGGACCATGTAGTCCGAAACACTTGAGCATGCATCAGCATTGTGCTCTTTTAGCAAAGATGCTACAGATCACCATCTATACTACTTTACAGACTAGATAAGCCCCCGGACACCACGTTCTGTGAAGAGTGGTGGACGTCAAACCATTTAGCGCCTAGTGGTTGTTTAACCGTCCAACTCGTATCTCTCTCCGTAGATCCTCAGGGCCGTAGTACGTGAACATTCGACCATCTTCTCCGTTTTGAAGATACTCGTTCACAGGCTCTGCGTAATAATAACGAGCCCATTGTCAAAGTGGCTTATCTTAAGGAGTTTCCCAATTTGCAGCGCATATCTTCGCTAGGATGATCCTTCGTCCGTGTCTGCTCCGCTTACGTACTTTTCGTACAGCGCCACGTGCCCGCAACTTCAACACGCGGCTTCCAACGTCGCGGTGTGCAGTGGTTATAATGTTTTGGCTTATCTGTGTATTTGTGTGGGTACATTCAGCGGCATACATTGATATTGTCATGACGTGTATTGCAAATAAAGTTAGCAGCAAAAATGCGATAACTTTGAACGTCATGTGTTATGCGGCAATTTTTCACGCATCTCATTATTTATGACGTCATATCTCCTGAACTGTGATAGGGTGATGCTTCGTTCTCCCACAGCGATTGCTGCCTGACAGTGAGGCGCGTGTGTAGCATGTTTGATTGAAATCGGTCCAGTGGGTTAGGAGGAGACGTAGAACAAACACACACACACACGTTATATATATATATATATATATATATATATATATATATATATATATATATATATATATATATAATGTACCCACACAAATACACAGATAAGCCAAAACATTATAACCACTGCACACCGCGACGTTGGAAGCCACGTGTTGAAGTTGCGGGCACGTGGCGCTGTACGAAAAGTACGTAAGCGGAGCAGACACGGACGAAAGATCATCCTAACGAAGATATGCGCTGCAAATTGGGAAATTCGTTAAGATAAGCCACTTTGATAATGGGCTCGTTATTATTACGCAGAGCCTGTGAACGAGTATCTTCAAAACGGAGAAGATGGTCGAATGTTCACGTACTACGGCCCTGAGGATCTACGGAGAGAGATACGAGTTGTACGGTGAAACAACCACTAGGCGCTAAATGGTTTGACGTCCACCACTCTTCACAGAACGTGGTGTCCGGGGGCTTATCTAGTCTGTAAAGTAGTATAGATGCTGATGTGTAGCATCTTTGCTAAAAGAGCACAATGCTGATGCATGCTCAAGTGTTTCGGAATACATGGTCCATATATATATATAAGTTTGGATTACAAAAATCCGAGTGCGATATGGTCTCCTTGTGAGACACATTAGGTTCACTAACGATTTGAAACGATACAGACTACAGTAGTAAACGGTTTCATTTTCGACTGCTGCTTTTTTATGCAAAGAAATAATGATGTGTCGTGATCTGAAACAATTTAAAAATTCAATTAACGATCAGATCAGAAGAAGAATTACTTGAGGATGACATAAATGCCTTGCCTCGCAGGAGTACATGACAAGTTGGATAGCTAACAGGATAATTGGAGATGATAACGCCACTTTAAATTGGACGTCGCTCGTCATTTAGGAACCAGCCAGCACACTAGAGCAAGACACTGAGAGGTCAAGGTCAAATAAGGCGAAGGAAGGATTCTACTGACACACACAATGTGCGACAACAGACTTAATCTAACATTAATTCAGTCACATGTAAGTGGTATTCTCCAAAAGGGAGAGTCCACACAGGATCACTGCACATGCAACTTCTTAGTGGACATTACTGAAGTCAGCGGGAAGGACGTGTGCAGCTAGATGAGTTATGACGGATATAACAGTGGCCATTATCAGCAGAGAAGAGGTTCGCTAAATCAGTTTCTGTATGAAGGAGTCAGTGTACGGAGTGGCGACGCCGCCGTAGCAGCAGATGAAGGCTCAGTTTCTTCAGCCACGAGAAACTGATGAAAAGACTCTGGGGGGGGGACATTTCTTGCAGCTGCATTGAAAAGATAATTCCTGTCTCTATCTCAAGGAGCAGTTCAGTAAATGACAGGACCAAGTTATTAACTGACGACTTGTCTCCTGCACTGCGAAGTCAAGTTGCCATATAATAATACTGAGACAGGCTCTGGGGACCAGTAGTTGGCAGAACTTGTCTGAGAGCACCCGTCTCTGATTCATTTCGATAGCTGACTGACTGTATAGCAAGGAGTAGTAGATCTGACACATCACCTACTCTAATTCTCTATAACCTCACTTGTCCCTAACAGCTCAGTAAAAGTGTTACATCAAAGTAATAACTTACAATTTCTGCAGAATCTATCTGCAACCCTACTCCTTTATAGTCGACAACATTGAAATTACCAAGCTCTCAATCAACCGAGGAGATTCTTTCTCCCTCACACCTCCGTTATAAAAGTTGTGAATGATGCATCCTTTTCATAAAAGCATCCCGATGTGGCCAACGTCCCGATTGTGTCATGCAGGTAACGCTGACTATAGATTGCTGGAAGCCATCACCTGTGTCACGACGCGACAGATGGTACGACGTTGGAAAACCAGTCCGAAAGCTGTTCAGTTTTGCGTCCTTTTTTCGTGTTTGTTTTAGCCAGAAAGGCCAACTATTGAATTATCGCCTTCCGATGCCAGTCGGTACAGAGAAAGTGCCTCCGGCGGAGGGGCCCAATTATAGAATTAAACGTCAGAGAAGCGGAGATGGATTAACGGCTGCGGGCGGGCTGATAAATCCGCGCAAAGCGCCTTTCGGCGGCCGGAGGCCGGAAGTCGGAAGCAGATAGCAGACAGCAGTAGCAGATAGGCACCTGAGTTATGGCCCGGAAGGCGGCCGATTTCAATTACGCCCGCCGGAAAAAATAATTTCCTCGCAGGCGGTGTTCAGAGACAGATGGGGCGTGGCCGCCCGGGCGCGTTCACCACCTGGGATGGTTGGGCCGCGATCCTGGAGTCTCACGAAGCAGCGTCCGCTGCTGTACGACATGGCACACGTGTGGTGGCGGTTAAACCAGTTAATGTAGTGTAATAGCAACGGCGAAAGTGATGAAAAGCTGCGAACAGGTTAACGACTTGTGCTGAATACCAAATCTAGGAAAGACATAGTAGTGGTTGCAAAATTACGTGCGATGGCGGAAGGAAAGGAAGACACCAGAAGCACGTTAGCACAGGGGAGAAAGCCTCGATCCGTAACACAGCTCCACTGTAACACATCTCAGACGAGCGTTTACGCACACCGACCATCTGCACAACAGATCCGTTAAGCCCGTTTTGCATAAGAGACTCTCTGATCGAAGTCGGCTACTTGTACGTGCTCATATCGTCCCTGCATGTAAATCAGCAACCAACCACAGTGCGAATATTTCCATGACGTCAATGATCTGTAGACTATGTCGAATGTGGTGTTCTAAATTTCCGAGTATGCTGCCCTCTGCGCATGTGCACAGACATGGGCCCAAAGAGGCGTCTGCTGACGTCGGGAGTGATAACCAACTCTGGTCGAGCACACTCCTGTTATAGAAATGGAATTCATGTTTTCATATCTATTTAATCTTTATTATATTGTTTGTTCTTTTTCGTGGCACATTGAAAAGTTGCACAAGGTGCTGGTATTTTTCCTACTAGTGTTTTCGTACAAGAGAGACGAAATGTCTCAAAGAAAAAAGTATTTACGTTTTACAGAGCAAAATCTTCACTGGGCATAAATAAAACAGTAAACAGATAAAAGTGGATAATGAAAATTATTTTAACAGTAAAAAAGAGAAAATTATCGGACGACAAAAACAATCTTCGTTGCTTTGGTACTTTGCAAGAAAACAAGGTACAAAGGTAAAGCAAAAAGTTGCTATTTACTGCGTTCCGCAGATTGTCTGATGTGCTTGCGAGTAAATAATTCCACGAACAAATAAATGAATATATTCTGAAACGTTTGGATGGCAATGCTTCTATTCTTTCAGTTCTCAGGAGTGTGAACTACTTACTACGCATCCTCTGACAAAAATTCCAGTACGAATTCTGCTTTTGTCATTAATAATCTGTTTTGCCAGAGTTTGTTACTAAATTTTGTTGCTACATTTCGATGATAGTCCCTCGTAACCTCACTTTCACCATTCAGATGCCAAACTGCACAGCAGACAGCTTATACAACACCGGAAAATTTGGTGTTGACGTCTAAAAGAAAATGACCACTCAAAACGGAAAAGACTCTGCACGGGAATAAACGCCAGGGGTCCTGAAGTGTCTCAAGTGTTCAATCGGGACAAGAAAGTCGATCGTGTGAAATGGGCTTTAGGCAGGTCCCGGACCAAGCAGGGGCCAGCCTGCGTTGTCGGACGTAATCAGAAACGAAGTAAAGCCAGCGCCCGCCAGTGTCAGATACGTCACTAGAGATTACGATGTTCACGAACTCGTTTACTATCCATAGACATGTGAAAGAAAGAAGTGCACGGAGAATTGTTCCACGGGCAGCCCATTTAAGGCCGTGCGCAGACCATAGAAGGAACTCTTCTCCGAGTAAGCCGCTGGACCATACGCTGAGAGCAACAGCTCTTCCACAAGCGGGTGTTTACTACGTTGCGTCCAGGACGCCTCGTCGGAGTTCACCGCCAACTACGTCGCCGCGTCCTCTTCCTGGAGGGGAGGAGTGGGGGGGTGGGGGGAGCGTGTGACCTACGACGGTCTACCAGCAATTTGCACTCACCCTTTGTAAAGCCTGACTATCAGCGGTGTTCAACTCCGAAAGAGTAACTGATCTACCTGTTATTATACTTTTCAATACCATCCTTGCGTTCTGGCGCTGCAGTCCGGAACCGCGGGACTGCTACGGTCGCAGGTTCGAATCCTGCCTCGGGCATGGGTGTTGTGTGATGTCCTTAGGTTAGTTAGGTTTAAGTAGTTCTAAGTTCTAGGGGACTTATGACCTAAGATGTTGAGTCCCATAGTGCTCAGAGCCATTTGAACCATTCTTTGAACCATCCTTGCGCCAGAACTAATTAGTTGATGTATCAACTGTTGTTGCTATTAGAATTGACCTCCTGCCAAGAGTTTCTGCCTGGGCATTTATCCAGAAATTACTTATTCTTGCTGCAATTCGGTCTTCAGCACAATTATTGTTTCCTAATAAGGCCTTCAGCCTCTAGGTAATCGTCACCGAAAAGGGACTTGTGTTTTTCAGGAAATAAACTTTGTTTCTCCATCGTCTTCAGAATCGTTCTTGTCCACAGACCGTGGATATAGCACACTGCGATTAGATAATTTCGTCTGAATGAACTGAAATGAAAACAATCATTTCCCTAACGGACAAATAAATGTGTGGCACACAGTACTGCAGCAGATGACATGTTGCTACCGACTTGTAATGTCGAATATGTGAATGCAGCCATCTGACGCCAGGAATCTACGTCTGCAACCAGTTAGGGCTTGAATAAAGAACCGAGGTAAGGTAGGTCAAGTTCCACGGTAAGGTGCTAGGCGGGCAAATCGGGCCCACCGACCGCAATGTCATCTTCTGCCAAAGGCATCATCGGATGCCGTGTGGAGGGATATGTGGTTAGCACAGCGCTCTCCCGGATGCTGTCGGGTTTCTTGACCTCGGCACCAATGACTAACCGGTATCAAGAATCGAACCCGCGTCCTCTCCAAGGGACTCAGCAGCAATGGCCGATCTGCTAAGAAGGTGGATGAATAAAGAAGCAAATATCTATAAAATACTTACAGTTGACTTTTAATTATCTTTCGATGTACAAATTCTCTGCATGGAACGTCTAGAAGTGGTAGATCACGTCACAGTGACAACTTTTGTCAGCGACGAAATGTTCCGACACTTCCCGGAGGTGACAGATGTCCTTTAATATTCCCCATCCTGGAAAGACGACATTTCACTGGAATAGCAGGATATGCTCACCAGCAGGTCTGCTCACTTTAAGTTGACGATTTACGTGGTGACTGTCGGGAACGGCAGCAGGTGTACCTTTCTACTCAGCATTAGGACAGCGCAACACGAGAACTGTTTAGTAAGTAATGCAAGACATTTTTCTAGGCCAGTTTTGGTTGAAAAAACGAGCAGTTTGTTGAGGAATGTAGTGGAATATTCCAACTTCAGCCTCTTATAGTTTTATAAAAATGCAACAGGCGGCTGTGCTATAAGTAGCCTTCAAAATGGTGTCTATAACTGACGTTGCATTCTAAGAAGACAGGTCTCATCGAGTTTCGTCAGCCGAAAAACCAGAGCACTGTAGACATTCATAAGCGCCTGCAGAATATCTGCGGAGATTTGGCAGTGAACAAAAGCCCGGTAACTCGAAGTCGAGGCATCTGTCGTCATAGTAACAAGGTCGAGCTAACCAGTCCGATCTTCCGTGTGCCGGCCGGCCCTGCACAGCTGTGACTACCTCTGTGTTGGAAAGTGCAGACACTCTTACTCGAGGTGCCATAAAAATGCAAGCGAACCTTTCGTTCTACATGACAACGCAGGGCCTTAGAGAAATGTGCGCACCCGAGAGCAGCTCACAGAAATTCATTGGACGGCTCTTCCTCATCCACACTACAGCCTGAATCTCGCAGTCTTCTATTGTCTGGCCCTGTGAAGGATGCACTCCACGGGAAGTAGCACGTGGATGATGGGGAGCTCATTGATGCAGCCAGACGTTGGATCCGTTGTCGACCAGTAGGGTGGTACCATGCAGGCATACAGCCTCCCTGAGTACGATGGCGTCAGGCCGTCGCATTCAACGAGAATTATGTTGAAAAAAAAAAAAGACTTTTGTAGCCAAAAGAGAGGGGAGTATTTTGTTGTTCTGGAGTCCTTAAAAAAAGAACTTACTTTAGAAGAAAAGTGTGTTACATTACTTATTGAACGCCCCTTGCACTTCGCATCTAGGGGCAGCTTAACGTTAGCAGCGCTGGGAGACAAATCAATACCTTTCAGCTAGTTTCGGTTTTCACCGTTTCTGGCATCAGCAATAAATGTGCCAACTTATCATGGACAAGCTTACCTACCCTTATACACTGATAACAGCGATTTTCAACAAGTAAGCCTTAAGATTGAGTGTCTCTAATGCAGAGAAAGATATTTTAAAAGACAATCTGAAACTTCAGTTTTGCTGAATCCCTAGACCCTGCCGCTCCGCAGTAGCATAATCCAACAAGAGTACGCTCAGTGTCGCTTGAAATCATCAGCGAACATTCTGTCTCTAACAAATATTGTTCCCCACGACGTCATCTGTCACCCACATCCTTTTGACATAATGACTTCGAAATTTCCTGTACGTGATAATACAATGATGAAGTCTTCTCGCACAGTCAACCAAGTCGTGGCTTTCTTTGTCACAACGCTTTTCGAAAAGTTTCCTTCTGGTCATCTTGAGGTGTAGCCTTTGCCTGAAGATGACGAGCAGGCAACTCATCGAAACATTGTGAGAACATGACGCCACGACTTGGCAAATAATCTAAGGGAACTTCATCAACAGTATTTGCCCAGAAATTCTGCATCGCCATATGATCAATCTTGTAACATAAGTTCAAAACACTGCATAAAAAAAACCAGAGTACTATCTCGGCAGCTGCACACCTAGGGAAGGGTCTTGATAATGTGACATGAAAATAGGATCAGTATAAAGACGAACGTATACATACAAGTAAGCTATAACCTCTACATGAACCGAGTGCAAATAATAGAACTCGAATGAAACAACTAGTTTACTGTTACCAGTTACTGTTTATTGATATCCACAACGTGTTGAGAAGGTTGAAACATCCATCAGCAGATGGATTTACATATGTTAGTGTGAAATTTGTGCTGGGGTAATATGTGGCACTGTCTAGCCGAGAAATAGGAACGCTACTTCAGAATATGGGTTTGGGGAGGCTTTTCACTGAAATCAGAGTGTAGGTCTAAATGTGAAAATAAAACAACTAAAATAGAACACTTCCTGTGGTCAGAGGCTTCTTTTTCTGTTGCAATACATCACGTATAAACTGTCGAACTCTGTAAACGCAGAGGACGCATGGAAACTACTATTAAAGTGATAAAACTATAAGATCATTAACGACATGTTACATTTATGAATACTGTAAAGTAAGTGATGTTTTCATATTAATACTGTCGTTTAACATGTGCATCGAAGAAGCAATGAACGAAAAGAAGTTAAAATTGCAAGGAGAGCAGATACCAGTGCAGAGGTCCATAGGCGGTATAAGCCTTCGCAGACGACACGAACCTTTGTGGACGATTTGACCTTTCGGCCCGAAAGCGAGCATCTCTTTCGCAAGATCTGTTGGATAGGATGGACGGTAAGCTTTACACACATTAATTTGAACAAAGGTAAGGTAAAGGAGATGTGAAGAAGTAGATAGCAAAATTGTTTCAAATTAAAAAGATAGCCCCTACTAGCAGAGTAAGGTATCTTTACTTTCAGATTTGATCCGTTTGGTATGCTTTCCAGAATGCTAGTTCGTCATTGTCTGACGAATTTAGATATGCTGACCGTGCTGTCTGGCGGTTCACTGTGACGTTTGACATATTCTAGGTAAGTCCTATTGTCCTGACATATAAGCACTTCGTCGTGACTGTAATAGTGGAGCCTTGCTGCTCAACGCACTGTGAGAATCGTCCAGTGATGGTGGCTAGCCAGACCCAGAAAGAAAACCTTCTTTTTTTGAGTCATCACTGGTTTGACGCGGCCCACCACGAATTCCTCTCCTGTGCCATCCTTTTCATTTTAGAGTGGCAGCTGCAACTTACGTCCTCAGTTATTTGCTGGATGTATCCCAATCTCTTCCTTCCCCTGCAGTTTTTACCGTCTACAGCTCCTTCTAGTACCAGGTGTCCTATCATTCTGTCCCTTTTTCTTGTCAGTGTTTTCCATATATTACATTCCTCGCTGACTGTTTGGAGAACCTCCTCGTCCCTTACCGTTATCGGTCCACCTAATTATTAACATTCTTCCGTAGCACCACATATCAAATGATTTGATAATCTTCTGTTCCGGTTTTCCGTCCATATTTCACTACTCTCTTACGATTGACAGATTATGATCTGGTGATAATCCTTCCTTTCGATTGAAAGGTTATTACCCTATTGCTCCCCCACACATCCACCTCCCCCTACTCCACCCAACTCCTCAGGAAACCACCAACTCCCCCCCCCCCCCCCCCATCAACGATACAAGTCCGCTTTCAGGCCTGAGTGGTTCGAATTACCCTTCTCACTGTATCAATTTAAATTACTACTTAATTAAATTGGTCAATTAACTTACCTCTGCTCCTCTGGTAAAACCCCCAACGCTCCCCTCACCACTCCCCTTCTCTACCTGGAAACTGGCGGCTCTGTGGTGGAGAGGAAGAACGTCATTGCAGGAAATTCAATTACACAGCAGAGGGTATATTGTTTATTTATAAAAAAGGCAACTTTTAGAGGTAGGATCTCTCTCGCTCATCATTCTCTGCTGTTTGGGAAGACGCTGGTCTTGTAAGAAGTAATTAAATCGATCGCCGTTTGTTATTTCGATTGTGCAAGGAATGCCGTCGTGAAACACCCATCACACGTAATTACGCTATTAAACATCGTTCGATTGCGAATATGAGCTGTCCACAGGACCGCACAGGACGCCACCTGTGCAAGCCGCCGCGCCACACCATACCGGGGATAGCCTTAGTATCGGCAGCGCCACGCGCTGGTGTCCGCTCGGGCCCCGTGACTGACAGACGAGATGTCATGCTGGTCCTCGAACAAAAGCATCCGAGAAATTCCCATTGAAACCTGTGCTCTTCCTCTGTTTCTCCTCGTGTATTGCCTGGCTGCCACGTGCTGTCAGTCGTGGTCAGATGGAACTGCAAACAAATCAGCGTTTACCTGGTAAACGCCTGTAGATTACCGACACACACGAACTCTCCAAGGCAAAAGTCAGTCTGATAATCGATTTCGCCATGGACCCTAAACGGCCCCAACCCTCCTGGTGCACTTCCTTGTGTTGCAGAACATCGTCACATACATAACCTGAAGATATCATAGGAATCAAATGTACCGTTGCACGAAGAGAGAGAGAGAGAGAGAGAGAGAGAGAGAGAGAGAGAGAGAGAGAGAGGAAGGGAGGAAGCTTTGCAAATGACGCGAGAATTTTTAAACGATTCCCAGGAATGCTATACCACCACACTTGAACACATACTCCGAAAGAAAAGATCGCGACACAATTTTGAACCCGTCCCTGAGACACTTAACGCGCTTTTGCAAGAAATACACTTGTCTTTGAGCACTGGCTACTTCAGGAACTACTAAATCCAATTAAATGTGGATCTCAACGCACGTTCAAAATGATCGCAGCACAGTAGCTTGCGACAGCTTTGCATTGTATTCCGCCACCGACTCTGAAAAGAGACTGCGGCACACTTGTGAAATCTCTCTGTCTTCCTCCCTACTTCGAAACATTTGCATCTATAAACAAATTAGGTAAAGTGTTTAACACAACAATACATTTGCAAATGTTGCTTTAAAAAACTTATTTCAAATGCACTCGCAAACAAAGCACTGCACTGTCTTCCCAGATGTCATGGGACCGTTGCTGTTCACAATATACATAAATGACCTGGTGGATGACATCGGAAGTTCACTGAGGCTTTTTGCAGATGATGCTGTGGTGTATCGAGAGGTTGTAACAATGGAAAATTGTACTGAAATGCAGGAGGATCTGCAGCGAATTGACGCATGGTGCAGGGAATGGCAATTGAATCTCAATGTAGATAAGTGTAATGTGCTGAGAATACACAGAAAGATAGATCCTTTATCATTTAGCTACAAAATAGCAGGTCAGCAACTGGAAGCAGTTAATACCATAAATTATCTGGGAGTACGCATTAGGAGTGATTTAAAATGGAATGATCATATAATGTTGATCGTCGGTAAAGCAGATGCGAGACTGAGATTCATTGGAAGAATCCTAAGGACATGCAATCCGAAAACAAAGGAAGTAGGTTACAGTACGCTTGTTCGCCCACTGCTTGAATACTGCTCAGCAGTGTGGGATACGTACCAGATAGGGTTGATAGAAGAGATAGAGAAGATCCAACGGACAGCAGCGCGCTTCGTTACAGGATCACTTAGTAATCGCGAAAGCGTTACGGAGATGATAGATAAACTCCAGTGGAAGACTCTGCAGGAGAGACGCTCAGTAGCTCGGTACTGGCTTTGTCAAAGTTTCGAGAACATACCTTCACCGAAGAGTCAAGCAGTATATTGCTCCCTCCTACGTATATCTCGCGAAGAGACCATGAGGATAAAATCATAGAGATTAGAGCCCACACAGAGGCATACCGACAATCCTTCTTTCCACGAACAATACGAGACTGGAATAGAAGGGAGAACAGATAGAGGTACTCAAGGTACCCTCCGCCACACACCGTCAGGTGGCTTGCGGAGTATGGATGTAGATGTAGATGTAGATGCGCGTGGAATGAAAGTACATTAAGGAGAAGTACTCTGACATAAAAAGTTGCTAAAATAAATGAACACAAATGCACCGTATCGAAACTCTGAAGATGATACTGTAAAATATTGTTAAATACACTATCACAGCAGTTAGCTACACGTGGTACGCTCGAAACTGGAAGCTCGCAAAGCGGCGGAACGCCCACCTGCGGCCGCAGCTCACCACAGTGTTTTGTGCAGAACGGAAACAAGGTTTTTCCAGATAGTTCCAGGAGCGCATAAAAACTGTAGCTGGCCAGACCGGCACAAACTTGTCGTATGAGCTCAGATCATTTTTTGACATGAAATTCAAATCAAAGTCAATAATACATTCATGTTCTTTAATTAACCAGATTGCGGGAGACTGCATCCCTCACCATTGCTCCCCATGACATAATAATTGTAACCACATAGGCACTGAATGAAGTACGATCACGGACCAGATATCGGCCTCCTTAGAGCTCGCCGCCCCCACACCAAGCATCAAGTGGCGGTATTCTGTTGACCGGTAAATTCCAGACTCGCTTCTCGTCTCCGTCGCTCTCAGTAGGCCATTCCCTGCTGGTCTGTGTGAACCAACGTCTCCAAACTCGAAGATCGACGTTTTCATCTCTCCTTAGAATACTGTATTCCTACTGGCTAATGCAGCATACAATGGGAAAGCTGATGCAATTTCGATACGAAAAATACAGTGAAGTAATCCATTGACATTACCCCGTCAATTTAATTGTTTAATGATTTACAGGAGTCAAACAGAACACACACCTTCACCTTACAATGATTATTCTTCATGAGACATATTTTCAACATTTGATTATCACAGCCAAAAATTATGTAAACCGTGTAATGAAGTTTCCGTCACAAATAGATCGTAACGGTAAATATATCAGAGGTCTTGTACGCGACCTCCCACACCATAACATTTTCATTAAAGATATCTGCTGAAAACATCTCCTGAGGATCACACAAACTCGCAGTCACAAAGCACATGCCACTTGCTGTCGGGTGTTCCTCTTGTTCGACACAGCGCGCCGGTCACGCCCGACCGCTCCGTACACATGCGTGCACGCAATACAAATATAGGAAACAATAAACTGGTCAAGCGGGAATTTAAATTAGCGATTGAGTATTGGAAAGTAATTTAGACTTCTCAAACTGGCTCTCTCTGCTACATTTGGATGGAGGGGTAAGGTTCTACTGTGTGATAGACTAGGGACAACAACAAATACCACCGTGATGTATTGAGAAGGCTAAACATGACACACATAACCCACGATCCAGTCCATAGCAATAAGATGTCGTGGCCAACTGTGGAAGACAGCTGAAAACACTCGCACAGCCCACGCACTCACCTCCCAGAAAACCACATCCAATGCACCCGTCCCAATCGCACACCGCCAGTGGCGAGGCAAAGACGGCAGTGAAAATTTCCGCCGCGGCCGCAGCCGCAGTCGAGGAAGCCCATGTATGCCCGACGGCACTACCCCTGCCATGGGACATCTGAGGATGCTTGGAGTGGTAGGAATTCGGATGTCATCAATACGTCCTCTGCAAATGTCCATCATTTTGAATCTTCTCGCACGCAACACACACACGTCTACTACTGTCACCCTCACCCAGCACACTAGTCACTTCGCCAGCCCTCACTGCCGCTGGCGAGATCAGGCACGTAAGCGCTTGCTTTGTATACGTCATAGGCTGAGCCAGTCCGTTACTTCCGATTGCTGACTCCTCTTGACCGCCCTTGCAGGCATCCGCCGTGTGCTCCGAAACAAGCAGCTGCAGCTGGATGTATACAGTTGTTCTAAGCAAATCTGTCCTGACAGAGACCCCCAGTCTAGAAAATCTACTTTACCCAATCCGATGCAACGTTGTTGTTGATGATATACCTCGAATGTCTCATGCAAAATGAAGACTCCTCTCATTTATACGAGTTATTTTCGAAAATAGAAGAAATCGGACAATACACGCGCTTTCACGTTGCTTAAGTATTGTTACTTGTTGTGAAAATCCTGTACAGGCCTATGGCATAGAATATGTTCCCTCTAAGTATTCCTTCATCAGGGAGGAAAATATCTTTCTTTATCTATCACGTCACGCACGACAGAAGTAGAGTATGAAACTCATTTTTGACTCATGACGGGGTGCTAAGTTCTGCCAGTGCTACAGGACGACTCCTCACATTCGAACTCTCTCTTAAGGTAACCAGATGTCTCGCCACATACGAAATCTGTTAAGGTAACAGCACAGAGAAGTTATAAATATAAGTTTTATATTACGTATCACTTTATAAATTCAGTAACACATCTCATTTTATTACGGTGGTTGTGACTCCCTGTATAGGTGGACGATTGAAATGTTGTTAAAAGATATCGCCGCAACCAGAAGAACGCCAAGTAAAGAACCATATCCGTGATGACCTAGTCATCGCCTACAACCACCAGGCGGCATGTCACTGATATCAATTTGATAGGCTACTTAATTAAATTGATCATGAGAGTCACTTTGCATGCCGAGTAATTTTTTTTCTTCAATAGTCGGATTACACTCACAAGATAGTTCAAGTGGGAATCTCTGGAGGGAAGACAATGTTCTTTTCGTGGAACACTATTGAGGTCCTACATTTGAAACTGACCACAGAAGCATTCTGCCGCCAGCAACATACATTACGCTCAAGAACCGATCTATTAAAAACACGATCACAACGACTATGTTACCACCACCCGGCATAAAAATCCGTCTTGGTTCTACAGGCACACATAAGAGTCGCTTTCTGATAGAAATACTGTCTGCATTTTGGAATAAAGTCTCTCCATTCAATCAGATATTTGCATTGGATCCTATGGAGACCTTTTAACAATTACAGTCACTGGTGAATAATATTCTCATATCTCAAAACGAGGCACCTTTTTCTAACAAAACTCCAATGTGGTTTTAGACAGTCCCTCTGCATCTTGTAACTGTTTCTCAGTCTCTGCCTCGGTCTCGCTGCTGCTTTCTCCATGTGATCGTATCAATTTATGAGGGAACTGAACGGAAGTTGGAGAGTGCTGTAGCCTCAGGTTGAGCTGAGTTAATGCAACAGGACCATCTTTTGACCACTCGGTGAAAATCGGAACATGTCGTCATAGCTCCGCCAATGGTGAACGATGTGTATGATCAGCGCCGAAACGAACCTTTCTCCTGCAACACAGGATAGTGTAAAAGACAGCATGGCCTTTATGGCGGTGTTTCTTATGGGATAGTGAGGAAGACTCCACATCGTATAGGAACTAGAAGAAGGAGAAAGATTTTGCTACTGCATCGCAGTGTGCTTCCAAACCACATACAAGTACTGCAGTCCGAAGGAGATCTGCGTACCTCAGGGTGCATTCACATCTGTCACGCAAACATTCTGCCATCGTTATCTGTACTGTTCAACACACGAAAACTACGAACTTTAAAACCTCCACTAACTTCACTCGGCTGAGAACTCCGTAATATTTTTACTGCATATCTCTCTTCCGATAACTCGAAAACAAATACCGTGTGCATGCCGGCATCGAGCATATGTGGCTACCATGTTAAATACACAGGTATTGATCTACTGGAGTAGGTGGCCAGTGATTGAAGTTGCTTGCATTCACCAGTGTAAAGTTTGACCACCTGTACCGTAGCTGGAGCATATCCCACAGACTATCAGTAGCAAGAGACGGTCCCTGTTTTATTGCCTGATACATTGTTTTTTCTTTCTGTAGCACGCTTGGTACACCGACATACATGTTTTTCCCGCCACGTTTTCGATGTCTGTGTCAGGTTCTAAACTGACATTAACACGTTTCGATCCATTGGCTATCACAGAAAACTGGACATCACGTGGTGTAAATCATGTTGCTGCTGCTCCCACAAAACATACACACACACACACACACACACACACACACACACACACACACACACACACACACACACAAATAGATGACGGAAATACGAGAGAGTCACATCCTAAGGAAACCGTAAGGGTTTTCCAGCACTGTGGAGCGTTCCGAAAATGCTGTCCAAAGGTGACTGACGGCCTTTATCTTTAAACTCATCTTCCACAGTGATGGGATAGATGTTAGCTCAGTGTCCTGTTTCGATTGACTTCTCATATTGCAGTCATGTAAGCGATCAGTGTTTTGGTACTAGCCATCTCTGGAAGGTGTTGACCCTCGATCTAGATTCTTTCCTCACGTCAAACAAGCAACGCCAGTCAGTCATTGTTGGTAATCAACAGCGTACTAGTAGATGGATGGGATTGGAAAGACACCACTGATGCACTGTAATAATACGCATCACAGTTGACACTGCGATCAATTTTAAGAGTTTTATGGTCGTGCGGCAGCGTTCTCGCTTTCCACGCCCGGGTTCCCGGGTTCGATTCCCGGCGGGGTCAGGGATTTTCTCTGCCTCGTGATGACTGGGTGTTGTGTGCTGTCCTTAGGTTAGTTAGGTTTAAGTAGTTCTAAGTTCTAGGGGACTGATGACCATAGATGTTAAGTCCCATAGTTCTCAGAGCCGTTTGAACCATTTAAGAGTTTTACCACTTTTTTACAACGCCAACCAGTGACTTAACAGCATGGTACCCGGTTTCTTGATCACCACTAAAGCACACCTCCTTTACTTTGCAAGTACCATTCCGAATGCAGATGGATGACTGTGCAGTATGTCCATTCATTGTTAATTCTCGAACATATACATCTAAGTATACCAAACAGCGTCTGCATATTTCTAGCACTTCGATCTAGTGCGTAATTTACGATTACGTTTGGCCATCTTTCCCCATGTGGATGGGAGTCACAGGGCTTTCTCACATTCTTAGGATAAAGTTACTGATATATATCCTCGCATTGTCTTTGACCAATGCTACCTGCAGCAATGTCACCGATTTCATCTCAGCTGACCAGAAGTAGAGCGCTACGTCCTACGTTTCGTGAAGAGACAGAGGGAACAGAGTCTGTAACTGCTGTCACGCACCCATCCGAGAGCACAAGATTTCTGCAGATCAGCGCATGTCGAGGAGGTTAGCACCCCTTCTCGGTGAATAGTAAATACGAAAGTGCTGTGATGATGTAATAGACAGTTAAGAACAGGAGACAGGTGGTTTCCATGCATGATGGAGGGCCTGACAGAGTTTGCAGCATTTTACGTAATTCAATTGCTCTACCAGTTCTAAAGTATTGTTCTATTGTCTGGGGTCAGTACCAAGAAAGTACTGGTAAGAGAGAGCGTAAGCACATGCATTCCTAAGGCTACACGGTTATTGGCTCAAATGGCTCTGAGCACTATGCGGCTTAACTGCTGAGGTCATCAGTCGCCTACAACTTAGAACTAATTAAACCTAACTAACCTAAGGACATCACACACATCCATGCCCGAGGCAGGATTCGAACCTGCGACCGTAGCGGTCACGCGGTTCCAAACTGAAGCGCTAGAACCGCAAGGCCACACCGGCCGGCTACACGGTTATTGTTTCCGGTATTTGTATTACATGCACGCATGTGTCCGGTGTGGGAGGGCGTGGCCGGCGCGCTGTGTTGAACAAGAGGGACACCCGACAGCAAGTGACATGTGATTCGTGATTGCGAGTTTGTGTGATCGTCAGGAGATTTTTTACACTAGGTATGTTTAGTAGAAATGTTATGGTGGGAGATGCCTAGTAGAAGACCGCTTGATATGTTTAGCTAACGATCTATTTGTGACGGAAATTTCATTACACGGTTTACATAATTTTTGCGTGTGACACTCAAATGTTGAAAATATGTCTCATATAATCATTGAAAGGTGGAAGTGGGTGTTCTGTTTGACTCCTGTAAATTATTAAAGAATTAAACTGACGAGGTAGTGTAAATGGATTACTTCATTCTATTTTTGATATCGAAATTGCATCAGCTTTCCCATTGTATGCTGCATTAGCCAGTAGGAATACAGTATTCTGAGGAGAGATGAAAACGTCCATCTTCGAGTTTGGAGACGTTGGTTCACACAGACAAGCGGGGAATGGCCTCTCGAGAGCGACGGAGACGGGAAGCGAGTCTGGAATTTACCGGTCAACAGAATACCGCCACCTGATGCTTGGTGTGGGCGCAGCGAGCTCAAAGGCGGTCGATATCTGGTCCGTGTTCGTACTTCATTCAGTTCCTATGTGGTTACGATTATTATGTCATGGGGAGCAATGGTGGGGGATGCAGTCTCCCGCAAACTGGTTAAATAAGGGACATGTATGAATGTATTATTGACTTTGATTTGAATTTCATGTCATAAAATGGTCTGTGCTCGCATGACAAGTTTGTGCTGGTCTGGCCAGCTACAGTTTTTGTGCGCTCGTAGATCCATACGGGAAAACCCTGTTTCCGGTTTGCAGAAAACAATGGGGTGAGCTGCGGCCGCAGGCGGGCGTTCCGCCGCTTTGCGAGTCTCCAGTTTCGAACGTGCCTCGCGTAGGGAACTGCTGTGATAGTTTATTTAACGATATTTTACAGTATTGTCTCCAGAGGTTCGATGTGGCGTATTTACGTTCATTTATTTTAACGATTTTTTAGTGTATTTCGCCGTAATGTACGTATTTCCATTCCATGCGTACCTGGGAAGACAGTGCAGTGTTTTGTGTGCAAGTACATTTGAAGCAAATTGTTTAAAGCAACATTTGCAAATGTATCGAGGTGTTAAATACTTTACCTAATTTTTTTATACATGCAAATGTTTCGGAGTAGTGGAGGAAGCCAGAGAGGGTTCACGAGTATGCCGCAATCTCTTTTCAGGATCAGTGGCGGTATACAACCCAAAACTGTCGCAAGGTACTGTGCAGCGATCTTTTTGAACGCGCGTCTAGAGCCATATTCAATTAGTTCCTCGAAGCAGCTAGTGCTCAAAGACAAGTGTATTTGACACAAAAACACGCGAAGTGTCTCAGGCACAGTTTCACAAATGTCTCACGTTCTTTTCTTTGAGAATATGGGTTTAAGTGTGGTAGTGGAACATTCGTCGCAAGTGTTTAAATATTCTCGCATCATCTGTGAAGCTCTCTCTCATGCTCCCTACTCACCTGACCTGGCTCCTAGTGACTTTTGGCTTTTTCCAACAATGAAAGACACTCTCCGTGGCCGCACATTCACCAGCCGTGCTGCTATTGCCTCAGCGATTTTCCAGTGGTCAAAACAGACTCTTAAAGAAGCCTTAGCCGCTGCCATGGAATCATGGCGTCAGCGTTGTGAAAAATGTTTACGTCTGCAGGGCGATTACGTCGAGAAGCAACGCCAGTTTCATCGATTTCGGGTGAGTAGTTAATTAGAAAAAAAAATCGGAGGCCTTAGAACTTGAATGCAGCTCGTATGTCAGTATTTCACAGGCGTTTACCAGGTAAACGCTGTTTTGTATACAGTTCAGTCAGACCAGCAGGGCATGAGGAGAAACAGAGAAAGGGCAAATGTTAGGACAGGAATTTCTCGGATGCTCTTATTCAACGGTTAGCATGACACCCAGTCTCTGAGTCGTGGGGCCTGAGTGGGCACCTGCGTGTGGCTATGCCGCTTCTCAGGCTCATCCCTGTACGGCGTAGCTGGCGGCCTGGGCAGGTGCCACTCCGCCGCCCCAGTGGACACTGTGTGTTCGCAGTCGAACGATTTTTAACAACATAATTACGTGTGAGCGATGTTTCGTGATGGTGTTCTTATCACAGTCGGAATAAAAAAAATGTGATCGATTCAATTACGTCCTACAAGAGCTGCATCTTCCCAAACAGCAGAGAACGATGAACAAGAGAAATCTAACCACTGCAAACTGACTTTTTTTAGAAGTAAACAATATACCCCCTGCTCTGTGACTGAACTTCCTATCATGAGATCCTTCCTCTCCATCATAGAGCCGCCAGGTAACGGGTAGGGGAGGGGTGGAAGGGAGGGAATGTTTGGCGAGCTTACCAGAGGAGGAAGGGCTTCAGAAGATCATTTAATTAAGTAATTTAATTAAGTAGTCAATTAAATCGATAGAGCGAGAGGGGGCTATTCGAGTAACTCAAGTCTGAAAGTGGACCTATGTCATTCAGAGGGTGGTTGGGTTTGAGGGTTCCTGAGGGGTTTTGAGGAGAAGGGGGGTGGGAGGGATGGGGTAACAATAGGCTAAAAACATGTCAGTCAAAAGTAAGGATTATTCCCACGGGGTCATAAGCTGACAGGCTTCCCACTGTATGTATACTTGCCCCTGGTGTAGGTAACCGGTACTAACAAACTGCGCTGATGTCCCCTTGACCTACAACTTCCACGTAGTGGTTGGGCAAGGCCCGCCATCATCCGAGAAATTAATGCAGAAGTGCATAAAAACGTCGTGGCCGTTCATCGACTGAAAGCGCATGGAACTGCTGAAGCTGTAAGCATGTCATATGGATGGACATGACAGTTTTTAACAGTGGAATCTGATGTCAGAAAATTATCTGCTGGATGGGTGCCGTGACGCTAAAGTAGTATCACAAATGCACTATTGAGGTAAATACATTGTTTGATAGAGAACAAACAATGTATTTACCTCAATAGTGTTCAAAG
This sequence comes from Schistocerca cancellata, assembly GCF_023864275.1. Taxonomy (NCBI): domain Eukaryota; kingdom Metazoa; phylum Arthropoda; class Insecta; order Orthoptera; family Acrididae; genus Schistocerca; species Schistocerca cancellata. The sequence continues at coordinate 88,086,839 of NC_064627.1, read as the reverse complement.
GTCATAATGTATATAGCAGTTCATGATATCCAGTATTACAAAATTCAAAACTCCGATAGAGAACAAACAATGTATTTACCTCAATAGTGTTCAAAGGTCATAATGTATATAGCAGTTCATGATATCCAGTATTACAAATTTCAAAACTCCGACATCTCTCTCCCCACATCCACCACTGCTGGCGGCTCACCTTCAACTGCGCAACGCTACGCGCTGTTAACGGCCAACAGCCCAACACTACAATGGCAGACAACAATGCAAACTAGCCACAGACTGCACACAGGACAGCCAGTGATTTTCATACAGAGCGCTACGTGGCGTTACCAATATAAAAATCTAAACAGCCTACTTACAGAACTTCCCATAATACCATCGTAATGTTAAATGGTTGTTCACACAATTTATATTGTAGTCTTTTACACACGAGTTTTATATTTTTAGCAGGCTGTTGGCAGTATCATTCAATAAACCGGAGCTAAATTAAAAATAACAGTAATAATAATTTGTCACTAAGTTTTCTTATATTGCCTTCAGTTTTGTGTCTCATGCGAAATGTGTTTAATTCCTACTGTAACACAGTCTTTCACAGGCCTAACGAATCTCATTTCAACCACCTGTATCTTACTTTTTAGTTGCTTGTAAATGACGTGTGATTCACTTCCTTACAGTAGTGTGGGGACGGGCATTAGTTTACAAAACTCAATTCACGTTAACTTCCATGGTTTCTTTCCGAAGTACCTGCTTATTGTTCCACATATGTCTCCAAATTTTGATATATTTTTGACTATATTGTTGTTGCAGTCATATGTCGTGTCACATTCCAGATGATTGTAGGGACTTACCTTTGCCACTGCTGTAATGTTCACGAATATTTTTATTGTTGTGGAATCCCTCCTACGGGAGTAGTTGTCTTAGCTTTGTTTGTGGATGTAGTCATATTTTAGTTCCCGGCCTATTTTGCTTAGGATATCGTTCCCGTTTTGCAGATAATTCCATTTCCATGTCGAAATTGTGACTCCCTCTGCATGTAAAACACAATTAATACTTGTCCTTTTGTCTGTTCTAATACCTACTTTCTATTCCCATTTCAGATATTACATTGTTTACCATCGACAGAAATTCGCTCTATAACACGAAGCGTCGCGTACATCACTACAATGTTCCATTGACTTCAGCAGGGCATGCAGTTCTACCTAGTAACAGGGGATCCAAGAATATTCCTATTTTTAGATTCTGTGCAGAAATTCAGGAGACGGCGGCTTTTCCAGTGCGCTGGACGAGTTCCAGCAGGCTAGGGGCGGACTGTGACGACGCATCTAAGAGCAGCCCCCACAGCCGGCAGTCTGCTGTGTCGCGGCAGTTTCGCGCCTGGACCGGATACAGCAGACGCTGTTGGGGCGGGGCCACCTTCCCGTAACGGCGGAGGGGCGGGAAGGAGGGTCGTGTAGGAGGAGGGGGGGGGGGGCGATCGCTGCACCGCACCGCAGGCCGGGCGCTGAATATTCAGCAGGCGCAATCAGGACGAGGGCATGGCGTGGTCGCGTTGCCCGCGGCTGCGACGGCGGGTACCACTGTAGGGGTGGGGGGGGGGGGGCATTAGCCGCCCGCTGCCCGCTGCAGTCGCCGACAACAAAGCGAGCAAAGGTCCTGGGGGATGGGCGTTCGTAACATCCCTCGTGCCGTCACTCTACGTTGCAACACAACAGCCTCAGTTTCACTACAGTATGCACACACTATCGCCTTACGGCAGAGATATTTGTCAGGATGGGAAGTTGCCCACTAGACTGGTGCACACTAAGGCCACGCCTTTCCTACATGTCGCCGGTATCGTGAGTCACAAATCTTTGGAGATACGTCTTGCAGCGGTATCCGGGTGTCAACAGCACGAGCCGATAACGGATAGACTCGGTGTAGAACAGTACTGACCTTCCTGATACTTTGCTGAAGGTACTCGGAAGGGTTGTGTCCAGCCTGGCACTATACAAGCACCTCCATACGACAGATACGGCTCCTAGGTATCATTTGCCAACAACGGTACAAAAAGCCTGGCACCGTGGGCTACGAAGCACCTGGGACGGACCGTGCGGAACAGATTACGGTCCAACTCTACCTCTCTGCTTAGATAAACGTCATATTTCAAGTAAAGAGGATCTTTGGTTAATTCGACAACCACAGATAACATTTAATAACAGGCCGTCTATCAATATGATGACCGCAAAGTAGACAATTATGCTCAAAAATAGGCGTTAAGAAACATACTAAGCATTTAGATTAGCTAATCAAATGAAATTAGCCGGACAACAGCGGGAATGAAGGAGTTTTGGACAGGGACAAACTAAAAAAAAAAAGAGTATAATAAAGCTATGATCATTGCACACCAACCAAAAAAATAGCACATTCATCTAGTAGAAATCTGGCGAAAAAAGGCAGAAAATACAAAATATAATCAAATATTTCGATGGCCGTATATAACACAAACGAAGACAGCGATACCAGACACTCGCACCGAAAACATAAGATAATCGAGAAATAACACACACGAATTTGTGTAGACAATTCGAATATAAAAATACCAAAATCGCGCAATTGGAATCGAATTTTTCGCTTTACCTACATAGCTAAAAAAAGAGACAATGACATGGAAAAACCGCAAACTGAACCATGCGAAGCACTATCACAGTTTTTCTAAGGACTAAATAACAATCTCTTAATAACTAATCGTTTCATCCACATCAACTGTTCAGTTCCTACCTAACCTTAAACTTGGAATTCATACCAAATGCAGAAAGAATGAGCGAAATATTTATGAGAACAAGGGAAGAAAATAGTAATCGCTATTTGTTTCTCTATCGATAGTTCAAGCAGTGCTCTGAGTTTCCATCAAACCAACCCCCCCCCCGTCCCTCCCCCTCTAATACACATAAAACAACCACTTCATCGAAATATAACACACAGAACTTCCGCTTCAATGAACTTAACCATAGACAAATTTGAAAAACCTCATTTCAAAAAGATTTCTCTTTCACAAACACACTGAAGTCTCATTATAAGTGAAAAAGCTCACAGAAACAAAAAAAATAAAAATAGTTCAAATAGCTCTGAGCACTATGTGACTTAATTTCTGAGGTCATCAGTCCCATAGAACTCAGAACTACTTAAAGCTCACTAACCTAAGGACATCACACATATCCATGCCCGAGGCAGAATTCGAACCTGCGGCCGTAGTGGTGGCGCGGTTCAAGACTGTAGCAAAGAAACGAAGTTATGAACTATAAACAGATGCAAATTAACCAAGACCCGACAATAAGCGTACTACACAGACACACACACACACACACACACACACAGACACACACACACACACACACACACACACACACACACACACAAACAAACACTAACAACAACACTACCCCTATAAAAATAAACCGTTTTAAACATGCAGCGCCTATTCGGCGTCACATTAGAAAAAGCTAAATATTTGCGAAACCCAAGATTGTTAATAACATCTAATAGTTTCACTCACTATTTGAGTTATACCGTTAGTTTCCTACCTAACTACGACAAAAGTATCAAATTACAGGAACTGGCAAATAACTAAAAGAAACAACAATAGTTGTCGAACTTTAATATAACCGATAAAAACTGCAGGGAGGATTCCTAACTGGAAATGGGGGGGAAAAGGTCCTATGAACATGTGCACTGAAATTCATCGTTGACGCGGTAGATAACGCTGATGAATGAATGTTCCTCCGAGAAAGTGCCATGTGTTTCTTCTGTGTTGCAGATTGTGTGATTGACGCTAACTTCTGTGAGCAGCAGTCTGCTGATCCGGTATTCATGTCGGAATCCAGCTTAGATGGTGTTTGTTTACGGCGAGCAGATGGGAACGGCTTCTATCACACAACCTGCAACACGCAAGGAACACACGACACTTAGTCAGAGGAACTCTCACTCAAAAGCGCCATCTACCGTGGCATCTTTATAGAAACTTTTTTCCTCAATTTCCAGTCAGTGTCCGTCGCTGCAGTTTGTCGGTGTTATTAATGATTAGACTAGATTAGATTAGATTAGATTAATACTTGTTCCATAGATTATGTTCATCCTATATAATCAGAATCACTAGTCGTTACACATGCAACAGTTTAAGTTGTACTCTCAAGTTCATCATAATTTACACGAATTACTAAGACATTCATAGATAACGTTAATAGCAGGCCGCGTACATCCTTCGAATTGTAAACTCATGGCATGATAAAGGACGACATCGGTCAAAGCGGACGGGCCCAATGGAACCGTACGCTTGACCCGGAATCTGTATCAATGGCGCCGGTTTATCTACAGTGACGCGTGCAGTCCTTGTCTGACTGCTGATAATCGGTGAAGTATGCTGACTCTATGAAGACACAGCAAACTACTAGCTGTTCTTGGCGTGCGTTGCAAAGCCACTTTTTAGTTTGTAATTAGGTACACACATACAAAGCTCATACGTTTACATTTACAACATACATTAAAGACAATAATTTTTGTCAACTAAATTAAATTTGAAACAGTATATTGCTTTTGAATATACCATATTTTGATCATTCAGTAGTATAAACAAACAAATAAAGTAATGAAGATTAATTGTCAGTGGCGTGAAATCTCCCAGACGAAACACCCACCTTGCAAGAAACGTTGCCCGAAAAAGTGAGCACGTATAGCCGCTCCGCAGATGTTGCCAACATCACAGCAGAATGCAGCCGTCGGCGCCGCTCCTGCTAGCATTCCGTGCAGTTAATCGGTGTCTTTGCCTTTAACAGTCACTTTAAACTGCCCAGAATGTTCTGGAGTCACCGTGAGCAGTGTCTATCGCAGCAGTAACTCCAGACACTTTTCCCCTCTGTTACCGGGGAAACCTCTTACGAATTGCAACAACAGTTTCCTTCGAATTTCCTTTGTTTTCTCAACGCCAGCAATTGGGGTAATACAAGGGGTGAGGGGCCATTTTCATCTCACAAACGGTTAGCCCCGTATGCGTTGCAGTGCCTATTTTTATTTTTCGGTAGGTAAATAAACACAAAGTAGACACGTTTATACACTCCTGGAAATGGAAAAAAGGACACATTGACACCGGTGTGTCAGACCCACCATACTTGCTCCGGACACTGCGAGAGGGCTGTACAAGCAATGATCACACGCACGGCACAGCGGACACACCAGGTACCGCGTTGTTGGCCGTCGAATGGCGCTAGCTGCGCAGCATTTGTGCACCGCCGCCGTCAGTGTCAGCCAGTTTGCCGTGGCATACGGAGCTCCATCGCAGTCTTTAACACTGGTAGCATGCCGCGACAGCGTGGACGTGAACCGTATGTGCAGTAGACGGACTTTGAGCGAGGGCGTATAGTGGGCATGCGGGAGGCCGGGTGGACGTACCGCCGAATTGCTCAACACGTGGGGCGTGAGGTCTCCACAGTACATCGATGTTGTCGCCAGTGGTCGGCGGAAGGTGCACGTGCCCGTCGACCTGGGACCGGACCGCAGCGACGCACGGATGCACGCCAAGACCGTAGGATCCTACGCAGTGCCGTAGGGGACCGCACCGCCACTTCCCAGCAAATTAGGGACACTGTTGCTCCTGGGGAATCGGCGAGGACCATTCGCAACCGTCTCCATGAAGCTGGGCTACGGTCCCGCACACCGTTAGGCCGTCTTCCGCTCACGCCCCAACATCGTGCAGCCCGCCTCCAGTGGTGTCGCGACAGGCGTGAATGGAGGGACGAATGGAGACGTGTCGTCTTCAGCGATGAGAGTCGCTTCTGCCTTGGTGCCAATGATGGTCGTATGCGTGTTTGGCGCCGTGCAGGTGAGCGCCACAATCAGGACTGCATACGACCGAGGCACACAGGGCCAACACCCGGCATCATGGTGTGGGGAGCGATCTCCTACACTGGCCGTACACCACTGGTGATCGTCGAGGGGACACTGAATAGTGCACGGTACATCCAAACCGTCATCGAACCCATCGTTCTACCATTCCTAGACCGGCAAGGGAACTTGCTGTTCCAACAGGACAATGCACGTCCGCATGTATCCCGTGCCACCCAACGTGCTCTAGAAGGTGTAAGTCAACTACCCTGGCCAGCAAGATCTCCGGATCTGTCCCCCATTGAGCATGTTTGGGACTGGATGAAGCGTCGTCTCACGCGGTCTGCACGTCCAGCACGAACGCTGGTCCAACTGAGGCGCCAGGTGGAAATGGCATGGCAAGCCGTTCCACAGGACTACATCCAGCATCTCTACGATCGTCTCCATGGGAGAATAGCAGCCTGCATTGCTGCGAAAGGTGGATATACACTTTACTAGTGCCGACATTGTGCATGCTCTGTTGCCTGTGTCTATGTGCCTGTGGTTTTGTCAGTGTGATCATGTGATGTATCTGACCCCAGGAATGTGTCAATAAAGTTTCCCCTTCCTGGGACAATGAATTCACGGTGTTCTTATTTCAATTTCCAGGAGTGTATGTACGAATAATGAGTCATATATTACCAAATTGATTGAAATTATTCCAGGAGTTCTACATCTATATCTACATACATACACCACTAGCCACCGTATGGTGCGTGGCGGAGGGTACCCTGTATCGCTACTAGTTTTATCTTTCTCTGTTGCACTTGCAAATAGAAAGAGGGGAAAACGACTGTCTATATGCTCCAGTAGGAGCCCTAGTGTCTCTTACCTTGTCTTCGTGGTATTTATCTGAAATGTACGTTGCCGGCGGAAGAATCATTCTGCAGTGAATTTGAGATCTCGGTTCTCTAAATTTTCTCAATACTGTTCCTGGAATGTTCCCGGAGAATCTCCGTAACAATTGCGTGTTGTGCGAATCTACCGGTGACAAATCCATCAGCCCGCCTCTGAACTACTTCGATGTCTTCCTATAATTAGACCTGGCACGGATCCCAAACACTCAAATAGTACTGAAGAATGGGTCGCACCTGTGTCCAATATGCTTTACAGTTGAACCACACTTTTCTCAAATCCTTCCAGTAAACCGAAATCAACCATTCGCCTTCTCCACTACAATCCTTACATGCTCGTCCCATTTCATATCGCCTTGCATCGTTACGCCTACATATTTAATCGACGTAACTGCATCAAGCAGCACATTGCTTTTACTGTATTCGAACATTACGGTTTTTCTTACCTACTCGTCTGCATTTACTTACATTTTTCTATATTCAGAATTATGCTGTCATGCCACATCTTTTTGACCCCCACCCGCAGCCGCAGGGATGTTAGCGGTATCTTACTGTCACAGAAGTGATAAATGGAAGAAATTGCTTCAGTCGTCCCAGACATATGTTGATATGTCGCTGTCTTTGCACATATATTCCGAGAAATATAAACGCAATAAAAATATCTGTCATTAACGAATATTTTCACACATCTTGGCTTCTCACCACGACACTCACTGCTAGGGGTTGTAGGGGCGTTATGCCCCACAGTAGTTATGCACAAATACTAGTGGTTATACAGATAATGAGTCATGTATATGTAAAACTACTGCTCTTTCTGAAAACTTTATTTAAAGCTTGTGAAAACTTCCAAGTGTAGGGTGGTTTCTCTGTTTGTAACATGACCAGGGAAATCAAATAATGACTCGCTATTACTCCCGTTTATCACTGACCGTACCCTGCAAGAAGAACGCAGGGGGACTACCTATTCCTATACAAAGTTAACTGCCCTGGCTTCGCACGGGTAGTACTAAGTATCGAAGGCCAGACAACTTGTTCATAATATTTAGTGAGGATTAAGATAACGCATGACTCTCTTAATCAGACTTAAGTCACGCTCCGGTTTCGGTACGAAGTTTAAAAAAGCTGGTTAAAGCTTGATGTTCTCGCTCAGCAGCAAGTCTTACCTCGCCGTCTTCACTGGATTCCTGGGAGCGCATAGTTCGCAGCGCTTTAGCCATTCTAGAATATATTGAAAAAGAATCGAGAATTTCCTACGCGTTTTTATTCGCAAGCAAAACAAAATCAGGATTTAATAGTAGCCACTCAAATCTCAAATCATACTGAATAAATTAGTTTTTAAGCCAAAATGTCAAATAAAATAAAACCTATAGAAAGAAGCAAAGCAATTTCGTTAAGTTTTTAATACACAAAGTCAAATCAGTAAATGAGTGTATCCTAGCTGAATAAATTCAGTAGTAGCTTATACTCGTAAAGATAATTCTGTCACTGATGTAAACTTCTGACAGTACTTCTCTCACTGAGGCAAGGAAAAACTAACAGCGCCATCTATTAGTTCAATGGTGCGGTATGACGTAATGAGCGTGTAACTGAGGTTGCAATCACCCAACTGAGCAGATTCCTGAGATTTTAAATTAAGATCCCTGTCTTCTGTGATCCGATTCTGATGAAATAAAGCCTGTATGTTGGTCCACGTTACACTCATGTTACATGTGAAAACTCCATGAAAAGTAGTCTAGTAGTTTTGCACATTAGCGTGTTCGAACAGAGAAACAGACAGACCTACAAACAAAGTTTTTAAAAATAGTCCAATTCTATTCTTTTACAATCCCTATATCACATCAGTTGGTGGAAATATTTTCAATGTACGGACATGACGATCTTACTGTTTTATTACTATATTAGATAGAAGTATTGGGGTTCATACAGTCAGCATGTCTATTACGACTGTGCAAACAGTGCTTGAAGTTTTATATATATAGGTCGAAGCTTATTTAGCTCAATATTGTATGAAACCATAACTACATATTCGGATTCGATGTAGTCCACAAACTGTGTATTCATGTCTAAAGATGGTTATTACGAACCAAATTTAATTATTTGATGTATTAAAAACTTCTGTGGTCTCTAAATGGAGTGAAATGTATAAATTATCGGATTTCTACCCAAAAAATTTTTTTCATGAGCTGTGCTGTCATTCAAACTGTGGTTTTCGGAGCTCAGTTCCAGCGATCTCTTGCTGTTTCATACGACCCTTCTCATTTTGGAGCGATCCTGCAGCTGTGCGTTGTGCTAATGTCTAGGCAACGAGTCTGGGCGTTGCATTCAGATGTGCAGACCGTGACAACGATGGACACACATGATGTCCCAACTGTAATCTCAATAAGTGCTGTAATGTAAGTAATTAACTTTAAACTCCGATTTTATTTAGTTTTACAATCGACAGTTCTATATTCCCTACACTTTCAAGTCGCTATTTGAAACAGTAAGAATGAATGTCTTCTTTTTGTGCAAGATCTTAAGAAGAATATGTTCGTTCAACGATTATTAATGTGTGTGTACCTGCAAAGAATATTTATTTTGGTTATGGGCCGTGACGTACAAGAAAATCCGGTTGCCCCTATGCATAGTCAGTTTATCGGTTAGGGTCACTTAACGAATGGGAGCTTTGTCATTGAGTAAAAGAGTGGAGATGAAATAAACTCAATATTTATCATACGACTAGCGCGGACACTAGTCGTATTTACGGAATCATGATTTTCGGGTCGTATATTGAATGAACGCAACCCGTGTCTGGAAACGTCATCGAAGAACGCTCGCTACACTAACGCACAGTAAGCTGAAATTACTCCAATGCTGTTTGTTACCCAGTAATCGCGAGTGATTGCCATCATCGTCACTGGAGAGGACGGAGCCAGCTGCCGCGCACAAAGGCCTTGTCTCCTATAAATCCAGTGCACTGTGGCCTTAGTGGATAATTTCAGACACGGCACCACCTGCAATTTATATCCCTCTTGTGTATCGAGAAATATGGGAGGTTTTAGACTGTTCGAGCAGAAAAGTAAACTGCTTAAGGAAAGCCGTGTCCGGAACCATGATCCCCCCAAGGTATTCGTAGAAGAGAGGGCCTTTCTATGCAGCGGCTAGCACCATCTTCTTCACTGGCAATCGTGGCAATCAGTCGCGATGACTGAATAACAAACAACATTGAGAGAGGTTCCGCCTACGGTCCGTCGGGGTACAAAGTCGTCAGGTGTGCCACCGAAAGGGTGGCCCAGTGGCAAACGCAGGTGCCCATTGTTTCGACGCGATGTAACGTATCGTCTTTGGATGACGTTCCGGATCACAGGCTTCTATCCTCAATTTGTTGCTCAAGATACCCTCTACAACCTAAATAGTGGCATATAGGGGGAGGGCAAAACAGTATAATGGAAACTGATTAATAATTGCTGATTGAATAATTAAGGGAGATTGGAAAGAATAAGTGAAAGAAATTGAAAGGTAGACATATTCTGGGCGAATTTTAACTGGCACTAATATCAACAGACCTTCAAAGTCAATGCAGTTAAGATCAACATTAATCATTTACATTTACATTCTAATTCTCGCTATCTTCATTCTGAACAGAGCTGGTTATGTCAGTGCTGTTTCCGGATCGCCCCTCGCTGCTCGCGCAAATTCCTCGTATCTGCTTCGACCCTCTTGAACTAGGATTATCTGCGGGGGTGAAAAGCATGAACAGTTGGTGTTATTTATATAAATATCTATATATAAACTTGGTTTCCATAATAATTTCTGTAACACTGTTTTAATGTACCGCTGGAATACACATTTTTGAACAATACTGGCACGACGGAGTTCGTCGTACGTCCGCCCGCTACCACTTATAGAGGCAAACAGGTTAGGATACAGAAATTAATCAACTGAAGAGGGTATCTCTATTCTTCGAAAACATCATCTTGCCATAAAATAAGTTATTACTTTACCGAAGAGGAAAAATAATATGTTCCATTACAAACCCCTCGAAGTTTGTTTTTGTCGTAACAGTTCTGGGTACCTTGTGTAAATAATAGTTACAGATTAATAAACCGAGGGCAGTATTTTTACAACAGTTTAGTTTGGCAAAGTAGTATATGATTCAGCATGAGACGTGTTCGGAGAAAACGTTGCTCCATTTGGGGTACGATCAGGTACCACCGATGTTGTGGCAGTGGTTGGAAAACTCTGCATAGTGTTAGACAATGTATCTGAAAAAATAGGAGAAGCAAGTGATAAGGAAAATCGAGACTTGTCCTTCTCGGCTTCATCCAGGTGCTCATTTAAAAGTAATAGGAATTTAGATTTAAGATCTCTTTTACTGCTGTCGCATACTTTCCTGAAATCAGGGAACCTAGACTGAAAAAATCATCCAGTCAGCATCTTCGGCTGATGACTCCTGGTGTCTCTTCATTTCAGTAAGCTTCGGCTTGTGTAGACAGCATATGAAACGGAGAAACACGATGCAACTCCTCAATGAGCGTAACAGGCAACAATAGCATCGGGTGTGGCACATAGGTACCTATTTTTTCGCGGACAACCGTGTATTTCATTGAGAGTGGAAAGAGGTACCACTCTCCTTTCAACGCTAAAAACAATTTCGATACGTTATCTATATTTCGTATAAAGGAACCTAAAACCCATCAAACATAAACTGGACACTGACTGTACCCTTCACTGCAAACTTTTCAAAATATGACCGGTGATTTACTTATTTGCGAAATATCACAAAAACTATGAGCAGTAACCAAAAGAGGACCTGTTCATTATCTCACTGTGATGTCAGAATACATAAGGCTTGCAAAATATTTTTCCTTACCGAATAGTTTTCTCTAAACCGAATGAGAAAAACCGCGTAGTGGAGAGCAGGCTCGATTTACGAAACAATTGCTTTTAATTTTTTACGTGAATAGTAAAAGTTTTACTACTTTTACAGAAACTGGTTGCAGAGTCATGTGTGACTTTGCTTCCTCCGCACAAGACAATTTTTGAGACACATTGGATGACTTGACGTATCTCTCGCCTGTATCGCACGATACAGGATGCCTCAGCGAGCAGCAGTCCGTGATGCCTCGGGCGATACGACAGGGGTACGTATCGATGTCGCATCACTGTCGTCCCAGTGCCAGACAGTTAAGTCGCTTCCACTCTGTTTCTATGCACTCTGCCGACGCGGGTTGCTTCTACTTCGTATCGCGTAATCTTATCATATATCATATCGCCTCAGTGCACCTAATGGATGCAACACAGTGCCAAATGCTGTCGGAAAGCTATGTATTCCGGAATCCGGTACGATAACGTGACAGACTGAAGAGAGGAGCACTGCCTTGACTCATTCCCCGCCTGTCAAAATTCGACTCTACCAGCCTGTTTGAGGACGCTTCAGGAGAGAGCGTGGATGTAATGCACTAACACTCTTAACGTGGTTAGATACGAAGTTTCGTAAGTATATGAAATGTTATAAATATCAAATAAGTGTTTTTTAAATTTTTTCGAAGTTTCTCCACTTTGTGGTTCTTCTAAGTGGCATTTTTTGTTGCTTACTTTTATAAACCCTCGTCGCCAGTTTTGTAAAGGCCTCGTCACTACCGGCTGTTGTGACCGAGCGGTTCTAGGCGCTTCAGTCCGGAACCGCGCTGCTGCTACGGTGCCAGGTTCGAATCCTGCCTCGGGCATGGATGTTTGTGATGTCCTTAGGCTAGTTAGGTTTAAGTAGTTCTAAGTCCAGGGGACTGATGACCTCAGATGTTAAGTCCCATAGTGCTTAGAGATATTTGAACCATTTTTAGCCTCGTCACTACTGCTGTGGAGATCGAGTTGGTGAGTTCTTGAAACGGCTTCTGGTGCGGTACACCTTTAAGACAATTTCTACCTGCCACAGTTACAGAGCTATGCTCCACAGTCAGGTAACAGAATAGGAGAACGAAAAGATGCTACAACACTCCAGCAAATGAGTAGCAAAGTCACACAAATGAGTTAAAAAGTTTATTTATCTTTGTGAGTAAGTCTGCAACACTGCCTGTAATATTACAAAATGGTTCAAATGGCTCTGAGCACTATGGGACTTAACATCTGAGGTCATCAGTCCCGTAGAACTTAGAACTACTTATATCTAAGTAACCTAAGGACGTCATACACATCCATGCCCGGGGCAGGATTCGAATCTGCGCCCGTGGCAGTCGCGCAGTTCCAGACTGAAGCGCCTAGAACCACTCGGCCACAGCAGCCGGCGTAATATTACACAAAAAAGACCCCTGAATGGGTGAGTGCAAAAAATCGGACGTAAACTTCACAGTACATAGCAAATGGGATTTACAACTGTCTGTTCACGTATAAAAGTTTACTAAACGACGTTTCCTGTCTAAGTCAGCCCTGGACGATGATCTATAATCAAGTAGGCGAGAGCTGCTCTTCCATCTTCCGAACTGGCTTCTGTCCGTTGTCGTCCGGTCATTCACGGATTGTGTTCGACCGGTAATTCTCCTAGGCGAAGTCGATATCTTCAGCTCTTATCTTTCCGCCGGTGGTGTTTTTGTCCTGGCTGTTTCTTGTTCGGACGACACAGCACTAACTTTTGTTAATACCCAAAAGAAGTTCTAAATAATTCCGAATTTCTATACTAAGGGTTTTAATTTCAGTGTCAACCTAACATTAATGGAATGTAATAAACTTCTTGAAAACATTTTCTACGTATGTTTCATAGCTCACTGGCTACCCTGGATGTAATTATGTGATGATACAGTTTCATACCGTTGAAATAAATTAAATCAGCTATCATATTCGTATAAGACAAATAACCCTAAGACAAGAGTAAAGGGACTACTATAACAATATGATCAGAGAAGCAGAGGATGATTTCCAACATCACAGGACAATGCAGATGTATCAAAATATAAAAAATTCCTTTGGTAAATTCAATAAAAGTGAACAGTTTATAAAGGATCAGTATGAGAAAATATTGACCAACAAAAGTGACATACAAAACAGATGGAAGGCATACTTTTCACAACTTCTCAACTGCAATGACCCACACTCTTACTTAAAATTGGAAGAACCTGATACAATTGATACAGCTGATATAGTTACTACCCCATCAGTAAATGAAGTACAGCAAACAATAAAGAAATTAAAGAATAACTAGGCTTGCGGCGAGAACAAGATATACGCTGAGTTATTAAAGAATGGAGGCCCACAACTGGAATTAGAGATACAGGCGTTAATAGAAACAATTTGGGACACGGAAACCATTCCTGCAAATCGCAAAACTGCAATTGTGTGCCCCATATTTAAGAAGAATGACCCACTAGTTTGTGATAACTACAGAGGAATTGCCTTACTGGATGTCACCTACAAAATCTTATCAAACTGCATATTAAACAGGCTGATACCAATAACAGAAGAACTGATTGGGGACTACCAATGCGGTTTCCGCAGAAAAAGATCCACATTAGATCACTTATTCACCCTAAGACAAGTAACTGAGAAGGCGTGGGAATTCAATGTAGATGTCCACATATTATTCGCAGATTTTAAAAAGGCCCTGATAGCATACACCGACAAACACTCCTAGATATAATGAAGGAATTTAAAATACCATCAAAATTAATCAGATTAGTTAAAATGTGTATCGATGAAACTTTATGTCGCATAAAGACACCGGTGGGAGAAACTGAAGATTTTAAGGTGTACACTGGACTGAGACAAGGGGATGCCATTTACCCATTTTATTTAAATTTGTCCTAGAGAAGATTGGTAGAGAATCTTCTAAAACCAGTCCACAAGGGATCCAGCTACAGGATGGGAACATTACAAGACTTGCCTATGCAGATGATGTAGCACTAATAAGTAGTTCCAAAAGAGAATTAATCAGAATGATGCAAAATTACTGCAAATAGCTGAGAAAACAGGATTACGTGTTAATGAAGAAAAGACAGAATACCTGCCCATAAGTAGGAAAACCAGAAAATATGCACCTCTGACTGTAGATGGATTCAATTTCAAGACTGTTGACCACTTCAAGTACCTAGGAAGTATTTTTAGTAATAACAACAGGACAGATACAGAAATAGATGCCCGTTTATCAACATCAAACAAGACACTTTTTAGTTTCATCAAAATTCTAAGAAAAAGATCACTTAGCAGTAACTTCAAAATCCGCTTATATCAATCGACCATTATACGTGTGATGTTATATGGATGTGAAACATTAATATTTAGAAAGAAAGATGAAGAAAAACTGTTAATATTCGAATGAAAATTACAAAGAAAAATTTTTGGACCTGTATACGACGAAAATAACATAGAATGGAGAATAAGAAGAAATGAAGAATTAAGAGGGCTGTACAAACACCGTAACATCGTCGAAGTGCTCAAGACGAGAAGGTTGAATTGGGAAGGCCATATAGCAAGAATGACAGAGAACAGACTACCTAGAATGCATTCAGCAGAACAATAGAAGGAACGAGAAGAAGAGGGAGACCCAGAATCAGATTTGCGGGATAACATTCTGGAGGACACAATGAGGATGAACAGCAGCAGCAACTGGACAAACAGCGCATTGGACAGGCACAAGTGGAAGAGGCTCATAGATCAGGCGTATGGTCGATAAGGCCCTTGCCACATGTAAAGTAAAGTAAATCATATTCGTATTAATAATATCAAAAATTGATTATATTGATGAAATATGTTTTCCACTTAGGTACCAAAGTACTCTGCATACGGAAGTTACACATATCATCCGATGCTAAGGCCATCATGCAACAACAGTTCCGCAGTTTCAGAAGAGAGTACACGTTCCGGATTTTCTGGAGATAAACGTTCTGCTGCGGTACGGATAAAAGGGGCGTCACGGAGTGCGAGTCAAATAGCGCGTCAACTGAAAACGTACTGCGAGGCGAAATGCGCCGGACAGTACGAATCTTGTGGACGAACATCTAAATGGCGTACAGATTCACAGTGAAATTCTGACAGTACGTGGACCAAACGCATTGTCACGAGCAGCCGTAGTGAAATCGTGTCAACAATTTAAACGAGAAGGCACAGACATGTGTCATGACGATTGGGAGGTAAAGATGTTGCACCATCTGATTTCCCTTTTTTTGAGAAGCTGAAAAGCTATCTGAGCGGAAAGAAATTTTCTAATGATGAGGACGTTTACACAGCAATTGTCTGAAGGCTTCGTACCCAAGGAATGATATCCGTCGTCGACGAACTGAACTATTGCTTGAACTCTCCAACCGTTGTTTGCTGGCCATTGGTGACTGTATTGAAAAATAGTGTCATATGTCTGTGTCCCTCAAAATGTAGTGCAGAATTCAATAAAAGTTACTTAGTTTCCAAAGATAATGTGTAACATGCTTTTTGAAGTCCCTCGAATCTTTAAAGTACTAACTGCCTAATTATCATTCATTTGAGAAATTATTACTTTTGTATAATTCCCGTCAAAGCGATGTACGCAAAACTAGTTTTCAGACTCACCGAATCAGTTACATTGAGGTCACAAAAGTCATGGGATACGTTTACGCAAATATACAGGTGACGGTAGTAATGTGGACACAAAGTATAAAGCGCAGTAATCGGCCGAGCTGCCATCTATAATAAGGGCGTTCGCGTGAAAAGGTTTCCGACGTGATTGCAGTCGCACGACGGGAATTAACAGACTTTGAACAATGAATGGTAGTTGGAGCGAGACGCGTGGGACATTCCATTTCGTGGGACATTCCCTATTCGGGGAAGTTCGACCGCCAAGTGCAAGTCTTTTTTTCATTCGACGCCACATTGGGCGACTTGCGTGCCGGTGATGAGGATGAAATGATGATGACGACAACCCAACAACCAGTCCCCGAGCGAAGAAAATCTCCAACTCGGCCGGGAATCGAACCCGGGCCTGCTTGTACGGGAGGCGAGCACGATACCACCCCGCTAAGCAGGCGTAAATCGTTAGGGAATTCAACATTCTGAGATCCACAGTGCGAAGAGCGAGCCGGGAATACCAAATTTCAGGCACTACCAGTCACCATGGACAACGTAGTAGCTGACGGCCTTCTCTTAACGACTGACAGCAGCGGCGTTTGCGTAGAGCTGTCAGTGCTAACAGCAACACTTGCGTGAAATAACCACGGATATCAACTTGGGACGTGCGAGGTACATAAGCGTTAGGACAGTGCGGTGAAACCTGGCGTTAATCGGCTACGGCAGCAGACGACCGACGTGAGTGCCATTGCTAGCAGTACGACATCCCCTGTAGCGCCTGTCCTGGGCTTGTGACCCTGTCGGTTGGACCCTAGACCACTGAAAAACCGTGTGCTGGTCAAATGGCCCAGACTTGAGATGATAAGACCTGATGATAGGGATCGAGTGCTGCGCAGACTCCATGAAGTCATGGGCTCAAGTTGTGTAGGTTGTGTCTACATGGAGTGGAGTGGGTCCTCCGTAAATGGCTATGTTGGGCTACTTGGAGGCCATCTGGAGCCATTCATAGACTTGAATATTTATGGCTGACAATGCTCCATGTTACCGGGCCAGAACTGTTCGCGATTAGTTCGAAATTCTGTATAATTCGAGTGAATAATTTGGCGACCCAAATCGCCTGATATGAACCCCATCAAACATTTATGGGACATAATCGAGAAGTCATCTAACGTACAGAAAGCAAAAAAATAAAATAAAATAAAAAAACAGGTAAGATATCTGTGTGGTGCGGAAAGTGGCAATTGACGCTGAATAAAGAAAAGTGTAAAGCTATTCACATGAGTACTAAAAGAAGTCCGCTAAATATTACGCGGTAAGTCACACAAATCTTAAAGCTGTAAATTCAGCTAAATATTTAGGGATTACAATTACAAATAACCTAAATTGGAACGACCACATAGATAATGTTGTTGGTAGAGCAAACCAAAGAACACTTAGAAGGTCAACAGGTCTACTGAAGAGACTGCTTACACCACGTTTGTGCGCCCTGTTATGGAATATTTCTGTGTGGTGTGGGATCCGCATGAGGTGGGACTGGTGGATGACATCGAGATAGTTCAAAGAAGGGCGGCTCGTTTTGCAATATCACGAAATAGGGGAGATAGTGTCACAGACATGATAAGCGAATTGGAGTGGCAATCATTAAAATAAAGGCGTTTTCCGTTGCGACGGGATCTTCTCATGAAACTTCAATCACCAGTTAACTGCTCCGATTGCGAAAACATTGTTGGCACCCACTTACATACGGAAAAATGATCATCACGATAAAATAAGAGAAATCGGGGCCCGCACAGAAAAATTTAAGTGCTCGTTTTTCCCGCGAGCCCTTCGAGTGTTGGTGGTGAGAGAGCTTGAAGGTAGTTCATTGAACCCTCTGCCAGGCACTTTGTGAATAGCACAGTAATCACGTAGATGTGGATGTAGATCCTGCACTTTCGCAGATATGGACGGCTATAGGGGCAGCGTGGCTCATTATTTCTGCAGGGGACTTCCAACGACATGTTGAGTCCATCCCCACGCCGAGTTGCTACACTACGCCAGGCGAAATGAGGTCCGACACGATATTAGGAGGTATCAAATGGTTCAAATGGCTCTGAGCACTATGGGACTTAACTTCTGAGGTCATCAGTCCCCTAGACTTAGAACTGCTTAAACCTAACTGACCTAAGGACATCACACACATCCATGCCCGAGGCAGGATTCGAACCTGCGACCGTAGCAGCAGCGTGGTTCCGGACAGAAGCACATAGAACCGCTCGGCCACTGTGGTCGGCCAGGCGAAATAACGTCCGACACGGTATTAAGTGGTACCCCATGACTCGTCACCTCAGTGTATATAAATATAGCAATTTTATAGGTTTTGGTCCCTCACTAATAAACTTCTGCGGACGCTCGTGAGTGTGTCACGAAAGCTTTCTATTGTGTAGAGCTGTGTTAATGTGTGATGTTTGCGGTACCTAGCATTGTATCTCATGCTCGCCTCTAGGGTACCACGCGACCACCACGCCACGGATGCCCTGGTATGACAGAGTGGACAGTGGTACAATAATATATGACGGGACGGCGGCTGGCGACCGCTAATGTATGGCGTTAACAATTATGCGGCGGTTAATTATGTGGTGCCCAGGGCTGCCGATAGCGGCGTGATTTATGTATCGGCAGCCGGAGGCAGGGAAGCGCCATCTGGTGCGCCGCTGGCCTCGAGCAGCAGTCGATTGCTGGAGGCCGATGCACTATTCACGGCACTTAGAGGACACGAACCGCTGCGGGGTGTCTGCGGTGCCGGGCAGCGATTGACGTCGCCAGCCGGTGTGGCTGCCGGCGTCCAGACTGGTACGTGATGCGTTCCTGGTGTCACCGCCAACGACAGAGGAAGATACGCGGAAGGAGTTCTATTTTCTGGAAACTACTTAAAGTGATAAAGAAAATTTATTACTCTTTTCTTTCCTCTAGCTTACCGTGTGACCCTGAGTACCAAAACGTCATGTTGTACCCGAGGGACTGTGCGGTGCTTGCTTTCTTTTGTCTCTTGTCCCAAGATTACGTATGCGCTTTCCACCTATGAAACAGACAGGCAGGAAGACTGCTGAAAGTCATTTGGGAAGCCACCGAGCTGGACCACTGTTTTATCGCACACACATCAGTCACTTATCGGTGGTATTGCCTCAATACTAAACATGCGTCAGCCGGAAGCTTAATGGTAGTAATAGGGGTGCACAAAGACAGGTGGTCCGTGATTCTGCTATGGCATTCTGTTTCTCTTCTGGTGAATATGCCAGCCCAGTTTGGTATAAATCCACCTACAAGAAAGAAGTAAGCAATGCTCTTAATGTAACTGCAAGGGGAATTACCGAATATCAAACTTACTCTTGCTGACAGAATGTACTGCGTGGCAGGCATTTCTCCTGCTGACACACACTAAGACACTACCGCAAATGTCAAAAGGAGCCGGCCGTTGTGGCCGAGCGGTTCTAGGCGCTTCAGTCCGGAACCGCGTTGCTGCTACCGGTTGCAAGTTCGAATCCTGCCTCGGGCGTGGATGTGTGTGATGTCCTTAGGTTAGTTAGGTTTAAGTAGTTCTACGTCTATGGGACTGATGACTTCAGATGTTAAGTCCCATAGTGCTCAGAGCCATTTGACCATTTGTCAAAAGGAAGAAAGTGTCAGAAAATGAGTCAAACGGGCTCTAGGCCGTCAATAACACTAGTAATATTTCCCGGATGCACAAAAATATTGACGTCTAGGAGTGACATTGAGAGATCACACGGTAATACTGAGAACAGAAAAAATGTGGAAATATGTTTCGCTGGCTGGAAATAGTGCGCCGTCTGCGGGCAGTATAGGCAATATCCTTGACGTCGTTCACAGGCCGAGGAGGTTCAAAATGGTTCAAATGGCTCTGGTCATCAGTCTCCTAGAACTTAGAACTACTTAAACCTAACTAAGCACATCACACACATCCATGCCCGATGCAGGATTCGAACCTGCGCCGGCCGCGGTGGTCTAGCGGTTCTAGGCGCTCAGTCCGGAGCCGCGCGACTGCTACGGTCGCAGGTTCGAATCCTGCCTCGGGCATGGATGTGTGTGATGTCCTTAGGTTAGTTAGGTTTAAGTAGTTCTAAGTTCTAGGGGACTGATGACCATAGATGTTAAGTCCCATAGTGCTCAGAGCCATTTTTTTTTATTCGAACCTGCTACCGTAGCGGTCGCGCGGTTCCAGACTGAAGCGCCTAGAACCACTCGGCCACTCCGGCCGGTGCCAAGGAGGTTAGGTTAGTTAAGCACTGTTGTTGTGTGTAATGTGATTTCAAAAGAAGACGAAAGAGTATTATTTACATGTACGTGCATAGTCCGCAAACCACCTTACGGGGTATGACGGAGTGTACCTTGTATTACTACTACATATTATTTGCTGTCCTATTCCACTATCAAATATAGCGAGGGAAACACGACCGTCTAAAAGTCACTGTACTAGCCCTGATTTTTCTTATCTTGGTGATTCTTACTCGAAACGTAGGTTTGCGGCAGTAGAATCGTTCTGCAGTCGGCCTGAAATGTCGGTTGTCTAAATTTGCGCAACAGTGCTTTGCGGAAAGAGCATCGTCTTCCTTCCACGGATTCCCATTCGAGTCCTCGAACCATCTGCGAAACACTTTCACGTTGCTCGAACGTAGCAGTAACTTGGATGTATGGAGATCCCCTACATCCAAACAGTACTCTTGAATGGGTCGACCTAACGTTTTATACGCCGTCCCTAAATTCTTCCAATATAACTCGAGCATTCGCCTTCCTTACTACCACTTTACATGCACATTACAGTTCACATTATTTTGCCGTGTTACGCCCAGATATTTAATCGAAGTTACTGTGTCAAGCTGCACCTTATTAATGCTGTATTCGACGTTACAACATTCCTACTCTTAGGCATCAAGTTGCATTTTTCCACATTTAGAGTAAGCTGTCATTCAAAAACTACAAATTTTGTTTAAGTGATCTTGCGCCCTCCTACAGTTACTCAACGACGACTCATTCCCGTACAGCGTCATCAGCAAACAGCTGAAAACTTCTGCTCACCTTTCCCATCAGATCATTTACGTATACAG
Source organism: Schistocerca cancellata (assembly GCF_023864275.1). Classification (NCBI taxonomy): domain Eukaryota; kingdom Metazoa; phylum Arthropoda; class Insecta; order Orthoptera; family Acrididae; genus Schistocerca; species Schistocerca cancellata. The sequence goes on along the minus strand of NC_064627.1, from coordinate 88,065,493 downwards.
AGGATACGAGCGGCCCCGTCGCACTTCTCTGGGGCATTCCCGACGATACCCTCGTCTCTGATGAACACTCGCCATCGAGTACCACTTACTGGGCTCGAATACTTAAGAAGTGTCCGAGCCGCTCACATATCTACGAACCTAAACCGTATGCTCGGACCTTCGTCATCAATCTGCAGTGGGGCGACGTGTTATGTGTTTCCCAGAAATCTAAGAATATGGAATCTGCCTGATACCCTCCATGTATGGCTTGCAGGATATCATGTGAGAAAAGGGGAACATGAATTTCACACGAGCGATGCTTTCTAAATCCTTGCTGATTTGTGGACAGAAGTTTTTTGTCTCAATGAAATTTATTACATTCCAACACTTTATTATTAGAGTGTATCGAAATGTGGATATAATAGCCGGCATTGTGCGATGTTAGTGCAGATGAGTACAAAAACTCGAATGTTAAGAGTGACTTATCGTATGTGTAAACGAAGGCTACCGCGGTCTTTGTCACAATCAGTAAAATTCTTATGGGTTTGAAGCCGCATTGTCAACTATAAAGTTCCGACGTTTCGGCGACAATTGCCAGAAGCCTTCCTCAGGGTGTATTGCTAACAGCCCGAGGAATGCGGCAACAATCTTGATTGATTTAATAATGTAATTTTTTGCTCACAAATTACTGGGAAAGACTACGATGAAAGATGTTTTCTTTAAAAAATTAAGTAGCGCAAAGTTATTAATAAAAGAAAATATGGATACTTATATCTCTTCATATATTAGTTATACGAATATAATCCTTGAGTGCAGGTATTATTGCATGACCCGTTTTCATAACTACTTATATGTCTCAAATATGGTAAGGTGAAGCTACACTCGTAAATTTCAAGTCTTAGAAAGAACTTCCAGTAGCAAAGTATCGTAGAGTAATGGATAAACGCTGACTTGTTGGAACAGAATCTCTTATTACATCATTATTTAGTTTTCTGATGATGAGCTTGCAAAAACTTATCGGGTGGCGCAAGTTCCTATTTGTGTACGGAGACCCCCTACGTAGGGAGAGAACTATCTCTAATAATGTTTCAAATGTTAGACCAGCACTACAAACAATATTATGATAATTCTCGTGAGTGATTGCTGACACTCCTTGAACTAATATTTGATCCAACTTTTGTTTTTCTTTTGCAACGAAGCAGAGCAAGTTTTACAGCAACGGCGTCTTTATCTTCCACGATACCAAATCACAGTAATATTGCACAATATTGTGGACAATATAATTTAAATTATTATAAAACAGTATAGGGAGAATGTCAATAATATTGCACAATATTGCTGGGCATATAGGGGACAAACTCTACCAAGATCTTGGTTGAAGTCTAGGAAGAGCTTTTTATAGTCAACATCTACACTGAGTACATCAGCCAAGAAAGTCAGGTAAAAATCTGTGGGTCATTTCCGAGCACGGATAAAGCAAGCAGAAGGCTAATCAGACTCGGCTAGGTCTGGGGCACATGGAGGTCACTCAGCAGGTTGAGAACAGGTGTTGGCAAATCTAAGGACAACCTGATGAAATTGGTATATTCACAAGAGCGAAACCTGGGGAAACTGGCAAAGTCTAGACAACGAAATGTTTGTCAGCGTCTACATTGTCCTATCTATTGCATTAAGAACAATTTTTTCAAGGCACAAGGAAATGTAGCAGTTAATCTTTTCCAGGTAAAGATTGTTTGATTTAATTTTGTATGTATGTTCTATTTCCTTACCCGCAATTATAAATTTATAGTATCCTATGTGTATGACCCCCCCCCCCATGAGCCATGGACCTTGCCGTTGGTGGGGAGGCTTGCGTGCCTCAGCAATACAGATAGCCGTACCGTAGGTACAACCACAACGGAGGGGTATCTGTTGAGAGGCCAAACAAACGGGTGGTTCCTGAAGAGGGGCAGCAGCCTCTTCAGTAGTTGCAGGGGCAACAGTCTGGATGATTGACTGATCTGGCCTTGTAACAATAACCAAAACGGCCGTGCTGTGCTTGTAGTGCGAACGGCTGAAAGCAAGGGGAAACTACAGCCGTAATTTTTCCCGAGGGCATGCAGCTTTACTGTACGATTAAATGATGATGGCGTCCTCCTGGGTAAAATATTCCGGAGGTAAAATAATCCCCCATTCGGATCTCCGGGCGGGGACTACTCAAGAGGATGTCGTTATCAGGAGAAAGAAAACTGGAGTTCTACGGATCGGAGCGTGGAATGTCAGATCCCTTAATCGGGCAGGTAGGTTAGAAAATTTTAAAAGGGAAATGGATAGGTTAAAGTTAGATATAGAGGGAATTAGTGATGTTCGGTGGCAGGAGGAACAAGACTTCTGGTCAGGTGACTACAGGGTTATAAACACAAAATCAAATAGGGGTAATGCAGGAGTAGGTTTAATAATGAATAGGAAAATAGGAATGCGGGTAAGCTACTACAAACAGCACAGCGAACGTATTGTTGTGGCCAAGAGAGATACGAAGCCCACACCTACTACAGCAGTACAAGTTTATTGCCAACTAGCTCTGCAGATGACGAAGAAATTGAAGAAATGTATGATGAGACAAAAGAAATTATTCAGATAGTGAAGGGAGACGAAAATTTAATAGTCATGGGTGACTGGAATTCGAGTGCAGGAAAAGGAAGAGAAGGAAACGTAGTATGTGAATATGGATTGGGTCTAAGAATGAAAGAGGAAGCCGCCTGGTAGAATTTTGCACAGACCACAACATAATCATAGCTAACACTTGGTTTAAGAATCATGATAGAAGGTTGTATACATGGAAGAACCCTGGAGATACTAAAAGGTATCAGATAGATTATATAATGGGAAGACAGAGATTTAGGAACCTGGTTTTAAATTGTAAGACATTTCCAGGGGCAGATGTGGACTCTGACCACAATCTATTCGTTATGACCTGTAGATTCAAACTGAAGAAACTGAAAAAAGGTGGGAACTTAAGGAGATGGGACCTGGATAAACTGAAAGAACCAGAGGTTGTACAGAGTTTCAGGGAGAGCATAAGGGAACAATTGACAGGAATGGGGGAAAGAAATACAGTAGAAGAAGAATGGGTAGCTTTGAGGGATGAAGTAGTGAAAGCAGCAGAGGATCAAGTAGGTAAAAAGACGAGGGCTAGTAGAAATCCTTGGGTAACAGAAGAAATATTGAATTTAATTGATGAAAGTAGAAAATATAAAAATACAGTAAATGAAGCAGGTAAAAAGGAATACAAACGTCTCAAAAATGAGATCGACAGGAAGTGCAAAATGGCTAACCAGGGATGGCAAGAGGACAAATGTAAGGATGTAGAGGCTTATCTCACTACGGGTAAGATAGATACTGCCTACAGGAAAATTAAAGAGACCTTTGGAGATAAGAGAACCACTTGTATGAACATCAAGAGCTCAGATGAAAACCCAGTTCTAAGCAAAGAAGGGAAAGCAGAAAGGTGGAAGGAGTATATAGAGGGTCTATACAAGGGCGATGTACTTGAGGACAATATTATGGAAATGGGAGAGGATGTAGAAGAAGATGAAATGGGAGATATGATACTGCGTTAAGAGTTTGACAGAGCACTGAAAGACCTGAGTCGGAACAAGGCCCCCGGAGTAGACAACATTCCATTGGAACTACTGACGGCCTTGGGAGAGCCAGTCCTGTCAAAACTGTACCATATGGTGAGCAAGATGTATGAAACAGGCGAAGTACCCTCAGACTTCAAGAAGAATATAATAATTCCAATCCCAAAGAAAACAGGTGTTGACAGATGTGAAAATTACCGAACAATCAGTTTAATAAGCCACAGCTGCAAAATACTAACGGGAATTCTTTACAGACGAAAAACAAGTAGAAGCCGACTTCGGGGAAGATCAGTTTGGATTCCGTAGAAACACTGGAACACGTGAGGCAATACTGACCTTACGACTTATCTTAGAAGAAAGATTGAGGAAAGTCAAACCTACGTTCCTAGCATTTGTAGACTTAGAGAAAGCTTTCGACAATGTTGACTGGAATACTCTCAAATTCCAAAGGTGGCAGGGGTAAAATACAGGGAGCGAAAGGCTATTTACAATTTGTACAGAAACCAGATGGCAGTTATATGAGTCGAGGGACATGAAAGGGAAGCAGTGGTTGGGAAGGGAGTAAGACAGGGTTGTAGCCTTTCCCCGATGTTATTCAATCTGTATATTGAGCAAGCAGTAAAGGAAACAAAAGAAAAATTCGGAGTAGGTATTAAAATCGATGGGGAAGAAATAAAAACTTTGATCTTCGCCGATGACATTGTAATTCTGTCAGAGACAGCAAAGGTCTTGGAAGAGCAGTTGAATGGAATGGACAGTGTCTTGAAAGGAGGATATAAGATGAACATCAACAAAAGCAAAACGAGGATAATGGAATGTAGTCGAATTAAGTCGGGTGATGCTGAGGGAATTAGATTAGGAAATGAGACACTTAAAGTAGTAAAGGAGTTTTGCTATTTGGGGAGTAAAATAACTGATGATGGTCGAAGTAGAGAGGATATAAAATGTAGACTGGCAATGGCAAGGAAAGCATTTCTGAAGAAGAGAAATTTGTTAACATCGAGTATAGATTTAAGTGTCAGGAAGTCTCTTCTGAAAGTTTTTGTATGGAGTGTAGCCATGTATGGAAGTGAAACATGGACGATAAATAGTTTGGAGAAGAAGAGAATAGAAGCTTCCGAAATGTGGTGCTACAGAAGAATGCTGAAGATTCGATGGGTAGATCACATAACTAATGTGGAGGTACTGAATAGAATTGGGGAGAAGAGGAGTTTATGGCACAACTTGACAAGAAGAAGGGACCGGTTGGTAGGACATGTTCTAAGGCATCAGGGGATCGCAAATTTAGCATTGGAGGGCAGCGTGGAGGGCAAAAATCGTAGAGGGGGACCAAGAGATGAATACACTAAGCAGATTCAGAAGGATGTAGGTTGCAGTAGGTACTGGGAGATGAAGAAGCTTGCACAGGATAGAGTAGCATGGAGAGCTGAATCAAACCAGTCTCAGGACTGAAGACCGCAAGAACAACAACATGTGTATGAAGTTGACGCGAGTAAACCAGTAAATAATTTTTTTTTCTGACGAATACTGAGCTACATAACCAGCACATTTATTTACTTCCCACGAGTTTTAGAGGATACATTGGAAATCAAAAAGAGGGTAATCAAGTCTGTGATAGATGCCTAAAGTAGGCTGCAGTGATGAAGGAATTCGGTCGCATAATTCTGAGCTCATGTTACTGCAGCGGCGTACAACTACTTGTAGATGGGATATTTCTCCAAGTCTACGAGTATGCTCGTGTTGTTACGTTGCTACCTGTTTGGAGGTTCTAAGATTATCCGTGACAGTGGGGTCATCTTGAGTTGTGCCGTCTTTACTCATAGGATGCCACACACTATGTGAACAAAAGTATCCAGACATATGTCTGAAAATGACTTACAAGTAGGTGGCACCCTCCATCGGTAATGCTGGAATTCAACATGGTGTTGGCCCCCCCTTAGCCCTGATGACAACTTCTACTCTCGCAGGCATACTTTCAATCAGGTGTTGGAAGGTTTCTTGCGAAATGGCAGCCCATTCTTCACGGAGTGCTGCACTGAGGAGAGGGATCGTTGGCGAACGGTGAGGCCTGGCACGAAGTCTGCGTTCCAAAACATCCCAAAGGTGTTCCATAGGATTCAGGTCAGGACTCTGTGGAGACCAGACCATTACAGGGATGTTATTGTCGTGAAACCACTCCGCCACAGGCCGTGCATTATGAACAGGTGCTCGATCGTGTTGAAAGATGCAGTCGCCATCCCCGAATTGCTCTTCAACATTGGGAAGCAAGAAGGTATTTCAAACTTCAATGTAGGCCTGTGCTGTGATGGTGTCACGCGAAACAACAAGGGGTGCAAGCCCCTCCATGAAAAACACGACCACACCATAACACCACCGCCTGCGAATATTACTGTTGGCATTAAACACTCTGGCAGATGACGTTTACCGGGCATTCGCCATACCCACACCCTGCCATCGGATGGTCACATTGTGTACCGTGATTCGTCACTCCACACAACGTTTTACCACTGTTCAATCGTCAATTTTTTACGCCCCTTACACCAAGAAAGGCGTCGTTTGGCATTTATCGGCATCAAATGTGGCTTACGAACAGCTGCTCGACCATGAATTCAAAGTTGTCTCACCTCTCACCTGTCATAGTACTTGCAATGGATCCTGATGCAGTTTGAAATTCGTGTGTGATGCTCTGCATAAGTGTCTTCATGTTACACATTACGACCCTCTTCAACTGTCGGCGGTCTCTTTCAGTCAACAGAGGTGGTCGGCTTGTGCGCTTTTGTGCTGTGCGTGTCTCTTCACGTTCCCACTTTCCTATCACATCGGAAACAGTGGACCTTGGGATGTTTAGCAGTGTGGAAATCTCTCGTACATACGTATGACAAAGTGGCACCAAATAAACCTGACCACGTTCGAAGTCCGTGAGTTCCGCGGAGCGCCCCATTCTGCTCTCTCACGATGTCTAATGACTACTCAGGTCGCTGATATGGAGTACCTGGCAGTAGGTGTCAACACAATGCATATGAAAAACGTATGTCTTTGAGGGTGTGCCGTGCATGATTAGCCGAGCGGTCTAGTGCGCTGCAGTCATGGACTGTGCGGCTGATCCCGGTGGAGGTTAGAGTCCTCCCTCGGGCATGGGTACGTGTGTTTGTCCTTAGGATAATTTAGGTTAAGTAGTGTGTAAGCTCAGGGACTAATGATCTGAGCAGTTAAGTCCCATAAGATTTCACACACATTTGAACATTTTTTTTGAGGGTGTCTGGATACTTTTGATCACGTAGTGTATATATGATATCCCATTAATCACAAGTCTGTTTGAAATTTTCATTGCATTCAGAGTCGTTCGTCAAATTGTTACACCACAAGTACCCGCTGCCTTATGTGGCTTATCCATGGACGTGATCTTCATGCAGACAGATATTGTACAACAAGCTGTTGCTGTTGTTGTTGCCTTTTTCGTCCTCGCCGTCGTCGTCAACTTCGTCGTCTTTACTCCGAAGAAGCAGCTCTCTGTCCTGCAACCCACCTCCATTTGAACCAGCATATTGAATTTAAGTACTGGTCCCCTTACAGAGTTCTGACCCCTCACACTTCCAGAGTGATGCCTTAATGCCTTAAGGTCGGGACACACATGCCCTGACCGCGGCAGTGCCCGAGACACGTCCGAGTATCGGCCGTCACCCGGACTACGAAATACATCATTAAAACAAATGTGGCGGGCCCCACCTGACCGGGCCGTGCACGGGGAACGTCAACGGGCCGGGGCCGGGCCGGGCGGGATTCGCCGTGTTTAATTTTTCACGTGACGGACACGGCCTGACGGTAGAACTGCGCAAGACTGTTCTGTGTACAAAACATGGATGTGGAACGACTAATAGAAGAAGTTCATAAGTTTCCTGTTCTTTACGATCAGGGAAGTGAAAACTACAGGAATAACGAGTACAAAGACAGAGTTTGTCATCAAGCTAAAAGAGGATTTTTTCAATTGTACAAGACTTTGAGGTGAAGCAACTCATAAATGACGTATCAGTCCATCAATTCACTCCATCATCCTCCAATTCCTCAGCAAAATCTGTTTCAACACCATACCCTTCACCTGTGGAAAACGAGTCAACAGAACCTACACAGCAGCTTTTGGATCTGCAAAGGGATTCCCACGATTCGTATATAAATAACCAAAGCGATCATCCTCCAAGTTCCCCTGCATCCTCATCAGCTTCAGAAACTAATTCACTAAATAGTCCTCATTTATTTTTCTTAGGGTAGTAGAAATTTAACTGTATTATTTACTAACTTATGTATTTATCTTTCAATTACTAAAGTAATAAAATAAAAATGCTGTCCTTAAAACTTCATATTTATTTGTGTTTTGTGTACTTTTCTTTAACCTACCTTAAAAAACAGCCAGTCGTTCTTTGGGTGAAACTGATACTCTCCAGAAAGTGTCCTATTTTCTCAGTCTTGGTTCTAGTTTTTTTAAAAGTTCACAGAAGCTGTGCTGCGTCATCCTATAATATTCATAAAAGTCAGTCTCATCATTTATGAGATGAGAAAATATGTTCGAAACTCTCCCTGTACTGGTCTTGTTTCCCAGGCACTGTGGATCCATAGTTTTCTTCTTCTTTTTTGCCTTGGTTCTTTTTCCTCTTCGTCTAAAGCAAGTGCTATAAGTCCTAATTCACTATTACGAAAATTAGTGAACATGTTTTACAGCTTTCACAAACAAACACAGATCACCACGTCCGAGTCGCTACAAGGAACAACAAAGACACGGACGTGCCCCGGCCATGTGTGGCCCCTGCAGCAGCGGACCGGAACACGGCCGTCGCTCGTCCGACGCTCGGCCCTGACACGGCCCGGACGTGTGTGTCCCGACCTTTAGGATGCGTCCTATCAACTTGGCCATTCATCTAGTCAATTAACACCATAAATTTATTTCCCGAATTCCATACAGTATCTATTCAATCATCACCCGATATACCCCTTACTATTCAGCATTCTTCTGCAGCACCACGTTTCAGAAGCTTCCATTCACTTCTTGTCTGAAGTGTTCATCGTCCTCGTTGCGATCACTCTCAGGAAAGACAACCTAACACTTAGATTTATATAAGATGTTAACAAATTTATCTTTTTCGGAAATGTTTTATTGCCATTATCACTCCGTATTTTTATGTCTTCTCTACACTGCCACATATTCTCCTGCCGACAAAGCAAAACTACTTTCAGTGTCTCATTTCACAAGCTGTTTCCTTCGCCGTAGCTTCATTTAATTTGATTACACTCCATCGTATTTGATCTCCTTTTATTACTCCGCAGAACGAGGTCTCATGCAAAAGTTGGGACGTCACGACCGCACCACAAGTAAAGATGGTGCCCGACGCATCAGCGAATCGGAGACGTCGGCGTAGGGGTGCCCCCATGTATTTACTAACGCGGCCGCAGCCGGAAAGTTATTTATGTCCGAGCCCAGTACCGCTCAGCAAGTCCCCATGTAATCGCACAGCCTCTGTGTAATCGCCCAGTCGCTATGTAATCAGCGACCACTTGAGAACATCGCTTCTTAAGACTATCCGGCTACGTGCGAGTAGAACAGTTCTAGGGTACTGATGACCTCAGATGTTAAGTCCCATAGTGCTCAGTGCAATTTGAACCATTTGAACCTAATGTTAAGTCAGCGACAGCATCAAATACATGTCATTTGTGTCAACAATAGTTCTTACAAATTTAAGTATTTACCGTGTTCCAGCTTTCGTACATTACTAATAATTTGTGGGCGTGTGTTGTAGTATCTGCTCGACCTCCATGTACAGTACTTTAAGTTTCTATAGTACACCACAGCTACGAGGTTAGCTTCGTTAAGGTTGACACCTACTGTGTTCGTATGGGCAGGTTGGCAGATTGGAAATGAATATTCGTCTGCAGAGAAATACAAGCCACTGACAGTTTTTTTTGACAAGAAGAGAGTTCCCATCTGATCGGCTACAAAAGAATTTTCCAAGGGTTTTGCTGCTAAAGAGTTTTGTCATCTAAAATGTAAGCGAAGATGGAAAACAGTATATGAAAGACTTTCTGTCTGTGCATTATCCCTGCAACAAATTGACATGAAGGCCAGATATGTTGTATATTTAGAGATTTCCACGTGAAATTATGGTTATTTACATGTTCGACTTGTGGTGCTTCCGTCTTTGTTACATTCTAGAGTGGTAGGCTGGAATCTTTGGGTTGCATTTACAGATCGCCACCAGCACAATACTCTACGAAGCGACTTCAAAAGAAAAGTAACACGTATCGTCCCACGCTAAGGTCATTGCGCAAGAAGAGTGGTGCATTGTTAGAAGCGGGGAGAAGTTGCAGATTTCCTGCAGACACTGTTCTGCTGCGGTACGGATAACAGGAGCCTTACAATGTGTGACTGAAATGACGTGGTAACTGGAAAAGACCTCAAAAGTTGAAGTACGCGGGATGGTACGATTCTTGTGGGCAGACATTTAATTGTGATGGTGGTTCACCGTGACATTGTGGCGATGTATAGGCCAAATACAACATCGCGCACCACAAGAAATAGTGAGTAACTGAGCCATTATGAATGAGAACAGTGGCATATTTAAGTTTGCGAAGATAATGACAAGTTTTTAGTCATAGTTTTATAGCTGTAACGAGCTGATAAACCTTACAAAGGAAACGCCAAACACAAATCAGAAAAGGGATGGTGCTTGATTGGCAAAGCATTAATAGGGGTGGAAACTATGGAAATTATGCCATGAATTAATCTCTTTTACTAAGCAATCGGAGTTTGTTTACACGAATCCACTGTGAGCCCCAATTCTACTAAAACGGAATCAACGACTATCACGTACACGATACTCAATGTTTCATCGCAGAACATGGAGCTGTGAATATCATCTAACAGCCCTAGGCCGGTGCAGCAATACTTTACCCTTTTACCTTGATTCAGGCGGCGTCAGGAAAAAGTACGCTGTGGTCGGCGAGCGGCGCGTTGCGGCAGTTGTAATGTTGTGACACCTCCACGAAATTCTGGAAACCACGCAGGCTGGCGTTCTGATTATTAGTACGCGGGAAACGTCCCCATCAGAGCTCTGAAATCTCAGCAGATTTCAGTGTGAGCAGCACCCGCTCGCTGGTCTGGCCAAATCAACTCACAGGCACGACAGTGCGTGCTGGAATTGCCAAACGTCAGACGGCCGATTCAGGACGAATAAGTTCATCGTCGTGACACACGATATGTTAGAGGATATGCAGTTCCACTGTCGGTACAGTTGGAAACTGCCACTGTCTCTTAGTCCACCACAAGACCACTAGGGAAGAACCCGAAGTTCTCGACCAGGGAGGGCCAGAAGATGGAGAAAACAATGAATCACAGTCAATTTCCACCAAGCCTCGGTAAGGGAGCCGAATTGGAAAAAAAAGAACAAAAGCACCTCGACGTTGTACAAACCAATCGAACTATCATCTGTTTATTGAATCTGTCTTCTTGAGTGTTTTGTTGACCCGGCAGCCAACCCAGCACCGGGTTACCAGGGTGCGGTAGTAAGCATCTGCTTTGCTTATCCTGAAAGGAGCCAATCAGCGACTCAAAACCTCTTTTGTCGCCAGCCGCTGTGACCGAGCCGTTCTAGGTGATTCAGTATGGAACCGCGCTGCTGCTGCGGTTGCAGGTTCGACTCCTGCCTCGGGCTTGGATGTGTGTGATGTCCTTAGGTTAGTTAGGTTTAAGTAGTTCTAAGTCTAGGGGACTGATGACCTCAGTTGTTAAGTCCCATAGTGCTTAGAGCCATTTGAACCATCTCTTTTGTCCGAAAAATAAGATTTTAGACTATGGCGCGTCGTCCTCGTGGTAGGTATACAATGTCTGAGCAGAAAAAGTCTACTTAGACGGGACTACAGTCTCTCATTTATGGAGGTATTTAATCTTTCCAGGCCGACTTTTTCCAATTTCTGGAAGAAAGCTGTTAAACTTCCCATATGTTTTATGTTTTTTGCTACTCGCTCAAAGAACTTGCCGACTTCTTGGCATCACTCTTGCCTCCACTAAACGCATATGTCAGCCGCTCTGTCTGTATCGTTCCACCTTCTAACATGAGAATAACTTGAGTTTTATGACTGTCGAATCGTTTGCATAGAAGCTCAGAATACAGCAGCCTCTCTCAAATAGCTTCCTCCACCAACCTTCTGCCAACTGGCCACCATCGCAACAGCCTGTTGCTGGCACATGTAAAATATTTTGTGAGCCGGCGCTCTCCTGCTCCGACCCTAAGTGGGAAGAGGGGAGTGCCACATAGCGAAGTCCCTCTGCAGCTACAACCCACAGAGCACTGCTTCCCAGAATCATTCGCACAGCCAGGTCGCTGGACACAGCATTTATGACCTGCAATCAATCTTTGTCCCTGATCTCCTTCACCTCTACTACCGCCCCCCGGGTACAAGTTCTGTACAGGCTACATGTGCAGTTGTATGAACTTTCTGCCCACAATTTTCTCATGTAAAACTCAATAAACGGCACATATCAAATGTAGTACTGGGGAACACTGAGATCATGACCTAAAATATGAATATTAATTTGACTTAAAGTGTTGCTAAAGTGAGAGAGTGGTATGACACTTCTCACCTTGTCCTTCCCACTCTTACCTCCCCTTCCCCCTATTTCCCCTTCCATTTTCTTAGTGTACTTGTGTATCACTAGTCGAGTGCCGGATTTCGAACTACAGCACCACATCAAGGGACACAGCTACTCATAAAAAGCGACCTATTTCAAATTTCGCTGTACTCTTTAGTTTCAACTCGTTGATTTGGTGCTCATTTTTTTTTTATTGATGTGGCACAGTTTAATTTACTGTCTAGAGTACGTTATCGCCATACTGTGTATGCATAGGAACTGTGAATGCCGTGTTCAGATGAGAGTTTAATTGTTGACTCTCGCTCACAGCTCCAGGCAGTGTTGGGTTTGGTCACGTACCTTGAGGCTGTTGGACATGAACATCACTATGAGGGGTGGGAGGGGTGATGCGAGGGATGTCCATCATGACGTATGTGTCCGCTGATCAGTCCACTACTGTGGCCACCCCCAGGTACTGCCTGCAGTGAGGTTGACTCTTCGCCTATGTTTGAGATGGAGGTCGGTCCAAGATATGCCAAGAAGGAAGAGACTTTGTGAGGAGCTTTTGGAGAGTCTATCCAGTTTGTCAGATGAATAGCTTTCAGACCCCATCTGTGGCTGACAAAGTCCCCGGACAGGCCCTGTCACTCGACCTGTTCCAGGGGAGGTGCCTCGGCCCCCATGTCTCGGCATTCAGAGAGGGTGGGATTACTGACAGCTGGGAGCTCCAACGTTTGGCATGTAATGGAGCGCATTAGGAATATGGCTGCCGAGGAGCGGAAGGAATCCGATGCTCATCGTGTGTGCATACAGGGAAGAGCCATTCCAGATGTGGACAGGGTGTTTCCATATGCCACATAGAGCATGGTGTGCACCCAACTGCAGGTGGTGGCCCATGTTGGTATCAATGAGTGAGGTTGACTCTTCACCTATGTTTGAGATGGAGGTCGTTCCAAGGTATGCCAAGCAGGAAGAGACTTTGTGAGGAGCTTTTGGAGAGTCTATCCAGTTTGTCAGATGAATAGCTTTCAGACCCCATCTGTGGCTGACAAAGTCCCCGGACAGGCCCTGTCACTCGACCTGTTCCAGGGGAGGCGCCTCGGCCCCCATGTCTCGGCATTCAGAGAGGATGGGATTACTGGCAGCTGGGAGCTCCAACGTTGGGCATGTAATGGAGCGCATTAGGAATATGGCTGCCGAGGAGCGGAAGGAATCCGATGCTCATCACGTGTGCATATAGGGAAGAGCCATTCCAGATGTGGACAGGGTGTTTCCATATGCCACATAGAGCATGGTGTGCACCCAACTGCATGTGGTGGCCCATGTTGGTATCAACCAGTGAGGTTGACTCTTCACCTATGTTTGAGATGGAGGTCGTTCCAAGGTATGCCAAGCAGGAAGAGACTTTGTGAGGAGCTTTTGGAGAGTCTATCCAGTTTGTCAGATGAATAGCTTTCAGACCCCATCTGTGGCTGACAAAGTCCCTGGACAGGCCCTGTCACTCGACCTGTTCCAGGGGAGGCGCCTCGGCCCCCATGTCTCGGCATTCAGAGAGGCTGGGACTACTGACTGCTGGGAGCTCCAACGTTGGGCATGTAATGGAGCGCAATAGGAATATGGCTGCCGAGGAGCGGAAGGAATCCGATGCTCATCGTGTGTGCATACGGGGAAGAGCCATTCCAGATGTGGACAGGGTGTTTCCATATGCCACATAGAGCATGGTGTGCACCCAACTGCAGGTGGTGGCCCATGTTGGTATCAACCAGTGAGGTTGACTCTTCACCTATGTTTGAGATGGAGGTCGTTCCAAGGTATGCCAAGCAGGAAGAGACTTTGTGAGGAGCTTTTGGAGAGTCTATCCAGTTTGTCAGATGAATAGCTTTCAGACCCCATCTGTGGCTGACAAAGTCCCTGGACAGGCCCTGTCACTCGACCTGTTCCAGGGTAGGCGCCTCGGCCCCCATGTCTCGGCATTCAGAGAGGGTGGGATTACTGGCAGCTGGGAGCTCCAACGTTGGGCATGTAATGGAGCGCATTAGGAATACGGCTGCCGAGGAGCGGAAGGAATCCGATGCTCATCGTGTGTGCATACAGGGAAGAGCCATTCCAGATGTGGACAGGGTGTTTCCATATGCCACATAGAGCATGGTGTGCACCCAACTGCAGGTGGTGGCCCATGTTGGTATCAACCATATGTGTCACATTGGATAGGAAGAAATTCTCTCTGGTTTCAAGCGGCTAGCTGAAGTGGTAAAAACTGAAAACTGCCAGCTTTGCTTGTGAGATGAAGGTGGGGCTTACCATCTGTAGCATCGTCGACAGAACCAAATGTGGTGCCTTTGTACAGAGGCGAGTGGAAGGTCTGAAACAGAGGCCCAGGTGGTTCTGTAACTGTATAGCGTGCAGTATTTTCGCCGTAGAGTTATGGGTTTCCAGATTCTGCTTTATACGTCTGGGGTCAACTACACACAGGAAGCCGCTACATGGGTAGAGCAGGCTGTGTTGAAGGGACTAGACTGTTCTTTAGGTTAGAGCAGCGGTTATCAAACTTTCTTAGACTATTACCCCTGTGTGTAATCAGAAATTACCTAGTACCCCCACCCTCCCCCTGCCTTCTGTTGCTCACCTCCTTCCCCACATTATGACCAACTTCGGCACCTAATTAGAGTGAAAGAATGGAACACTTCCATTTTTAAAATAATGAAAGATGTAAAAGATGAATGATATTTTGTGTATGTTTCTGTGTATTAGAATGAATGATGAAACAATTCACAGTGTATCACAAGTGCTAACCACAACTCCTCCTCAGATAAGAAAGCAAACGATCCAGAGTGAAGGTTGACACTTACCATAAAATATAGTTGCCTGCATTACGCCTCTCAACTAGGGCACTTGCCTGACCCGCACATTGCTAATCTATTTAAAATAAAACAAGTTCAGATGTGTGTACTATTCTTACTGTTGGAGAATCACTTGATCGTTGGACCCCCTAATTCTGAACTGGCACAAACTGGACATCATCAGACTGTTAATACTTTCTTTCTAACTATTCTGTAATAATAATAATAATAATAATAATAATGATCATGATACAGTGTACAGCCTTATGTAATCGTAGTTACCGCTCTGTTATGCTGTCAGTTAATTCATTTCTCTGTTTCGAAGAGCACAATGAAGCAATTTCTGGATGACTGCAGGTATAACTTGCAGGAATAACATTTTCTTGAGATATTTAGCATATCTTATGTGTGTCTCAGTTTTATCATCAGCGTTGTACGCGAGAAAGCACAATATGTGTAGTGGGTGGATTATGTGAGGAAACTGTAACCTCCACCTCATTAATGCTACTGAGAAAAAGTAATTATTGACAACTTATATAATCAGTATTAGAATCCTACAAAGTTGTGATAACAGTGATGATGTTTTGAAAAATAATTTAGTTTCATAACTCAGTAAATTTCATTTTACCCCTCAGGGGTACTAACCTCCAGGTTAGGAGGCACTGGGTTAGAAGGTCACGGGAAACTACGGAAAGAGCATGAGTCTAAAAGGGTACTGGGAAAACAACGGCAAGGTAGACCTAGCAACAATCGGTATTTTGGTTGTAAATTTTCGTAGCTGTGTTGCGAAAGAAACAGAGCTACAAGAGCTAATAGAAAGCGCTGAAGCTCAAACCACTATAGGTATGGAGAGATGGCTAAAGCCGGAAATGAGTTCTTCCGAAAGGACATTCGTTCAGAAAGGATAGATTAAATACAGTTGCTGGTGAAGTGTCTATCGCTGTCGGAAGTAGTTTATCTTGTAGTCAAATTGAGGTAGATAGTTCCTGTGTGAATGAGTAGAGATTGCTCTTGACAAGCAGAATAAATTAATACACTCCTGGAAATTGAAATAAGAACACCGTTAATTCATTGTCCCAGGAAGGGGAAACTTTATTGACACATTCCTGGGGTCAGATACATTACATGATCACACTGACAAAACCACAGGCACATAGACACAGGCAACAGAGCATGCACAATGTCGGCACTAGTACAGTGTATATCCACCTTTCGCAGCAATGCAGGCTGCTATTCTCCCATGGAGACGATCGTAGTGATGCTGGATGTAGTCCTGTGGAACGGCTTGCCATTCCATTTCCACCTGGCGCCTCAGTTGGACCAGCGTTCGTGCTGGACGTGGAGACCGCGTGAGACGACGCTTCATCCAGTCCCAAACATGCTCAATGGGGGACAGATCCGGAGATCTTGCTGGCCAGGGTAGTTGACTTACACCTTCTAGAGCACGTTGGGTGGCACGGGATACATGCGGACGTGCATTGTCCTGTTGGAACAGCAAGTTCCCTTGCCGGTCTAGGAATGGTAGAACGATGGGTTCGATGACGGTTTGGATGTACCGTGCACTATTCAGTGTACCCTCGACGATCACCAGTGGTGTACGGCCAGTGTAAGAGATCGCTCCCCACACCATGATGCCGGGTGTTGGCCCTGTGTGCCTCGGTCGTATGCAGTCCTGATTGTGGCTCTCACCTGCACGGCGCCAAACACGCATACGACCATCATTGGCACCAAGGCAGAAGCGACTCTCATCGCTGAAGACGACACACACCACAACACCCTTACGTCACGGGTCAAAGCCGACGCGTGAGATCGTATGTTTCTGTTGACCCTCTTCTTCTATCATGTCATCACACAAGTCCTCGTCCTCGTAAAGGACTCTTTCCACCTTCCAGCTCTCTCCTCTGCATTTAACAGTGGAATACCCGTGTAAGGTGTCAAGCAAATCCAACACCTTCCATAAAAGCCCTGACATGACAGCAAATCCGGCAGTATGTCACATAGCTGCGGATAAATTCTGACATTAAATTAACAAAAGTAATACGATCAATGAGTGAGCAACAGGAATACCACGGACTAACACAAAAATGCCTAAATGCATGTCATACCTCCCTACCGTGAAACAGACGCAGTTCCGAGGGGAGAAACGAGAACAGAAGCCGAGAACAGAGCTGTGTAGGCTAGAAGGCCCTACGATAAGGGACGGACGGACACCCACGTCGCCAGCCGATCGCCGGGAGGTCTACCTCCCAGCCCGTGTTAAAAGATAGAGCCCTCCAGAAGAACAGTATAGATGTTACGATAATACTAAAAGGGCCACACCAGCTGCAAGTTTTAGCGTGAGACAATACGTGTCTCTGTTACGCTGCAAACATTAAAAACATTGCCCCACCACAAAAAGTATAACATTTCTCATTGGATAGACAGAATTTTTGTAGTCGGAGCTTAAGGTTAACATTGAGACCCTGGTTGGTCAGTTGAAAACACAGCCCGATACCTTAAACCAACTTTGGTAAATTGTAGTAAGGAGAAGTTCGAGAGAGTTGCTACCGAGACAACGAGGTGTGTGGAGCTGCGCTGCCCGCCGCGCCTGACGCTGACTAACCACTGACAAGGAAATGAACGCACTTGATGCCGCATAAGAACACATAAGGCTTCACTCAGAACTGCAGAAGTCTCATCTGTTACATCCCCTTTTTACGTAATACTAGTGTCAATCGTCAATTAAACCTCGTGGTATTCACATTTGCTACTTGAAGTTAAAATCTGAAACGCGGTGATTTTTCTGTTATATAATTATTGAGAAGCCAAATCAGCCACTGTAATTTACGACAAGTTAAATAAGTACTTAAAGATAATTGAGGGTCACTGTAGACCATTTTTGATAGTTTTCTCTTCTATGAAACTTAATTTAAACCTAGATTATAGATGTGATATGGCATAGGTCATCCTTCGATCCATTATAGAACTTGGAAACCCATTCAGGGAATATTCATTCACATTTTTGTTGAACACAGTTAGTTTTTATCATCCTGTATTAAAATATTTCCTTTTACCAATAGTGCAATTTATAAACAATGTTTTGTGAGTAGAATAAAAATTCCAATGGTAAACTTAACTGACTTTTCCACGTTATTTTACCAGCTAACTAATAATAGGAAAGCCTTGAACCCCTTCCACTAAATTTAGTTAGCATTAAGATTCTTTTACAGGGAGTGCAGTGGAGCTGACACTGAAATCATTAAGTATTTGATTATATCATCGCTAGTCTCACTGAAATCTTCTGAACTCTACATGTCATGTGTTTTCTGGCGTCTACTTAGCAGCAACAGGTCCCAGGTTCAAACAAGTCAATTCCCTAAAAACACTCTCAGAGCGTCGTTGTGCGAAAGTGGTAGGGAGACACGACTTAGAACAGACACCACGCAGAATGTTAGACGCGTTGTACTGTAAATGCTACTGCACTTGCTTTTAATTTCACCACTGAGACGTGTAACACCTCCGTTGCGTCCCGACCTGATGTGGTCGAATAGCAGCCCAATATTTATTATTAACACGACCGTGAACCTAATGGGGCTGGCAATCGGAATTGACTGCTACGGAAGTTGTTACATTCCAGTTCGTTCTGCTCAATACTATAATACTGAATGTCTGGTAATGAGGAACACCAACACAGTTTTACTAATTACGAACTTATATTCTTCTCAAAACACAAAAAAAGGAGATAGCCACTGCCTTCGTCATACATATCTAATTACGGCTAATCTCAGCACAGGCTTTCTTCATTTTCCATTATCGTCACACGCTAATCCATCACTGCATCCAACACTGCAAAGGAAGAGAAGGAAGGATTTCTGAAGTATCTTCCATCACAAAACGTAAGAAGTTTTGTGGAATATAGACATACGTGCAGATGCAGAGGTACAGCTGGTCCGCTGTATGGTGAAGTAGTCCTCCTCTAAGATTTACACTACTTGCGGTGGACATATTATTCATTCAGTGATGACGCAACGACATATACACTCCTGGAAATTGAAATAAGAACACCGTGAATTCATTGTCCCAGGAAGGGGAAACTTTATTGACACATTCCTGGGGTCAGATACATCACATGATCACACTGACAGAACCACAGGCACATAGACACAGGCAACAGAGCATGCACAATGTCGGCACTAGTACAGTGTATATCCACCTTTCGCAGCAATGCAGGCTGCTATTCTCCCATGGAGACGATCGTAGTGATGCTGGATGTAGTCCTGTGGAACGGCTTGCCATTCCATTTCCACCTGGCGCCTCAGTTGGACCAGCGTTCGTGCTGGACGTGGAGACCGCGTGAGACGACGCTTCATCCAGTCCCAAACATGCTCAATGGGGGACAGATCCGGAGATCTTGCTGGCCAGGGTAGTTGACTTACACCTTCTAGAGCACGTTGGGTGGCACGGGATACATGCGGACGTGCATTGTCCTGTTGGAACAGCAAGTTCCCTTGCCGGTCTAGGAATGGTAGAACGATGGGTTCGATGACGGTTTGGATGTACCGTGCACTATTCAGTGTACCCTCGACGATCACCAGTGGTGTACGGCCAGTGTAAGAGATCGCTCCCCACACCATGATGCCGGGTGTTGGCCCTGTGTGCCTCGGTCGTATGCAGTCCTGATTGTGGCTCTCACCTGCACGGCGCCAAACACGCATACGACCATCATTGGCACCAAGGCAGAAGCGACTCTCATCGCTGAAGACGACACGTCTCCATTCGTCCCTCCATTCACGCCTGTCGCGACACCACTGGAGGCGGGCTGCACGATGTTGGGGCGTGAGCGGAAGACGGCCTAACGGTGTGCGGGACCGTAGCCCAGCTTCATGGAGACGGTTGCGAATGGTCCTCGCCGATACCCCAGGAGCAACAGTGTCCCTAATTTGCTGGGAAGTGGCGGTGCGGTCCCCTACGGCACTGCGTAGGATCCTACGGTCTTGGCGTGCATCCGTGCGTCGCTGCGGTCCGGTCCCAGGTCGACGGGCACGTGCACCTTCCGCCGACCACTGGCGACAACATCGATGTACTGTGGAGACCTCACGCCCCACGTGTTGAGCAATTCGGCGGTACGTCCACCCGGCCTCCCGCATGCCCACTATACGCCCTCGCTCAAAGTCCGTCAACTGCACATACGGTTCACGTCCACGCTGTCGCGGCATGCTACCAGTGTTAAAGACTGTGATGGAGCTCCGTATGCCACGGCAAACTGGCTGACACTGACGGCGGCGGTGCACAAATGCTGCGCAGCTAGCGCCATTCGACGGCCAACACCGCGGTTCCTGGTGTGTCCGCTGTGCCGTGCGTGTGATCATTGCTTGTACAGCCCTCTCGCAGTGTCCGGAGCAAGTATGGTGGGTCTGACACACCGGTGTCAATGTGTTCTTTTTTCCATTTCCAGGAGTGTAATTGGATAGGTTCAGCTGATGCAATTGCTGAACGCTTGAAAGAAACGTGAGTTATTTCAAATAAAGTCCCCACTTAAACAATTATAGTTGGTGGTGACTTTAATCTACCCTCACCATGTTGTCAAAAATGCATGTTTAAAGCCCACGGTAGGCCTAAAACGTCGCCCGAAATTGTACTGAAAGCTTTCCAATAAAAGTATTTTGAACAATTAATTCAGGTGCCCACTCGAAGTGTAAATAATTGCGAAAACATACTTGACCTCCTAACAACAAATAATCCTCAGCAAATAGGGAGCGTCATGACGGATACAAGGATTTGTGACCACAAGGCTGTTGCAGTGAGACTGAATATCGTGACATCTAAACCCACCAAAAATAAACGCAAAGTTACATGAATTTAAAAAGGCAGACGAAAATTTTCTTGGTGCCTTTCCAAGAGACAGTATATGTTTTTTTCCAATCTGACGATGTAACCATAGACCAGATGCGGTTTGAGAAATAGTATCGACGGCAATTGTGCGTCATATGTATCAAATAAATTAATACGCGATGGTACTGTTCTCCCAACGTACGCAAAGGATCAGAACATTGTTGCAGAATCAGCTAAAAAAGCATGCCAAATTGAGAAATACGCAAAATCCCTAAGATTCGCGAAATTTTACAGAAGATCAAAATTTAGTTCAAACTTCAATGCCAGGTGCTTCTAACCGTTTCCACAACGAAAACTGTCTAGACATCAGGCGGTAAACCTAAAGCGGTTCTGACCATACTTGAAGTACGCCAGGGGCAAGACCAGGGGCAAGACGCAATCGTTACCTTCACAGTGGTGATGTCGCTGATGATAGGACCTATTTTTAAATCATTAGTAAAGGCAAGGCCTCCGCTTCAGATTGTATACCAATCAAGTTCCTTTCAGAGTGTGCTATAGTTCCGTACTTGACAACCAAATACAATCTCTCGCTCAGCGAAAGATCCATACCTATAGACTGGAAAGTAGCACAAGTCACACCAATACACAAGAAAGGAAATGGGAGTAATCCGCTGAATTAAAGACTCATATCACTAACGTCGATTTACAGTAGGGTTTTGGAACACGAACTATCATTGAAAATTCGAAGTACGTCAAAAAAGAAAACGATTTATTGACAAACAGCCAGCACTCGTTCAGAAAATGTCGTTTTTGTGAAACACAACTAGCTTTTTATTTTCACTAAGTAGTAAGTGCTGTCGACAGGATATGTCAAATTAATTCCATATTTTTAGATTTCCAAAAGGAATTTGACGCCGTTCCTCACAAGCGCCTTCCACTTAAATTACGTGCCTGTGGAGTATCACCGCAGTTGTGCAACTGGAGTGATGAGATCCTGTTAGAAAGGTTACAGTTCATAGTAATTAACAGAAAGTCATCCAGTAAAACAGAAGTAATATCCGGCGTTCCCGAAGCAAGTGTTTTAGACCCTCTGCTGTTCCTACATCTACATCTACATGGATAGTCTGCAAATCACATTTATGTGCTTGGCAGAGGGTTCATCGAACCACCTTCATAATTCTCTATTATTCCAATCTCGTATAGCGCGCGGAAAGAATGAACACCTATATATTTTCGTACGACCTCTGATTTCCCTTATTTTATCGTGGTGATCGTTCCTCTCTATGTAGGTCGGTGTCAACAAAATATTTTCGCATTCGGAGGAGAACGTTGGTAATTGAAGTTTCGTGAGAAGATTCCATCGCAACGAAATACGTATTTCGTATTTCTGTGACCTCTCTCCCACATTTCGCAATAATACAAAACGTGCTGCATTTCTTTGAAATTTTTCGATGTACTCCGTCAGTCCTATCTGGTAAGGATCCCACACTGCGCAGCAGTATTCTAAAAGAGGACGGACAAGCGTAGTGTATTTTCTAAGTGTCCTGCCAATAAAACGCAGTCTTTGGTTAGCCTTCCCCATAAAATTTTTTATGGGTTCCTTCCAATTTAAGTTGATCGTATTTAGTTGAATTTAAGGCTCTTAGATTAGACTGATTTATCGTGTAAACGAAGTGTATCAAGTTTCTTTTAGTACTCATGTGGATGACCTCACGCTTTTCGTTATTTAGTGTCAATTGTCACTTGTCACACCATTCAGATATCCTTTATAAATTGTTTTGCAGTTTGTTTTGATCTTCTGATGACTTTATTAGTCGATAAATTACAGCGTCATCTGCAAACAACCGAGGATGGCTGCTCAGATTGTCTCTCAAATCATTTATGTAGATAAGGAACTGCAAAGGGCCTAGAATACTACCTTGGGGAACATCAGAAATCACTGCTATTTTACTCGATGACTTTCCGTCAATTACTACGAACTGTGACTGTAACTGAGACGGTATTCCATAAGCACGCAATATCACTACAAGCCGCTTGTGTGGTACAGTGTCAAAAGCCTTCCGTAAATCCATAAATACGGAATCGACCTGAAATCCCTTGTCAACAGCAATCAGCACTTAATTTGAATAAAAAGCTGGTTGTATTTCACAGGAACGATGTTTTCTAAACCCATGTTGACTATGTGTCAATAGATCGTTTTCTTCGTGGTAATTCATAATGTTTGGATACGGATGTTTCGTCGAGATAACGGCTGTATATGATTGTTAAGTGTGGAGTTAATCCATCAGCATGCTCCTAAGGGAACCTAATTGGTATACAGTCTGGACCAGAAGACTTGCTTTCCTCACATACATAAACGACATAGGAGACGATATGAGCAGCCCTCTTAGATTGTTTGAAGATGATGTTGTCATTTATCGTCTTGTAAAGACATTAGATGATCAAAACCAATTACAAAATGATTTAAACTTGATATTTATATGTTACGAAAAGTGGCAATTGACTCCAAATAAAGAAAAGTGTAAACTCATCCACATGAGTACTAAAACAAATCCGTTACATTTCGGTTACACGATAAATCACACAAATCAAATGGCTGTAAATTCATCTAAACACTTAAATCGGAGCGATCACACAGATAATGTTGTGGGGAAAGCAAACAAAAGACTGCTCTTTTTTGGCTGAACACTTAGAAAACACAGCATGTCTACTAAGGAGACTGCTTACACTACTCTTGTCCGTCCTCTTCTGGAGTATTGGTGTGCGGTGTGCGATTCACATCAGACGAGATTGACAGAGACATCGAAAAAGTTCAAGGAAGGGTAGCTCGTTTCGTGTTATCGCGAAGTAGGGGAGAGACCGCTGCAGACATGATAGGTGGATTGGAGTGGCAATCATTAAAACAAAGGTGTTTTTCGTTGCGGCAGGATCTTCTCGTGATATTTCAGTCATCCGCCTCCTCCTGCAATTGCAAAAATGTTTCGTTGGCTCCCACGTACGTAGGGATAAACGATCGTTATGATAAAATCAGAAGAATTAGAGCTAGCAGAGAGATACTTATGTGCTCGTTTTTCCCGCTCGCCTTTCGAGAGTCGAACGGCAGAAAAATAGCTCGAAGGGATTTGATGAACTCTCTGCCACACACTTAATTGTGAATTGTGGAGTAGTCATGTATATGTAGATCAATAACAGATGGTAGTACTTAAACATTATTTTTCGAATTATGTTACATTTTTGTCCTGCAGTTCATATACACATAATACAACATTCATAAATGAGTATTCCACCCACTTAAATCAGATCCTTCTGACTATATGTTGAAAGTTCTCAAAATATGTAAAGTAAAAGAAAAACTGGTGGTGTGCCACATATTAATATTACGATTTATCGTTGACTACAGTTTTTATACTGAAGGATTTCTTTTGAAACAGGTGTTTTTTCTGTACAGGCAAACGACAGCCGTCTACAATGAAGTGGTGCATTATATTCCTGTTTTTGGTCGTGCACATAGACAAGAAAGAGGACACTTCATACGGAAGCAAGACGCTGAATGGTGACTTACACAGTGTGCTACATAGGTTCATATCGGTAGTAATTTTAATTTTTTCCCAAGTATAAATTCCAAAATATAAGTTATGGCAGTTGTTCGTGCTTCCCAGTATGCGACTGCAGGTATTTACGGTATAAGGCCACCCAGCTAATGTAGGGTATCTTATCATTAATTCATCACCTTCGCTTTCTATCATTCATATTTTTATTTATACGTATGTAAATTCTTTATTGTGTTTATTTCGATATTCCGCTTTCATTTCTCTTGCTTAGGTCGACTTTGAAAATAGACATGAGTCTTCGGTTCGAAGTTATAGAATCTGTAAAACTGTCGTGCAGAAAACTACGTTGTTTCCATAAGGAACAATGCGTATGGGAGCCAATATCTTTGTGTTAATGATGTCATGTGTCGCAAGGACGTTTCTAGGGCGGAACACTCTCGCTACTTAACAGTAATATCAAATTCCTGTCCCTGGTAGCCACATTATTCTCTGGTGTGAACAATAAAAATAAGTGCTTCGTTGGCTGCACACCACATATATCCAGAAAGCCAAGTCTGACATGACAATATCTGCTGTCATTTGCCTCTGGTAGCTCCTGCCTAATAGGATTTGCTAACGGCCACGCCCTGATCCGCGCTGCGAAGTTAGAATTAATGCCCTCCTAAGCTGAGGCGAACGACTTGGGTGGCAGAAATGTCCCCATTGTGAGCAACTTGGCAGATTCGATAACTTTGAACGTTGCGTCACGAGTTTCCTAACACCCTCCCATCCCCGACAACCCCCTAGTGTGGCTGGGGATTAGCAGTGTCGCTAATGGAACGTCGCTACACGATGGGCAGCGCTCGAGTTCTGTCAGACAGCGTCGTCCACAAGATACGCCGACCGCGAGTGTTACTTTGGAGGGTAGCAACACACAAAATATACGTCGTGTGCGCGCCTGTTTGCGAAAACTTAAGGGGAAATTGTACCTTCATAGGGGGCAAAATATAAACACTCCATGGAGCGTATTTTACTAGATAAATATGTTTTCTAAGGGAATATAACCACTAAAGGCTTTAAATATTCATTTACTTTAAGGGAAGCACATGTTTGCACGCCCCCTTTTCCCTCCTGTCAACTTCTTGAACTTCTGAAATCTAATTTGCTGATTTGTGAAAATGTTGTGTGAGTTGGCTTCCCTACTTGTGCGCTACATTCACTTGTTGCTTGTCCTTCCAGAACCCAAATTAATCTTTTAACAGCGTCATAAGGTCTAGAATTCCTAAAACAGTATTTGTAGGTAAAGAGACATTGAATTTGGGTGTTTAAGATGCAGTTCTTTCACTTAATGATGGCAATATGGGGAGAGTTAGGCTGCTTCAAAAGTTATGTATACAACCTGCGGAAAATATGGTGATGGCATGTTCCGATTTGGATGCTGTCCGTGTCAAGAAAGCAGATTATGAAGGGCCTATGATAGCTAGGAAGGCAAAAATGCACACAAGGAATCCTAAGAGTGCCAAGGAGGGTGAAGAAAATGCAGATGACCCAGGATATGGTGCAGGGATGTCTAAGGTCAGTAACAAACTATGTTCATCTCTAAAGCCGGATTCCTGAGATTTTATTTTTTTAATTATTAGGTACATTTTTTTCAGGAATTTACCATCATATAACAGTGAAACTTACACAACTTAAAGGAACTGGGCTGAACATCAATGATGTATTTTTAAAAGAAATTAATGTTGTAGAAATTATGAATTAATAAAGCTTAAATATGTAGAAAAACTTTTATAACTAGCAAAAATTTCTCTAAAAGATAAATTGTACAAGCGACTTATCTACAAAAATAGGACGATAGACAGAGGCTCTTCCTCCACCAGCTGTTAAAATTTTATAACATTATTCTGAACCGTTCAGTAGATAAATATACCTATAATGGACAAATTTAACGTTGTAAGTATGTAAGGTACAATCCCCCTTAAGGGCCTGTAATACTTTCGTACCACGAAATACTTCCATTTCCTTGTGGTGAAGCAAAATTCTTAGACTAATTGCGTTTTCATTTGAATGAGAATATTGAGAAACCCCACAAGTCCATTTCTCAACAGAATTGAGTTATCTATCATTCTGTTTGTTAGATATATAGGCCGATCATTATGTAGAGAAACCCCATATGTTTTAGCATTTTCTGCGTTGTTATGCTGCCATTGTATCATCTAAATTGAAGAGAAACACATGTACAAGTCAACCTCTACGCGATGCTGCTAAAACGGAAGTAATAGCTGAATTGATAGAGCACAAAAAGCGTGCTGATAAATTCTTCAACAAATTACAAGCAGTTAAAGAGAAAACTGAAACAGGTTCTATTGCTGGTCTTTTTTCTTATTTCATGCAGAACCTGCAATTCCCTCAGATATCAATACAAGACACGTTTTATTTGCACCAGCTTTCGGTAAACGTCTTTAATTTTCATCACTTAAGGAGTGGAAGACCCAGGTTCTACCGCTATCATGAAGGAATAACTTGAAAAAACCTCGATGAAGTTTGTTCGTTTCTTTTTGATTATATAAGTGAGGGTGTTGGACAACATTTTAAACACTTTTACTTTTTGTCCGACTCCTGCTGAGGCCAAATTAAAGACCATGCTATTGTGAGATTTTACTTAATGCCTATGTGAAGGTTTCAGTACTTCACCCACTACTTACCTTCCGTATAACAGAGATTTCAGCATGACGAAAAGGAAAATTGGAAAGGTGGATAGGATATTTTTCCTGAAAGATTATGCACAATTAAAGAAAGAGTTCACTAAAAATATGAATATTGAAATGAATACCAAAAATGGAAGAGCTGATAAATTTGAAGGAATGGTGGCCAAAGTTCTTTCAAAAGTACGTTATTTCTGTAGAAACTCAAGGACGGGATACGGTAAGAAGTAACAAACAGCACTTCCGTGTAACACAATTCATGGCGTCCTGCTGTTCACGACAGTCTTGGGGTTGTGTAAGTTAGGCCATTCATTGATGGGGCAGAAGAGTACACATCCAACTGGCTGATACAGCTGTAATTCCTGTGCCTATAAATCAAAAGGAAATGGGCGACTTAAGGCGATTTCTTAAATTCCTACCAAAAGAAGAAAACATCCAAAACTTCTACCCTGACGTATACAATTAGTCAACACGTGACAAAGAATTAACCAAATATGAAATATAACGCCAAAGGAAAGGGAAAATAGACATTTTGTGTGCTTGCGTTCATTTTAGCAACAAAATAAGAGTTAAGTAGTGACGGTTATCACTTAGGAGGTCGGTTTCGATGTGAAGAATGGACAAGGCGTTCAATCTCTTCTCAGATAACGTAGAACGTAAGTAAGATTTTAGTCTTTTAAGAGTCGAAAACTACCGTTCTGCTGAACAATTAGTAAATGCCATACGTAGGAATATTCTAAGAGCAATGTCAACATTCGGAAAAACGGACTGTAACCTCTCTTTTCGTAAAAAATTACTCATTCCGACTGGTATATCACCAATCGCAGAAGATTTCAAAAATACCGGAAAATGTATACATTCACTAGGGAAGAAAGGCTCTACATCTGTGTCATATGACCCTTGGAGTTCTGCTGCACGTACAGCAACTTCGTCAGGTAAACTGTTCTTCAGGTTACTGAAAACTGGGAAGGAGTTCAACAGTGTTCTATAGTTTTCCTTCCTCCTCACTAAGTTGTCGAGTACTGGGAGAAATGTTTCGACTCTAAATTTTTCCCTTCCAGTCAGAAAAACTTCTTTAGAGTCCGCTTCTTCCTCATCATGAAGTCTGCATTTTCGTGATCTTTTATAGTTGCATTCAGAGTCTATATCAGTCACAATTTCCATGGATTTATTTTCATAATAGTCGAACAAGCCACGAATAGATGCAATAAATCATACAAGTGATTCATGTAATTCATGCACTATTTTAATATGAATATTTACTCCTTGCGAGTTCAGATTTACATTATTAAATCTCTCGAGTATGTCCTTCCATTCTGTCATCATGAATACTGTTTCTAGTCTGCTGAGTTGATTGATTAAAGCTGAAGCCTCATTTCATACAAGTGGTTTTTCAAACGTATTATTGGCAATACGTGTGAGTGCATTGATAACGCCCTCCCAGTTTTCATATAGACTAACACACGCTTAATCGCTTGCTGACCAAAGTGTTTTTGATAAGCTTTTTACCATTTTGCTTCCTGGTTTCATGAAAGAAAGAAGTTTATCCCAGCGCTGTGTAGAAGTAGGGAAAAAATTATAAAGGTTTTGCACTACTTTGAAAAATAAACATGCTTAGAGACAACAGATAATGCTAACTAAATTCAAAGAATGTGCTGCACAAGGCACATACTCCGCTTTCGGATTTCGTTCTTAAACGCTTGCCTCCAGACCAGTCTAGGTTCCCGACATGCTTTGTCACATGAATGGCCTCTACAGTCAGTAATATCAATGGAAATTGTAGACAGGACTTTTAGTACGACCTCAGCTAATTTTTGAACATGTGTCCATGGTTTGGTAAAAACAAAATGTAACGTTCAACAGGTTCACCATTCTCATTCACAATCTTAATATGAAAGATAACTGATCAATATTTGAAATGTCCACAGTAGAATCTGCTGTTATAGAGAAATATTTGGCCTGTTTTATTTCACTTATGATAATTCTTTTTATTCGTTCAGAAAGAAGCTATATTATTTCATCACAAATTGTTGAAGAAAGATAACTTGTATGTCCGTGCCCTGGATTTCCATATCGTTCAATGTGCTCTGCGAGAAAAGGATCAAACTCGGCTATAAGTTCAAGAGACATCATATTGACCATTATGTAATGAATGGACGTTTCAACGTGTCCACGTAGGGGAAGTCCACGGTTTGTTAGCTTCTTCACTACTGCAAACACCCTTTTCAACACACTGTGCAAGATCTTTATCTGTCTCGACATATGACTGGAAATGGTTATCTGTTGTTCCAAGTGACTTTTTTCTTGTTAAGAGTGATAAATTA
The DNA here is from genome assembly GCF_023864275.1 of Schistocerca cancellata. Taxonomy (NCBI): domain Eukaryota; kingdom Metazoa; phylum Arthropoda; class Insecta; order Orthoptera; family Acrididae; genus Schistocerca; species Schistocerca cancellata. Next base: position 88,036,070 of record NC_064627.1, on the reverse strand, counting down.
GAATTTTTGAGTTCAAGTGAATTCTCATGAGATAAAACGTTAGAAATATTTTTCCAATCTGCAATACCATTAGTAGCAATCGCGGCCATACATCCGAACAATTTACACAGTGCACAGGAAACAGCACCGGTGATACAGAAGTATACTAGAAAATCACGCAAAGTTGATTAACCATTTAAAAGTTTACTGTAACATAAATTTTTGTTCAAATATCTGGTTTTATCGCCTATTGATCTTCTTCAATTAGAAAAATCACGATTACAATTTTGATTAATGTCACGTTGTAAGAGAATGTCGATTGTTGATTCATTGACACACGATTCCGCAGGATCATCACTAACGAGGTTATTTCTTTTTGTGGCGTCTGACTCGACAATTAGATTTTCGTGAAACTTGAAATCAGGAACAATTTGCTTTTCTTCATTTTTAACTTTAGTTTTGTCTGTATTTACTTCTTTTACAACAGCTGCAGGGCCAGAAATATAATATGTACTACTTGAACTCGAAGTCGAATTAGATACATTTTTTGCAGAAAATTTATTTACTCTGCCAAGATTTTTTAGAACATTGGCTTCTAGTTCTCGCCTTTCCTTCGATAATTTCCGAAATGCCGCCCCACTTAATTTTGCACGTTTGCTTTTTCCACTGTTAGTCATGTTAGGGCACTTACAACTTGTCAACCAACAGTCAAATCAAAAGAAAAAAAATTGTAAAATGAAAGAAAATAAGATTGTATCCAGTTCCAAATGTACTACACCGCACATGAGCATAAAGAGTTTTACTTTAAACATGGCACACGAGCACAAAGATTTTTTCTTTCAACACTGAGCGACGAACTAACCAACTCTGATTACTCGACGTAACTGTGCCGTGGAAGAAAGACAATACAGAATAATTTAATTTCATTGTCACCTGTTTCTCTGTTGTCAGTGAACAGTAGGAGCACACCTGCCGGCTGGAATTCGTCTCGTAAAGAAAACGGGACAGTCCCTTTTTGGGCTTCTGTTTCCCCGCATCGCCTTGACACTCTGTTTCTAATTTAAAAAGCAAATAATTTTTGCAATTTCTTACAGCGAGTGTGCTGGATCGACTCTTATCCCACTTATTCTTATAACATTTTAGCGGTTTCTGTGGGCAGAGAAGGCAAACTACAAAGTTTAAGTAGTCTTGTCAGCAGCTGATGTGGTGTGTTGTCATTTGTGTAAACACTGCTGTCATGTCTACACGCAAATGCACTTTTTGTTCCAACATAAAATAACCTTTTCTTGAAGGAAAAAAGCTTAGTGAAGAAGTTTGATATAAAATTTGCAATACTACACACTATTCGATTGCACAGAGTGGGAACTTTGATATCGTGCAGGCTGCAGCACCATAAATGAGACAAAAGAAAGTTGGTTTCTTTTTCTTTTTTCGCCAAAAAAAGTAACTAAGTAAATAAATAAACAAAATTTTTAAACTGTTGTGAAGTATGTTTCACACAATATTAGATATTATGCTTATGTTCTTTTCATATAAACATATGTTTATAAATGTAAAACATTCCCAGTATCAACATGTTTTGTTAAACGGGTGTCATTAAATCAAAGCTCGACCACAGAGCTTTCACATTAGTTCCAGCAATGGAGGGTTGACTTGATATTTCTCCATAATTTCTACAAGAAATTTAATTAGAGTCAGGTTGTACATACTGAGGCCTACACATGTTACAGTATTTAAGAAACTGCTAATTAGTTTATCACAGCTTTTCAAGGGTCCCGGTATTTTCACGGGGAAAATATGAAAGGGTTAAATAAAAACCTACAACATTCTCGGAATAATAACGTTTGAAACTTTGTACTGTAGATTGCCGTCCTAGCAGCTTGCTTTTGAATAATTGTGAAGATGATACCAGACAGAAACCCAATGTTAAATTTCCATTCAGTCACCAAGTAAAATATGTATATTTCCAAGCTTGTATTGCCGAATTTCGTTCTTAAGGCTTATTTAAACTACCAATTTGTTTAACAATATTAAAAATTTTTGTCGTTTGTAAGCGTAGTTATTTTAAAACGTGAAAGGTTAAAATGGATAAAGATAAAAAAATGGCGCCCCCTTAATGTGTCGCCCCTTGGTCCGTGCCTAGTGGGCCTGTATGTACAGTAAATCCGCCACTGGAGGCGTTGCATGTGAGCCGAGTGCTGCTCCCCCAGACCTAGCGCCTAGTCCTTTACAACCACTGCGGCACGCCGTAGGTCGTAGGTTGTTTGTGTTCTGCTGCTAGAAACACCTCCCAGAATCCCTCTTGAATCTGACCCCGCCTTCCTCCTGGAGTCACTACCGTTACTAAAACTAAAGAAAAATACGAGCATTTTCAGTTTCTTGGCAGGTGTAGTTGCAGCTCTTAGCTAATCCCGTTTCTTTTCGCAAATATAGGAATGCGCACTTTCATTCCCTCATATGGTCTTCTTAGAATACCGAAATTTATCATAGTAAAGATAATATGGCAAGGGATTTCACTACTACACCGAATAGAAGTTTAAGGCCCCTCATTGTGTTAACTGCAGAACCGATGTCCTGAGGCCAGAAAACAGACTCGCTGTGTAGCTGTGAGGCGTCCTATGCAAGGCGATGCTAATGGAGAGCTGCCTGTCTACAATAGGCGAAGTTTGTATACAAACTTATCTTCTCGTTGGGGAGTTATTGTGCAATATGTCGAATGATTTTACAGACACTCTCATATCGAAAGCGTCCAACACGCAGAAAAATTACAACATTTATATCTGTCATGGGTATCCCTCCACCACAATGTCGATACCTTAATCGGATTTATAGACTCTTATACTAACGTCGTCACATCCTTTGTAACGACACAAGGACGAAAGGGGGGGGGGGGAAGCAACGGGAATTTGGCTGCAGTGGGGAGGGACCGTAGGGGAACCCATGTGCCAACAGGTCTGTTACGGTCGCTCCATCTGAGTTGAGTGGCCGAATTTGTGTCGTAGTGGGCACATCGATTCGTCCTTGAGAGTTAAAGTAAAACAGCGTTTTCCATTTCGGCGAAAACGTGATCTTTAGTGTCAAAAAATTAAGAAGTAAAGCCGTTATGACGAATTTCCCTTTTTTTGATCCCCCATCGTATACATCACACCGTGTAGGAATTGTTCCATTTCATTTCATAGAATTTATTTCGCTATTATCTTTCTCTGTCTCTGTCATAACTTAAAAAAATATGATAAGTTCCAGGGCAGTTGTAAAAACCTGTACAAAGCAAGAGGTGAGATGACAGAGCGCTGAGGGCACATATGCCATCTAATGGCAGCAGGGAAAATTAAGGCAGCTCGCCGATAATTTTCTGTCACCAGACTGTGAAGTAAGAAACCAATGATCTGTAACTGTGTTTTAAATGTGTAAATGTAAATAATATTTTTTTGTATTAATATGTGTGTATTATTAAGCAGATATTAGTTTTAAAAGTATTAACGACCTTTGTAATTAAAGCTGTAGCGAGTCATGGCTATAGGCTTAAGTTAAAATCTGGACGGCCCTCCCTGCAGAAGGGTTAGGTGGGAGAAACGTTGCCACTAAAGGTTCCAGAACAGTTCCCTTTGAGAGTCAGAAGGGTTGTGAAGTAATGTGTGGTGCGATGCCCATGTATTGTATTGTGAGGTGATTAAAATGAGCACAATTATTGTTAAATGGCCTCGGATGGACTGGAAATTATTGCTACATATAATTCTACAGTATTAAGCAGCTATTACTCAACCAAGCAGAAGTGGCAATGTTTTTACGAGGACCAGTGGGAAGTCGTCGTTTGCTGGGAAGGAGACAGACATTACGTTCCAGCATTACTCACTGTAGTGGCCAAATACTGCGATGGGAGTTACGACTTGGAAGGCAGTGTGCCATCCATCGCTGGCAAAATCTCGTCAGTCTGCAATACGTTGATGAACACCTCAAAGGGACTGAAGTATTTATTCCTATGGTAAGATTCAGTATATTTTATTTTTCAGTGTGAAAGACATATTGTAAAAGTCATCATTCATCACCCTCTTGTACAAGTTAAGTAATACAAGTTATATGTTTAAAAACAACAAGCTTTATCACAATGTTGTTATTTCAGTACGGTAGATGTTTATTGCGTCCTTTTTACACACTGTGATATTTAATTAGCAATATTTTCAGATCATAAGCTGGTTATATGTAAGCCTATATGAAGTACCTAAAATTTTTATTGCCATATTACGCAATGCATCATAGTGTTTACAAAATATCAGCTATTTTATTACATTAACAAACATTATAAAAGCATTTGAAAAAGAAGACAACAAAAGGTATTGTGCACATTTTCATTACTACAAAAAATATTATTACTGTGATGTTCAGACCATGCGATTTTACTAATTCAAGGTGTGTGACAAACTAAATTTCTGTTACAACAAAAGCGCAGGAAGGTGTTTTTGTTGCGTTGCATTGAAGTACTATCAGTTCAAAAAGTCTTCACATTGAAAATTATCAGGAAACATCAGTGTAAAAACTCATTTTCAGTAAGTGGTCAATTCTGTGTAGAGATATTGTTAAAGAAAGATGTTTATTAGTTACAAAAATTACATATAGCACCACCTTAATAGCTATGCATTTTCAGTGTTTAGCAGGATTTTCTCAGTCAACATTTCGGCGTTATTTTACATAAAAGTGTCTCAGGTTTTAAACAGATTTTTTTCTGCACTGATAAAAGTGTCTTTTCCTGAGGTACCAAAAGTAGTACATGTTTAGAATCCATGTTGTCCATATGCAGTGAATGTCACTATTTCAAAGTGGTTATGACGCATGTTATGTCCTCTCCTCCCCCTTCTTGGCTTGTCAAGTTACTATTTCGGTTTCAGTTGTTCAAAATTAAGGATTGTGCGGTAAGAGCTTAGCTCTGCAGTGCTTAGAGTGATTAGTGAAATGAACACTGAAGTATTACACCTATATTTACATCTACATCAACATCACACTCCTCAAGCCACCTAATAGTGTGTGGCGGAGGGTACTTTCGGTACCACCATCTGATCCCCCCAACACTGTTCCACTCGCGAATAGTGCATGGAAAGAATGATTGTCGGCAAGGCTCCAATTTCTCGAATTTTCTCCTCGTGGTCAATAAGCGAGTATTGGGGGCAAGTAGTATGTTGTCTAACTTCTCCTGAAAAGTACTGTCCCGATCCAATAGTAAATCTCTCCGTGATGCACAATGCCTCTCTTGTAACGTCTGTCAGTGGAGTTTGTTTAGCATCTCCGTAACGATCTCTCGCCAGCTAAACGATCCGTGACGAAACGCGCCACTCTTCTTTGGATCTTCTCTATGTCCTCTATCAGTCCTACCTGACAGAGATCCCAGGTAGATGAACAGTAATCAAGAATCGGGCAAACAAGCGCCTTATAAGCCACTTCTTTCGTTGGTGAGCTATATTTCCTTAAGATTATTCCGATGAATCTCACTCTGGCATCTGCTTTTCTGTTTTGCGTCGTGATTTCACTTGAGGTTGCTCTGGATAGTTGCGCCTAGATATTTTACGGCAGACGCTGTCTCGAGCTGTTTGTCATCAGAAGTGTAGCTGCACAGTAGTCGATTTCTTTTCCTATGTATGCGCAATATGCTATATTTATTTACGTTCAGGGTCAACTGCCAGAGCCTGCATCGTTCATCAATTCTGTGCAGGTCGTGTGCAGGTTTCACGTGTCCCACATAAATATTACTTTAGATTTTGTGCCAGTCAGTGTTTGCTTAATGAGTTCTCGTGTTTTGGGATCTAGTATCCTCTGTTCTAAAATTTGGAATACTGTAGACCTGTCCATCGCGTCGTACACCTTTTTTAAATAATTTTCATACTACAGGTCTTTGTCTGAGGCCTCGCATTTTGAGTATGGTTTTGAGGTTAAAAATTCGTTCTGGGCATGACCGGTTCGATGTGAATCCTGCTTGATATTCTGCTAATTTGGGTTGTTATTGTTTTTGTGGTCTATTCAGGAGACAAGTTAATATTATTTTGGAGGTGACAGGTAAGAGACAGATCCCGCTATAGTTGTTTACATCTAATTTGTTGTCTTTTGATGTAGTTGATGGATTAGAAAAATCACCCGGGATTTTTTAGGTTCTCCAAATGTTTCGGATTATTTGCGTAATTCTTTGAGAGAGTTTGGGCCTAAATTTTTCAGTAGTTCGGCTGCAATCCTGTTCAACCTTGATGCTTTCTTGATTTTTATTGAAATACGAATAAACTTCATCTGATGTTGGTCGAGACGTACTTCTGTATGTGTTTACGGGAATCATTTGATTCCGGACTATTTGACAGCTGTGAAACATATGTGACCAGGTCTTAATAATTTTCTTTATTTTTCAAGGATAATTTACCATCTTGTTTTCGAAAGTAGAGGTTCCGTGGAGAATACTCTTTGATGTGTTTCAGAACGATCTTGTGGAAATCGTGTCTGTTGTAATTTTTTAAGTTGTCTCCAATTTATTCCAGTTGGTCATTGACATGTTTTGATTTATTTTGTCTTAAAAATCTTGGACATTCGTTTGGCAATTTCATGTAATTTCTCCTTTCCCTCTTCTGATCTGTAACAATTGCAATTTGGAAAGGCCTCTTTCTTTTCTTCCTCTGCATTCTCACGTTCTTCAAACCACCAAGGGTGTTTTGATTTTTTTCTGAAGAAGGTTCAGATCTTTCGCTGTTTTGGTGATTTTAATTTGAAATTTCTACCGATATTATGCACATTCTTCTTCCCTTTTATTGTTATTTTAGAGTCTTTGACTTTTGCAGATCAAATTTGGGGATCACAGATCTTACCTGTTCAGTTTCCTTTTGGGCGGAGTTTAATTTTGATTCTGGTTAAATAATAACCCCAATTCATATTTGCTCCTCTGCGTACTTGCACTTCATGAATCTCTTTTTGCCAGACGTATGACATTGTCACATATTCATTCTGAAAGTTTTCTAAATGAAGGGTGGCTGATCACCATTTTTTCTTTTTGACCTTTTTCAAAAGTGTGATTGACATACACTCTGTGATCAAAACCATCCGGACACCCCCAAAAAACATACGATTCTCACATTAGCTGCATTGTGCTGCCACCTACTGCCAGGCATTCCATATCAGCGACCTCAGTAGTCATCTGACATCGTGAGAGAGCAGAATGGCGCTACGGTCGCAGGTTCGAATCCTGCTTCGGGCATGGATGTGTGCGATGTCCTTAGGTTAGTTAGGTTTAATTAGTTCTAGGTTCTAGGCGACTGATGACCTCAGAAGTTAAGTCGCGTAGCGCTCAGAGCGATTTGAACCATTCGATTTGAGCAGAATGGGGCGCTCCACCGAACATCTTTGGGGGTTTCTAACGCGGTCAGGTGATTGTGTGTCACTTGTGTCATACGTCTGTACGAGAGATTTCCACACTCCTAAACATCCCTAGGTCCACTGTCTCCGACGTGATAGTGAAGTGGAAACGGGACACATGCAGTACAACAGCGTACCGGCCGACCTCGTCTGTTGACTGACAGAGACCGCCGACAGTTGAAGACGGTTGTAATGTCTAATAGGCAGACACTTATGCAGGCCATCATACAGGAATTCCAATCTGCATCAGGTTCCACTGCAAATACTATGACAATTAGGTGGAAGGTGTGAGAACTTGGATTTCATGGTCGAGCGTCTCCTCGTAAGCCACACATCGCGCCGGTAAATGCCAAACGACGCCTCGCTTGGTGTAAGAATTACAAACATTGGACGACTGAACAGTGGAAAAACCTTGTCTGGAGTGACGAATCACGGTACACAATGTGGTGATCCGATGGCAGGGTGTGGGTATGGCTAATGCCCGGTGAACGTCGTCTCCCAGGTTGTACGGTGCCAACAGTAGAATTCGCAGTCAGTGGTGTTATGGTGTAGTCGTGTTATTCATCCCTTGTTCTTTCTCTTTGCACCGTCACAGCACAGACCTACACTAATGTTTGAAAAACCTTCTTGCTTCCCACTGCTGAAGATCAATTCGGGGATGGCGATTGTATCTTTCAACACGATAGAGCAGCTGTTCATAATGTATGGCCTGTGGCGTAGTGGTTACACGACAATAACATCCCTGTAATGGACTGGCCTGCTGAGATTCCTGACCTGAATCCTATAGAACACCTTTGGGATATTTGGAACGCAGACTTCGTGCCATGCTTCACCGACCGGCAACGATACCTCTCCTCAGTGCAGCACTCCGTAAAGTACGGGCTGCAATTCCCCGAGAAACCTTCCACACCTAACTAAACGAATGCCTGCGAGAGTGGAAGCTGTCATCATGGCTAAGGGGTGGCCAACACTATACTGAATTTCAGCATTACCGATTTAGGGCCGCACGAACTTGTAAGTCATTTTCAGTCAGGTGTCCGGATTCTTTTCATCACATAGTGTAAATTTAGGTTGTTTCGTGTCATAAGTCAACGAGTCGTGTGCCATTATTATTGCTGAAGCTGTGTGCAGGATAGTCTCCCATTGTGATCTTTTATTTTCATTTCCTGCCCATTTGTAAATTAAAATCGCCAATTAGAATTTTCGCAACATCTTTCGGTATTTTGGCAAACTGTGTGCCAATTTCTTCCCAGAATCTTTCTGTTATTAGGCGCTGTTTTTTATTGTTACCATTTATAGGTGTAGATACGTCAATAAAGGTGCAGTATTTGTTTGTGTGTGTCATTCTTAAGGTCATGAGAGGGTTGTTCGTGGGTTTCGTATATTTAAATGAATACAAAACGTTTTTATCTATAATGAAGGCCATGCCAAATAGTGCAACATTTTTGTCAATGTTGTTGCTTTTTCCACTTTTGAGGAGTCTCTAATTATCGTAGTCAATACTTCCTGAATATGTGGAGCGTGTCTTTTGCAGGGCGAGAATTTGGATTTTCTGCTTCGTGAGTTTTTCTGCTCGAATGAGTGTCTGAATGTTGAAAGTGCCAATGTTAGTGGGTGGATCGTCCAACTGCGATAAGTAAAGACAGAAGTCTTTACTTCTAAGATTTATGTTTGATTGTCATCAGTTTACTAGCTTTAGCCAGACAATTTATTATTACGAGGCGTGTTTTTTAAGTAAGTACCGTTTTGAAATAAAAAAAAGACATTCTAAGATATCTCAATAATTTTATTTTTACACGAAAGCCTGTACCTTAATCTACTTTTCTACATAATTTCCGCCAATATTGAGGCACTTGTCATAACGTTGTACAAGATTTTGAATACCCTCCTCATAGAAGTCTGCCGCCTGACTTGTTAACCACTGCATCACCACTGTTTTGACTTAGTCATCGTCTTGAAGACGCTTACCGCCCAGATGTTTCTTCAAGTGCAGGAACAGGTGGTAGTCATTGGGTGCAAGATCGAGGCTGTACGGTGGATGATCTAGAGTTTCCCATCGAAAAGATGTGATGAGATCTTTGGTCTGATTCGCCACATGAGAACGAACATTGTCTTGCAACAAAACGATGCCCTTCCTCAACTTACATGGACTGTTGCTTTGATTCTGATGTGACGTAGGCCACCCATGTTTCATCGCCCGTAAAAATTTGGCTTAAGAAATCATCACCGTCGTTTTGGTACCGCTCAAGGAAAGTCAATGCACTGTCTAAATGTTTGGTTATGTACACATCCGTCAACATTTTCGGAACCCAACGTGCGCACAATTTTCGGTAATTCAAGTGCTCGGCCACAGTACCATACAAAACACTACGAGAAACATTAGGAAAGTCATCCCGCAAGGAGGAAATCGTAAAGCGTCTGTTTTCTCTCGCCTTATTGTCTACTTCCTGCACCAAACTTTCATTAACGACTGAAGGACGCCCACTCCGTTGTTCATCATGCACATTCGTGCGGCCATCATTAAATGCTCTCACCCACTTGCTTACCATTCCAACACTCATTATGTTTTCTCCGTAAACTGCACAGATGTCACGATGAATGTTGTTGTTGTAGTCTTCAGTCCTGAGACTGGTTTGATGCAGCTCTCCATGCTACACGCAAGCTACCTGTGCAAGCTTCTTCATCTCCCTGTACCTACTGCAACCTACATCCTTCTGAACCTGCTTAGTGTATTCATCTCTTGGTCTCCCTCTACGATTTTTACCCTCCACGTTGCCCTCCAATGCTAAATTTGCGATCCCCTGATGCCTTAGAACATGTCCTACCAACCGATCCCTTCTTCTTGTCAAGTTGTGCCATAAACTCCTCTTCTCCCCAATTCTATTCAGTACCTCCACATTAGTTATGTGATCTACCCATCGAATCTTCAGCATTCTTCTGTAGCACCACATTTCGAAAGCTTCTATTCTCTTCTTGTCCAAACTATTTATCTTCCATGTTTCACTTCCATATATGGCTACACACAATACAAATACTTTCAGGAATGACTTCCTGACACTTAAATCTATACTCGATGTTAACAAATTTCTCTTCTTCAGAAACGCTTTCCTTGCCATTGCCAGTCTACATTTTATATCCTCTCTACTTCGACCATCATCAGTTATTTTGCTCCCCAAATAGCAAAATTCCTTTACTACTTTAAGTGTCTCATTTCCTAATCTAATTCCCGCAGCATCACCCGACTTAATTCGACTACATTCCATTATCCTCGTTTTGCTTTTGTTGATGAATATCGATCGCTTTTAGGCCTTTAGCGCTAAGAAATCTTATAACAGCCCGTACTTCACAGTCGGCGGGACTCACGATTATCGGAGGCATCTTCCACACTCAGTACACAAAGTAAACAAGGAAGAATCAGAGTGTAATGGCGTCAGTGCGTAGATTAAGGTACAGGCTTTCATGTAAAAATAAATTATTGAGGTATCTTAGAACGCCTTTTTCTAATTTCAAACTTACTTAAAAACACGCATCGTATTATACTAAAACTGTTATGTATTTTATTGCTATTACTATAAATATTGTAGGCGTATATGAGACCTTAAAAGAAGGTGTGACAACAAGTTACGTAAAGGGCAGTGAAATAAAAAGGAAACACATGGATAAAAAGTAATAAAGTGTTTATTATTTCGAAAGTAATGACCGTCACTGTTAATACATTTATGCCACTGTGAGACGAGACGGTCGATGCCTTCATGGAAATCTGTTTGCGGTGCCTACGGAACCGTGACTGTATCCAGCCTTGCATTTCTTCGCCCGAAGCAAACCGATTACCACAAATACCTTTCTCCACAGCTCCAAAAATGTAGAAATCGCATGCGGAGAGATGAGGACGGTGCAGGATGTGTAAGGGCGAAATTTCTTCACCATAGTCGAAACAACCTTGGCAACATGTGGGTAAACACAATTCTGAGCGAGAATGATGCTGTTCGTCAACATTCCAGAGCGTTTGGACTTGATGGCTACCTCCAATTTTTGTAAAGTGTCCACGTACAACTGTGTGCACTCACACACCCGTACAGTCCCGATCCCTCCTCTAGCTATTTCCATATTTTTGCAGCCCTGAAGAATGACATTCGTGATTGTGGATTGGCTTTGAACAGCAAGGTGCCCGCCTGAGCACAATCGGGATTCCATAGGTAACCGCAAATGATTTTCCGTGACAGCATTGACCGTCTTGTCTCACAGTGGTACAAATATACTAACTGTTATGGCGATTACATTTGAAATAATATAGAGTTTACTCACATTTCTTCCACCTCTCTCGTTTTCATTTCAGTGCCTCTTGTAACTGAGAGGTAGGGGCGGCCACACATTATCATACTGAAAGCCACTTCCTGTCTTTCCCCCAGAAACAATCTCTGGGTCGGTCCCTGCTAGATGATTCGGCCACTGTGTGTATCGCAGGCAGAACCGACACGCGCTGACTTTTTCAGGTTTTGAAATGTACGACGCGAGTGCTGCCTGTGGCCTCGTCTGGGAACCAATAGCCCATAGGCAGGATTCAGGCTCCGATTATTACATGACGCTACGGCGCTTGTTCGAACAGTTTGGTTGGTAGCATATCGGTTTCGACCAGGGAAATATAGACCAACTACAACCAGCCTTGGATATACTTCCGAGAAAGCTTAAGATTGCTGTGTCAGTAGCATCTGCACAAACAGAAACCGTGCAAACAAGTGTTACATTGACTGGCCAGTTATGATATCTTCGCTCGACGTCAATGCCGTTACTGAATACGGCAGTCACTACGTGATGGAGAGGTCGGTCCTGGAACACTCGAACACTCCCTTTTCATGATGAAGTATAGCTGCATTTATCGGGGTACGTGAAAAAGCAGAACTCAAATTCTGAAAACACTCGCGAGGATGAGCTGATAGCAATACAAAGCCGTTATTCAGCACAGAGAATTTATGAAATGCGAAGACTTAGTTCTTAAAGGGGGTACAAGCTTTTGAAATTATTAAAATTGACAGTATACACGGAATATTTTAAGTACTAAATCTTTCAAAAAAATTATTTATACTGTGTATTTCACTACTATAGGAGCAAACGAAAGGGATGGGCAGACGACCATGTAAAAACGAAACAGTCCTAACAAACATGGATAAGAAAAACAATCGTTTTCCCACTGCGACGTATGCATTATTAACACTGTTAATGATGTTTGGAAGATACGCCTTATGATTAAATGCTGTGTATGTGCACGATGGTGCACCAGCCCACTTTGGGAATACGTAGCACGAGTCTTGGAAAACAAGCTCACCAATTGTGGCTGGCCAGTACTGTAGCTTCCCAGATCATACAAGGCGAACGAGTGGCATTTTTTGTGCGGGTATTTAAAATATTTGCTGTATTCCCGCTCTAGTGATAGTGTAGTTGAACTTTTCTGGATTGTGGATGGTTGTCAGCGCACTCGGAACGCGCCTGAGAGTTTACAAGTATCCATGAGCACTCCTCGTGAAACTTCCTTCACAAGAATGGTGATCATCTGGTACGCTGCTGGTAATACACTCCTGGAAATTGAAATAAGAACACCGTGAATTCATTGTCCCAGGAAGGGGAAACTTTATTGACACATTCCTGGGGTCAGATACATCACATGATCACACTGACAGAACCACAGGCACATAGACACAGGCAACAGAGCATGCACAATGTCGGCACTAGTACAGTGTATATCCACCTTTCGCAGCAATGCAGGCTGCTATTCTCCCATGGAGACGATAGTAGAGATGCTGGATGTAGTCCTGTGGAACGGCTTGCCATGCCATTCCCACCTGGCGCCTCAGTTGGACCAGCGTTCGTGCTGGACGTGCAGACCGCGTGAGACGACGCTTCATCCAGTCCCAAACATGCTCAATGGGGGACAGATCCGGAGATCTTGCTGGCCAGGGTAGTTGACTTACACCTTCTAGCGCACGTTGGGTGGCACGGGATACATGCGGACGTGCATTGTCCTGTTGGAACAGCAAGTTCCCTTGCCGGTCTAGGAATGGTAGAACGATGGGTTCGATGACGGTTTGGGTGTGCCGTGCACTATTCAGTGTCCCCTCGACGATCACCAGTGGTGTACGGCCAGTGTAGGAGATCGCTCCCCACACCATGATGCCGGGTGTTGGCCCTGTGTGCCTCGGTCGTATGCAGTCCTGATTGTGGCGCTCACCTGCACGGCGCCAAACACGCATACGACCATCATTGGCACCAAGGCAGAAGCGACTCTCATCGCTGAAGACGACACGTCTCCATTCGTCCCTCCATTCACGCCTGTCGCGACACCACTGGAGGCGGGCTGCACGATGTTGGGGCGTGAGCGGAAGACGGCCTAACGGTGTGCGGGACCGTAGCCCAGCTTCATGGAGACGGTTGCGAATGGTCCTCGCCGATACCCCAGGAGCAACAGTGTCCCTAATTTGCTGGGAAGTGGCGGTTCGGTCCTCTATGGCACTGCGTAGGATCCTACGGTCTTGGCGTGCATCCGTGCGTCGCTGCGGTCCGGTCCCAGGTCGACGGGCACGTGCACCTTCCGCCGACCACTGGCGACAACATCGATGTACTGTGGAGACCTCACGCCCCACGTGTTGAGCAATTCGGCGGTACGTCCACCCGGCCTCCCGCATGCCCACTATACGCCCTCGCTCAAAGTCCGTCAACTGCACATACGGTTCACGTCCACGCTGTCGCGGCATGCTACCAGTGTTAAAGACTGCGATGGAGCTCCGTATGCCACGGCAAACTGGCTGACACTGACGGCGGCGGTGCACAAATGCTGCGCAGCTAGCGCCATTCGACGGCCAACACCGCGGTTCCTGGTGTGTCCGCTGTGCCGTGCGTGTGATCATTGCTTGTACAGCCCTCTCGCAGTGTCCGGAGCAAGTATGGTGGGTCTGACACGCCGGTGTCAATGTGTTCTTTTTTCCATTTCCAGGAGTGTATGTTTGCCCTCAAGTGCATATCTGCAGTTTTGGATCCTCAGGAAGTCTTTTACAAGCTGTTCATCTACTCAGTCTTAATACATCGTGTCAGGGAAACCATTGGTTTCCAGAACCATTTTGATTACGATTATTTGCTTTTTTCATAGTCCTCTACTCGTCCTTTTCGTTTTTCCATATGTCAAACGGTACATACAAACAAACCATTGCTGTGAACTGTGGGTGTGAAGGGTTGTTGCAAGTGAGTGTTCGAAAGGGATGTAGGATGGGAAAGCAGAGGAGGAGAATCCGGAGTGAAGTTTCTCGAAAGGGAGAGGGAAAGGTTGGGAGAAAAGAATCTCTGACACAGAGGAAAGGGAATATTCACTTAAATCTGAAAGGACAGGAGAATTTCTTGATTGAGAAGGAGGAACTGATTAAACTTTCATTAGGAATGCACATGGATAATTTTTACGTGTACGGATTGGAAGAAGTGCTTGGGAAACTGCTGTTGAGTGCGAGGTTTGGCAACCAGGGATGAAACGGCAGGTTGGTGTGCAGAAAAAATAGGAAAAGCGAGGATTTTTTTAATCAGGGGGAGGAGAAGGAGAAATTGATAATTTCGCATGGGGTTCGAGTGGCGAAGGAGAAACAGATAAGTAGGGTGACAAGGTCTGCAAGGCATTCTACTATTTGAAGGTGCGATGCCCCTCCCGGTTCTATCCTTATATGGATCAGTTTTTGTCTATAAATGATCGACTTTGGTGATCGGACTCTCAATGGGCTGACACTCCCGACACTCGATCGCACCGGCACCGAAACGGGAGATAACAGAGGAAAGGCCGAAGTACTGAATGCGGTCTTTCGAAGCTGTTTCACCGCAGACAGTCGTAACACTGCCCTTCCTTTTAATCATCGTACGAACGTCGAAATGGCAGATATGGAGATAACCGATCGCGGAATAGAAAAGCAGCTACAATCGCTTAGTTTTGGAAAGGCGATTCTTTAAAGATAATGCGAAAGAGCTTGCTCCTCTCCTGGCAACAATTTATCGTAGATCGCCTCAGCAACAAAAGGTACCTAACGACTGGAGGAAAGCGCAAGTCATATCCGTTTTTAAGAAAGGACGTAAAACAGATCCACACAATTATAGATCTATGACATTGACGTCAATCTGTTGTAGAATTATGGAACACAATTTATGCTCAATTATTATGACGTTTTTGTAAAATGAACATCCCCTCTATAAAAATCAACATGGATTTTGCAAACAGAGATCGTGTGAAAATCAGCTTGCTCCGCTCCTCCATGAGATGCACAGCGCAATGCACAACGGCGCTCAGGTTGATGCCGTATTCCTTTATTTCAGTGAGGCATTTGACATCGACCCGCATTGCCGTTTTATGAAAAAAATACGAGCTTACGGAATATTGGAGCAGATTTGCTTTTGGATTTCTTGCAGATAGAACTCAACACGTCGCTCTTAAAGCAACAAAATCTACAGATGTAAGAATAACATCCGGAGTACCACAGGGAATTCCGATAGGACCGTTGCTGTTTTACAATATATATAAATGATCTAGTCGGATGCTCTTTAAGGCTATTCGCAGATGACACAGTTTTCTATACCAAAGTAGCAACGCCAGAAGATAGTAAGAATTAGCAGAACGACCTGCACATTATGATGTGTACCTAGTGATAGCAAGAGTACATGACTGTGATGAAAATTCTTTTAAAGAAATTAGAGAAAGTGTATCTAACCAAGAGAAAGAGTGTTGTGATCCCTGTAGTACTGAAGCAAATGAGTTGAGTGAGAGTGGAATTCCATTAGTAGGGGAAAATAATGAAAGTAAGAGTGGCGAATGCACTATCCAACAAAGGGAAAGTAGAGAAATGGATTATAATTTGCGAGAATTATTTGAACCTGAAGAAGGTCATATTTCTAAGGAGGAGGGATTATCGTCAGAATCATCAGAAAGCATCCAGGGAGAAAAAGAAGTAGAGGAAGTTTCCGATTCCGCAACCGAGAGTTCAGGCATGACAGATTCGAATGAGAACGAGATGGCATTAAAGAGCCTAGACGAAGGACTATTGGAAAAAGTGGTGAAAGAATTTAGGATGAAAAGGAGAAAGAAACCTCCAGATGGAATGGTCAGTATAAAAACCGGGAAAAATAATATGGCAAGACTTGGCGGTGGCAAAGGATTTATTATGGGAAGATAAAGAAAGTATGAAAGAGGACAATAGGATGCAAACAATCCTACCCATTAATGTATGTGGGTACGATTTATATGTATTGTTGGATACGTGTGCTCAAATAAGTGCTATTTCGCACGCATTTTTTGAGATGATCAAAGAGCAACGAGGAGTAGTCATGATGCCAGTAACGGGTGTTAAAGTGATAGGGGCGACAGGGAAAAGTAGTAAACCTGTTAAACATCAAGTGATGATGGAATTTAAGATAAAAAACAAGCTATTTTCGAATGCATTTTTAGTAGTTCCAGAGCTCAGTGCCCAGATCATTTTAGGCATTGACTGGTTAATAAAAGAGAAAGTAATTATAGATTGTGACAAAGGGATAATAGTTTGTAAAGTTGATAGTGCGGTATTAGAAATACCATTTGAATCATCTAGAGTAATGGGAGAGATCCAGCTGAGATGGGTAGAATTTAGAGATGATCATGATTCAGGAATAGGTCAAAAATTCGATTGGTTTCTGGTGAGTCAGATAGTTGAAGATGGAAATAAGGAGACACTCCTTCGAAATGTAGTGGATAAAACGGAAGGACTATCTGATGCCCAAAGGGAGGATCTATGTCAAATTCTGAAAGAAAATCAGGAGGTATTTTCGGACAAACCGGGACGAGTGATAAGTTATGAGTACTGCATGGAGGTAGAGGAGCATGAACCTTTCTTTAAACCATCATATAATGTACCCTTGTCTAAGAAAGAAGCAGTTCAAAAAGAAATAGATAAAATGGTTTCATGTGGGGTCATTGATCGGAGTTCTAGCCCATATAATAACCCATTGGTGATAGTAGGTAAGAAGGATGGAAGTGTACGAATAGTGATAGATGCTCGTACTCTGAATAAAGTAGTGAAGAGAGAATTGGATCGTCCAGAGAACATAGATAATTTATTGCAGAAGTTTAATGGTGTAAAGTACATGACTAGTTTAGACCTAACTGCAGGATACTGGCAAATCGCATTAAGTGAGGAGTCTAGGAAGTACATGGCATTTTTATTCAATGGCAAATGCTACCATTACACAATGGTATCATTAGGCCTAAATACTTCCGTTTCAGTGTTCATTCGGGCTTTAGACAAAATTTTAGAGAGTGAACTTAGTTCGCTAATCACGGTTTATGTAGATGATCTGTTAATTGCTACAAGGACATGGGAAGAGCACATGGAGTTATGCGACATGGTGTTCAAATCTTTAATTAAAGGAGGAATGACCCTGAACCTGAAAAAATGCGAGTTTGTGAAGAAAGAAATAAAGTTTTTAGGTCACATAGTAACACCAGAGGGAATTGAAAAGGATCCCAATAAAGTCAAGGCAATAAGAAATTGTCCAGCTCCCAAGAATAAAAAACAACTAAAGTCCTTTATAGGACTTTGTTCCTTTTATCGTAAGTATGTGGATGATCAGGTGTTCAATAGCCCACATCTGAACAACCTACTTAAGAAGAACAGTGTGTATATATGGACTGAGGAATGTGAAACAGCATTCAACTGGCTAAAAGACAATTTAGCTAAAAACATAAAGTTATGGCACCCTGACCTGTGTGAACCATTCCACATGGCAACAGATAGTTCAGATTATGGATTGGGAGTATCCATATTTCAGGAGGTAATGATAGATGGGGAAAAAACTTATAGACAAATAGCATTTGCGAGTAGAACCATGTCTAAGTATGAAAGAAACTATACAGTTTCAGAGAAGGAGGCTTTAGCTATAGTATGGGGTTTTAGGAAATTTCAACTTTTCTTATGGGGACATTAGACTGTGGTCCATACAGACCACAAAGCTTTAATATTTTTGAAGGACTGCAGATTGTTACATAACAGGTTGACCAGATGGGCGCTGTTTTTACAACAATTTGATATAGAGATCAAGTATGTTAAAGGGAAAGAACATGCAGTACCGGATGCTTTGTCGAGATTACCGGAAGGATGTGAGACACTAGAAAGTGTAAAGAATAGGAAAAATGTTTTTGAGGTGAATTACTTCAAAAAAGCGGAAGGAAGAGAAAAAATTAGGGAAATATGTCGGAATATGCGAAGATATCAAAGTGATGATGATGCACCCAAGTCGGCAAAGGTCAAGTTTGACAATCCGGACGCAACTAACATAAGGGCTTCATATAAAATACATAAAGGTGTACTGTATCTTCAAAGATTAAATAATCCAGGGAAGTGGAGAGTATGTTGGCCGGAACAACACACTGAAGTGCTGATAGATTATGTTCATTTGGCATATCGCCATTGTGGTGCACGGAAGTGTACCGATAAGTTAGATGAATGCATTACCTTTAACAACATGGCACGAAGGGTAGCACAGAGGATAAGATCTTGCGATCTATGCCAAAAGGCGAAGGTAACAAATGCAACTAATCAAGGGCCCATGCAATCAATAAAACCTGATGAAGTATTAGAAATAGTAGCAGTAGATATCTTTGGACCATTACCGAAAACCATGGGGGGTTTTGTGTACATATTTGTAGCAGTTGAACTTTTCTCAAAGTATATAAAGCTATATCCCTTGAGAAAAGCTACTGCCAGAGCTGTGTATGATAAAATGGTGTGTGATTATTTTGTGAAAGTAGGGAAGCCAAAGAGAATACTATCAGATAATGGTGTTCAGTTTTGCTCAAAAATGTGGAAGGATGGGATAACTGAGAAACAGGTAGAAGTGGTACATATCTCAGCTTATCACCCATCAAGCAAACCGGCAGAAAGATATATGCGTGAGATAGGTCGGTTATTTAGGACGTACTGCCATAGTAACCACAAGAAGTGGGGCATGTATGTGAGTGAATTCGAAGAAATCATGAATTCATTAACAAACGAGAGCACTGGATTTACTCCAGAAGAAATCCTGAAAAAGACAAGAAGTAAAAGTCTAGTAGAAGACCTACTAGAATTTCCAAATAGAGTTGAATTAGATTATGATAGTAAAAAGAACTTAGTAAAAGACAAGATGAGAAAACAAGCAGATGCGAGAGTTCGTCGTCACGACGAAAAAGTAAGGAATCCTAAATTCAAAATAGGTGATCTCGTTCTTGCAAAAACACATAAAAAGTCAAGTGAAATTAATAACGAGATCAGCAAATTTAAATATATATGTAATGGACCATTTAAAATAGTGTCCATACCCAATGTGAATGCTTATTATTTAGAGTACCCATTAACAGGCAAACGCCTGGGAGTAAGAAACATAGTGGATCTCAAAAGGTATGAACCACGAATTCTACCAGATTGAAAATAAATATATAAATAAATATTAAAGTAAACCAATATGTAAATAGTTTTGTTTCTTTTGTTCTATGTGAAAGGTAAATGCTCACTAAAATATATTGCAGTATTCTAATGAAACTTCTAGTTTAAGACTGGGAAAGACTGAGCTTCTAAGAAAGCCTTAATAGATGTGTAAATAAGTGTTGTGGAAGAGGTAGAAAAGTGAGGAGGTAAAGTGAAAAGGACGGGCTACAAAGTAATAGGCGCATAATGTGTGTTTTACTTGCCTGAGATAAAAGCAGTGTATTTAAAACTTTGTAAAAAAGATGTTTAAAGTGTACTGTGTTTAGAAGTAAGAAAATTGGAAAGAATATATGTAAATCATTTATGTAATGTTTAGCAGGAAAGAGAGAAAGAATTGGTGTTTAATTTTAAATATGTAATATAAGTATCGAGGTGTATCAGTAAGAAAGGGAAAACCCTTGGTAAAAAGCTTAACGAACATTTCAGATTCATTATAGGAGAGACTTCTTATTGAATTATCACTGTAAGAGACTTCAATAAGAAGTGGGGCACGTGTAACGGAACTGAAATGATGGTGGGCTGACAGTAATTTGGAACCCGCGCATCGGAAACGGGCGCGCTTGTGTGAGACTGCCAGGGAGTGCACCCTGATGCCATCTATTGGCGAAACTGGGAATTAGCGCTACCTGTCAGATAATGCACTAAGCTCTCGGAGTCAAATGTATTCTTTTTCTTGGTAATTATAAGTTATTACTGTATAATTTAATGTTGTAAAGCGCTAGTAGTAAATCATTATGACTGGTATGAACTCCAGGGTAATAAATATAAATATTCTTAAATACTAAATGATTTCGGTGAAAAGGTGGTAGGGGAACGCCCCCACTCTTGGTGATACGAGCATAGCTAGAGGTAGCTGGAGACACAGGGACTGAACAATGGAATGGCCTGAGGAGTGTTGACGTGATCAGACGTGCATAACTGTGCTCACGCAAAAGTGATTGTGCAACACAGAAGAGGCGAATATCGTTTTTGGAGTGAAACGCGACGAATGGTTGTTGAAGCCGCCTCTATGCCACTGGGGCTGATTGTAAGAGTTCCTGCACCCAGATTTTATGGCGGACGTGCAGTAGCTTATACGAGTGCTACAGCTCGTAGTTCCAGCCGCCATTAAGGGCATGAGGCGTGAAGAGCTGCGTTAGCCACATGCATCTCACCACCAGCACCGACACGTCTACCCAAGGCAAGACTGCTTGCAATTGTTAAGTCGAACTTTGTATACATGTAAAAGGAGAATACCAGTTTTCTT
The DNA here is from genome assembly GCF_023864275.1 of Schistocerca cancellata. Classification (NCBI taxonomy): domain Eukaryota; kingdom Metazoa; phylum Arthropoda; class Insecta; order Orthoptera; family Acrididae; genus Schistocerca; species Schistocerca cancellata. Next base: position 88,014,956 of record NC_064627.1, on the reverse strand, counting down.
TTATGCAAGTGCAGAGGACACAATATAGTAATGAGTAAAATTACGATGCATGTTGTTCATTGTAAAGTGTAGTAACCTCAAACATAGTATAGTGAAATCAGACTGAGGCCACCATCGCCTCTTTCATTTACAATTCTTTTGGTTGTAGAATACTTTAGTGTATAAGAATGTTGAAAAGAGCAATGGTCACACCAGAATGAGTCGCCTATTTACAGTTACTTAAATTTTTCTGAGTAACCTTTCAGGTAAAGCCACTTAACTAATCCTGTATCAATTGTCCAAAGAGTAATATCCAAAATCATTAAATAAGTTGAAGGATAGAATTTTGTTAACCCAAGTTACATAAACTGTCTTGGTAGTAATTACCAAGCCAACTCACAGAAATTGAGAGTGTATTTGCTTTGTAGAATCATCTAGAATGATCAGAAATAGTAATATTCAGAATTAAGTTTAAATTCAACTCAAGCCATTTCACTTTGAAACGAGCCAAAAATTGATTTATTCTTTTGCTCCTTCAGAGCTGGCGACCATAGTTATAAGTATTTTCAGCAGGATTCGACGGTAAGTCTGCTGCTCTCGTCGTGCTGATAGGATTATCCACTGCTGCTAGCAGTGGTGATTGGATACATAAGCTCACTACCAAGTTAAGTGGGTCAGGTAGGCAGTATTACCGTGTGAACTGTAGGGCACTGTAGGCCGTGGATCGAACCCGTTCAATCATCACAGCTCTTAGGGAAATAGTCCGGTTAGGAGTGTACTAATCATTAGGTAAATACTGGCGAGTAACGGTCAAAAATGTATACGCAAGTGAATTTAGCAAGGTCCACGTAGCACCTAGTTAATGTGGTGCAATGGCGAGGGTAGGAGTGGAGTAAAAGTGAGCTGAGCTTGTGGCAGCTGTGCTGTATTCAAATATTAACAACGTGAATTCACTACTACCTCTTACCATTAGGACTGAGCTATTTACAGTTAAAATACGTAGCAGTAAGCGGAAAGGCGTGACAGCTACAAGTCTGTATTGGTTTTATACATACGGAATTAGGAAGCGGATCATTCCGTCAGTGGAGGGGGTTAAAACAACCGAGTCAGTTGAGAACATGCCCCATTTACTGATGGAAAGATTCGGCGGTTCGGTCGCAAGTATTTTTCAATCCGATTTGAAATCTAATTTTGGTTTCCCTGTATCACTACAGATTTTTGTACAAATCACTTCTGAAGTTTTACCTGTAATCACGTTTTTCTTTTAACAGAGAATTTCTTTCATTTACATTAAAAATAAATTATTTATTTTGTAACCCCGTTCAGAATCATTTCACTCTTCGTTAGATTTCTGTTAATGTTGACTTAAAAATGCTAATAATTATTAGAAAACACAAAACAGTTACGAAAATTTATTTTCCCTTCGATGATTTCACTGCATCATGTCCTTTACGAAATGGGGCGGAACCTCTCTCCTTGACTATCTTCCCTCACGAGGGCCATCTTTCATTACGATAAAACAGACAACCATAATGTTGCATAATAACTTTACTGGCATGTCTTTTCCATCTCGTTTATTTACTGGTCCTGGTGGCACGGTTCTCCTTGTTGTTCAGTGATATTACCAAGGTTTACAGGGAAACAATAAGTGTATGTAAAGAATAAAGCTTCACACTCATGTTACATTCTAATTTCATGAACCTCTACAACATTGATTCATCCATGGTTTTATCATTTGCATGTTTGTTTTATATAACCAGTTAACCACTGCTTACCAAGCGATGCCCCACCTTTTTTATGGACTGGATTTATTGTACTTTCAAAAAATTGTCTTTCACTAAATGTGTGATCCACTTCCTCTCAAAGATCTCTTCTTCACTTTTCTCATGAGATACATTTGGAGATCCTGTCACCAAGTGCAGGAAGCAGTCACCGTCTTTTGGAAGTGATTTAATGAACTGTTTCATTAATCCAAGCTTGGTGTAAAGAAGAAGTAATAGTGCCTTGCTTGGTTCATTTATTATATCGGTTTCGATGATTTTTCTTTTGGGCCAGTGCTTGACCTTGGTTGCGCTGTTCTAGTCACGAATGAAAGACAACATCTTTGTGTAGCCGTTTTATTGACCAAGTAACATATCAATTACTTTAAAATCAGCACATATTGTCCAAGAATGTCTTTCATGTTTCATGTATTTCACGATAGCTATGAGGTTTTCATATGTCTCCTTATGGTGTACTGAATGCACGGCATATCGTGTGTGGTGTTTACCAACGCAACTGCTAAGCGAAGACAGAGCATTAATAGTTATGCGAAAAAGTCTATTACACCTACTTTAGTATAATGGTTCCTGATCACGAATCGTGAAAAATTTCTACGTTGGTCACCAAGCCTTATACCAAAGCAGCTGTAGTTGAAATTTTTCATGAAACTGTTAACGGCTTATCTTTACTTTAGCAAATATGTAGCTGGCACAAACAAACATTTGGGTTTTCTAAACAGTTCCGAGAATTTTTTTCCAATAAAGAGTAAAACTACATTCAACTGTATAAATAAAACCCGACAGCACTATAGTATGTCAACAGTGACCTATTAAATTTCCTGCCTAATAGCCAAATGGGTGTGACAAATGTGGTCAACCACTCGATGTCAGTATGTTTAAATTTCCCTTACATACTAGATAAGAATTTGGATCTAAATGAAATACGAGTTTACGACATCTATAGAAAAAACTTAATGTGATAAAAAACAACAAATAACTGATTAGAAACTAACCGCGCGGGATCAGCCGAGCAGTCTGGGGCGCTGCAGTCATGGACTGTGCGGCTGGTCCCGGCGGAGGTTCGAGTCCTCCCTCGGGCATGGGTGTGTGTTTTTGTCCTTAAGATAATTTAGTTTAGGAAGTGTGTAAGCTTAGGGACTGATGACCTTAACAGTTATGTCCCATAAGATTTCACACACATTTGAACATTTTTTTTTTTTTTTTTTGAAATTAGTGCATAAAAGTACTTCGCGAACAGTTTAAATAACGCAAATATAAAAAATAATGCTGTATAATGTTATCAATGTGGTTGCTGCTGTATCTACAAGTTTATAGCGCAGTTTTGGACAATATGCATGCACTGTTTCTACTTTAACTCATATTTCAACAACCTGCTGAGTCATGAACCGTGTCTGACCTGTTGTTGGCAGGAGCTACGACCAGCCAGGGCATGTATGCCCTCTGCACGGCGGGAACCTGTTCCCTGCAGCCCGCCAGCCAGCAAGTTTGGTTGAACAGCTCACAAACACACAAACACCCCCCCCCCCACCCCCTCACAGCAAACGATACAAATCGCCGCTCCAGACAACATGCAGCGCTATTCGCCGCAAAATCAAAAATGGTTCAAATGGCTCTAAGCACTATGGGTCTTAACTTCTAAGATCATCAGTCCTCAGTCCTCTAGAACTTAGAACTACTTAAACCTAACTAACCTAAGGACATCACACGCATCCATGCCCGAGGCAGGATTCGAACCAGCGGCCGTAGCGGTCGCGCGGTTCCAGACTATAGCGCCTAGAACCGTGCGGCCACCTCGGCCGGCGCCGCAATATCGTTTTTTTTTTTTTTTTTCATAGACCTCAGATGACGTCTCATATGCACAGACGATCTTGTTTGCTGGAAAGACTGAGATACAAAAGCAAGTAATATTAATTGTTATCTACATGAGAAACGTAGCTGAAGTGGCAAACAATGAAGAATATCTGCAGACATGTAAGACTGTTATAATTTTGCGTTGGAATAACACTTGGGATGTTTGATATACACTACTACATAAAGACGTTGTTTAACATTGTCACCAAAAATCTCGAAAAGTTCTTGACTAAATTTCTTCTAATTTTCACGCGAAGCTTTAGTAGACACTCAGGTAGACGTAGGATGTATTGCTGAATAAAAGGCCGCGCCAATTGTTGTATTTGGAACTTTGTTAACTTTTAAGTTCACGCTTAAGACAGTACTAAAAATACATTGAACAACACTCGCGGAATCAGCATCATCCAGACATGGACAAACTGATAATTGGATACACATTTTTAATCTGTATTTGTAAAAGTGAAAAGTTACTGTCAATGTATCGAAAAGTTATTGACGATTTACCTAAAATTTTTCGCACAGTACTCATAGGTTATATATCCCATGAGTATTGTGTAAAAATTTGAAGTAAATCATAAAATATATTTATCGTATGAGTGTTGTGTAAAAATTTGAAGTAAATCGTCAAGAAATTTTCGTTTCATTGGTAACAACTTTTCTCCTTTATAAATACATAATACAAATGTATAGCTAATTATTAGTTTCTTTATGTCTGGATGATGTTGACTGCGCAACTTTTGTTCAGTTAATGACAACCTGCTCCAGTTGCTTGTTTAGTAGCCTATTAAGTGTGAAGTGATAACTTAATAAGGTCCTAAAACAGCATATTCTGACTGACATAGGCTATGCATTTTTTTAAACAACAGTGTATAGATTTTCTTTTAAAATGACTATGAGAAAGAAATTGCTGTGCTACGAAAGTGTGCTGTTTCGTTTTCTTTCTTACTTACATCTTTCGCAGAAACATTTATGGCATACCAGGTTGTGACTGGAATGCTGCTACTGAATCTGAATCTTCCAGACTTCGTAATTTCAGACACACGCAGATTAAATGTACGCAAAATACTGCCATTGAAGTAGCTATCCTTATAGATCCAGTGGCTGGACAGGTTCTTCTCGTATCCCCAGTACCAGTAACCCCAAGCTATTTCCCACTCATTTTCAAGGACCTCAATTCCCAATCATGGTTTTGTTTGCTTTAAGAATAAACGTGGATCAGGGTCGGAGAGGGGGGGGGGAGGAGGGGGTATGAGGTGGATAGAGAGAAAGTGAAGAGGATATGTGTGGTGTCACCGCCAGACACCACACTTGCTAAGTGGTAGCTTTAAATCGGCCGCGGTCCATTAGTACATGTCGGACCCGCGTGTCGCCACTGTCCGTATTTGCAGACCGAGCGCCACCACACGGCAGGTCTAGACAGACGGACTAGCACTCGCCCCAGTTGTACGACGACTTTGCTAGCGACTACACTGACGAAGCCTTTCTCTCATTTGCCGAGAGACAGTTAGAATAGCCTTCAGCTAAGTCCATGACTACGACCTAGCAAGGCGCCATTAACCATATCTGGAAAGAGTCTTATTTGTATTATCAAGAGCGATGTACCACAAGGATGAAGTAAAGTTAAGTATTATAGAAGCTACGTACTTTTCTTATCAGCATTCATTACGTATCCTATTCCAGACTTCACGCCAGTCGGCGTGTGTGTACGCCTGCCTTTCGGTTACCCGTCACTGTGGACTGGCTGTCTTGTCAGTCCACTACAATATGGACATAGAGAGGGGGACGGAGAAGACGCACAGAGAGAAGAGGAACAGGATACGGTGACAGAGGGGGACAGGAGATGGACAGAGAGGGAAGGGAGGAGATCACGGCTTATATCCAATACCAACACAGATTTAGCAGTTGTGAAGCTCTGCCGAATTTTCTAGTGGTTTTTATAGGCGAAAGCTGTCGCGGGTGATGTGGCTGCCACAGTAACGTGTGGCCACTGTGGACACCCATAGTATCAGCCCACCGCTGCCCGACCTCAAGACAGTAACGGCGCGGCGTGGACCTCTGACGAATGGCGTGGTTCGGCAGCCTAGCCTGCAATTACCGCCCTCCCCTCCCATCCTCTTCCCCTTCCTGTTCCCCTCTTATAGGTCGATGTTATCTTATGCGCCACGGGCTCCGCCGTCCGGAAGACACTTCCAGCGCCGTTTTGTTGCCTCGTGGCGTGCCGCCCTTAATCTCTCTCAATGGGCTGCTCGCTGGTGCCGCTGCCCGTAAATAACGTAGCTATATCCGACGAAGCAGCGTAACGCCCCCACACTGGGCAGCTCGGACCCCACGTTACGGTATGTGTAAGAACGATGCAAAGCCAAAGGACAGGTACTTACTTAGTTTTTAACAAGAAAGCACTGTCACGTAAACATTTTTATGACGATATAACTAACTATTCATGCCATTTGAGGCAGGAAACTCCAGCGCCGGGAAATAATACCGAATTCTCCTTGTGTCAGCTCAAGAACTGTCAATTGTCACTAATATACACACTCCTGGAAATGGAAAAAAGAACACATTGACACCGGTGTGTCAGACCCACCATACTTGCTCCGGACACTGCGAGAGGGCTGTACAAGCAATGATCACACGCACGGCACAGCGGACACACCAGGAACCGCGGTGTTGGCCGTCGAATGGCGCTAGCTGCGCAGCATTTGTGCACCGCCGCCGTCAGTGTCAGCCAGTTTGCCGTGGCATACGGAGCTCCATCGCAGTCTTTAACACTGGTAGCATGCCGCGACAGCGTGGACGTGAACCGTATGTGCAGTTGACGGACTTTGAGCGAGGGCGTATAGTGGGCATGCGGGAGGCCGGGTGGACGTACCGCCGAATTGCTCAACACGTGGGGCGTGAGGTCTCCACAGTACATCGATGTTGTCGCCAGTGGTCGGCGGAAGGTGCACGTGCCCGTCGACCTGGGACCGGACCGCAGCGACGCACGGATGCACGCCAAGACCGTAGGATCCTACGCAGTGCCGTAGGGGACCGCACCGCCACTTCCCAGCAAATTAGGGACACTGTTGCTCCTGGGGTATCGGCGAGGACCATTCGCAACCGTCTCCATGAAGCTGGGCTACGGTCCCGCACACCGTTAGGCCGTCTTCCGCTCACGCCCCAACATCGTGCAGCCCGCCTCCAGTGGTGTCGCGACAGGCGTGAATGGAGGGACGAATGGAGACGTGTCGTCTTCAGCGATGAGAGTCGCTTCTGCCTTGGTGCCAATGATGGTCGTATGCGTGTTTGGCGCCGTGCAAGTGAGCGCCACAATCAGGACTGCATACGACCGAGGCACACAGGGCCAACACCCGGCATCATGGTGTGGGGAGCGATCTCCTACACTGGCCGTACGCCACTGGTGATCGTCGAGGGGACACTGAATAGTGCACGGTACATCCAAACCGTCATCGAACCCATCGTTCTACCATTCCTAGACCGGCAAGGGAACTTGCTGTTCCAACAGGACAATGCACGTCCGCATGTATCCCGTGCCACCCAACGTGCTCTAGAAGGTGTAAGTCAACTACCCTGGCCAGCAAGGTCTCCGGATCTGTCCCCCATTGAGCATGTTTGGGACTGGATGAAGCGTCGTCTCACGCGGTCTGCACGTCCAGCACGAACGCTGGTCCAACTGAGGCGCCAGGTGGAAATGGCATGGCAAGCCGTTCCACAGGACTACATCCAGCATCTCTACGATCGTCTCCATGGGAGAATAGCAGCCTGCATTGCTGCGAAAGGTGGATATACACTGTACTAGTGCCGACATTGTGCATGCTCTGTTGCCTGTGTCTATGTGCCTGTGGTTCTGTCAGTGTGATCATGTGATGTATCTGACCCCAGGAATGTGTCAATAAAGTTTCCCCTTCCTGGGACAATGAATTCACGGTGTTCTTATTTCAATTTCCAGGAGTGTATATGTCGTTGCGTCATCACTGAATGAATAATATGTCCACCGCAAGTAGTGTAAATCTTAGAGGAGGACTACTTCACCATACAGCGGACCAGCTGTACCTCTGCATCTGCACGTATGTCTATATTCCACAAAACTTCTTACGTTTTGTGATGGAAGATACTTCAGAAATCCTTCCTTCTCTTCCTTTGCAGTGTTGGATGCAGTGATGGATTAGCGTGTGACGATAATGGAAAATGAAGAAAGCCTGTGCTGAGATTAGCCGTAATTAGATATGTATGACGAAGGCAGTGGCTATCTCCTTTTTTTGTGTTTTGAGAAGAATATAAGTTCGTAATTAGTAAAACTGTGTTGGTGTTCCTCATTACCAGACATTCAGTATTATAGTATTGAGCAGAACGAACTGGAATGTAACAACTTCCGTAGCAGTCAATTCCGATTGCCAGCCCCATTAGGTTCACGGTCGTGTTAATAATAAATATTGGGCTGCTATTCGACCACATCAGGTCGGGACGCAACGGAGGTGTTACACGTCTCAGTGGTGAAATTAAAAGCAAGTGCAGTAGCATTTACAGTACAACGCGTCTAACATTCTGCGTGGTGTCTGTTCTAAGTCGTGTCTCCCTACCACTTTCGCACAACGACGCTCTGAGAGTGTTTTTAGGGAATTGACTTGTTTGAACCTGGGACCTGTTGCTGCTAAGTAGACGCCAGAAAACACATGACATGTAGAGTTCAGAAGATTTCAGTGAGACTAGCGATGATATAATCAAATACTTAATGATTTCAGTGTCAGCTCCACTGCACTCCCTGTAAAAGAATCTTAATGCTAACTAAATTTAGTGGAAGGGGTTCAAGGCTTTCCTATTATTAGTTAGCTGGTAAAATAACGTGGAAAAGTCAGTTAAGTTTACCATTGGAATTTTTATTCTACTCACAAAACATTGTTTATAAATTGCACTATTGGTAAAAGGAAATATTTTAATACAGGATGATAAAAACTAACTGTGTTCAACAAAAATGTGAATGAATATTCCCTGAATGGGTTTCCAAGTTCTATAATGGATCGAAGGATGACCTATGCCATATCACATCTATAATCTAGGTTTAAATTAAGTTTCATAGAAGAGAAAACTATCAAAAATGGTCTACAGTGACCCTCAATTATCTTTAAGTACTTATTTAACTTGTCGTAAATTACAGTGGCTGATTTGGCTTCTCAATAATTATATAACAGAAAAATCACCGCGTTTCAGATTTTAACTTCAAGTAGCAAATGTGAATACCACGAGGTTTAATTGACGATTGACACTAGTATTACGTAAAAAGGGGATGTAACAGATGAGACTTCTGCAGTTCTGAGTGAAGCCTTATGTGTTCTTATGCGGCATCAAGTGCGTTCATTTCCTTGTCAGTGGTTAGTCAGCGTCAGGCGCGGCGGGCAGCGCAGCTCCACACACCTCGTTGTCTCGGTAGCAACTCTCTCGAACTTCTCCTTACTACAATTTACCAAAGTTGGTTTAAGGTATCGGGCTGTGTTTTCAACTGACCAACCAGGGTCTCAATGTTAACCTTAAGCTCCGACTACAAAAATTCTGTCTATCCAATGAGAAATGTTATACTTTTTGTGGTGGGGCAATGTTTTTAATGTTTGCAGCGTAACAGAGACACGTATTGTCTCACGCTAAAACTTGCAGCTGGTGTGGCCCTTTTAGTATTATCGTAACATCTATACTGTTCTTCTGGAGGGCTCTATCTTTTAACACGGGCTGGGAGGTAGACCTCCCGGCGATCGGCTGGCGACGTGGGTGTCCGTCCGTCCCTTATCGTAGGGCCTTCTAGCCTACACAGCTCTGTTCTCGGCTTCTGTTCTCGTTTCTCCCCTCGGAACTGCGTCTGTTTCACGGTAGGGAGGTATGACATGCATTTAGGCATTTTTGTGTTAGTCCGTGGTATTCCTGTTGCTCACTCATTGATCGTATTACTTTTGTTAATTTAATGTCAGAATTTATCCGCAGCTATGTGACATACTGCCGGATTTGCTGTCATGTCAGGGCTTTTATGGAAGGTGTTGGATTTGCTTGACACCTTACACGGGTATTCCACTGTTAAATGCAGAGGAGAGAGCTGGAAGGTGGAAAGAGTCCTTTACGAGGACGAGGACTTGTGTGATGACATGATAGAAGAAGAGGGTCAACAGAAACATACGATCTCACGCGTCGGCTTTGACCCGTGACGTAAGGGTGTTGTGGTGTGTGACGTCATTTCAATCTTTATGGTCTATATGTTTTGTCGCTACTCGTAATGTCTAATGAATCAATATTGTTGTTTTCTTTTTTTTTATTTGTTTCTTTTTTTTATCTTTTGATTGACCTACACATTGATCTGTAGCGTAGCCCTGAATATGAGGTTAGGTTGGGAGTTTTTCTTCGGCGGGGGGGGGGTCAGGGGGGGGCGCAGCCCCCCCCCCTGCCTGGCCTTGAGTACCACTTGTTTATTATTATCTTTGTTTGCTATCAATGTTAGCAGATTGTTCTTGTGAAACCTTTGTGTGTGTTCTTTTTCTATGTGTTTTCGTCTTTGTGATACGTATGCAACGTTTCTATATCCGCCATATTGGAATTGTCGTTTCCGCTATATTTGTGACGTCATGGGTCAAAGCCGACGGGTTAGATCGGACGCTTCCGTATTTCCGAAGAAGAAACTGAATTCATTGGGGAAGAGAGAGGGTACCCAGTTCTAGCATCAAAATTCAAAATTGCTTCGGAAGACTTAAGATAAAATACGGGAGAAGGAGTCGATAAAATCCATCGGAATTTCCAAATACCTTGGGGGAAGTGGCAACGAGACGAATATTCGCTTTGGTGGGTAGAATGTATGAGACTGGCGATATACCATCAGGACTTCTGAAAAATCATTATCCACACAGTTACGAAGACTACAAGATCCAAAATGCGAGAATTATAGCGCAATCAGCTTAACAGCTCATTAATCCAAGTTTATATTCTTTACCAGATTACGTTAATTTTTGATTGTGTACTTTTTCTTGAAAGTATAAAGTTTTGTTATTACTATGTTCATCTGCTTATTAGATATGATGGGCTAATAACGGATTAATTATGAGCCGAATCGGAACCGTTGGTTTATTTGTCTTTGGTTGGGCTAGTAGTTTTGGTGTAGCTAGATTCATTAATATGTATATATTCTTTTTTCATGTTCCGTGAGAACGGTAATAGTATTTTTAATGGCTTTCTTTATTTCAGCTGCAAATCTTTTGGTAGGCCTTGTAATCTTACCCACCCACATATCATTATTAAAATTTTCTGTCTCTGCACAAGTTTTGAAAGCTTCGTGAGGCGTATGATATACAAAAGGAAAATTTTTTACTTATCTTCATTTTCTCTTGTTGTTGGCTCCAGTCTTTGCGTCTGCGGTTAAATTCTTGGAGCTGAAATTTTGGTTCTTGGGTTCCTGATGACTAAATAAGTGATGAAGATTTGCCTGTACTACACTTGAATTATATTCTTTGTCACAGTCTCCACTTCTGTAGCACCGCAAATTATTAGTGACACAATCAAAAATACGGCTGATTCCAGCAGAGGCATGCCCACTGCTACTTAAATTCTGCAGTACTCACAGTATTCCATACAGTTTACAAGGAAAAAGGGTTTACATACTTTCTTGACAAAAGAAGTATCTTTACTAAGCGATATCATAATTTTGTAAATGAATCCAGAAATAAATTTAATAATTCGCGTTAGATTGTGCAGTTAATATCATGAATTTTAAAATTTCCAATAATTCTAAAAGAAGAAGAATTTTAACTGTACATACAGAGAGTAACAAACTATTTTTTTTATACTTTTCAGTCTGAAATATAATACATCGTATACAAAATCAAATGAAATTCCTTCAATGAAACAGCCGAGAATGTTCACCTACTGTATACCAGATTCGATTAATCCTGGTATCGACTAGTTCCATAAAAATGGTAATATTAGATGAGGGTGTCCCATTACAGGCCGTAATGCGGTTGTGATATTGTTAGATTCAATGGCAGACATCACGTTTATCCATATAATCATTTATGTCAAGTATGATCACGCTATTTCCTTTGTCATCTTTTAATGCTGTAATATTATTTAATAGCAGTTTATGGTTTATATTATTCAGAATTTAATGGTCCGTTTTTGATTAATATTTGTAAGCATTCTATTTACATAGTGCCTTTCCTGTAATGTTTGATTCGTAAACTGTAATTTCATTATGTTTCCTCAATCAGATATTCACTACAGCTATTGCAACTTAAACAATGGCTATTAAGTGCTTCACGGAACTCTTCTGTAGTGTTGGTACTATGTAGTATTTCAGACCTTTTGTGAGGAGATTTGTCTCTTTATCTGCAAATTATGTATTTGTGAAATTTTCTAACATGGTTTAAACTGAAAATCAGATTCATATTCACGTGTGAGTTGTCGTATGAGATGCTGAATGTGTGAAAGTTCTGTGAATTTCGTCGTATGAGTATGACGAATGTGTCGGCTTGTGTTGCATATAGAGGGCATATCAAAAAGACTCATCCGATTTAAAATAATCAAAACTGTTATGTTATTTGAGATATGTGCGTGAACAACGTACTGTTGTAACGAGCAAACTCTCGAGTTTTACATGGTTCCCGTTAGGTAGCAGCAGTGTGCGCCCACTTCAGTTCTAGTAAAAATGCTGTCAGGACAACATAAAGCGTTCTGTGTTCTACGTTTTGCACAGTGCTGGTCAATAATAACTGTTCAGCGTGACTTTCGTGATAGATACGGTGTGGATCCTCCTACAGCACAGAGCATTAGACGATGGCATGAACAATTCCGAGAAACAGGATGTTTGTGCAAAACCAAATCCCCGAGTGTCTGACACAGACGTCGAATGCATCCGCCATAGATTCAGAAGGAGTTCCCAGAAAGCCGTTCTCCGTGCTTCTCGACAGCTGAACATGCCCCCGATGTTCGTCTGTCGGGTTTTTCGTCGAAATCATTAAAAATTCAGCTATTAGAAGGTCTTCGTGAAGGTGAAAAACAACAACTTGTGGAGTTCCGTAATTTCGTTCTTGGCAAGATGGGGGATGACAGTTTTCTTTCACGCTTAGTGTTCAGTGACGAGTCAAAATTTCATTTAAATGAAAAGGTGGACAGTCATAATGTGAGAACGTGGGGTGCGGAACAACCACATGGAGTTTTACAACATGAGAGGGACTCTCTAAAATTTAATGTGTGTTGTGCAGCTTCACGGGAAAAGGTGTTTGGTCCATTTTTCTTTGCCGAGAATACTGTTACAGGAAACACATAACTCGATATGCTTGAGAACTTTCTTTTCTCACAGTTGGAGACTGATTCGAACGACTTCATTTACCGACAGGATGGGGCTTCGCCACACTAGCGTTTGTAAGTGCGAGAATTTTTCAGTCGAAGGATTACTAAACGATGCATCGGTCGCACTGGGCCAAATGATTCAGCTTTACATTACTGGCCTCCAAGGTCGCCGAACCTGACTGTATGTGGTTGTTTCTTGTGGGGGTTTATGAAAGACTGTTTATGTGCCTCCGTTACGAACAATAATGAATGAACTGAGACATCGCATAACAGCAGCTGTGGAAGCTGTAACTCAAGACATGCTCGCTGCAGTGTGGGAACAATGTGAATACCGCATTGACGTGTGCCGTGCTTCTCAAGGGGGGCATATTGAACTCCTATGAAAAGGTAGGAAAAAAACTTTTCGAGTTTCCAGTTCTTCAAAAAACAAAGTTCATTGTACACGTTTATTAGTTTCAGAAATAAGAGGTGCCAAATCAGATAATTCTTTTTGGTACACCCTGTATGTCTATGTACAAATTGTGCAATAGAATCAAGAGTTAAAGATGTTACGCTGTTACTTAACTGTAGACGTGCTACTTAGAGTTCTTGAGTCACAGTTACTTTTTGATGTAACATGTCCTGTATTTCTTGTCTTATCCACGATCTTGCTGCATAGTTCTTGATTTGAGATACAAGTCTGGTCTTGAAGTCATCTTTCTGTGGGCTTGTGTAGGAGTGAATCTGCATCGAAAACAACGCTTATTATATTTGATGCCTTCAATTATCTTCACCAATTTGACATTTAAGACAATTAAACGCCGAATGTTTCCCTTTATTTCATAAGATGATATCGTCAACAATTTTTCTTCTTGAGACCGAGCATCCATAATATATGTCTGACAACGGCATCATCATTAACACAGATGCACAAAAATAATTGCTTATAATAACAAATCTTGATATACGATAAACTGTTTCGGCTTTTATCGCCATTGTCATGTACATGCGAATACAATTTTGATGAGAACTTGTATACATGTGAATGCCATTTTTATTAAAGTGATTATGTTGTACTCGCATCTAAACTAATGTGACGTCGATATAATGCCGTTATTGAACTGTCTTACAGATGTTTCTGTTTTAATAACATGATAAATGACGTAATATATTGACAATAAAATGTTAATTACGGCGTGGCATTAGGTTGACAGTTCCACTCTTACGACGCTATATGTTTGCAAAGTTTATGCGGATGAACAGCGACATTATTTTTTTAACTAAAATTTGTTACGATTTCCTTTGGTTGTTACCCATCTTACAACGTGGCAGGGCCACATGAGATATTATACTCGTACATGAAGGATAGATTTCAAGACGTGGCAGAACCTCTGGCATGTATTTGAATCTAGATACGAAATTCTAATATTCATCCATCATGTGGGACATGATTTCTTCTTAATATTCTTCCTCCTCGTCTATATTTCATTGCTTTAGTCTTTGAGCTGTTTATTTCCATCGAGTTTTCTGGTGCTCACTTTCTGATGGTCTCCATTGTTTCTTGTAGGTCTTCTACACTCGTGCAGAGAATGACCACGTCACTTGCGTACGTAAGCAGTTCTGCGTTTCTTATGTCTATGGCCTGTCCGATGTCCTCTGTTAATACGTTAAAGACTGCTGTACTCATCGGATCTCCTCGTTGGACCGCTCTTATTCGCATGACGTCATTCGCCATCGATATGCCATCGTCTCCAATCGACTTCATCATTTCTGGTTCATGGCTTGATTTAGCTAGTATGTTCTCTAGCTTCTGGATGGGCTGCACTACTATCTTTGCTATTTCTTGAATGACATGACGGCGTGTGGTGTTGTACTGCCTGGAGTGAAGACTTATTGATTTGTTGGGATATCAGCAGGTAGGCTTTGTTCAGTGGACTCTCAAAGGAGTTTAGGGAAGAGTTTCAACATAGTACTCTCCTGAGCAGTTCTGCTGTCGGAATCTGGGTTGTTTTTCCTGACTATCCCTGTTTACAGCAGAATTATGCCTTCCTCCATATTTGTGGAGCTAATTTGTTCTTCAGGCATTCGTTGAAATAGGAATGCCAGAGGTTCTGCCACGTCTTGGATTGTATCCTTCATGTACGAGTATAATATCCCATGTGGCCCTGCCACGTTGTACGATGGGTGACTTCTTCGCTGTAATTTGATCCATTTGCTGCGTGCAGTGTGAAGCAGTTTGACGTTCTGTCCTCTTCTCCGATGAGGTTACTAATGTGTGAATCCCATCGCTTCATGTTTACAATTGGGGTCGAGTAAGCTTCTCCGAGGATATTAGGATGTCGTAAGGTCTCATTTCTGTCTCTGTCTCGAATAAGGAAGCTATAAGTTATCTTCTTTTCTGTCAGCTGACGTTTCTGCTTCCGACGTTCTTCAGTGTATTCTGATATTCCGGTGGCATTTCTGTGTTCCCTGTCGCATGGACCAGTTGTAGTGTCCTTTGTCTCATGAGGTAACATTTTTCGTCAAACCTAGTCTCCCATGGCGTCTGAATCTGACTACTTTAATGGTGGCGTGTGTCATTATGTCTATCAGAGTTGATGTTGCCTGGTCTCAGTCCCCCTGCCTCATCATGTGGATTATTGTTGGTAGCTCTGCTTTGTTTGCTAACCAACTTTCTTCATCTATGTGCCGGCTAGCTGCATTGATAGAATGAACGTAACAGAGAACATTCGTCAGATGTCACGCCCGCTCCATTTTCTAATCTCTGTGCGTTATCTGTAACGTTAAAGCTAGACAAACCGTTAAACCTAGACAAACAGCCTACCAAAAACCACAGGGGCGAGCGGATTTTAAACGTCCGTCACCTAGAAGAACCATACTTAAATGAGGTTGAGAGTACAACGTGGACCAACTGTCAACATGTACCCGACAACTTCAACCCAAAAGCCGACTGGTAGGCAAAAATTGTTAAAACACATTTACGAACGCTTCTAATAACTCACGGAGAACATAAAACCAATGAAGTACATAAAATCATGGAGTATTACGTCCACATCCTTAGAGAACTGAAGGAAAAACCCCACCTTACAAAGGAGCACATCAACAGGTAAAAAGAATTAAAGCAAAACTGAGAACACATGGCCTAAAGATCAAATTCAAACCAAGATCCACTGTTAAAGCCCAGACACCGCCCATGTATCACATCATCAAACATCAAACGAACCACTGACGCACATTCCTAGACGAGCTGCAAACAGGAGATGGGAATATATTCACTCACCAAAACGAGATGTTAAATGAAATACAGTGGCTTTATCATAAACTCCGTAAGCTCCACCAATTAACATTTGATTTCTGAAGCTATACAACCGCTAAACAGAGAAATCAATGAAGACGAAAATATAGAATTTGTAGCTGATTTTAGCGTGAATGAAGTATTGAATTCACAATTTATTCGCCAGCTCACAAAGCTCCAGATCGAACGTAATCCCCGAATAATTTTGTCACAATTTATGATTTGTCGCCGGAACAATTTTTACTGCTATTTTAACTGACAATTAGTGGCGGAGCTGTGGATAACGTGATGAAAGGGAATAAAATTGTTCTCCTACCAAGGAAAGGACTGAAAAACGTCGGAAAACAGCGGACTATGGTACTGCTGAACTTTTACTAGAAAACTGTTACCAAAACTATTATCAGTGTCCCAGGGAGGGGTATAATGCAGCTGTTTCTGAAATTTGAGACGTCAGTTCAATAACTGACATGATCGACATCAAATGTGTCTTTTCTTCATCGATTTCCATAAAGTCTTTAACCATGTCTGCCACCAATATTTAACGAGGACAGTGGAGAAAGTAGGTCTGGAAGAGAATATATCAAAGTCATTAAGAATACGAGCGCTGGCATCTCCGCTAGGATACAAGTTAAAGGACAGTTAACGATATCTTTTGACACCCAGTGGGGTGTGACGCAAGAGGGTACGCTATTCGCATTTTTTTTTAGTACAGTCGCTGAATCCAGTGTTACAATTTCTTAGTGAAACATTAGCAGATATTTTGATGTCTGGTCAAATGATAGTCGTAAGAGCATATGCTGATGACGTCAGTGTGACAGAGCCCATGTGGCAGCCCATGAAATCAGACAGTGAGAAATATATTATCGCGTATGGGGTATAAATCAATGACTGAGAAAGTAAAACCCTAAACACCGGGGGTTTCGAAAACTTAGATGGCCGCGGGCACGAGTTGTGGACAATCACAAAATACTAGCCGACATCTTAGACATATGCCCTCTGAAGGTAACAGCCGAAAATTTGAGACATGCTACAAACAAAATGTAAGGAGCAATTGTGGAAAATAGCTGGCACACCGTGATCCTAAATGGAAAAAAAAGATGAGCCCTTTTGTATTCTCCGAAGTCTGCTGTGTAGCGCAGCTCTTTCCAATTCCAAAAATGCAAAACAAAAAGCTAATGCGACTAAATAGTAAATAAGAATGGAGTCATGTTCAAGCTGTCTTATCGTACGCTACCCAAATAGTAGAAGTCTGTTGGGAAATAACTGCCGTAGTTCACCTCAACTTAGAAACAACGGCGTTGTTTCTCAAGAGAATAGCGACTCTGCTAAATGGAAGTCCAGGTCACGTCACAATAAAGGTTTTTCAAACCGTGCACCCAGATTGTGTGCATACCCCAACGAACATGAATAACATTAAGTACAAATTAAAACATGTAAGAAAATACGACATCCAGGTCTGTTACATAGAAGGGTGGACAAGTATAACGTCCTTAAAAAAACATACTTCTGACGCTACAGCTCCATGGTAAAGGGTGTTAACAACACTATCGCAACAAACGAAAAACTTCACAGAATAGGTCGATGCGACATGATTAAGTACCTCTCATGTTGATTAGTTGATACCACTCCTCACCGTCTCACTTGCTGTGGTCATTTACGTAACTGAATCAGGAATGGACTTGTCCCGGTGACAAAGGAATTACACGTCCTACATCGACGTGCATCCAAACAATTTTCTGTCACAAAAGCTAGCATTGTGATGTGGTTATTGGGATGTTAATTACAAATTAGCGTCAGGGAGGTTGACAAGATTCCAAATTTCATTACGTACGTGGAAATGGTCTGCTACGTAACAAAAGGATCGGTAGCACGAAAGAATCTGGTAACAAGCTGGAAATAAATTTAAACTTGAAACAGTACAATTCATTTGATGACTGAAGTAAGACAGAGAGGAGAACAATATACTTTACGGGAACATACTTAATTTTGAAAATAAATAAATTTTATTGTGTGTATCGAAATAATTTGCAAGCAGCAGCATGAAGGAAATTTAATTCCTTAACGGTTTTCGGGCACTTAATGCCCTTCTTCAGAAGGTTATACCTATCGCATTATTTGCGAGTGTCAGTAATAGGGTACATAAAGGAAAATGCCGTGGTCATGTGGTTCATAGTTCCTGTACAAAAATGGCATAAGGAAGCCAGGAAAGATGTGACCACGGCATTTTGCTGTATGCATCTTATTGGTGACGCTTTCAAAAAATGCGATAGGTGGAACCTTCCGAAGATGGGCAGTAAGTGCCCGAAAACCGTTAAGGAATTAAATTTCCGTGATGCAACTGGTTGGAGGTAATTTCGATACATGCAAGTGCAGTTGCGAAGATGGATAAAATACGAATTTAATGTTCTAGAATATTTTTACATTATTATATTTTTCCTATTTAAATTATTTCAGACGCCAACTATTTGTCATTTTTCATGTGTTTAAATACAATTTGTTAAAAAAGTCAGGGGACTGATGACCTTAGAAGTTAAGTCCCATAGCGCTCAGAGCCATTTGTTAAAAAAGTTAGGTGTTTTAAGACACTGCAGTAGGACTAGAGTTCGATTCTAGTTCCTCCTGAGACTCTTTTCTGAGACAGAAAGGCCTGAAACGTGGTCCACAGGTTCGTGAGACCAGATGAGAAGCTGACTGAATAAAGAAGCAGCAGCACCATAGGCCCGTCTGCTGCTAGTAGCGCCTGCAGGGATTGGCCATATGCTGATCACATGTGTCACATGAACATTGTCTGAGATGAGAAAAGTCATGGGATACCTCTTTATATCGTGTCGGACCTTCTTTTGCCTGGCGTAGTCAGCAACTCGACATGGCACGGACTTAAGTCGTTGGAAGTCCCTAGCAGAAATGTCGAGCTGGACTGCCTCTGTGGTTGTGCATAATTAAGACAGTGTTGCCAGAGTCAAATTTTGTGC
Source organism: Schistocerca cancellata (assembly GCF_023864275.1). Classification (NCBI taxonomy): domain Eukaryota; kingdom Metazoa; phylum Arthropoda; class Insecta; order Orthoptera; family Acrididae; genus Schistocerca; species Schistocerca cancellata. Next base: position 87,995,784 of record NC_064627.1, on the reverse strand, counting down.
ACTAACTGACCGAACGATTATGTCCCACAAATGTTTCATGAGATTGATGCCGAGCGATCTGGAAGGCCAAATCACTCCCTCGATTTGTTCAGAATGTTCTTCAAAGCAGTCGCGAACGATTATGGCGCAATGACATGGCACAATGTCATCCATAAAAATCCATCGTTGTGTGGGAACACGAAGTCCATGAATGGTTGCACATAGTCTCCAAGTAGCCGAACATAACCATTTCCAATCAATGATCAGTTCAGTTTGACCAGAGGTTCCAGTTCATTCCATGTAAACACAGCCCGCACCGGCCTGGAGCCACCGCTAGCTTGTACAATGTCTTGTTGACGACTTGGATCCACGGCGCTGTGGGCTCTACGCCACATTCGAATCTTACCATCAACTCTTACCCAATAAAATTGGGACTCATGTGTCCAGCCCACTGCAGGTGATGTGATGCTGTTAGCAAAGGCACTCGCATTGATCGTCTGCTGCCACAGCCCATTAACGCCTAATTTCGTGGGACTGTCCTAACTGATATGTTCGTAGTACGTTCCACATTGATTTCTCCTGTTATTTCAGGCAGTGTTTCTTGTCTGTTGCCACTGACAACTCTACACAAACGCCGCTACTCTCAGTCGTTAAGTTAAGCTACAGCGTTGCCCGCGGTGAGAGATAATGCTTGAAATTTGGTATTCTCGGCAGACTCTTGACACTGATCATCTAGGAATATTGAATTCCCTAATGATTTCCCAAATACACTCCTGGAAATTGAAATAAGAACATCGTGAATTCATTGTCCCAGGAAGGGGAAACTTTATTGACACATTCCTGGGGTCAGATACATTACATGATCACACTGACAGAACCACAGGCACATAGACACAGGCAACAGAGCGTGCACAATGTCGGCACTAGTACAGTCTATATCCACCTTTCGCAGCAATGCAGGCTGCTATTCTCCCATGGAGACGATCGAAGAGATGCTGGATGTAGTCCTGTGGAACGGCTTGCCATGCCATTTCCACCTGGCGCCTCAGTGGGACCAGCGTTCGTGCTGGACGTGCAGACCGCGTGAGACGACGCTTCATCCAGTCCCAAACATGCTCAATGGGGGACAGATCCGGAGATCTTGCTGGCCAGGGTAGTTGACTTACACCTTCTAGAGCACGTTGGGTGGCACGGGATACATGCGGACGTGCATTGTCCTGTTGGAACAGCAAGTTCCCTTGCCGGTCTAGGAATGTTAGAACGATGGGTTCGATGACGGTTTGGATGTACCGTGCACTATTCAGTGTCCTCGACGATCACCAGTGGTGTACGGCCAGTGTAGGAGATCGCTCCCCACACCATGATGCCGGGTGTTGGCCCTGTGTGCCTCGGTCGTATGCAGTCCTGATTGTGGCGCTCACCTGCACGGCGCCAAACACGCATACGACCATCATTGGCACCAAGGCAGAAGCGACTCTCATCGCTGAAGACGACACGTCTCCATTCGTCCCTCCATTCACGCCTGTCGCGACACCACTGGAGGCGGGCTGCACGATGTTGGGGCGTGAGCGGAAGACGGCCTAACGGTGTGCGGGACCGTAGCCCAGCTTCATGGAGACGGTTGCGAATGGTCCTCGCCGATATCCCAGGAGCAACAGTGTCCCTAATTTGCTGGGAAGTGGCGGTGCGGTCCCCTACGGCACTGCGTAGGATCCTACGGTCTTGGCGTGCATCCGTGCGTCGCTGCGGTCTGGTCCCAGGTCGACGGGCACGTGCACCTTCCGCCGACTACTGGCGACAACATCGCTGTACTGTGGAGACCTCACGCCCCACGTGTTGAGCAATTCGGCGGTACGTCCACCCGGCCTCCCGCATGCCCACTATACGCCCTCGCTCTAAGTCCGTCAACTGCACATACGGTTCACGTCCACGCTGTCGCGGCATGCTACCAGTGTTAAAGACTGCGATGGAGCTCCGTATGCCACGGCAAACTGGCTGACACTGACGGCGGCGGTGCACAAATGCTGCGCAGCTAGCGCCATTCGACGGCCAACACCGCGGTCCCTGGTGTGTCCGCTGTGCCGTGCGTGTGATCATTGCTTGAACAGCCCTCTCGCAGTGTCCGGAGCAAGTATGGTGGGTCTGACACACCGGTGTCAATGTGTTCTTTTTTCCATTTCCAGGAGTGTAGAATCTCCAACTACCATTCCGCGGTCGAAGTCTATAATTCCGATCGTGTCTCCATAATCGCATCGAAATTCTTTTCACACAAATCCCCTGAGTACAAGTTACAGTTCCGCCAAAGGAATGCCTTTTCATGCCTTGAGTATGCGATCCTTCCGCCATATGTACAGGGTTATTACAAATGATTGAAGCGATTTCACAGCTGTACAATAACTTTATTATTTGAGATATTTTCACAATGCTTTGCACACACATACAAAAACTCAAAAAGTTTTTTTAGGCATTCACAAATGTTCCATATGTGCCCCTTTAGTGATTCGGCAGACATCAAGCCGATAATCAACTTCCTCCCACACTCGGCGCAGCATGTCCCCATCAATGAGTTCGAAAGCATCGTTGATGCGAGCTCGCAGTTCTGGCACGTTTCTTGGTCGACGAGGTTTAAACACTGAATCTTTCACATAACCCCACAGAAATAAATCGCATGGGGTTAAGTCGGGAGAGCGTGGAGGCCATGACATGCTGATCGTGATCTCCACCACGACCGATCCATCGGTTTTCCAGTCTCCTGTTTAAGAAATGCCGAACATCATGATGGAAGTGCGGTGGAGCACCATCCTGTTGAAAGATGAAGTCGGCGCTGTCGGTCTCCAGTTGTGACATGAGCCAATTTTCCAGCATGTCCAGATACACGTGTCCTGTAAGGTTTTTTTCGCAGAAGAAAAAAGGGCCGTAAACTTTAAAGCGTGAGATTGCACAAAACACTTTAACTTTTGGTGAATTGCGAATTTGCTGCACGAATGCGTTGGGATTCTCTACCGCCCATATTCGCACATTGTGTCTGTTCACTTCACCATTAAGAAAAAATGTTGCTTCATCACTGAAAACAGGTTTCGCACTGAACGCATCCTCTTGCATGAGCTGTTGCAACCGCGCCGAAAATTCAAAGCGTGTGACTTTGTCATCGGGTGTCAGGGCTTGTAGCAATTGTAAACGCTAAGGCTTCTGCTTTTGCCTTTTCCGTAAGGTTTTCCAAACCGTCGGCTGTGGTACGTTTAGCTCCCTGCTTTCTTTATTCGTCGACTTCCGCGGGCTACGCGTGAAACATGCCCGCACGCGTTCAACCGTTTCTTCGCTCACTACAGGCCGACCCGTTGATTTCCCCTTACAGAGGCATCCAGAATCTTTAAACTGCGCGTACCATCGCCGAATGGAATTAGCAGTTGGTGGATCTGTGTTGAACTTCGTCCTGAAGTGTCGTTGCACTGTTATGACTGACTGATGTGAGTGCATTTCAAGCACGACATACGCTTTCTCGGCTCCTGTCGCCATTTTGTCTCATTGCGTTCTCGAGCGCTCTGGCGGCAGAAACCTGAAGTGGGCATCAGCCGAACAAAACTTTATGAGTTTTTCTACGTATCTGTAGTGTGTCGTGACCATATGTCAATGAATGGAGCAACAGTGATTTTATGAAATCGCTTCAATCATTTGTAATAGCCCTGTATATATGTGCACATCGCTGTTCCACGACTTTTGTCACGTCAGTGTACATCGCGCCTCCTGCGGCATCGAAGGGCCCGGTTGTTCAGCAGTCGGACGACGCCTCGACCTTCAATGGTGTTTACGTTTACAAAGAACGTGTAACTGAACAAGCCCTGCAGTTTTAAATGGAATGATGCCGAGGGTGCCTTATATCACCTACCCTCGTTTATTCATTCCTTGCCTGTTTCACAAATAAACGGGAAAAATATTTTAAAAACACCTTAAAATGAATGACACGACTATAGATACAATGCTCTATACTGACGACCAAGTGATTTTAGCTGGAACGGCAGATGATATACAACGTTGGATAAAAATGCTCGTGAAAATAGCGACTGTATTTGGTTTAAAAAACTTCACATCGAAGTGAGAAGTGATGGTATTTAGAGAATGTGACCTACTTAGAGAGAGAATAGTCAACAATAACGTAACAGTACATCAAGTTACCAAAATGAATATTGCCTCTGATGCTATTTACACAGCAAATAACGATGTGAATAAAATGTTGCCGAAATAGTAACACGCTACATAAGCTCCACAATAAATTCGCATTTTAAAAGTTGCGTAGCAAATAATGAAATCTGCAAAGTAATCAAAGTTAAGAGAAAAGGTTTCTGAGATCAACAGCTGGCTACGCTTTACTTTACGTGAGAAGAATTGAAGGTATCCGGAAAGTGCTAAACGTACTTAATCCGAATATACGAATAGTGAAATTGAGGAACAAATGAACAGAGCATCTAACAACAATGCAAAACGGCCGAAGCCTAAAGTCACTGCTTGATTATCAGGTACAACAAGAAAGTAGACAAATTGCTCAAACAAAGAAACAATGGACGGAGTAAAATACTACAAAGCAGAAGAAATTGCCTTTATTCTTTGTGATGATCATTGTCACAATGATAATTTTTTATGAAGTCTTATGCTGGCACTTTTACTGTTCACATTGGTTTGCAGACCCACACGGGCCCGAAAACCCCAAGAAAATGCGTAACTAGCGATGTGCATACAAGTGTTTCAGCACCTTTATACAGGATCATAATTATGGTAATTCCCTAAGCGGCCAGCACAGTAACTTGGTGACACAATTTTCTGTCTGAAATAACAATAAATTACCAGTACCATCACACAACGTTCAAAGGACTTTAACGATCCCCTACGTACCGTGGACTCCAGATTTACCATTTCCTCCAGGATATTTGTCTAAGCTATGACTGCCGCCCGTCCACTTTTGGATGCCGCACTCACAAGGGATGGCAATAAAGCTGCAGAATTAATCAGAGTAAAGAAAATGAAGGCTAAAAATAAATTCAGAAACTTCTGTAGCGTATGAATGGGCTAAATTTCATATCACTTTTAAGTGATGGAAGGTCGACGAAGAGATGATAAATAAGTAACGATTATAGATATGTGAAAATGTGTTTCTTCATGACTGTCGCCAGGATAGTGATTTCCATTTGAAAGGTGGAGTGCTTTATGTCAGCGGAAACATCCGTTGATAAACTGCGAAATAGATGTAATGCCGATGATAGTATTCGTTGACGAAAGGCGGTGCGGGTATTATTATGACACGGGAGACATTCGTGGAACTTGTGGTAGTAATCATTCCTTCACGCTTTGTTATTTCCCGATGAGAATGGTGCCTTCCAGCTGGATAACGGACTGTGTCACGACGGCAGAACGAAACTACTACTCTTTGAGCATATTTGTGATCCTGAATTGACGTTGATACCTTTTCCACCAAATGTGCCTGTCATGCAGCTGATGGAACACACATGGTACTCTATTGGACGGCTGTTCCGCACCGACGAACCAAAGGCCCGTAATTAACGGGAACTGCGTCACCTGGTGCTTCATATCTCCAAAAGCTTACCACGGACTTATCGAATGCATGACACGTAGAAAACCTCCTGCATTGGGTTCGTAAGTAGGACAAACACGGTGTTAACCAGGTCCTCATAACGTTTTAGCTCGCCAATGCATATGGTGAAACGTCCCCTTTGACAATTATACATGACTTTGCTTAAACTGACATACAATATTATTTACCGCAACGCAATCTGACTTTCAAAAATCCCTACAAAAGAATGGCCCTGACTAACATTAACCTATACCTTTCAGAAATCACTTACCTCACAAAAATCTTCATTACTCGAACTACTGCAATACAGCGAGCGCCACTACTGCCAGCTAAATAAAAGATTCAAACTACGGAAGGCACTAACTACTGATAGGGATAGTTAGCAAATGAAAGGACTACAGTGGGTCTGCTCTGTGACGACCTACCTAACAATATTCTTCAAAACGTCGAATGACTCTGCTGTGGGTTTGCTCTGTTGTGGCCCATTACCTGTCAGCATGTCAAGAGTCAGCACTGTCTTTCAGTTGGAAGGGCAACACTACTTCTTCAACACTGCATGGAAATCCACTACTTCCGTGTGCATTGTCTTTTACTGCTCAGACTTAAAAAAAAAAAAAACACTGAAATTTTACTGTGATGAACAATCTGGACTGTCTTTATGGACTGTGAGAAAATTTTAGCTTTTGACCAACATTGTATAAATAAGTGTGTGCATTTGATATCTTTGTTATTGTAATTATGAAAAATTTTTTCAAATCATTACTGGCCACTGCCCAAAACGATTTGTAAAAGTTTTTTTTTTTTGTGGTGAGCATGTGGGCTATGTAATTAGGCTGTTTATATTTTCTTATTGGCAACGTTACGTAGCGCTCTGTATGAAAATCACTGGCTGTGCTGTGTGCAGCCTGTGGCTAGTTTCCATTGTTGTCTGCCATTGTAGTGTTGGGCAGCGGCAGCTGGATGTGAGCAGCGCGTAGCGTTGCGCAGTTGGAGGTGAGCCGCCAGCAGTGGTGGATGTGGGGAGAGAGATGGCGGAGTTTTGTAATTTGTGATGAACTGCTATATATATTATGACTATTAAGGTAAATACATTGTTTGTTCTCTATTAATATCTTTCATTTGCTAACTATCCCTATCAGTAGTTGGTGCCTTCCATAGTTTGAATCTTTTATTTAGCTGGCAGTAGTGGCGCTCGCTGTATTGCAGTAGTTCGAGTAATGAAGATTTTTGTGAGGTAAGTGATTTCTGAAAGGTATAGTTTAATGTTACTCACGGCCATTCTTTTGCAGGGATCTTTGATAGTCAGATTGCGTTGCGCTAAAAATATTGTGTGTCAGTTTAAGCACTGTCATGTATAAATAGTTCAAGGGGGACGTTTCAATGGTAACGTAAAGGTTTCAAAATTACGACTTCTGGACCTGAGAGAAAATCGGGTCCGACCGACTGCTGTGTCATCCTCTGCCAACCGCGTCATTGCACATAGTATGGAGGGGCATCTGGTCAGCACACTACTCTCCGGTAGCTGTCGGTTTTCTTGACCTTAGAGCCACTTCTAGTCGGTCGAGAAGGTCCTCAGTTGGCCCCAGGAGGCCGAGTGCACCCCGTGCCAGTCTATCCGCTAAAGAAAATTCCCTGCCAGTACCGGGTATCGAACCCGTCTCCCCTGGATAGCAGTCAACCGCACTGACAGTGCATATGGCCAAGTCTCTACACTGTACCTGGAGGAAGAGGTAAAAAATACCAAAATCTATTTTGAAGATAGTGTGTCGCAATGTGTACACTGGCGAGTATTATAATTGTATACCGTATACACCATGTACAGTATGTGGGTAAACGTGATTTTTGTGAGACTACTGATTCAGAGTTTAATTTTTTAATGTCATCTATCATCACTTCGTACACGATTGAGAAATTACTTTTCGTGTCGGGTGTTTCAAAAAACCTGTACAAACTTTTGGGAGGTCTATTACACCGAAGCAAGAAAAACTCCTTGTAAACATATGTCTCAAAACCATTCATTTTCGATTTTTAATTAAAATTTAAAAATTACATGACTCGACCTCATCAACAATGATCGAATGATCCTCCTCTTGCTTGCAAATACGCATGCACTCGTCGAATCATGGATTACCGCACCCTTTCAAACACTCTCTGAAGGTTTAGAATGCTTTCGCAGGCTTCCATTACATGTCGATGAAGAGTTTCTGCATCTCAATCGCCAGCCGCATGGAGCAATTGTTTAAGGTGCCCCCAGAGGTAATCCAAAGGACTAAGGTCAGGAGACGTGTAGGCCATGAAGCTGGTCTTAATCTACCTTTTCATTTCTCATTTTTGATACCAGCCAGTACATCTCGAACAATGAGAGCTGCATCATGCATAATCCACATGTTTCCTTTCATTTGTAGGGGCGTGTCTTGTAGTATGCTTTAGAGGATGTTCTGAATAATGCTCCTGTAAGCGGCACCTGTGACACGCGACATTAATATTAAACTGAAACTGACGTCTATCCTGGTTCAAAATGGTTCAAATGGCTCTGAGCACTATGACACTTTACATCTGAGGTCATCAGTCCCCTAGAACTTAGAACTGCTTAAACCTAACTAACCTAAGGACATCACACACATCCATGCCCGAGGCAGGATTCGAACCTGCGACCATAGCGGTCTCGCGATTCCAGACTGTAGCGCCTAGAACCGTTCGGCCACTCCGGCCGGCCGTCTATCCTGTGCTGTAGCATTACGATTGCGATCGGCCATACGTATTAGTTGTGAACATTTGTTATTCCATCTTTTCCATTGTTTCCCTTCTATGCGAACATAATGAAGACGTAAACGATTACTAGCAGTTTGTGCAGCAAATCATCGGGAAAAGTTCTCCCGTGTTGGGTGATCGGCTGGCCTAATGACCTGCACACGTCGAAGACGATAAGGATACGTGAGTTGGTCGTTAAGTATCCTCCATGCTGAAGCCAGATTCTTCGACAGTCCACAGAATACGCTCTTCGTCGTCAGGCGGAGGAGAAAATCAAGGTCTTCCTATGGAGCTGTGTTGCGGGTCCTAGCTCGACGACACGACGATGCTGAGAACCGGATTTTCAGTTAATGCACTACCTGTAATACGTGCACACAATGGACACACTGAAGGGAGACGAATGACAAATATAAACAAGTCCCCCTGGCAACAAAACGTCATCTAGGATAGATGGGTGCTCACGTAATCGAAGATAATAGGTTGTACCTGGAAAGCGATTGAATTTCAGTTTTCATTAATACTTGGAAAACGAAGGATTTTCGTACACATGTTTATACAAATTTATTTTCTTCTTTCGGTGTAAGGAATCTGTCCCTGAAGTTTGTCAAACTATTTTTGAAACAACCTGTGTAATGCTTGCTAGAAAGAAGAGAAAGGAAACAGGTTATATGTTGACTTAAATGTTTACATAAATATTAAACGATGCTTAGGCAGTTTATGTTGTTCGGCGTCTGTACTACGCTCCGGTACTCGCTGTTGTCCCACGAGAAAAGGTTTGGGTAATGTGTGTCACAGCTGGAGCGGAGCCCTGGGATGACTCCCAGGTGGCGTTCCGTTCGCTGCACGCGTCTCACCTAAGAGCCTCATAAAGTTAACGAGGCTTTCCCAGAAAGACCTCGGCTGAAGGGAGCTTCACTCGAAGTAACGTAGCGTGCGATACTCAGGGGGTGTCCCACTTGCGGCCGCTTTCCCGACGTGTGTTCCCCGCTACACTCCGTAGTTTCACTCCAGAACTGGTCATAGTGAAGCGCGGCAGTGCGAACGCGGTGCACATACTCACGACATTTCGATACGAGCTTCTTACAGCGGTATTTACGCTGGTTGCCAGCTGTGGTTACCGAGACAAGTTTGTTTCGAGAATGTACCCAATTTGTCTCGCTTTTGCCATACATTTTCCAACGGTTCTTTGAAAAATAGAGAGTATGCCCGTGTTTCCGGCTGATACTTTCTCCGAACACCACCGCAAAAAGTGCGCCCGATAGCAAATACTTTACGAAAACCATTTTAGCGTCTGTTCTTACATTAGTGGATGGCATGTGGAGAGTAAAGTTATCGGTGTTCCTGCAGTCAAACTTCGGCCTCGAAGTCACTCTTACGTTAAACGTTTTTTCTACAAGACGTTATCGTTCTTCACTCCTGCTGGATCGTGGGGTGTAGGGATTCTGAGAATAAAATGTATACTGATTCACTCGTAGTGTTTCCCATATCAGTCACCGACGCCTGAATGACACTCAGGCGTTACCCAGGACAGCTGGATGTAGGGAGTTTCGAAGAACACCCATGAATAGTCATGCGCGTTAGCACACCTGTTGTAATACTCGGAGAGGCGCACCGGCCAACGATCGAACTCGACCAGTGGATTAACAGCGAGGTAAAGCGTGCCAGCGGGACAAGCCTCGGCTTTTAGGCGGTTTCCCACATAAAATACTTGAATGCTGAGCTGGTACCCTTATCACGCTTCAGTTATACGATTCACAGACATTTCACCAGCGTTCTTACACAGTCACATGGGATAACGACGCAGACAATAGGACTACACGAACTACGTCTCTGGAGGGGAGGCAGGGAGCGCATTCGGTGACACTCTACCATTAACAATGCCAAATCCAATAACTGGCATGGGATCAAACGTAGAAGAAAGAAGACTAGGAGTTCCTCAGAAAGGCAGCCCTCAGGTTAAGGTGTGACTGGTTGGGTGCAACGATGTTTACAAACTCCGAGTGCTGTCCCGATGCTCCGCGCCGAGTAGCAGTCTTTGATGCAATGTTCTGCTGCTTCACAAATTTTGTCAAACGGCTGTATGATCGTAGCTACAAACATTTTATTTACCGTTAGTGGTGTTGCAAGAATGAATACTGAAACAAGGTAAGGTGGTACAGTGAGATTTGAAGATGTATGCAGCAGTATTTCTTTAAGACTAATTAAAGAACGCATTCCAAAAAAGCTGAAAAGCAAATATTGATTCGAAAAGTCTATAAAGTGTCGACAGTACAGATTAGGAACGAGAAGCAGTTTGCGTAAGACATAAGAACAAACATTTCAATAAAGTAATTGATGTCCTTCCTGTCAGCCACAGTCCTCAACGGACGGTGCAATCAGTAAATATTGAGAGAACCTTGAAAATATTCTATAATTATTACCGGGTAATATTTGAACAGAAATTTCCACTTTAAAGTTATTATTAAGAAGACGATTTGATAACGGTTACCCAGACAAAGGTTTATGTGAAATCCTTCTAAACTGTTACTGCTATTTCACGTGGTTGTAGGGATCAACTGTCCAAAGCTATCATTATGCAGATGGAGAAAAAAGTAAAAGAACTATGTTTATGGATAAAAATTTCATTCAATAGCATTTTGAAACGTGGTAAAAATTCCGGAACGATTCTCCAGTTTCAACTGATATGCGTTATAGAGTAACGATGGATCTGAAGAGGATGTGAGGGACACTAAGGATAGGACGTGATTTTCTGACAACATGCAACGCTGTGTTCTCGGAGTCCTTTTGCGACTGCATGTCTCAATACAATCTTCTCGGTTTTCAAGCCGACCGAGCGAGGTGGCGCAGTGGTTAGCACACTGGACTCGCATTCGGGAGGAAGACGGTTCAATCCCGTCACCGGCCATCCTGATTTAGGTTTTCCGTGATTTCCCTAAATCGCTTCAGGCAAATGCCGGGATGGTTCCTTTGAAAGGGCACGGCCGATTTCCTTCCCCATCCTTCCCTCACCCGAGCTTGCGCTCCGTCTCTAATGACCTCGCTGTCGACGGGACGTTAAACACTAATATCCTCCTCCTCCTTTTCAAGCCGAGCTTTCAATAGCTGCCGACCGGAGTGGCCGAGCGGTTCTAGGCGCTTCATTCTGGAACCGCGCGACCGCTACGGTCCCAAGTTGGAATCCTGCCACGGGCATGGATGTGTGTGATGTCCTTAGGTTAGTTAGGTTTAAGTAGTTCTAAGTTCTAGAGCACTGATGACCTCTGATGTTAAGTCCCATAGTGCTCAGAGAAATTTGATCCATTTTTTCAATAGCTATCTCGGACAATGTCGTCAGGAGCAAAAACCACTGACCTCCAGGGCTGGTTCTTTTCTCTTTCATTATTTTTGTTTCAGTTCCAGACAATGTGAGCGGGCTGGTACCGGATAGAACCCGCTCTTCAGCCAATGGTTACATAAACTGTTTGTGCATGGTTAAAATATATAAAAGGTGACAATAAGAGATCATTTTGTAAAACATACATAGAAAGACGATTTTTACATAAAAAAACAAGAGAAATGAACGAGGATTTAGTAAAATACACATACATGGAAAACATTGATGGTTTTTAAAACTCGTTTGAGTATTTTATATTACAGGTAAAATATAGTCACTGGATGAGTGTGAATGACGCCATGGTGTAATGGTGATGGTAGGTGCCACATGAGAAAATTGTGATGATGAAGGTGCACAGGTGAGTATGACTATGGGGCTGCATAGAAACACAGGTTGGTTGGTTGGTTTAAAAGAGGGGGGGGGGGGAGGAAGGGACCAAACTAGGTCCCTCGTTCCGTTTAAAATAATGCCGCAAGAGTGGGAGTAAAGCAAACGAGACAAACAAAACAAGGCTGGATGAAAGGAAAACCCACAAGAATGACAGAAGGGCAACAAACATTTAAATGGACAAAAGGGGACAAGTAAACCTCAGAGACGCAAGAAACAGGCAGGAAAGATTAAAACAAGAAAGTATGTTATCATGGCTCGCTGACCATGAGAATAAAAAGGAGAAGCCAGCCATTCTGCAACACATTAAAACCTCCACCCTGAAAGCACCAGGGTGGAGGACGCACGGGGCAAAGGACATGTGCTAAAACATAGATCAAATGATGAAACCCAGTCTCACGAATAAAACGTAAAACTAAATCAGTCGATGAGGCATTGTCAGATAAAATTAGCGGCAACGAGTCCGGTAACCTAAGATATCTTCTCAGGGCTGTCAAAGTAGGACAGTGCACCAGAATATGGGCCATTGTTAACCAGGCATCGCACCGACACTGTGGTGGGTCATTATGGCGCAGGAGGTAGCCGGGTGTCACCCAGGTGTGGCCAATGCGGAGCCGACAGAGAACCACAGTCCCTGCGAGAGGCCTGCATGGAGATTTTCCACACATTCATAGTCTCCTTAATGGGACGCAGTTCGTTGTGCATACTGAGGTTACGCCATTCAGTCTTCCAAAGGCAAAAAACCTAGCGGCACAATACTGAACGCAGGTCAGTTTCAGAGATACCGATCTCCGGAAGCGGTTTCTGTGTACCCTGACTGGCCAGCCTGTCGGCAAGTTAGTTGCCTGGGATGCCAACGTGACCTGAGATCCAGACCACCCCCACTGAACGACTGGACCGTTCCAGGGCATAGATGGCCTCCTGGATAGTCGCTACGAAAGGATAATCAGGGTAGGCCTGGTCGATAGCTCGTACGCTGCTCAAGGAGTCAGTACTCAGGACAAATGACTCTCCAGGGCATGAGCGGACGTGCTCAAGAGCACGAGATGTAGCCGCCAGCTCTGCACTGAAAACACTTCATCCATCTAGCAAGGAGTGCTGTTCGATATGTCCTCCATGAACATAGGCAAAGCCAATGAGACCATCAGCCATCGAGCCGTTGGTGTAGACCATTTCATGGCCCCAGTACATATCGAGAATCGAGAGGAAGTGACAGCAGAGAGCTGCAGGGTTAACTGAGTGCTTAGGGCCATGTGAAAGGTCCAGGCGAAGCTTCGGCCGAGGATTACACCATGGAGGTGTACGTGAATGGACCTCTAGGTGGTAAAGGCAAGGACTCCAGTTCGGACAGAAGGGATCGGACACGAACTGCAATTGCAAGCCCTGACCTGGACCGCCCATGTGCCAGATGAACCACCGTTTGTGGGGAAAGGAGACGGTAACTCAGATGCACAGGAGAACTAATAATGTGTGCAACGTAACTGGCGAGCAGTTGTGCGCACCTAGCCTTCAATGGATGGACTCCAGCGTCCACCAGGACGCTGCTCACCAGACTCGTCATAAAAGCTGCCGTTGCTAGTCGAATGCCACGTGGACCTGTAGCTTGAAGAGCAGTCCAGAGTGCAATAAATGGACAAAGGCTTTTTCGATACCAAGGGCGACAAACATGGAGCATTTCCTTTTATTCAATTTATGGGTGATCAGGTGGGTAAGGAGAAGAAGTTAGTCGTCGATTGAATTGTTGGGACGAAAGCCACGTTGGGTATTGGGAATTGGACCTTGCAATCCAATAGATGGGTCTATGTGATGAGGTCGGCGAGTATCGTTTATCCGGTTTCAGGAAGAGGAGGACTTTGGGCGTTTTCCACAGGCCTGAATAACAACCCATGCACAGGGTGGTACTGTTCAGGGTGGCAAGTGTTTCGTAATAGGTTCTGGGACGTTCATTGAGTTGGCGGTGGGTAACGTGACTGGCACGGTTATCCAGCTTCCACAGACACGACTGCAGAACCTGCCACCAACCACGCAGGGCCGAAATGACATGTGCGCGCAAAGTGAGCTGTACAGCTCATGGCAGATACGGACCGCCGCGGGGCCGTCTGTCGTCAAGTGGCGCGTTATTTTGGATATCGAAAGGAAGATGCTTGACGCGAGGAGGGAGACGGGAGCGGCAGATTCAAATGTGGTGCCGGCCTTTTAGGCCACTTGACGTCACTCGATCCCTCGCTAGGCCGTGGCACATGCGTCACAGCCCTTAACACTGCAGGTCTTACTAGGGGCAGCAGCCGTCTCCGGTGGAGAGCGAGTAACTATTTCAGACGAGATTAATAATTCTTGACGGTGCGTTTAAAAGCATGCAAACTGTCGATAGCACAATACGAATTTAAGAGCTTTGGTGGGTACTTTTTCAGTTAATATTGCTTTCTCGTGGGCCCTGCACCGGGCCGGGAGATCACGAAGTGTGGCGGATAAGCCGACTAGTGCGACGTCACAAGTTACGTGCGGGGTCACGTATTTCTCGTGGAACCTGTCCCGCCACAGGCCAGAAGGTGATATGAGCTGCCTCAATCATCTTCTGCGCACGCGTCGTTTCGGCCATCTCTGATTGGTGACCGATGCTGCAATCGGACATACATAAGCGGAAAATTGTGCCTTCGGAAGCTCAAGATTTTTATTCTAACGAACGCGTCTTGAAAACTGAAAAGATATTATTATAGTATACAACGTTTTAATGGAAAGCATTGTGTGGCTTCCGGCAGGCGGAAAAGAGGTGTAGGCAATAGCAGATACGAAACGATAGGAAAACCTCCAGTGTCACAGCTTGCACATGATTAGAGAATGGGTGGCTGTACACTCATGAGCCACATCATAATAGACACTACCTACCGCGAAACTGAAGGGCGCCTGGAGGCCTGCTTGAAACTTCTGGTGCAGTACGTCCCGCATATGTGGAAAGGCAGTGCTGTAAGCGACTTTGACAAAGAGCAGATCGTTGTGTGCGGACGCCTGAGAACGAACAGCTGGGAGACGGTGAAGTTGGTCCGCTGTTCTCGTGCTACTGTTGTCGGCATATATGGAAAATGGTTGGGGAACGGTGAAACCATTAGCAGGAAACAAGCTGTTGGACATTCACTCCCCATCGCAGAACTTATAGTTGAAGGCTTACCCACTGCGTAAAGAAGGATAGACGTCGGTGTCTGGTAGATCTGGTACAGTGCTAGTGCACGCGCAACTGTTTAGCAGCAAATCATCCAGAGCTCTATGTTGAACGTGGAGCTGTGCAGCAAAAGAACCCTACGGGTCCCCTTGCTGACGCATCGGAATCGTCAATACTATTACGGAGGGAACGGGATCATCGAGATTGGACCGTGGATCAGTGGAAACAAGTTTCCTGGTCGGAGATTTCTTCTTACGCCAGGTCGATGGCCGTGACGTCATACAGGTGAACGACTACTCGAAACATGCTCTACGCCACGAATGTAGGTCGATGGGGGCAGTATTATGCAGCGGGTGGACATTTACCTAGCCTTCCACGGGACCTGTATTAGTAATCTAAGGAATCACTTTAGCCATAGAGCATTTGAACAGTATTGCATTTCAGCTACGCCCTCACGCGCTAGAGTCTACGCCAACGGCGATGGCAACATCGAGCAGAATAACTGTCCGTGTCACAAGGCTAGAATTGTGCTTCAACGGTTTGATGAGCATGATAGTGAGCACACGATAATGTACTGGCCACCAAATTCGCCTAATCCGAACGCAATGGAAGATATCTGGGACTCAATCGATCACCGGCTCCACAACCTCAAAAACTACCAGGTCATAATTTAAGGAAATCGCTTCAGCTTTTCATACATACCTATTGGTATACACCTCTGGCAATCTAGAAAGGAGCTGTCGAATCAATGACGCACATAATCGCTGCTTTACTGCGTTCCATGAGTGGACCAGCGATCTATTAAGCAGCTGGTCATGATGTTTTGCCTCATCAGTGTATATCCGACTGACATGAGTACTTACATCCAAACCCCAAGTTGTCAGACACTCAGATCTGCACCAAACGTTGTGTGCCGATAGAGTACCAACCACATCTCCGATTTAGTTCGTACTATGCGCTGTCGTCCAGCAGAAAGGGCGTAAACTTTTATTCGAATTAACAGCACTACTATCAAAGCGTAGGAAAAGCATATCTGTGATATCTCTTAAGTGTGTGAAATCTTATGGGACTTAACTGCTAAGGTCATTAGTCCCTAAGCTTACACACTACTTAACCTAAATTATTCTAAGGATAAACACATACACCCATGCCCGAGGGAGGACTCGAACCTCCGCTGGGACCAGCCACACAGTCCATGACTGCAGAGCCCTAAACCGCTAGCCTATTCCCGCGCGGCGATATCTCTTTAAGTGCAGTCTCGTCGCGTCAGCCGTGCTGTGCAGATGTGTGCTGGGTTTAGTGCTGCGCGGTCTGTTGTGCTACGGCGTGGTAACTCGCAGTGCTTCTTGCAGCGTTGCAGAAATTTCTACATTCATAGAAAGCTGAAATATAATACCGTGATGGCTCACTTGAACAGAAAAGTTACTTTGAAATTATCGTGTGATCGTAATTACGCTCGACCCAAGCTACATGCAATCGAATATTGGTTAGAATACGAAGTAAAACTTGATTCAGAGGAATGCATTGGAATGCATTGGAATGCATCTGTCGATAGTGAGCTACTTTGTTTTTGTCAAATCGAAGAATGTGAATTAATGCGATAAAGTAGTTGAGTCTTACGGAGGAATTATGAAGTTTAAACATTGTGACGGAAACGTAGGCGAAGTTACGATAAAACACGCAGGATTTGGAATACGGACGATCAGGATATTCGAACTGGCATTCGAAGTATCAGTTGAATAGGTAAATGTAGTGATAGCACTGTACGGGAAGTGCTCAGTAATGTTACCGAACGGTGGTCTCATGCACGCAAATTCCAAGTGCTCAACGAACTGAGATAATTAAAGGTCGACATGCACAAACATGTACCATCGTACATCAGCGTCTGTGGTCAGCGAAGTACTGTTAATACGACGGCCAGCCGAGGTCGTGCGCGGCGTGCAACTCTGCCGGCCACGTCCGCCGTCCGCGCTGAGTGTTCGCAGCGGCGAGTGGGGCAGCTGCCGGCTGGCGAGGAGCCGAGAGGGACGGCTATGACGCCGCTATCAACGACTTTCGCTACGGCTTCCTTCGGCCAAGTCCCGATCCAGAGCCCTAATGTGAACACGGACAACTAACCCAAGTAGAAGCCCAGAGTGCCATCACTGACACTATACAATAAAGATGTTGGGAACCACCGCAATTTCTCCGATTTCTCCGCTGTTGAGAATGATATCATGCAAGAACCAGCTCTGAATGAACAACCTCAGTGAACCGATTTCTTTATCACACCGACATCCACTAAGAGCACGGGTGATAGTTTGACTCAAAACACCACACCCTTAGCCTTTAAGAAAACTGAGAAAGACAACCTCAGGCAGCAGCCGGTGGAACGTAAACGGCAAACACGTAAATAAAGTCCTGAAGAGGTTAATGAACTGGAGCAAAAACTATCATGTACAAAAAAATTCTCAAAACAGATAGGAGCGGAAAGCATGACGTGGTAGACGTCGGAGAAACAGACATCCCAAATACGAATGAGGACCTATATATGAAACTGGCCTCTCCAATTGAAGAACTCGTGGAAACGGTTGACCACCGTGGTCCTTATAAGGGGATTGCGTGCTCTGATGACGCTGAATCTCATTAGTCGTACTACTCAATGACGCAGACGTATAAATTGCCACGCTAAATGAAAACAGAATGGTTTCTAACGTGAAGTTACAATACCTAAACGACTACTTATACACCGCCGATATTGATATAGCGGTGATACAAGAAGTAGCTTCGACGAAATAGTGAATGTGTACCGATATGAGGCAATCTTGAACACAGGCAATGAATGCGGAACAGGAATATCGTTCAAACATTGTATACCATGTGTTGTGACTTGGCAAGACAGCCAAGCCACTATGATTGGTAGCCGAAAGGCACGCGTTAAGCTCACGCAGGCTGGCGTGAGGTCTGGAACAGTTATAGTAGTTGACTCTAATAAAAAAGGTACGTAGCTTCTAAAATAATTAACTTTAATCCATAATTGGTGAACATCGGTCTGACGGTACATACATCACAAGATAAATAGCAAATGATAATGGAGCCTTTCTAAGTCGTAGCAAATGACGTAGCTGAAGGCTATGCTAACTATCGTCTCGGCAAATGAGAGCGTAATTTGTCAGTGAACCATCTCTAGCAAAGTCGGCTGTACAACTGGGGCGAGCGCTAGGAAGTGTCTCTAGACCTGCCGTGTGGCGGCGCTCGGTCTGCAATCACTGACAGTGGCGACACGCGGGTCCGTCGTATACTAGCGGACCGCGGCCGATTTAAAGGCTACCACCTGGCAAGTGTGGTGTCTGGCGGTGACACCACACCCTGTACAGCACAAGCAACACTTGAATCTGGACGAGGGATAGCTGCAAAAATATATGATCTACTTCTTGTTAATGTATATGCTGCCTCCGGATCCAGCGGGAAACGAGCAACAACCAGCGCCTTGCGGTATTAAATTGTCCCATAAATGAAGGATTCTCGATTGCACATAATTTTGGGTGGAGATTTTTACTGCGTATTGCGTCCGGAATATCATGTCCCGAGCTTAAACTCTTGCGAAGAGCTGTTCTTGTTAATTAATGGACTAGAAATGAGATATTTGGTGCCATCTTCGTCCGCATACGCGTGGATACACGTACGTATCCAGTAATTCGGCAACTGTTTCAGCGTCGTGGTCGGCTTCATGTAAATGTGGCTGTTAGGCGCTTTAACATGGGGCTGGAGAGGGCGCTGATGCCAGAGGCCATGGGTCACATTTCAATGGTGCCAGTTGGGTCTGTCAGGAGATCAGGTTTCACTAGGCATGGCCTGCACCTCAGTAGGTATGGGAACGGAAGGTTGACAAAGCTTATAGCTGACAGTGCAGTGTGTGGTGGTGGAGTCACTCTTGGAAAAATTCCTGTAGTTGTTGGTGTTACAGGTGCACCTTTTTTAGATTGAAGTCTGCTGATAGGTATACCTGCTTAAAGGAAATCCCTCTAAATAAGGGCACACTTTCAGAGGATGTCATGTTCCCATGTAGAGAAGGAATTAGCATACTTCATCAGAATATAAGAGGTATTAGAGATAAAGTTAGTGAACTGCTTATAGATGTTGACTCTGAAATTATTGGTATGTGGGTGCACCACTTAAATAATTCGAAAATTCACAGACTTCCTTTACCAGGAAACAGATTAGCTAGCTGTTTTTCAAGGAGTTCCTTGCAGGGTGGGGGAGTGGCTATGCATGTAAAAAACAGTATTCCTTTTGAGTCCATAGACCTATCACAGCTCTGCACTGAACAGATATTTGAATGTTGTGCAGGGACAGTTGACTTTAATGAAACTAAACATCTAATTGTTGTTGTTTATAGGTCCCCTAACTCTGACTTCAGAGCATTTCTGCTCAAACTAGAGGGGGCTCTTGATTCACTTTCTAGGAAGTACCAAAAATTAGTTATATGTAGTGACTTACGTATAAATTTTGTGCCTGATGGTGTAAGAAAAAGGATGTTGATAGATAAATTAAATTCATATGATCTGATGCCGACTGTGTTTTTTCCAACTAGGGTGCAGGGGAACAGTACCACAGCATAGTTAATATTTTTATTCATTCTTCATTACTAGATGGCCATTCTGTTAGTAAGAGCTTGAATGGCCTTTCAGACCATGATGCACAAATTTTAACACTAAAAGGCTTTTGTACCCAAACATAGGTCACATGTAATTACAAACTATGTAGGAAAGTTAATTCAACAGCAATAGAGATTTTTTTAAACCTTGTCAAGGAACATGAGTGGCAGCATATTTATAGTGCCGATAACATAGATGATAAATATAATACTTTCCTTAACACATTTCTTATGCTCTTTGAGAGTTGCTTTCCATTAGAACGTTCCAAACGGGGTACTAGCAGTAATAGCCAGCCCGGGTGGCTGATTATTGGGATAAGGGTATCATGTAGAACAAAGTGGGAATTATATCAAAATGTTAGAAGTAGTCACAATCAAGCTGCTGTAGCCCATTACAAACATTATTGTAAGGCGAGACCTAAGTTTCTCCTGGCGTATACAACTTTCAAATAACTTCAGCCAGGAAACACTTTCAGTGACCACCGACATTTCGGCGGGAGAACACCCCGCCATTTTCAAGGCAAACTGCAACGGCCAGGCGACGTACATGCAAATTTAACACCTCGGTTCTCGGACTGATGCAGGAAAGATAACACACACACTGAATACTAGAGCCACCAAGGATGACCAAAGTCAGAGCTATCGATAGTGGATAGTGAGACTACCACCTCGCAGGTGAGGTAGCATTGACTCTGTCCCTCTGTTTTTGACAAAGGAGAGAGCCGGATTCCAAACAGAGTTTAAACAAAGAACCTCCATTCCTGTTAACGAGGTTGCTTGCTAATTTAACCTCAACTGCCTCCTTAATAACACTGTCCCAATAGCTGGACGTGCATAACAATATATCGGTATTATTGTGGTGTCACCGCCAGACACCACACTTGCTAGGTGGTAGCCTTTAAATCGGCCGCGGTCAGTTAGTATACGTCGGACCCGCATGTCGCCACTATCAGTGATTGCAGACCGAGCGCCGCCACACGGCAGGTCTAGAGAGACTTCCTAGCACTCGCCCCAGTTGTACAGCCGACTTTGCTAGCGATGGTTCACTGACAAATTACGCTCTCATTTGCCGAGACGATAGTTAGCATAGCCTTCAGCTACGTCATTTACTACGACCTAGCAAGGCGCCATTACCAGTTACTGTTGTTGTTGTGGTCTTCAGTCCAGAGACTGGTTTGATGCAGCTCTCCATGCTACTCTATCCTGTGCAAGCTTCTTCATCTCCCAGTACCTACTGCAACCTACATCCTTCTGAATCTGCTTAGTATATTCATCTCTTGGTCTCCCCCTACGATTTTTACCCTCCACCCTGCCCTCCAATACTAAATTGGTGATCCCTTGATGCCTCAGAACATGTCCTACCAACCGAGCCCTTCTTCTGGTCAAGTTGTGCCACAAACTTCTCTTCCCCCCAATCCTATT
The DNA here is from genome assembly GCF_023864275.1 of Schistocerca cancellata. Taxonomy (NCBI): domain Eukaryota; kingdom Metazoa; phylum Arthropoda; class Insecta; order Orthoptera; family Acrididae; genus Schistocerca; species Schistocerca cancellata. Next base: position 87,974,495 of record NC_064627.1, on the reverse strand, counting down.
CAATACTTCCTCATTAGTTATGTGATCTACCCATCTAATCTTCAGCATTCTTCTGTAGCACCACATTTCGAAAGCTTCTATTCTCTTCTTGTCCAAACTATTTACCGTCCATGGCTACACTCCATACAAATACTTTCAGAAATGACTTCCTGACACTTAAATCTATACTCGATGTTAACAAATTTCTCTTTTTCAGAAACGCTTTCCTTGCCACTGCCAGTCTACATTTCACATTCTCTCTACTTCGACCATCATCAGTTATTTTGCTCTCCAAATAGCAAAACTCCTTTACTACTTTAAGCGTCTCATTTCCTAATCTAATACCCTCAACATCACCCAACTTAATTCGACTACATTCCATTATCCTCGTTTTGCTTTTGTTGATGTTCATCTTATATCCTCCCTTCAAGACACCATCCATTCCGTTCAACTGCTCTTCCAAGTCCTTTGCTGTCTCTGACAGAATTACAATGTCATCGGCGAACCTCAAAGTTTTTATTTCTTCTCCATGGATTTTAATACCTACACCGAATTTTTCTTTTGTTTCCTTTACTGCTTGCTCAATATACAGATTGAATAACATCGGGGAGAGGCTACAACCCTGTCTTACTCCCTTCCCAACCACTGCTTCCCTTTCATGTCCCTCGACTCTTATAACTGCCATCTGGTTTCTGTACAAATTGTAAATAGCCTTTCGCTCCCTGTATTTCACCCCTGCCACCTTTACAATTTGAAAGAAAGTGTTCCAGTCAACATTGTCAAAAGCTTTCTCTAAGTCTACAAATGCTAGAAACGTAGGTTTGCCTTTCCTTCATCTTTCTTCTAAGATAAGTCGTAAGGTCAGTATTGCCTCAAGTGTTCCAGTATTTCTACGGAATCCAAACTGATCTTCCCCGAGGTCGGCTTCTACTAGTTTTTCCATTCGTCTGTAAAGAATTCGTGTTAGTATTTTGCAGCTGTGGCTTATTAAACTGATTGATCGGTAATTTTCACATCTGTCAACACCTGCTTTCTGTGGGATTGGAATTATTATATTCTTCTTGAAGTCTGAGGGTACTTTGCCTGTCTCATACATCTTGCTCACCAGATGGTAGAGTTTCGTCAGGACTAGCTTTCCCAAGGCCGTCAGTAGTTCCAATGGAATGTTGTCTACTCCAGGGGCCTTGTTTCGACTCAGGTCTTTCAGTGCTCTGTCAAACTCTTCACGCAGTATCGTATCTCCCATTTCATCTTCATCTACATCCTTTTCCATTTCCATAATATTGTCCTCAGGTACATAGCCCTTGTATAGACCCTCTATATACTCCTTCCACCTTTCTGCTTTTCCTTCTTTGCTTAGAACTGGGTTTCCATCTGAGCTCTTGATTTTCATACAAGTGGTTCTCTTATCTCCAAAGGTCTCTTTAATTTTCCTGTAGGCAGTATCTATCTTACCCCTAGTGAGATAAGCCTCTATATCCTTACATTTGTCCTCTAGCCATCCCTGCTTAGCCATTTTGCACTTCCTGTCGATCTGATTTTGAGACGTTTGTATTCCTTTTTGCCTTCTTCATTTACTGCATTTTTATATTTTCTCCTTTCATCAATTAAATTCAATATTTCTTCTGTTACCCAAGGATTTCTACTAGCCCTCGTCTTTTTACCTACTTGATCCTCTGCTGCACTACTTTATCCCTCAAAGCTACCCATTCTTCTTATACTGTATTTCTCTCCCCCGTTCCTGTCAATTGTTCCCTTAAGCTCTCCCTGAAACTCTGTACAACCTCTGGTTCTTTCAGTTTATCCAGGTCCCATCTCCTTAAATTCCCACCTTTTTGCAGTTTCTTCAGTTTTAATCTACAGGTCATAACCAATAGATTGTGGTGAGAGTCCACATCTGCCCCTGGAAATGTCTTACAATTTAAAACCTGCTTCCTAAATCTCTGTCTTACCATTATATAATCTATCTGATACCTTTTAGTATCTCCTGGGTTCTTCCATGTATACAACCTTCTATCATGATTCTTAAACCAAGTTGTGCTCTGTGCAAAATTCTACCAGGCGGCTTCCTCTCTCATTCCTTAGCCCCAATCCATATTCACCTACTACGTTTCCTTCTCTCCCTTTTCCTACACTCGAATTCCAGTCAACCATGACTATTAAATTTTCGTCTCCCTTCACTATCTGAATAATTTCTTTTATTTCATCATACCTTTCTTCAATTTCTTCGTCATCTGCAGAGCTAGTTGGCATATAAACTTGTACTACTGTAGTAGGTGTGGGCTTCGTATCTATCTTGGCCACAATAATGCGTTCACTATGCTGTTTGTAGTAGCTTACCCGCATTCCTATTTTCCGATTCATTATTAAAGCTACTCCTGCATTACCCCTATTTGACTTTGTGTTTATAACCCTGTAGTCACCTGACCAGAAGTCTTGTTCCTCCTGCCACCGAACTTCACTAATTCCCACTATATCTAACTTTAACCTATCCATTTCCCTTTTTAAATTTTCTAACCTACCTGCCCGATTAAGGGATCTGACATTCCACGCTCCGATATGTAGAACGCCAGTTTTCTTTCACCTGATAACGACATCCTCTTGAGTAGTCCCCGCCCGGAGATCCGAATGGGGGACTATTTTACCTCAGGAATATTTTACCCAAGAGAATGCCATCATCATTTAATCATACAGTAAAGCTGGATGCCCTCGGGAAAAATTACGGCCGTAGTTTCCACTTGCTTTCAGCTGTTCGCAGTACCAGCACAGCAAGGCCGTTTTGGTTATTTTTACAAGGCCAGATCAGTCAATCATCCAGACTGTTGCCCCTGCAATTACTGAAACGGCTGCTGCCCCTCTTCAGGAACCACACGTTTGTCTGGCCTCTCAACAGATACCCCTCCGTTGTGGTTGCACCTACAGTATGGCTATCTGTATCGCTGAGGCACGCAAGCCTCCCCACCAACGGCAAGGCCCATGGTTCATGGGGGGGGGGGTTCCAGTTACTATTGATGCTGTAAAGCATGTACCGTCAAGAGCGATGTTCATCAATGATGGATTAAAGTTAAGTATTCCAGCAGCTACGTACTTTTTTTGCTACTATAATTCCTTGTCCTGTTCCAGACCTCACGCCAGCCTGCGTGAGATTAAACGCGTGCCTTTCGGCTTCCTTCATAGTGGATTGGCTGTCTTGCCAGTCCACAACAATTATTATATAACATGGGGTGATGAGTATCCAAGAAATGTTCGACAATAGCAGATATACTTGGCTGCCGTAATCGTGTGTGCCGTTTATGCTCAGTAAGTCGGTCCTCCACGGTCCTGACACTTTGAATAATATATGCCATGCCGCAGCAACAAGCAATGTGATATACACCCGCCTTACGAAGACGAAGATCATCCTCAGCAGAACTTAAAAGCACTTTAATTTTAGATGGAAGTTGGAAAACCCATTTCACATCGTATTTCCGTAAAATACGACCGATCTTGGTGGAAGTGTTTCATACGTAAAGCAGAAAGGCAGTGGACTTAGGTGTCGACTCAGAATTATCATCAATCACCCGATGTACAATTGGTCGATAGCGGAAAACACGTTCTATATGTCTATCACTACAACCATTTTGACGAAATGTAACTTCAAGATGGGACAGCTAAGCTGGAGAAATCTCAGCGTCAGAAACGACATGTGCCCTTTGTACCAAGGTACGATGTACCCTTTCTAGCTGAGCCGAATGGTTACAACTATTATCCTGCAAGTACAAGTCGGTGTGAATACGTTTCCTGTAGACTTCATGTCCCAATGATCCATCATCCTTCCTCCTAACCAACACGTAAAGAAAGGGAAGGCAACCATCCTTTTCCACCTCCATCGTAAAACGAATGTTCGGGTGGATCGAGTTCAGATGTTCTAGAAAGGCATTCAAATTCTCCCTACCATGAGGCCAAACAACAAAGGTATCGTCAACATATCTAAAGCAACAGGCGGGTTTCAAAGGCGCCGACTGCAAACACTTTCGGAATTCTAGTGAAAATAGGGGTAAACTATAGGAAAAGACGGGTAATGTACAGTTTGAACAAGAACCGGGAAGGGGGTGGAGGAATGGAATGGAAGTCCCAGAATGATACGTTCGAATTTGAAACGGTGTAAGATGGGTATGCAGTCTTCGCCTCACTATTCAATCAGTACATGTACGAGATAATCTCGGAAATAAAAGGAAGATTCTGGAGTGGGATTTATGTTCAGAGTGAAAGGATATCAGTGATGAGGTTTGCTGTTAATGTTGCTATCCTCAGTGGAACTGAAGATCTGCAGAATCTGTTAAATGAAATTAAGAGTCTAATAGATATAGAATATAGACATATAGACAGAAAAAAAATCAAAGAAAGACGAAAGTGATGAGAAGCAGAAGAAAATGTGAATACCGAGAATTCAAAATTGAGGATCACGAAGTAGGCGAAGATAAGGAACTCTGCTAGTTAGGCACCAAAACAACCCAGCGTCGACGGAGCAAGGAGGACATAAAGAGCAGAATATCACTGGAAAAAAGGAAAAAAGGACATTCCTAGTCAAGAGAAAGCTACAAGTATCAAATATAGGTCTTAGATTGAGGAAAAATTTCGAGCACAGCCTAAACACGGACTTTGGGAGAACCAGAACAGAAGAGAATCGAGGCGTTCAGTTGTGGCCACAGGAAAATGCTGAAAATAAGGTGAATGGATAAGGTATGGAATGAGGATGTTCTCTGCGCAATAGGCGATGAAAGGAATATCTGGAAAACACTGACAAGAAGAATAGACGGGTTGATAGTCTATATGTTAAGACATGCTATTAATGGTATTAGAGGGAGCTATAGACATTAAAAGGTGTAGGGGAAGACCGAAAGTGGAATACAAATGACTCTGAGCACTATGGAACTTAACATCTGAGGTCATCAGTCCCCTAGAACTTAGAACTACTTAAACCTAACTAACCTAAGGACATCACACACATCCATGCCCGAGGCAGGATTAGAACCTGCGACCGTAGCAGTCGCGCGGTTCTGGACTGAAGCGCCCATAACCGCTCGGCCACAGCGGCCGGCAGAAAGTGGATACATCCAGCAAATAGTTGAGGATGTAGGTTGAAAGTGCTGCTCTGAAATGAAAAGTTTGGCAAAGGAGAGAAATTCGTGATGGGCCGCATCAAACTATTCAGAAGACCGATGACTCAACAAAAAAAGATGCCGATCAGTTTGGCTTTCAAAAAGGTAAAGACACCACAGAGACAATTCTGACGTTGCGCTTCATAAAGGAAACAAGACTGAACAGAACTCAAGGCAAATTCTTAGAATCTGTCGACCAGCAAAACAGAGCTTGAAAATGTAAAATGGTGCAAGACTCTTGAAAACCTGAGAAACATAGGGGTAAGCTATAGGGAAAGAACGGTAACATACAATATGTACAAAACCAAGAGGTAATAGTTAACAACAAGTGTGCTTGGATTACAAAGTGTTCAAGGTAGGGATTTAGTGTCTCGCCCGTACTGCTCGATCTATACATCGAAAGAGCAATGACGGAAAAACAAGAAAGATTCAAAAGATGGATTAGAATTCAAGGTGAAAGGATATCAATGATAAGATTCGCTGATGACATTGCTATCATCAATGTAAGTGAAGAAGAATTAAAAGTTCTGGTGGTGAATGGAAAGAGCACACACTATCGATAGTTCGTGAACCAAAGAACGATGAAAGTATTGAGGAGTAAGAAAAATGAGATTAGCTGTAAACTCAATGGCAAAACCGCGGACCACGAATTTGAAGAAGCGAAGGAGTGTTACTATCTTAGAAGAAAAAACACCCATAGCGCTGTAGACAACGGCTCTCAGGTTGACGTCGTGTTCCTTGACGTCAGGAAGCCATTTAACCTGAGAGCCCAAGCGTGGCGGAAGTGGCAGCTCGGCGCCCAATCAACACCGAACAATGTGCGCAAGAAATGGGTTCGGGCGCCGTCCTGCACAAAAGTCATATCTTCGAGCAGGTGTTTATCAGTCAGGCTAGGCATGATGTGATTCTGTAATATGTCGGCATACCTCCCACCCCTCATGCTCACAGTTTGAAAATCAGCATCCCGTATTTCCTCAAAGAAAGAGAGTCTGATCGTAACTGATGTGCTAATTCCACCCCATACCACGATTTTCTAGTCTTGCAGTGGGGCATCCACGATAGTTCTAGGAGTGACGGTAGACCAAATTCTGCACTTCTGGGTGCTGAGAGACCATCGGAGTGTCAAATAGGGTTCTTCGGTCTACAACACGCTAAGCAACCAATAGTCATCTTCCCTCATTCTCTGAAATGCTCAAATCATATGCGCTCTATGCATCACGAAACGGTGGCTAACAGTTCATGATGATGAATTTCGTGCCTATGGCATTGGAATGTATCCGTTAGTGCTCTTCCAACAGTACTTCATGGAATGCTGATGGGGATTGTCGACGTCACTGGCGCTGACTTCACTATACGGAGGTTAACCTCCTAATGCCTCCATTTTCTCTTGAACTGTCCGAGTAGCACTTGCACTTGTGTCTGCACGCCCACTACGGACCGATCGTCTGAACTAACCGTGGCTTCGATGATCATTTTCTTTACAGCGACAGTTGTCACAAGGCCTTTACCCGTTCGAGTACACTTCTTATGGCGATGGGATTGTAAAATTGCAGTAGAGGATTATCCATTCTGATAACAAAGATTCACTAACAGTACCTTTTCTTGTAAAGTCAACATGCCGCGATGGAAGGCGTATCTGGCTGAGGTAGTTGTCACTACAGATAATTTTACTCATGATTCTCATGCAGCATCATTGACGAGTTGCGGGTTTTTGCATTTATTTTTGGTTTCAATAAAACAGCATGTCATTTCAGGCATGTGGCCCAACTTCTACCTTTCTACCTATATTAGTGCATTTTCAAATGTTAACGGACATTTGGGTCACCACGTATTTTACGTGTACATTTCGAACGAGGTAGAGCCATACCTCGTTATGCGTTTTTCAGAGAATTCTACTTACACTTTTTTCTTAATTGTCATTTCATTCTGCCGTGCTGGGCCCGGTTGGCAGCATTGATGTACCCGCACTTCACCATACACGCTGTGAAACATGAAATTGGAATCAAAGAGGTAGAAAGCCGATAAAAAGATAATATAAGTAAAGAGAGGATAATGCTGAAGGGAAGAAAATGAAGCTACATGGAGATCGGTTCGGAAACGATGTGGTTTCTTGCTTGATGACCAGCTCCAGGTAATGGGTAGATGTGAAGTGATCATGGTAGAGAGTCGACAGAGAACGAAAATACGTAGTTGACATTGGAGTTATAGTTAAGGTACAAGGTTGTTCGGTGTGGTTTGTGAGGTTTGTGGTGATGGAAGGGATCTAGCTATGTTGTTTTGGGGTGGGCGGGTGCTGTGCGGTTGGATGTAGTTCATACAGCTGAGTAGAATAGTATTAAATGAATGAGTCTACTCCAGAAGTGGGACGGACTCTGTGGATACATGGCAGTGGCATTTAAATGGAACACGGCACGGGCAGCCAGAGCTACTTGATTGAGGATACGTGGTCGATAAAGTGGGTGGACACTTTTAATGAAAATGGTAACAAGAGGATGTTGTCACCAGTGACGTAGGGAGCTGTTTGGTTGAAGTAGTCTGGCGGCAGAACGGATCATGACGGTCAGGTTTGGTTCCATGTCCGTAATTGGAGCGGGGCTGGCTGCAGGTGCAACAGAGCGGCGAGGAATGAAGGTTGGGATACTGTTGGTGCACGTGGTCGGTTTTGCATTTGGGACTCGTAGGTGGGTTTTGTAGTCAGAGGTAGGCTTGCTCTTGGATGAGGAATGATACACTCCCTACTTGCGCTAATATATGTAGGCTGCATTCTGAATGATGTGATCGATGTCAGGCTGGGCTTGCGAGAAGACATGGATGTGCAATGCGGTTGTGAAGTCGGAGGGATTTTAGAATGTGGGAGTTCGGATTGGAATTAAGTTCTCGCTTAAGTTCCGCCACTTTTATCTCAGGGTCAATCCACTTTTCCAAAGCAGTGAGAATCTGCAGGAACTGCTGACTCAGGGAATTTCGTGAGTGACAACTGGAGCTATTGAGAACACTCACGAGAAAGAAAGGATTAGGGCTGTTATATACGTAATGTTTCTTTACCCTTGTGTGGGCGCTTTTATTTTTCCCTTTTTATTCTTTGGTACCGACTGTAGGTCACGTCTTGACCCCTAGATGGTCTGGATATTCTGAGAAAGCGTCTGCATTTCTTCTTTTTCGCGGTTATTCGTTGCAGTCTGTTTTTGCCTTGAGCGTACATAATTAAGACGCGTGGTCTGCTAGATGGCTGCATTCATATGCACCGCCTGGTGGTTCTCATGATAGTAACATGGAGTTCACGAAACATGTTGATGTAGAATACACTGAGAATGAGTTGGACTATTTTCAAGAAGAAAATTCTGGGGGTATGAGGGAAATTGCGTTTTTACTCGGACTTCAGTTGAAAGTACTCTGTAATTCCAGAGGGGGGTTTATTTTCAAATAAGACTTTTTGCGGTACAATCAGAAGGACAAGGTGAAGTCACATGGTAAAGAGGAGCGCTGTTCCGCTGGATATCACGCGTGATGAGTGGGGAAGGCCAGGAGTGAGGGCAGGTTCTGAGGGAAGCTGGACGACCACTAACAGTGCACCAGATATAGGCAGTGGTGTGTGTTCAGAGCACTCCGTCCCGGCGCTGTAAGTATGCATCAGAACACTACTTGGACGAAAACTAATACCTTCATGGCCGATGTGTGCAAAGAAGCATGGATACCTTTCTTATATGTGTACACTGTCGAAAAGGAGGGGAAGGCAGCTGCAATTGCTGAATTGAATAGTGCGCTCCGGGAGCAGTCATAAAATGACTGCAAAAGCGTGGCGCAAAGGTCCACCCTAGCAGTGTAGAGTGTTGGTGAGTCAGGGTGCTTGAATATTTATCAAACAGAATAGAAAAGTACTTCACAAATGGTTCCTAAATATAATAACTGTAGAGAGCATAAGCTTCCTGCTTCCATATTCAACGAGTTCTGTAAGAGAATCTTGTTGCCTTCTGAAAAATTTCTACGCATAAGTCCTTGACCAGTTCCAGGAAACACCTTTATGGAAATACATGATAATTCAAAAGCAAGGTAAAGCACATCACTCTAAATTAGAAAGTCTAAAATTTTAACTTTTATTACCACGCTGTAAGCTATCTACGACATACTGTAACTGAAAAATGGTAAAAACAATGAAATTTTTCAGCATTGGTTTCCGTGTGACGGCACATGCCCCGAGGTGTGCTTGCTGCTGCTTATAAAAGTTTCACATGAAATGCGCTCATACTTGGCGTGCCTATTTAGCACGTCAGGTGGTTATAATGTGGCTGCCATTTTGATACTGAGATTTTTTTTGGGTTGAAGTGAAAATGGCATTCAGTCCTCTGGCTGCAGCTCTCAAGCAATTAACTCTCTCCTCTTGATCAGTAAATTTCAGAATGTTAGCAGAACAAGGAGTCTATAAATATGCAACGAATATTTCTTGAAGTGATGAAATATTTATAGTTTAAGGACGAACCCACAACGCAAAGCGATACCATGAAGTGGACTACAGTTCGGCATTCCTTTGTGTATTACAGCGCCGAAACTATACAATGCTTGCGTAAAAACAGGCTAAATAAGCCGGAAAACAGATTTTACTTTAATCGCTGCTACTCAGCCTGTTTCGGCAACAGGGCAAACAAAGGGCTAATAAATTTACCATTTTAAATATGCACCGTTTGATTTCACAAAGTTGGAAATTCTGCAAGTAAATATTGTACAGTCTACATTAAAACTGAGATACCACAAAATATGAGTGTCAGATGTATCCTTTGAAGAACACACTCTACTGAGAAAGCTATACTGACGCATGTCATAAAAGACCTTCATAACCTACGTCATTTCCCGGTATTACGTTCTCAGCTGAGAATGTGTCGTACTAAATATTAATGATATTCGGATATACCAAAGTCTTCTTTGTCGTCTAAGACAAAATACTGGAAGATGAATCACAGTTAACTGGTCATTAACACTTTGTATTATGAAAACTGCGTGCGTCCACTAATATACATTAAGAAGATAATTTTTTCAATCGAAAATTGATTTTATAGTGCAGCATTCCTATTTTATAACTTTATATGAATTTAATTCGACAGATAACGAGCATTAATTAAAAATTAGGCGTTAAAAGTCGTTCTACCACTAGTATTCGAAATTTCTTTTGTCGTCAGCGAACACTGGACAGCACCTGTGATCTTACGACAGAGACTATGAACGTTTCACAATTGTTAAAACGTTGCATCAGAATACATAATAGGTGTTAACTTAATTCAGAAAATATAAAGAGTTTTTGCACCACAATAAACTGCTGTGGCGATGTGTACAACTGGAGAGACTTCAGCTTAAGAAACGCACATTTTGAGTCCACAACTCTTTTGAGAACTATGTTCGCAAAATACATCTTGGACAGGAAGTTTAACACAACAAACTGCATACGGAAACTTATTTATAGCATTTAAATACATCTGGAAGTAAAGCAAAGTGATTGAAAAAATAGTCACCATCATAATTAATTATCGTAACAGCAAGAACAGACACGTAGCGTATTGAGATGTTGTGGGGCTGGAGTACACTTAGAATGTATGAAGAAATATTAAATTTAGACGTAAAGGCGGTGCGCCGGTAGTCTTTGCTCCGAAAGGAACAAACAGAATAATTAATGACTCTCGCCATTAAAAGAGACTAATAAAGTGGAAATGGTGCTCCACGTTAGGACTTGTACTTTGTCGCGTAACAGCGACAACGTCATCGTCAGTTACAGTAAGATTTTGCTCTTTTGACGCAACGAAGAAACGTCGGCAGTACGGGGGGTCAGCACAGACTATAGATTTCAATATTTCACTGTTTCAATATACCTGAAAGCTAAGGGAGGCAAATTTATGTTTGAATGTCACTGCATTTATCTGATGTGGAAACTGTTTGGGTCGAATATACATTGTGGTGGAAAGGAATGAAAAATTGATTCACCAAGACATGTATCTGAACATAGAAATGCGTGCATGAAAAAAAAAGACTCATGATGTTGAAAGTGCAAATAATAATTTTTGAGATTGATTGCACACTAATGTTCCATTCGTAACAACGGTTTTTTAATCAGGTTTTCCTCATACGGAAAAATACTGGCAGCTACGGAAGGGAGACTGTAGTTAAAACGATGAAGTTGTCTTTGAAATTTTGAGGAATTTAGTATTTCTGACTACTGGGTCAAACACTACCATGGTTATCCGAACAAGCTCACTTCTACGTTTTTGTACAACTCTCTGATTCGAAGAAGTCCGCGAGATAAAAATCACGTACTGGGTTGTAACTTGAGATAAGTAAAACGATTTTAAATGACGACTGATACATTTTAAATGAAGATTAATACATTCGCTGAACGTGAATGCATCACGCATCCATTTATTTTCTTAGATGAGGAAAAAAGTTGGTAATACAAAACAAATCTGATAGATATACTGCTGCTTACACGATTAGCTGATGTCTCTGTTTATTCGCTCTGATTTCGTAAGTAATATTAGTGGTAATTTAGGGAAAAAGGTTTGTTTGCTCTAAGACAGTGGTGCCTGAAATTGTTCAATACGTTTCGTAACTAGATAATAACCGTGCTATCTGGTACATTGTGTGAAAGCACGGGCGTGACAGCCACAGAAGGGCAGCGGCAGGGCGGGCGCTACTCACTGGCAGGCAGGTAGCGGCCGTAGGAGCGCGCTGGTGGCTGTCCAGCCCCTGGCGGAAGCAGACCCACACAGCTACGCTTGCGGCTGCGAGGGACGCCGTCCGCACACTGAGCGGCGCTGCGCCGCGCGGCTGCCTATCTTGCAGGCGCTCACAGTAGGCGGAGCAGCGCGCATGCGTCGCCGCTGGAGACGCTGCCCTGATCCTCACTACACACAGCGCTTCGCTGCTCACTGCGGGGTGGGCAGGCGAGGGTGGCAGTGGGTGGCGCGTCCACCGTCCACCCGGAGGCCAGTGCTTGCTGCCAGTGGGCAACGAAGCCGCCGTACTCCACGCTTACGATGTTTCTAAAGGCGTTCTCACACGCTCAATACGTCTTGCGCTACACAATGAAGGAGATAGCGAAGCTTTAAAAAAGTTGGCGCTTGCTCAGTATATTGCGTAATATATTATCCGGTGGAACCGGTGGAATGGCAGTATTGCACGATGAACGGCAGGTCCTGCCGAGACCGAGAGAAATCCAGTTTGCTCGAAACGAACTTCCGCAAAAAACAAAAAAATGTAAATGACAATAGATCAGGTAAGTGCTCGAGGATGTATATTAAAGAACCATACGGTATTTTGAGAAATGAATTTCCTGACTATTTAGAAACGCCGGATACCTCCACGACCACAATACAAGAGGAAACTAAAGATCATTGTGTAAAGACAATAATAAGAAATGTTTGTTATACCATAGTAGTTTTCAGAATTGGCAAACAATATCAGACCAGCAGCCGAGTGACCATACATGTTCCTTCTGTCTTACAACAGTTGTCACTTCACAGACATAAGGTCATGTAAGCTTTCATTCGGTAATCAATAAATAATTTTTGCATTTCGCTTGCAACATGTGCTGCAGTAGTCAATACATGGTAAACGGCACATGTACACGATAAATTACGCAGTTGACTTGTTTAGTTTGTAATTAGTAGTTGTTGTTTACGAATCTACCGGATGATCAAAAAGTCAATATAAATTTGAAAACTGAATTAATCAGGGAATAATGTAGATAGAGATGTACAAATTGACATACATGCTTGGAATGAGATGGGGTTTTATTGGAACCAATAAAAGAAAGTTCACAAAATGTCCGACAGATACGCGTCGTTTGGTGATGATCGCATGCTCAGCCGCCACTTTCGTCATGCTTGGCCTCCCAGGTCCCCAGACCTCAGTCCGTGCGATTATTGGCTTTGGGGTTACCTGAAGTCGCAAGTGTATCGTGATCGGTCGACATCTCTAGGGATGCTGAAAGACAACATCCGACGCCAATGCCTCACCATAACTCCGGACATGCTTTACAGAGCTGTCCACAACATTATTCCTCGACTACAGCTATTGTCGAGGAATGTTGATGGACATATTGAGCATTTCCTGTAAAGAACATCATCTTTGCTTTGTCTTACTTCGTTATGCTAATTATTGCTATTCTGAACAGATGAAGCGCTATCTGTCGGACATTTTTTGGACTTTTGTATTTTTTTATTTATAATAAAACCCCATGTCATACCAAGCATGTGTGTCAATTTCTACCTCTCTGTCTACATTATTCCGTGATTTTTTCAGTTTTCAAATTTATACTGACTTTTTGATCACCCGGTATATTGCAGTGATTTACCCCCTGCTCCATTGTAGTGTTCACTGGAAACTTTTCAGACCTACTCCGTCCGTTCTACATAATTTCTGCTTGTGATATGGAACATATGCAGCTCTCTCACAGTACATGCGAGTTCTACATCGCCGAGCGCTGACATATTCTCTACAAAGGCAGAGTTCTATCTGACGTGTAGTTGCCATAAATACTGCGCAATAATGTTGTGTCATTCTTGGCCTCGTGCTTTCCCACAGTACACTGACGTCATATTATTGCGCGATAGATACTGAGCACGTGAAGGCATAGTGTTTATAGCAATACAAGCAGTAGTATCATTCTTCCGTGGACCACTTTTACAATTATTTTTGACATTTCAAGGTATTATTGTTTAAAAACAGCAAAGTAACGTGATTCATAATTACTTGCAATTACATACTTACAGGATGAATGGGTCAAGGAAGGGACAGCGAGTCCGCCGTGGCTTGTAGTAGAAACAAATACTCCATTTGCATGAAGACGTATACGGAAACCGCAGAAAATCTAAATCAGGATGGTCGGATAGGATACCAATCCGTTTAAACCAGCGTTACCTCAGTCGGTTTATGCATAGATCGCTTTATTGTTTTGCAAAGAAATTACTTAATAAAGTTAAAGTCTAATGCTATACTGCTGATTCATTTCTCACTACCAGGCACTGCACACAGCACACACCACACTATTCACGCGCTGTTTCGCAATGAAAGGCAACACGCACTATTGTTGACGTCAGAACCACTGCGACAAAGTATGGTTTCCATTTTGCGTACCGCAACTTCCCTGTTGCTGGGATGAAGAAATGTGTCAGCATTCTAGTACAATGAGTGAAATATTGAGTCCAGAAACAGAATAAGGTGTTAGTATTACATATGCGGACTTCAAACTGTAAGTGACACATTATTGTAGCACGTCAAGAAAGTATTATTGAATGCTGCAATACATTGAGAGTGACAGAGATGCACGACACAGTCGACAAGTCTCTGTAAACCGAGGTCGTAACATTGTAACAGTCGCAAATTCCTGTGTGAACGTCCTCATTCCTAGAAAATTTCTCTCCCCACAGTTATTTTGTCAGCTAGACGAAACGATCGACATCGTATGGTGCAAGATCTGGAGTTTGCTAGCAGCACCAGCCACGTCTGTGCGGCCTTGGATAAATTGTTAGAACCATCTCACCGCGGCTGGATGCTGCATTGAATTTCGTCCATAAACTACCAGAATTTTAAATGAGTCTGTGTGCAATTTGGACGTTTTGCCCGCGAGAAGCGTACTGCCCGCGTACTTAAGCTTTGGAGTACACTTCGAGTTGTCGCGCGATTCCAATCGATCACGCGGTGCCCCGGTTATCCGTATCGCAGCAGAACTTTCTTTGAAGAAAACCCGGATATTGTACTCTTCACTTACATTGCGCCACTCTTGCTGCACAATGGCCTTAGTGTGGGGTGACACGTGTAACTTAGTTTCTGAAGCCCCTACGCACATTGAGTAGCTTTAGTAGTATCATTTCTCAGAAAGGAAAGTAAGAAGAAACATAGTTTTGTGTGAAAAGTCTTATTACTATTGTCATAATTATTATTTAGTTGTGTAACACTTTTTTACCAAATGCCTGCCGTGTGTTACGTATGTAATCCTTCACTGTATAGAATGCGTTCATTAAGGGGTACTACGAGTATATTACTGCCCTTTTATATAAGATCATCTTACTTGTCTTACTTGTCCTTAGCCAATTTATTATACAGTTTTCTTTGTGGTACAAAATGCCGTTTTCGAGTTTTGTGTTTATACTTTCTTGGTAAAAATAAGTTCTGTCTAGATCTTGTTCCGCTTTCATGGACAGAACTGTTTTTGCAGTAATTATCAATGTAATTTTGTAACTAAATGGCAAATATACTCACGTGTTGTTAGCTGAATCCCAACCTCTTTGAACAGATCTTTATAATCCGTTCGGTTGCTATTTTTTGTTTGTTATTCTCATAGTTCTTTTTTTGTATTTTGGAAACGGTGTTGCCCTATTGTAAATTTGTTGCTCAGAAAAATTTCATAGTTAAGAAACGAGTGTACGTATGAATAGCATGTAACTGAACGTCACTGACTGTTTGCAAGTATGTTGTCCTTTCACTCCACTTCAGAGAAGAACGTAATTATGTGACGAACTGCTTAATCCCGCTCGCTGCGACCAAATCCCACGCCCCCTTGTCGTTGACCTTCATAACCGTCGGCACTAGTATGACGCTAACAACGATCAGGAACGGCCATTTACTCTTGACTTGTGCGATTTTAAACTGGGTGACAAATTTACCTATGCACCCCCCCCCCCCCCCCCCACATAGTGTGAAGTACGCAACTTTGAGGAAGGTTATGATTCAGTGAACCGAGAAGAACTGTTTACAATATTGACATAATTTGGAGTGGATCTAAAAACATTGGTAATTATCAGGTAAACCCAAACAGACCCACTCAAACGCGATATTCATGGGAGAACGCTCCAAAAAGTTTTCAGTTAAAATTTTAGTTCGACGCCTCACAATACTTTCCCCATTTTTGTGCAGTTTCCACGTTAGAGAAGGGCATCCAACAATGAGTTAACTGGGAATGGTTAACTGCACAAACTTCATGTTGTATGTTAAAGAGTGGTGTTAGAATAAACTACATTGCATTCACCGAAGACCTGGCGATGCTACCAAAAGACACAGATTCACCTGTGGAAGAGTAAAACAAACAGGAGGAACAAGCTGGAAAAGCTGGCCTCCAATTTCTTGTGAGAAAACAAAGCACTTAACCAAAATTCAAACAGTGCCTCTTCGACTAACAACCGAGTTTGATAAAGTGGACTGTTTCAAATACCTCAGTGAAACAGTACGGAAGAAAACTAACTAAAGGAAGCCAACAACAAAGAGAGAATGAAGATGATCGGTGCTTTTCGAAGCACACATGTCATACTGGGTGGCTATAATTAAACTGACAGTGTTCCGAGTGCTGCAGTGCAAGCTGTATACATCGCAGGACGCTGAAACATCGCAGCTATGTTCTTTGCTTGCGAAGTATACTGAAAAAATAACAGTTTCACTTTCTGAGACAAATAGAAAATATGAAACTGTAAGCAGTCAAAATGTGGAGTGAGTCTAGGAAAAGGGGAGGAATGATCAAACACATTATAACGGTGGTTCTGAAACGTTTTTTTATGATATGGTCACAAGTAACAACATGCGTTCAATGCGGTCTCCAGACTCAGCAACCTGCTGCATTCCTAACATGGCATGGTCGACAGTTGTTCACAGCAAATCCAGTGGAATCTGAGTGATATGTTGTCGTATACTATCCTTCATATCAAGAAGAGTCTGCATACATCTTGACAGACACGATCTTTCAGGTATCCACACAATCAGAAGTGACACGGAGTTATGTCTGCGGATCTGAAAGGGCAGACATGGCGAAATTGCCTAGAGATAAGGCTGTAGTTATCGAAGGTTTCTCGAAGCAAATCTTTCACGTGGCAATCGACATGTGGTGTCGTCCCACCTTATTTGAAAAGAGTGGTGAGGACACAGTTGCGTTGTTGGAAAGGTGGAATGACCTGATGCACCAGGGGGTTCTTATAATGTACAACTAATGGGTCCGCAAGATGTCATCTCCTCGGAAAGAAACTGACCGAGAACGAAGGAGCTTGTGGAACCACAACACACAGTCATACAAGCTAAGTTCATTGGATGTTCCTGCAAAATAAGTTGCCAAGTAGAATCCCATATGCGACAGTTCTGTGCATTCACTGCATCGTGGAGAGTAAAATGTGCCTCGTCCATCCAAAGAATATTTCATTTCCATGCGTGCCAAGAAACGAAGATCAAAGTCACGGCTTGTGCCTGTCTTGAGGCTTCAGATGTTGCACATTCTTAATCGTGTAGTGGTACCAGTGTAAAATGCGCTGCAAAATCTTTTGAACTGTTGAAGAGGGAGAGACAGTTCCCATGACACAGCTCCATCAGTAGCTTCAGAATTTGAGGGACATGCTGCGTGGTCGGCTATACCTACAGAAACCTCATCAACAACTGCCATGACAATAGGCCGCCGACCTCTCCCTGCTGCATCACCTAATTCACCTGTTCTTCAGATTTCTTGGTCATATTCTTTAGCCATTTTCATTGATTTGGAGCCTCTTGACAGCTGCTTCTGTGGGCAATATTCCCACAATGCAACGCTGCTATTGCTGCCGTTCTGACAAAACAACTTACCATCAGTGGATGGTCTTTCTTCCTAACAGCCTACGCGTTTCCTCAGGGAAACTTGAGTTTTCTTAACGTATTACATCAATAGTTACTTCATGAAAGGAGTCAACATGTGTCACCAAGCGACAAACAGCATTCTGAAGTCAAAACAAGAAACATTTCACGTTATGATAGCAGACAGAGCCATATTCTCACCTGCTGGCAGGAAATCTAAATATTATTGTTTTCAGCATACTCCGCCAGCACACTGATAATAAAATACCCATGACTTTTCATCGTCCTACTATATATAGAGCCCACACTGCTACACTTGTAACACCGTCATTTTAATTATAGCCATCTGCTACAAGATAAAGGCGATCTCAAAAAGAACTGAACTCAGTAATAAAACAAAGTGATCTAAACCGAATGTAAATGCAAGTGAGTTTCCCAGAATGAGAGGAAGCCAAGGAGTCTCAGCGTGAGATCTGTCACAAAGTAGTGCGTTCCGAGATAATGGACGGACAGTCTACACTTTGTGATCGTGAGTATCCAGACAGCTACTGCTGGCATTAGTATGAGGTGTGCTGTGTCCACCTGTCGGCTGTATGATGGCGCGAGTTCACCTGCGGACGCTGTCTGTGAGGTTTATGAATGTCTGTGGAGGACTGGCGGCACATTTTTCCAGAAACGCTGGATGCAGGGAGGTCTGTGATGTTAGATGTTGGGTCTGTTACGAAATCGACGTTTTTATTCATCCGATGGGAGTTCTGTTGGGTTCAGGTCGGTACACTGGGCAAACCAGTCCATTTCAGGAATGTTATTGTCCAAAAACTATCGCCTCACACACGATGCTTTATGACATGGTGATGCCTACATTCATCGTCTCTGAACTCTTGCTTTACTCGACACAATGCTGAGGAATGGGTTCTTATTCTTCCGCATTTAATGTTTAAGCTTCTTATGGCTGCTGGAATGTTGTTGAAAATGTGTTTTGCTGAATAGTTGATGAGCTGTGCCACCATATTGAATTTCGCTTGGGTCTGACTCGAGTTTGCTATCGATTTACTATTTGTTCAGTGAGCATATTTGGTCGAAGTCGGCCTAGGAGGAAGTGCTGGCTGTGTGGTATGTCTCTGGGTGGAGAGTCAGGTGGTCTAAGACAGCGGCGTTGCATGGTTAGAGCCGAGTTGTTTGTGACATCGGGTTCCTAAGTGAGAGCTGGTGTGTGAAGCCGCATCCGTGCGACATAGGAAATTAGCTGTTGGACGAGGGGTGTGTGGGGCGTTTCGGTCGGTTGGTGGGGTCTCCATTAGTCGCGCCCTCCAGCCTGTGCGGATCTTTAGCTGTGGAAAGGGGCAACTTTGTGGACATTCGATTGTTGTTGGTTCGTCACACCGTAATTCATCGGATTGTATGGACTGCCGCTTCACGTTGCTCGCAGCTTGGTTCGTCTGCTTTGCCGGATACGCCATCCGACTGTTTGTTTAAAAATTACCATCTCAACGCACCTCTTGCATCCACGCAGCGCCATAAGCTTACACAAGATGAATATTAAGTATGTCTTGACTAAAGTAGTCTGAGAAGAGTAACCTTGTTGTGATATTTGTCCAAACTATGGCCTTAAGATCTAATCTGCAAATTTCACCTGAACTTATGCACATTATTATTGTTATTATTGTTATTATTATTATTATTATTATTATTACTGCTACTACTACTACTAATTTACTAAAAGAATCGTGTTATTTTTTTAACGTGACCTAATAATTTAAATTGCAGTATTTATTGCTTTGATTTTAAGTTAAATACCAACTTATAAATAAATTGCTATTGGCATGAGATAATAACTAGTTGATTTGTGGGCCCGAGCCTTCATCTTTTTCTTAACTCCCGATTGTCCGGTCAGTTGACACCCTTCTCAAGTAGCGTAAGTGACTTTAAAACTTTGTGAAAACTATTATTTCTAGTATTGATTCCAAGAACTGAGCTGTTGGTATGGAAAAAAAGATACATTTTTAACGAAAAATGCAATTAAGGAATATATAAATATATTGGGAAGCAGCAGTTAGTATCCCCAATTCGTTAGACAGCCCTCTGGAGGACGTTGTTGAGTTCACACCATAAATAAATCCTATTGCACGCTCATACACTCGGAAAACTTTAGCTTGGCTTGATGAGTTGCCGCAGAAAATATTCCCGTATGATAAAATGAAAGTAAGCATACTATTCTAACTTCACCTGTGTATGACAACATTCCCATAGTAAACAGAGATTCGTTTAAGCGCTTCACCAGTTCTGTTAGCTAGGTTTAAGTAGTTCTAAGTTGTAGGGGACTGATGACCTCAGACGTTAAGTCCCTTGTGCTCAGAGCCATTTGAACCATATTTTAGGCATATACTGGCAGGAATCTTCTACAAGTTCTGAACTGCATATAGTTTGTTTTTTCAAGTATTACTCACAGAGAATTGGCTAGAAACCATTTATTAATGTCCAGACGTCACACATCACTTAACGTGAGACCGTTACCGCTAATTGGATTCTTTTATTTCTTCCTCTTTGGCTGATGTCGGATCTGATTCTCTCTCTTATCTTACTTCACTATACCAGGTGAGGTCTTATCTCTGACGCCTTTTCAATACTGCAGCCAAAACGTATCGCTTCTGAAAAGACCGTGAATGCGAGGTTCAATATCAGACCAATTACAGCGTTTATAGTGGCATTTAGGGGGTCGGTGTAATACAACGGGAGCAACGTTGTGAAGAGGGAATAGGTGACAGAGTCCTGCCTGTCACGTACTTCGCAGTGGTTTGGAGACTATGGATATAGATGCGTTTTCACCGGGTCAACGTCCCCATTCTGTCCACTGAGGCGTCGGCCTTGTTGTGGTCGCTAACGCGTGTGCCGAGCCGCCGGCGCACCAGCTGCCGGCCGTGCTGAATATTCAGCAGCTGTGCAGATGTGCAACTGTCCGCTGTGGGTCTCCAGACCAGCAGACGCCCCGGTCTGTCCGTCAGTCAGCATCACCACGCCGCGCCGAATACGCCATGCCATGTCATGCTACGGTACGTTACGGTACAACGTGTCTGTAACACTGCATTCCAGGCGATACATCCACAACAGCACGAGTCCTCCACCAGTTACACGGTACTAATAAGACTTACGTTCTGTTTACGACGTTATGACTGTTTAGTCTGGTTATACGTTATTGTGCTCTTCAGTCGGAATATAGGTTTGCACTACACTACAATGCCTCTTAATTATCACTACATTTAGTTTTGAAATATGCATATATATATGAGAACGCATGCTGTTACAGCGTGATTACCTGTAAACACCACATTAATGCAATAAATGCGCAAAATGATGTCCGTCAACCTCAATGCATTTGGTAGTACGTGTAACGACATTCCTCTCAACAGCGAGTAGTTCGCCTTCCGTAATATTCGCACATGCATTGACAATGTGATGGTGCTTTGACGACCAATCCACCTGCCATGAAATACGCTATTCAATACCGCTTCAACCGCACGCGAGCTATGTGTCGGACATCCATCATGGTGGAAGAACATCGCCATTCTGTCATGCAGTGAAACATCTTGTAGTAACATCGGTAGAACATTACGTACGAAATCAGCATACCTTGCACCATTTAGATTGCCTTCGATATAATGGGGGCCAATTATCCTTCCTCCCATAATGCCGCACCATACATTAACCCGCCAAGGTCGCTGATGTTCCACTTGTCGCTGACATCGTGGATTTTCCGTTGACCAATAGTGTATATTATGTCGGTTTACGTTACCGCTGTTGGTGAATGACGCTCCGTCGCTAAACAGAACGCCTGTAAAAAATCTATCATCGTCCCGTAATTTCTCTTGTACCCAGTGGCAGAACTGTACACGACGTTCGAAGTCGTCACCATGCAATTCCTGGTGCATAGAAGTATGGAACATGGTAAGGGTGCAATCGATTCTCGCCCAATTTGTCTGTTACTGATGTGCGGATTAGCCACGACAGCAGCTAAAACACCTACTTGGGCATCATCATTCGTTGCAGGTCGTTGTTGACGTTTCACATGGGCTAAACACTCCCTGTTTCCTTAAATAACGTGACTATCCGGCGAACGTTCCGAACACTTGGATGATGTCGTCCAGGATACCGAGCAGAATACATAGCACACGTCCGTTGGGCATTTTGATCACAATAGCCACACATCAACACGATATCGACCTTTTCCGCAATTGGTAAACGGTCCATTTTAACACGGGTAATGTATCACTAAGCAAGTACCGTCCGCATTGGCGGAATGTTACGTGATACCACGTACTTTAACGCTTGTGACTATTACAGCGCCATCAGTCACAAAGCGAAAAAAGTGGTCCAACTAAAACATTCATATTTCTTTACGTACTACACGAATATGTAATAAAAATGGGGTTCCTATTTTAAAAAAACACAGTTTATATCCGTCTGACCTATGGCAGCGCCACCTAGCGGGCCAACCATAGCGACATCTGGTTTCCACCTTCAAGTTAGACGAGTTTCGTTCTTTGTTGTCTCTTCCTTTGATGCTTATTTCGTGAGATATTTGGCCTGGTCACTATCACCGGACCACCCTATATAAACGCAGTTTCGTGACTGATTTAGTCATCATGGCCCAGTCAAAACAGCTGAGGATAAAACCACAAATTTGGACGGAATGTTTCTCTTATACTGCAAGCGTCGTGAAGAAGCGACTTTTCGGAATACCCCCTCCCACCAAAGGAAGTGGAATACTGGATGGAAATTTTTTAAAAAACATTTCGCTATTAAGGCAATTCAGAAGCTAGTTCTACGAAATTGGTATTTGGTTCCTCAGAAATAAATAAACGTACGTTTCAGCATTTTGGGAAATTCTGCCACTAAGGGAATAAATAGTGTGTTTTCCTGAAAATAAATCATTAGTGAAGTAGTACTAAGGCATTTTTAAAACTACACCTATTAACATAGGTACTTGACTTTTCAGTTAAAAATGAACAGTGATTCACTGTTTTTGGAAATTCAGTCCCTTTGGGTGCGATATAGGGGATGAAAGTTTTTATGGAAGTGTTTCATTATGAAAAACTTTTTAAACTAAATCTCTGAAAATTTGTTTTTGTTTTCTCCGTAAAAAATAAAAGAACGTGTTTTACTGTTCATGGTAAACGACTAAGAGTGTGAAATAGGAATGAACATTTGGAAGAAAATATTTCGTTAAAATTTTTTAGAGCTAAATCTATGAAAACTAGAAGCTTACTTCTCGTTTAGATATAACGAAATATGTATTACTGCGCGACAATATCAGGAGGAGAACGCAAAAGATATGGTTAACAAGAATCTTGGACTCCAGCTACCAGAATCGCTCTTTGGTCAGAAGCTCATTCGGAAAAGGCCATGACCCTATGCCCCTGATTAGGGTGAGAAGTTTGGAAAGTGGTGCAATTCGTGAACAACATAAAAACTCAGATTAAAGAAAAACATAAAGAAATCTGTGCAGGCCGTATAGTCTACTCGACCGAAGCAGTGGGCGCTGAGATAGTATTAATATTATTTGCGGTATTGAAAACTGTGTATTTCCATATTTTGGTAGTAATGACGATGAAGTGAATAACTGTAATGTTGCAACTAAATATTAAAAAAGAATATCCAAAATCCAAAGAGCTTTTTTAAACCTCGCAATACCACATGCATACACGCATGCCTAGATTTGAAAAATTTTTTAATATAGTCAATTATTTTTTAAAATTTTGAAAAAAATATTCATCGTTTCTAATGACTTCATCTTTAAGATTCAATATATCTTCTAAATTTTTCATTTATACTTCCTTCAAAATTGTAAGTCTCAGTAGTAGATGTCGGTTTCCCAGGGAATGTCGTATTCAGTATTTCCAGATTCAGTACCTTACTTACACATCAGTTTCTCTTTAAAAAGTATGTTCAGAGTAAAATTCAACAACAATAAAGGAAATCTGCATTTTTAAATTTTTGTGGTGGTCATAAAGTACACATCATAGAAAGTGCGCTGATATGGCTAAGACTGTGCTAAAAGGTATTTTCAGCTTCTGAACGCTGTTTACGCACAACCAAGACTTGAATGCAGGTCTTCATGCTTACTATGCATGTATGCTGGCCATTACACCACCACTGCATTCTAGCTAACAACTGCATGAACTACCAAGTTCCATACCCTCCATAATACAAACTTCAATTCACATCTTCAGCTTATTTTCGCCTTCTTAGTCCGTCACTATTGCCGAGAATGTTAATGCATGTTTCATTTTAAAAGCTTTAAGAGTTTTCACATCAAAAATTCAGAGGTATTACTTTTTAGCATGCCGACGCATTATATCCAATTAAAATGTGGCGTTCTGAAATTTGTATGCCTTAAGCACGATACGTTCAAGCGACCAATTCGTGTGGAAGGAAGCTTTGGGTCATATGAGTCCGCCTTATCTACTCGAGTGAGAATGCGCTCACCTCCACTCAGTACCTGGAAGGAAGTATAACATGGCATAGTAGTTGCTTTTATCAACTTCATCTAGTTGGCTTTGACAGCCTGTCCTCATTCCACCTAAGAATTACCTTGTGCGCCAATAGCGAGGATATAACACCTAAGGGAGAGCACATTGTGCCACCTCTGCTTACTACAACATTTACCAATTCTCTGTATTTCCTTGTGTCCTGCCACCAAGCAACATGACACAGGAGAATTTAGTTCTGGATGTTTAATGCATCTTTGCCTTTTGGATACACACATTTTATAGATGTGGAGGCAGTTGGTGAATGGTAGAAGACAAGGAATTTCTCAACATGAGTACTCCCAATCTGTTCCAGTACCTTCAAGATTGCATCTAAATCTATGCTAAACGCATTTTAGTAAATGATTATAGGGAACAAGGGAAAAACAGAGCGAACAAAACTATACATCTGCTTAGGCCCACGTGTAAAGACAGTAATACTGCAGCGGTGCACATTTACGTGTAATTCCTCTAAACATAAAATAAAAAATGAATGCAGGAGTCTGATATGTCCTGTAGCTCACTAAATCGAAAATTATTCTGAACCTCTTCAGCAGCCAGGTTGGCAATGGCTCCGATTTACGGAAACTGTTTCCTTGTTAGAGTAAGCAGAAGTATGGTGTGCCAGTTGTTTTGGAACAGTGAAGGTCCTGTATGCCTGATGCACCATGAGGAGCTTCTGACAGACAGCAAGTGGATGCTCACATGTCTCAGTTCAGAGCTCAGGTATAAAACTCGTCGTGTAGGCAGCTGTGGCCGTAATACTCACCTATGGTGAACAGCGTCTATAGTTGATAGCCATGGTGGTTCCACTCCTCTGTAAACCACGTATCCGTAATCCCAGTGGAATCACGCAAGAGCTTTGTAGGACTGTAGCTGACATGTACCGTTTGCTGCCCAAGACCTGCGGATAAATCACTTCACTGCTTTGTGGTACTATGCCTTCAGATATGATAGCAGTAATAGCCACAACAGAATCAAATATAGGTAAAGGAACCTCACTGAATATTAAGAACTGAAAACGATGTCCGCCATCTGCAGATCAGGCTGCACGGTCACTACTCTTTCTAAAAGCATTTTGTATATAAGTGGGCAGGAATCTCTGGGAGCAAGGCTGTTGTTCTGTTTGTAATACGGCAGAAGAAATTAAATACAGACTCACTGCAAGGGGCGATCAAACAGTTTCTATTTGAGTGCGTTGCTGTAGCATATATGCAACGTAGCGCGATTCTGTTGCGACATTTAGGGAAGGGGATATTGTGGCTTCGGGTGTTTTCGGCGAGCGTATGGTAAATGCGGAAACGTGAACTATGGCGACGTTAGTGCAAACAGGACCATCGTACTGTTATTCTTCTCTTGACTGCCAAAGGACAAACATCGGTAGTCATCCATCGGAAAATGAAAATGTGTGTATTTTGCGCATGTTTGTTTCACATACAACTTGGAATGATATATTTACGTGCAGTAATCGTTCCTCGATATCTGATGATGGATAAATTTTGAAATGCGTCGTATTAACAATAGTCATTCCTTGCCTGACGTCTGATATTTACCATCACGACAGAGTCAGCCTCAATGGATTAATATAGTAATGGTCGCCTGCCTCTTGCATGACTTAATGTCACGTTTGCACTACTGATGATAAAGCACCTTTTAAAATCTTGGGATCCCTGGGACCACTATCTTTCCAATATCAGTGATGATAACAGGCAAAAATGGTCGAGATTTTTCGATTCCCGGAATGGATGAACTGTCTATATAGATGATGTTTCACAATTTAGTAAACGAGATGTGTGTCACAGTAGCGAAATGAACAAATGGTCATAGCTCCTCAGGTATGCATTTTAGAGCCGACGTTTACCAGACATTTTTTCTTGATTTGGTTCGTACTACAACCTCTGATAGTTGCATGCCCTACACTCGTAGCAGCAGCAGTACTGATACATGTGTTCTACTGTCAGAGTTATCACAATGATTTTTGCTTATAACTTTCGTGTCATTAGTTTCCGAATCAGGGACCCGTACCTCAAATTGAAACGTATATCCTCCTCCATCATCCTTAAAAGTTTGCAACATCATCAAAGAATCCGTATACAGGGTGGGTCACCAAAGACGTAACATCCATTTTATTACGTGAACGGTGACACATACCGAAACGCGGTTTTCAGGAAATGTTAGAGCGTCGAGGGACACGATCTGTTTGTTTGGTTTACGTTTCTAGCGCTGGTGTCAACGGAGATACTGAAGCGAGTATGTTTTTTTAAACGAAACCATTTACTTTTTGCCGCGCGGGATTAGCCGAGCGGTCTACGGCGCTGCAGTCATGGACTGTGCGGCTGGTCCCGGCGGAGGTTCGAGTCCTCCCTCGGGCATAAATGTGTGTGTGTTTGTCATTAGGATAATTTAGGTTAAGTAGTGTGTAAGCTTAGGGACAGATGACCTTAGCAGTTAAGTTCCATAAGATTTCACACACATTTGAACGCATTTCACACAAATAAATTCAGTCCGATAGCTCTTGAGAATTATCTCTTCTATAAGAACTGGCGGAATGTTCATCAGAAAGTATGCGTACGAATGTCCATTTAGAACGTCTGAGATGAATTAAGGTCCCACAACGTGATTTTCTATGGTGCCGCTCCATAAGATTATACTTCACGGCCGTTGATGTTGCACCTGACGAAGCCAGTGTGGATTTTCGGCTGCCCAGTAGCGCATGTTGTGCAAATTAACATTAGTGTGGCTAGTAAACGTTGCTTCATTGACTGATTCCATATTCCTTGGCAATATGTCTGCTATCACTGGGGGCATTCACTGGCCACGTAGCCAGAACAGCTTCTTCGTGTTCTACGCAAGCTGCAGTCTTCTTTCTTATTCTCGTTTTGACGTTCAAACAGCCAGTCCGAAATAGCGTCCTAATGATTCGTGGAATTGCCTGGCACGTCGGACGTTGGTGATCTGAATAGACCGCTGTACTGTTTCTACGGCATTTCCTTTTCATCCATCATACAAAAACAGTATATCCCACTTCTCCTCAGAGGTGTTCATGTCTGCACGCTACGAATGTTGAAGCAAGAACTTGCGGCCTGCAGTGGAGACAAATAAACAAGCAAACATGTTGACATTGTGCCACAGGGTGACATGAGAGCTCTGCTTGGCGATGTTTACACCGCTAATGCGATTCCGGCCACTGTGCTCTCAAATTCTAGGACACCTCTCGAATTCTTTTACGACAGATTACAACGTCAACATTAGCAAAATCTATATCACTGTAATTGTCTCCTCAAGAGCTCTCAAATGCGGTTATAACAAGCATACAGTTCTATTTAAAAGAACGCACTTGCTTGACACCAACGCTAAAACCATTAACCAAACAATAAAATACGTCCCCCTCGATACTCAGACATTTTCCGAGCTGCGTTTCGGTATGTGTAACCGTTCACAAAATAAAAGGGGTGTTACGTATTACGTTACTCACTATGTAGACCAAGTATGGGCACCCTTCGCCGACGTGCGGGCCTGATTCACAGACTTACTTAAGCTCGCGGGCCGATTCTTCAAGCGACCCGACAATAGTGCTCGTAGCGCATAAAGTCAAAGCTATAGTACCCGTGACGTTAATGTTTATGGGGTAATACATCAATATAAATGCCACCTATTTGCCGACATTAAATGCCCCAAATTATGCCTCAAAACACGCGTTTCCGACGGAACATCCATTTTATGTTCGCATCTTCAAATGTTTACATTTATCTGCGAGCTGTCAACATTGTTTCTTACTTACTACATTTTAAAATACCGATCTTAAAAACTTGCGTTGCAAAATTCTGCTACGCCGTTAGTAAAGAAATGATTTTCACGTCATGTACATAAATATAAACATCTGAAGCTGCGATGCCAGGCATCTTGAGATGTCATCATTCAAAACTAACGCCTTTAAGAGAAACTGGTTGCTGCTAATTCATTATAAACTACCTTCCATTTCAACAGCTGAGCACAATGGATAAAAATAATTTACAAATGTTAATACCGGTGAAATACCCCCAGACTTCAAGAAGAATTAATAATTCCAATTTGAACCTTCAGTTTAATAAGTCACGGCTGCAAATTAGTAACACGAATTCTTTAAAGACGAATGGAAAAGCTCATAGAAGCCAAGACTTATCTTAGAAGCTACGTTAAGGAAAGACAAGCTACGTCTATAGCATTTGTAGATTTAGAGAAAGCCTTTGACAATGTTGTCTTGAATACTCTCTTTCATATTATGAAGGTGGCTGGGATAAAATATATGGAACGAAAGTCCATTTATAATTTTTGCAGAAACCAGATGACAGTTATAAGATTCGAGGGGAACGAAAGGGAAGTAGTGGTTGAGAACGGAGTGAAACGTGAGACAGGGTTGTAGCCTATCCCAACAGTTGTTCAATCTGTTCAGTGAACAAGCAGAAAAGGAAACCAAAGAAAAATTTGGAGTAGGATTTAAAATCCAGGGAGAAGAAATAAAAGCCTTAAGGTTTTCCGATGACGTTCTGTCAGAGACAGCATAGGATTTTGAAGAACAGTGAATGGAATGGACAGGGTCTTGAAAGGAGGCTATAAGATGAACATCAACAAAGACAAAACGAGGATAATGGAATGTAGTCGAATTAAATCAGACGATGCCGACAGAATTAGATTAGGAAATGAGACATTTAAGCGGAGTTGGAACGCCCTATCCCAACAATGTTAAATTTAGTGACTTGCCTTCCATGTATTTCAGGAACCACTGTAGCCACTGATATGAAACTTTCACAGGACGTTAAACTGTATGTTCTGAGTCTATTGCACTACAATAATTACATTTCAGCCACTGTTTTCGAAAACACAATTTCTTAATCATACGTTTAAAATTAGCAGGCATTTTTTAAATATTTGTCTGAAAATACTTTTGAAGACTGATCACATAGACATGGCTTGTCCCTGTAACATTAAATAAATTAACCCGTCATTTCTTTGTTCATTTTAAAATGTTTAAAATTTTATATCACTTGAACTTAGCATATATCGGCTGTGTTACACAGATGCCAAACTGATGTGAACAGCAGAATGGTGAACATCCGAAAGTACATCCCGGGCACAGCACAATGCGAGCGCCTCGCTCTCTCATCCACAAATTTCTTCCGCAGGCCAGCCTGAAACCAACCGCGTGCCGGATCCGACTCGCGGGCTGCAGGTTGCACAGCCGTGCTGTAGACATACATTTAGAGGCGCCGGCCTCTATCACTTTGTAGCGTCGTTGGAGGACGTTTCCGTAAGGGGGCTTCTATGTAAGACTCGGTCTACTAAGTCCCCTCTGCAATCTCTAGAAGTGTGTAACATGAATTTTGAAACACCTTGTATGTAATTAAGTTTGTACGGATCGCTCAATGCTCGATTCCTACTCGCAGGCGGTCATTTTTTCCATAAATTGCATGATTTTCGTGACAATTGTAATGTATGTGTAGACTGGAGTTGATGCCGCTACATACTACTTGTCTCACTCTTTAAAAGGGCCTCTAAACGAGCGGCATCTGCACGTTGTGCACACGTGGCGGTCGAACTGCGCAAAATCTCTACTCCAGTTGTACAGGAACAGGATTCAAATAACGGGATCGTAACAAGCAAATCACTTCGAGATTACTCGCTAATCGCTGAAGGATCCAACCCGAACCGAACTAGCGTAAACTTCAACTAGGTTCTTACCGAGTCGAAGTCTCCAACTCACCAGTACAAAGGAATTAATAGCGATCCGTACCGTCGCGTCCTCAATCTGGGGGAAGCACTGCTTTCAAACAAACGCGATGTGATTCTCTAGTAGTGAAGTACCAGTGCTCATGGCGAGTGCTCCGTATTCATGTGAGCAGTGGCTGAATCGAAATACAGACATCACTCGCAACAATTGCTCAAAGAAACTCCACGATCTGAAATGGAAAACACTACCCAATAACTAACGAAACTAAGGAAGCAGTTTCCCAACTAATGACAAGTGTCTGCCCTTCCTAGTCGAAGCGCAAAATGTACCAAGCACGTTCCGAAGTACAACCATGCTTACTACGTCGGCGTCCCGTCTAAAACCGAGCTACCCAAGGACACTAACCAGTTGCTGTTGCTCTGAGTACCCGTTGTTTTAAGGAAGTGTGGCTGGTTAACCAATGGTCCGGTGACCCAGGGTAGCGGGAAACAATAATTCGTTGGGAACCATCTGCGGCAAACGTTCTAAAAGGCGAGCCAACGGCGAGCGCCATGAAGACCGAAGGGAGCGTGGGTGGATCTCATTACCACAGAAAAACTATCGAGAGAAACAAAACAAGAACGCTTTGATTCGAAAATAACCCTTCGCTAAGCTTCACTGGTGAAGTCTTGCAAGGTTGAAACCACACTACCAGAAAGCACAAGAAAGCCTCCGTTTTCCCCACCAGTCGACTTGTATTACACACACCCGCACATCTGTTCTTCCAGAGATTGTTCTTTGATAAGCAGGAGATTAAGCTGGTTAATACACAAAATAAATATTCACACCATGTGTATTCCAAATCAGCTACGGAACAGTGGATAACCAGCCTTGCAGCACATAACTGAGTTTACCACTGACAAACAAGAAAAACGAACTTGTCCTTGGACAGCCATCTTTCAAGCTAAGCGAAACATCCATCAAGATCGGTTATAATGAACACACACATACACACACAATGCTTAGAAAATCAAATATGAAAATGGGCAATTAACTTTTCCAAACCCGTAAATCTAAAATGTTGTAGCTGATATGTTACTGTTGTACTGCGTGAAGTAACAGAAACTCGAAAATTCGTCCACAAACCAGGGTCAGTGCGCGAGTCTGATAACAAATAGCATTACTCTTAAAGTACTATATACCTGGCCACCATTTTGCAACACATTCTCGCAGTCGATTTCTTATGTTCAAAGTTCACGAATTCCGTTGTTGGGAGTTTACGTAAGCTAGCAGATAGCTTACACTGCCAGCAATCGAAACTTTTAATAAATAAGATTAAGGTTATTATTTTCATTAAGATCTGTTTGAATGTGTTACCTCGGGCCTACATTAACTCGTGATCTTGCGATGTTAATTCCCGATATTTGATTACTCTACTTTAATTACTTTTTGATGCTGGAATTTTCTTTTCGTTAGTGTATTTCAGTGAAAACCGGCTCCATCATCTATTACCCCCTTCCCCCCAAGAAGGCGCATCCAAGACTTTGAGGACGGCTGCAATGAGGTATAATAAATTATGGTTAACTACATTATCACAGAAATTACCTAAATTCCAAAAGGCTTTGTCATTTTGAAACGTCCCCTTATAAAAATTTATACACGACTGTGCTTAAACTGACACAATATTTTTTAGCGCAACGCAATCTGACTATCAAAGATCCCTGCAAAAGAATGGCCCTGAGTAACTTTAACCTATACCTTTCACAAATCACTTACCTCACAAAAATCTTCGTTACTCGAACTACTGCAATACAGAGAGCGCCACTATTGCCAGCTAAATAAAAGATTCAAACTACAGAAGGCACTAACTACTGATAGGGATAGTTAGCAAATGAAAGATATTAATAGAGTACAAACAATATATTTACCTTAATAGTCATAATATATATAGCAGTTCATGACAAATTACAAAACTCCGCCATCTCTCTCCCCACATCCACCACTGCTGGCGGCTCACCTCCAACTGCGCAACGCTACGGGCTGTTCACATCCAGCTGCAGCTGCCCAACACTACAATGGCAGACAACAATGCAAAACTAGCCACATACTGCACACAGCACAGCCAGTGATTTTCATACAGAGCGCTACGTGGCATTACCAATATAAGAACCTAAACAGCCTACTTACATAAAGAAAACATAAACAGCCTACTTACATAGCCCCCATGCTCCCCACAAAAAATTTACAAAATATTTTTGGGCAGTGGCCAATAATGATTTGATAAAATTTTTCATAAATACAATAACAAAGATATCAAACGCACACACTTATTTATACAATGTTGGTCAAAAGCTAAAATATTCTCACAGTCCATAAAGACATAATAGTAATTACAGTTTTTTTCACAAAGTCTCAATAGTAAAAAAAATTGCACACAGAAGTAGTGGATTTCCATGCAGTCTTGAAGAAGTAGTGGTGTCCTTCCAACGGAAAGACAGTGCTGACTCTTGACATGCTGACAGATAATGGGCCACAATGGAGCAAACCCACAGCAGAGTCATTCGAAGTTCTGACGAATATTGGTAGGTAGGTCATCACAGAGCAGACCCACTGTAGTCCTGGTAGAGAGTATGGTATTGGTGGGCCACCAGAGGTGCAGACCCACTGCGGTCCTTGTAGAGATGGCCAGCAGCCATCTCTTGTGACTGTGCAGGTGCACAATCACCATTGAAGAGTCTTGCAGTTAATATAGCAAGTCCATAACCACCACTTGTGCACTCACAAAGTTTTTGGAATTCTCCTTAGAACCAGCAATGCTGTTATCCAGTCCCTTGCTGAATTATTAACACATGTGCAAACACAACAGTCCCAACTTCTCACATATTGTGCATTACTGTGACCAACAGAAACGTGTGCAGTGAAATGTAACGTACAAGTTACTTAAATTGATGAACTGGTGTCAATTACAATATTATAACATTAGAATACAATTACAAAGGTACAAAATAAATCATTAAAAACATAACAATACAAATGTTAATTTAAACAGGGCCCACACTTATCATGACCCAGCTCATCCTAGCAGTTCCACAGATACAGTAAAACTAATAACAAACTATCTGAAGGACATCACTTAGTAGCTGTCTTAATATGACTGGTTCACTGGCGCTACAGTGCTTCTGGTAAGTTTTCATTTTGGGAGAGGAAGGCAGTAGGGGGGATAGAGTTAACGGCGAGCACAGGGACAGCCAGATCACATAATAAGTTCAACACTCGTGGAACTATATGCTCTCCGTCATTTCAGAGAATCTATGACAAAACTAACAGCAGTCTCAAATAACCGATACTGCTAGAAAATGGATGCTTTAATCATACAGCTGTCATTCAGGTCCCAGCAGGTCGTAATACACAGGCAGCCCTTAAGGCCGATTATCAGAAGTGACTGACGGTGGCGAACCCAGCACCACGGGTGACGCAGGATTCCTTCAGGTATTAAAACCGAAAGCACAAGTAAAGGTTCAAACGCCACGTCGCGACACGTTTCCCACAGGGCGATGTTCACTGACGAAATAGCAAACGGCACATCGGAACAGCACAGATTAGCATTTGAAGCGTAGCTGCTGCCCAAGTTTACAGCCGGTTCCGAAGACACTGCACTTTCCAACAGCTAACTGATGTCCCGGAAGTGGCTGAGAATGCTGATCAGCCTTTAAACCTGGTTCAGCCTTTAAACCTGGTGTCTCAACGTGCGACGTTCCCTGTGCTGGCTGATCCACCGCTCATTCCACCGTAACAACCAACGTTGCTGCCACCTTGGCCCCGTACCGACAGGTTGCAAAAAGAAAAGTATTCCAACAGCGTCTCCTTGATTAAAAAAATGACTCTTCATCTGTCAAAATAAACGGGTTTAATCAGACTTTTTTCCAAAGAAACATAAACCAGCATTTGCTTCTGAATAATGAATTTTACATGACTAGAATATAAGTGACTGCTTACTTTTTCTGTGTACTTTAAGGACAACACGATCTCCTGGTTTGAGAACAGTGCCAGGTGGTCCTCTATTACCATCAAATTCTCGGTCTTTTCTTGAAGAAATACTGACGATTACTGTGTCTATTCACTCCAAAACTCCCAAAATACAAGTCTACACTTTGAATTAGCTTTAATACAAGTGAGATGAAAGTATACTTAAAAACGGAACGTTTGGTTGGCAGACTTTCTTACCACCTACTTAAATTAAAGCAGCACAATTTACATTCGTACTTACAAATAAAGTTCGATGTTAGCAAAGTCAGTAAAACATCCGATATTTGTCATACAGTAGACAAAATATTAACTGACAGTGTCGCGAACTTCGAAATTTATAATTTCCTCGTGAGATTGGTTCACTACCAAATTGGACAAATCAATCTTCGAATGATATTCACATTTGTCTGCTGACACGATAGCTTCGAACTTTCTTGGAACTACCGTTTCTGTTCACCCCTTTTCTTTTGCCTCATTTTACAGTACCTTTCCTGTAGTTCGATTTTAAGTTGCACTGTGAAGTCAGCCTGTATAAATCTCGTCTCGTCTGATTGTGCGTGACCACGAACATGTGTTCCCTCCCGCAATCCTTTAGGTTATATCTACTCTATGAATTCTAATGTGTGTATGCAGATTA
The DNA here is from genome assembly GCF_023864275.1 of Schistocerca cancellata. NCBI lineage: Eukaryota > Metazoa > Arthropoda > Insecta > Orthoptera > Acrididae > Schistocerca > Schistocerca cancellata. The sequence continues at coordinate 87,939,938 of NC_064627.1, read as the reverse complement.
CGTGATCATGTCATAAATTTTGTGGAACTGACTGTAGGTGGTTGTAAGGTCCACGACGGAACTACCATGTGCCAAGCTCCCATCGTACGTCTCACTGCAGTAGCCGTTAATTGTATTCCTGTTAGTTCATTGCCTATCAAATTTGCGGTATAGGTATATCAGTCGATAATGAATATCCTCAAGTCACTACCAAATCTATGTTTCGGTTACATAATGGGACAATTCATTTAGATCAGTTGTCTGGTCCTGATTGCTTATGTTGGATCGCTGCTGGTATCCGTATCGTTCTACACTACCAGTTTCTTCTGTGCTAGCGTTCTCCATTGTGCGATAACTTTCCAAAATTCCGGGCCTGACTCCGCTGTGTCATTCCCTACAGAAGGCAGCGGACGTCTTTTCTCCTTTTAATCATATTCTTAATAACAGAGAATGTGGTGTCACCGCGAGACACCACACTTGCTAGGTGGTAGCCTTTTAAATCGGCCGCGGTCCGTTAGTATACGTCGGACCCGCGTGTCTCCACTATCAGTGAGTGCAGACCGAGCGCCGCCACACGGCAGGTCTAGAGAGACTTCCTAGCACTCGTCCCAGTTGTACAGCCGACTTTGCTAGCGATGGTTCACTGACAAAATACGCTCTCATTTGCAGAGACGATAGTTAGCATAGCCTTCAGCTACGTCATTTGCTACGACCTAGCAAGGCGCCATTACCAGTTACTATTGATGCTGTAAAACATGTACCATCAAGATCGACGTTCACAATTTACGGATTAAAGTTAAGTATTCCAACAGCTACGTCAGTTTTTTCTACAGTCTAATTTCCTTGTGCTGTTCCAGACCTCACGCCAGCCTGCGTGAGCTTAAACGCGTGCCTTTCGGCTTCCTCTCATACCGGTGGGCTCTCCTGCCATCCAACACCAGAGAAAACAGCCCATATTCAAGACTTCATACACCTTTATCTCCAAGGATGGTTATCTTCAGACTCATCAGCCAATATGAGTTCGATACGGTCTAATAATTTCTGACTTGCTCTTTTGTGATTTTGATTATTCGTTTGAAGTTTCTGGTTTAATGCTGATGATGGTGGTGATATTAGTGTTGCTATAGTGTTTGTTGTACTTCGTGGTATTCTTTGTAGTAGTATAGCTTGCTTTTTATGGGCTTGGCACTTAATGCCAATGATCTGCTTGTTACTGGACAGGAAGCCGCGGTTGCTTTGCTGCTACCCCTGTAGTTATATTCCCTTTGCTAATGTTCCCTGAGTGGACAAGTCGACTTTAGCTACCGGTTGTCTTAACCACCGAGGCAAAGGACTTCGTGAAGTTGGCGGCTGCATTAGTTTTTGCATGTCTGTCGCCTCGGCATTTATTATCTGGCGGGCTCTCTCTTAAATTACCATGCAGTATACAGTATTTGAGAGTATTATATGCTCATCCCCTTGATGAATATAGTCGTCCTCTTACAATACTTTGCAACTGCAAGCCATATCCAGCACCACCAGCGGCTGTCCTGTTGTAAGTAGGCTGTTTATATTCTTATATGTAGGCTGTTTAGGTTCTTATATTGGTAACGCCGCCGCCACGTAGCACTCTCTGTATGAAAATCACTGGCTGTGCTGTGTGCAGCCTGTGGCTAGTTTGCATTGTTGTCTCCCGTTGTAGTGTTGGGCAGCGGCAGCTGGATGTGAACAGCGCGTAGCGTTGCGCAGTTGGAGGTGAGCCGCCAGCAGTGGTGGATGTGGGGAGAGAGATGGCGGAGTTTTGAAATTTGTTATACTGGGTGTCATAAACTGCTATGTATATTATGATTTTTCAACACTATTAAGGTAAATACATTGTTTGTTCTCTATTAAAATCTTTCATTTGCTAACTATGCCTATCAGTAGTTAGTGCCTTCCGTAGTTTGAATCTTTTATTTAGCTGGCAGCAGTGGCGCTCGCCGTATTGCAGTAGTTCGAGTAACGAAGATTTTTGTGAGGTAAGCGATTTGTGAAACGCATAGGTTAATGTTAGTCAGGGCCATTGTTTTGTAGGGATTTTTGAAAGTCAGATTGCGTTGCGCTAAAAATATTGTGTGTCAGTTTAAGCACAGTCATGTATAATTGTTCAAAGGGGACGTTTCATATGTCGACCCTTAGCCTAGGATACCTCACTGGAATCTTCTGATTTTTTCTTGTAGTTTGTGTAATTAGTGTAGATTTTGTTTATTGCTAGCGCGTAATTGTAGAGAGAATCTCGTGTGTAGTTGCAGCCTTTCATTGTTGTACAGTAAAAGAGTTGTGGCATGCATGTAGATTTGCACCAAGTATTTCGCAGCTGCGCTTGCAATTAACGAGATATTATTTTCAGTGCTATGTTAATGTGTTCTCTATTTGTTGCTCTTCAAATTGTGTTTTTCTGTGTTATCGTGTGAAATATTGTGACAATAATGGCGTGTTGAAAACGCAATACTAGGCTCCAAAGTAAACTGAGAAATGACAGTGAAGACGAAAGCAGTTTGTTAGCGCCACCGAGTAATGAATTAACTAATGTTCAAAGAAGTAATTTGGTAATTGTACATAGGGAAATGGAGCGGGCTGCAAATATGGTGTAGACAGTGAAACAAGTAGTGAACAGGGAAGCATTATCGATCGATCGGTCGGCAACAGCTTGCCTCAGTAATCCGAAATGACAGGACACAATCTTGCAAATACTGTAGATTCAGGTTTTGCGTCCTCACCCTTTTGTCAAATAAGTCAAGACCCGTTTTCTGCTTTTCAAACTGCGAATATTGCCAGTTCAAATGCATTGCCGAATAGCACTGAGGAACATGTTTCAGACACCAGTGCATTGTTATTACAATTAATGCAACAAATGGGACAAAAGCTTCAAAAGTTAGACACAATGGAACAAAATCAGAGACAAACACAGCAAAAGCTTCAAAAGTTAGACACCACACTTTAACAAACACGTGAAGATTTAACTACTGAGTTACATAACATTGAATCGAAATGTCAAAAATTCTGTAATGACGTAAAAACACAAATTTGTGAGCATTTTCAACCTATTTTTTCGCCGCATGAAAAAGCATTACAGAATCACGAAGCAGCCATAAAAGAACTGCAAACTATTGTTCATCAAAATCATGAGACCCTGCAAGCTAAAATTGACTCAGTTGCATCTACCGATTCGGTTACGCAACTTGCAAAAACTCAAGAAAACTTAAAGGACACAGTAGATACTCTGAAAATTGGTTTAGAAAGGCACATGGAGGAAATTAGTTCATTATCAGAGAAAGTAGTTGAACTTTCGGATCAGCTAAATAATTTATCTACGAAGGTAGATGATAATCTGAATGACACAAAACCGGTAGTCTTTAATGACACAGAAGAGTGCGAACAAATTAGGAAACTGAAACAAAATCTGAATAAAATTAATACGCAACACCAAAGAGAAATCCGGGAAGTACAAGATCAGCTGACACAGGTAATACAAGAATTACGTATTTCAGAGGACACTCGCGCTCCAATACGGGAAGAGGGACACAGAAATACGGAACAGCCACAAAATAATAACACAGGGCACTTCGGAAATTATGAAAGAAATTGGCAAGGTACACCGAATTTTGAGATGGAACCGCCGAAACGACGTAACAATGACCGACATGCGACTCGCCGACATGGTGATTTCGACTATAAGTTGTTCATTACTACACGTAAATTCAAAACGTTTAAGAATTCTGCCAACGACAGTCATCCACAAGCGTGGCTCCATGAATTCTCTCATTGTTTTCCTCCCAACTGGTCATTAGAACACAGATTAGAATTTATGTGTGGCTACTTAGAGAATGAACCAGCTGTAAGAATGCGATCAGTCATTCACGATTGCCACAGTGAAGGAGAATTTTATCGTGCCTTCCTCTCAGCATATTGGTCTCAAACTACACAAGGCCGAGTAAAACATAGCATCATAATGATGAAACATTTCGAACAATCAGAATTTTCCAGTCTCGTCAAATATTTTGAAGACATGTTGCATAAGAATCAATATCTTTCAAACCCATACAGCCCTTCAGAACTCATCTGCATTTGCTTAATCAAATTGCCTGAACATTTAAGAAATATTATTTTGGCAGGACGTTGAAAAGACGACATTGAAGCTTTTCAGGGACTCTTACAAGAACTGGAAATTGACACTGACAATCGCGGAACGCGAAAACAGGAGCACAACAATTACAGGTCACATCCGTCACAATTCCGCGATGACAGAAACAATAACTGGACGTGACAAGGCTACTCTCGCAACACAAATCGTGACCAAAACAGACACCACCCGTATGACAACCACTGGCTGAGTAATAATTATGGGGAAAGATCACCTCTCCGCGGTAATGACTATCGCAGAGACAATGAGAGAAACAGACAATATGGGAACCAAAACAATTATTATTATGGGAGACAGAATAACTTTAGACGCAATGGTCCAGCGCGCAGTTACGATTCAGGGAGATATTCTCAACCACTTAACCGACAAAGAAAGAAACTACAGGAACTACCGACATGACGACAGACGATGTGATCGTAACGACAGACCTTAATTCCATCAGAACTGGCGAGCTTCAAACAGGGCAGGGCCTTCTCGACAGTGTGAATTTGCAGAAGTTAGGTCTCCTAATCCTAATAACGACGCGCGCCAACAAAGAGACAGACAGTGACTCGCACCGCAGGCAGCCACGTGCGCCGGCTGGCTCAGAGAAAAATAACATAGACGCTAACATTGAGAAAAATTCCAGTAATCTTTACCGACGTATACCACATGATAATTGCGTTAATGTTGAAACTCTGTGTACTAGGAAGAGCAAAGGGTTACACGACATTTCACATGTAAAACCATTTATTGAGAGATAATCTGCTTTTTAACTTAGTCTTTGCCATAAAATTTTTCACTTCACGTTTCTAGTATGCATTGTCAGACTTAGAATCTGTTAACATGCAACAATGTTTGAAGTTAAATATCCAGTCAAAAACTAAAAGAACGTATTTCAACAGAAATCACGAATGCATTGTTATAGTGAACAGATGACACAGTGTTGTTATTTGTACATTCTTGCTTGTTAGTTGCACGATTACATAGCGACTATAAGGCTCACATACTTAGAACATTTACCAGTACTGCTAATGAGATTTTAATGCAACATTTTGGTTTACTTGAAAATACATTCTGGATTTAAAGTACTTTCTGTAAGATACCAGATGACAAAGTGGTTAGTTTATGTGACAGGTACACGATTTTATCACGACACTACTAATGAGTGACAATTTACAATGTTGCTTTTGCGATGTATCTGTTTTATATCTGCACAGTTTTTCTGAATTATTCTGGAAAGTAAAACATGTTTTAGTAGTAACTTTTGTGGTATAGCTACAATGAGACAGCCTTTTCTGTAGCACAACAATACGTTACAGCACAGTACTTTCTTCATCACGGCAATAAGCGTAATAACTAAGATATCTATATGCAAAGCATTTCACTTTTGTTTATCATGAGGTAAGTACATTGACTTCTGCAGAACGTAGCTTTTGGAGGACATTAACTACGACACTTCCACAGAGATTATCTTACAGCAAGACGCGCATTTAGCGCCACAGGACATGTATTTGAGTGATTAATTTTGTACTTAAATCATTTATTTTTAAAGATATTTGAAGTACAATGATACAAAGGTTTTCTGTAATACATTTCATTCCATTGTTGTAATCTGTAACACCTGAGGGTATAATTACATTAATCCTCAGGGGGGTACATGCCTACTTTGTGTGCCATGTGTTTGGCAAGCACAAGGAGCCCTAGCTAATATGGTATTTGCTTATACAACTTTACACATCGGTACCATATTTCTCTAACACATAAATTACACAGCTCTCTGATCATTTAACTGAGAGAGACAAACTTTTTTTTACTACATCAATGACAGATGTTTATGCAATTACACAGTTGGGTAACTTCACACTTATGAAATTGTATTTTGTCTGTACTGTGTGAATTGTTCATATATTTTTGGAACCATTGTGATACTGTGAGAGCTTTGAATGATGTATTTGGTATGAGATCATGATTTTTAAAGTACGTTTGAAATAGATGACACTACTGAAATGAGCAGAGAATTTTCTTTAGGTTTTGAAATTATTGCAGAAAGCTACGACGTTTTTGAGATTTGACTGAGGTGTTATGATGTTATTTTTATGACGACGATGTGTATTATGCTGTTGAGGTATGTTTATGATCAATAAGCCGATGTTATATGAGGAATTTGATTATGCTATATATTTATTAAGATGAAATATTGAAGAAGTGTCGACGAATGTTTATATGTGTAGTAAGGTAAGGAATAAGGAGTAGTGGTTAGGGACTCTGATTTATGAAAAGGATGTTGGAAACGAAGAATCGTACTTTAAGAGTTATGAAATGCATGTAAATGCGTGAATGTATTACAATACCGCCGAAAATTTCTTAGACAATGTTATATTCATGGGATTTTGTTTCTACACATTTGCAATGTAAATTCTTGACCTGTGAAATATTTTTATATGAGACTGTCACTGTAGCGGAAACTGCTGTCATAAATATTTGCATAAGAAAGTTAAGTGACCACCTGCACGTAATGCGTCGTGGGCACCCAACTGTGTCAGATGCCTGGAGAACAAGCCATTAGTGTGTGCCTTTTCAGAGGCACAGGTAGAAAAAAAAAGGGGAGGCCATTATCCTCGCTATTGACATTTCCTTGTTGAAAGCATACTGTGGAGCTCGTAATTTATGATATTTACTAAAATGCCTAATGAAATGATGAGAAACATTTTACATCTATTGTCATTGTAGTTGAGAGATTGCTCATTTTGTTTAATATCTGGTTTCCAGCTGTGTTGCAGCATTAGTTTTATAAAATAAACTTAGATGCATTTGCTAATGTGAACACTTTGTGTCAACAGATCTATTAAATAATTATTTTATGATCCACATTCTTCGAAAAAGGAGCTCTTGTAATGGAAAGAACAATAAGAAGGGACTGATAACAATAACAACATATATAATTTTCTTTTCAAGTACTTAATAATTTTTTGTAGAATTAGTTTTTGTGGTGCACCATTTTAATTACATAGACATTAAGATGTGAATATACATTTCCCTTTGTCTTTAGTGTAATGTTTCTTTTCTGCTTGAGCTATGTAATGTTTAGATATAAGTTATTTCATTTGCTGCTGCTGTTTGCCAGGCATAGTGCTACTAAATTTCACTTTACATTACTCTGTTAAGCCAGTTTTACTACTGATTTATATTTCTTGTTGCTGCAAATTGGCTCATATTAATTGTAATTTTGAATTTTATCTGTTAATTTAGATTTACTGCTGCTTGCTTTGCACTCTGCATTTTTTTTGTCATTGCTATTTGTGTTAATTGTTTTGTACTGCTGCATTGCCTCGTCCCTTGGTATATATATCTGAGCTCAGTAGATTTAAGTTAGCTTAAGAAGCAGTAGACTATATAAGAGAATGAGTTGCGATGATTTGGAAGAAATGCATTGAGAATTTATACAAAAGAAGTACAGAAAGCAGGTATAGGTAGGATTTTCTTGGAAATAAATGATGAGGTAAGATAATGAAAAATAAATAATGAGGTAAGAAATATGTGAACATGTAAATACAGAAAGCATCCTTGGATAGGATGTTTTGGTGGAAACAAATGTTGAAATAAGACGAAAAATCTATGGAATGAAGTTTTGGGTTGGACTGCAGTACCAAATGTTACGCTGAAAACAAACCCTGCCCTTTCCTCTTGTGTTATCCCACTATGTGTTTGTATACCCTTGTGTATTTGTGTTTGTGTACCCTTGTGTATTTGTGTTTTTCGTGTCTTTTTGTGTTTAGTTGATGTTGTTATGTTGTAGAATTTTTCTAATACTACGTTATTTAAATTGTAAACATGTTTAGACATTCTTTATTCTGTTCTGTTTTAATGCTCACATGTGAAGTTGATGTTTCGAAAGTTATTCTGATGTTTTATGTATGTACTCATGTCATAATTACTGTAACACTGATGTATATGTTATATCTATTCTTTTGTAAAGCCTGTATTACTACAAATGTTATCTGTATTGTTATGTTTTCAATGATGTATTTTGTACCTTTGTAATTGTATTCTCATGTTATAATATTGTAATTGACACCAGTTCATCAAATTAAGTAACTTGTAAGCATTCATTTCACTGTACAAATTTCTGTTGGTCATAGTAATGCACAATATGTGAGAAGTTGTTACTAATTCAGCAAGGGACTGGATAACAGCATTGCTGGTTCGAAGGACATTTCAAAATTTTTTTTTGTGTGTGCACAAGTGGTGGTTTATGGACTTGCTATCTTCTCTGCAAGACTCTTCGATGGTGATTGTGCACCTGCACAGTCGCAGCAGATGGCTGCTGGCCCACCAAACCGTAATCTCTACCAGGACTACAGTGGGTCTACTCTGTGATGACCTACCTACCAATATTCTTCAATACTTCGACTGACTCTGCTGTGGGTTTGCTCTGTTGTGGCCCATTACCTGTCTGCATGTCAAGAGTCAGCACTGTCTTTCCGTTGGAAGGACAACACTACTTCTTCAAGACTGCATGGAAATCCACCACTTCTGTGTGCAATTTCTTTTACTAATGAGACTTTGTGAAAAAAACTGTAATTACTATTATGATAAATGATCAGGACTATCTTTATGGACTGTGAGAAAATTTTAGCTTTTGACCAACATTGTACCAATAAGAGCGTGCATTTGATTTCTTTGTTATTGTAATTACGATTACGAAAAATTTTAACAAATATGTATTGCCCAGTGCCCAAAACAATTTGTAAAATGTTTTGTGGGGAGCATGGGGGCTATGTAAGTAGGCTGTTTAGATTCCTGTATGTAGGCTGTTTAGGTTCTTATATTGGTAACGCCGCCGCCACGTAGCGCTCTCTGTATGAAAATCACTGGCTGTGCTGTGTGCAGTCTGTGGCTAGTTTGCGTTGTTGTCTGCCATTGTAGTGTTGGGCAGCGGCAGCTGGATGTGAACAGCGCGTAGCGTTGCGCAGTTGGAGGTGAGCCGCCAGCAGTGGTGGATGTGGGGAGAGAGATGGCGGAGTTCTGAAATTTGTAAAAATGGATGTCATGAACTGCTGTATATATTATGACTTTTGATGACTATTAAGGTAAATACATTGTTTGTTCTCTATTAAAATCTTTCATTTGCTAACTATGCCTACTAGTAGTTAGTGCCTTCCGCAGTTAGTTATTTAGCTGGCAGTAGTGGCGCTCGCTGTATTGCAGTAGTTCGAGTAACCAAGATTTTTGTGAGGTAAGCGATTTGTGAAACGCATAGGTTAATGTTAGTCAGGGCCATTGTTTTGTAGGGATTTCTGAAAGTCAGATTGCGTTGCGCTAAAAATATTGTGTGTCAGTTTAAGCACAGTCATGTATAATTGTTCTAAGGGGACGTTTCACTGTTTCCTGCTTTCTTTCCACTTCTCTTTTTATGGCGAGGGCCTTCAGTATTGAGAGCCTGTGAGCTGGCTAGCAGAATGTTCTGTTAATAGGAACAGGATGGACCATAAAAATGGTTTCAGCTCAGGTAACAGAACCGGCAATCACTTCCTCAGCCCCATACTAGAGGCTGTGGACGGGACAAATGTCACCCAAAATAGAGAAACCTTTTAGAAAGATAATCTAGCCAGGTTTCGCTTTCCAAAAGCTATCGCGAGAACAGCCGTTACCTCAGGGACCATGCGGTAGAATAACGTTCTGCTTAAATTTCTAAAACAAGCGTTTCAATTGGTTTATATCGTTATTTTCATCAGAAAGAGCGATTTTTTCGTCGGCTTCTATGTGTGAGAACTCTTATTTATTAGTTTCCGAATCGTATCATGGAATGAGAGAAGTCTCCTGGCTTCTTCCTGACGCCACAACACAATCAGCTATTAATAGTGATATCCGCAAGAGCAGGAGTTTGTTTACCAATATTACTAAAATTTTACTGGGTTGAACTCACAATGTCTGCTTCTGGCAGAAGCTGTCGAGATTTTTGCTCTAACAGTTACAGCTACGCCTCGGAACGTTAAGACAGACAACATTATCTGCTATTCGACAAAAGGGAATGGCTTGCTGCTAGAATATAATAGAGAATCAGGTCTATGATGGAAGACTACAGAAGACAGATAGGACGAGTCTTGCCGTAGTTCAGAACGGTGTCTCCACTTCGTTGACTGCAGACAGGGACCTAAACTTAGAGTCTCCATCCGCCACTGCCACTGCCTTTTGCACTTATGCTACGAGTTTAGTAAGATGAACCAGCGCTGCAATCGCCGAAGCAATAGGGTCACGAACTTAGTTTACTCCATTCAGTAGTCAGCTGTGCTGTTTTAACATCTCTCGGCCAGCTAGTTGGTCTCATTGTGCATTTGGATGTGCTTACTGGTGTTTGTACCTATTTTGGCGTCTTATTTCCGTAATCAACTAACCATTCTTGCACTCACTGGTAGCATTCTACAAATGTCCTCGTAACTATGCTTCTATCGCGCCCACCTATCAGAACCAAAGTCAGGTATCACAGTTATGATCCCATGTCCAGTTATCAAATGGTCATTCAGATATATCATTGGATATCTCATACGTAGATGTTTCGATACTATACGTGACTGTTATAATGTCCACTTCTCTCTGTTATATGGCCGTCTCATTTGTATATCTATGTGCGTTTTGTGCTACCCATCCTTAACTGGGCCATACCTATGAATTATCGTTGCAGTAAAGCGTTTCTGTTTGTGCTGCATTTTCATTTCATTTAAATTAATCTTCATAATCATACGGGGTTCTTCTCTTCTCTGTAGATCACCAGAGATCGAACTGTAGCATGATAGGAGGATCCTAAACAGTCCAACGAACGCCATACACTTTGGACACTCTTGTTTATCTCTTGTAGGTTTCCCTCTCGAAGTGTTTTACAGCTTCGGTTCTATGCAGCGTGGTCACCAGAGCAACTGGCGGAGAATTCTGCGAATGGAGCGAGGAGCCGTGCGTCGGGCCTATTCTGCCACTTCTGCCACGCGTCCCCTGCTGGCTACCTTCAGGAGTCGTGTGGTCGTGTTGCTGACACTTAGAACGATGGAGGGGGTGTAAGATTGTTGGCAACACTCTCGGATGGAATAAACCTGCTTTGATGTACCTGTTACTGTTAACATTGTTGATGGTCGTTGCGGGAGTAGCCCGTCGAGCTCTGTTTGGTAGTGGATTTTTGATTTCGTGAATCATTAGGCATTTGTGTCCCACAAGTAGGTAGAGATATCAGGGTCTATGCGGACCGGTCATTCCAATCACGAATGCAGAAATGACTTCGCTTTATACGGAAACGTGCATTTGTGCGGAAAGCTGAGGTGATGTGGCCTGCAGTAAGCGGGGCGCGAGCGCACGGTAGCTCTCCTGGAAGGCCGCAGAGAGCTCTGAAGGGGCCGGATGTGACGTCACAAAGCCGCTTAGTCCGCCACCCTCACACCTCGCGCTCCACTTCACTGCTCCCAGCTGCCATTTGGACCAAAGACGTCAAAGTGACCAGAACGGGCAGCAGCCGACGAGAATTCCAACTCCCACAATTCTACCAGCAGACATCCATAATTATGTAAGGTTTATTTTTTTTAAATTTGGTGCATCCTGCACCCTCGGTGAGGCTACGTGAGATTTGGTGCGATGCCTCTCCCCTCACGTGAGGTTCACCACGTAGTCGTGTAAATATGCCAATTTTTTATTTATTTTAAACAGTGATTAATCCATTATGTGGATTTTGTTGGCGTAATAAATGTTGCTCTTCACGGATATGGAGCCAGATTTCATAGTCCTGACGACACCATATTTAGACGGTCCAACTGGCTGTCATCTTCAGGTGGGATTGGATGTGCACAATTAAGCCGGAACAGAGGTAACATCACACACTGCGGCTCCATTATACCCCGGGAACAAGCCGCTGCACGTGCGCGGGAAGCGGAAGTGCGGCCCCTTACTAAGCGAAGAACTGCGGCGCCGCCGGCGGTACAAACTAACAAAAGCGACGAATCACAGGTTAAGATGCAGCCGGTCGAAGCTTTTGAACATGCTGTACTCAAGACTACTTCCCTTAAATTCACACGTTTCTTGAGATATGTGGATGAAATTTTTATTGTTTGGCCACATGGAATGGAACCTCTTCATCGAGTTTTATATCATGTTCATTGCCTTCATCCACGCATCAATTTTTGATGTTAATGGAAAAAGATGGAAAAGTAGCTTTTTTAGATGTCTTGGAACCCAGTGTAGACCGTAAACCTATGCACACGGACCGCTAGCTCCATGCTACTGGTTGGCATACACCACATCAACGCATAGGAGCTTTACGCATTGTGGTCAAGACAGCTTGTGCTATTTCGGATTCTGATAATCTGACGCAGGAAGTGCACTACCTTCTCAGACGAAATGGATATACTGATCATCAAATCAATTGTGCTTTTTAATTAGGACCACGATGTGCATCACCAATGGATACTCGTAAGTCACTCGATTTTTTGCCCTTTGTGGGTAGTATCTTCTCGAAAATTTCAAGAATGCTCAGAAAATACGATATTAAAAGTGTCCTTTTGCCTTTGGCCAAAACTAGAGCCATTCTTGGATCTGTTAAAGATGATTCCGGGTGGAGAAAGCCTGTAGCATATAGAATTAAGTGTCACTACATGAAGACTTATACTGGACAGACAATTCGAGCGGCTCATGGCGAACATGATATGTGGAACATCAACGTTACACACGTTTGCTCCAGCGTGAAAAATCGGCCGTCGAAGAACATTGTCTCAATGAAGGGCATAATATTTCATTTAAAGAGACGCAAATTATTCAGATCAAATGGATCTGACCACTATCGGACTTAACATTTGAGGTCATCAGTCCCCTAGAACTTAGAAATGCTTAAACCTAACTAACCTAAGGACATCACACACATCCATACCCGAGGCAGGATTCGAACCTGAAACCGTAGCGGTCGCACGGTTCCAGACTGTAGCGCAAATTATTGCTCCGGCTTCCCGATATTGGGACTGTTTACTTAAGCTTCGAAACAAGATTATCTAATTACACTACTACTACAGATAAAATTTTACCTTTAAGCAGGATGCAGGATCATATTTTAATAGATATAAAACAACAACTGTCCGTTTTTCGACCAGCTACATCTTAATTTTCGGTCGGCGCTTTTGTTAGTTTCTAAGCTGCAAGAGGGCCGCCCTTTTCGCTTCTCTGGTACGCGCAGCGTCCTGTCCCCTGAGTATAGCGGAGCCGCCGTATCTGATTTTACCTCAGTTCCGGTGTGATTTTGCGCTTTAAATCTCACCTGAAGATAGACCGTCGAAATATCGTGTCATCAGGACGATGAAACCCGGCCGCATATCCGTGAAGAGCATCAGTGATTAAACGACAGATTCTATATAAAATCTGTATCAAAAAGTATTTTTGACCCTTGATTAAGAATACTGTATTAAACACGCTGACGCTGAGTCGTGTTCGGACGGAGAGATAGAAACAGATGAACAAAATGCGTCAGGAAAGTAGTATTAACCGTTTTGACGGATCCCTAAAAAAATGATCTGTTATTGATGTATTATATGCATTAAATGTCTCTGAACCTTTATTTACTATTCAGATGAAAGACAAAATTTTTGTACCTTCTTTTGAACCATATGATTACGCAGCTCTTCAATTTCTTGATGTATATGACCACTAAGAGAATTATAAGAATCCGTGGTGTCTGTTTTTTCAGATATGACCGAAATGTCAGATACCTCGCAAAATCTGCAGCTGTGATACACTATATGTGACTTGAAGGTGGAAGGGGAGAAGGGAAAGGAGAGGGGAGTGATTATTGATGTCAGCTGCATCGGGACTGTACATGGAATCAGTGAGACCGAGTGAAAATATGTGCTGGACTGGAATTCGAACGCGGGGTCTGCCACTCACTAGGCAGTTTTGTTAACCACTGCGCCACGTGGAAGACAGTATTCGACGCAACTGCTTGGACTATCTGGACATGCCTCACGGCCCGCCCACACTCCCACCGAGCGCCACGTGTTGCAGTCCCAGTCCACCTCCTCTGTGCTCGCTAATCTAAGAGGAGGAGGAGGTCGGAAGTTAAAGAGTATCCGCACTGAAGAAGGTGGATTCTTGCCCATCGAGGTGAATCAATTATATGAATGTATGGCGTCTGTTCTTTTGGACTCGTCCTGATGTAGCTGACTTCAGTAACCCCTACCTTTTCCTGTCCCTTCCGCTCCTCCACCTTCAGTTTACAGATAACTAAGAGAATTCTCCTCAGTTAACTTTTATTGTACAATATCGATATATTTAAAAATATCTACTGGTAGTCTTAGTCAACCTTGAGTTGCTATCTGCGTTGGCTCTGTTTAAACGCGTGGTTCTGCCCCCAGAATTGTTTGCATTGAAATTGTCATTACACTCTAATTATTAAACAAAAATATGTTGATTGCTAGCTACAAAATCAATAATGCGGTGATTAGCATGTTGTTGTTGTTGTTGTCTTCAGTCCTGAGACTGGTTTGATGCAGCTCTCCATGCTACTCTATCCTGTGCAAGCTTCTTCATCTCCCAGTTCCTACTGCAACCTACATCCTTCTGAATCTGCTTAGTGTATTCATCTCTTGGTCTCCCCCTACGATTTTTACCTTCCTCGCTGCCTTCCAATACTAAATTGGTGATCCCTTGATGCCTCAGAACATGTCCTACCAACCGATCCCTTCTTCTAGTCAAGTTGTGCCACAAACTTCTCTTCTCCCCAATCCTATTCAATACTTCCTCATTAGTTATGTGATCTACCCATCTAATCTTCAGCATTCTTCTGTAGCACCACATTTCAAAAGCTTCTATTCTCTTCTTGTCCAAACTATTTACCGTCCATGTTTCACTTCCATACATGGCTACACTCCATACAAATACTTTCAGAAATGACTTCCTGACACTTAAATCTATACTCGATGTTAACAAATTTCTCTTCTTCAGAAACGCTTTTCTTGTCATTGCCAGTCTACATTTTATATCCTCTCTACTTCGGCCATCATCAGTTATTTTGCTCCCCAAATAGCAAAACTCCTTTACTACTTTAAGTGTCTCATTTCCTAATCTAATACCCTCAGCATCACCCGACTTAATTCGACTACATTCCATTATCCTCGATTTGCTTTTGTTGATGTTCATCTTATATCCTCCCTTCAAGACACCATCCATTCCGTTCAACTGCTCTTTCAAGTCCTTTGCTGTCTCTGACAGAATTACAATGTCATCGGCGAACCTCAGTTTTTATTTCTTCTCCAAGGATTTTAATACCTACTCCAAATTTTTCTTTTGTTTCCTTTACTGCTTGCTCAATATACAGATTGAATAACATTGGGGAGAGGCTACAACCCTGTCTCACTCCCTTCCCAACCGCTGCTTCCCTCTCATGCCCCTCGACTCTTACAACTGCCATCTGGTGATTAGCATATGATACCAAATTAAAATTTATTCATAAAACAGGATGAGCAATATTTCTAACCTAACATGACAATACAATACACTCGCTGACCTAACTTGCCTAATATTGGCACAATGTGTCCTCTTTTCCTAACTCCTTAGGTCAACAATGAACCCGCCACTGACTCTAGTGAAGTTCTGCCTGAAAGGACACAGACTCAGAGAGCGTCAGTCAAAAAGCTACTGGAATACGAACTCATTTAGAATTACAGTGTCCTACTTTGGCTGATGATTGCTAATATCATCGTTATTCTCCGTGATGATTCGACGGTCGGCCCAGCCAGCGTCGTGATGCCGTCTTTCCCGTGATCGAGCTTGGCTTTAATCTCAAAGGTGGACGTGATTTGCGTCCGTCAACTCCTGTACGTAAGTGTTCAACTGCGGAGTCAGTCACGAGTCAATACTCAAGCTACTTGCACATATGCCAAGAGTAGTTGGTCGACTCAAGTGCGCGGCAGCAAAGGTACACTTCAGATTGCATATGAACACCCCAAGTTAGTACAAATGTTTGTCTTCTCAGAGTAACAGATAATGCTACGTGTGTGGAGTCGTATGCTCTACACTATTCAGACTTGGAGAGTAACCACTGGACTCAATGCCGGTAACTTCTCCAACCTACTTCTCTCCGCGCGCTCCAAGCAGGACAGCCAGACACCGCGACTGTTCCGGTCCAGTGCCGACCCCAGAGTCCTCATTCAGATTTTTTTACAAACTTGGCCGTTCTTCGCCTCATGGATCCGTGCGCGTTGGTAGTCAATCACGACTCAGACTTCCATGTATCCGTGCGCGTTTATACCCAACCACGACACAGAATTCTCCCGCTGTTACTGTTGCCGCCAAACTATTAGTATGTATCTCTACGCGCTCTGCGCCAATCCCGACACAGTCTTCCGCAAATTTTCCACTGTGGTGCGAAATCGTCTTTCTCTCTTTCGAATATAGCTCCTTCTCACTCCTTGTTGTGATGGCCCAGCCTCTCCCAACGTCTTTGGTGGTCTGAAGTGCTACCCGACAAAGGGGTCCGGCCGTGTTTTAGCCTCTGTTGCCATCTCGTTTGTTTGATATGACATAAACACCTTCCTTTGGAGTTCTGGCCGTGTTCCAGCCTCTGCGGTCATGTCGTTAGTTTGACATGACACACAAAACTTCCTTTTCTGTGAACATTCTCTCCTACCGGTGGGCCAATTATCTCGTTTTGTTAAATGGCTATCTCGGTGTATTAGTACTGATTTAGCATCATGTATGGTGCAATATATGCTACCTTACAACTTAAGCTTAGTTTCCTTCCACAAAGGATTAACTTCTTACTCGTACATGTGGTTCGACTTGTCGGAACGCAGCTTAACATGTGCACCGTAAAACTTTAGATAAAAATTCGTATTGAACACAATAACATCGGTTTTATATGCGTTGCAGATTATCACGAATGACTCAGTGACTGACAAGCACTGCGCAGGGATTTCGACCGGCGCAGCAGTAAACTCCCTGAATTACAACTGTCACTTGTGCGGCACTTGTTTCATATCGGGGAATCCCGGGCAAGCGCACTAGGAAAGCATTCAGTTCAGTTCAGGGAGACGGTAAAGATTTGTGTGCATTCTAATATTGTCCGTGCTCGGGATTAATTTTATAAAACAAGATGTTATCTGTTGTAATAATGTATATTCTCTCAATTAAGACACTGACATGATATTTTCCTGCCGTCTTCCTCTTTAAATAAGAACTAGGTTTGATTTTTCCGCCCCCTCCACCCTTGTTTTCAACTCACGTAATTAATGGATGTCCTCAAGGAGGAAACGGATGCCAGGGGAAAGGCACTATTGCAGTTTCTGAATCTGATAAATAAAATGAATTATTTAGCAGTGTTTCTGAGTTCATTACAAACTATTTTCAGACCGAACACTGCGTATTATCTACGACGGGAAGCTGTCCATAGACTTATTGTGGGCTTCAAGTACATGTGGCTGGGTCTTTACTATTGATGACACGTAGTAATAAATTCGAAGGTTTATAGTTGCAAAGTATTATTGGAAGTTAAGATCGCAAAAATATTTTTGAGTAATTACCATTTTTCGCTGTTTTTTATTTATTTGTTTCTTGTATTTTTTATCAAACCAGTATTACATCATTTCTTTCACTGTGGAATGTCATGCTACGTATGTTTGACTCTATGGAGTGATATACTACTTGTAACACGCTAAACCGTTCGAACCAACCGGAGATCTCAGCACCAAGTCGTCAGACACCAAGCCAGTAAACGCGACTGAAAATAAGTTCCTTGTCACACGGAAGGCCCTGGATAAGGAGTGCAACAAATTTAGACAAAAAATGTAGGTATTTAATCAGCTAAACACATTTCTACAGACGACATTTATCATGGAAACCGCCTGAAATCCTCTGCTCCACTGAAACTGAAGGCAACACATGAATATTGTATCCTACAGTCTTCTTAGGGCCTAATAATCAGCTACAAATTAGCAGCATATCAAAGATGCGATATGAATGAGTAACTAACTACTCATCACAGCATATCTGTCCAATGTCTTACAGCACCACTTCTCTATTCTCCAACAAAAAACCTGTTACACATCCGATGCCGCCAAGGTCTGTGAAAGTGTTTGACACGGACGTGGGAGGTCCTCTGCTCGGCTAGCATCGTGAACTGCTTTGGCAGACAACCATGGGCAGGCTTCAGTTCCCAATGTCCGAACTTCCGAATTATTTTAAAAGGTTTCTTTTGAGAGTTAATGCACTGAGTGTGTGTTAAGACGCAGCGCCGCATCGGTCCTGTGCTGCTGTGGACTTACTAAGGGGAGACGTAGGCGAAATGGCAATACGTTGAAAAGAAAAGTCGAAAGTTTTCAATGTAAATACATTTCGCATAATTGTTAAGAAATGTTATATGCATACTGAAACGCGTACGTTCCATATGTATTCAGTACCAGCGATGGCGAGGCATGAGAGAATCTCTGACCAGAGAGTTATTTATCGTTGCTAGTCTGCGCTTGACCGCGCGAGACGACAGTAGTAGTGAGTCGGCAAGAGCAGCAGTAGCGCACGGGAGACGACAATAGTAGCATGTTGCGAGTCGGCAAGAGCAGCAAGAGTGGCACTCTGTCGGCAGTAGTTGTAGCGAGTGGAGGTTGTACTGAGCTGGCGTCGACATGGGTCGGCGGCGTGCCCTCCCTCCATCTCTGGTCACCATTCAGGACGAGGTATATTGTTATCGAAGGTAATGAAGCAGCATTGCGCTCAGCTAATAACATATGTTAATTGTAATTAATTTGTTCAAGAAATGCCCCAATAATAATTTTTCTATAAAGTAACCCTTCTAAGAAGAAGATTCATTTCAATTCAAAGAATATTTCCTATGCATTTCCTCCAAGAATCAGAATTAAATATACGCCAGCATTGCACGAAACTGTCCAAAAAAAAAAAAAAAAAAAAGGAGCAGATAGACATACAGTTTTACTGAGGTAAGAATTTATCAGGTTTGATTATTTCACAGGGCCGTAGGTCAGCGCTGCTGTGCCTATAAAATTTGTCAGGTTTAATTATTGCTGTTGAGATGTTACAGTCAGTTCATGGTTCATTATCTAATTAATATTATTGTGTGGGTTTGTCACCAATCTTCATTCGTTAACGTTAATTTTGTGGGGAGTTAACATACTGGCACTGAGTTATTCAGTTAACATTTAAATTTTCACGGGGAGGTTACAATACACACAAAAGTTTTCGTACTTATTGGAGTTCTACATTTCTAATTATAAGTGAAAGAAATTTTTTAACAAGGTGAGTACAAATGTTCAGTAGTTGGAAAATCTATCAGATCGAAATTAACGCATTCTTAAGAAATTTGATATACCTTTACTACAAATATCTGTGGAACAGGTTTTTGATATATTCTTTTATGGGGTTTTTACAGCTTTCCAGACACCTGTGAAGAAATGCTCCAAATTTTAAACTTTTGTCTTAGATAAATGCCTTACTAATGTAGTAAATGAAAATTCCTTCCGCTAAATATTTGCCTGCACTGTTGACTAGTTACAAACGGCCTGCCGCAATGGTAGCAAAAGTTCCCTGCAGATCACCAAAGTAAGTGTTGTCGGCCTGGGCTAGTACTTGGATGGGTGACCATCCGGTTGGCTGAGCGCTGTTGGCAAGCGGAGTGCTGTCAGCCCTTGTGAGGCAAACAAAGGAACTACTTGATTGAGAAGTAACGGGTCCGGCCTCGTTAACTGACATACGGCCGGGAAAGCGGTGTGCTGACCACATGCCCCTGCATATCCGCATCCAGTGACGCCTATGGTCTGAGGATGACACGGTGGCCGGTCGGTACCGCTGGGCCTTCGTGATCTGTTCGGACAGAGTTCGGTACTGACTAGCTGCATGCCAAATTTAAGTATTTTACCGTCAGTGGTTTGTAGCGAAAAGGTACATAAACTTTACAAGATGTAAGTAAGAAACACGAATCAACGATTTGTCAGCATTAATATAGGCCTTACCTTCTGCTGGTAAACTAGTGCGAACCATACGTATACTCATCTTCATCCTCGACCAGTCTTTTCCTTGTTTGTCTTCTTTGCTGAATCTTGTTAACAATCTAATTATCAATAACGTCAGATGCAGCGATTCTCCTGTCATCGATTTCCCTAAATATTGACCGCTTAAAAACTCCTGGGAGACATCCCAGCCTCTGTAGAGTTCGTGGTCTGCCAATATTGTTAAAATGTAGTAGTTACACTTTACTGGAACGAGGCATGCTGCAACTTGTAATAATAGATCCAAACACAATTTTCTTAAACAGCCACTATAAACCAAGGTGGCAATGATGCTGTTCCACAGATTTCTTGATGTATTACATGATGATTGCATGGTGATTGCATAAAACGTGAAGAAAATGCCACAATAATAAATAGTATGAAGAGATAAAGAACCATAAATAGGCGTGAACCAGTAAAAGCTTTTGCAGGTTGCTATTTTCATCACATTTCGGAGTGGAATTGAGATTCTATAATCAAGAATTGAAATATCAATACCATGTAATAAATGTAGATCCAATAAGATGTTTTTCACAATTTTCATCTCTTTCATGTACATCCCCCCTTAGCCGCGGATTTCCCACGGATCTATAGGCGTCTCCATTCGCGCCATCTACTCGTCACCAGCGCATGGCTGCTTTCGATCCATAGGGACGGGGACGGCTTGCTGCTCAGATGTCATAGCAGTCTGCGTGCTGTGCACATCTCAAACGAACTTCTGACCCGTTCGCTCCCAATAGAATTTTAAGAATCAGGTTATTCAGTTGGAATATTTGTGTGCGTTGGTTTTTGGGATCTTGCACTTCTCATCTTTCCATTGTCTTCCTAACTGCTTTTCAGAATTGGTATTAGTATATTGTTCCTCCTTTGCCTTGGTCTATACAGCGCTACGTCCACAGCGGAAGTGCTCCGAATCCTCCGGAGGCAACTAAGTAATTCGGCCCCCGGCCTGGGTGAGATCGTCAACGAATATCTCCGTCGGGTACCGCGTAAGCAAGCCCCTTGTCCTATTCACTGAATTGTTGTCTTAAGAGTGTCCTTTTCCCTTCGCAGTGGAAACAGGCAAAGCTTATTGCTGTCCCAAAGCCTTCTAAAGACCCTACGGTCCCTACCAACGACAGGCCCATCAGCCTTTTGAACACCATGGCGAAGATCCTGGAGTCTCTCATACTCCACCGCATTTCCCAGATTCTGGCAGTGCCGGGACGGTCCGTCCCGAACAGTTTGGGTTTACCTCACACCTGTCCACTGAACTGCAGGTTCTCTTGATGACAGACCACATCAGCAAGGGTTTTAATTCCAGCATGTCGTCTGCAGCGGTCTTCTTGGAAGTGCAGAATGCTTATGATAAGATTTGGCAGGACAACCTGGTGTATAAGATGCTGACACAAACGCACATCCCTGACATCTTCGTTAAGATTGTGGACGATTTCCTTCACCAGACGACCTTCCTCCATGCTCATAGGGGAAAGCGCTCCAGTGTACGCCACAAGTCGGTGGGTACCCTCAGGGCTCTGTGCTGTGCCCTATTCTTTTTAATTATGTCAATGACATGCCCGTTATCCGTCATTGCCATTTGGCGCAATGCGCCGATGACACGGCACTTTATACGACCGGCCGCAACCCTTATCAACTCATTGACCGCCACCAAAGGCAATTGGATGCAACAGTCACCTGGTGTCACTGCAATAAGATGGCCCTTAATGCCACCAAAACTACGGCAGTGTATTTCGCAAAACGGCGCACTGTACTCCGCCACAACTTCTCAGTCGGGGATGTCCGGGTCCCGTGCACCCAAGCTACCAAGTATCTCGGGGTGTGGTTGGATAAGAACTTTTCTTCCACCGACAGGCAGAATACATCACCCATAAAGGGTTAAAGTTGACAAAGGCCTTGTACCCGCTCTTCTTCAGTCGAGAGCTGAATTTAGATACCAAGCTCCGGATATATCACACCGTTGTCCTACCCTCACTAACATATGGTTGCTCTGCGTAGGCCACGATTAGTATGCCCGGATGCTGACGCTCCAGCGCCTACAGAATAAAGTTCTCAGGTGGAGTCTACACGCCCCCTCCGCTCACCAGGATTGTCACTCTGCATGAGGAGACAAATACTGCCCTTCTCAAGACGACCATTCGCCGTAAGGCTCGACAACTATACAGTAAAGTGGACACCCTCTGTGTGACGGTCGCAGGACTACAAACCATCGGCACCCGCATTTCCACGGCGGTGGCACCGACACCCCGTTCCGCTCAACATTCTGGAGGACTCGGATTCGGCCTATGACTGACGATAGGCCCAATACGACCACGTTTTTCTGTCCTTTTTCGTACAGTCACTAGCAGTGGTCTGTTGTCGTCCAGCCACTTTTTTATCTGACCATAGAGCTAGCGCATTGCTGCACCCCTCCTCTGTACCTCCACCGTCGGAGGGTGGCACGGAACTTGAAGTTCCACCGCCACACCTCCAACGTGCTATGCTCGGCTCTTATTCAGCCTTTGCTTTGAGTCCCCTCTCAATTGTCCACCGAGACATTAGGACCGGATCTGAAACGGCGATGCTGTGTATTAGTAAACTACCACAAAAATGTCATGATCTATGCAGATGGAGAACATTTCAGCTTCTTCAAGAAAATTGCATGTTTTCGTATTTGCAGAGAGTGAGATTAATATTTTGGTATCGAAAATTGTATGACTCGTATATAGAACCTTGATGTAACAATCTGAACCACGTACGACAATACATGCACGTCGCCACGCTATTCATCGTACATCGGATTTAGGAATAGTAATTCAGAACTGGAAAAATCTGAATGAAATGGCGAAATGTCTGTAAACATACAAGACACGATCGGAGACTGTACATATCAGAACCGGTATGCCAAAGAGTGCAAATCGCCGTGAGCATTGAGGCAGTCATCCCACTGACGTACATGGTTGAAGATACCCATATGATGAAACACCGTTTCCTCCTGCGTGGAGAAGTGCCTGCCGCACATCCTCGTCCGACAGGAATCGTCGATCCTTCAATGCCTTCCTTAAGGAGCCGACAGTGTGAGGAGATATGAGTACTGTTGGGCGGGTGCTCGACTTCCCCCTCTTGTAAGGAGTAACTTCTGCTTAACGACGTTTGCGATATGGGAACGTGCGCTATCATCAACCGCCAGCACCCCTTGTCGCACTTTTCCACTACGGTTGTTTTCGACAGACATGGTGCTATATACAGAGTTTTCATTCTCCAATGTATGTACACCGGTGTTTGTCCTTCGGCAGCCATTATAAGAATGACAGCACATTGGTGCTGTTTAGACACATTTGGTAGTAATATCGCCACATTACGCGTTTCTACATTTATCGTACCCACGTAGGAAAGACACAATTGCCACACTAATCACTTGCCGACATGTCGGTGCTTATACACCAGCATCGGAGTCGCACTACTCTGCATAACGTTATAATAACACTCTCAGATGGGAACTTTTTGATTGTATTTTATAGTACACAGTAGCAGCACGTTTTATCGTCAGAAAGAAAGCGTTTTCGCCCATTTACGCATATCTAATACAATGACAAAAATCTGGCAAGAATAGTACAGTCTCGGTCTATCTCTGAGTGCACGGTCACACTACAGGCCAGCAAATTCCAACTACGGTGAGGCGCTGTTTTCTTCCCTTGAAGGAGCCCTTACAGAACGGACCCCCGCCCCATCCCCACCTATCCTTGAGAGGAGGGAATTTGGAAGACCAGAGCATCGATATAAAAGACAAAATTACAAATAATACGTGCAGTAAGTGATACGAATTAATAAGAAGGTTATAAAGAAGGACTCCTATTAAAGGTCGATGTTCACATGGGTTTGGAACATTAATATTATATGGTCAGTATCTTGCAACAAGAGGAGGTGGCCTGATCTGTGGTGGGGGATTGGCGAACACCTGTTAGTTCACATCGAAATCGAGGCAGTCTGCTAAACCCTCTTGGCGGAATTTCACTCTAGGCTGTGATCTATTTGACGTGCCCCACTACATGTTCCTCAAGACTGGCAGAGTATAGCTGGGGATGGGTAAAGAGTTCCATGGTAATTCTGCAGCACACATGGCTGAGAACCTTGGTCTATGTGCGGTTAGGTGGCTACCATTGGTTTATTGTAACATTTCTAGGATGTTTTTGTCGTAACACGTAGGAGTAGCAACTAAGTGAATTTGTATTGGTAGCTTTAGCAGGAAATTTTTGATTGTTCTTTGGGTGTCTGAGTGTCTGACATGTGCAATACGAAATGTTAGTCAGCTTAATGAAATAAACTGATTTTCAGTAAACGTCATCAATGTTCTACTGCGCCTCACGTGATGGGAGTATCATCATAACTTGTTAGTAAGCATACTGAATTTTCTCCAGTTGATAACGCCTGGCGGCGGGAGTGGCCGTGCGGTTCTAGGCACTACAGTCTGCAGCCGAGCGATCGCTACGGTCGCAGGTTCGCATCCTGCCTCGGGCATGGATGTGAGTGATGTTCTTAGGTTAGTTACGTTTAATTAGTTCTAAGTTCTAGGCGACTGGTGACCTCAGAACTTAAGTCGCATAGTGCTCAGAGCCATTTGATAACGCGTGCTGTTAGGAAAACTGATTGGCTGCTCTGACCTAGACATGAAGAGCAACAGAACGTACATTATTATTCTCTAGACAGTAATAGTACTTAACCTCAAAAATAGTATTCGTATTGTCGATGTTATATTCCCGAATTAACGACTGAGTTGCAACAGGACCTTATTTAGTCTACAACTAGGACCTGTAGCGGAGAAATGGAGATGCTAAGCTTATAAAGTAGCTGATACTGAGAAAGCAAGCGCATAACCAACCCTCACATTTACGAAAACACAAAATGTCTTGATTTGACTTCAGACATAAGTATCAAATAGATAATGAATATATTTCGTTACAGTTTTAGTACAACACTTGATGAAATTATTATAATTGCAGTTATCAGGAAATTCTTGTGTGTCAGACAGGTAATATTACGTGAATTGTACTGGTTCAATGGTATTTATCTATCCACGGATCGGGCGGAGACGTACTGGTGACACCACACTACCTTCTGCCACAAGATGCCATTTTGACTTCTTCTGCTACTCTTCAGGAACCTTCACTTCAGTGATAACTTTCCTCCTAGCAGACCAGACAATTGGATGAAAATTATGAACATTAACTGCAAGGTTCGTTAGGCGCCCTGGAGCAATTTGTAACAATATTAAAAGCACTACAGTGAAAAATCTCTGCTGGAGTTCGAATAATATCATGTTTCTAAAGAATTTCTTAAATACAAACCAGGTAATTTTCTAGAGCAACTGTTTCTATTCAAGACTATACATGCTCTTCTGATCTGACATCCACAATATCACCAAATATGTTAGTGTTTGTAGGAACGAGTACAACATAGAAGGAACTGAATCGAGCAGAATTCCTGTCTATGTCGCTTGCCATGCTCCTTGTTGACAGTCACATAGTGCGACACAAGATAACTGCGGATACCGATTTTCTACAGCACCACAGTCAAGCTTGAGAAGAAAAAGGTGGTAGAGACACGTTAATAGTTGTAGTGTGGTTCAGGTTGTCTCAAGCGATGAAAAACGAACTGTGTCGGGTGTGCCAGTGAATGGTGCATATTACAAATGTATTTCAATTAAGTAAAGTAAGGATGTTCAACCCAAATCTTACAGAAGATCGTGATTATAATCTCATTTAAGGTCAGAACGATATGTTGGTATAGTAGTATAGGCATGTTGAAAACAAAATTTATTAAATGTTACAGGGAAGTCAAAACTGAAAATAAATGACACAAGATTGTATTTCTGAAATTCCGAGCTTTATGTACACTGAAATATTTATGTATTTATTTTCGTGTGATTAGATCATCACCTTACCTTCAAATGGGGAAAATTTTAATACATATATAAAGTATGACAGAAGTTGTGAAATTAGCAAAGACGGTTACATATTTTTGAGTCTCCAAAGCCCTCTGTTACTTGACTTAACATTTATTATGAAAACCTACTGAAAACCATTTTTAGACCTAACATTTATTGTGAAAACGAATTGAAAACTATTTTCAGACTTAAAATTTATTGTGAAAGCTAATTAAAAACCAGTTTTTGAAAGACATAGTGTGTCGGCAGCCAGAAACCATATTTATCAAAAGAAGTTACATAATGAACTAAACCACTGCTTGTTGCATATCTTCTGCGTTTCCAGTGACAAGTTGGAGGACTAGAAGGAATATGTGAGCAGACAGCTGTCGTGTCCACTGGCTGCAGAGGTCTAGCATTCCGGGCGGTCGTATACAAAGGAGATACCACTGATATAAAATAATCGTCCTCGTCGCACCATGTTTAACACGAAAGATACGCGTTTCGGCAAAGTGCCATCATTGGCTCTACGATTAGAAATAAGGGAATTCATATTTTTTACGTGTTACCATTCAGAAAATATGCATATCAGTACAAGGGAAAAATGTATTGAATAGGTAGCATACCAACACACAAGCGAAAATCAGTACAATGCTTAATATCAAGGAGTACTTAAACGTACCATGTATAAGGCAATATTGGCGATTACATGATTATCCTTTGAGTTTTGTTTCCCATCTAACTATCGATGAAGTCTGTAGGTAGCGCAGAACACTTACCGTTTTGTTTTAGGTCCTGCTATCCGATGACGAACTCCAGCAGTAGAAAACTGAAAAATAAAGGAACATTGTAAAGTTGATAATTGGAGAAAATATCTTCTTCGAAGAAGAAAATGTTTCTAAATTTCATTATTTTGCCTTCGTTTACGTAACTGGAATTCTGTATTTATGTTTATGTGTGAAAGGTATTAAACTGAATTTTTGTTGATAACAATTATTACTGAAGTAGCATCAAATTTAAATCACTGAGATTAAACCTACGTGGACTTACTAATTATGTTATAGCCTCGCAGGTACAGGATTAATCAAATTTTTAATGTTCACCTTCCAAATATGTTATCTGAAATATGAAGCATATTAAACTCGTGTTCATTTAAAGAAAATCTTTTCAGTGGTCAGGATGGAGACTTTCATTTGTTTATTGATCGTCCAGGTGTCATTATCACATTAGGCTTAATGAAAATAGGCCAGTACGGGGAACTGATGGCAAGTTTAGTGACCTAATGTAGCAGTCTGTAAGCTGGGGAACATTGCGTGGGTTCTCTGTCGTCCTTGCGTCCAGGGATAGCGCTGTCTATTACGCGGCTGCGGTTCTGAAGTCTTTAGACCCTTTGTAACGTCTACTTTTAGCATGGGGACCATGCTAAAGTGTACTTCAGATGCAATATACTGTAAAAGGATTTTTTTGGAAAAATTATGACAGTTATCTTATATAATATTTACGTGCTTCAATACATGACTTCAAAATGAACCGAAAAGTTCCTAAAATAAGTAAAAGTTGAAATAACTTAAAGAAACGAAAATTTGAAATTAATATTTTAGTAAGAGAAGTGGTAAAGTTTCTTAAGTGCCTAATTTTTGCAGATGTAACGGGCCATAAAAGAGTTTCAGTTTAAGGCCGTATCTGCAGCATATATCTAAACCAGCGTGAATACTATGACAGTATATAAGCACCGGCATGTAGGGAAGAGGTTAGTCTGTTCTTCGGACTTAAACTTTTTGATCGCCCCTTAAATTAGACTTAAAAAAGGGAAGCTGAATTCATGTGACAGGTCTGTTGTAGTATTTATTTTTTGTAAATACAAAAGCTGGGGATCAGGTTTCGTATACATAGCACATGTGTTTGCAAATAATAATACCTACATAACAGTTTCATATTTTAAATTACACTATAATTCATCTAATGGTATTAAGTGTAAGGTTTCTTCCAGTTGTGAATCACATGTTAGTTGAATAAATGTTTCGTACTCTTCCGCTGACATGGATGAGGGTCATGAGTTGGTAAATGAGAGATTTATAATTCATTTTGATGTTTAATCTGATATTTACTCTGATTATAAGCTTCACTTAAACCTTTCAGATTCTGAGTAAAGTCTTGAGTAAATGTATCTCCTATATCAACACATTCCATGTATAAATACACTTTTATTGTTGGAAAGCAGTTGAATTACTTATCTGGGAAAGATAACATGTGACGGTTTTTCTCATTAGCGTTTGTTTACACAAACATCTTTTCCTCCATTCCCATATCTTATTTCGTTGGAGTACGTAACATGTGCCGCCTCCTTCATGTAGAATAGCAGCTGAGGATTCAGTAGCTGGTTCTGAAAACATAACATGTGCCTCAGATGTTACCTCTTAAAACTAAACCTTAATTTGGCCTGCATGCGGAAGTGCATCACATTCAATGCGAAGAATGAAAAAAAAAAAAAAAAAAACAAAAAAACAATATTGCTCCCACCAAACAGCAGATTATTTCAAACCAGCATATTTATAAGATAATTAATGTATAGCCTGTTACTTTATTGTCGTTTATTATTAAAGTGTGAAATATCATCGAGTATTGCAGAGGAATTTGAAACTATTTCGAAAATGAGGAAAGGAGTCGTGAATCGAGAGAAGTGTAAAATAATAGCACACAGCAAGCTAAAGTGAAAGGATCTGCCCGCAAAAACATCAGGCATGGATGTTTCTGCAAGGAAAACTGGATAAGATTGCGGGTTAGCTCGTAATATTAATACTATTTTAATAATGGTAATAATAATAATAATAATAATAATAATACTCAGAGCGCAGGCAAATGTGTACTTCTAGGTTGGACTGCAATGAACTTCATCTCTGAATAAATGTGACACGAAGAAGTGATGCTTCGTAATTTTGCCTTGAAACAGGTGTTTTACAAATAGGATGTTGCCAGATATCGTATAAACGCACAGTTATCGATGTTTTAATAATAATAATAATATAATGGCAATAATAAACTTTTTCTTCAACACTGATTACAATGCATTTCTCACACTCCAGATGAGAACAAAACTGTTGCCAAGGGGTTTCAATCGAAACAGAACCAAAAATCATTACTTCTGTCAACCATTTTGCTAACAAGAAAGCATTATATACATTTATCACCCAGAATATTATCCCATTAAGTACCTTTTCTTTCTTCGACCTACATTTATATCTGTGTTGCCCGATTGACATAAAGATGAGGAAAAATACAATAGCCTTGAAATAAATGATTTATTTCAATCGATTTCCAAACGTGGACCATGGAACATGCCACCCTCTTTTTACATTTATTGTTTGTGCCAGACAACAGCTTTGCTCCATCTGTTTACTTGTCTTACTGGATGCACTGTCTCACGGTTTGACAAGAGCTTTACACAACTGTTATCCTTCCACATTACTGCCATTATCCCCGTATTCTTCTCAAATCTATAGTCATTCGCTCCTCTTCGTTTCTTCATCATGCAGTTCTGAGATTCAAAATGGCTCTGAGCACTATGGGACTTAACTTCTGAGGTCATCAGTCCCCTAGAACTTAGAACTACTCAAACCTAACTAACCTAAGGACATCACACACATCCATGCCCGAGGCAGGATTAGAACCTGCGACCGTAGCGGTCCCGCGGTTCCGGACTGTAGCGCCTAGAACCGCACGGACACACCGGCCGGCTCTGAGATTCTATTGTACAGTTATTCATTCAGGTCATACGGGCAGTTCCAGTTGCCCTTACTCTTACTTCTGAGAGCTCGTGAAAAAGTTATCAAAATACATGTTGTGAAGCTCAGGAGTCTGCAGAAAAGAAATTATATTCAACACAACTGATCCGCCATGTCCCAGAACTGAAACATCGCTTGTATCCTTCGATTTTCCTTCATCGACTGACATATGGTAACAGAAACCGCTCTGAGAACAGTACAGGGGCCACTGTTTGAATCCAAATCTCACTGGTTTCCCGTGAATGAACTGTTTTGGTACTGGTGTTGATAATATCGTATCATTTGCTCATAAATGTTCAGGCTGTCGGAAAAACTTGAAATTTCATGAAATTATTACCTAGTAAATCAATCAACGGATGATTTTTAAAAAGTTTATTACTTTCGTCAGGTGGGATTCTGTTCAAACGTGTGTTATCATTGAAATAAAGGTGGCGCTTTATTTCCAGATATCTGTTGCGACTCATACACTGTCGTACAAACCTTATATCAGAGACCGCATCTTCATTCCAGTATAGTTTTTCCTGCGGAAGAGCATGGTATCCAGTGAAAAGTTAACTTTTTTATGCCTCCGCTAGATAACTCATAGCTGTGATTGTTGTTCTGTGCAGCATGCCAGACATTCTCATTGACAATCAAGTTCAATACCTGTTCATCGAAAAATTCGTCAAAGCACTCAACAGCAGATTTTCCTGCTACCAAGTTGGATTTTCGCTGTTCAATTTCTGCTGTATCAGGATAGGTTTTAGGGTAAGTCGCATCTTCTGTTGTCCAGTTAGAAGTGATAATAACTTTCACACTCTTCTTTCGGCGGCCTGCAAGTTCCTCATTTTCCCTTTCTCCAGTGGTATGAATTCCCAAGGAGCCTGGCATATCAGATGGACCAGTATTTTCAAATATATTTTCGTCGAGATTTTCACAGTCAGACATGTCACCTACACGATCTGGAAGGAGATCGACAATGTCAAAGGTCTCATTCACATTATCATCGTCACCAAAACAAGCCAGGAAGTTCGGGTCATTTACAATTTTTTCAATTCCTATCGTATAAAGTGCTTTAAAGCGACTCGTTGTGCCTGAGGAGCAAATAAAAGCAACATAAAGTTTTACATGGAAACTGCCATGAGCCCCCAATGGGGATTGATGGTCAGACAGGTTTCACGAAGAAATGAAATAGGTCTTTGAAATAAATGATCGATAAACAACTTCTCAAACCGTTACAGAACACGTCTGTACACAGATAGTGGAAGTTATTTACATAAAAATCTAAGTTACGCTGTTTTGAAAATGTGCAACTATTGTAACGCTGAAAAACGAGACTTCTTCACACAAATAAAAGTGTAAAACTCAGACGTTTAATAACAACTGACGAAACTTCAATGCAAGCGCTCGACCAAGGTGTGGACAGCAACGGGAAATTGTAGCATTTGCTGCCAGTATTATTAGAATTGCAAAATTTCAGTTGCAATGACAAATCCACAAATGAGAATCATGGCACTTAATAGCTCAAGAACACCCATCTAATAGCCGGTATGTCCACCTTTAGCATCGATAACAGCGGCGACGTGTTGTGGTACGGAAGCAATTAGGCGGTGGTAAGTCGATGGAGGGAGTTGACACCATATCTGCACACAGAAGTAGCCTAATTCTCATAAATTCTCGGGAGGGGGCAATGAACTCTGCCGCCACGTTCAATTACATCCCAAATGTGTTCGTTCGGATTCAGACCTGCCGCGTTGAGAGGCCAGCACGTCAACTGGAACTCGCCACTGTGTTCCTCGAACTTATTCATTACACTCCTGCCTTTGTGACATGGCGCATTATCTTGCTAAAAACGTCAGTGCCGTTGGGAGAACCTGATAATCATGAAGATGTGTACGTGGGCTGCAACCAGTGTACAATACTCTTCCGCTGTCTTTGCACCTTGCACGAGCTTCACTGGCTCCATGTATATCCACGCGAATGTTCCCCAGGGCATAATGGAGCAGCTTCCATATTTTCCCCGTCCGCAGTACAGGTATAAAGGAGCTGTTTGCCGGAACACGACTGATTCGCTCCTCCTATGAGCATGATGAAGAAGATATCATCATTCATCAGACCATGCAACGCTCCGACACTGCGCCAACGTCCAGTACCAATGGTGACGTGCCCATTTCTGTCGTAGGTGCCGATGTCGTGGTGTTATCATCCGCACGTGCGTTGGTCGTGTGTTCAGACATACTTGCACTCAGCCACAGTTCTCCGCCAGTCCTATTTTGCCAAACTGTCCAGCCTACAATGTCCGACATGTGTAATGAGGGATGGCCACCCAACCCCACGACGTTCTCCACGTGTTGAAGACACTAACTACAGCACTCCTCGAACACTCGAAAAGTCGTGCGTTTTCCGAAATGCTTTTACCAAGCTTCCGGACCACCATAACCTGCCCTCGGTCAGACAGATCGCGTGCCTTCCCGATTCTACCTACACACGTACAGCACACTCACTGTCCGCTCCTGTTAGCGGAGTGATCAGCGCGATGGAATGTCATATCTAACAGCCCGGGTTCGATTCCCGGCTGGGTCGGAGATTTTGTCCGCTCAGGGACTGGGTGTTGTCTTTATCACCGTCATTTCATCCCCATCGACAAGCAAATCGCCGAAGTGGCCTCAACTCAAAAGACTTGCACCAGGCGAACGGTCTAACCGACGGGAGGCCCTAGCCACACGGCATATCCATTTTATCACACTCACTAATACTATATGCACGGTCGATGTGTCTCACTAGCAGTCATTCCTGCCTAGGTGACGCTGCTATCGCCTGGACGGGTTTATATCGACTGCAGGTCGAAGGTCATAATGTTCTGGCTGATCAGTGTCTATCTTCAGGGGTTTACTGAATCAAAATACGAGGGACGTTCAACAAGTAATGCAACACTTTTTTCTCGGCCAGTTTCAGTTGAAAAACCGCGGGATTTACTGTGCGTCATTATCGCATATTCCCGCGTCAGCCCCTATAGTTTCATGATGTCCCAGTAGATGGTGCTACTACACGTAACCTTAGAACTGGAGTCTGTAGCAGAGGTGCGTCCCAAGCGGAGACCAGTCACTCCGTTTCGATTGGCGGAAAACCATAACATCAGAGATATTCATAAACGCTTGCAGAATGTCTATGGAGACCTGGCAGTGAACAAGAGCACAGTGAGTCGTTGGGCGAGGCGTCTATCGTCATCGCAACAAGGTTCCGTAAACCTGCCCGATTTCCCGCGTGCCGCACACAGCTGTGCTATGCTCAGAAAAGTTAAGAAACGACTTCAGCCTGTCCTCGCCTCAAAAATACAAACGAACGTCTCCTTCTCGCTTCACGCACGTCTGTGCACCCGAGAGGAGCTCACAACACTTCATTGCACTGTTCTTCCTCATCCAACCTACGGCCCAGAAGTCGCACCTTCCGACTTCCATCTGTTTGGCCTAATGAAGCAGTACGTGGGTGACGGGGAGGATATAGATACATCAAGATGTAAGCACCATGATGGAATACAAACCTTCTCAGTAAGGCGGTGAAGGACGTCGCATTGAATTGCAATTATGTTGAAAAATGGGGTTTTGTAGCCAGAAGAGTGGAGAATAATACGGTGTATTGGAAACCTAAATGAAATTAACAGTCCAGAATGAGATTTTCACTCTGCAGCGGAGTGTGCACTGATATGAAACTTCCTGGCAGATTAAAACTGTGTGCCCGACCGAGACTCGAACTCGGGACCTTTGCCTTTCGCGGGCAAGTGCTCTACCAACTGAGCTACCGAAGCACGACTCACGCCCGGTACTCACAGCTTTACTTCTGCCAGTACCTCGTCTCCTACCTTCCAAACTTTACAGAAGCTCTCCTGCGAAACTTGCAGAACTAGCACTCCCGAAAGAAAGGATATTGCGGAGACATGGCTTAGCCACAGCCTGGGGGAAGTTTCCAGAATGAGATTTTCACTCTGCAGCGGAGTGTGCGCTGATATGAAACTTGCCCGCGAAAGGCAAAGGTCCCGAGTTCGAGTCTCGGTCGGGCACACAGTTTTAATCTGCCAGGAAGTTTCGAAATTAACAGTGTTTTGAGGAAAAATTTGTTGCACTACTTATTGAACGCCATTCTCACTAGAAACCGAAAAGCAGCTCAAGAATCCAGCAAGCATAAATACCATTGCTACACTTATTATGTAAATATTGAATATGAGAGAAAAGAGATGTTCAAGAAGCCGGTAATTAGCTTACATGATATAACACCAAGAAAAGTCTACTGTATATCGAAAATTATGTAAGAAAATGTGACTTAAGAAGAACAGCACATACTTCAAGACATAACAATACATCCAGCGAATTCATGCATTTATAAGATCATTTCCATTAAAAAAAACTGCATTACTCAAAAGAACATTAACGAAAAGTGTTTTTCTGCTTCTCTTAACCCTAAAATTTTTGAACTCTGACAGTCGTAGTGAAATAATAAAGTACAGGGTTATTACAAATGAGTGAAGCGATTTCACAGCTCTACAATAACTTTATTATTTGAGATATTTTCACAATGCTTTGCACACACATACAAAAACTCAAAAAGTTTTTTTAGGCATTCACAAATGTTCGACATGTGCTCCTTTAGTGATTTGGCAGACATCACGCCGATAATCAAGTTCCTCCCACACTCGGCGCAGCATGTCCCCATCAATGAGTTCGAAAGCATCGTTGATGCGAGCTCGCAGTTCTGGCACGTTTCTTGGTAGAGGAGGTTTAAACACTGACTCTTTCACATAACCCCACAGAAAGAAATCGCATGGGGTTAAGTCGGGACAGCGTGGAGGCAATGACATGAATTGCTGATCATGATCTCCACCACGACCGATCCATCGGTTT
Organism: Schistocerca cancellata; assembly: GCF_023864275.1. Lineage (NCBI taxonomy): Eukaryota > Metazoa > Arthropoda > Insecta > Orthoptera > Acrididae > Schistocerca > Schistocerca cancellata. The sequence continues at coordinate 87,905,247 of NC_064627.1, read as the reverse complement.
TCCAATCTCCTGTTTAAGAAATGCCGAACATCATGATGGAAGTGCGGTGGAGCACTATCCTGTTGAAAGATGAAGTCGGCGCTGTCGGTCTCCAGTCTACTTCCGCGGGCTACGCGTGAAACTTGCCCGCACGTGTTCAACCGTTTCTTCGCTCACTGCAGGCCGACCCGTTGATTTCCCCTTACAGAGGCATCCAGAAGCTTTAAACTGCGCATAAAATCGCCGAATGGAGTTAGCAGTTGGTGGATCTTTGTTGAACTTTGTCCTGAAGTGTCGTTGCACTGTTATGACTGACTGATGTGAGTGCATTTCAAGCACGACATACGCTTTCTCGGCTCCTGTCGTCATTTTGTCTCACTGCGCTCTCGATCGCTCTGGCGGCAGAAACCTGAAGTGCGGCTTCAGCCGAACAAAACTGTATGAGTTTTTCTACGTATCTGTAGTGTGTCGTGACCATATGTCAATGAATGGAGCTACAGTGAATTTATGAAATCGCTTCAATCATTTGTAATAGCCCTGTATAATTTTTTCTGAAGTTATATTAACCAAAATTTCAATATATCATTTGGGAGGCCTGATGCTGATGTTTGTTGTGAATGTAAACAACTGGTAATTAGGATTTCTGATCTGCATTTGAATGTCGAGAACAGGAGCGCCGTGGTGCCTCGCGTCCTGCCTGCAACTGCCACTCTACTGGACACTACGTGGTGTGACGTCACCCACGTCACGAGAAATAAAGAATCCCGCTACGAAATTGTGACGTCTAAGCAGTCGCCTTGCCCGACATACATTGCGAACGCTCGGTTCCGTGCTGCGCCTACGAGAAATCAAAATGGCAATGGAAAGGTACTCACTAAAGGTCTGAACTTTGACATGTGTTACCTAGATCTTGCTTTGATTTGAACGCGCGGGTAAGAATAATTAAAATAAGAGAAATTAGAGCTCGAACGGAAAGATTTACGTGTTCCTTTTGCCCTCCCGCCATTCGAGAGTGGAATGGTAGAGAAGTAGTATGAAAATGTTTCGATGAACCCTCTGCCAGGCAGTTAAGTGCGAATTGCAGAGTAACCATGTAGATGTAGATGCGGATGAAAATAAATCATGCGCAGAGGCACCAGGAGCTCCTTCACTCACTCTCTCTCTCTCTCTCTCTCTCTCTCTCTCTCTCTCTCTCTCTCTCTCCCTTACAGTAACTATAATAAACTGCTCATTAGTGTACACGGAAGAAGTTGATGTACTGCCACATCATTTTTCTTTTCTTATTTTTTTACTCTTTTCATATTGTATATTTGAAATATTACATCGTCTCATCAGTTCTCATACTACACTTTTGTCATATCTTTTTCGTAGTAATAGTGCGAATGATCTGTTGGAAAGTGAATTAGCTAATTCATGATTTATGCCTGCTTTTACTTCGTGTTCTCTTCTTGCTGCTGGTTGATAAAACTTGCTGCTTGCACACAGTATGACTCTATACGAACATTTAAACACTAAAACAAAACTGTTTTGTACGGTACATGTTGTGCAGTCACAAGAAACTATCCAAACGCCGCCACCTTAAGATACATACCATCTGAACTTCTATTTCTCACGCTAAACAAATTTAAGTCTATAGTCGGCTTTCGTCCTGATGAAAGTCGGGAACAAAATCTTATCCAGCGCAGTTTCAGGTGTCTCAAGATGATGTTATTAAGTCAAGAAGTAGCGGATTGTACACTAATCCATTAAACTGCCTGAGAACGTGACTGTTCAGTGCAAATCAACTTCTTTCCTCTCATTTCATGAATAGGTGAATAGCTCCAACACCGCACTGTAGATAGATGGAGTCCATTTCGCTTATATATTACAGGAAACAATAACACAGCGTAGTAGCGAATGTTTGGGCAGACAATTGCAAGATTAAGTATGCTGTATAATAACCTGTGTCAAAAATTATATAAAAAAGTTGTTTTACTCTGCCACACCAACGAGAGTTCGTACTCATGCAGCATGTCTTAGCTGCGGTAAACTTCATCTGCTATAAATAGCCCTGCATTTCAGTAGACACTTGGTGCGACTAAGGCACGATTTCTACTCATCACGGACAATTCTTACCAGCACGTCCCTCCATGGACAAGAAAATTTTGGAAATTTGTGGTAAGGACTATGGGACCAAACTGCTGAGGCCATCGGTCTCTAGGCTTACGCACTACTCAATCTAACTTAAACTAACTTACGCTAAGAACAATACACCCACCCATGCCCGAGGGAGGACTCGAACCTACGACGGGGGGAGCCTCGCCCTGGACAAGAGCTAGCAATGTGTGACGGCCCCTTAATTACAGAACGTCCATGCACGACTCTTTTACAGGAGTCTGTACCTGCAAAAAATCCACAGAATTCATTCTACACACATCAAAGTGATTCAGTTAACTAGTAAAGCACTAACTTAATTTTATGCTTCACGAACAGCATTCAAAGCCACGCATTCCAAAAAACTTAAATGTCGCTTAACATAGGAAAGAAACAGATATGAAATGAAATGTCGTGTGGCTAGGGCCTCCCGTCGGGTAGACTGTTCGCCTGGTGCAGGTCTTTCGATTTGATGCCACTTCGGCGACCTGCGCGTCGATGGGGATGAAATGATGATGATGATGAGGACAACACAACACCCAGTCCCTGAGCGGAGAAAATCTCCGACCCAGCCGGGAATCGAACTCGGGCCCTTTGGATTGACAGTCTGTCACGCTGACCACTCAGCTACCAGGGGCGGACAAGAAACAGATACATAACGACGTCACTAACGACCAGATAGATGCACAAGACATTATTTTAAAAAGTTTAACGAGGAATCTACATTCACATTATCTAAAAGCATTCCGTGCCTCTTGGACAAATAGGAATACAAAAACGCAACTAGCTAAACAACTAAGCACACTTGAATAAAAAAAAAAATTTCCCATGTGGAAGAACTTGAAAGCAATAACAGGTGAAATCTGGTCAAGAGATCAGTGAAATCGAGACCCGCTGGATGCCAAATCACATAGTGCTCGAGTTTCACAGATACTGCTTTAGATACTTAGATTGCAATGGTACGATTCGCTGAGCCGACACTGAGCTTGAGTTACTTAGTGATCCTTCTTCTAGTCTGTTTAATGATTTCTCGGCTCCAGACTGCCCAAGTCACAACAACAGTGATCAAATTTGTGCGTCTAGAAACACATCAATTGAACGTAAAGCGTCAAACGGGAATCCGTTTAGTTACTTAGATATTCCACATATAATTTGAACGATACTTTTATAGAAATTATGTGTATACAGTCATTTTACAGGATATGTGTACATGATTAGTTTTAACGTTAGCAGAAGACATTATTTTTATGTCAAAGGAAAGAGACAATGCATTTGTTTCAAATGGCGGACCAAAATCTGAGCTTCGAGTGGTGATTGATATGTTCGATCCACATTTAGTTCTGGGGTGCAACATGACTGAATGTAGTTCAGCTGGACTCTCATCTGAGCAATTTCACAGGAAGTTGTAGTATTGTATCGCTTGAACACGACGAAGCATTCCGTCAAGACATTTGTACTGGGGAAAGAGAATATTGCTGGAATATGATTCGAAACAAGAAAGACTTTCAGTACAACAGAAAAAAGTGAGTTATGTTAGCTTATGGTGGCTCATTTCTTGTTAGTTTTCTGTAATTTATCACGCAGAATAAATGCTTCAATGCGAATATAATGGGACTGCTATCCCATGTGTTATATTCCGATTTGCTTAATTGGGAAGAATTTAGTAACATTATAAAATGCTATCCTGTGTTTTGAATTCCAGTCAACGTGTTTTGAATTACATCATTAAAATGAAAAAATTAAATGCGTGATCACTCGTAACCTATTACATTAAAACTAGATTTCAGCTCATCCATGAAACTAGAAGCAGGATAACAACTGCTGGGAGAGATTTCCTGTTTCCTGTCATGCTTCAGAAAATATGTATTTCCGCCCCCCCCCCCCCTGATGGAAATGTTTACTGGTTGTAACCGCTCTTTGTCTTACAGTTTATTGGCGATTTTATGCTGGCCACACAATCCGTGGGACTACTCTTAGGCGTCTATATACCACAGGGGCGTGCTGAAAAGTAATGTCTCCCATTTTATGTGAAAACTCTTAAAGCTTTTAAATTAAAACAAACGTTATTAGCAATCTGCATCTTTATTCTTCATGTACACATTTCTCTCTCGACGTAGTCATCCTGGCGACGAACACATTCCACCCAATGGGAGAGCAATTTGTTAACCTCGTCACTGTAGACTGTTTGATTTTGTTGACAGAGGCACAACCTCACCTCTACTTGCACCACTTCATCACTATCAAAGTGACCTCCCAGGAGGTGATAAGCTGAACTTTAAGTGTTGGAAACAGATGAAAATCTGATGGCACCAAGTTGAGATTTGTGGAGAATGTAGTGCTGCAGGAGAGTGTGCTCCGAACGTGGACGAACTCTTCAAAGTCGAAACTCGATTACCGCACGCTGGTTCTCACTCAGCGACGTAGTAATATCACATGCTAGAATTCGGAGTCCTCTAGCGGCAGCGGCTGAAAACATGTAGATTTAAAGAATAAAGATTGTGAATGTGAATAACGTTTGTGTTATTTAACAATCTCTAAGAGTTTTACATTAAAAATTCGGAGGCATCACGTTTTAGCATGCCTTCGTACTTTCACGTACTGGGGTGGTGGTCTGCTCCGTTTCCTTTACAGTGAAGCGGTGTTGCATTTATTGCCACAGTCTGGTGTTCTGATTTCCGTACACTGTACACTGTAAGCTGTTTTAAAAGGAAATGAAATACACAGCAGACGGCATTTGGCTCTAGAAAGGTAGTTTCTGCGAAGGAGTGGTGGAGGACAATGGCATACCGGACGCATAGTTGAAACATCTCACGGTAGTATATCTGAAAACAGACAACATACAAGGAGGCTGCCATCACCAACTACGGGATGCGGCAAGGACGTTGCAGATTTCTTTATATATTTAAAAAGACTTTAGAACATCTTGTCGGAAACACATAACAAATCGGTTGTGGTGTAAGCACTAAAGCGGGGTAAGTAAAAATGTGAATCAAGAGCACAGTCTACGCTTTGTAAGATCTTTCCTCACGATACATTGTAAACAGACTACCTACACCATTGTAGACTATAAGAGAAAATCTCTGAAATGCTTGTTGTAGATCTGTAAGCACGCCCTTCTTCACACAATAGGGTATGGAGGCGTTGTCAAAACTTAGAACTAAGAATGCTTAAGGTCTGCCAGCATTCACCCCGAAGTTTTGCATGAATTAATGCGATAAATCGTCCTCTTTATTGCGCGTCTATTCATTGATTGTCTAAGACTAAAGAGGATTCCAGAAAGTCAGAAAACTTAAAAAGTTGTCGAGGTTAAGAAGCCCAAAGAGAGGGACCAAGCGGAATGTAAACCTCATGGTCTATTGCTCCCATCAGTGCACAAGGGGAAAACTCAGAGGCGACTTTGTGTGATGGAGTGCGGAATACGGAGGTACTTAACTAGAACTACTTTGGTTTTAAGAAGGTACGCTCGCTTGATAACACCATTAATCAATCATTCCACTTTAGTTCGTAATTTGGCAGAGGTATACGGAGTTGAAATCTGACTGACGCTACATGCTCCTTCGAAAACCACTGGTGGCTGCAGTATTTGCATGCACATGAAACGTGAGGATTTATGACACTCTATACAATAGCCTCCGATAATACAGTAGGGGAGGGTAGGTGAATGAGCCATCATAAGGCTGTGAACAGTCATGGATCCCTACAAAGATTAGTCTGTACGCCACTTTTGTGGACATAAACATCGAACTCCTTTCACACTTATGATGAAATTTGAAATTTAATCACAACATGAAGATGAAGTATCATCTAGAAATTGTTGCTGATGGTTATCAGCACCCGCCACAATTATATATTAACCATTATATCAGTTTCGTGTTTGTATGGCTGCACCGTTTCTGATGTGACAGATACAGAAAAACCTGGATGATGGCGCAAGAGGGGTATAACCATGTAGGTACAGTCACTGTCTGTAATTTAAGGCATGTTCCCAACGGACGTTAGTGTCAGATACTTTGATGCTTTATACTGCCTCAACAACGGCGAAATAGAGAAGGTCCTAATGTTGACTACTTATGGAATCATCTATAAAATCCAGCAATGGAGATGGCGGGTGGATGCCTTTCAGAGCAACCGAAACTGATATGGTACGTTGGACAGACCTACAAAATCTCCTCAAATGTACGCGAAAGACTAAAGCTTCACCATGTCAAACCCCAAACCCAGCAGAGCTATGGTTCGCGTACTGATTGTGGACATCTCATATGTAGTACCCGAAGACCAATTCATAATGCAAGCTGAAGGGACGTGTATGAGAATGCCCAACGGTTGGTACCCGAGTGAATTGTTAATGATAATGGCTCTGAGCACTATGAGACTGAACATCTGAGGTCATTAGTCCCCTAGAACTTAGAACTGCTTAAACCTCACTAACCTAAGGACATTATACACATCCATTCCCGAGGAAGGATTCGAACCTGCGACCGTAGCCGTCGCGCAGTTCCAGACTGAAGCGCCTAGAACCTCTCGGCCACTTTGGCCGGCCCCCGAGAGAATGTTGTACTCAAGCGCAATTTGTAGAAACCACTAAGAACACACAGGAGACAATCACGGAATGATTGATGCGAGCAGGATGAAATTAGTGAAGTTCTACTTTCAGCAACACCAAAGGCCCAGCGCGCAGCAGCAGAACGTCGCCATTACCCACGTCCCCATTACCTATCAGGAGAGCTTCCGTAAAGTTTGGAAGGTAGGAGACGACGTACTGGTAGAAGTGAGGACGGAGCGTGCGTCGTGCTTGGTTAGCTCAGTTGTTAGAGCACTTGCCCAGGAATCGCAAAGGTCCCGAGTTCGAGTCTCGGTCCGGCACACAGTTTTAATCTGCCAGGAAGCTTCATATCAGCGCACACTCCGCTGCAGAGTGAAAATCTCATTCTGCAAACGATGGTGTGCTTGTCTACATTTATGAGCTGAACTTGTGACACCTGATACACAAACCACAGAGTAGCAACAAAGCACGACTTCTATGTGTGGCTGTCCGCCCCTGTTAGCTGAGTAGTACTCTCTTCGGCGGTACATATACTAAAATTGGAACGATACAGAGAAGATTAGCATGGCCCCTGCGCAAGGATGACACGCAAAATCGTGAAGCGTTCCACATTGCCGGCACGGTAGCACAGCGTGTTCGGTCAGAGGGTTAGCTACCCTCTGTAACAAAAAAAAAAAAAAAAACTGAGTGAATGTATCAACAAAGAACCTAAACGGGTGTCATCGGACATCCGCCCCGAACAAATTCAACGAACGATATAGAACAAAATGAGATAAAATAAAGTGGTCAGCGCGGCGGAATGCCACGCCAAGGGGCCCGGGTTCGATTCCCGGCTGGGGCAGGAGATTTTCTCCGCTCAGGGACGGGATGTTGTGTTGTCCTCATCATCATTTCATCATCTTCTCCGACGCGCAAGTCTCCCAATGTGGCATCGAATGCAATAAGCACTTGCCCTCGGCGGCCGAACTTCCCCGAATGGGGGACTCCCGGCCCACAAATGCCGTACGCTAATTTCATTTTTTTTATGTGTGGTTGCTGACAATTCCGTCGCGGTCGCAATGTAGTGGTACATATGGGACTGAAGTACTGTATATGTCTGAATTATTCATCTAACACGTGCCCTTGAAACATCGTAAGTACGCATTCGTGGCAAAGGGGCGTCTGTCTACCGCCAATCCAACATTTTCAGCACCTCCGTGAAGTCAAACAAACCCATCACCGTTCGTGCTGCCCTTCGCTGAATACGTCTTATTTGGTGTCGATCCACCATACTTGGGAGTAATATTTTTAAACAGGAAGTACGAGTGTTTTTTAGGCACCGTATGCAGATGGACTACATTTTCGCACTCACCTAAAAGAATGGCTCTGAGCACTATGGGGCTTAACTGCTGAGGTCATCAGTCCCCTAGAACTTAGAACTACTTAAAACTAACTAACCTAAGGACATCACACGCATCCATGCCCGAGGTAGGATTCGAACCTGCGACCGTAGCGGTCGCGCGGTTCCAGACTGTAGCGGCTAGAACCGCTCGGCCACCCCGGCCGGCGCACTCGCCTAGCAAATGAACTTAAATCTGCTGTCTGCTTTACCTACGGGTGAGCTCCATGATCATTTCATTTTAGTTCCTCGCTGGTATTGATTGCGTATTTCTAGATTTCTAGAAACCTTCTGACATTGTACAACACAAGCGTCTTGTAATCAGATTTCGTGGTTATGGAATGTCTTCTCAGTTATCCGACTGGATTCCTGGTTTCCTGTCAGAGAGGTCACAGTTCGTTGGAGCAGACGGAGAGTCGTCGAGTTAAATAATAGTGATTTCTGGCGTTCCCCAAGGTGGCGTTATAGGCCCTCTGCTGTTCGTTACGTTTGTAAACGACTTAGGAAACAATCTGGGCAGCGACCTTAGGTTGTTTGCGGGTGATGCTATCGATTATCGTCTAGCAAATTCATGTTGTTGTTGTTGTTGTGGTCTTCAGTCCTGAGGCTGGTTTGATGCAGCTCTCCATGCTACTCTATCCTGTGCAAGCTTCTTCGTCTCCCAGTACTTACTGCAACCTACATTCTTCTGAATCTACTTGGTGTATTCATCCCTTGGTCTCCCTTTACAATTTTTACCCTCCACGCTGCTCTCCAGTGCTAAATTTGTGATCCCCTGATGCCTCAGAACATGTCCTACCAACCGGTCCCTTCTTCTTGTCAAGTTGTGCCACAAACTCCTCTTCTCCCCAGTTCTATTCAATATCTCCTCATTAGTTATGTGATCTATCCATCTAATCTTCAGCATTCTTCTGTAGCACCACATTTCGAAAGCTTCTATTCTCTTCTTGTCCAAACTATTTATCGTCCATGTTTCACTTCCATACATGACTACACTCCATAAAAATACTTTCAGAAACGACTACCTGACACTAAAATCTATACTCGATGTTAACAAATTTCTTCAGAAACGCTGCAAATTCATCATAAGACCAAAACGAATTGCAAAACGAAATAGATAAGATATCTGTGTGGCGAGGAAATTGTAAATTGACCCTAAATAATAAAAAGTGTGAAGTCATGCAGATGAGTTCTAAAAGGGAACTGTTAAACTTCGGTTGCACGATAATTTAGTCAAATCTAAAGGGCGTAAATTCCACTAAATACCTAGAAAACACAGTTGCGATCATCTTAAATTGGAAACAACATTTAAAAAATGTTGTGGGGGAAGGCGAACCAAAGACTGCGTTTTATTGGCAGAACCCTTAGAAGATGCAACATGTGTTCTAAGGTAACTGCCTTCACTGCACTTGCTCGTCCTCTTTCGGAGTACTGCTGCGTGTTGTGGGATCCTTACCATACAGGATTAACGGAGAACTTCGAGAAAGTTCAAAGCAGGGCAGTGCGTTTTGTGCTATCGAGATATGGGGCACAGCGTGTCACGGAAATGATTTATGATTTGTAGCAGTCCGTTAAAACAAGATGTTTCTCTTTGCGGCGGTGTATTCTCACGAATTTTTAGTTACTAACTTTCTCCTGCGAATGCAAAAATAGTTTTTTGATGCCGATCTATTTAGCGAGAAACGGTCATCACAACAAAATAAGGGAAATCGCATGCAAAGGTGTAAACGTTCGTTTGAGAGTGGAATAACAAACAATTAGTGTGACAGTGACTCGATGAATCCTCTACGGGGCGCTTAAGTGTGATTTGCAGAGTAACCTTGTAGATACAGATGTAGTTGTTACACTCAGGATTTGTATGAGATATACTGATTCCAATTGTGACGCACTGACACTGTGATCATAGGGTTGCATGAACGAGCGGTCTTCCACTAAGAGTGGAGAACGCACAAAAAAGTTGCAGGTCTATTGGAAGCGAGGGAAGAGACTCGTTCCAGTAGAAGAAATGAAACCCCGCACTATCATGTAGGCTTTGGTGGATGGGGTGGAATGTTAATGTTTAATGCCCTCGGTGGCACCGGTAGGTGTAACAGGTGAGGTCTGTTATCAGCGTTCGGTGCCCTGAGGACACCTGGGCTGTGCAGTAGCAGCCTACTCCCCGCTGTGGGGTTTTGGGATGGGCCGGGGCGCCGCAGTCGCTGGTTTACGACGCCCGGCGGAACAGTGAGTCTGGAGCTGGAATGTGGGGCCCACCACTGGGGGTGGCTGCAGCAGGCGGCGATGTTCTGCCGCCACTGTGCGCGGACTGCTCTTGCTGTACCTCTCCCCCGTTTCAGGAGGAGCCGAGCGAGGCGAGCGGGTGTGAGGGGGAGAGCGGGGGGGGGGGGGTGTGTGCCCTGGTGGGCGGGTCGTGTCGTGTGTGCCGTGCGGGCCGCGCGAGGCGGGTTTTACAGTCCGCCGTAAAGCAGCGGGCCGTTTCTGCGTGCTCACCACCCGACCCTCTTCCCAGCCGTTCTCTCTCTCGAGGCGTACACGTCTAGGTGTGGCAAAGCATGGGAAAGCAATAATCGTTTTTTCCTGCTTGCTCTTGAAAATCTAAATTCTAAACTCGTATTGCACTGCAATCGACCAAAACACTATCCGATCTCAATACCTGGACACGTATTAGCTGACATTAATACGAGATGTGCGCGTTTATGACAGCTTGAACTCTACGGGGGACCCTTTTAGTGATGTGTGTGAATTTCCGTGATGGGACGGCAACTCATTCCTCCACTAGAGCTGAAACAAGGGTTATAGTTAACTTATTTATTTATATACTAGCCGACAAACCCGGAATTCCTGGGTATTCATTTTGGCAATTTTATTATAAACCGAAACAAAAAGTTAACCTTTTTCTAGCGTAATATCGAAAATATATCATTTCGGTATATTCGTAAAAACACCTTCGAAATTATGAAACAGCCGTACAAAGAAATGCGCATAACATACAAATGTAGAAGTGCGTACAGCTACTTCCCGTGTCTACGACGCGATTTTGTAAACGTATCTATGGCTACTCCTCTTCAAGATCTATAGAAGGCAGTTGTTTTCGCCTACAACCGTTTGCGCTTCACAAATAGAAGCTGTCAAAATCGCTGGCAGATATCACGGGCTTTCGTAAGTTGCTTCGACTGTAGGAGAGTCTTAGTAGACATGAATAAATGTATTAAAACTTAATGCATGGTACGACATTTTCCTTACAGCTCAGCGTTTATGACGTCGCATCTCTCGAATTATGAGTGGTATAATTATGTATTTCTGTAGGTGCATGCAGTGGGATATGTGGATATTCTCTGCGAAATATGTCGCGAACGGAATCACTAGCAATGGAATAATAAATTTAAATGTCATGCATGTTGCGACAGTTTTTCACGCATCTCAGTGTTTATGACGTCATATCTCCTGAACGACGTGTGATACCACGATATAATTTTGTTGGTGCATTTGGCGGCATATATGGATACTGTCTGAGAAGTTTATTACCTATAGTATTTGTAGTGTGACAGTAATAAATTTAAATATAACGCATGACGCGGCACTCTCCACCCTTCTCATTGTTTATGACGTCATACTTCCTGGAGTACGATATGTAGGTGCTTCTTACCATGACAGCGATCGCTACCTGACGGTGAGAGACATATTTATCAAATTTGATTGAAATCGATGTCGTTTAGAAGGAGATGTTGAACACACTTACACATACACTATGTGATCAATAGTATACGGACACCTGGCTGAAAATGACTTACAAGGTCGTTGCGCCCTCCATCGCTAATGCTGGAACTCAGTATGGTGTTCTCCCACCCTTAGCCTTGATGACAGCTTCCACTTTTGCAGGCATACCTTATATCGGGTGCTGGAAGATTTCTTGGGGAATGGCAGCCCATTCTTCACAGAGTTCTGCGCTGAGGGGACGGATCGATGTCGGTCGGTGAGGCCTGGCATGAAGCCGGCGTTCCAAAACATCCCAAAGGTGTTCTATAGGATTCAGATCAGGACTCTTCTGCAGGCCAGTCCATTACAGAAACGTTATTGTCGGTTAATAAGTCCGCCACAGGCCGTGCATTATGTACAGGAGCTCTATCGTGTTGAAAGGTGCTGTCGCCATCCTTGAATTGTTCTTCAACAGTGAGAATCAAGTTGTTGTTGTTGTCTTCTGTCCTGAGACTGGTTTGATGCAGCTCTCCATGCTACTCTATCCTGTACAAGCTGCTTCATGTCCCAGTACGTACTGCAGCCTACATCCTTCTGAATCTGCTTAGTGTGTGTATTCATCTCTTGGTCTCCCTCTACGATTTTTACCCTCCACGCTGCCCTCCAATGCTAAATTGGTGATCCCTTGATGCCTCAGAACATGCCCTACCAACCGATCCTTTCTTCTAGTGAAGTTGTGCCACAAACTCCTCTTCTCCCCAATTCTACTCAATACCTCATCATTAGTTATGTGATCTACCCATCTACTCTTCAGCATTCTCGCGTAGCACCACACTTCGAAAGCTTCTATTCTCTTCTTGTCCAAACTATTTATCATCCATGTTTCACCTCCATACATCGCTACACTCCATACAAATACTTTCAGAAACGACTTCCTGATACTTAAGTCTATACTCGATGTCAACAAATTTCTCTTCTTCAGAAACGCTTTCCTTGCCATTGCCAGTCTACATTTTATAACCTCTCTACTTCGACCATCATCAGTTATTTTGCTTCCCAAATAGTAAAACTCCTTTAATACTTTAAGTGTCTCATTTCCTATTCTAATTCCCTCAGCATCACCCGACTTAATTCGACTACATTCCATTATCCTCGTTTTTCTTTTGTTGATGTTCATCTTATATCCTCCATTCAAGACACTGTCCATTCCGTTCAACTGCTCTTCCAAGTCCTTTGCTGTCTTTGACAGAATTACAATGTCATCGGCGAACCTTAATTTTTTTTTTCATCTTCATTGATTTTAATACCTACTCCGACTTTTTTTATTTCCTTTATTGCATTCTCAATATACAGATTGAATAACATCGGGGAAGTGCTACAACCCTGTCTCACTCCCTTCCCAACCACTGCTTCCCTTTCATGTCCCTCGACTCTTAAAACTGCCATCTGGTTTCTGTACAAATTGTAAATAGCCTTTCGCTCCCTGTATTTTGCCCCTGCCATCTTCAGAATTTGAAAGAGAGAATTTCAGTCAACATTATCAAAAGCTTTCTCTAAATCTACAAATGCTAGAAACGTAGGTTTATCTTTTCTTAATCTAGCTTCTAAGATAAGTCGTAGGGTCAGTACTGTCTCATGTGTTCCAATATTTCTCCGGAATCCAAACTGATCATCCCCGAGGTCGGCTTCTACCAGTTTTTCCATTCTTATGTAAAGAATTCGCGTTAGTATTTTGCAGAAAGGTGCTTAAAGCATGAATGTAGGCCTGTTCTGTGATAGTGGCACGGAAAACAACGAAGGGTGGAAGCGCCCTCCATGAAAAACACGACCACACCATAACACCACTGCCTCCGAATTTTACTGTTGGCGCTACACACGCTGGCAGATGACGTTCACCGGGCGTTCGCCATATGCTGCCATTGGATGGCCACATTTTGTACCGTGATTCGTCACTGCACGCAAGGTTTTTCCACTGTTCAATCGTCCAATCTTTACGCTCCTTACACTAAGCGAGGCGTCGTTTGGCATTTACCGGCTTCATTTGTGGCTCACGATCAGCCGCTCGACCACGAAATTCAAGTTTACTCACCTCCTGCCTAACTGTCATAATACTTACAGTGGATCCTGATGCAGTTTGGAATTCCTGTGTAATGGTCTGTATAGATGTCTGCCTATTACACATTATGACCCTCTTCAACTGTCAGCGATCTCTGTCAGTCAACAGACGAGGTTTGCCTATGCGCCTTTGTGCTGCATGTGTCCCCTCACGTTTCCACTTCCCTATCACATCGGAAACAGTGGGCCTAGGGATGTTTAGGAGTGCGGAAATCTTGCGTCCAGACGTATGACACAAGTGACACTCAATCACCTTACCACATTCGTAGTCCATGAATTCCACGGCGCGTCCCAGTCTGCTCTTCACGATGTTTAATGATTACTGACATCGCTGGTATGGAGTATCTGGCAGCAGCTGGCAGCACAATGCACCTAATACGAAAAAATGTATGTTTTCTGGGTGTCCAGATACTTTTGATCTATAGTGTACACTCAACAGCAAAAAAAGTGGGTCACCCCTGAATTCCGACGTGTAGGCAGTACCTGAATGTATGCAACCAACATAGCATATCTGTGTTGCACATAGTCGCAACCCTCCACAGTACAGTCGTTGTAAGATACACAATGGGTACCGCTAGAGACTACCAGAGAACACCGGTCTTTATGACAGTGTGTCCAGATGTAAAGTAACACCACGATAGTACAGAAGAGATCAGACAGTCCTTAACGTTTGTAAACTAAACTTAATAACAATAAGTGACATTTCAAATGTTATGGGACAACTAGTTTTGTCACATAAATCGTTCAGTAATCCTTAGGCACAATTACATATTTGAGACAGTATATGGATTTATAAAGTTGTTTGGCAACTGGCAACAAGTTCTTTGCTGTCTAAAAGGTTTACTCAACACATGCTAAACGTCGTTCAACGTTCAACGGGGAGTGGTTTCGCATCAACTTTATGTAATACTAAGCAGTTAAAAGAAAACGTGATTAACAGCGGCAACCACTCTACGGAAATCCCAACATTAACAGCGAATCACAAGTAATATCATTGTTCACATTACTCATCAACAGTTACTTGTACACGAAGTTGTACTTTAAATGACATGACCAACGTCTTCGTTCTGGATCCGTATGCAAACCCAGAACGTAAAGCCATTGTTAACCAAGCAAAGCTTTGTGCCTTATCGAGACTCGATCACTAGGCAGAAAGAGACGTTTGCACCAGTATAAGTTATCAATTCTCTACTTGAAAGTAAATGACGATAATGTTTGTACGAAAGCAGGAACCCTAACATGACAATTACCTTCTTGGTAATTAACCTCGAAAGACGTTGTATAGTGTTGCATTGTCAAGGAATAAAGGATGCACATGATTAAAATTGAAATGGCATCATGTAATGCTGGGGACAAGGATGCGAACCCAGCACCTAACCGGATTGTTGAATAAGAACGTAAAATCAGAATGTTGATATTACAGTTTGTCATCAGTAGTGGAGTTGGAACCTTAAATGACGACTGAAGTTGTATTGCCTGACCGGGATTCGAACCCGGCGCCTACCACCGTCGTTGTCTAACCAGGAACAGACGAGAAATGTCCAATGTTGGTCCACCATCAGCGAGATGTGCACACGTTTAACTAGAAATAAGGTGACGAAAACGTCTATGCTGACTGAGAGTCGAACGCCGCACACATGGTTATGAAGACACGTTAACAATCAACTTCATATTCAGTAGTAGCTAGGAGTAGCATGTTTAGTTGCAAACCTTAAGGCCTTACTCATTCCTAGGTACGTGTTGCCTAATATCTGCGATATCATGATGTTAATTTACAAGTGGATTGACTGCTGTAAAGAGAAATGTTCTCTAGTAGTCGTGTATCATCGAGATGTAAATGAAGTTCCTCAGCAGAAAGTAATTTCCGTCGTGCAGCACGTATTGTTTCAGAGTCATTAAGTACATATTATAAGTGCACATAACGTGTATTATATACTAAGTATATACTATTATTTGGAGAAGCTGCCGCCAAACCTGTTTACTTTTACATTCCGCTTAGTTGTCGTGGTTGAATACAGGTTTTCTTAAGTCTACATCTAATGCACAGCGCTTACAAGAAAGTATAGTTTCCTGCGTCATGCTATTGCTAGCTAGGTGAAATATTTTGTGGTAGCTATGTTTAAAATGAATGTATTTTTGAAAGTATTGTTCGTCAAATATTTGAATAAATCGTCAACTGTAGGTGTGCCTGCACATGTTATAGCATAATAGCTGTAGCTGCGTTAGTTTGTATTACAGACTTTGGTAGGTTAGGTGTAACTTTTGATCCTTCAAGGGGTGATCGTGGCAATGCGGCTCGGGCCTGTACTAGCCGCGGCTCGCGAGCTACGGGCCAGCCAGGCTAGCCGAGGCGAAACTCAAGTGAGCGAGCTGCCGTTGGCGTTCGTGGGCCAACAGCCCGGGACGAGCCAGCACGGCTGCGCCGCATGTCTCTGCCTCTGCCGCTCCGTTTGACGTAAATATGTTTACCTCCTCTCCTGGAATCAGTATAAGAGCGGCAAGCAGATATAAACATCAGGCTGTCTGCCGTAATGGCTCACTGGGAGAGGTCTATTCGAGGTAGAGTCAAAAAATGGTTCAAATGGCTCTGAGCACTATGGGACTTAACATCTGAAGTCATCAGTACCCTAGAACTTAAACCTAACTAACCTAAGGACATCACACACATCCATGCCCGAGGCGGGATTCGAACCTGCGACCTTAGCGGTCGCACGGTTCCAGACTGAAGCGCCTAGAACCGCTCAGCCACTCCGGCCGGCGAGGTAGTGTCGTCGCTCTTATTGAGGAAGGAGGATGTTCCATCAGAAAAGCTGGTAGACGGTATGGCGTACCACATACCACTGCAACGAGATGGTGGAGGATCTTCCTTGAAAGAAGCACCACCAACAGGGCTCCTGGCTCAGGCAGGAAGAGAGTGATCTCACAGCAGGAAGACAGGGACCTAGTGTCAAGGAGCAGAGAAAATCCCTTTCTGAACGCGAAGCAGTTGCGGCGGGAGACCAACTTCCCCTTTCGCCGAAGGCTGAGGGTCGCTGGACTGCATGCACGACGAGCTCAGCGAAGACAACGTTTTATACCGGCTAGCATTTGCGGAGCTCCATCCGAGGGCCTCGTGGGACAACGTCATTTTCACTGATGAGAAGGTGTTTTCCACCAATAACGACTGCCCACGAATCGTTTACAGGCCGCAAGGGACTCGCCATCGACGCGAATATGTAACCACGACGAGAAGAAGTGGCTGGCTATCTGTTACCTGCCGGGGTTGGAATTCTGTGAGAGGGGCGGGATTTCTTCACAGGGTAGAAGGAACTCTGGACAGCGCGCAGTATGCCCACATATTGGAAAATGTGATGCTTCCGTCAATGCGAATGCTGTACGCAGAAGGGGACGTCACATTGGAAGAGGACCATTCTCCCATTCACAAGTCTGCATTTGTTCAGCAGAAGCTCTCCACGATTGGCGTCAACGTCATGGACTGGCCGCCACGGGCGGCTGATATGAACTCCATGGAAAACATGTGGGCTGAGGTCGCCAGAACATTAACAGAGAACTGGCCACGAAGCCAACCCACTACTGCGGACGCTCTTTGGGACTGCGTCCTGGAAGCCTGGGAGGAAGTTGCTTCTTCAGGCTGTTACGTTCGACAGCTTATACATTCTATGCCAAAACGCGTGATAGAAATACAAAATAAAGAAGGATTCTGGATAAAATATAAGAGTTCTTAAAATGTTTTGTTATGTCTTCTTTTTCGTCATTTTTCCTCATTGGGAGCTAGTGGAAGATCGCGTGGCAACAGAAAAGATACAGTATCAGTTAGCTTTCTTTTGAGTTGCCCTTTTAATTCAAGTGGGTTTCTTTTGAATATACAGTTTGTTAAGTATTCTATTTAGGTTTCATTTATACACTGTCTAGATACTTACAAACTAATCAGCGTAGATGGAGTCTGTCACAGCAGTTTTTGTTATTTCAAATACGTCTCTATCTTCCCCCCTCCATTCATGAATACACCCTCCGTCCGCCACACTATACGCCAACGATTTCACAGTATGTTTACTCGCCGCGCGGGATTAGTCGAGCGGTCTGGGCGCTGCAGTCATGGACTGTGAGGCTGGTCCCGGCGGAGGTTAAAGACCTCCCTCGGGCATGGGTGTGTTTGTTTGTCCTTAGGATAATTTAGGTTCAGTAGTGTGGAAGATTAGGGACTGATGTCCTTAGCAGTTAAGTCCCATAAGATTTCACACACATTTGAACATTTATGTTTACTCGTTGTTAATATCTCTTCTATTCTCTCTCACACACTCTCCCTCTGACACTATCGCCGCAAGTGCCCTTCTATTACACTCCCCCAAAACAAATCTAGCGGTTTCCAATGACGCTACATTTTCTCTTTTAATTGCTGCTGTCTTTACTCTCTGTCATTCCTCTCACCACCTATGAAACCGTATTCTTTGATCTGCCCTTCCCTATAACCCATTCTTCGTTCTGACAACAGTCCTATCTCTCGGTCCTAAGATAAAAAGAACTGTGGCACACATCTAAGTAAGCAATACTTTGCAAGAATTTTACGCTTGTATTTTGCACTTCTGCACTTCTATCCATTCCCAGATCCCGCCCTCCTTCCTGTTACGCGTCCCTTTACATCTGCATCTACATCTAAGTGAATACTCTGCAATACATAATTACGTGCTTGGCAGGGGGTTCCGTGGTCTGGTGGATTAATCTTGTATTGATGTGCAAAACGTGTAGGTTCACATCTCACGTCAGGCCTATATTTTTAACACACAGAAGTAGCTCTCCTTCACTCCTAGTAACGCCAAGTGCAGAACGCCAGTAGGCTCTGTAGTTCAATATCCGCAGTAAAGATAACATACCTTCGCTGCCGACTGTGCATTCGTATGAGCTGTGACAGATGGTGAAACCCCGTAAGGCAGAGACTCTGTTACCAGCAAGCCGTCGTAAACTAGAAAACGTATTTCATTTAATGAAGCAATGGCCATGTAAGTTCACAAGGCTCTTACTTTATTTGAAACTGAGGCGTTGAAAATTGTGGTGCTGGACTGTGATTAGAATTCTATTTCACTATGTTCCCGAAGATTGCAAACTCTTCTAGGCGTCCTCGAAAGGCACCTATCTGGTTTAGAATCCTGATCAGCACAAAATATTCATTATTTTATTTCAAGCCCTAGCATGTGCACTCCGAACTACTGGTGAAAAATAGTTTCATTTTCAACGTCTCTTCGTGCGTTGTCAGCTGTAACGTGTTCGTTTCAACTACGTGATGAGCTTTTTATCACAACATTACAAGACCAAACGTTTCCTTACATCTTTTCAAGTTCAAACATTCATCTCCATCCTACTGGTGAAAACGGATTTGGGTTTGACGTTGTGTTCGTTGTGATCACCAACGACGACATGATGTGGATTCAACTTCTAGCCAGCAGAGTATTTTCCATCACAACATTGAAAGTACAAACATGCCATTCCTAGCTATTATTGGAAAAGAATTTGATAGTTCAAGTTTCTTCATGACCACGTGTGCGGGGTTTGAATTCCATTCAGCACAGAGCTTTTCGTCGCCTGATGTCTAGCTAAACATGCGCCCATCTCGCTACTGGTGAACCAACAATAGCTATATATCGTCTGTTCCTGGCTAGAAAACGACGAAGCTAGATGCTGGGTTCGAATCCCAGTCAGGCAAAAACAATTCTATCGTCAATTAAGGTTCCAGCATTTCGCTGTTGGTGAAAACACTTGATATTTAACTACTTATTTTATGTACAGTCGTGCTCAAAAGTATCCGAACGACCTGAACTGCATTTCACCTGATTCCCCTGCAACCTACATAACGCAGCTGTCTAGCAGGTCCTCTAATCACTCCTTGGTAACGTCGTTTGACTATTGAAAATGGCTCCAACAAATCACCACTAGAAAACACTGCTCTGTATCGCAATAACTCAAGATGTAAAGTAATACCACGATACTACAAATATCAATGAACACCTCATCACAGATAAGACTGTCCTTAAGGCTATTAAGCTCACATTTATTGCAGTAAATGACATACCTGAAATGTTAGCACTCTCATTTTTACGTCAGATAGGTAATGCACATAGTAAGTTCGTCGTATTCATGATTTCCTCTTCAAATTAACATACCATACTTGTTATTTTACACAAAATGTCATTAAAAATTTACGTTATTCAAGAGCAGCTAGTTCAGACTATGTATGAATACCAAATGACACGACGAACCGCTTCGTTCTGCATATGGATTCAAACCCAGGTCATGCAGGCTAGGCCGCGGTTGCCGTGCAATTCTAGGCACTTCAGTCCGGAACCGCGTAACTGCTACGGTCGCAGGTTCGTATCCTGCCTCGGGCATGGATGTGTGCGATGTCCTTAGGTTAGTTAGGTTTAAGTAGTTCTAGGTTTTAGGGGACTGATGACCTCAGATGTTGAGTCCCATAGTGCTCAGAGCCATTTGAACCATTCATGCAGGCTAATATTTCGTGGCTGACGGAAATTAACAGTCATTACTGACTAGGCGTAAGAGAGTGATATATCTCATTTTTGGACAGTATCAGTTAGAAAATATCAACTTTAAATTACATAACGTAACATTTTTAACGGACGCGAATTCCTACCCAGCATTTATTGTCCCTGTTAATGAACTACGAGAGATGTTAAATATTCCTACTTCACAAATAACTTACTTGAAACGCAGTGACGTAAAGCTTTGTGTTGGACAGGGATTCGAACCCAGAACCTAATAGGATTGTTATCGAAGCACAATCTACTTTGACATATCGGATTTTCTCGGCAGTAGCTAGATGTATTAAATGAAATGACGAGACGAAACATTAATTTTTCCTTCCCAGGACTCCAACCCGGCACGTATCACTGTTATATTCTAGAGAAAAGGAACGTTAAGTACGGGTTTGTTATACCAGCAGCGACATGTGAGCATGTTTGACAAGTAATAATATGACGAACTGTTCAGTGCTGACTGAGAATTGAACCCCAAACATATCGTTGTTGACTACACACAAAGAGACGACACTTACCGAATTTTTCTCCACGAGCAGCTCGGAATAACATCCTTGAACTTACAGTGGTATCGCAAACAGTACTGTGTCTCACTGGGAGTCAAAAACGTCAGATATCGTTAGTGTTGACAACGAATAAAAATGCATTAAAAATAAAAATTATTATCCACCAGCATATAGGTGTTCTCATGCTAGAGCTTGATAATACATATTGAAAAGTTTAATGCTGGGCCAGGATTCCAACCCATTCATGCGTAATATGTGGAGATGTTGAGGAATCTGCAGTTTTGAGCCGGCCGCGGTGGTCTCGCGGTTCTAGGCGCGCAGTCCGGAACCGCGCGACTTCTACGGTCGCAGGTTCGAATCCTGCCTCGGGCTTGGATGTGTGTGATGTTCTTAGGTTAGTTAGGTTTACGTAGTTCTAAGTTCTAGGGGACTGATGACCACAGCTGTTAAGTCCCATAGTGCTCAGAGCCATTTGAATCATATTTTTGCAGTTTTGAACAAACAACAATTTGTAGTCGAGCTGTATTGTCACGAAGGGATCAAATTCCACGTTAAGGGCGGTCTGAGTTGAATTCCCTGTTCAGAACCAATTTTATCGACATACAAAAGCTCAAATCAAAGACTTAATAAGTGTCCTGTGACCACACACAGGGTTTGTTTCGTCACTAGAAATAAATAACTAGTATATGAAGGGTTACTGGTGATAGAGTTTCTACATGTCGCCACTCCTTACTTTATTGTGGTTCCACCTAACGTCTACTTGGTAGAGAAGGAATATCATGTTTAATGTGGTTTTCAGACCACAATGCCATTATACCTTCTTCACTTGGCGTAGCCAGAAGAGAATAGAATCTGCCTTTCCCTATCAAAAAACATCGGCAGAAGTTGGAATCGAACCGAGACCACCATCATATGAAACTATCATCAATCCAACAGACCACAAAACCCTCTTCCCTACGACTCCTTTCTCTATCGTAACACCGTTGCGGCACACAAGATGAGAAATCTGACACGCAGGCTCCCTGTAGTGGTTTGCAGGATGTTCAGTACATTCATTTACTTGGTTGACCGAATCGCCATGAACTAGCTGCCTTGGATACCCAGTACATACATTCGACTCAATTTTGTAATCACCGAAATAAAGTAACGTAACTGCCACCTACACAGAACTGCCAACAGTGTAGGATGCAGAAATTTAAATAGGAAGTGTTCCTTTCCATTTGAGCTACTCTATTGCGCTATCTGTTTGTTGAAACCATCGTGCAGTGCAAAAGAAATGCTGTAACTGTCTGTGTCTCAGAAGTCTATATACGGTCATATGCATTATCTCACTGCACTGTGGAATGCCGAAGTTCTGGAGGATCTGTTGTTCACTTCCAGAGGTGCTGTAGCTACGTCACAGCCAGTAGCGTAACGGTAAGCGTCGCGCGCTGTTGACAAGACGTCGCGTGTTCTATTACATTCTCTACTACATTTCTTTAAAACGCAATTTTGCTGTCTGCTGAAGTTATCGATTTAATGGATCTTTGAACATAATTCTCTTCACTTCTCAACCCAAAATAGTCGCATGTGGAAAAAAGGCTAACTTGTGCGTCATTTTGTTCTATTCAGGTTTAACAGACGGCCAGGCAGCAGATGCGTCTCGAAGCTTTTGTATTATGTATGGGGAGAGTGCATCGTGCCAAAATAGTCAGAAAAGTATTTTCTACATTAGCTGTCGTCTGGTAGTGGCATTTTATTCTTCTTCAAACCTTGTTTGACAGCTTTAACTCAGAACAAGTTTTCTACATGCATGGAATCAATAAACTGAATGTGAATTGTCAGACTGTTATAGATAACAACAGAGAATTCGCATATATCGTTGATGATTAATTTCTCTCTCATGTTTAGTATTGTTTTAACAACACTAAAAGAAACCTTACGAAATTTTGCACTGTATTGTAAGAAATGAAATGAAACTACCCACGATAACCTTACGAAGAAAGTCTGTTTTAACAAACCTGGGTATCTGTACACAAGCATGCCTCTATCTGCACGAATTAGTAAAATACTACTCACTTAGATTTTGATTGGCTCTGTGTTTAAATGGTATGCTGTGTCATACACAGCAGGTATGCAAACGTGGCATTTCACAAATAAAGTTACGTATTCCTAGAAACCCAAAATTTGCTTGTTAGCAGCGGAAAGAGGCGTTACCTGTTGCGCAGCATTGTAAGTTTTTCACTGTTGCCCTTTGAGCTGAAAATATTTTCTTGCGATTTGCTAATCAATTTATTTCCTACATACTTATCACCCTGGCATGGTAGTCTTAAGTGAAGAACATTATAGAATTTCGTATCGTTGACGGTCGATTCGAATTTCTGCAGAGACGCCTGTATTGTATAGCAACTTGGCAGAAAGCCGAGATCTACGACCATTAACACAACTTACTGAGTCGAGCTGCGAAGAGGATTTGATGTGTAAAGGTTTTCTTCTGATTTCGTTACAGAAGTTTTTCTGGGAATTCACAGCTCCATGAAATAATACACAATAAAGGTCGCACGCGCTGCCCCTAGCACGGTTAGAACTGACGATTTTCAGGACCGTTTGAACGCGCGAGACACGGGTGGTACCATGGGGTTACGGACACACTACTGCCAGCACGCCACTCTCGTCATGGTATTGGTCGCTCAGCCTCATAACGCATCGTGAAAGATATTAAAAGTAGTCACTTATGTGTAGAATATCATTTCTTTAGCCAAAAAATTGAAATTTCTGTCTCAGTGTCTTAGTTTACGTAGGATTATATACCACGAGTCATTCAAATGGAAAGGGAATATCATGTGAATTTAGCGAGTCAGTTCAGTACCATACGCGGAAGTGATTGCACTGTTACAGTGTTGCCAAATGTTTGTGACGAAGTTGCCAATTCTCAGCTGTGCTAGGAACAACTCTGTAGCGTTATAGGAGGAGAATCCTGTGCTCATGTCATAGGAGGATACGGAGAGGAGGCGTGGGGTTTGGTTAATATGCAGCGTTTTCTCCTACCAGCTGTGTCAAAGATTCAGGTGTGTAATCTTCCATCACGATTACAGTTTCCCACAAAATATATACGAATAAAACACTTACCTTGTTACTTTGTTACAAAAGATTATTTCAGTACAATAAAAAGCCTTTGGAAATCAACTTTGTCAACCTGTCACGAAAAGTACGGTAACAAACATTTTGCACCTGGAAATCGATTGCATCTATGTGCAGTCTTGTAATCATACAAGTAGAATTTCATGAATTGCACGAGAATGTAGAAAAATGTTGGTGCGAATGGAAGTTGTAAGAAACACAGTTACCCAATTATTCTGTACCACGTAATAATGAATTCATTTGATAATTCAGAAGAGAAAAAACTAAAAATTATGCCCATTAAGACAGAAACTAAAGTGCAGATGCGGGCACTGTGCAGATCTGCTCTTTTTCTTCTTCAGATCTATACAAATAATGTATACTAACCAGCGTATTCATTGCTTTCGTAATGTCTCCCTCTTGTTTAGTCTTCTTATGATGAACTGGATCCACACCCATGAGTCTGATTTTTTCTTTGTATCCTTCCATCTACTATCTTTGTGTGGTATTGTTCGGTGTTCAAAAAGCAAAATATTATGCTTGCTCCCACGAGGTATTAAAATGAGGTCGCAAAAAGGCTAACGAATTATAATCAAAATACAGTGAGACGCCAATTTGTCTGTCGTCATGGTGTTAAGTGGACAGAAATAGTTGCGTGTTATTGTCGTCTTTTCTTATTGAGATTTTCATATTACCCTGACACAAAACGCCGAGATAAACGTGTATTTTCTCCGTGACGAAACATCCCACATTCCATTCATACTGATCCATTCGTTACGTGCATCGGCAGCAATGACTGATAGGAGAGCTGTGACGAATAACAATAACAAACGTAGTAATTACAAATCAATAATCAAGGATGTTTAATGCATTATAGACGACTAACAAAATAACCAAGAATGGCTGAGTGTTTAATTGGCGCACTGAGTAGGTATTCTTACCACTTTACTACTGAATTCTGTTCTAATTGTTTGCAGAGAGAAAACAAAGAACCCCCTAGCCATACATATCGCTAGTACAACGAGATATTACCTATCAACTATCCTTGCTTAACATGACGAGACGAACATGGCTTCACTGAGCTGATATTTGAAATACATTTCTGTTTTCTCTCTCTGTCTGTCTGTCTATCTCTCTCTCTCTTTATTTTTATTTTAGTTTTTTGAGGAAAGTATCGAGAAGCGCGATAACAAGCAAGTAGGCATATAACCTGTTTACAGTTATTTTCATCGGGATACATAATGCAAAAATACAACTTTTAAGTGTGTTATTGCGTAATTCCAGTTATTGACAGTCTATTCGAGGGCTTGCTCGCATTCAGTGGGGTGAAACCTATCACAGAAACAAGCAAAACACAAATATTTCTTGCACCATGCGGCAACACATAAACGAAATCTCGCTGCACTGACGTGTTGTCTGATATATTGCACGGAAAACATATCTGATTCATTTTGCTAAATACAGCTCTATCAGATATCAATTTGGAAGCGTACCAAGTGTATAAAAGTATATCTTGAAATACGCAGAAAGGCCCATAGAGGTATTCGACTGAAACATAGCCATGACCAAAATTGTAACTGGGGTCGACAGCATCGTCGTCTACCACCTTGACAATTCGAACGGTGACAGTGCTCGGCCGGTTACTTACGTTTACTGGTATCAAAGCTACAGCATGAAAACACAAAAATGTTAATAACACGAAGATCATTAGTTTTGGAACCCATAAAAAGTAAAGCAGTCATCAGTCGCAAGAGTGGTTTCAACACCACAGGGCTTTAATAGGCACGGTCTTGTTGGAGGTGGTATGCTGTTGCTTTCATCCGACCTTTGAGATGACTTACCTAGCCAGTTAATAGGGGACCAACAGTTTTACGTGGCTTTCGGACCACAGTGCAACTCGGCATTTTTCACATCAACAAACACTGCCCCAGGAGAAATATATGTAAAACGGCACATGAAAATCGTGGGACTGGTGAGGGATCGAACCTGAGACCATCGTATCCATAGTCTTGCTCTTTATCACGTTGCCACCATGCAGCCAACACAGTGGTTTCTGCTTGCCATTAAAATTAAGGATCTCTCGTTTGTGCCTGCGTTGGCACTTGCGTGTCCCTTAGGAGACCTTACCTTTGCGATTACCCTCGTATACGTGTGTGTAAACGTCTTCCAATGCCCACTCAAGGAAGACAAGGATAACTAGTCTAGCTTCAATATTACAAATACGCCTCTGCTTGTGGATGAACGCAGACTTAGGTTGATAATCATTTTGAATATTTATCAGTACTGTACCCATTGGTGTGAAACTCGTTTTTTATCAATGATTCCAACAGCTACAGGAACACTAATTTAATACCTCTTACACAAAATACTTACGCAGTGCTATCAGACGAAAAGATCAACCTGCCACAAACAGTGGGAAGTTTGTTTTACAACCGTACCTGGATAAAGAACTTTTCCTATTTGAGATATCTTTGAACGTTGCTGCATAGGACGATTTAAGAAGAAACGAAATACCTTCAGCTACGCCAATGTTTAAAGAAATCGTGTTAACGGCACTAAATCGTGGTTTGTAAATCGTTTACCAGCCGTACTCTGCCGCATTTCGCTGGTACGAAGGCAAAAAGCTTACTGACAAATTTCGCAGAAGGAAAAGGGGGACGAAATGTCTGCCACTCGAAGGTCATATTGTTTTACTTAAATGATTACAAAATCGGGTAAAACGAACAAAGCGGTTGTCAGTAGAAGCACATTACTGTTGTCAATATGATGTTCCACCGCCCAGGGCCTGTAATGATAAAGGGCCCGTTTAGGTCAGGCATATTGTACACAGAAGTGGAAGAGAGAGCACCACTAAATTCTACAATCCGTATGCATTGCATACACACAGAAATTACTGTTACAGTGTACTTATGGAGCCCAATGAGTGAATTTCATATTTTGCGGTGAGAAAGAGCACTGGCAAACAGTCTTCGCTACATTAGGTTACTTAAACTGGCGTCACTTTGAGCTAGAATTTATGGCCAGCGATTAAGTGTAAGGACATTGAGTCGGATGCGGGTTTTGCAACGGTGAAATACTTCCCTTACATTACGGAAGCGAATATTAAATTTGAACTAATATTGCGAAGATTTTGGACTTGGATAGCTTAGAATGAAAATCTTTCTGTTTATTGCAAAGGAAAACAATTGATTTTCTAAAACATTCTGTGTCATACACAACTTGAAACAGGTCACGTCGACCAAATCATATGGAAGAACCGACAGCGACGTATATTGGAAGGCAGTAAGATCCCTTGGCTTTTGGTTTGGCAGTATTCGACAGTCATTTCTAGGCGCAAGTAAATGAAGAAAGGCAGCGCGTTTTCGTTATCAAGTAACGTCTTCATCAATTACTTTAGTTTTAATGTGATCTACGAGTAATTGCTGATGTTTGATATTAACATGAAAAGTATTCCGTAGAAAGGGAAGAACTTGTTCTTGGGCAACTACTTCTATAATGACCAAAAGGACTTAAATGATCTTCAAGCACATGTGTTCCAGCAGAGGTATGAAGAAAATGATAGTAATGATGACGGTGATAATCGAATTATCCTGTAACTTCACACTTTACAGTGGATTTTCTCGAACTAAGAAATTTTCTGAACTAGTGAAATTTCTTTACATCCTGCTGACATGAGAATAGCATAATCTCCACTTCAGAAGCTTGCTTCTACTTAGCCATTTAATAGACTCACCTTTTTTTTCCACCGTGGCTAGTTTAGTAAGATAAGCACATCATCCATTACAGCACACTCCTGGGGCTGGGAAATGCGGCGGTCTGGTGGAACGAACTATCACAAGTGCAAAGCGTGGGTTCAGGCATTTACTTTTAACAAGCACAAACAGATTTACTTTACCCCTGGTAACCTCAAGAGAAAGCTGTTATAATCCAGAATCCGCATTAAACATGACGTTCCTTCATTCCAAACTGGGCAGATCTGGTTAATGTTGGAAAATGACATAGGTGGAGGTCTGGGTAAACAGAAATACTGTCACCAGTAAACTTACTTACATTAGAACATTTTATTTTATTTGATGAACTGATAGCCGTCTAAAGGAAAAGGGCTCTTATTTTACTTGTACTTGATTGAACTAGAGACGTTGAAGAATTTGCTGCTGGACTGTGATTCGAATTTGTATCTCCTCTTTCGAGGATCTGAATCTCTCGGAACAGTGTAGTTAAATCATTTCATTCCTTTTCCCAAGACTGCAGTCTTCTCTAGGTCTCCTCCAAAGGTAAATATGCGGGTCCGAATCCTGATCCAGTATAAAAATATTCATAATTTCATTTCAAGCCCTATCACGTGCACACAGGCATGTTAGTGAAAATTAACGTGCATTTTTAATGTCTGTTCATGTTGCCAACAATTTCTGGACAAACACGCACACATCTTACTGTTGGTGAGTAAGCAATTGATACTTAAGCAATATTCGTGGACAATAAAGAAGAACGATAGGGGTGCGGTTCGATTGTCGCTGAGGCACAAAAATTTGTGTCCTTATTTTAGATTAAACACCTAGCATCTGGCAAGAAAAACCGATACGTAGCATTTGATTTTAATTAGTTAACAATGCGATTACCTCTTGGATTCGTATCTCCGTCGCAGAACTTCACATCATTCGCTTCACATCTTTAAATTCATACACACTTCGTTACTTCTGATTTGAGGTATATCAGACATCTTTCATGGTTAGTTAACAGGGATGAAAGGGTCTTGATAGGACTCCCGGTTTATTACAAAAACTGTCGTCTTTTATTTTCAAGTTTAGATTTGGTTACTGATATAGGCAAAAATTTCGGTACTTCATGACCCTTCATGGATATTCAGCAATATGATTAGATTAGATTAGATTAGATTAGATTAATACTTGTTCCATGGATCATGAATATGACATTTCGTAATGATGTGGAACGAATCATTTTAATGAAAGATTTCTTTACTTACCAGTATTCAATTTCTTTACAACAATTTTTTACCCTCTCTGTCTCTGTCTCTGTCTCTCTCTCTCTCTCTCTCTCTCTCTCTCTCTCTCTCTCTCTCTCACACACACACACACACACACACACACACACACATACACACCCACATTCTCTTTTTATTTTTATGTGTTTGTTGTGCTCGACTATCGGCGAGGCACGAAAATGTCCATGAATGAGTTTCTTAGTTTTGAGTACAGTTACGAAAGAAATATAAAAACAACTATAAGAGTTACAGATTTATGATGCTTAGTAGCAGTCAGTTCTGAGTATTATTAGTAACTAAGCTCCAGTCCCTAAACCTAGTTACAGAAATGCGAATCAGACGCATTACGTATTCCAGTCCGTAGCAGACGCGTCTTTGAGGCGCCAGCTATGGTCACTTCCCAGCCCGCTGTAGGATCACATCGGTTCGTCTTCTTCCTGCTGGTACTGTAACTGAGATTTGGCAACAAGGCAGGGTATGTTTGGCAACTCTGTAATCGACGAGTTACTTCCTGGTGAGCACGGAATTAAGCCTCAAAGTTCACTTGATTTCTCGTGTCATTTCCATTGAATAACCTGAGTTGTTATCGCTTGAGGTGTAACAGAAGATTGTAAATTTAAAGTTTTCAGCCCATCAAAGTCACTGAACGTGGCAATCGCAACTAATCTCGTCCTGTAAATAGCGGTTTACGAGTTCTAGCCACTATTATCCTCGTAGAAGGAAAGCACAAACCATGTGTGTCCGCTAGCTCTCTGTTGACGTACTGAACTCTGGAAACGCGGCAGTTATGGTTCACTGTTCCAGCCTCGCTGAATCTAACGTTTTTATCCCTTCTGTGTAAGAGCTGCAAGCAGTCAGATCAAAGATCGATAAGAAAATCGTAAGAAAATGCTTTCAGCTCATAGTGCAATGGTGATAAACTTACAATGCTGCACAACAGGTACCGCCTCTTTAGGCTGCTGACAAGCAAATTTTGGGTTTCTAGGAATACGTAACTTTATTTATGAAATGCCACGTTTGGATACCTGTTGAGAATGACACAGCATATCATTTAAACACAGAGCCAATCAAAATCTAAGTGAGTAGTGTTTTATTAATTCGTGCAGATAGAGGCACGCTTGTGTACAGATACTCAGTTTTGTTAAAACAGACTTACTGTCGTCGAAGGTTATCGTGGGTGGTTTCATTTCATTTCTTACAATACTGTGCACAGTTTACGTAAGGTTTCTTTTAGTGTTGTTAAAACAATACTAAACATGAGAGAGAAATTAATCATCAACGATATATGCGAATTCTCTGTTGTTATCTATAACAGTCTGACAATTCACATGCAGTTTATTGATTACATGCATGTAGAAAACTTGTTCTGAGTTAAAACTGTCAAACAAGGTTTGAAGGAGAATAAAATGCCACTACCAGACGACAGCTAATATAGAAAACACTTTTCTGAGTATTTTGGCACGATGCACTCTCCCCATACATAATACAAAAGCTTCGAGACGCATCTGCTGCCTGGCCGTCTATTAAACCAGAAAAGAACAAAATGACGCACAAGTTAGCCTTTTTTCCACATGCGATTATTTTTGGTTGAGAAGTGAACAGAATTATGTTAAAAGTTCCATTAAACTGATAACTTCAGCAGATAGCAGAATTGCGTTTTAAAAAAATGGAGTGGAGTATGTAATACACTCCTGGAAATTGAAATAAGAACACCGTGAATTCATTATCCCAGGAAGGGGAAACTTTATTGACACATTCCTGGGGTCAGATACATCACATGATCACACTGACAGAACCACAGGCACATAGACACAGGCAACAGAGCATGCACAATGTCGGCACTAGTACAGTGTATATCCACCTTTCGCAGCAATGCAGGCTGCTATTCTCCCATGGAGACGATCGTAGAGATGCTGGATGTAGTCCTGTGGAACGGCTTGCCATGCCATTTCCACCTGGCGCCTCAGTTGGACCAGCGTTCGTGCTGGACGTGCAGACCGCGTGAGACGACGCTTCATCCAGTCCCAAACATGCTCAATGGGGGACAGATCCGGAGATCTTGCTGGCCAGGGTAGTTGACTTACACCTTCTAGAGCACGTTGGGTGGCACGGGATACATGCGGACGTGCATTGTCCTGTTGGAACAGCAAGTTCCCTTGCCGAACTAGGAATGGTAGACCGATGGGTTCGATGACGGTTTGGATGTACCGTGCACTATTCAGTGTCCCCTCGACGATCACCAGTGGTGTACGGCCAGTGTAGGAGATCGCTCCCCACACCATGATGCCGGGTGTTGGCTCTGTGTGCCTCGGTCGTATGCAGTCCTGATTGTGGCGCTCACCTGCACGGCGCCAAACACGCATACGACCATCATTGGCACCAAGGCAGAAGCGACTCTCATCGCTGAAGACGACACGTCTCCATTCGTCCCTCCATTCACGCCTGTCGCGACACCACTTGAGGCTGGCTGCACGATGTTGGGGCGTGAGCGGAAGACGGTCTAACGGTGTGCGGGACCGTAGCCCAGCTTCATGGAGACGGTTGCGAATGGTCCTCGCCGATACCCCAGGAGCAACAGTGTCCCTAATTTGCTGGGAAGTGGCGGTGCGGTCCCCTACGGCACTGCGTAGGATCCTACGGTCTTGGCGTGCATCCGTGCGTCGCTGCGGTCCGGTCCCAGGTCGACGGGCACGTGCACCTTCCGCCGACCACTGGCGACAACATCGATGTACTGTGGAGACCTCACGCCACATGTGTTGAGCAATTCGGCGGTACGTCCACCCGGCCTCCAGCATGCCCACTATACGCCCTCGCTCAAAGTCCGTCAACTGCACATACGGTTCACGTCCACGCTTTCGCGGCATGCTACCAGTGTTAAAGACTGCGATGGAGCTCCGTATGCCACGGCAAACTGGCTGACACTGACGGCGGCGGTGCACAAATGCTGCGCAGCTAGCGCCATTCGACGGCCAACAATGCGGTTCCTGGTGTGTCCGCTGTGCCGTGCGTGTGATCATTGCTTGTACAGCCCTCTCGCAGTGTCCGGAGCAAGTATGGTGGGTCTGACACACCGGTGTCAATGTGTTTTTTTTCCATTTCCAGGTGTGTAGAACACGCGACGTCTTATCAACAGTGCGCGAGAATTAGCGTTACGCTACTAGCTGTGACGTATCTACAGCACCTCTGGAAGTGAACAACAGTTCATCCAGAACTTCGGCATTACACAGTGCTGTTAGATAATGCATATGACCAGATATAGACTTCTGAGACACAGACAGTTACAGCATTTGTGTTGCACTGCACGATGGTTTCAACCATCAGATAGCGTAATAGAGTAGCTCAAATGGAAATGAACACTTCCTATTTAAATTTCTGCATCCTACACTGTTGGCAGTTCTGTGTAGGTGGCACTTACGTTATTTTATTTCGGTGATTACAAAATAGAGTCGATTGTATGTACTGGGTAGCCAAGGCAGCTAGTTCATGGCGATTCGGTCAACCAAGTAAATGAATGTACTGAACATCGTGCAAACCACTACAGAGAGCCTATGTGTCAGATTTCTCATCTTGTGTGCCGCAACGGTCTTATGATACAGAAATGAGTCGTAGAGAAGAGGGTTTGGTGGTCTGTTGGACTGATGATAGTTTCATATGACGTTGGTCTCGGTTCGATTCCAACTTCTGCCGATGTTTTTTGATAGGGAGAGGCAGATTCTATTCTCTTCTGGCTACGCCAAGTGAAGAAGGTATAATGGCACTGTGGTCTGAAAATCACATTAAACATGATATTCCTTCTCTACCATGTAGACATTAGGTGGAACCACAATAAAGTAAGGAGTGGCGACATGTAGAAACTCTTTCAACTTTCTTATACTAGTTATTTATTTCTAGTAACGAATCAAACCCTGTGTGTGGTCACAGGACACTTATTTCGTCTTTGATTTGAGCTTCTGTATATCGATAAAATTGGTTCTGAACTGGGAATGCAACTCAGACCGCCCTTAACGCCGAATTTGATCCCTTCGTGACAATACAGCTCGACTACAAATTGTTGTTTGTTTAAAACTGCAGATTCCTCAACATCTCCACATATTGCGCATGAATGGGCTGGAATCCTGCCCCAGCACTAAACTTCTCACTATGTATTATCAAGCTCTAGCATGAGAACACCTATCTGCTGGTGGATAATAATTCTTATTTTTAATTCATTTTCATCCGGTGTCAACACTAACGATATCTGACATTTTTACTTCTAGTGATACACAGTACTATTTGCGATATCACTGTAAGTTCAAGGATGTTATTCCGAGCTGCTCGTGGAGAAAAATTCGGTAAGTGTCGTCTCTTTGTGTGTAGTCAACAACGATATGTGTGGGGTTCGATTCCTAGGCAGCACTGAACTCTTTGTCATATTATTTCTAGTTCAAACATGCTCACATGTCGCTGCTGGTGTAACAAACCCGTACTTAACGTTCCTTTTCTCTAGAATATAACAGCGATATGTGCCGGGTTTGAGTCCTGGGAAGGAAAAATTAATGTTTCGTCTGGTCATTTCAGTTAATACATCTAGCTACTGCCGAGAAAATCCTATACGTCAAAGTTGATTGTGCTTCGATAACAATCCGATTAGGTTCTGGGGGAATCCCTGTCCAACACAAAGCTTTACCTCACTGCATTTTAAGTAAGTTACTTGTGAAGAACCAATATTTAACATCCCTCGTAGTTCGTTAACAGGGACAATAGATGCTGGGCAGGAATTCGCGACCGTTAAAAATGTTTACGTTATGTAATTTAAAGTTTATATTTGTTAATTGATACTGTCTAAAATCGAGGTATATCACCCTCTTTATTCCTAGTCAGAAATTACTGTTAATTTCCGTCAATCACGAAATATTAGTTTGCATGACCTGGGTTTGAATCCAGATGCAAAACGAGTCGGTCCGTCGTGTCATTTGAAGTTCATACATATTCTCAACTAGCTGCTCGCGAATAACGTAAATTATTAATGACATATTGTGTAAAATAACAAGTATGGTATGTTACTTTGAAGAGGAAATCATGAATACGACGAACGTACTACGTGCATTATCAAATGGTTCAAATGGCTCTGAGCACTGTGGGACTTAACACCTGTGGTCATCAGTCCCCTAGAACTTAGAACTACTTAAACCTAACTAAGCTAAGGACATCACACACATCCATGCCCGAGGCAGGATTCGAACCTGCGACCGTAGCAGACGCGCGGTTCCGGACTGAGCGCCTAGAACCGCTAGACCACCGCGGCCGGCCGTGCATTACCTATCTGGCGTAATAATGAGAGTGCTAACATTTCAGGTATGTCATTTATTGCAGTAAATGTGAGCTTACAAGCCTTAAGGACAGTCTTATCTGTGATGAGGTGTTCCCTGATATCTGTAGTATCGTGGTATTGCTTTAGATCCTTAGTTATTGCGATACAGAGCAGTGTTTTCTCGTGGTGACTTGTTGGAACCATTTTCAATAGTCAAACCACTGTATCAAGGAGCGATTAGAGGACGTGCTAGTCAGCTGCGTTATGTGGGTTGAATGGGAATCAGGCGAAATGCAATCCAGGTCGTTCGAATACTTTTGAGTATGACTGTACTTCGTTAACAATCCGATTAGGTGCTGGGTTCGCATCCCTGTCACAAGCTTTATATGATGGCATTTCAATTTTAAACATGAGCATACCTTGTTCCTTGTGAATGGCACCATATTAAACGTCGTTGGGGGTAGTTCCCAGGACGACAACTGTTATGACAGGATTCCCTGTTCAGTACAAACATTTTCGTCATTTATTTTCAGGATCTTAATTGATAACTGATACTAGTGCAAACGTCTATACTTCACGTCTCTTTATGCGTAGTGATCTGGTCTCAATAAGGCACAAACAAAGCATACCCTAGTTAGCAATGGCTATAGGTGCTGGGTTTGAATCCATGTCCAGAACGACGACGTTGTTCATGTCATTTAAAGTTCAAATTTGTGTACACGTAGCTGTTGATGTGTGACGAGAACAATGATATTACTGGTGATTCGCTGTTAATGTTGAGATTTACTTAGAGTGCTTGTTGCCGTTAATCGCGTTTATCTACTGGTTCGTCCAATATCCAGTTTCCAGAGCCACTCGCCGTTGAGCGACCTTCAGCACGTGAATGTAAAACCTTTTAGAGAGCGAAAAACTTTTTTCCAATTGTTGTACAGCTTTGTAACTCCATGTATTGTCTCAAGTATTTAATTTTGACTAAGGATTACTGTACGACATATGTAAAATAATCCATTTTCTCAGAACTTTTGGAATGTCACTAGTTGTAATTAAGGTTAGTTTATGAGTGTTATGGGGTGTCTCATCACTAAGAACGTGTTTTCTAATATGTTTTGTATGACGATATTAGTTGATGCTTAGACTGACTGCCAGTAAGACCTTTGGTCACTTAGTAGTCTCTTGCGGTACCCATTGTGTGTAGTCAAACGACTGTACCCCACGGGGTTTTGGTGTTTAGAGGACCTGCAACACAGCTACGTTATGTTGGTTGTATTCGGCAGTGACTCATTTTTTTTTCTGTCACGTGTACATTTTTATAATAAGTATGTTCTAACATAACTAAGCACAGTGAGTAAGGTATAAGAACAGGGAAGAATGGTAAATCACCTGGACCAGGCAATATCGATCTGGAGCTCTTAAAATGTGGTGGTGACGAAACTGTGCAACTAATAACACGGTTATTCAACAAAATAATACATGGAGATTCAATACCGAACGAAATGAAGCTGGGCTATATTAATACTATATTTAAGGAAGGGGGATCGCAAAAGCTGCTCAAACTCTTGAGGAGTTTGTGTTATAAACACATTAATGAGAATTTTTGGGAAAATAATTAAAAATAAGCTGCAAATAAATTTTAAAACCCCAGAAGAACAATGTGACTTCACAGTCGGTAGGTCATGTGTAGATCATATTTTCACATTATGATAGATCTTAGAGAACAATTTTCATATATTTAGAAAAAAGCATACTATACTGTCCCAAGAAAACTGCTTTGGAGATCATTATATCTGGCAAACATAAAGGGTCCTTTAATTAAAACAATAGAAGAAATGTATAAAGGTAACACATGTGAAGTGAAAATTGGCAGTACGCTTTCACAGAAATTTAAAACAAGCAACAGTGTGGTACAAGTGTGCCTCGTGTCACCAACATTGTTTAAAATCTATTGGATGGTACTACAAATTATAGATGGAGTGTATTTACATCGACTCATCGACTCCTATTTGCTGATGATCAAGTAGTTATAGCATGAGGTTTAAACATGGCTGTTTGGTTCAGTTACCGTTTCTAAATTAAAACTGAAACAAATGAGTCCTCGGCCACAATTATTTTTAGCCTTATTGACCAGATTTCAACACTTCTAAGAGTGCCTTCATCAGAATTAAAACAATTTAAATGGCCTATAACATAGTTACAAATTTAAAGGTAAAGACATTTTTATATAAGAAGTGTAAGTACTTACTAACAATAAAAGACCGAGGCAGTACTTACACATATACATGAGATGGAGAGAATTCAATTTTATGTGTAACCAATTCGGAATGGAAAACAGAAACTGGGGATTCGAGGTTAATCACCAGAAAACAGAATACCTCACAAATGATCCAGATGACTTATATGTAGAGGGTAAGATAATTAAGAAGGTCAATACATTCTGTTATTTGGGATCCATTTTAGAGTTGCAGGGAAAAGTCAGAGGTAGACATTAATAAAAGAATTAGCAGTGGAAGGAAGGTAATTGAGATGTTCAACTCAATCTTATTGAGCAGAAATGCAATAAATCGAACCGAAAAAATTATATATACATCGATACTAGAGAGTGTAGTTATGTATGGAGTGGAGACTTGGACTGCAAATATGAAACCACTAAAAAAATAGCAAGCAGTAGGAATGGAGTTCTGGAGAAGTTCAGCAATAATTTCTAGAAAAGAGAAAGTAAGAAACGACGTAATAATAAAGAGAATGGAAGTAAAAAAAAGAATACATAACGTGTTGGGTAGAAGGAAGTTCCAATGGTTGGGCATATAAGAAGAATGGAGGAAGCAAGAATTCTGAAAATGATCTTAGAATGGGAACCAAAGGGCAAAAATAGAAGACGACGTCCTATGACCACCTGGTTCCAAAATGTATGGTTAACAATGAGTAGACTTGGCGCAGAGGAAGAAGATACACAAGATCGAAACACCTGGAGGAAAATCCTAAGGAGATGAATTATGATCTTATTGTAATAATTTCTGGGTATTTGTTATGTTGGAGAAAAACCATTGTATAGAGGAAAATCTCAATAAATGATAACATTACAGCGTAATCCACAGCCTTCGTAATTATTGATGGTGTTAGGACAGCAACCAGCCACAAATTTACTTTGAGTTCCTTTATTCAAAGGGAACCGTTACCGGTTTCGAATCGTTGTGATTCATCATTAGACGGTTTACACGCTTTCTTTATGACATTTGTTGTGTTTTTTATAGATTAATTGTCCCAAAATATAAATAAAACATGATTATAAACACGCCACACACAGATGGTTGGGTTACAGGTTTTCGTTGCATGTGACTTACGTGAAACTTCGGTTTCGAGTGTTTGTTTTCATAGTGTTCATCCAACCGATGTAAATGCATTACCACTGCATCTTCGTTGTTGCACACGTAAATAGTTCTCACTGTACACTTTAGATTTGTCGCTGGGATCATTTCAACCATGCTCCACATGTTTTGATACATACAAAGAGCTTACAAACATATGAGTATCACAGATGCTATGATATATCATAACATTTGACGATGATGTCCTATGTTTTGAAAGGATCATATATTCATTCACAAAACTGTAATGCCTTTTACATTAGTACAGAGACATTGATTTTTTTTGAGCTGATATTGCTAAATTAATTCTAAAGTTTTATATATATTTAGAACTGTATAGGTAAAATAGTATATTATTTTATTACATTTGGCATCATCAGAATTATAGTAACATATAAAATTGATACTTGATCTGCAGATAGGTGTATTAATATTATTTGCTTTGGAGGCTGGAAAGTAATTTTTGGAAATTTTTCAGGAAAGGAGTGTTAGCTGACACTGTTTGTTCGTTAAGGATATAGTCTGGGGTGCTGTTTTTGTGTGTGTGTATTTCTAATTCTTCTAATATATTCATAGTGGCTCCTTTTTCTGTTAGATGCAGAACTTTTAAGTTGTCCTCAATGTATCCCACTGCATGGTTTTCTTCAGCAATATGGGCTGCAAATGCTGATTTGTTCGAGTTACCAAGTCTTAGAGCATCAATATGTTCTTTGTACCTAATCTCAAAACGTCTGCCTGTCTGTCCAATGAAGAACTTTGGGCATGTATCACATTTGAGTTTGTATATTCCTGATTTACAGTTGGGACTCTTGGAGGTATTTACATCATGGATTACTTTTTGTTGTAATTTATTATTGTGGAAAAACTGATTCTGATATTTTTCTTCTTTTTAAATAAGTTTTCTATTTGGTATGAAAGTGGGCCTATGTATGGGAGAGTAGCATATTTAGGTTTGGCTTCAGTGGCACACTGATTTGGCTTGAAGTGACTGCTGTGAAGTGGATCTGTGGTTTTTGTCTGCATTTTGTTGTGGAGATTTTCTATTATTGTGGGTTTATATTCATTATTATGAGCAACTGTTTTAATTATATTGATTTCATTTTGTTTGTCTGTGTCACTCATTGGTAGTTTTTTTAACTCGGTGTTGCATCGTTCTGAAATATGCCACTTTTTGTTGGTGGGGGTGGCAAGATGAGTTGCTAATACTGACATCTGTGGTGGTAGGTTTTCTGTAAATACTGAATTGATGTTTCTAGACCTGAAAATTTGCAATAGTAACAATAAAACCTCAGATCCACTTCACAGTTGATCCAGTTCATGTTGACGTAAATGCTGATTTACCGAAATCTTTATTTGGAAGTTCAGGAACATGATAAGTACGATAGGAAATAATGTCTCTATCTACAAAACTTTCAAATCCACCAACACTAGGTACGCCAGTACCTCCACGTACAACAGCTACTGTGAGCCACCCATTGCCGTGTGAAAATGTATCATTAAGGTCAATACTAAAATTAAGTATACAACGACAAAAAACACAAGGTCCGTCGACAAATGCAGTAGCAGCGACAATCTTGACTGGTATACGGTTCTTCTTATCGCCAGCTGTTGTAGCGAACTCTGTGTTCTCACTCGCTTATATAGTCTGGTGCGGTGGCACAAACTTTCTAAGTGCTTATCCCGAATGCGTCTGTGTTTAGCCCTTTATTTCAAAGAGTACATCACGAAACGGGGGCTCAAGGATGCAACAATTTGTTTTTATGTAGTGTTATCGCTTAACCTTGTTGACCTCCGCTGTCGGTGGCTGCTTACGCAATCGTGGCAGTGCGCGCTCACGCGCGCACCTAGTATTACCAGTGCACGCGTCCAGGATAACGCAACCGCACGCGTCCGGGATAAGCACTTAGAATGTTTGTCCCACCGCACCAGACTATATAAGCGCTCATGGCTGTGTGCATGTACTCTATGTAGCCGTGTAAGGCGGGTGACCTTGATGCAGAGGCTGCCGGGCAACACGGGCTCTAGTATTACTAGGCCCGTGTTGCTGGAAAACTCACATCCGGTTGCGCAACATGCGCCGCAATTGCTTTGCGCGGCGGGCTGACTTCCTGCCACGCCCTTGTGGCTTGATAACAGAGCACACAGGCAGCTGCACGCTCATTCCACTCGAGGCAGCCGCACAGAGCACACAGCCATGCCGTACCGACGCAGAAGATACTCAAGAAGGAGCAGGATGACTGTTTATAAAACAGTTGACAGTTTCAAGATGACTCCTAACAATGTTTCTCAACAAGAACTTCTCGTCGACAGGCAAGACATACAGTCTATAAAACTATCGAGAACATAGAATTCGCTACAACAGCTGGCGATAAGATGAACCGTATACCAATCAAGATTGTCGCTGCTACTGCAC
This sequence comes from Schistocerca cancellata, assembly GCF_023864275.1. Classification (NCBI taxonomy): domain Eukaryota; kingdom Metazoa; phylum Arthropoda; class Insecta; order Orthoptera; family Acrididae; genus Schistocerca; species Schistocerca cancellata. The sequence continues at coordinate 87,865,186 of NC_064627.1, read as the reverse complement.
TTGTCGACGGTCCTTGTGTTTTTTGTGATTGTAGACTTAATTTTAGTATTGAGTAGTATTGAGTCTGTGTTTATTTGGGTTACAGGTGAAGGAGTATGTGAATATGTAAAGTTTGTTGGTAACTGTACTGTATATTTTCATAAATAAACTTATCATTGTTTAAACTGATCTGTAGCGTTATTCATTTATTTCAAAGAGTGCATCACGAAATGGGGGCTCAAGGATGCAACAGTTTGTTTTTATGTAGTGTTATCGCTTAATCTTGCTGACCTCCGCTGTCGGCGGCTGCTTACGCAATCGTGGCAGTGCGCGATAACGCGCACACCTAGTATTTCCAGTGCGCGCGTCCGGGATAAGCACTTAGAAAGTTTGTGCCACCGCACCTCACTATATAAGTGAGCGAGAGCCGCGCACTGGCTCAGTCGCGCTGCTGCTGCTGCACAGGCAACTGCATTGAACACTGCCACGATGCCGTACAGGAGACTGCGTCGACGGGCAAGACAAACAGTCTATAAAACCATCGAGAACATAGAGTTCACTACAACAGCTGGCAATAAGAAGAACCGTATACCAGTCAAGAGTGTCACTGCTACTGCACTTGTCGACGGACCTTGTGTTTTTTGTCGTTGTATACTTAATTTTTGTATTGACCTTAATGATACATTTTCACACGGCAATGGGTGGCTCACAGTAGCTGTTGTACGTGGAGGTACCGGCGTACCTAGTGGTGGTGGACTTGAAAGTTTTGTAGATAGAGACATTATTTCCTATTGTACTTATCATGTTGCTGAACTTGCAAATAAAGATTTCGGTAAATCACGATATACGTCAACATCTGCACTTTCTTTGTATAGTCGTAGTAAGAGAAAAATATCTGTAAATGAGTCCGTGTTTATTTGGGTTAAAGGTAAAGCAGTATGTGAATATGTAAAGTTTGTTGGTCACTGTACTGTATATTTTCATAAATAAACTTATCATTGTTTAAACTGATCTGTAGCGGTAGCCATTTATTTCAAAGAGTACATCACGAAATGGGGGCTCAAGGATGCAAGTTTTTTTTATGTAGTGTTATCGCTTAACCTTGTTGACCTCCGCTGTCTGCGGCTGCTTACGCAAGACAAACAGTCTATAAAACCATCGAGAACATATATATATATATATATATATATATATATATATATATATATATATATATATATATGTGTGTGTGTGTGTGTGTGTGTGTGTCTGTGTGTGTGTGTGTGTGTGTGTGTGTGTGTGTGTGTCAAGATAAAAATGGATCAAATGGCTCTAAGCACTATCTGAGGTCATCAGTCCGCTAGACTTAGAACTACTTAAAACTAGCTAACCTAAGACATTACACACATCCATGCCTGAGGCATTATTGGAACCTGCGATCGAAGCAGCAGCGCGGTTCCGGACTGAAGCGCCTAGAGCCGCTCGGCCACAACGCAGTGAACTAACTGTATGGAGAATAGACAATGAGCCAGCGGATGGTACGGATATGGGCGTGAGCTTCTAAAGATGGTCCAGCGAATGCTTATGATGAGAAACGAGATGAGTGACCTTCAGTCATTACTGACGATGTGGTGCAAAAGTTGATAAAAAGGATGAGAGAGAACAGGGGATAAGTGAAAGAAAACACAAGCTATATGATTTCAGCGTCTTGTGATAAGTTCCCTCAAGTGTCAATAAGTGTCGTTTAACCAACTGTTACTTCATCAGGCGGCAGATTTCTTCATCTTGGTAGATGATTGTTACAGTGTCTGTACGGTTATAAGTTAAAAATTTTTATATCTAGCTGCTGAGGCCGGAGCACTGGTAGCATTGCCAAGCATTTACCGCCTTACTCTGCCTATGAAGCCATCATGCTTCAACATTCCAGATGATACATCATTACGCCACTCTGGTTTAATGCTAGCCCTTGCCTCGCACCTGTTGGTGGTGGTGGCTAAGCTCTCCATATCTCACTTATTGGAGTCCTTTAACATCAATACAGGATTCCTACGGTCTATTGGCTACAGAAATCTCTCCAAGCAAAACCTCGCGTGGCCATCTCTCAGGATCCATACGGTAATCGTGTCCCAGGCAGCGGAGTCGTCTCTGCTCCATGATACCTGAAATGCGATTGCAGTTAGTTTTACATAGTATTGCTTCGTTGATCTCTCGGTCCTTCCACGTTACTCCAAGGACGGATCTCAAGCACCGCATGTGTAAAACATTAAGACGACGTTCTTGTTTAGAATAAGTAGTCCATGTTTTCGATGCATACAAAAGCATGCTGACGACGCAAGTTTGATGTAGAATTTAGGTGGTCAAAGAGAGTTCGTTATTTTACAAATACGTTTTGAGAGCTTGCCAAAGGTTGTAGCAGCTCTTCCAGTGCGAGCATCAATCTCCTTGTCAACTGAAATGTTTGATTCCATACTGGATGCAAGAAAGCAGAAGTTATCCATGACGTGCAGAATAGTTCAATCTGATGTGATATTCGGCTGTGTATTAGCATCCTGAACCACAATTACGGTCTTACTGCTGTTTACACTCATGGACAATAGGTGGCATACATGACTAAATCTTGATACTAGCTCTTCCAGTTCCTCTGCAGAGTTCGCAACAATCGCACCATCATCGGCATATAGGAGTTCACGAGCGATTATCTCGTAGCGCTTTGTCTTATTCTTCAGCAGACAGACGTTAAAAAGCCCTCCATTTTTCCTAGTACGCAGGTGTACACCAACATTAGTTCTCAAAAGCCACTCGGAGCAAAACCTAGAAATAAATTCCGAAAAGTGTAGGTGCCAACACGCAATCTTTTCTCGCGCCACAGTTCACATTGAATGGTTTAGATTTACTACCATCTAAAATTACAGAGCCATGCATATTGTATCGAAAAGATCTTATTATGGACAACAAAGTTGATGGACACCCAATTTTTTTCCAATATGCTATTGCGTCCCTCCCTAGTGATGATGTCAAAGGCTTTGTTGAGATCGACGAAAGCCACATATAATGGCACTCTGTGTTCGCAGCATTTTTCCTGTAGCTGGCGCAAGGTGACTTGTGGATCCGCCAGCTAGAAATCCGCACTGTGACTCAGAGTAGACCTGAGCAGCCAAAGTTTCCAGTGTTTCCAGGATTATCCTTGCATACACCTTTCTAGCAACGTTCAAGGGAGATGTTTCTGTATAGCTGATATAGTCACCACTGTCACCTTTTCCCTTATAGATTATTACAATGTTTGCATCTAGTATGTCTTGAGCAATCGTACGTTCTTCCCAGCACTGCAGTAGGATTTAATACAATATCGGAGGAACTCAGTCAAGTTTCATGATTTCAGACGGTAGTTTATCACGAACTGCACTCTTGTGTAGCTTTACATCTTTAAGTGCGAGTTTGAATTCGTCGAGAGTAGGAGCACCATTAAGCTCAGACATGGCAGGGTAAGATGGTAAAATAGGCCCCCAAAGCTTCTGAAGAAATGTTGACCTCTTCTGAGTATAGGTTAGCATTGTGATGCCTCCTTCTATCTAGCTGCTTGTTTTTATCGTTGACTGGGTCACCATTAACATCTTTTATTGCAGCGTACTTCCTACTTGTTGGTCCAGTGACTGTTTCGATGTCTTGGTATGTGCCACGGCAATCTCCTTTGTCTCGACAGATCTGAATATATTTGCAAAGGCTGGTGCAATTATTTGCACAATGGCGAGAAACTTGTTGTAGATCTGCTTTGCAGGCTTTGTAATCAGCTATTGCTCGTTGGTCTTTGGGATTATTCATAAAGCCGGCCGCTGTAGCCGAGCGGTTCTAGGCGCTTGAGTTCAGAACCGCGCTGCTGCTACGATCGCAGGTTCGAATCCTGTCTCGTACATGGGTGTGTGTGATGTCCTTAGGTTAGTTAGGTTTAAGTAGTTCTAAGTCTAGGGGACTGATGAACTGAGATGTTGAGTCCCATAGTGCTTAGAGCCATTTGAACCATAAACTGATAAGCATTACGTGTCTTGTCTATATACGGGCGCAACTCACGTTCACATTCAGTAAACCAGTCGGTTTGAGTCCTACCCTGCTTCCCAAATGTTCTAGTAGCTGTTTGCATAATATTTTCTTTAGTTATATGCCACAAATTTTCGGCGCTCTGTACTGCTATCAATTGGTTAAGATTCAGTTTCATCTCGATATCTTCCATGAACTTTTAACATAGCGCATCATCTTGGGTGCCTTTGGTTATGATCTTCACTCTTCAGCCAACGCTTTTAGCTGAGTGAATCTTTTTCGTTGTGAACCGTGATTGGGTCATAACCAAAGAATGACCAGTATCATAGTCAGCACTGTGATATGTACGGGAGTTAAAGACATGACGTAGGTCACATCTTCCAGTTATGGTGAAGTCGCGCTGATGCCAACAGCCTGAACGTGCGAGTTTCCATGTCACTCCATGAACGGCTCTGTTCCGGAAGTAAATGTTCTTGACGCAGAGAGAAAGAGAGGTGCCAAGTTCCAGCAGTCGCAAATCATTCTCGCTCAAATTTCCAGTGCTGCGTGGGCCAATGCAGTTAGGCCATTTGTTCCATGTATTCCCTACCCTGGCACTGAAGTCTTCCAGTAGTATGAGTTTATCTGATCAACGAACATCCTCCAAGCACTTCCGCAGATCTTCGTATAAAACTTGTCTTTCACTTCAGGTGGGGCTTTCATAGTGGGAGCATATGCTGAGATTAATGTGACGGGGCCTGACGTTGTCCTTAATCTCAAAACTGTTAATTGTTCACGAATATACACTCCTGGAAATGGAAAAAGAACACATTGACACCGGTGTGTCAGACACACCATACTTGCTCCGGACACTGCGAGAGGGCTGTACAGGCAATGATCACACGCACGGCACAGCGGACACACCAGGAACCGCGGTGTTGGCCGTCGAATGGCGCTAGCTGCGCAGCATTTGTGCACCGCCGCCGTCAGTGTCAGCCAGTTTGCCGTGGCATACGGAGCTCCATCGCAGTCTTTAACACTGGTAGCATGCCGCGACAGCGTGGACGTGAACCGTATGTGCAGTTGACGGACTTTGAGCGAGGGCGTATAGTGGGCATGCGGGAGGCCGGGTGGACGTACCGCCGAATTGCTCAACACGTGGGGCGTGAGGTCTCCACAGTACATCGATGTTGTCGCCAGTGGTCGGCGGAAGGTGCACGTGCCCGTCGACCTGGGACCGGACCGCAGCGACGCACGGATGCACGCCAAGACCGTAGGATCCTACGCAGTGCCGTAGGGGACCGCACCGCCACTTCCCAGTAAATTAGGGACACTGTTGCTCCTGGGGTATCGGCGAGGACCATTCGCAACCGTCTCCATGAAGCTGGGCTACGGTCCCGCACACCGTTAGGCCGTCTTCCGCTCACGCCCCAACATCGTGCAGCCCGCCTCCAGTGGTGTCGCGACAGGCGTGAATGGAGGGACGAATGGAGACGTGTCGTCTTCAGCGATGAGAGTCGCTTCTGCCTTGGTGCCAATGATGGTCGTATGCGTGTTTGGCGCCGTGCAGGTGAGCGCCACAATCAGGACTGCATACGACCGAGGCACACAGGGCCAACACCCGGCATCATGGTGTGGGGAGCGATCTCCTACACTGGCCGTACACCACTGGTGATCGTCGAGGGGACACTGAATAGTGCACGGTACATCGAAACCGTCATCGAACCCATCGTTCTACCATTCCTAGACCGGCAAGGGAACTTGCTGTTCCAACAGGACAATGCACGTCCGCATGTATCCCGTGCCACCCAACGTGCTCTAGAAGGTGTAAGTCAACTACCCTGGCCAGCAAGATCTCCGGATCTGTCCCCCATTGAGCATGTTTGGGACTGGATGAAGCGTCGTCTCACGCGGTCTGCACGTCCAGCACGAACGCTGGTCCAACTGAGGCGTCAGCTGGAAATGGCATGGCAAGCCGTTCCACAGGACTACATCCAGCATCTCTACGATCGTCTCCATGGGAGAATAGCAGCCTGCATTGCTGCGAAAGGTGGATATACACTGTACTAGTGCCGACATTGTGCATGCTCTGTTGCCTGTGTCTATGTGCCTGTGGTTCTGTCAGTGTGATCATGTGATGTATCTGACCCCAGGAATGTGTCAATAAAGTTTCCCCTTCCTGGGACAATGAATTCACGGTGTTCTTATTTCAATTTCCAGGAGTGTATTTTGATATTCCGCTGAAGCTAAGAAGACTATTTCGTACTGCAAAGCAAACTCCATGATCACGTCTTTCTCCAGTGTCTCTCCTTTTCCAGAAAAAAGTGTAATTATCTTCACGCAGACTGCCTTCCCTTGAGAGAGGAGTTTCCTGAAATGCAGCCACATCAACGTGAAGACGTAGCAGTTCTCTGTCGACTACGGCTGTTTTTCTGACCGTAGGGGAAGCATCTGCTGCTCCATACACCCATAGAAGCGCAAGGTGGAGGACGAACAAGTATCTTAACTCCTTCTTGAGGCGGGCGATAACCAGTCAATTAGCTGCACTGGACCATACCACCAACGAGAGTCAACCCTGGCGCCCGCACATATGCCCTCAGCGCAAGATTTAAAACCGGTAACTGCGACTCTCCGTGTTGTTATCTGCACCTTTGCAGGCGCAGGCGGAGTGTCCTCTCTACAGTCACTGCAGAGCCTGGGACGTATTTAAGAACGACAAGGTTGTCCAGCATTCATGGCTTTCTCTAGACCAAAGCAAATGTTTCCACAGGAGCGACAGGTTGAGTGGGTTGCAGGAGATACTGACTCGTTCAGGTTGAACCCTACTGTCGCCGGCGATACTCTGGTCCGTTGCCCATTCCGTCAAGCATATGCGCCGTACCGAAGTCCTCCTTCTGAGCCGTAGCTGCCGTTGAGGATTTAACCCATAACCTTGGACTAGCGACCTGCATCACACCCCTCAGAACTGGACTGAGACAGGTAGTAAACTGGAAGACACCCTCAGGTGTCGAAATCTGATGCTGTTGGGGTCGAAAAAACAAGAGCTGGCCCAGGTAGGCCAAAAGGAAAGAAAACAGAAGGGGCCTGACACAAGAAAGTAGAAGCAATGTCAGAATCAGCTTGGGGCTTCGCGGACGCGACCAGCGAACTTCTAGATGAAGTTCCCTGTGCGATAAGATAGGTGCCTTAATACTGGTCGGAATCATGCAGAAAAGTATATTAAAATACAGGGTTTCAAGTAAAAATAAAATTACTAAGGAAAGTATAGTTGAAACATAGATTAAATCTGCGTGCTGGACCGAGACTCCAGCTGGAGACTCAGCGTTTCTCGGGCATGTGCTCTACCGACTGAGCTACCGAAGCATAACTCACAGCTTTACATCCACCAGAACCTCGCCTCCCACCTTCCAAATTTCACAGAAACTCTCCTGCGAACCGTGTAAGACTGACCCTCCTGGAAGAAAGCATAAGGGAAGACATGGTTTTCCCACAGCCTGGGGAATATTTACAGAATGAAATTTTCACGCTACAGTGGAGTGGGCACTGATATGGAACTTCCTGGAAGATTAAAACTGTTTTCCAGGCCAAGACTGAAACTCGGGAATATTACATTTCAGGGTCACGTGCATTATCGACCGAGATACCCAACATAACTGTCCTCACAGCTTTACTTCCACCAGTACCTCGCCTGCTACCTTCCATAATTCACAGAATCTGTCCTGCGAAAATTGCATAACTAGCACTACGAACAAAAAGGATATTGCAGAGACATGGCTTAGAAACAGCCTGGAGGACGTACAGAATGTGAAGTACAATCAAACAATTAAAATTAAAGATGTTAAAATAGTTTATATTAAACTGAGTGAAAGTACAAATCCGCAATAGCTGTTTATTACGTTTTTCTCTGTATGATGACCCTGGAGGTATATCTTTAGGTCATATCCGACTATAGAATGAAACTACGTAAGTAAAAGCACCAATGATCAACATAACTAGCCGAACAAAGTTCACAGTAAAGCGACGTACAAAACTAATACTTCAGGTGCTACGATTTTCAAGGTACAAAACATTTCACTCCTTGGTAAAACCATCGATGAACCGACAGATGGGCATCCGACCCGAAACGTACATGACCAATAAAACGTCTCCAAAGCTCTCTGAAACGACGAGCCCGTACAGCAGACGACAACCCGCATTTGATAGGATAAAATCTATGAGCACGAAATATTTCAGAATGAACGTAATGTAAATTAAAACGTACCTCGCGGTGCCGGTAGAAACAAAGAATTAAAAGACATACAATCCTTGGGAGTCGTCAACATACTAAAATGTACTAGCAGGGGATAAATAGAACTGCACGTTACAGAGCCAGTCCCACACAGGAAACTGTGAAGCCGAGAACGCACCATCTCACCGCGGGCTGAAAATCTCAACATCAAGCGGTGAAAACCAAAGTAAAGGAATCGCAGACCAGACCTTGGAAATTACAGTAAGAAAATGAATCTCAGAGTTAAATAACAGTCCAGTACAAGAGCAGAAAATATCACCAGTTACACTTATGAAGAAGTATGATATGCTTAAAAATACTTGCAGCCAAGGAAACTGAGCTATCTGGTTACATCCACAAGATAACAGAACCCAGCTGAAGTCCTAGACCTTGATGACAAAGTATATTAAACCCATAAAAATTGTTAAAACATTTTTTATAAAAAATATGAGATGTACAAAAAATATCTTAAAAATAAAATAAATAAAACAGTACTAAGTAATAGTAGACCAAGTCCACGTAAAAAAAGTCTTGGCATTTCTTAAAACAGTCCAAATTTACGTGGAGAATAGAGAGATCATACGATGGGCCGCAGTGGTAGCTGAGAAAGAGTCATTTATGGACCAAAATTAATCTCTCTATTTAATCTCTCAAGATTATTACTTATCCAGTATGAATGGAAACACAGATGAACCCTATCACTAGGAAGGCGACTGTAAGTAGTCAATATTCAATTGACCCCCAAGGTCTTAGGTCCATCTGGCTGTTCAATATCTGTGAAGGGAACTCGTTGATAGCCCGAAAATGTGCATCTCTTCTAAAATATCTTGCACTGTCCCTTTAGTCTTAATGTACAAAATGTCAAGATTGTTTTCTATACTCGTTACCAAATGACCAGCTTCCCTCAGATGTAATAACAAGGCAGAACTTGGGTTGTTCACATTGACCTTGGGAAAACATTTGTGCGGCTCCACACTGCGTTGTTGCCACATTTATTCAAGATGGTGTATCCAAGATGGCGGCCATAGATGTAGCAATGTCGCATTAATGTTATGGTGGGAAAATAGGTCAACTGGGCTATCTCCACTGACCTAGGCCCTCCCCTCTCCCCTGCCTTCTTTCCCCACCCCTCCACTCCCACATCTGGAAATTGGCAGGAAAAGGACTCAGTCTGTGCTGGGCTGCAGATAAGATGGATGTAAGTATGCATTGTTTACTAAAATGATTTGAGTTATCATGGACAGTAGCTCCATCGTTCACCATGAGGCCCAGAGTTCAACAGACCTAGTACACAGCACCACTATCAGAGGGCACTGTCGTTTCTCCCCTCTTCCCTCCCACTCACCTGTGATGTAGTCCAAAATGGCAGTCTGCAGAAGTTGGCGGAAAAGGGACTCAGTCTGTCTCTAGCGGCTGGGCTGGAGGGATGGATGTAGTTGTGTACTGTGTTCAGTGAATGAGCTGTCTGCACTGGAGAAGGAGGAGTATACTAGCATCTGAGGAGAGTGTCAATAGCAATGCTATTTAGTGATGTGAATACGATTCATGAAATAATGAAGATGGGACTAAGTTACACTTCTCAGCTCTGATAAATGTGTGTGCTGTAACCATGGATCATTCGATAAAAGTCCAGTCAGAAATGCTGGTGGTGAGCAGGCATGAATTTAATACATGTACTACATGCAAACACACTACTGAGGACTGTATCCATAGCCTCCTACACAATGAGTGGAAAGAAAAGATACTGGACGAGTGTGTGCTGAATACATTTTGACACATAATGGCAAAGCAGTCAGATGGCGTGAACATGCATTTCAGTACTGACACAATTAGATGCTTGCCTACTTCTTTTGAAAGTGTATTACACCCCATATCAAATTTGTCCATTCCACTATGAACCATAGGTGTTCAGCTTCAGGGTTGGAGACCAAATGAGTTTTATCACAACACCGCCACCAGTCCACTGTCAGCCCTCCCCCCCCCTACCCCCGCCCCCATCCTGTGACATAGTCGAAGATGCCAAACCAGAAGAAAGAGGTCAGAAACCAATAGGCATCCTCAATCCAGTCATATGTTAGGCTTAAGCCAATAGGGTGGCAGTATCTCGATTGGAGGGGATATAGGGCAGGCTCAGCAGCTCTGTGACTTCAGTCTCGCTCAGTCAGCCATAAGCAGAAGAAGAAGAAAGAGAAGAAGAAGAAGAACCATCAAGCGTCCACAGCAGTTGTGATCCAGCACAGCCCTGCAGAACAGGAAGTTCTGTAGTTAGCATTATTATTATTATTATTATTATTATTATTATTATTATTATTATTATTATTTGTTTTCATGCCTTGGCCCATATGTGATGTTTCCTCCTCTTTCTTCAGCAGTAGCCTTAGACACAATCAAGCCTGCAGCGGAGAGCGCCAACATGTCGACCTCTGCCATGTCCAGACCTGCAGCAACCTGTACAGACCAAGTGGGAGCCTGTAGAGCACGTAGTCCACTTGCTGAAGCAGGACATGGAGCTTTTATTGTCTGTCCCACTCATCGATTTCTATGACGAGGACATGCAGTCTGTTCCCAACACATCGAATGCTTCTATTGGTCCTAAACAAAAGCAAGATGGAGGACAGTACTGGTCACAGACATATGACCCATCCCAACAGAACATTCCTGTGTTAGTGCTGGCACAGAGTGCAGGTGCTGTGGATAAGAAGGTATCAAGTGTACCCATGGTCTTCGGTTCCATATACAATTAAACTCGAAGTGGAACTAGCCATGTAAACATGGGTATAAAAGCACATCATGACTAGGGCTTGCATGTGAGGACAGAAACTGAAAATGCATCGAATGGTGTTAAAGTACCTATTTCTGAGTTCGACAGGGACGAAATATGTCGTGGAGAGTGCTACATCAATCAGCAGAAGACTACAGAGGATTAGCCAACTCGTACTCCCCCAGATATTCGCCTTACTGGTGTGACACTATCTATTCAATGTATGATGACCCTACATTATGCGTGAAATCGGGTGACAAGTGTGTTTACCTATGACACGCCTCAGTTATGAACTTATACGAGCTGGATACTACGTTACACCTTTCATTGGAGAGACCGAGCCTTTGCTTGTCAAGCATAGACTCCACATACAATGATGCTGTAAACTTTCTGTGTGTGCTTAATGTACATATTGATGATTTGGATCACTACCTTCGTTTGCACATGAATGCAGAGCCAAAAGAGAAACAGGTTAAATGTGCATACGAAAAACCCAAGTATTGTGAGATACCCATTGGCTTGAAGGAGATACGTGTGGAATTTACTGCATATTAAAAAACTTTGTTTGGGAAATACTGTACAGGTGCAAAGAAGCAGGCAAAAAATTTCTGAAGTATGATATTTAAATAAATAAAGTATGTATATATAATCTCAAACTGTGATTGTGTTTCATTTCATACCTCTCTCATTATTGTATTACACTTATTAGTATCATTATATTCAATGCTGCACCTATAATCATGAACAAGCAGATAATTGCTTCAAAAATCTCCTCACCAATTACTGACAAAAGAAATGATAAAGTTAGTCCTCATGGGTAAAATATATAGCTAATTTCTCTATGCACCCAGTACATCTCAGTTGGTTAAGTAATGGGAATATAGTTGCTATACACACTATTACCATCGTTGTGTCTTCAGGCAAGAGAGCTCTTCATGCTACTCTATCCTGTACAAACTTCTTCTTCATTTCCAAGTAACTACTGCAACCTACATCCTTCTGAATCTCCTTAATGTATTCATCTCTTGGTCTCCCTGTATGATTTTTAGCCTCCATGCTACCCTCTAATACAAAACTGGTGATCCTTTCATGCCTCAGAACATGTCCTACTAACTGATACTTTCTTCTAGTCAAGTTGTGCCACAAATTCCTCTTCTCCCAATTCCGTTCAGTACCTCCTCATTAGTTACGTGATCTACCCATCTAATCTTCAGCATTCTTCTGTAGCACCACATTTCGAAAGCTTCTATTCTCGTTTTGTCTAAACTATTTATCACCCATGTTTCAGTTCCATACATGGCTACACTCCATACAAATACTTTCAAAAAAGACTTCCTGACACTTAAATCTCTAGTCGATGATAACAAATTTCTCCTCCTCAGAAACGCTTTAATTGGCATTGCCAGCCTACATTTTATAACCTCTCTACTTCGACCATCATCAGTCATTTTGCTTCCCAAATAGCAAAAGACTTCTACTACTTTAAGTGTCTCGTTTCCTAATCTAATTCCCTCAGCAGCACCTGATTTACTTCGACTACCTTACATTATCCTCGTTTCAAATTTGTTGATCATCTTATAACCTTCATTTATGACACTGTCCAATCCGTTCAACTGCTCTTCCAGGTCCTTTGCTGTCTCTGACAGAATTACAATGTCATCGGCACACCTCAAAGTGTTTATTTCTTCTCCCTCGTATTTAATTCCACCTCCAAATTTTTCTTTTGTTTGTTTACTGCTTTCTCGGTATACAGAATTAATTAGATTGTGGATTTGCTACAACCCTGTCTCACTCCCTTCCCAACCACTGCTTCTCTAACATGCCCCTCGACTCTTATAACTGCCATCTGGTTTCTGTAAAAATAGTAAGTAGCCTTTCGCTCCCTGTATTTTACCCCTGCCACCTTCATAATTTGAGATTTAGTATTCCAGTCAACATTATCAAAACCTTTTTCTAAGTCTACAAATGCTAGAATTGCAGTTTTGCGTTTCCTTAATCTATTTTGTAAGATAATTCGTAGGGTCAGTATTGCCTAACATTTCTATGGAATCAAAACTGATCTTCCCCGAGGTCGGCTTCATTCAGTTTTTCCATTCGTCTGTGAAGAATTGGTGTTAGTATTTTACAGCCGTGACTTATTAAACTGATAGTTCGATAATTTTTACAGCTGTCAACGACTGCTTTCCTTGGGATTGGAATTATGGTATTCTTCTTGAAGTCTGAGGGTATTTCACCTCTCTCATTCATCTTGCTCACCAGATGGTATGGTTTTGTGAGGGATGGCTCTCTGAAGGTTATAAGTAGTTCTAGTGGAATGTTGTCTACTTCTGGGACCTTGTTTCGACTTAGGTCTTTTAGTGCTCTGTCAAATTCTTCACGCAGTATCATATCTCTCATATAATCTTCGTCTACATCGTCTTCCATTTCATAACATTGCCCTCAAGCACATCGCCCTTGTATAGACCCTTTATATTCTACTTCCAACTTTCTGCTTTCCCTTCTTTGATTAGAACTGGGTTTCCATCTGAGCTCTTGATATTCATGCAAGTGGTCCTCTTTTCTCCATAGGTCTCTCTAATTTTCCTGTAGGCAATATCTGTCTTACCCCTAGTGATTTGCACATCTACATCCTCACATTTGTCCTCTAGCCATCCCTGCTTAGCCATTTTGCACTTCCTGTCGATCTCATTTTTGAGACGTTTGTATTCCTTTTTGCCTGCTTCATTTACTTCATTTCTATGTTCTCTCCTTTCATCAATTAAATTCAATATCTCTTCTGTTATCCAAGGACTTCTTGTAGCCCTTATCTTTTTACTTATTTGATCCTCTGCTGTCTTCAATTTTTCATCTCTCAAAGCTACCCATTCTTCTACTGTATTTCTTTCCCCCGTTCTTGTCAATCGTCCCCTAGTACTCACTCTGAAACTCTCTACAACCTCTGGTTCTTTCAGTTTATCCAGGTCCCATCTCCTTAAATTCACACATTTTTGTAGTTTCTTCAGTTTCATTCTACAGTTCATAACCAATAAATTATGATCAGAGTCCACATCTGTCTTACAATTTAGAATCTGATTCCTAAATCTCTGTCTTATCATTATATAATGTATCTGAAACCTTCCAGTGTCTCTAGGCCTCTTTCATGTATACAACCTTCTTTCATGATTCTTAAAACAAGTGTTAGCTATGATTAAGTTATGCTCTGTGCAAATTTCTACCAGTTGGCTTCCTCTTTAATTCCTTGCCCGCATTCCATATTCACCTTCTACGTTTCCTTCTCTTCCTTTTCGTACTATCGATTTCTAGCCCCTCATGACTATTAAATTTTCCTCTCCCTGCACTATCTTAATAATCTCTTTTATCTCATCGTCATTTGCGTAGCTAGTTGGCGTATAAACTTGTACTACTGTGGTAGGTGTGGCTTCGTGTCTGTCTTGGCTACAATAATGCATTCACTATGCTGTTCGTAGTAGCTTACCCGCGCTTCTATTTTTGATTCATTATTAAACCAATTCCTGCATTAATCCTATTTGAATTAAGTCTTGTTCCTCCCGCCAGCGAACTTCACTAATTCCCTCTATATCTAAGTTTAACCTATCCATTTCCCCTTTTTAAATTTTCTAACCTACCTACCCGATTAAGGGATCTGGCATTCCACGCTCCGATCCGTAGAACGCCAACGTCCTCCTGAGTAGTCCCCGTCCGGAGATCCAAATGGGAGACTATTTTACCTCCGGAATATTTTACTCAAAAAAACGACAGCATCGTTTAACCATACAGTAAAGCTGCGTTCCCTCGGGAAAAATTACTTCTGTGGTTTCCCCTAGCTTTCAGCCGTTCACAGTGCCAGCACAGCAAGGCTGTTTTGGTTAATGTTACAAGGCCAGATCAGTAAATCATCGAGACTGTTGCGCCTGCAACTGCTGGAGAGGCTGCTGCCCCTCTTCAGGAACCGCACGATTGTCTGGCCTCTCAACACATACCCCTCCGTTGTGGTTGCACCTACGGTACGGCTATCTGTATCGTTGAGGCACGCAAGCCTCCCCACCAATGGCAAGGTCCATCCTTACTAGTGTATATTTCTGTACATGTCAACTACTTGTCAGTATCTGACTTATTATGGCAGGGTGGGTGAAACATCATCTCATGGACTATTTTGTCGATGACCGGTCAAGTCAAGATGCAAAAGAAAACCTGAAGAAGTAGAATAGAATACTCCTTCCTCATAACATGCGAGCACCTATTGTAGGTTCATGAAATTGTGGCAAGACTAATGTCCTCAAGACGCTGCTAACACACGTAGCTGGAGTCCGATTTGTACATATTTGCTTGATCTCTAAAACACTCTTTCAGTCCAAGTATCATCCATTACAGGAGATATTGCGCCGTGTGAAAGGCATTACATACGCGTCATTAAGTGAAAGCGGTGATATCCGTCCACCTGAAGAAGCAAAGCCAAACACTGTCTTCATATTTCACGATGTTGCTGTGGAAAACCAAGACCAAATTAGAAAATATTTCTGTTCGCTCGTCATACGGGTGCTGATATATTTTATATAAACAAAAGACATTCCAGAATCCTGAAACAGTTGATTAGAGATATTGCAAACCTGATTATAGCCTTCAAAAAGAAAATATTTATTTAAAACCCATTTACCATGCGCATGTAGGAACTGACATGCCGTTCAATGATTTTGTAAAGATATGTGGTGATCGCCGGAATCACTCACAGTATTGGTTTCTCGTTATTGATGAAAGAAGAAAACTGAATGATGGTAGTTGCCGGCCGGGGTGGCCGAGCGGTTCTAGGCGCTACAGTCAGGAACCGCGCGACCGCTACGGTCGCAGGTTCGAATCCTGCCTCGGGCATGGATGTGTGTGATGTCCTTAGGTTAGTTAGGTTTAAGTAGTTCTAAGTTCTAGCGGACTGATGACCTAAGATGTTAAGTCCCATAGTGCTCAGAGCCATTTGAACCATTTTTTGATGGTAGTTACAGGTGAAACTTCCAAGGGTTTTGTATATAGGGTATCCCATTTATCTTGACCACCCTAAATAACTTTGTTCAGATGCAAATTACAAAATACTTCAAGCAAATGTTCTTTATCCGTCACTCGGACATCAGTCAGCATGATTGCCGTCGTTGTAGCTTTGTTTTTTTTTACAGAGATATGAACAGTGATATCATTTTTTAAATGTAACTCTGTGTTTCTTATTAGGTAATTCATTCCCTCTCCTAAAGACACATTCAGAAATGTATCACAGTGTACCATTCACTGAAACACAACGTTATTAATTACATAACACAATATTGTGATTGAGCCCGGGATCACAAACTCGTCCACTTGCTGGAGTCGTCAAAAAACAAATGAAAATCAAGTAAAAACATAACACAAAATTGACTTTGACTCTCCTGTACCATGCCCAGGAGTAGACCAGTCAAAGGTGCTCAAAGTGGTGACCCTGGACTTCGATACTCTGGTGCACTCATTGAATGAAATAATTATTTACTGTGAATGTATGCTTTCCCGGCGTATACAGCTGGCGAAGAGTTCTCGGGCTTCCAGCCGGGTTTCCAGCCGGGTGGACACCGCCACCCGGCTGGAAGCCCGAGCACTCTTCGCCAATTATTTACTGCTTTCAGTGTTGCCTGCTGAAGAGAACTACAAGCAAGCACGATACGTTCCTGTATACTGCGATAGGCAACGTCTTTAATGCATCCCCCCCCCCCCCAAAAAAAAAAAAAATCCAGAGGATTTAAATCGGGAGACCTTGTAGGCCAAGTAACTGTTCCTCCTCGACTAATCCGTCTGGCAGGATATCTTCGGTTCAGAACACGACGTGCACGCAAGGCATTATGTGCTGGATGTCCATCGTGTTGATACAACAGAAGCATTCTGGTTCTTAGCGGCACTTCATCCAGAAAAGGAGAAACAATTCGTCTGAGGTAGGAGGCATACGCTGTGCCGTTTAGACTACCATTGATGAAATAAGGGCCAATAACTGTAGTGCCAAGCATCTCATACCAGACGTTAACTCTCCACTGGCTGCGAAAATTTAGGCTATCGTGTATGAAGTTGGAGGTATGCTGAGGGAGATAGAGACGTATTACCAGACTGTTGTGAGAATCATCAGTGAGGAGGCATACGCTGTGCCGTTTAGACTACCATTGATGAAATAAGGGCCAATAACTGTAGTGCCAAGAATCTCATACCAGACGTTAACTCTCCACTGGCTGCGAGAATTTAGGCTAGCGTGTATAAAGTTGGAGGTATGCTGAGGGCGCTAGAGACGTATTACCAGACTGTTATGAGAATCATCAGTGTATTAAATGAGTTAGTTAATGAAATCGCTAAGAATGTAACCGATTAAAGTGAAAAGGTCGAGGCTCTTGAAGGTGAAATAGATGTAGAGGCCCTTGTTGCTGAGAAGAAGGAGCAGGAACATAGTAAATGGAAGAAAAGCGGATATATGAAGCCTCACGCTGCAGAGACGCATGATAAGTATACACAGTGACATCAACGAAGCATAAAGTCATTCAAGGGTAGAAAGCCGTTCGAGAGAAATTGCGGATGCCAAGGTTAGGGCATACGGATCGATAGGAAACACTAAGAAAGACGTTTCAGCCGGTTACTGAATTTCTCAGGCAGCTCTCAGCAAAAACAAAACCACATGATAACGGTGGTGTTGACATTGACGAATTCATTATGCATCACGTCTCTGGCCAGACAGAACATTCGGTGTTAGCAAGGGAAGACAATACATATTGCGTACGCAACCTATAAATTTAACTGATGACACAGTACAGAATGGCGATAGGAGATTTGAGAGAACACCTGACTTAATGAATTTTCTTTTCCTAATACCCACCAAAAACCCATACATTATTCAGTTAATGATAGGGAAATGTACCGCTGATACTGTTGTGACTTGGCAAGACAGCCAAGCGACTATGTTTGGTAGCCGAAAGGCACGCGTTAAGCTCCCGCAGGCTGGCGTGAGGTCTGCAACAGTTAAGGGAATTTATAGTATCAAGAAAAGTGCGTAGCTTCTGGAATACTTAACTTTAATTCATAATTGGTGAACATCGGTCAGACGGTACAGGCATCACAAGATAAATAGCAAATGATAATGGCGCCTTGCTAGGTCGTAGCAAATGACGTAGCTGAAGGCTATGCTAACTATCGTCTCGGCAAATGAGAGCGTAATTTGTCAGTGAACCATCTCTAGCAAAGTCGGCTGTACAACTGGGGCGAGTGCTAGGAAGTCTCTCTAGACCTGCCCTGTGGCTGCGCTCGGTCTGCAATCACTGACAGTGGCGACACGCGGGTCCGTCATATACTAGCGGACCGCGGCCGATTTAAAAGCTACCACCTAGCAAGTGTGGTGTCTGGCGGTGACACCACAGATACTGCATTAGAGTGATGTAAATGAGATGGCATAAAGCCTGAGCAGTAAGAAATATAAAACCATTATGAAATCAATACTCGGTGCTGAAAACAATAACAACAGCAGCAGCGGCGATGGTATTGACATTGACATTGAGCATAAAACAGTGAACATTAGAATCCCCATTTACATACAGGGTGATTATAATTAAAGTTAATCTTTCAAAACAATGCAGAAATAACACAACTGGTCAGAATGATGTAAAATTGCAACAACATATTATCGGAGAAGGGGAAAAACGTATGGCAGAAGAAAAAAATTAGTGTGAAACTTGATCAATAGATGGCGCTGTATGTGTCATAATACGTAAATGAAAACACCTGTCATCCGCACGACCCGATGAAGTTGGTATAAACACGCCGGGACACGGCTCTTCCTCGTTTCGCGTCTGCGACTTTTGCCATGACTGTCTCAATGCAGGATCGCGCTCTGCTTGTAAAGCTGTATTACGAGAATGATGACTGTTAACACGTCGCTCTGCAGAAGTTCCGGTCACTGAAGGGTTTGAAAAAACGCGTTGGTCCGAAGACTGCCGTGAGTCTGGAGAAATTTTGGTGTGCAACCTCGTGGAGGGAGGTTCAAATGACTCTGAGCACTATGGGACTTAACTTCTGAGGTTATCAGTCCCCTATAACTACTTAAACCTAACTAACCTAAGGACATCACACACATCCATGCCCGAGGCAGGATTTGAACCTGCGACCGTAGCAGTCGCGCGGTTCCAGACTGTAGCGCCTAGAACTGCTTGGCCACCCCGGCCGGCTCGTGGAGGGAGGAAACGAATTGATTCGACGTCAGTAGAGGCAGTGGCAACAGCAATGCAGGAGGAGACGAGAGGTGGTGTGCAAACGTGTAGTGCACGGAGAATTGCCCGATCGTTGGACGTTTCCGTGAGCACGGTGCGTAAAATTCTAGGAAACATCCTTCCTTGCTATGCATTCAAAGCTACCCATGTGCACGAGTTGCTTCCTGTTGACCTGCCATCAAGAGAGACCTTTACTTTGGAATTTCTTGCTCGCATGGAAGTGGACAATGACTGGCTGTGGAAGATTTTGTGGACAGACGAAGCCCACTTCCATCTGACAGGATATGTCAAAACACAGAATTGTCGAATATGGGCAACGGAAAATGCACTCGCAGATCAACCAGTATCACTTAATCCTGAAAAGGTCACTGTGTGGTGCGTGTCTTACGGCATCATTTCTCATAGGGCAAAATTTCTTCTTAGAGACAGGTGATTCCGGTCCTGTTACCCGTTACCTATACCGTCACTAGTACGCGCCATGAGTGTCTTTCGCGCAACGACGTGATTCCAGCTCTCCAACAGCGTGGACTTGTGGGTAGAATCATTTTTATGCAGGATGGTGCACCTTAGCACATTACAAATCCAGTAAGGCAGCTGCTGAAGTGCCATTTCGAAAATGCTAGAATTACCAGCCGTTATTTCCCTACAGCCTGGACGTCCCGATCACCTGATCTTAATCCGTGTGACTTCTGGCTGTGGGGCTATGTGAAAGGTGTTGTGTTCCGGTTGCAAACTTAGCTGTATTGAAGGCAGGCATTGCACAACACATTCTGAACGTGACCCCGGAAACACTTGGATCAGTTGTGGAACATGCAGCTTCTCGATTTCAACCATCAATAGCATATTGAACATGTTTTGTGTCAGTCACAAGGAAATTAATAATCTGATTTGATCTTGATTGATCCTTTTTGTGCGGTTTTTGGTCTCAGGACAATTAAAAACTGATTTTTCCCATCCGAAGTGATATGACCCTGCCATGGTGGAAGGGCTTACGTAACTGACAGTAACACACCTGTAAACCCATGCACACTGAGTACTACAGTTTTCTTAACGTGAAACGTACACGTTAGGCATTGTAGTATGATTCATTTGCCATTTATATTCGGCCACTATTAAATTATGATGCTTACAGCTTCATCTATTGCTATATTTTCTAACTATTTATTTATCTTTTGCCATACGTTTCCCCCCTCTCCGATAATATTCCGTTGCAATTTGACGTCATTCTGACCAGTGGTGTTATTTCCACAGCGGTTTGAAGGTATAACTTTAATTATAATCACGCTGCATATACTTGTTACTGCAGAAATCTTATAAATAACTTTTTATGTTCACCTATGATGACTTTCACGATTCTAAGCCCAATATTTACCGATTCAGTGCTCAAGTAGCTTTCAGTTTGTGCCTCAGTTGGATTCCATTCATTAATTACTTGGGTCATAGCTTATTCCGCGACAAATCAGGGCATTTTAGGATTCACTTATTCTAGTCCCCCAAGTTTTAAACTGAGAGACCACCTCACAATGGACAGCAACAAGTGTTTAGCTCGTGGCAGCATTAGGCGCTGCTGTTTAATTACTGTGACAGTGGGTGGACAGCAGCTGGTGGCTGCCGCCTCTCAACGTCCAGCGGCCAGAGCAGAGTAGCGAGCGGCTTCGGTTTCGGCTGTGGGTTGCGCAGACCGCTGTGTAGTGGACTGGGGCCCACGCCCACCCCATCTGCGGCCGGAAATTGAGGAGCGGCCCGAGATCTCTTCTGCAGTCCCCCAGGGGGACAGCCCGCCTACTCGCAACTCAGATAACGGCCTCCGGGCGGTCAGGATTCCTCGTGTATCGGACTAGCGATTCCTGCGTCACCAGTGCACACGTGCTCAAGTGCCTAGTGGCTCATAAGACCAATAAAAGCGGAGGTGCAGATACATCATCTTTATTCTGCTTTGAGAGAAATAAAAATCAGTTCAAATACAAATTTGTCAACATTTTCAAGCTTTATAATCACTGACATTCCCGAGGCGATCTCGATTCATTTCTCACCACGGAAAATACGATCGAAATATACTTGGTTCCTCGTAAGTTCGTTCGTTCTGTTCGTGAGTTCTATCTATAGCGCCTGCAAACGCTGCACCACCCATGATCTCCAGGATAACACAATTGCCTAACCGTTACTGCGACGCAGGGGTTGACATCCTGACGTGCCATCGGAGATGTCAGCGTGTGTTTGTGCCTGGCGTTGGATGGAACCGCATGAACGTGTGTTTACAACGTATGTAAAGAAAGAAGAGACATTTCTGATATCTTTACTATCGTAAAGAGAAAATCGCTCACAATGCCGGCAGAAGATTTTTGCTGTATATGGGGACGATGCACTAAGGCCTCGAGAATGTCAGAAGTGGTTTAGTCGATTTCGAGCTACGAATTGTACCCGAACAGACAAGCATTGACCTGGATAGCCAACGGCTATCGGATTGATGACTAGACAGTTAATAATCCACGAAAGACAACATGATTGTGGGCATTGGAGCTCAGCGTCATTGGGCTACTGTAGCCTGGAAATTGGAGAAGCTGGGTTAGGCAAATATTCGTGATGTATGATTTCCTCATCAACTGAGTGTAATGACTTGGATTCAGGGCGTGTCTATCTGTGACTCCTTATTGAAACGCAATCAGAATGCTCCTTTTCCGGAACGACTGGTAACTGAAGGTGAGAAGTGGATTGTGTATAACAAGTCCCGGAAGACTAAATGGTGGCGCAACACAGGGTAGCCACTACTGTCGGTTTCTAAACTAGGGCTGCATCCGAAAAACGTTTTGCTGTGCATCTCGTGTGATTGAAAAAGCATGTTCTATTACGGATTTGTTCGGAATGAGACCATCACTTCCGACAAATACTGTTCACAGTTGGATCGTCTCAAGGCAGCCACTGATTTGGGTCACGATATCGTGTTTCACCGAGACAATGCCAGACCACATACATCTATGGAGACCCGTCAAAAGTTGTGTTCTTTTGCGTGGGATGTGTTACCCCAACCGAGGTATTTGCCAGACATTATCCCCTCCAACTTTCAACTATTCTGTTCCCTGTAGAATTTCCTGAATGGCAAACGCCTCACCTCTTGGAGGACGCCAGACTGAACCGTGAAGTGTTCATCAATATGAAAACCCCACATTTTGGAAGAATGGCAGTTGTAAGCTTATTTGAAGTTTCATCATCACAAATGGTGGCATTATTCTAATCCTTTCCTCTATAGGTATCAGAGCGGTGAGTAAAAGGTCTCTGGTGGAGTTTCTCCGCATTGGCGTTTTCGGAGGGTTTATCTATGGTCATAACTGGTTCGCCTTTCCACTTTCTGGCCTTTGTCAACCTTCTTTTTCAAGCAGAGTTACAGGGCAGAGTTTCCGAAACATATCTTTATTAATAAACCATTATTCAGAGGAGGCTACCAAGTAGATTTAAATAGTTAATGCTGCTTGAAAGTACGCATACAATTGATTTTCATACCGAAAATTGCAGATATAATTAGTAATCTTCTCTTTAACTCCGTGCAGTGAAGAGTCTTTAAGTGTTTTTCTGTAACTTGGGATGACCAGCTGACTATGAGAGCGCACGAGGATCAATAGGTAGAGCAAGGCAGAAACACAACAAAAATGTTTTCGCTGAATTACAGGTCTCAGCTAGGTAGGGATTGTATTGACTGGGAAGAGTGCACTATTTTTTCTTCATACGGAAAAAAGAAAAAAAAAACAGCAGAATTCTGAGAGGGTGAAATGTGACAGAGAATTCTCAGTGGATGGTAAACTTTCAGAAAATGAGGAGCTTTGAGAACGCCTTTAGAAAAGATAAAATCTGCCATGGTAGGAGAAAAACACAAAGCACTCAGCATGGGAGACAGCCGTTGTGGGCCGAAGGAGATCACTGGCGTAATTGTTTAAATTCTGTAAGCCTGTGTTGGTTCATCGCAGTTAATTTTGCAGTGTTGGCAGAGATTCGCAAGTTCATACGTGCAAGCATTTCCACTGGGCGAAACGTGAAACCATATATATAGTGGGAGAGAATTTCTGTCTGCTGCCCCACCCAATAACAGAAATGAGCAGTATTGGTTAGCCAAGGCCGTTTCGTTACAAGAAAGGATTTTTTTTTTCATTTTCTGTGAGTTTTTCATGGTCGGATCTTGGAGTGTATACTGCGAATGAACACCGTGATTCCTGAGCCGACAGAACCAGATACATTTTGTGGAGGAGTAGAGTAAGAAACTTCATCTTGGGATGGCAGATTGGAGAGATTGTGAGTCATTACTGTAGTCAGCTTCTGGACCTGCGTATCAGCAGAGTGGTAAGCACCCGCATTTGCTTGCGTTTTGGTGAGGGGACCGCGAAGTTAGTTATTTCAAGACAAAATTTGGTTCTTCTCAATTAATTCATAGTCAGCTAGCTACACTCAGTATGAGCTTAGGCAGGAGAATTGGTACTAGTTCTTAGTTATCGGGGTCTCCTCTTTATGCTATTAACATATTCCGCAATCATTAGGGATTTTCATTGACTCAGTTTTTGTATTTCAAATTCATCCACATGTGCCAAGGCCTTAGGTACATGTCCGTGCATCCTTGTGCCATTTGGAAATTATCTGTATTGTTCAGTCAGTGATTCGAGTCGTATAAGGGCATCTACCAATAAACCGAATTCCTCTAGTGACCTGGTTTCATTTAGTAGCTTGATGGTAGCCCTTATAAATATTTATTTCTCAATTCACATGCTCCCATTGGAATAAATCATGCTATCTTGGGTATGGTAAATGTTCAAAAGGTACCTCACACCATGAATCAATCACCACATTAATTTGGAGCTTTTCTTTTTCTGGTCATACTTATCACGTTCCTAGGCTGCGGTTGCCTCTAGAAAGAAAGAAGCACAGCAATTGTTTTTCATAGACAGAACTTTACTTTCGATTAGTTTTACATAGTATTCCACATTCCTCAAAGCATTCTCAGCCACGGTCGACTTATTCATTTACTCGATAACACGGTTTCACTTTTGTTCCGAGATCTAGCGTCGCGCCGAAACATTGGTGTTAACTGACTTTGAAAACTAGCGTTTCAATAATGCCGAAACATCTATGTCGCGCAGCTATGGGTAAGTATCTAAAGATGACGGCAGCAAATGTATAGTGCGACTGAAAGTGATAGTTACCCGTCCTGTCTAGCTGCTAGTACCTCGTCACATCTCCTCTGTAAAGAAGATTGCTGAAGTTTTGCAATAGTTTCCATACATGTAGCTTTCTGCCCGTTAGTGAAACAGATTAATGGAAGTAAGAACCCGATTTTTCACTCACCGTAATCTGTGTGGATACACTTCCAACACTCCTTATTAATTTGTCACTTCTTCGACACACATCTGAAAGGTAGTCCCCGAGTTTGTGCCTCCAGTTGTTTTTGTCATTAAACCTACTGAACATTATAAGAAGTGTGAAATGTGCCAAAATTTGATGTCACAAGTTAATAATCCACAACAGTACCTACGCTTTCATCAGATATGGTCGTTCGCTGACATGTAAGGAATATTTTCAGCTAACAGAACCAAATCTGAGGGCTAGAAACAAACGTAATAAGGAAATCCGTAGGAACAACTGGTCCACCACTAGCTGATGTCCTATTCACCGACTACTCTGACACTTCAGCATCGTTCTGGTCAGACAGCCTACCAGGTCTGCGGGCCAGGATCAGCATTCAGTATGACATCACAGCGCCCGAAAACGCGGTCCATCTGACGGGACAACATGGGCAGTGACCTGAGAATGACGGCAGGGTACTCTCAGGATGGTTTCTGAGCCAATCACACAAGCACCGTAGTCACAGCCTCGTACGCGGGAAATCAGCCGACTGGAAGCGACTTACAAACCAATGGGCAGGCAACCCGCCACACTCTGAGTCACCGGCCGGCACTTAGCGCTGATACAGCGATCCTTAGCAGCCGCGAGTCTGCCTCTGGATTCAGCAGATTCCACTCCGGCTTATGAAGCCACAAGCTGCCGCAGAAGACATGGCGACAAGACGTTTTCTGCTTGTTTTATTGCTTCAGCCGGCATCCTGACGAGTCACTAGGGACTGGGCTACCCACGCAGTGCCTTCAGCTCTTGCTTGTCGTGAAACATACTGAAGTTTACAGCAAGTCGCGAATGTAACAAAAATTAAATACAACAAGTCAGTAATCCGCAGCAGCACTTGTGTGTCGAATTGATCGTTCCCTGACGTACAAGAATATTTACAGCTAAGAGGACAAAATCTGAAGACCAGAAACAATAAGGCAATCTGCAGTATCAGTCGGCGGAGCACTAGCGGATTTCCTATTTACAGCTGCACGATCTCCAACATATTTCATTTCACAGTATTGTGCATCAGTATAGTGGAGGCGCAGACACGCTAACAAAACAGAAGCACTCTTGAATGAGTTGATGTTCATCGAAACTGGAGCACTGAAAATCGTACTGACACTTCAGTTCCATGCCCATGCGTATATCAATCCGCCAGGCAGGCGATGACAACAAGCCACAATTAGGGCATGAAACAAACTTCGCGCTCCCATACTGCCAACACTAATTCATACTGACACTGTACTGATTAATGGGTATCATGTACCGATACCAACCCCCATGCTTTAAGTTGGAAATGCAGCTGCATGTTTCTGTTTGATACAGATAGCTGTTGCTATCACTCAATGGTGTGTGCCCACGGAGCTGTGCCTCCAGTTGTTGTGGACCATCAGCGCCCTCTGTCGCCGCTATATGGTGCGGCTGGCGGCAGTCCCTCACCCACTCACTCTCTTGAGCCGCTTCCCTATGGGACACTATACAGACGACTCTCAGTCGCATTTCCAGCTCCGTCGTTCGTGGTTACTTCATCGAACCTCATCGCTCTTGGCATTGCTGCATTATTTCTTATGAGTCTTTGTATACTTATACACTCCTGGAAATGGAAAAAAGAACACATTGACACCGGTGTGTCAGACCCACCATACTTGCTCCGGACACTGCGAGAGGGCTGTACAAGCAATGATCACACGCACGGCACAGCGGACACACCAGGAACCGCGGTGTTGGCCGTCGAATGGCGCTAGCTGCGCAGCATTTGTGCACCGCCGCCGTCAGTGTCAGCCAGTTTGCCGTGGCATACGGAGCTCCATCGCAGTCTTTAACACTGGTAGCATGCCGCGACAGCGTGGACGTGAACCGTATGTGCAGTTGACAGACTTTGAGCGAGGGCGTATAGTGGGCATGCGGGAGGCCGGGTGGACGTACCGCCGAATTGCTCAACACGTGGGGCGTGAGGTCTCCACAGTACGTCGATGTTGTTGCCAGTGGTCGGCGGAAGGTGCACGTGCCCGTCGACCTGGGACCGGACCGCAGCGACGCACTGATGCACGCCAAGACCGTAGGATCCTACGCAGTGCCGCAGGGGACCGCACCGCCACTTCCCAGCAAATTAGGGACACTGTTGCTCCTGGGGTATCGGCGAGGACCATTCGCAACCGTCTCCATGAAGCTGGGCTACGGTCCCGCACACCGTTAGGCCGTCTTCCGCTCACGCCCCAACATCGTGCAGCCCGCCTCCAGTGGTGTCGCGACAGGCGTGAATGGAGGGACGAATGGAGACGTGTCGTCTTCAGCGATGAGAGTCGCTTCTGCCTTGGTGCCAATGATGGTCGTATGCGTGTTTCGCGCCGTGCAGGTGAGCGCCACAATCAGGACTGCATACGACCGAGGCACACAGGGCCAACACCCGGCATCATGGTGTGGGGAGCGATCTCCGACACTGGCCGTACACCACTGGTGATCGTCGAGGGGACACTGAATAGTGCACGGTACATCCAAACCGTCATCGAACCCATCGTTCTACCATTCCTAGACCGGCAAGGGAACTTGCTGTTCCAACAGGACAATGCACGTCCGCATGTATCCCGTGCCACCCAACGTGCTCTAGAAGGTGTAAGTCAACTACCCTGGCCAGCAAGATCTCCGGATCTGTCCCCCATTGAGCATGTTTGCGACTGGATGAAGCGTCGTCTCACGCGGTCTGCACGTCCAGCACGAACGCTGGTCCAATTGAGGCGCCAGATGGAAATGGCATGGCAAGCCGTTCCACAGGACTACATCCAGCATCTCTACGATCGTCTCTATGGGAGAATAGCAGCCTGCATTGCTGCGAAAGGTGGATATACACTGTACTAGTGCCGACATTGTGCATGCTCTGTTGCCTGTGTCTATGTGCCTGTGGTTCTGTCAGTGTGATCATGTGATGTATCTGACCCCAGGAATGTGTCAATAAAGTTTCCCCTTCCTGGGACAATGAATTCACGGTGTTCTTATTTCAATTTCCAGGAGTGTAGAAATACAAGTTAAGATACTCTTCTGTTTCTTGTGTTAAACTTTTCGCCAATCATTTCTGCTCCCATTAGGCTTTCTAATGGTGACAGTTGCCACACCACTCTGTAGACCACCTCTCCTGACTATTGCGTATGAAATTGTACACAGCGGGATGGACGGTATAATAGTCGTGAGTGTGAAGAAGATGTCTTTTTGCAGCATCAACTCTTGTTCCTGGAGGAAACTTGGAAGGAAAGACTCATGTTTATCAAAATATTCTATCGTAGCGCCTACCGATACCCATTAAGGGTCTGGACTGGTCAGGAAGATTTGGTGCTCCCTACACGACAACCGAACAGGCAATGCCACAAATAGGACTGGTCTAAATACATACCGTGGAAAACAGAAACTCTCTACTCCATACCTTCCATTCGTGTAGTTTTGTGAATATGGAATGTGTGACGTGACAATAGTTTTGGAATGCCTTCACGGATTCTTCGACGTATTAATTTAGAGGTTGGAAAGTTATAACATCTGAAGAATGGTTGTAAATGTAATAATGTTCTGTAACTAAAGTCTTTTTGTGTCGAATTCTTGCAGAAGAGCGAGCAAAAGTCCGCGCATGACAGTCCTTGTAAGTCTCCATACACTGACAGCATAATCAACAGCTGTCCGCGCCAGAGATACCATTCCTTCCAGTTGGACAATAATCGACGAAGCGAACACCACAGAAGAATAGGTAGTTATTTGTTAAAAGCAATGGATGTCTAAAACTGGTCCCCCTATGGCTACTGAATACTAGAAGTTCAGTCGTACACGACAGCCCTTCGCGAGACTTGCGCTGTGAAAACTCTATTTAGACGTCGCATATTGCAGAAACCTAGGGAAAGACAATTGATCGTGTATCTAGTCAAGATAGCGAATATCGTCGACCATTTTGAATGAATATGCCGATTTGGAGTTTGATCGGACATTAGATCTCTAAGTTAGTCCGATCGCCTTTCGCAGACCAGTTCTGCAGTGCCTACTTTGTTTTTATGCCGTTCCGTAATGGAAATTTAGGGTACACTGAGGTCAGTTAATTTGAGACTGTTCTGGTCGTAAGCTCTGAAAAGGATTGGCTACGACATCGTACTCGGTGAATGTGTTAGTTGTCGCTGGTAGGGGGTAGACAAAGTTTGAGATGCGTGCTGAGGAAAAGTTGCGCTCGATTTGAGGAAGCCGTGTTTTTCTTATTTGGAAAAGTTTGTGTTCATAAGAGTGATAGACACGGAACTTGACCATTAGTGGGATTCGTGGTTTTACTAGTGTGTACAAGACTTTGAGCCAGCCATAGTAGCCGAGCGGTTCTAGGCGCTACAGTCTGGAACTGCGCGACCGCTACGGTTCTCAGGTTCGAGTCCTGCTTCGGGCATGGATGTGTGTGATGTCCTTAGGTTAGTTAGGTTTCAGTAGTTCTTAGGGGACTGATGACCTCAGAAGTTAAGTCCCATAGTGCTCAGAGCCATTTGAACCAACTAAGACTTTGAAATTTGTTCTGGTTAAATTTTGTACTGTTTAGAGGAACGCAAGTTCTAAGGTAATTGAGCCATTGCGAGAATTTTGTGGTTGGTATATGACCTCCACTCTAATCTAAATGAGTTGCTTCTGTTTGTTGAGGTTTTCGTACGCAGCACTGGGATAGTGGCGTTTCGTATGTGATTTATATACTGTTAAGTTAAAGTCTCAATCGGTGTTTAATAAGATCCAGGAACCAGAATCTGTTTATATTGAGAGAATATAGCTATTGTTGCCCGTAAATTAGAGTTCTTTAAGAGTGCGAATAATCTTGTACCATAGTGGAACCAGCTGACGCAAAACGACTATATTAAAAAAATTGAAATTGCGAGGAGTGACAATTAAATTATGGACTATTAGTGGGAACGCGAATGCCAACACCTGAAGAGGCTGAGCCCTGCTTATAATCTTCAATTTAGTGCAAAAGTCATCGTGAGTCGTGGGATTTTTATTTTTATTTTTTCTTGTCCTTCCTTGTTTCCGATTTGCTTTTGTGTCAGTCCTTCACACTGAAGTTTAAAAGTTGTCTCGAAATTAATTAACTGAATTAAGTAAAGAAAGGATCAAACTAAAATCTGCATTACGTGTTTCAGTTTAGTGGAAAGGATATACTCCCCTATGAAGTAGATTTATGCAAGTAGCATAAACAAACAAGAGATTTTATTTTGAAGTTCAATAGATTCAAATGCGACCACCGCAAAGATTAGTCGATTTCTGTAGTGTCAAAGGAAGCAGTTTTACGTACTTATAATTCAATTAAGATTAAAGTTCAGTAAATATTAGAAAACGTTTTAATCAGAATTTGGCAACGGCCTTGCCGCAGTGGATACACCGGTTCCCACCAGATCACCGAAGTTAAGCGCTGATTGGCGTGGCCGGCAATTGGATTGGTCACCATCCAGGCCGTCATGCGCTGTTGCCATTTTTCGGGATGCACTCAGCCTACTGATGCCAACTGAAGAGCTACTCATCCGAATAGTAGCGACTCCGGTCACAGAAAACCGATATAACGACCGGGAGAGCGGTGTGCTGACCACGCGACCCTCCTATCCGCATCCTCAGCTGAGGATGACACGGCGGTTGGATGGTCCCGATGGGCCACTTGTGGCCTGAAGACAGAGTGCTTTTAACCAGAATTTCATTTGAGATACACAAAAGAAAATAATAACTTTCGTATTTAATGTTGGAGAAATTTTATTAAATCAGTAGTTAACGTAAGTAAGATTAGTAAGAGCTGCAGTAAGTATTTGATATGTGTGTTATGTGCATTGCGTTTGTCATAGTAGTTTGACGCGCTCCGCTGTGGAGCATTTTACCGATCGATAGCATTATTTTGAGATAAATAACCAGGTGTACGTGTAGTCATCTCGTAATTATTAAATGTCCCAAAGAGGTGGAAATCTCTGATAATCTTAAAAATAGGAGTGACCATACGTGCACACAATTCCCATACGAGTTATCGGATTGGCTTCAGCGGCAATAGGATACAATCCGACCTTCTTCAAAGTCGGAACGTGAGGGTACACATTTCTCCTCCTTACACGAGGCATCACAATAACCTTTCATCAGGCAACGGCGGTCAACTGCTGTTTGCGTACGAAAAATCGGTTGGAAACTTTCCTCATGTCAGCACGTTGTACGTGTCACCTCCAAAAATAGTTCAAATGGCTCTGAGCACTATGGGACTTAACATCTGAGGTTATCTGTCCCATAGAACTTAGAAATACTTAAACCTAACCAACCTAAGGATATCACACACATCCATGCCCAAGGCAGGATTCGAACCTGCGACCGTAGCGATTGCGCGGTTCCAGACTGAAGCGCCTAGAGCCGCTCGGCCACCCCGGCAGGCTGTTATCGAATTATTGATTTCTTTAGCAAAGTAGTGTATGACATTAGTAGAGATCGTGTTTCGACAATATTTTAAAGTAACGTGGGCACAGAGTTTAGTCAATTTACATTTGCTATCAGGGATAGTACAAGCGCTGACGAGCAATAACTTTTCACCAAATCCCACACGAGCAATAACTTTTGACCACTTCCCACGTGTAGTAATGTTACTGTAACAACAATAAATTGGATTTGGAGTAGTTGACGTTAACTTTTAGTGACAAACTCCTGAGTTCTTCTGAAATAATAGCACAAACGTTAATTGCGCGTAGTCACTAGAACGAATACTAAATTAATAATCCTCGTTTAAAATTGAACTATCTATTAATACTGGGAAAGAGGTGGGCTAATCGTAAAGGAAGTGTCATTTGGATAAGTTAGAGTAACATCTCGCCACCGCACACTTTCTATAGAAAGAAGTGGCACAGTATATTTGTTAAATTAATTGGCGACCCCGGGTTGCAGGAAGTGTTAAATTACAAGTATATCCTGTGAGTGAAAGAGACTGCAAAGACGAAGAGATTTTGTTGTCATTCTTGATTGAAGTGGTGTACCTTTTCCAAGGACGTTACTGAACGAGATTTGATATATAATTGTCTATTTGTGCGAAGTGCTGAGTTAGTAGTTAACTTCAAGGAATTTTAAAATCATAATTAGACCTGAGGATCAAAATTATGAAAGAAATAGAGTAATATAGTTGGTTAAGGACAGAAGAAGGTGTTACCAGATTGTGACGGGTCTCAAGCAGTAGCACTGGCCACGAGAGACGCAGCCATTGAGCGGTACAAGCCTTGCCATCGGCTTTAACAGCGCCGTCAGCTTCGGCTTCAGTACCTCATGGAGTACGAGTAAACTACGGAGGAGGCGATACGCATAACAACCATAAATACTAAAAGCCAAAAATTTTATTTTGTGTAACAACAATGTTAGTGGTTTTTGATCAGCGTTGCGTAGCCTGTAGCGTATGTATTGTGGCAGATTGGATCGAATGAGAAAGTGTTTAATAGCTCTAGCGTAATAATTTTGTTCTGTTGTAGATAACCAATTTTTAGGCTAGACTGAAACGTTAAGGATGGGCAAAAAGATTAAAAATGGAATTCAAAGACGAACTTACGTGTAAATAATTACTATGAGAGTTATTGAATTATTGATTTCGTTAGCAACGTACTAGCGGCAGAATTAGACATCGTGTTTCGATGGCATTTTAAAGTACCGTGGGAACAAAGTTTAGTCAGTTCACATTTGCTGTCAGGAATAATACAACAGCTGACGAGTGATCACTTTTTACCACTTCCCACTTGTAGTAATGGTGTTGATGAGCACAGTAAATTGCATTTAGAGTAGGTGCTATTATATGCAGTTACTATTGGCAAACGCCTGGTTCTTCTGAAACACAATAGCAGATGCGTTGTTTTCGCGTAGTGATTAAAATGAATACGTAATTAACAATCCTGAATTAAATTTTTACGTTCTGTTATTGCTGGGAACGAGGTGTGGCTAATCTTAAAGGCAGATCTGTGTCTTCCGACCAGGTTAGTGTAAGAGGAACCTGTAGAAGGAAGTGACACAGTACAAATGCTGCACCAAATGATATTTTCTGTAGAGTTTGTAATTTTTCCTTTGTTATTTTTGCATAATGTGTAAAATTAAACACGTAGATTCTAGTTTTTCCATACGAAAAAGAAGTAAGTACTTCTTGCCGGTTACTGGGTTGAGCGTAGCGTATCCGTTCCGTCCAATAAACGGCTGATATACATTTTCTACTTACTGTTTGTAAGAAGGAAATGTGTGGCAAAACTTATTTTAAAGAAGGGGATCGGTTGATATGACACGTCTTGAGGTATCATGGAATTGTCAGTTTGATAACGGAAGGAAGTACCGGGTGATCAAAAAGTCAGTATAAATTTGAAAACTTAATATACCACGGAATAATGTAGATAAAAAGATACAAATTGACACACATGCTTGGAATGACATGGGGTTTTATTAGAACAAAAATACACAAAAGTTCAAAAAATGTCCGACAGATGGCGCTTCATCTGATCAAAATAGCAATAATTAGCATAACAAAGTAAGACAAAGCAAAGATGATGTTCTTTACAGGAAATGCTCAATATGTCTACCATCATTCCTCAGCAATGGCTGTAGTCGGGGAATAATTTTGTGAACAGCACTGTAAAGCATGTCCGGAGTTATGGTGAGGCATTGGCGTCGGATGTTGTCTTTCAGCATCCCTAGAGATATCAGTCGATCACTATACACTTGCGACTTCAGGTAACCCCAAAGCCAATAATCGCACGGACTGAGGTCTGGGGACCTGGGAGGCCAAGCATGACGAAAGTGGCGGCTGAGTACACGATCATCACCAAACGACGCGCGCAAGAGATCTTTCACGCGTCTAGCAATATGGGGTGGAGCGCCATCCTGCATAAAAATCGTAAGATCCAGCAGGTGTTTATCAACCAGGCTGGCGATGATGCGATTCTGTAACATATCGGCGTACCTCTCACCCGTCACGGTAGCAGTTTTGCTGTCCAGCGCCATCCGCGCCATCTGTCGGACATTTTGTGAACTTTGTTTTTTTTGGGTTTTTATCAAACCCCATGTCATTCCAAGCATGTGTGTCAATTTTTACCTCTCTATCTACATTATTCCGTGGTTTATTAAGTTTTCAAATTTATACTTTCTTTTTGATCACCCTGCATATGGAGTAAAACTTGTAGAGGGAAATTAGGCGTTGAATACAGTTACCAGGTTCAAATGCGTGTACGATGCGGTAGTTATGCACAGAGGAAGAGTCTTGCACAGGATAGATTAGCATGGTGACTCAGATCAAACCAGTCTTCGGACTGAAGGCCACAAAAACACCATAAATAGACTTAGCATGGTGATTGCAGTAATGATGCATAGAAGTCGCCCAGTGTCACCCCGGTTATAGACAAAGTTATAAAGTAACTGCTTGGCATCCTACGTTTTGCCTCGTGCCAGAATGAAGGTAGATAGTCTTGTCTCAAAATGGAAGGAAAACAGGCCGCGGGATGTCTCTGTTAAACGTATTTACTTTATAATTTGCATAAGCCGAAGCTCGGGACAGTTGCGCGCTGCTGAGTATAAGACACATTTCGTCACTCAGTTCGTGGACTAAATAAATACTAGCTAGGTTTAGAAAGTGGCTGCAGTCAATAAAATGCAAAACCTGCTGCGGAACGTTTTACGAGATCCGTGCTGGGGAGGGCGGAAAATTTGCATATTATCTCATTTGCCGAGCAGCTCTGGAAACCAGGCCGCGTAGACGCCACTGTCAGACAGGGCCAATTAGAAATTCCACAACTATGGCTGCCTTTCGGCACAGCTCATAAATTTTAATTTAAATCAGGAATTCTATTCACTTGTGAAATGTTCTGGGAGCCAACGTAACATTTTGTGTTAAAATGGCCATCACTCAGCGTCATTCAATCAAAAACTAAAGTTTTACAACAACAAACGTTACACAGCGAAATCGCACGGGTGCTGATTTTCGGACGCTAAAGTTCTCGACTTGTCCGTTAAAACTCTTCTTTCGGTGACCAGAGACTGTACACTTCAGATAGCACAGTACACTGTGCTATTGTCACGATCAATCTTGTTTCGTGCAAGGATTCTACCGATTTCTCAGCAGAACTGCAGCACCTCGAGACAACATTTCGGAAAAATGTGTACAACCAGAAGCAAATAAGACACGCACTCAGACAGACTGCGCCAAGAGAACAAGAAGAAGAAACACAAGAACACAAGTCACTGGCGTGCATTCCGTTTGTCGGAAACACCTCAAGAAAAATGGGTAGAATCATGGGGAAACACAATGTGAAATGTACAGGGCTATTACAAATGATTGAAGCGATTTCATAAATTCACTGTAGCTCCATTCATTGACATATGGTCACGACACACTACAGATACGCAGAAAAACTCATAAAGCTTTGTTCGGCTGAAGCCGCACTTCAGGTTTCTGCAGCCAGAGCGCTCGAGAGCGCAGTGAGACAAAATGGCGCCAGGAGCTGAGAAAGCGTATGACGTGCTTGAAATGCACTCACATCAGTCAGTCATAACAGTGCAACGACACTTCAGGACGAAGTTCAACAAAGATCCACCAACTGCTAACTCCATTCGGTGATGGTATGCGCAATTTAAAACTTCTGGATGCCTCTGTAAGGAGAAATCAACGGGTAGGCCTGCAGTGAGCGAAGAAACGGTTGAACGCGTGAGGGGAAGTTTCACGCGTAGCCCGCGGAAGTCGACGAATAAAGCAAGCAGGGAGCTAAACGTACCACAGCCGACGGTTTGGAAAATCTTACGGAAAAGGCTAAAGCAGAAGCCTTACCGTTTACAATTGCTACAAGCGCTGACACCCTATGACAAAGTCAAACGCCTTGAATTTTCGACGCGGTTGCAACAGCTCATGGTATAGGATGCGTTCAGTGCGAAACTTGTTTTCTGTGATGAGGCAACATTTTTTCTTAATGGTGAAGTGAACAGACACAATGTGCGAATCTGGGCGGTAGAGAATCCTCACGCATTCGTGCAGCAAATTCGCAATTCACCAAAAGTTAACGTGTTTTGTGCAATCTCACGGTTTAAAGTTTACGGCCCCTTTTTCTTCTGCGAAAAAAACGTTACAGGACACGTGTATCTGGACATGCTGGAAAATTGGCTCATGCCACAACTGGAGACCGACAGCGCCGACTTCATCTTTCAACAGGATGGTGTTCCACCGCACTTCCATCATGATGTTCGGCATTTCTTAAACAGGAGATTGGAAAACTGATGGATCGGTCGTGGTGGAGATCATGATCAGCAATTCATGTCATGGCCTCCACGCTCTCCCGACTTAACCCCATGCGATTTCTTTCTGTGGGCTTATATGACAGATTCAGTGTTTAAACCTCCTCTACCAAGAAACGTGCCAGAACTGCGAGCTCGCATCAACGATGCTTTCGAATTCATTGATAGGGACATGCTGCGCCGAGTGTGGGAGGAACTTGATTATCGGCTTGATGTCTGTCGAATCACTAAAGGGGCACATATCGAACGTTTGTGAATGCCTAAAAAAACTTTTTGAGTTTTTGTATGTGTGTGCAAAGCATTGTGAAAATATCTCAAATAATAAAGTAATTGTAGAGCTGTGAAATCGCTTCAGTCATTTGTAATAACCCTGTATATTCCGACTCCCTGCAAAAACCTTGATTCTACTGGGTTCAGTGAATAATGACCTAGGCCTTCGAAAACCAGGCGTTTATCAAATTCTCTGTCTGTGCGAAAAAGCATACAGTGGGGAGACAGTCCGCACTGTAGAAGAGAGGTGCCGCGAACACAAGCGCCATATCGAATTACGCCAGGCCACTAAATCAGTCGTGGCTGACCATTACATAAACACTGGTCTGGAGAGAAAGGTGTGGTCCCAGAGATCGAGGACCACCCCCGACGGCGGCAGAAGGGAGATTGCAGACCCCAGTTCAGACCCAGGTGCCGCTTCCCCCACCACCTCCAGTAGCCGCCGCGCCGGCCGCACCAAAAACACCAGGAGAGGAACGGTGGAGGGGGTAACGGCTAGTATATATAGGGCGCCGAGAGGGACAGCACAGCATTCGTCAGGAACCAGCCGAAGATGGCAGCGTGTGCGTCTGCCGAAATATTGTTGAGAAATTACGACGCTACCCGGTCGGATATCTGATAACTGTTAAAATTGAAGTTGATTTCGATGGCGTCGCTGTAAGCTATCGGGACCAGAAAGAAGATACATGCAAGCGCCTAATCGACGGACGATCTCGCCTCGCACCCATCGTCTGCTGCCGCTAAAAACCTTGTAAAAGACAATATGATTGGCGCGAAGCGAGTGTTCCAGAAAGGTCCCGCAAAGTCTATGTGCATACATTGCCAAGCAGAGAATTTTTGTTGCTTAGCGGACTGATTTTCCGCACATGCATGACACTGTGACTTTCTCTGTTCTAATTG
The DNA here is from genome assembly GCF_023864275.1 of Schistocerca cancellata. NCBI lineage: Eukaryota > Metazoa > Arthropoda > Insecta > Orthoptera > Acrididae > Schistocerca > Schistocerca cancellata. Next base: position 87,828,150 of record NC_064627.1, on the reverse strand, counting down.
GGCGTCTATACCCTGCAAAGTACTGTGTCGACGCGCTAACTGTTTCGTACGAACAACCCCCAGTGTCCTTGGTGAAGTAACTGCAACACTTCTTTTTGCAAGACTTTAGGAATCAACACAAAGTGACTGTCCACTGTCATTTTGAACAAGAATCACACTTCGCTGTACAGCGAGGCTATGCCGACATGCAAAGTATAGGCGAACTACAGATTTCTTTATGCTATTCAACGAGTGAGGCCAAGATGTGCGAATGTATGCGAGCAAAATGTTCTAATCTAAATCAGCTTCCGTGACCTGTGCAAGTTTCTTATTGTTCATTACCAGAGAGCGAGTCCTTTCTCTTACCGAGGAACATGAAAAACATCTTATGTTTTTTAACATTTGATAATAAAAAATATATGATGGAAGGCGTAGGGTCTTCGCTGGGTTACCGCTTCACCTTTTGTCTTTGCCTTTAAAGAAAACAAAAACCTAAAAGCAATAACCGCAAATGTACATCACAAATTGCGTGAGCATTACAATGTTGAGCTGTCGGACGACACGCAATTTCCTACTGCTACTGAGACAAGAACAAAGCCCATCTTTGTAATTTTTGAGCAGTTCGTACAGAAACCGGACTGCAAAGGCTTGTGATCCGTTACTAAGTGGAATTTTCTGCCACACAAATAGTGGTGGAATTTGGTGACACCATACACAATAGACTATGCCCCTTTTACAGTCTGTGAATAGTTACTCTGAGCTTTGGACAACGCTATTGATGCGAAAGCAATAGGTCTGTCTTCATCACCAATTCTATGCGAAAGCACTGCATCGAGGCCATAAGAGGAATCGTCAACTTGCAATACAACTGGTATTTCAGGATGAAAGTGAACTAAGCATCGATCACTGAGGAATGCATCTTGAAGTTTTTAAAAGCTACTTGGCATTCATCTGTCCAAGCAAAGGGGGCATTCTTGCGACGCAAGCGATGCAATGGAGCTGCGATTTGCGCAGAATTCGGTATGAAACGAATATAATAATTCATTTTCCCTAAAACTGACTGCAGTTCTGTGACATTGCGAGGAATTGGCAAATTTGGTATGGCTAACAAATGCGACCGAGGAGGATGTACACCTTGATTGTTTATTACATGACCAAAATACTGAAACTCAGGTATAAATAAATCACACTTGTCGAGTTTACACTTTAGTCCTGTCTCAGATAACACACGAAACAAAGCATGTGAATTTGCAATGTGTTCTTCAGGTGTACGACCAGCTACGACAATATCGTCCAAATAATTTGAACAGTTTGGTACTTCAGCAGCCAACTGTTCCAAATGCCGATGGAAAATGGCGCGTGCGGAAGCACAGCCAAAAGGCAAACGCAAATATTTAAACAAGCGCAAATGAGTATTTACTCCACACACTCTTTGAGATTCTTCACCGAGCTCTCTTTGAAGATACGCATCGCGCAAATCAGGTTTTGAAAAGTAGCGTCAAGCGTCTAGTTTTGTCCATGTCATCCTTTGGCCGTGGCAATGGATAAGTAGCAATGGCAGTGTGTGGGTTGAGTGTAGATTTAAAGTCAACAAAGAGCTGAATACGACCTGAAGGTTAGGGGAGCAAAACCAGTAGACTTGCCCATTTGTAACGCCGGAAAATTCATATCCTCCTATTTCCATCTATTGTACTATAAATTTTTTCCACATTTTGTTGCCTGAATATATGACATTTCTGTGCCTTTATATATTGTAATATATACAATATATATATACAATATTTATATATTGTGTGTATATATATATATATATATATATATATATATATATATATATATATATATTTATGCATCTATGTCGATGTATAATAGGTTTGTTTTGTAAATATTATTTGTATTTTACGCTGGGTCTTGCCTATGGAAAACTATGCTGTCGAACGAATACATCGATAGGTCGTGTGGAGAACCAAAGTGTTTAGGATCTTTGGTGATCTTTGGTAGTGGGATCTCTGCCGCGTGGAGCGCGGGCAGAGCAGAGGGAGTCTGGCTGAGGTGGTGCAGTGGAGCAGGTGTGTTGTGTGACGCGCCCGCGAGTTGCCGCGCTTTCGGGGTTGGGCAGCATGTAATTGCGCTCGACTTGCTATGATAGTTTCTGACACGGTGTCGCGAACGGGAAGCATTAGCTGGCGCACATCAAGAGCCCGTTTCACCTGGTGACCATGTCGAGAAGAAGGCGCGCCAACATCATGCTTCTGCAACAGCGACGGCCGACAATGAGTGACTGTCGCCATCTCCTCGATCGACGGCTTCAAACCTTCAAACAACCAACAAGGAAGACTGGAAGCACGTAAAGTTTTAGAACTGTATGGCAGTCCTCAGCTTTTCAAACTGATCCATTTTCATAACTAAATTACAGCAACGTAGCATCAACCTTTGTTGCTCATTGTCCCAGTTGCATTACCAAGCAGCGTCTCTTCCTTTTCCGGAATGAACCCGAGTGTCGTTGAAATTCAAACGCCAGCATCATTCGATTTCATTGCTTTAATTTCAAAGTTCAGTTAAGGTATTCATAGCTGGCTATAATATTTAGATTACACAGTCACAAATTAAGAGTGCAAGTTTTCTTACCGTATTTTAGCTTACCTGTGACTGCAGCTCAGCTTGGTAAGTACTAAATTTTACTATTGTTAATTGTTCAGAATCATTTAATTCAAGATCAAAGTTAAATCTCTTATTTCTAAACTGCGTAGATTCAAGTAGCTTTTGAAATGATTGTTGAGGTAGTCCAAGACTAACCGTATTTTACTGAATTTCGATGTGCTTCAGGAAGAAAGCTCACTATTAACTTCAGTCACTAAATTAACTTTCAATTTTCCGGTTTTATTAATTCTTTTGCTAAATTAAGTCAGAGTGTAGCGAAATTTATTACTTCTGTCAAACTTTCAGTTTTCACACTACACGTGTCAACCTTCAGTTGCCACGCTTTTAGTGCTAATTATATGTGTAATAACCTTTATTTTTCAGTTACTAGAGTAATTGTCCATAGGACTGGCGACCGTAATTTCTCCCAAATCTCAAAAATCTAATTACCGATAGTTAATTGCTAACGTAACGGCCGCACATTTACTTTCTTTATTAACTTAACCCCTTTTCAAAATTAATTTCCACCAGTTTCATTTGCATTTTTCCTTTCATTTAGATGTAACGCTTTCCACCCTCTTTACGACAGATTAACTTCGGTGACGATTGCTTTTCCCAAATTTCCATTAGGTACACGCGGTTTAATTTTTCACTGTCACTAAGGTCGATAAGTGAGGGGGAGGTTACACATTGACTAGCTGATATGGGCGCAATAACTCTGTTATTTTGCAATTCTTTAAGTTCAGCGGTGACTGTCCCGCAATGCAATGGGAACAGTTCGGGACTGCCAAAATTTCGGATGAGCATTGTCATTCTGAGTTATATGTACAACAAAATTGTTAGCTTTGCCTAAAGCTTTAGAAAAGAGCTCTGGGTATTCTTTTAGCAAGCTAGCTACACTGACTTTTGCACTGAATGCAGACACTGACAACACATTGTTCTGAATGTTAAAACCAAACAAATCAGAAGAATCAAGTCCAAATATGTTCTGACACTCTCGTGATTGTAGCACTGTGAAAGTCACTGTTCGTGTATGCAAGTGATACATTGCAGGCAAAATACATGTTCTGAGAATGGGAATGTCTTGTCCATTACAAGTTGTCAGTTGCATGCTAGTTATAGACAGGCGTGCAGAGCCTAACAGTTCATCTGCGTGACGATTTAGCAATGTGACAAAGGCTTCTGTTCAAAGATGGTTAAAATGGCTCTAAACACTATGGGACTTAGCTTATAAGGTCATCAGTCCCCTAGACTTAGAACTACTTAAAACTAACTAACCTAAGACATTACACACATCCATGCCTGAGGCATTATTGGAACCTGCGACTGTAGCGGCAGCGCTGTTCCGGACCGAAGCGCCTAGAACCGCTTGGCCACAGCGGCTGACGAGGCACCTGTGTCCAACTGAAATTTCCCACGTTCCCCACAAATAAGTAAATGAACAAAAAGTTTGTTTGACCGACGTAGCACTGACAAAACTGCACGCTTGCTAGTTGCAGACTTGGAATATACTGCAGTAATGACATGGGCTTTGTGACTATATTTTTGTGAGTGGGCCGAATTCTTTTGATTGTTCCGTTGCAAACATACGGATTGTACATGTCCTTTCCTACCACAAGCATAACGCTAAGCTTGTTGAGAGGATCCATCTTGTCGTTTGTGCCGTGTATAATAGCGAGGGCAAGACTTAGTTCTGCTCGCCTGTGTAGCCGCCTGCTAATGCGGTGTGGAACGTTGTTTACTCGACGTGGCTAGCACACTCCGCCTGTGCGAAATGGGGCGATCGTAACTAAGGGGCTCAACCTTGCAAATAGCAGCACGCATAAATTTATGAGCCGACAAGGCACCGGAATCGTACTGATCTAGTATTTGCACTACCTCCTGAAATGATGGATCACACTGTTTCAAAATATGTTCTCTGAGTTTGACATCAGGCACATTGTACACAATCACATCACGCAACTTAGCAAGCAAATTTGAATTTACATTTCCTTGTCATCCCTCACAAATCTGTTACCCACTCATGATAAGTTTGTTCTGACCAATTTTTGCCATTAAAGAATTGATGCCTAGCTGCTACCACGTTCAATTGTAGGTCATAATAGTTAGCTAGCGAAGCAGTAAACTTGTCGTAAATAACTTCGCCAGGAGTGGCGTTAGGAATGAGTTTTTGAATTAATCTGCACTTCCTACGTTGGATAATGGATATGGAATGCTGGACGGTCGGTGGTGCATGCAGACGTGCTGCGGTGAGTCTCCACAAAGCGTCCCCTACATGGTGAATGGCACTGAAGTCGGGGGACGGGCAGGCCAGTTCATTCGCTGTGTATTCTCTCGCTCCAAGAGCTCTTCCATCTGGCATTTCGATGCGTCCAGATTGTCATTCATGAAAAAGGACGTCAACACCGAAGCCGTCCCTGAAAGACACACATGGAGGAGGAGTACAGTGTCGCAATAATATTCAGCGATCATTGTACGTTATTAAAATATTTGGATATCAGTATGCTCGTGCAACGTTATTCATGCCCTTACCATCACACCTGGACCTCCTAACGGTCACTTTCCTCGGTGCATTACGTAGCCTCATATGGCGAGAGGTATGAGCATACAATGCACCCAGGAACACTAGCGAACATGACCATTTTGATGCTTCTGGTGTTATGCTGTGACGAGACGTAACATTGCATGAGTGCACTGACCTCCAAACTTTAATACCATGCACACACCGGTCAGCACTACTGTGACAGTGCCCTCCATGCCCATGGTTGTTTTTTGTAATGCGTCGGCTATGACTTCATTTCTATGGATGACAATGCAGGCTTTGATGAACTGCGCAGGTGGCGGAGCGAACGAGAGGATATTTGGCGAATCTAATTAAATGCTATTGAGCAAGTATGGAATGAGGAGTCGTATTGCAGCACGTCCTGATATGCACCAAGCACCATGCAGCAGTTATCAACTGCGCTGCTGGAGGAATGGAACGCCGTACCACATGAAATCCTTACTAACATCGTGGCCAGCATGGGAGCATGTTCATGTCATGCATTGTAGACCATGGTGATCACAGGCCCTATTAAGAACAAAATCCCGCCTTTTTTAATGTCGACGGGACCATCGTAAATCACACTGACTTGAGTGTCATTATTGTCCCTGAACTAAACTCATTTCTGTTCGTCTCATTGCGTATTTCTTTCAGTTTACTTGTGTGCTATACTGTAGGAGTTCTTTCTACGCTTGGTCCAGGTTTCAGCGAGCTATTTTACTTGCAGTGACTCATCATGCAAAAGTGACTTTCGTACTGAAGTTTTGCGCACCAGTTCCTGTTATTAGCAGCTAGTTCTGATGCCACTAGGTTCCGCTGTAGATCCGTTACTATTTAACATCAGACACGAATGAAAATACACCTTACTTTAGTCGTAAAACGTATTTTTAATAGCTACCCAGATCTAAGCAAATCAGTAACGGCCTCACCCCTACCCACCGCACCTATTTAAAAAAGAGTTGGAATCCCGTGTGCTCCAAACATCTGGGTAATTTGGGCATCCTTTTAAGAAACGCTAGTTTTTCCCTCATTTCAGCGTTTATGACGTCACATCTCCGGAAGTATATGTCGTACAGTGACGTCATTTTGTAGGTTCAATCCGTGCTACGTGTGGACAATTGTTGTGAATGTAGTTAGTTGTAAAAAAGTATTAAAAATATACGTCATACCTGATGCTGAAGTTTTACTGCATGACCAGCGAAAATACAGTAGGCATTAAATAGTTTCCCTTTCATAGTTTTGAGGGAGTTGTTAGGGAAAAACCTTTCGATACGGTTTGAAATCATGTTCAAAGTTTGTTGGGAGTCCCTAGATGTTCTCATTCTCAAATATTTGACGAATAGTATGTGTAATTTGCAAGCTATGAGTTAGGCTGCCTAAAGAGATATAAATCGTTTCTAACTTTTGTAGTTAATTTGCTGTGTGATTACAGAATCAAATCAAATTTGAAGGAGCTTAGCAGTACGAGCTCAATTACAGTATTACGCTGCACCAACTCTGTCCTGAATTCATGCCCTGATTAGGTGAGGAAGCGTCTGATAAATTAGTTGTGTATTTTGTGGTGTCACCGCCAGACACCGCACTTGCTAGGTGGGAGCCTTTTAAATCGGCCGCCGCCCGGTAGTATACGTCGGATCCGCGTGTCGCCACTATCAGTGATTGCAGACCGAGCGCCGCCACACATCAGGTCTAGAGAGGCTTCCTAGCACTCGCCCCAGTTGTACAACCGACTTTGCTGGCGATGGTTCACTGACTAAATACGCTCTCATTTGCCGAGACGATAGTTAGCATAGCCTTCAGTTACGTCATTTGCTACGACCTAGCAAGGCGCCAGTACCAGTTACTATTGATATTATGAATAATGTACCGTCAAGAGCGACGTTCACCATTTATGAATTAAAGTTAAGTATTCCACCAGTTACGTCCGTTTTTTCTAAATTCTAATTTCCTTGTCCTGTTCCAGACCTCATGCCAGCCTGCGTGAGCTAAAACGCGTGCCTTTCGGCCTCCTCAAGTAACCCGGTATTGGCTCTCCAGCCAACCCACAACATTTGGCGACGAGGCCATACCGCGTTCTTAATTATACTGCCCTGATTTACTTGTGTAATGGCTTCGCCACATTCTCCAGATGTACTGTCCGAATTTTATCGCTTACAGAATAAGCAGACGCAGGCCTTACTGGATGCCCTTGGACAGTTCGTCCAGGGTCAACGGGCATGGCAAAACGATGCGGCAGCCACCGCTCCACCGCTAACGCAGCAACAACACGCAGTTTCACCAACTTTTCGACCTTTTGAGGCTGCACTGGAAAGCTGGACGGAGTGGTCACGCCAATTTGGATTCCATCTCGCCGCCTACAGAATTCAAGGTAACGAGCGGCAGCCGTTTTTGTTGTCTTCAGTCGGTGTCCAAACATACCGTGTGATAGTCAAATTATTTCCCCGACACGACGTAGCAACTCTGTCCTACGATGAAATTTTGTCTGCATTAGATGCATATTTTAAAGAATCAGTCAATGTGGTTGCAAAAAGGTATACCTTCTTTCGTGCAAAACGTACGGCAGGTCAGACTAATCGGGCATTGGTTGCAACCTTGCAAGGCCTTACTAGGGATTGTGCTTTTGAGTGTCAATGTGGACTCCCTTATTCAGATACTATGGTATGTGATGCAATTGCACAGAACGTTTCTGATGTTCGTATAAGGGAACAGATTTTGAAACTAGTCAATCCCTCCCTTCAACAAGTGATGGACATATTGGATCGGCAGGACACACTTGACTTTGCTCAGGAATCATTTGAAACTTCGCCAGCCGTGTGTCACATTAACCGGCCCGCCGGGTGAGCTGCACGGAGCTGTAAACAGCCCTCGCGCCCGTCTGCGCAGCCATGTGTGCCGCATACGCAAGCACATGCAGTGCTAAAATCATGCCCACGGTGTGCTACTAGACATTCGCGTGGGAATTGCCCGTCACGCCAGGCTATTTGCTTTTACTGTAATAAAAAGGACATGTTCAAAGTGTTTGCCAGAAAAAGCTCAGATCAGAAACTCAAAATCATTCCAGGCCCTTTGCTTCGCGCCAGAATCAGAATCGAACCAAGGATACTCAGGCTCGCGAAACTTTGTCCATGGAAATTCATGTAGTTCATTCCACTCCGCTCAGTGCCACTCTCTCTAACAGTGACTGTGTTCGTCCCACAAATAGTGTACGTCGCCATCGCTGGAAATCCTGTCAAGTCGCAAGTGATTTTGTACCAGTGTCAGTCCACGTTGCAAGAGACAGTTGCTCTTGTCGTCAGCAGGACAATAAACTTTTTGTGGACTTGGATATTAACGGCAAAGTGATACCATTCCAGCTCGATACCGGGGCTGCAGTTTCACTGATCAATCAAGACACTTACAAACTGCTGGGCACACCTCTGTTGCGTGCCGCAAATGTTAAGTTAACTAGCTATTCTGGTCAAGTGATCCATGTGTTCGGACAGTGCAGCCTTCTTGCAACATACAAAGGACAAACAAAACTTGTGTCATTTTACGTCCTTCGTTCTTCTTCTGCAGTGAACTTGTTTGGTTTCGATTTATTTCATTTGTTTAACTTTCTATAGTAAATCAGGTCCTATCAGTGAACCAGACTGTGCCTTCAGACAGTGTTTCTCGTCTAGGTGACGAATTTGCAGACATTTTTGCACCGGGCCTCGGTTGCGCTAAGAACTATAAAGCACATTTGGAACTGAAAGTAAACGTCCAACCGAAATTTTTCAGAGCGCGCAATGTTCCCCATGCATTGCGTGATGAGGTCGCAAAAACATTACACGATTTGGAATCACAAGGTGTAATGGAACGTGTGCATGCTTCTCTCTGGGCATCACCCTTAGTAATTTTGCCATAACCTTCCGGAAAACTGAGTGTTTGGACTTCAACTAGTGATTGCAACTTTTCCTTTACCCCGCCTGGAAGATCTTTTTGACAAACTGTGCCCGGGTAAATATTTTCCGAAGTTGGACCTAGAAGATGCGTACTTGCAAATACCGGTGGACGACGACTCCCAGCGCGTTTTGGTGGTTAACACGCATCTTGGTTTGTATCGATTCAAACGACTGCCATTCGGATGTGCATCCGCCCCTGCATTGTTTCAGCAATATCTCCAAACTGTTTGTGCGTCGGTCCCTACTGCAGCAAATTATCTGGACGATATTGTGATCTCCGGAAAGACGGAAGAAGAGCATTTAACCAATCTCAGAACATTATTTCAGGTCTTGCGACAAAATGGTCTTCGCTTGCGGAAGGACAAATGTGTGTATTTTGCTCGGGACTTGCCCTACCAGGGACAAGTACTCAATGCCCAAGGCATACATCCCAGTCCCGAGCACCTGTGTGGCATACAAGACTTGCCTTCGCCGCAGAATTTGAAGCAGCTACAGAGTGTGCTGGGAAAAGTCAACTATTATCATAAATATATGCCAGACGCCTGTTCCATTTCAGCTCCGCTTCATCGCTTACGCCGTAAGGGTGTTCCGTTCATCTGGACGACGGAATGCGAACGCGCCTTTCGCCATTTGAAATTGGCGTTGCTTTCCAATACTTGCCTTACGCCATTCGATCCCCGGAAGCTACTTTTGTTGTTGGTGGATGCATCGGATTTCGGGATCGGTACTGTGCTTGCGCCCAAAGATGGATCGCACGATCGCCCTATTGCCTTTGCGTCCAAATTGCTCTCGTCTGCGCAAAGAAATTATTCACAGATCGAGAAAGAAGCATTGGCTCTCGTATTTGGTGTTACAAAGTTTCATGATTTCTTGTATGGTCGTCACTTTACCATCATCACAGACCACAAACCTTTGACATCGCTTTTTCATCCGAACAAGCCTGTACCTCCACGTACAGCGCAGAAATTCATTCGTTGGATCGGGGATACGTTGGTTCGCCGATTTTTTGCTCACAAGGAGAGACTTTTTGTACGACGTGGTGTTTTGCTGTTGCGTTCTGATAATGATCAGTCCAGGGTCGTGGTCCCACGTTCGTTACAGTCCTCTGTCTTACAGTTTCTCCACCAAGGACATTGGGGTATAGTGAGAACGAAACAACTTGCTCGTCAGCACTGTACTTGGTTCGGAATCGATGCCGCGATTACGACTATGTGCTCTTCTTGCATGGTGTGTGCCGAACAACAATCAGTCCCACCACGGAAATTCTTTGCATGGCCAAAAGCCACTTCCCCTTGGCAACGCTTACACATCGATTTTGCCGGACCGTTCGGGAATGCTCGATGGTTGATTGTGGTAGATTCATTCAGTAATTTTCCTTTTGTTGTCCGGATGTCTTCCACGACGTCTTCTGCCACCATCCAAGCGCTATCTGCCATCTTTTGCATTGAAGGTCTTCCACAGACTATTGTTTCCGACAACGGCCCACAATTCATGTCCGCAGAATTTCAGTCATTCTGGAAGGCCAATGATATTCAACAGTCAAACGGTGCCGCTGAACGATTGGTCAGGACTTTCAAGTCACAGATGTTGAAGTTGAAAGAGTCGCTTTCTCGGGAGGACGGGTGATTGCTCTTTTTGTCCTCGTATCGCTCTCAGCCCCGAGATGGTCGCTCGCCGGCTGAGTTGCTCCACGGTCGTCATAATCGAACCTTGATCTCTTTGCTACATCTGCCGCATCAGGTTCCAGTGCAGCGGCAGACATCTGCTTTTGCCCCAGGCGACGTTGTCTACTATCGCCACTATCGGGATTCACGGCGTTGGGTCGAAGGGCGCATCCTTCGCTGCCTCGGACGCGCTATGTATCTGGTTTTGGGGGCCTCTGGTGAGGTGCGCCGGTATCTCAACCAGCTGCGCCTCTGTCGTCGCACCACGGGATCTGCCGCTCCCCGTCTGCTTTCAACGACGGTGCCGTCCGGTCAGCGCCGTGGGGACCCATCTACTGGCTCGCCTCAGCTCCAGGTGTTACCGTGCTGTCTTCTATTTTGCCCCATGGCGACGCGCCGCCACCGCCGTCGCCGCCTGTTCTCTCGCCGGCGACGTCCGCAGTGGATGCGTCGCTGCAACCGCCGGGCGCCTCTCTGGGTCACGCGCCGCCGATCGCTTCCCGTGACCAGTTGTACTCCGCCATGGAACTCTTGCCCGCTCCGGACCATATGTCGTCTTCGCCCGTCGGGTGCCCCGGCCCGATGGAGGTCGACCCTTCGGCCCCTCCTGTCTCTCTGCGGGCGCATACACCGCATGTTGGCGTGCACCCTGGAGCAGGTTTTCAGGCGTTTCCTAGCTCCCCGCTGTCCGAATGCAGGGTGCCGGTGGCACAGCCTCGCCTGTTGTTAGGCTCCCCACCTCGTCGCATACGTCAACATGGGGTCCTCCCCACGGCGGGTGGAAGCCTTATACCACAACCGTCCGCCGATTTGCGGGGGAGGAATGTGGTGTCACCGCCAGACATCACACTTGCTAGGTGGTAGCCTTTTAAATCGGCCGCGGTCCGGTAGTATACGTCGGACCCGCGTGTCGCCACTATCAGTGATTGCAGGCCGAGCGCCACCACACATCAGGTCTAGAGAGGCTTCCTAGCACTCGCCCCAGTTGTACAACCGACTTTGCTAGCGATGGTTCACTGACAAAATGCGCTCTCATTTGCCGAGACGATACTTTAGCATAGCCTTCAGCTACATCATTTGCTACGACCTAGCAAGGCGCCAGTACCAGTCACTATTGATAATATGAATAATGTACCGTCAAGAGCGACGTTCACCATTTATGGATTAAAGTTAAGTATTCCACCAGCTACGTCCGTTTTTTCTAAATTCTAATTTCCTTGTCCTGTTCCATACCTCACGCCAGCCTGCGTGAGCTACAACGCGTGTCTTTCGGCCTCCACTAGTAACCCGGTGTTGGCTCTCCAGCCAACCCACAACATATATCTCTGAGGCAAATTGGTCCCCAAATCTTGTGACTGGTCAATGATATATAAGATAATGGAACAGGTTCGGAGTTGATGTCAGCACATTATATAGGGGACAGCTAGCCACGGCAGGATCTACATGTAAAGCAGGGACTTCACAGAGGCACGTGCCATGATCTGTGGACGAGCATCGTCCTTTGAAAAATCATGCCGTGATATGGTCGATTCACACGTAACACATGACTTAGCAAGATGCACTTTGAGCCAATCTTTCCCTCTATTATTGTTCAAAAAACAATCGAAAATTAAAACTCCAGAGGGAGTACATTTAGCCAGCTTCCTTCGCTAAGTATGTGCAGCTAATAAACAGGCGAGCTTCTTGCTGGTCTTCGTTGAATTTGTTGCTCATTGAAAACCATGGCTAGCTGAAACATTATGCCTAAAACGTATGTGCAGGTTAAATACTATAGCTGAAGGCACTGCATGAGTGTGCTTCTTATGTGTAATGTTTTATTTTCTTAATTTCATTTATATTTTGAAAAATGTGCACGAATCATACCACTACAGACACCAACTAGCTCGTTTCAAAGCTACACAGACCTCCAACAACAAACCACGCCGAAGCTTAGCTAAGTTCTTATTACACAAATCAGCAGGAAAAACGATACAAAAAGTCACATTTCAGTGGTTTTTTAATACAGGGTGACCCAAAAGACCGTTAACATTTGAAAATGCTCTAATTAACGGAATAATGTAAGCAGAGAGGTAAAGATTCACACATGACTGAAATGATATGGGGTTTTCTTGAAACCAAATCGAGTGCAGAAACTGGCCAAGAGATGTCGCTGCCCAGCAGCACATTAATGACGCCGGATGAAAATCGCGCATAAAATGAGCTGCAGTGAGAAAGGGAGTCAGATCATCCCTAGCCTGGCTAATAAACTCTTTCTGGAAGACTGGTTCTCCATCCGATTTTGCTACAAGCATGAAAGATCTCATGCAGGCGTCGTTTGGTGAGGATAGCGTGCTGAGCCACCACGTCTGTCGTGCTTGGCCTCCCAGGTTCCCAGACATCAGACCGTGTCAATATTGGTTGTGGGGTTACCTGAAGTCGCAAGTCTACCGTAATCGTCTGACCTCATCTGCGATGATGAACGGCAGTTTCTCACCATACCGACTGACATGCTGTGCAGTGCTGTTCACAACATGTCCCTCAAGCACTTGTCTTTATCATGAATAACGGCCGAAAGGTTGAGCATTTTTTATAAACGACATTGTTACGTTAATTTTTGCTTTTGTTTCACATGAATCCGCCATATGTTAGTCATTTTGTGCACTGTTTTGGTTTCAGTAAAGCCCCATTGCGTTTCAAGTATGTGTCTCAATTGTTTCTTCTGTACCTACATTATTCCATGAAGTATTGAATTTTCAGATGTTAAAGGAATTATGGGTCACCCTGAAGATCGGTCTTTAATAACCAAAGAGTTCCATAAACAATTAAATACTTCTTTTGTAAATACTGTCAATTTATTACTCAATATGCATTACAGAACGACATTGATGATTTCAGATGCAGTTATAATTATGAATTAAATTAGAAGAATGACTAATAATTACATTTTCTGAAAATGAAGCTAATGTTAATTTTCATGCGTGATTTCCTTATACTGCCACACCTGAGCACGCGACGAATCTGTATAGCACGAATGGATTTGCTGATCAAATGGAGACCGAGAATGGGGCTCTTTTCTAAGTCTGTTAGGTGGCGATAAGACTGTCATCTTCGTCAACATTACTGTCATCACTCAGTATCTGACGCTCTTCTCGTTCCTTATACGAGGGACATTCAATAAGTAATGTAAGACAGTTTTCAACAAAAGGAGGTTGGTTTTATTCAGGATTCCAATACACTCTATCATTCCCCGCTCTTTTGACAACAAAACCGCATTTCTCAACGTACTCTCCGTTCAGTGCGACGACCTTTCTGGGAGGGTTTGTATGCTCCCATGGAACAACTCTAATGGTCCGCGTCAGTGCCAACGTCTTGCTGCATCAATCACGCATGACTTTCTGCGGAGTGCGTTCTTCATTGCACCATATGGGAGGTGATACAGGCTGTGGGGTGGATGATGAAGAGCAGTATCATGGAGTTTTGTGAGCTTCTCTCGGGTGAGCAGGCTTTTGTGAGGCCTTGCGTTGTCATGGAGAAGGATAAGTTCGTTTGCATTTTTGTAGTGGTAAACGCTCTGAAGTCCTTTCTTCAGTTTCCCGAGAGTGACACAATACCCTTCAGACTTGATTGTTGCTGCATGAGAGACGACCTCAAACACCCCCCTGCGGGTCCGGGGGTTAGAATAGGCCTGAGGTATTCCTGCCTGTCGTAAGAGGCGACTAAAATGAGTCCCTCCCCCTCAAGGGGGGAGTTAGCGCCTGCGTCCGGAGACGGACGGTTCCACGACCTATATTTGCGGTCATTTTGGTTTTTCACTTCTTCTGGTTTCTTCCTTCCTTTGGTTGGTTCCTTTCTTTGTTCTTCTCCATCTCACTATCTTACTTACTCTTTCCCTTGCCTTCTTCTCCTTGCCTTCTTCTCCTTCATCTACATCTACATTTATACTCCGCAAGCCACCCAACGGTGTGTGGCGGAGGGCACTTTACGTGCCCCCCCCAGGGGGTCCACAACTCTTTTGTGGATACGTGCGTAGCGAGCACGGGACCCCGAGCTAATGTGGCCTTCCTTCCTTTCCGGGCTGCATACCTTCCCATTCCGCATCCTTCCCCATCCCTATCTTCGCCCCTCCTCCCCTCACCTCTGGCTCTTTCCTTCTCTTTCTCCCCATCTGGGAGTATGGTTTGTGCCTACGTCCGGAGACGGACGCTCGTAAATGTACTGCATTTCTTGCCTTCCTTGCTTTTATGTCTTCTTCCTTCCTTTGTCCTTCTCTGTCTTCTTCCTTCCTTTGTCCTTCTCTGTCTTCTTCCTTCCTTTGTCCTTCTCTGTCTTCTTCCTTCCTTTGTCCTTCTCTGTCTTCTTCCTTCCTTTGTCCTTCTCTTTTCCTTACCTCTTCTCTTTCTCTTTTCTCCGCTGCGGCGTTTGAGACCTCTCTTCCTTCCTTTCCCTTTCTCTTTCTTCCTCCCTGTGCGTGTCTGAAGGCCGACCCACGCCCTTCGTGCGTAGCCGGTGACGGGGTAACGCGTAATTCCCCGCCCCGGGTAGACAGGTAGGACACGTACGTACCCCCTGGTAACGGCCAGGCCCAGGGAGGGGTGATTACCCGAGCTGATACCTTCCGAAAATGCCGATTGGTCCCTCCGTCCGTTTGTCGGGAGGTGTGACCTGAGGTGTGAACAATCACCTAAGGCGGGAGTGCCCTCAGAGAGGGCCCCCACAAGGGAGGAGCGCGCCATCGGAGACGCCGGTAATCATGGGGGATTCTTCCGCAATGGTTTCCTCACCTTCCACTAAGTCTAGTCACAAACGTAAGCATACTGAGTCTCAGCCACAGACGATTCTTCCATCGTTGCCACAGTTCCTTGTTGTTTCTCGGTCTGATGAAGGTCACGACTTCTCCACGGTCAACCCTTTCATTATTCAGAAAGGAGTCGACGCAATTGCAGGTCCTGTAAAGTCTTGTTCCAGATTACGGAATGGCACCCTGTTGTTAGAAACACACAGTGCCCTCCAGTCACAAAAATTGCTGCGTACCTCTCTGCTCCACACCTTCCCTGTCCGGGTGGAACCGCACCGTACCTTGAATTCCTCGCGTGGAGTCGTTTATACACGCTCCCTCGATGGATTGTCTGACGAAGAAATTCAGCACTATCTGTCTGACCAGGGCGTAACGGCAGTTCATAGAGTAATGAAACGGGTTGACACGAACATCATTCCAACCCGCACTGTCTTCTTGACATTTGACACAGTTCAACTCCCATCGAAAATCAAAGCAGGCTATGAGATAATTTCCGTTCGCCCTTACGTCCCAAACCCTACGCGTTGCTATCGATGTCAGCGGTTCAATCACACCAGCCAGTCCTGTTCCAATCCAGCCAAATGTGTTACGTGTGGCACGGATGCCCATGAGGGTGCTTGTCCACCTCCATCCCCTCGCTGCATCAACTGTATGGGTGACCACGCTGCTTCCTCTCGAGATTGCCCCGTTTTTAAGGATGAGAAGCTCATCCAGGAAATAAGGGTGAAGGAAAAGGTGTCGACCTTTGCTGCTCGAAAATTATTCGCCAGTCGCAAGCCCACCGTGCCTCAGACAGGAAAATACAGCACTGTCCTTGCTTCTCCTCGGCCAACAAAGGAGGCGGCCACGCAGACTTGCGACCTCACCTTTAGTACCACGGTCGTCAGATCGGCCAGCGCAAAGATCGCTCGTTCAACCTCACCACTTTCGCCTGCCCACTCTATGGCTCACCCTTCGTCGGGTTCTGCTACATCTCGAGCCCAAAAGTCGGACGCCAAGTCTTCGAAAAAAGAGCATACTCGTGAAGAGTTTTTACGGACCGCAGCTTCACAACCATCGGTTCCTCCTTCATCTAAACAACATTCTTCCAAGAAGGCTACAAAGAAACCCAGTTCCTCTCCTTCTCCGCCAAGGCGTGCCCCCTCTACAGCACCACCTGGCGGAAATCGCCCTCGGCCATCTTCTGTGTCGCCGAGGCGCACTGCTGGTGGCCGGTCAACCGGCCGATCGCTGGTGGCAGGAGCTGCTCCTGACCAACCTATGGATCAGGATCTTCTGCCTTCGGCTGAATGCCATTCCATGCTGTCGGTTGCTAGCTCCGAGCAGTCTTTGAGTTGACAGCAACTTTGGTCACATTCCTCCATTCTCTTTTCACCCCATGTCCATTATCCACTGGAATATCCGCGGCATTCGAGCCAATCGGGATGAATTGTCGGTCCTCTTACGCTCCTACTCGCCGGTCATCTTCTGTCTTCAGGAAACAAAGCTGCGTCCCCATGACCGCTTTGTTCTCCCTCATTTTCAGTCTGTCCGATATGATCTCCCCTCTGTTGAAGGCTCTCCAGCCCATGGAGGACTCATGATTCTTCTCTGTGATACTCTCCATTATCACCCAATCCCCTTAAACACTTCCTTCCAAGCTGTCGCCGTCCGTCTTTCACTTTCCGGATACACGTTCTCTCTTTGTACTGTATACATTCCATCGTCCACACCAATGGCACGAGCTGATCTCCTTCATCTTCTTGGTCAGCTTCCACCCCCCTATTTGCTGGTTGGGGACTTCAATGCCCACCACCCGCTTTGGGGATCTCCACACCCTTGTCCACGTGGCTCCGTATTGCTAGACGTCTTCCACCAAGCGGATCTAGTTTGCCTCAACACTGGGGTCCCCACATTTTTGTCTGCCTCCACGACAACCTTATCTCATTTGGACCTTGCGGTCGGTACTGTTCCGCTAGCTCGGCGCTTCGAATGGTTCGCCCTTGATGATACACACTCGAGTGACCACTTTCCATGTGTCCTCAGACTGCAGCCTCAACTGCCATATATGCGCCCGCGACGCTGGAAGTTTGCCCAAGCCGATTGGACACTTTTTTCGTCTCTCGCGACATTCGATGACCGTCGCTTTCCCAGCGTCGACGATGAGGTCACACACATTACCGACGTTATCCTTACAGCTGCGGAACGTTCAATACCACGCACCTCCGAATTGCCCCGGCGCCCCCCAGTTCCTTGGTGGAACGAGGCATGCCGTGACGCAATACGTGAGCGGCGACGTGCTCTTCGCATTTTCCGTCACCATCCTACTTTGGCCAACTGTATCCGCTATAAGCAGCTCCGTGCGCGATGCCGTCGCGTCATCCGCGATAGCAAGAAGGCAAGCTGGAAATTTTTTATTAGCTCATTTAACACCTTCACTCCCTCCTCGGAAGTTTGGAGTCGGCTTCGACGGTTCTCAGGCGCGCCTAGTTTCTCCCCGGTTTCTGGGCTCACTGTCGCGCATGATACCTTAGTGGACCCCGTCGCAATTTCTAACTCGTTGGGTCAGCACTTTGCTGAGATTTCGAGCTCTTCACATTACCCGCCAGCGTTTCTCCCGAAGAAACGTGCAGCGGAAGTGCGACCTCTTGCTTTCTCCTCCCAAAATCACGAAAGCTACAATATTGTTTTCTCGATGCGGGAACTCCAACATGCCCTCTCATCTTCTCGCTCCTCCGCCCCAGGACCGGATGGTATCCATGTCCAAATGTTGCTGCATTTATCCACCCATAGTCTGCGTTACCTCCTTCGCCTTTATAATCGAATTTGGACCGGCAGCACCTTTCCCAGACGGTGGCGGGAAGCTATTGTCGTTCCCGTTCCGAAACCTGGAAAGGACAAACATCTCCCCTCTAGCTATCGCCCCATTTCTCTCACGAGTAGTGTCTGTAAGGTTTTGGAGCGTATGGTGAATTACCGTTTAGCTTGGTGGCTGGAATCCCGCAGTCTTTTAACACCAGCCCAATGCGGATTTCGGAAGCATCGTTCTGCAGTTGACCATCTTGTCGCTCTCTCCACTTATATCATGAACAATTTTCTCCGGCAACGCCCAACGGTAGCAATATTTTTTGATCTGGAGAGAGCATACGATACCTGTTGGAGGACAGGCATCCTCCGCACACTGTTCTCTTGGGGCTTTCGAGGTCGGCTGCCCCTTTTTCTTCGCGAATTTATGGCAGAGCGCACTTTTCGGGTGCGGGTGAACACTACTCTCTCCCGTACTTTCTCCCAAGAAAACGGGGTACCCCAGGGATCCGTGCTGAGTGTTGTACTGTTTGCCATCGCCATAAATCCAATTATGGATTGTCTCCCTCCTGATGTCTCGGGCTCCCTCTTTGTGGACGATTTTGCGATCTACTACAGCTCTCAACGGACCAGCCTTCTTGAACGACGTCTTCAAGGATGTCTCGATCGCCTCCACTCGTGGAGCATCGAAACTGGCTTCCGTTTTTCACCCAGTAAGACCGTTTGTGTCAATTTTTGGCGACGTACGGAGTTTCTTCCGCCCTCCTTACATCTAGGTCCTGTCAACCTTCCGTTTTCAGACGTCGCTAAATTCTTGGGTCTTATGTTTGACAGAAAACTATGCTGGTCCTCCCACGTTTCCTATCTTTCGGCTCGCTGTCTGCGATCACTTAACACCCTCCGTGTCCTGAATGGTACCTCCTGGGGAGCGGACCGAGTGGTCCTTCTCCGCCTCTATCGCGCCTTAGTGCGCTCGAAATTGGATTATGGAAGCATAGTCTACTCCTCTGCTCGGCCGTCTATTCTTCGACGTCTCGACTCTATCCACCACCGTGGATTACGTTTAGTGTCTGGAGCCTTTTACACTAGCCCTGTGGAAAGCCTTTATGCTGAGACTGCTGAACCTCCGCTGTCCAATCGGCGAGCAGTCCTCCTGAGTCGTTATGCTAGCCGTCTGTCTTCCATGCCTGCTAATCCAGCCCACGACCTTTTTTTCGACGCCTCCTTTGATGTAGGGTATGCAGGCCGCCCCTCCTCCCTACTACCCCCGGGAGTCCGCTTCCGTCAACTGCTCCATTCTCTTTCCTTCCGCTTTCCTAAAACCTTCCTGACAACTTGGGGTACAGCACCGCCTTGGCTCCGTCCCCGGATCTGCCTGCTCCGTGACCTTTGTCAATTTCCCAAAGATGGTACCCCTACACTTGTTTATCGTCGGGCATTTGCTGCTCTATGTGCAGAAATGACGGACACCACATTTATCTACACCGACGGCTCGAAAACATCGTTAGGTGTAGGGAGTGCCTATATTGTTGGCGACACCCCAAATCGCTTTCGGCTTCCCGACCAGTGTTCGGTTTATACTGCGGAGCTTTACGCTGTTCTCCAGGCTGTCCACTACATCCGCCGCCATCAGCGGATACAGTACGTTATCTGCTCAGATTCTCTCAGCTCTCTCCTCAGTCTCCAAGCTCTTTACCCTGTGCACCCTCTGGTCCACCGGATTCAGGACTGTCTGCGCTTGCTTCACCTGAGGGGCGTCTCGGTGGCGTTCCTCTGGCTCCCGGGACACGCTGGTATCTGTGGGAATGAGGCGGCCGATATAGCGGCCAAGGCCGCAGTCTCTCTTCCTCGGCCAGCTATTCAGTCGCTTCCCTTCACCGATCTTCGGAACGGATTATGTCGCCATGTTGCTCATTTATGGCATGCCCATTGGTCAACACTTCCCCATAATAAATTGCGGGAAGTGAAAGCCCTTCCTTGCGCTTGGACCTCTTCCTCCCGAATGCGTCGTCGGGAGGAGGTAATTTTAGCTAGACTCCGGATAGGGCTCTGTCGTTTTAGCCATCGACATCTTTTAAGCGGCGATCCTCCCCCACTCTGTCCCCACTGCTCTCAGCTGTGGACGGTAAGGCACCTTTTAATTGAATGCCCCTATTTTAATCCGTTACGCTCCCGTCTACAGCTATCGCCTGATCTATCGTTGATTTTAGCAGATGACACGCGCTCCGCCGACCGCGTTCTACAGTTTATTAGTGACAGTGAAATGACGTCAGTCATTTGAAGCTTTTTTTTGGGGACAATCACCCCCTTTCTGTAGTGGATTTTTAAGCAGTCTTCTATTTTTAGTTTCTCCAATTTTCTGACTTTGTTCCCATTGCTTCTGGTTTTAAATTTCGGTTTTTTACTGTCTTAAGTCACGGGCTGGGCGCTAATGACCATAGAAGTTTTGCGCCCAACGAAACCACAAAAAAAAAAAAAAAAAAAAAAAAAGATCGGCCAGCGCAAAGATCGCTCGTTCAACCTCACCACTTTCGCCTGCCCACTCTATGGCTCACCCTTCGTCGGGTTCTGCTACATCTCGAGCCCAAAAGTCGGACGCCAAGTCTTCGAAAAAAGAGCATACTCGTGAAGAGTTTTTACGTACCGCAGCTTCACAACCATCGGTTCCTCCTTCATCTAAACAACATTCTTCCAAGAAGGCTACAAAGAAACCCAGTTCCTCTCCTTCTCCGCCAAGGCGTGCCCCCTCTACAGCACCACCTGGCGGAAATCGCCCTCGGCCATCTTCTGTTGTCGCCGAGGCGCACTGCTGGTGGCCGGTCAACCGGCCGATCGCTGGTGGCAGGGTCTGCTCCTGACCAACTTATGGATCAGGATCTTCTGCCTTCGGCTGAATGCCATTCCATGCTGTCGGTTGCTAGCTCCGAGCAGTATTTGAGTTGACAGCGACTTTGGTCACATTCCTCCATTTTCTGTTCACCGCATGTCCATTATCCACTGGAATATCCGCGGCATTCGAGCCAATCGGGATGAATTGTCGGTCCTCTTACGCTCCTACTCGCCGGTCATCTTCTGTCTTCAGGAAACAAAGCTGCGTCCCCATGACCGCTTTGTTCTCCCTCATTTTCAGTCTGTCCGATATGATCTCCCCTCTGTTGAAGGCTCTCCAGCCCATGGAGGACTCATGATTCTTCTCCGTGATACTCTCCATTATCACCCAATCCCCTTAAACACTTCCTTCCAAGCTGTCGCCGTCCGTCTTTCACTTTCCGGATACACGTTCTCTCTTTGTACTGTATACATTCCATCGTCCACACCAATGGCACGAGCTGATCTCCTTCATCTTCTTGGTCAGCTTCCACCCCCCTATTTGCTGGTTGGGGACTTCAATGCCCACCACCCGCTTTGGGGATCTCCACACCCTTGTCCACGTGGCTCCGTATTGCTAGACGTCTTCCACCAAGCGGATCTAGTTTGCCTCAACACTGGGGTCCCCACATTTTTGTCTGCCTCCACGACAACCTTATCTCATTTGGACCTTGCGGTCGGTACTGTTCCGCTAGCTCGGCGCTTCGAATGGTTCGCCCTTGATGATACACACTCGAGTGACCACTTTCCATGTGTCCTCAGACTGCAGCCTCAACTGCCATATATGCGCCCGCGACGCTGGAAGTTTGCCCAAGCCGATTGGACACTTTTTTCGTCTCTCGCGACATTCGATGACCGTCGCTTTCCCAGCGTCGACGATGAGGTCACACACATTACCGACGTTATCCTTACAGCTGCGGAACGTTCAATACCACGCACCTCCGAATTGCCCCGGCGCCCCCCAGTTCCTTGGTGGAACGAGGCATGCCGTGACGCAATACGTGAGCGGCGACGTGCTCTTCGCATTTTCCGTCACCATCCTACTTTGGCCAACTGTATCCGCTATAAGCAGCTCCGTGCGCGATGCCGTCGCGTCATCCGCGATAGCAAGAAGGCAAGCTGGAAATTCTTTATTAGCTCATTTAACACCTTCACTCCCTCCTCGGAAGTTTGGAGTCGGCTTCGACGGTTCTCAGGCGCGCCTAGTTTCTCCCCGGTTTCTGGGCTCACTGTCGCGCATGATACCTTAGTGGACCCCGTTGCAATTTCTAACTCGTTGGGTCAGCACTTTGCTGAGATTTCGAGCTCTTCACATTACCCGCCAGCGTTTCTCCCGAAGAAACGTGCAGCGGAAGTGCGACCTCTTGCTTTCTCCTCCCAAAATCACGAAAGCTACAATACTGTTTTCTCCATGCGGGAACTCCAACATGCCCTCTCATCTTCTCGCTCCTCCGCCCCAGGACCGGATGGTATCCATGTCCAAATGTTGCTGCATTTATCCACCCATAGTCTGCGTTACCTCCTTCGCCTTTATAATCGAATTTGGACCGACAGCACCTTTCCCAGACGGTGGCGGGAAGCTATTGTCGTTCCCGTTCCGAAACCTGGAAAGGATAAACATCTCCCCTCTAGCTATCGCCCCATTTCTCTCACGAGTAGTGTCTGTAAGGTTTTGGAGCGTATGGTGAATTACCGTTTAGCTTGGTGGCTGGAATCCCGCAGTCTTTTAACACCGGCCCAATGCGGATTTCGGAAGCATCGTTCTGCAGTTGACCATCTTGTCGCTCTCTCCACTTATATCATGAACAATTTTCTCCGGCAACGCCAAACGGTAGCAATATTTTTTGATCTGGAGAGAGCATACGATACCTGTTGGAGGACAGGCATCCTCCGCACACTGTTCTCTTGGGGCTTTCGAGGCCGGCTGCCCCTTTTTCTTCGCGAATTTATGGCAGAGCGCACTTTTCGGGTGCGGGTGAACACTACTCTCTCCCGTACTTTCTCCCAAGAAAACGGAGTACCCCAGGGATCCGTGCTGAGTGTTGTACTGTTTGCCATCGCCATAAATCCAATTATGGATTGTCTCCCTCCTGATGTCTCGGGCTCCCTCTTTGTGGACGATTTTGCGATCTACTACAGCTCTCAACGGACCAGCCTTCTTGAACGACGTCTTCAAGGATGTCTCGATCGCCTCTACTCGTGGAGCATCGAAACTGGCTT
The DNA here is from genome assembly GCF_023864275.1 of Schistocerca cancellata. NCBI lineage: Eukaryota > Metazoa > Arthropoda > Insecta > Orthoptera > Acrididae > Schistocerca > Schistocerca cancellata. The sequence goes on along the minus strand of NC_064627.1, from coordinate 87,804,756 downwards.
CCGTTTTTCACCCAGTAAGACCGTTTGTGTCAATTTTTGGCGACGTACGGAGTTTCTTCCGCCCTCCTTACATCTAGGTCCTGTCAACCTTCCGTTTTCAGACGTCGCTAAATTCTTGGGTCTTATGTTTGACAGAAAACTGTGCTGGTCCTCCCACGTCTCCTATCTTTCGGCTCGCTGTCTGCGATCGCTTAACACCCTCCGTGTCCTGAATGGTACCTCCTGGGGAGCGGACCGAGTGGTCCTTCTCTGCCTCTATCGCGCCTTAGTGCGCTCAAAATTGGATTACGGAAGCATAGTCTACACCTCTGCTCGGCCGTCTATTCTTCGGCGTCTCGACTCTATCCACCACCGTGGATTACGTTTAGTGTCTGGAGCTTTTTACACTAGCCCTGTGGAAAGCCTTTATGCTGAGACTGCTGAACCTCCGCTGTCCAATCGGCGAGCAGTACTCCTGAGTCGTTATGCTAGCCGTCTGTCTTCCATGCCTGCTAATCCAGCCCACGACCTTTTTTTCGACGCCTCCTTTGATGTAGGGTATGCAGGCCGCCCCTCCTCCCTACTACCCCCGGGAGTCCGCTTCCGTCAACTGCTCCATTCTCTTTCCTTCCGCTTTCCTAAAACCTTCCTGACAACTTGGGGTACAGCACCGCCTTGGCTCCGTCCCCGGATCTGCCTGCTCCGTGACCTTTGTCAATTTCCCAAAGATGGTACCCCTACACTTGTTTATCGTCGGGCATTTGCTGTTCTATGTGCAGAAATGACGGACGCCACATTTATTTACACCGACGGCTCGAAAACATCGTTAGGTGTAGGGAGTGCCTATATTGTTGGCGACACCCCAAATCGCTTTCGGCTTCCCGACCAGTGTTCGGTTTATACTGCGGAGCTTTACGCTGTTCTCCAGGCTGTCCACTACATCCGCCGCCATCAGCGGATACAGTACGTTATCTGCTCAGATTCTCTCAGCTCTCTCCTCAGTCTCCAAGCTCTTTACCCTGTGCACCCTCTGGTCCACCGGATTCAGGACTGTCTGCGCTTGCTTCACCTGAGGGGCGTCTCGGTGGCGTTCCTCTGGCTCCCGGGACACGCTGGTATCTGTGGGAATGAGGCGGCCGATATAGCGGCCAAGGCCGCAGTCTCTCTTCCTCGGCCAGCTATTCAGTCGCTTCCCTTCACCGATCTTCGGAACGATTTATGTCGCCATGTTGCTCATTTATGGCATGCCCATTGGTCGGCACTTCCCTGTAATAAATTGCGGGAAGTGAAAGCCCTTCCTTGCGCTTGGACCTCTTCCTCCCGAACGCGTCGTCGGGAGGAGGTAATTTTAGCTAGACTCCGGATAGGGCATTGTCGTTTTAGCCATCGACATCTTTTAAGCGGCGATCCTCCCCCACTCTGTCCCCACTGCTCTCAGCTGTGGACGGTAAGACACCTTTTAATTGAATGCCCCTATTTTAATCCGTTACGCTCCCGTCTACAGCTATCGCCTGATGTATCGTCGATTTTAGCAGATGACACGCGCTCCGCCGACCGCGTTCTACAGTTTATTAGTGACAGTGAAATGACGTCAGTCGTTTGAAGCTTTTTTGGGGACAATCACCCCCTTTCTGTAGTGGATTTTTAAGCAGTCTTCTAATTTTAGTTTCTCCAATTTTCTGACTTTGTTCCCATTGCTGCTGGTTTTAAATTTCGGTTTTTACTGTCTTAAGTCACGGGCTGGGCGCTAATGACCATAGAAGTTTTGCGCCCTAAAACCACAACAAAAAAAAAAAAAAAAAAAAAAAAAACTTTACGTGCCACTGTCATTATCTCCCTTTCCTGTTCCAGTCGCGTATGGTTCGCGGGAAGAACGACTGTCTGAAAGCCTCTGTGCGCGCTCTAATCTCTCTAATTTTACATTCGTGATCTCCTCGGGAGGTATAAGTAGGGGGAAGCAATATATTCGATACCTCATCCAGAAACGCACCCTCTCGAAACCTGGCGAGCAAGCTACACCGCGATGCAGAGCGCCTCTCTTGCAGAGTCTGCCACTTGAGTTTGTTAAACATCTCCGTAACGCTATCACGGTTACCAAATAACCCTGTGACGAAACGCGCCGCTCTTCTTTGGATCTTCTCTATCTCCTCCGTCAACCCGATCTGGTACGGATACCACACTGATGAGCAATACTCAAGTATAGGTCGAACGAGTGTTTTGTAAGCCACCTCCTTTGTTGATGGACTACATTTTCTAAGGACTCTCCCAATGAATCTCAACCTGGTACCCGCCTTACCAACAATTAATTTTATATGATCATTCCACTTCAAATCGTTCCGCACGCATACTCCCAGATATTTTACAGAAGTAACTGCTACCAGTGTTTGTTCCGCTATCATATAATCATACAATAAAGGATCCTTCTTTCTATGTATTCGCAATACATTACATTTGTCTATGTTAAGGGTCAGTTGCCACTCCCTGCACCAAGTGCCTATCCGCTGCAGGTCTTCTCTGGTCTCCGCCTCGCCGTTTGAGTCAGTCAGTCTTTTCTCTCCCTCTCTTCCTTCTTTTTCCTCTTCTTCCCTCCTCCCTGTGCGTGCCTAAAGGCCGACCCACGCGTTCGCACGTGTAGCCGGTGACGGGGTAACGCGTAATTCCCCGCCCTGGGTAGACAAGTAAGACACGCACGTACCCCCTGGTAAAGGCCAGGCCCAGGGAGGGGTGATTGCCTGAGCTGACACCTTCCGACCATGCCGATTGGTCCCTCCGTCTGTTTCTCGGGAGGTGTGACCTGAGGTGTTAACATTCACCTAAGGCGGGAGTGCCCTCTGAGAGGGTCCCCACAAGGAAGGAGCGCGCCATCGGAGACGCTGGCAATCATGGGGGATTCCTCCGCAATGGATTTCTCTTCTTCTTCTCTCTCGACTTCTGCCCAAAAACGGAAACTTGACCAGCCACCAGCGACAAAAATACTACCGCCTGCCCCACAGTTCCTCGTAGTTTCTCGATCTGAGGACGGAAAGGATTCTTCCTCTGTCAACCCTTTCGTTATCCAGAAGGGCGTAGATGCCAGAGCCGGATCTGTCAAGTCTTGTACCAGGTTGCGTAACGGTACCTTGTTACTAGAAACAGAGAGCGCCTTTCAGGCACAAAAACTGCTTCGGGCCACCTCCTGTACACATTCCCTGTCCGGGTGGAGGGTCACCGCAGCTTGAATTCGTCTCGTGGTGTGGTATATACTAGATCACTCTATGGATTGACTGACGAGGAGATTCAGTCTTTCCTCGCTGAGCAGGGCGTGACGGCTGTCCATAGGGTCATGAAAAAGGTCAACAATGACATAGTACCGACCTGGACACTTTTCTTGACCTTTCATAGTGTTCAGCTGCCGTCGCGCTTCAAAGCGGGCTATGAGGTTATTTCTGTTCGCCCCTATGTCCCGACATCTACGCGCTGCTACCAGTGTCAGCGTTTTAATCACACTCACCAGTCTTGTTCCAATGCGGCTAAATGTGTCAGTTGTGGCAGGGATGCCCATGAGGGTGACTGTCCACCTCCGTCTCCATGGTCAGGGTGACCATGCAGCGTCCTCCCGCGACTGTCCCACCTACAATGACGAACGCTGTATACAGGAAATTCGGGTCAAAGAGAAAGTGTCCACCTCGGCTGCTCGCAAGCTATTTGCTAGTAGGAAGCCCACGCTGCTCCCAGCGGGGAAATACAGTACTGTCCTCGCCTCTCCTCGGACTACCAGGGAGGTGGCGACGCAGACATGTGATCTGACCTTCAGCACAACGGTCGTCCGTTCGGCCAGTGCTAAGATAGCCCGGTCGACGTCTCCTGTTCCTCCCGTCACCCCTCAGACACAAGCACCTTCATCAGCTTCTGCGAAGACGAAAACCCAGAAGACAGATGCACAGGCCTTCAAGAAGGAAACGTCCCGTGTAGACTTCCTACGTACCTCGAACTCCCAGCCATCGACCAATACTTCCACTAAACGACCTTCCAAGAAGGCTCATAGGAAGCACAGATCTCCTTCTCCGCCACGGCGCACTTCTTCTCCTGCGCCACCCAGCGGTTGCCGCCCCAGGCCATCTTCCGTTTCGCCTGGCCGCACCGCTGGTAGCCGAACATCTGGCCGTTCACCGGCGGAGGAAGCTCCCCCTCCCGGCCACCTTAACAAGATGGCCGATGAACCTATAGGACCAATGGACGATGTCTGTCCGCCTACTGATAGCGACGGCAGTGCTCGCTCGAAGCCAGGCCCTCAGCGGCCTTCGAGGTGACCCCTTCTTGCATCTTCTTTTTCTTTTTCTTCTCACGATGGCACTTATTCACTGGAATATTCGCAGCATTCGCACCAACCGAGAGGACTGGAAGTTGCTGCTCCACTTGCACCGTCCGCTCGTCGTAGCCCTCCAGGAAACGAAGCCCATGCGATCAAATTGCCTTGGCACACTAGACCTCTGTGCGTTTTGACCTATCCCCTGTGGCAGGTATTCCGGCTCATGGAGGGGTTATGTTGCTGGTCCGGGATGATATTTACTACGATACCATCACATTGCACACCGGCCTGCAGGCAGTTGCCGTCCGAATTACTCTCCCCACTTTTACATTTTCCATTTGTACCGTTTACACTCCATCGTCGTCTGCCGTTACCAGGGCAGACATGATGCAAATTATTGCTCAGCTACCTGCACCATTTTTGTTAACTGGAGACTTCAATGCCCACCATCCCCTTTGGGGCTCTCCAGCATCCTGCCCGAGGGGCTCCCTGTTAGCAGACCTTTTCAACCAGCTCAATCTTGTCTGCCTCAATACTGGCGCCCCTACTTTTCTTTCGGATACATCTCACACCTACTCCCATTTAGACCTCTCTATATGTGCTACCCAACTTGCACGCCGGTTTGAGTGGTATGCACTTTCTGATACATATTCGAGCGACCACTTCCCGTGTATTATCCATCTCCTGCATCATACCCCCTCTCCGTGCTCAACTAGTTGGAACATCTCCAAAGCAGACTGTGGGCTCTTCTCTTCCAGTGCGACCTTTCAGGATCAAACCTTCACAAGCTACGGTAGTCAGGTCGCACACCTCACGGAAGTCATTCTCACTGCTGCTGAATATTCCATCCCTCATACTACTTCTTCTCCACATCGCGTACCGGTCCCCTGGTGGACCGCAGCATGTAGAGACGCTTTACGTGCTCGTCGACGTGCTTTACGCACCTTTACGCACCTCAATTATAAACGATTACGTGCGCAGTGTCGTCGTATCATTAAAGAAAGCAAGAAAGCCAGCTGGGCTGCTTTCACAAGCACCTTCAACAGTTTTACTCCTTCTTCTGTTGTCTGGGGTAACCTGCGCCGGCTATCTGGCGCTAAGGTCCACTCACCAGTTTCTGGCTTGACGGTCGCGAATGACATCCTTGTGGCCCCTGAGGATGTCTCCAATGCCTTCGGCCGCTTTTTCGCAGAGGTTTCGAGCTCCGCTCATTACCACTCTGCCTTCCTCTCCCAAAAACAGGCAGAGGAGGCTACGCCACCTAACTTCCGCTCCTCGGATCGTGAAAGTTATAATGACCCATTCACCATGCAGGAACTCGAAAATGCACTTGCCCGGTCACGATCCTCCGCTCCAGGGCCTGATTCTATTCATATTCAGATGCTGAAGAACCTTTCTCCTGCGGGTAAAGGTTTCCTTCTTCGTACTTACAATCGCATCTGAATTGAGGGACATGTTCCCGCATGCTGGCGCGAGTCTATTGTTGTACCGATTCCTAAGCCGGGGAAGGACAAGCACTTGCCTTCCAGTTATCGACCCATCTCGCTTACCAGCTGTGTCTGTAAGGTTATGGATCGAATGGTTAACTCTCGTTTGGTTTGGCTGCTCGAATCTCGACGCCTACTTATCAATGCCGGCCGCGGTGGTCTAGCGGTTCTGGCGCTGCAGTCCGGAACCGCGGGACTGCTACGGTCGCAGGTTCGAATCCTGCCTCGGGCATGGGTGTATGCGATGTCCTTAGGTTAGTTAGGTTTAAGTAGTTCTATGTTCTAGGGGACTTATGACCTAAGATGTTGAGTCCCATAGTGCTCAGAGCCATTTGAACCATTTTTTGAACTTACCAATGTACAATGTGGATTTCGTAGGCGCCGCTCTGCTGTTGACCATCTGGTTACCTTGTCGACCTTCATTATGAATAACTTCTTGCGGAAGCGCCCGACCGCGGCTGTGTTTTTTGATTTGGAGAAGGCTTACGACACCTGATGGAAGGCGGGCATTCTCCGCACCATGCATACATGGGGCCTTCGCGGTCGCCTCCCTATTTTTATTTGTTCCATTTTAATGGATCGACAGTTCACGGTACGTGTGGATTCTGTCCTGTCAGACACCTTTCGCCACGAGAATGGGGTGCCACAGGGCTCAGTTTTGAGCGTCGCTCTCTTCGCCATAGCGATCAATCCAATAATGGATTGCCTCCCAGCTGATGTATCAGGCTCCCTTTTCGTGGACGATTTTACCATCTATTGCAGCGCGCAGAGTACGTGTTTCCTGGAGCGCTGTCTTCAGCGTTCTCTTGACCGTCTTTACTCCTGGAGTGTCGCCAATGGCTTCCGTTTTTGTGCCGAGAAGACGGTCTGTATTAACTTCTGGCGCTACAAAGAGTTTCTCCCACCGTCCTTACGACTCGGTCCCGCTGCTCTCCCATTCATGGAGACAACAAAATTTTTAGGTCTTACATTTGACAGGAAACTTAGCTGGTCTCCACATGTGTCATATTTGGCTGCGGGGAGCGGATCGAACCGTCCTACTTCGCCTATATCGGTCGATCGTCCGCTCCAAGCTGGATTATGGGAGCTTCGTATACTCCTCTCCACGGCCGTCCATCTTACGCCGCCTCAACTCCATACAACATCGGGGTTTACGTCTTGCGATCGGAGCGTTTTATACTAGTCCCGTCGAGAGTCTTCATGCTGAAGCCGGTGAATTGCCACTCACCTACCGGCGCGATATACTGCTTTGTCGGTATGCCTGTCGGCTACTGTCAATGCCCGACCACCCGTCTTATCGTTCCTTTTTTGACGACTCTCTCGATCGTCAATACGGGTTGTATGTCTCCGCCCTGCTACCCCCTGGAGTTCGCTTTCGTCGCCTCTTTCAACACCTTGATTTTTCACTCCCTGCAACCTTTCGAGTGGGCGAGAGCCACACGCCACCTTGGCTCCAGGCTCAGGTTCGCGTTCACCTTGACCTCAGCTCGCTCCCAAAGGAGGTTACCCCCGGTTCGGTATACCACTCCCGTTTTGTCGATCTTCGTTCGAAGTTCATTAATATGACCTTCATTTATACAGATGGCTCTAAGACCAATGACGGGGCCGGGTGTTGTTTTATTGTCGGGGCACAAAGTTTCAAATACCGGCTCCATGGCCATTGTTCGGTCTTCACAGCTGAGCTCTTTGCCCTCTACCAGGCTGTTCTTTACATCTGCCGCCACCGACATTCTGCTTATGTCATCTGCTCCGATTCCCTGAGCGCCATCCAGAGCCTCAGTGAACCGTATCTGGTTCACCCTTTCGTGAACCGGATCCAACGCTCTCTTCAGCAGCTGGTGGACGACGGTTTTCCGGTTAGCTTTATGTGGGTTCCTGGCCATGTCGGTATCCCTGGGAACGATGCTGCAGATGCCGCGGCCAAGGCTGCGGTCCTCCGGCTTCTCGTTGTGTCCCTTCATCAGATTGTAGCAGTGTCATTTGTCGGCGCATATTATCGCTGTGGCATACCGATTGGACTGCATTTACGGACAACAAGCTTCGGGCCTTGAAACCTCTTCCCGCGGCTTGGACGTCCTCCTCACGCCCTTCTCGGCGGGAGGAGGTCATTTTGGCCCGGTTACGAATTGGACACTGTCGGTTCAGCCATCGCCATCTGCTGATGGCTGCGCCGGCGCCGTTCTGCCCATGTGGGCAATTGCTGACGGTCCGCCACATTTTAACGTCCTGTCCGGATTTTAATACACTGCGTCTTGATCTTGGCCTGCCATGTACTCTGGATGCCATTTTAGCGGATGACCCAGGAGCAGCTGCTCGCGTTCTTCGTTTTATCAGCTTGACAAACCTGTCCAAGGACATTTGATTATGCTGTTTTTTTTAATCCTATGCCTGTCAATCTGTCTTTTATCGTGTTTTCCCTTTTAGTTGCTGTTTTAAACTTGTGCCTCGCGGTGCATTCCTAACGTAGTCTGGACGCTAATGACCATTGTAGTTGTGCGCCCTAAAAACCACACAAAAAGAAGACCTCAAACAGAATAACCTCTTCACTGTCCCAGGAGACCATCGCCATGACTTTACTGGCTGAGTGTACTGATTAGAACTATTTCATCAAAGCAGAGGTGTTTCGCTCCTCTTCATGAATGGCCGTATTGTTTCCGGTTCGAAGTGATTGAAAGGGTACAGTACCGCCCGACATTGAAAATAGGTAAACATTCTTCGCTATTCTTGTCAGAACAACATAGTTTTTGTAATAATAACACAATTTTACTTAATACAACGAAGCCAGATACCAGTGTAGGAAAGAAGGACAATTTATTTATTTAATTGATCACATGTGCTCTCCCACAAAATAAATCGCTACATCCAATTTGGTGAGATCTGTGAAGTGAATGAATTTATGGTCGTCTGCTAACCACAGATAGTGAATGTGCAATATATGATCATCTTTGAGACGGTCCTTTGGTCAACTTTGGTGGAACCAAAGAGATGAAATGTACCTGAGCTTTGAGCGCCTGAAATGTGGCTGACCAATATGGTAGCATGGTGCTCCCCCATCGCGGCGGAGGTGAAAGATGACCTGAAGAATGGCCATGTTTCAGCACCCTGGCGCTGGATCTTGTGTTGGTAAGACCTGTCTTAGGTGTGCTCCGTAAAGACAAAAGAGTGGAGAGATTGGTATGCGTGTGAAATACTTAAGAGTAGTTTGTAATAATTATTTCTCTATTTCAGGAACTTTTGGGGGGAGAATTAAATGACAGGCAGGTAATGTTAAGGGGATCGTAGTAATCTTCGGAAGTGACCAACAGTCACAATGAAACCACGTGTAGCAATAAGTTGAAATACTTCCGAGTGCTAGTACTAAGTTGAAATACTTCCGAGTGCTAAAGTTAAGCTGAATTACTGGCGTGTGTATTATAGGTTGGCGTGTGCAGGACTTGAAATTAGAGACGAGTACTACCACGTGGTGAGTACTGTGTGACTCTCAATCTGTCTATGAGACAAAGAGAAGTACTCGTCCAAGGTATGATCTTAATATTACTTTGCATGTTACTCTGAGAGAGAAGCAAGGTGTGTCAGCCGTCTATCCAGCAACGCCACTTGGCTTGCATTGCACAGGAAGACGTGCATATATCCTCCAGAGTTCGTTGTAGGAAAGCAAAGTTATGAAGTGGGGCAGTGTCGTGTGAATCTGGGATGAATACTAATTGAAGTGGGAAAGCTGAAAGTGAAGTGATTCTAACGTTGTGACTATTCTTTGTGATGTATTGTATGTTGCCAGTGTGATGTATTTCATGTAATTTAAGTATGTGTGGTCTGCATGGGAGAGTAGCAAGATAGGTTCAGAGGCAGTGGGTTATGCATGTTCCTTTTTGTACTGCTCGGTCTGGAGTAAATTTTCGTGATGATGGGTGTGAGAGTCGAGGTGTGAGATATAGCAAAAGATCGACCATCCTATCCAGAAACTGCACTGTAACGTTAGATAATTACGGGACCATAAGATAGAGAATCACCAATGTAAAGCCATGACCACTGGCTGGAGTTTCTCATGTGTAATTGTTGTATAAAATGTAATGGTGTGTTTAGGTTATCTTTGAATAATAATAGAATTTATCGGAATAAAAAGGATAGTGCAAAGAAAGAGACTGGTGGCCTTGTTCTTCGAATAGTGTGTAATCATGATATCCAGAATTTATAATGTGTGCGCCATTCATATTCAGTGCGATGGCCATGTGTTGATCAAAGCCGTTGGGTAAGAAAGAAAATGTGGTATTGCCAGAGCATAGTGAACAATCAGAGTTGTGTAAATTCCTAATAGTCAGATGTGCGTTATCCGTTTCCGTCGCGTAATATTCAAACAGCAGAATAATTTGTAGCTTAATTGCGGGTACTAGAGCTCATAATCAGTACTGATGATACTCGAGAAATAAGAATAAATCCACTCGCTTGGCAGACCACTCATCTTGCAGGCCTGACTGCTTGATGCCACAGTATGAGCCAGGCATGTGGGTGCCTCTCATGATGAACCCACGTTGCGTCGCCTGTGACAACGTCCGACCAAACAATGTGACGTTCAGACATATAACGCCCAAGCACCTCTACAGAGATAGTCCTTCGTTGGTCGTTATGGTCATCTGCTAGGTGGTGAGGAAGCCAGCGGGCGCCGGACGCTGTTGCCGAGCGGTTCTAGGCGCTTCAGTCCGGAACCGCTCTTCTGCTACGGTCGCAGGTTCGAATCCTGCCTCGGGCGTAGATGTGTGTGATGTCCTTAGGGTAGTTAGGTTTAAGTCGTTCTAAGTCTAGGGGACTGATGACCTCAGATGTTAAGTTCCATAGTGCTTAGAGGCATTTGAACGTTTTTTTTAATTTATTTTTTTAACCCAGCAGGCACACGTCTTTCTGTACCTCAAAATACCTAATGATAGTGTGTATCGGTATGAAGGTATAGTGATATCAACCATGTCGCCTGGTTGCCCCACTTTTTGTGAGGCAGTTTGTAATTGTTACATAACTCTGCGTGTGCTTAAATTGTAATAAACCTATTGAGTAAATTATGGGATATGAAGACAGAACCAATAGAAGCATTCATGTTTGCAGCGAGGTTTTTGATTGCGATGTGTCGATCACCTCACCAACGTTGCTGGAGTCAACGCTGCTTGTGCCAGATGGCGCGTGGCGGATCTGAGAGGTTTGTGCGTGACCTCGTGCGATGATGACGTGATGACAGACACCTCAACCAAAGACTCAATGTGCTTTTCTTCACTAACAGGTCTCTGTAGACATTCTGCAAGCGCCTCTAAATATCTGCGATGTTCGGGTTGTCCGTCAGAAGAAACTCAATGACAGCTCTCTGCTTCGAGCACACCTCTATTACAGACGCAGTTTTAAAGGATCTGTAGCTATCGGAGCTTCATGAAACTAAAGGGGGTGAAGCAAGTATATTTCACTAAGTCCCACAACAAATTTTTCAGTTTTCAACACGGATTGGCCGAGAAAAAGAATGTGTTGCATTACATGCTGATCACTCATGTAATACCAAAGTGTGGTAACAATGCTAATCACGAACTACATTCATGCTAGCTGGTGGCCGTTTTACCTGCAACAGAGAATTGCAACTGTAAATAATTTACACACCTGTACCTGTATGAAGCTATACTGACATCAACCATGTCTACTGGGTGCCTCACTTTTTATCAGGCTCTTTATAATTATAACATAACTTTGCATGTACTTTAATGGTAATAAAGTGATTGAATAAATTATGCGATTTGAAGACAGAAATGAAATGTAGATGTGTATTTGCTGCATCTATTGTTAATAATCAGAATTTTCGAAATGAGAAAAGAAGTAGTAAGTATGTTGAAGTCACATAACGTACGTGGTTCTAAAATTAAAGAAAAATGGTTCTGATAAAACACAGAGTCCATTCTGCTTATATATGTACATTCCATAATGATTTCCTGAGGTGTACATAATGATGGTAATAGCTGGCTTTGTAGCAATACAGAAGTTGCACAGTATCGGAGATAACCTTTTACATACGCAATGTATAGAACAGTACATAATTTTATAAATTTATCGTAATAGTATTTTATGTAAATGAAACTATAATGTGTTATTTTCTTGTTATATACAGTCGTGGTGATTCAGCGATTGCTGAAGGCTGCTACAGAAGGGCCAAGTGTAAAGTCAGGATAGCTGTTGGCAACCTATGAAGTGTATTGCTAGTATAAAACATTATGAGAGTTAATTCATTTATTCCCAATGTTTAAGTCACCTTTTTTTCTGCACCAGGCTCAGCTGGTGCTTCATTCAGCTGCGTGTTGCATTCCAGCTGATGTCTGACGAGTCGTGTCAGCAGCTGCACGCCCAGGCAAGGTGTAATCGACCTAAGTTCTGTGGCAAGTTGCTGGCGAGCACTGGTGGCCATTGATCAACACAAAATGATGTTGTGCTAGCTGCTGGAGTTCCCATGGTCCCACTTCAAATTTTACGATGACCTTTGATTATCCATCTGAGGTGTACCTGGTGTCGGTTGTCATGTGTCTATTTGATCACCTCCATACCAGGCTGGTAGCTGTCAGCACCTGGAGGTGTCTGGATGTTGAAAGGGAATGTGGACCCCAAGGGGCCCTGTTTCTGCTTTCTATGTTGAAGTTCTCTGCTAACAGCACCCTGCAGTGTGATGTTCCTAGAAGACAGTCAGTGTCTCCATCAGTAGACGGCAGCTGTTGGCAGCACGAAGTTCAAGATAACGCCTTAAGTACATCTTCTACTATTTTGTAGGCTACTTGTATGCTGCAGCATCTAGGAGAGATTCATTAAGGTATCGTTATCATGAAATTGAGTGCTACTAATGTGAATGCCATCATGCCCAATAATCAACTCATAACGAGAGGTGGAATGCTGAAGTATTTAAATGGAGCTAGCATGAAGCTATGATGCCAGGCTCAAGTTGTGTATTCTCCTAATACATAGCGAGCCTGACCCTCCTGCGACATACTAGCTCAATTCTTGCTTCTGCCTGTGTATCTGGCATGATTTGATTGTACCCATGGCAATGTTAGTTCCTAATTTCCTACCCCTAACTATTCTGTGCCATAACACCATTAAAGACGCCGTAAGAGCTGATAAAACCACAGGACTTTCTATCCAGCTGCTCTATGGCAATTCACCGCAATAAGACGCCGCACACCACGCTACATCTCACGATGCGATTAACATGTGATGACGAAATAACTGAATGAATAATGGATGTAATCAATGTTGCTTAAATTATATACATGCGCTTCTTGGCCATAGTAAAACCAAATTCAACTTTTATTAAATTCGATAAAATTTTTAGATATGTCGCATATCATTGTATCTCTCTGGTGACACTAACATCAGCTCAACAGTTTGTCAGAACAATTAATCATCATTCAATTTCTCTTACAACATGATGTGTCTGTGAAGAGGTTTAATAGATTTCTTTTCATTGTACGAATTTTATTAAGAATATTTGGCAAAATTCTTTTAAGTTTCAGCCGCGCGACTGCTACGGTCGCAGGTTCGAATCCTGCCTTGGGCATGGATGTGTGTGATGTCCCTAGGTTAGTTAGGTTTACGTAGTTCTAAGTTCTAGGGGACTAATGACCTCAGCAGTTAAGTCCCATAGTGCTCAGAGCCATTTGAACCATTTTTTTTAAGTTTCAGAAGTGTTAAAAGTTTGAAGGGCATATTTCATTTTAAAATATGTCACAGAGACACTGTAGAAAACTCCTTTTTATATTTCGAGGAACTGAATGAGTTGTAAGTTTTATGTAGTGGAAGAACATAAATAACGAAAACCTCCTTTAATTACAAGAATAACTGCTAGCACAACAATCAACATTTGTCAGGCCAACGAAAACCATCAACGATAAAATATTAGATATCTGGTAAAAATTATTGTATAGAATTTCCCTTTCTTACCATATCCATCCTTAAATGAGGCGAATCTGCAAAGATTAACGTCATTAATGATGCATAGACGAAATGCATTAAGCATTAGATTAGAAGAAATTGTGATAGAGAAGGAACAGTACATGGTCGATTCATAAACTATGTTCTTCGCCAATTTTTTTAGTGAGAGCAGATATGACATGTCTCGTACAATGGGCCCGTAGCATCAAATGGCTCTGAGCAACATGGGACTTGACATCAGTAGTCATCAGTCTCCCAGAACTTAGAACCACTTAAACCTAACTAACCTAAGAACATCACACACATCCATGCCCGAGGCAGGATTCGAACCTGCGACCGTAGCGGTCACGCGGTTCCAGATTGTAGCGCCTAGAACCGCACGGTCACACCCACCGGCGCCGTAGCATCATCGGCCACCGACATTCCTTCGTAAGTTTCTGCCCATCCCCAAACTTCTATGGAGTCAAGGACAGTTGCTTTGTATTCCTCCGCCTTTTACGATTCCTTTTGACAGATATAAGTACACTGGACCATGTTGGTTGCAGGTAAAGCCCGCCCTGGGAAGTAGCTCATATTCGCTCTAGCAGAAGATTTATGGTACCTGTAAAGTGACAAAAAACGTCTGATGTGGCTCTTAGGAGCACATGTCAAACCCAAACAACTGGCAGGAAATAAAAACTTTTGCACGAGGAGTAGGAGCTTACACTGTTGGCCAAATGACATGAATTGCTTAACAAACACGAGACGAGGCATTCTGCCTTACATGAGCACAATAACTGACTTAGTTATATTTACTGTATTTTCATTATCTGTACTAGTTCACTACTCCCAAGTCACATCATCACGCGGCTATAATCAGTCCTGCTTCCAGTTGCGATGTTACAACATGTCTGTGGCATTAGGAGTCTGAAAAGCTGTTGTATTGTGCTTACACGCGCTCATTCCTTAAGCTACAGAACGCACCAGACCGAGATCTGCTTTGTACTGCTCGAGCACAACTGTACTGTGGACACACTCCGCCCCCTCCCCCCACTTGCCTCGTGATGACTGGGTGTTGTGTGATGTCCTTAGGTTAGTTAGGTTTAAGTAGTTCTAAGCTCTAGGGGACTGATGACCATAGATGTAAAGGTCCATAGTGCTCAGAGCCATTTGAACCATTTGAACCTCCCCCCACCCTCTACAACGACCAAACAGCAGTAAGCATACAGCCTGTGTAACCACATCGGCATAACAAACGAAAACACCAAGGTCACCGGCTTTACAACGAGGAATAGGCAAGTGTAAGAGTACATATAAACGACATACTGTCGGATGGAACAGCGACCAGGATACCAGGAAAAAGTGTTTGTTTTAGTCTACGGTCACACTTTTTCTTTATTTTGCCTACTGGCTACCTATTTCGGTACATAGAACCATCGTCAGACCCACCCTGGCACATACTCGTCGCGTTTGCTTTCCAAGTATGTGTGCACCATGGGTGGCCTGAGGACGGCTATGCTGTGTACCGAAACTGGTAGCCAGCAGTCAGAATAAAGAAAGAGCGCGACTGTTTTAGATGACAGAATAACACAGTCATTATTGAATTTATCACAATCAACCGATAAAAAATTATTGATATTTTAGGAAGTACTATTTATATCTTACGCTAAGTACTTGCACTAAAATGGCTAGACCACTAATTGTTCCTATGGAGGAAAAACAAATGTCAGTTGGCCAAGGTAACATCTCACCACTGTCGTGTACCACTACACTCAAAACCACGCATCAGCTCGCGCCTGTCGATGAAGAAGTCTTGCAAAACTTATGCTCACGAGTGTCCAGGACCAAGTGTCCTTCTTCGAGCGGTATCGCTGCACAACTAATGTAATGTGCCAGCCAATCATGATCCGGAGCCCTCGTCCACGCTACTTCAGTTTTTGATGTAATTTTATTCTCTGCAGAGGTACAAAGTTAGTACGTCCTTTTAGAGATTTTCACTTTACTCAAGACTTATTGTTTCCACAGTGCATAGGGAGTATATGAAACGATTGCATTTAGAGACCAATAGCACAAGCGGTTATAAGGTACGAAGTATTGACTCTTGCTGAAACACCCGTATCAGTACGTGTCGTAGGGTCCAGAGGCGGCAATGCATGCCCTGATTCTGGCATGCAGTAGATCGTACAGATGGCGAATACTGTCCTGGAATACATTATGCCACGCTTGCTCGACCTGTTCACGTAGTTCTGTAAGGGATGACTGACAAGCCGCACGAGTGACTTCTCGTCCCATCATATCCCACACGTGCTCGAGCAGAGATAAGTCCGGAGATCGTGTTGGCCAGGGAAGTTGATGCAAGTCTTGCAAAGCACGTTGAGTTTCCCGAGCAAAGTGTTGGCGAGCGTTATCCTATTGGAATAACACATTACCTTCCTGCTACAAGAACGGCAAAAGAAAGCGTCTAAAAACATTCTGCACGTGTCGAGCAGTGGTTAGCGTTCACTCCAGAAACACCAAAGGTGAACGAGAGTTGTAGCTTATCGCATCAGAAACCATAAGTCCTGTAGTGGCGTCAGTGTGTCTTCGACGAATGCACTATAAAACACAGTGTTCACCAGGTCTACATCGTACACGCAAACGACCAACACGTACCTTCAGGCAGAATCTGCCTTCGTCACTGAAGACCATGGTGCGCCGTCATTCGGTGTTCCAGGTGATCCTCTGATGATACCAGTTGAGCCGTGCACGCTAATGCCGTGGCGGGTGGAAGACAGGCTAGATACATGCGACACATCTGAGCTCACAAGCCCTCTTATTTGTGCAGTGGCAGCTGTACGAGTTACCACTGCTGCCCTTGCAAATACTACGATCCTGGCGGGCCTCTGTACTGCGTGGACGTCCAGAACTTCATCTACATGTGTGAGGATATTCACGTGACCAGCATCGTTGCACACTGATACGTCCAACTTGCGTATCAGTTCTCCAAAAAGACCATCCCGTCACTCGGAAGGACGCAGTCTGGTCCGTTTCAAACTCGCTCAGTTGGCTGTAGAAAGCACGATTGAATCCCCGTCACATGCCTGCCTGCATGGTTGACACATTTACACCACTCGGAGTCCTCTGGCTGCGTGCATTCCCTATTGAAGGGTAGACGCAAATGGAGCCACTACGCTATGTGTTGGCGGACGCCGCTGAATCCATTGTCGGTACATCAACCTTTCCCTAGGTGCCATATGCCGTCATCAGGTCAAAATCGACGTCGTCTTTCGAGGTTGTCATATTTCTGTCTTTACGACCATCACATTGAGCTAAAGGAAGCTCTTCATAGATCAGTTTAGAAGGCAAAAGTGGGAAGATCTAATGTGGTGTGAGGCACCGATGACAGGTGGTTTGTTCGGTACAGATATCGTTAGAAAGTCCGCATAAATTGTGGTCCTCCTCCGTGATTGGCCGCTACATTCGGAAATAGCGCGCCAAAATGATAAACTTCTGCTATCAATATTTAAAAAACCCGAACAGTGAGTTTACTTCCATTGCATGCAGAAGGATCTCTCAATTTAGGCTAGCATTCCTGTATTTCAGAAGTATTAACTACCAGCAGAACAATAAACAATTGCTAAACGAAAAGGCAGGCGAAGCACCTCGGAGAAATTTGGATCGCGGCTAATTTGAATGGCGGGCGAAGTAGTTTGGCTGTCAGATCGTAGATGGTTTGGCAGTCTCGGAAGACGGCCATGTTGTCTGCCTTAGTCGGTATCGGTGCAGAACTTAATTAGCAATCTCTGATTTTTTGGTCACGTAATTGCAATAGTATTGACGCAGACACACAAGTAGTTATTTTATTTATATTCTCTGAAATCCTTATGAAGGGGAATTATCTGTAAATTGTAAAGTGGACTATAACTCTGCAGTTTCTCGTATTCTTCTAATAAAAGGCGAGTGGCATACCATATAAACAAAATAATTAAAAATTTAATTATTTATATTAGTTCCTTGCCAAGAGCTTACTACATTCTCAAAATAACGGGCTCACGACCAAAGTGCTGTTTTCTGCGCAGGGGACAACAACTACAGAAGACTGCAAGTTGGTGTACATTTTTCAGAACTTGTGTATTCCACTCAGGGACCTCACCAGTAGTACAATCTTAGTACAAATAGAATCAGTGGCAAAACATCTGTGGTAACACGGAGAAAATATGAATGGGGGAAGTTTTCGAAGGAAGGGGTTTATCAAACACATGTAAATCCCTCTCGCTACATAACTTCTTTTGTGCCCCTCTATCTTTCACTTTCCATAAGGTGTACTATTTTCCTCCCGACAGTGTAGTTAACTGCGGCTATGAGACGGAAGTCAATCTTTGAACATGACCTGGCGGAAGACATACCCTCTTTCTCTATATGACTGGAATGCAGGGTTGTGAGTCTTTAACTCCTGTTTGCTATTTTATCTTCTTTCTCTTCTGCAGACTCCAATATTTTTTGTTCACAAATGGCGGGCTGGATCGTTGACTCGTGCCTCAAGGCAGCCAACCGTTTTGTCCTGGTGCCGTGCCAGACCAACCGCCTTCCGCCCACCCTTCAACAAACGGCTGCTGTATCTCTTCAAATTCCGCCAAATACAGTGGCTCCTTTCCATGCCGGAGTCAGCACTCACGTTATTTTTCAACACAACCACAGTAATTGATACTAAACTGGCTGTCGCCTAATTTATTTATTTATTCCATTCTATTGGAACATCAAGCTTATTTACACCAGTAGCCGTGCAATTTCTTAGCAGTTTTCACTCTGATAAGATATCTCCCATAATCAGTTTCACAAACTGTGGCTAATCGTATTTAATAAAAGTGGAGAGCGAGCCTCACTACATTTTTGTAATAAATAAGAGTAAATTTCCAAAAATTTTTCGCTTCATTAATAGAACCCCATTTACTCAAATAAACAGTAAATTATTTCAGTTTCATCACTTGTAAGTGTTTTATTACTGTAATTGCAGCTGTTACAGTTATCAGTTTAGTCTCATCAGATGCCTAACTTGTAACTACAACATAGTTCAAGAGAACATTATTTTGTTCGCGTACACCAGCGAGACATGTCATAAAATCTACAGTATTTTGCTCGGTCTACTTTTAGTCGCTGAACAATTGTTGTAATTTCTGAACTACTTCATTAATTAAGTGTGGAATATATTTCATCTAAGCCAAACAGTTATATTACACATTTTGTTGAAACAGTTCTTATCACATCAGTTTTATACTGAACGTTAACAACTGTCGTCTTTGACAGCAAATTGAGAGACTCCTTGGATGCACCTGGTTTAAAATCTTTGTTCTCAGAAAAATAGCAGCCATACACATTTCCCTTTGGACCTGATAGTGGCCTAACAGCCGAAAGCCGGTGAGTTAAGTAATAAACTATGTAAAAATTACGAAAGGGTCGTGTTGTTTCCATTTATAATGTCTCAAATATTCTACGAAGAACCAACAAAACCGTCAATTAAAGAAAATATTGAAACATGGACCTGACAATGCAGCACCAATTTCATACTAATATATCATCATTCTGTGCAAAGTGGCACCATTGAGAGCAAATACCTTGGTCACATCACAAAGTTTTCATATTTGACACTATTCATAGTGGTTTCGAAAAACTGTTTCTCTTTATTTCATTATATAGAGCGATTCTGTTCAGGCTCTGTAAGCTTATGATTATATCACTAGGACACATTATGAGGTTTAAATGAGTTTCAGATTTAGGTATTTTACTTTTTTAATATGAGACCCATAATTTTGCTGTATCTCGTTGGACTAGCAGCCGCCGTAAGGTCGTCCTGTGCGAATGCTTGCCGTTGATTTGCGCGCAGTCGCAAAACAGGTGGTAATATAAAGCCAGTGCTCACAGTCAGATGAGCAATAAGTAACACACTCATTCTGTAACTATCGTAGGGCGACCAGCATTTACTGCTACCGCTACGGTCGCAGGTTCGAGTCCTGCCTCGGGCGTGAATGTGTGTGATGTCCTTAGGTTGATTAGGTTTAAGTAGTTCCAAGTTCTATGGGACTGATGACCTCAGAAGATAAGTCCCATAGTGCTCAGAGCCATTTGAACCAACATTTACTCATGATTTTCAAGGAGAAGAATACTATTTTACCCCGATTCAAGGGAGGTTTAAGACAGATTTGGTCGCAATAAATTTCAACTGCACAGTTACGTCATTTTCTTGGAATGAGTGACAATTTTCTTGGTATGGGTGATAAGTAAATATAAAGTTCTCTAATTTTAATGTATTATGTCATACCCTATCATATTTTAGGGTAACTACACAAACAGAGAAATTTTTCAGAGTGCGAAAGCTGGTAATGAGACTCATTTGTGGTGTAAATTTAGAAATGAGTTTGATACATCACAACAATAGTTGATTTCAATGATAAGCTCTGAATTAATCAGTTCTTAGCCGCTGCTGTATATAGAACAAACTCTTTTGTAGTGTCGCGGATTGCTATTGTGTTGTGCGAGTCAACTGCGAAATCGATAACGGAACGAGTGTATTTAAACATAAACATCTTTTTAATCGTATTTAACGAGTCCTTGTTACTGCTACGTGTTATTTTGTACTACAGTTCCTTCTGCGAGCGCGTCCGTGGGTTGTCAGTACCGATCGAAGAAGGAATATATATCCCTCCCCTCCCCCCCCCCCTCCACCCCTCAATCACTCGACACCTCTGCGCGTTTTCCAACCTCCTCGCGTACCGTTGAGCCAAACCGTGTTATTCTCTTAGGAAGCGTGAACAGAAGACAGGGTATATATTATCAATAGTTTTACGAAAACTTTTCGACAACTGTCGATCATGAAACTTGAACAGTGCCGGCCGTTGTGGCCATGCGGTTCTAGGCGCTTCACTCCGGAACCGCGCTGCTACTACGGTCGCAGGTTCGAATCCTGCCTCGGGCATGGATGTGTGTGATGTCCTTAGGTTAGTTACGTTTAAGTAGTTCTAACTTCTAGGGGACTGATGACCACAGATGTTAATTCCCATAGTGCTCAGAACCATTTGAGCCAAACTTGAACAGTCGATAGTACTTCGCAGGATTATTATTTACAAAAGTGATCACTGATGGAAACAAGGGAGAGGCGGGCGGTCAGTAAGAGAGCTGAGCAGATTACGATGGGGAATATTGTTGTAATATAATATAATATAATATAATATAATATAACATAATAACGGGAGAGTTGGTCACGACCTGTACAGCGACCGGATTCTGACGAGATCGACAACGACTGGAGAATCCGTACAACAGGCCGAAGGGCCGAGAGTGTCACGACCGAATGTCAAGCCCAGCATGTAAATCTTGATCGAAACCTGAGACGCAGCGAACTTTTATATACTCAGTTTCCACCACTTTATCATACTTAAGGGAGAACATGTAAAGGCCACAGGTCCGTAAGCCTCTCCTCCGAGGGTTTGTTTCGTTACTTGTGCTGCTTCATTTCTAATTTCCTATTCAAATAATGCACTGGGAACTCTGTATCTCTGCCAGAGTTTTGCTATGTTGGTATGTATCTCTCGGATGTCGGAATTGGTATAACTTCCCATGATTTTTTTAACTTGAGTTTGATTATGCTTACAAAAGAGTCCATATTTAGCTCCTCATGCAATGCCTGAATGCGCATGTGTTGTGAAGCTCTAAGCACCCAAGGAAGGACTTTATTTTGTAATACCTTGATGTGCTGTATTTGCGTTGCTAGGGAGGCCCCATGATGTGCTCCCATTTAGGACTTTTGATAGTACAGTTGGCTCGCAGATTCGAACTTTGATTAAGATGTTGAGCTCCCTGCTGTGGAATAACTGAATTAGTTTCTTCGGCATGCCAGAGGCTTAAAGCATCAGTTCTTGGACGAGTGTATGAAAAGAAAGGTGCCGATCCACTGTGGCACCCAGGTATTTGAGAAGTAAGCTCCATTGGATCTCCTGCCATTGGACAGTAAGATTTCTGGCTTATTGTGCATGTTTGTTGCTAAAGTATGTTTCCGTTGCTTTGGTCGGATTACTTTTAATCTTATTATGTTTGCATCATTCTGTGGTGAGGCTAAATTGTGTCTGAAGTCTTCTGATGTTGGCCTTATGTTGGCGACCACTTGTAAAGTACACAGTATCATCAGCAAACTGTGCCAATTGAAAGTTTGCAAATAGTGCCATGCCGAGTCATGTGGAATTCCAGCGTCTACGAGCCTGACCTCCCATTTGAAGTCTTCAGTTTAAACTTGAATTTTTGCCATAAGTTTAATATTGTTGTCTCCGGTCGTTGTTTGGTCTCCAATCACCCGTAGCAAGTTCTCAAATCAGACCTTACCACAGGGCTGTCCCACGTCTAGGAAAACGGTAGCAGTAGAAGCTGACGTACTGATATGTTCCGTAAGTCTCAGCACTTCGACCTCGGCCGATATCTTCCGCAGGAACCTATACTGCTCTGGTCGGATCGTCTCATCTACAGTTAAAATGTCCTCTAGTCTGTCCTTAATGATCCTTTCGAAAGGTTTTCGGCGACTGCTCAGTAAACTCATAGGTCTGTGATTGGGAGGTAGACTTAAGTCTTTTCTTGGTTTTGGAATAGAAATGACGTATACAGCCACCAATTCATTCTGGGAAACAACAGCTGTGCAAGAAACTGTTGTAAATTCTAGGCAATAGGGTGAGCGGTTTCCTCTGTAGCCTCTTAAGTTGTTCGTTTGTTATTGCATCTGGACCAAGTACTTTGTTGTTCACAAAATTGATTAACTTTGTTTGGTTAGTTGTTATTTCGTACTCTCTTTCCCAGATGTCCTGATCTTCCTGTATTAGTCGATAGTGTGTTGCAAAAGCCTTATCAAACGCTTATGCTGTTTCGAACGGGTCGTTCGTAGGCCCGTTGTCAGTTTCCAGCGGTTGTTTCGTTTTTTTTCCCCATTTCAATATCTTAACAAGTTGCCACTCAGATCTGGTTATTAGCAGATAGTTCGACACCTCGTCTTCCCTTTTCTCAGTTTCTCGTTCCAACAGTTGCTCTCGTAGTTCATGTTGTAATCTATTTAAGTTCTTTGAAATTTTCCCGGCGTAAAGAGTATTCCATGAAGTTTCGGGATTGCAGCCGGATAACGTCGACTTCCTGCTACGATATTTCGACTGACAACAATTCAGCCATCTTCAGGTGAGTGTTTTGCACTGGAGGTTGCTAGTTCATGTCACTACCTCTATACCAAAAACAGGCGAGGAGACGCATGCACAAAGGCACCCACTACATGAGCGACGTCGGTCGAGTAGCGCGCCCTGTTCGAATACTGCTACATCTGTGGCGCGCAGGCGTGTCCGTAACGTCATACCACATGGGCGCTCTCTACTGGAATGCGCAATCGCGGAGCTAAAATTCAGATGTCAAAATTAATAAAATTAAATGTGACTAGACGTGTCATTGGTCATAAAACGTTTTATTTTTGAAGAAATTCAACAAATCACCGGGTCCATTTGAAAGCCGCCCTCACGAGTAATAAGGTCTTACGCTAAACGTATTTCCACCAATTCCTTAATAATCGAATCCCTGAAGGATCTCGACGAGACCAAGATTTTCGTGGCGTGGCAGAGCAAACCGTGGAATGTCCTGTGCAGACATAATGCTCCCCTGTGGTTGACTTACTGGGCTGCGAAAGGCGCGTATGACGATCATGTCCAACGCATCTGTCACGCACTGTGCGCGTCGTCTGCCCAATGTAAGCTTTGCCACACTGATAAGGTATTCTGTAGATTCCAGCCTTGCGCAGTCTCAGATCAATCCCAGGTAGTCCTAACCGAGAAGAGTACGATTCTTTGTAGGCTGCCGAAAGATTACTTTTACCTCCTCCGAAGTCTTGACGCTGCAAGAAGAGTACGGTGGTAGGAGACGGTAGGAAATGTAAACTTTAAACATTTAAGTGGAAATTTACCGAGCCTTTGATGCGTAAGATTAGCTGAATCTCCAGTAAACCCGGACAGAAGCCTGGTATTTCAGGTAACCAAATCTCCAGCCATGTAGCTGAAAAATCTACACTCCTGGAAATTGAAATAAGAACACCGTGAATTCATTGTCCCAGGAAGGGGAAACTTTATTGACACATTCCTGGGGTCAGATACATCACATGATCACACTGACAGAACCACAGGCACATAGACACAGGCAACAGAGCATGCACAATGTCGGCACTAGTACAGTGTATACCCACCTTTCGCAGCAATGCAGGCTGCTATTCTCCCATGGAGACGATCGTAGAGATGCTGGATGTAGTCCTGTGGAACGGCTTGCCATGCCACTTCCACCTGGCGCCTCAGTTGGACCAGCGTTCGTGCTGGACGTGCAGACCGCGTGAGACGACGCTTCATCCAGTCCCAAACATGCTCAATGGGGGACAGATCCGGAGATCTTGCTAGCCAGGGTAGTTGACTTACACCTTCTAGAGCACGTTGGGTGGCACGGGATACATGCGGACGTGCATTGTCCTGTTGGAACAGCAAGTTCCCTTGCCGGTCTAGGAATGGTAGAACGATGGGTTAGATGACGGTTTGGATGTACCGTGCACTATTCAGTGTCCCCTCGACGATCACCAGTGGTGTACGGCCAGTGTAGGAGATCGCTCCCCACACCATGATGCCGGGTGTTGGCCCTGTGTGCCTCGGTCGTATGCAGTGCTGATTGTGGCGCTCACCTGCACGGCGCCAAACACGCATACGACCATCATTGGCATCAAGGCAGAAGCGACTCTCATCGCTGAAGACGACACGTCTCCATACGTCCCTCCATTCACGCCTGTCGCGACACCACTGGAGGCGGGCTGCACGATGTTGGGGCGTGAGCGGAAGACGGCCTAACGGTGTGCGGAACCGTAGCCCAGCTTCATGGAGACGGTTGCGAATGGTCCTCGCCGATACCCCAGGAGCAACAGTGTCCCTAATTTGCTGGGAAGTGGCGGTGCGGTCCCCTACGGCACTGCGTAGGATCCTACGGTCTTGGCGTGCATCCGTGCGTCGCTGCGGTCCGGTCCCAGGTCGACGGGCACGTGCACCTTCCGCCGACCACTGGCGACAACATCGATGTACTGTGGAGACCTCACGCCTCACGTGTTGAGCAATTCGGCGGTACGTCCACCCGGCCTCCCGCATGCCCACTATACGCCCTCGCTCAAAGTCCGTCAACTGCACATACGGTTCACGTCCACGCTGTCGCGGCATGCTACCAGTGTTAAAGACTGCGATGGAGCTCCGTATGCCACGGCAAACTGGCTGACACTGACGGCGGCGGTGCACAAATGCTGCGCAGCTAGCGCCATTCGACGGCCAACACCGCGGTTCCTGGTGTGTCCGCTGTGCCGTGCGTGTGATCATTGCTTGTACAGCCCTCTCGCAGTGTCCGGAGCAAGTATGGTGGGTCTGACACACCGGTGTCAATGTGTTCTTTTTTCCATTTCCAGGAGTGTAGATCATCACGCGATATAAGTAACATATTTCCAAAACAAAACGAGAACTCACCTCTCAAAAAGCCCAGTTCCCAAACGAATCTAATTTCTCTTCACACTGACTAAACTGGATGAGGCCTTGAAAGAAAGTATACCTGGTCTGGATAATATGCATCCAGAATTTCTGATAAATATTCGTAATGGTGGAAAAAATGGCTGATCTGCTTCTTTTCTAACATCCTAGACAATGGATCACTGCCAACGAGCTAAAGGGAACAAAAATAGTAGCAGTTTTGAAACGAGGTAAACCAGCTGACCATCCTCGATGATTTAGACCAGTTTCTCTTTTGAGCTATTCTTATAAACTCTTGGAAAGAGTTGCTGCGACCAGGTAGTGGCCCTAACAACTTTCACAGAGGCTAGTTCCAAAAAAAAAAAAAAATAATGAACGTGAAGACATTTGTCGCTTTCGTAGACCTAACTGCGGCATACGACAACTGGAGATAAGGGATGATATACAAATTACTGAAAACAGTCCGATCACAAAAAACTGTGACTCTCATCAACACTATGTTAAACAATAGGTATTTCAGCGCTTACATTGGAGAAAATATGAGCAAGGAGAGGAAATTAAGTAACGGTCGACCATAGGGCTCCGTCTTAACCCTCTATTATTCAAACTATGTATCTCCGACTTCCTACCAACAAAACTCTGCTACGTGGACTATATCGCTTCTGCTTGCAGAACCAAAGATCTCGGACAGCCGGAGACATTTCTCACAGAAGATCTAGCCGTTATGAGCTCCTAATTTAGAAAGTGGCGACGTAAAGGCAGTACAAGTGGAACTGAAATACGTACATTCCATCTGAACAACAAAGTTAACGTGGAGCTCAGAGTGAAACTTAACGGAAACATTCTTTGCCATAACAAGTACCCTAAGTAACCTGGTATCACCCATAATCGCACCCTTTCATATAAAAAAACAACTTGAAAATACCGCTGCCGAGATAAAATCTTGTAACAATGTTATTGAAAAGTTGTGTGGAATGACAGAGGGAGCTTCATCAGATGCCTTGCGCCCATAAGCCATTGCGTTGGTCTTCTCAGCAGCCGAGTATTGTGCTCGGGCGGGGCTAAACAGCTGTCAGACAAATTTGATCGACATCCAGTAGAACCACACTAAGCGTTTAACAACTGTGACAATCCGACCAACAGCTATTTATTGGATTTCTCTGCTGAGCAATATCCATCCATCTATCCATCCGCAATCTGTAGAAGCGAAGCCCTGCTTAGGGAAAACTGAAGCTATAGAAGAACCTGGAATTACCCACACAGAAGACATCAGAAGCTTACGAGGAAACAGACTCCAATCCAGAAACCTACCCCTACGGCAAGCAGAACAGCTGTATTGCAGTAATATCACGGTGAGGGGCCTGTGGGATTAGAAACGTCAACTTACTGAAAATCTTGAAGAGAGTGAGTGGTTCCAAAAGCATAACTGAGATACTGCACAGAACTCGACAGTAAATTTTGGGTCAAACTGAACTCGCACTGGGTACGCTCGATTCACAGATTCACTTCACAAATGGGGTGCTACAAAGTCTTCGGTTTCTGACTGTGAGGCACCGAACCAGACAATCAAGGACATTAGAGATAAATGCCATTCGTTTCCTATCAGGGACTTGGAGCGACATCATAAAAGCTAATGATACACCTCTTATAAGGATTAGGAACATACACTACTGGCCATTAAAATTGCTACACCAAGAAGAAATGCAGATGATAAACGGGTACTCATTGGACAAATATATTATACTAGAACTGACATGTGATTACATTTTCACGCAATTTGGGTGCATACATCCTGAGAATTCAGTACCCAGAACAACCACCTCTGGCCGTAATAACGGCCTTGATACGCCTGGGCATTGAGTCAAACAGAGCTTGGATGGCGTGTACAGGTACAGCTGCCCATGCAGCTTCAACACGATACCACAGTTCATCAAGAGTAGTGACTGGCATATTGTGACGAGCCAGTTGCCCGTTCAACATTGACCAGACGTTTTCAATTGGTGAGAGATCTGGAGAATGTGCTGGCCAGGGCAGCAGTCGAACATTTTCTGTATCGAAAAAGGCCAGTGCAGGACCTGCAACATGCGGTCGTGCATTATCCTGCTGATATGTAGGGTTTCGCAGGAATCGAGTGAAGGGTAGAGCCACGGGTCGTAAGACAAATGAAATGTAACGTCCACTGTTCAAAGTGCCGTCAATGCGGACAAGAGGTGACCGAGACGTGTAACCAATGGCACCCCATACCATGATGCCGGATGATACTCCAGTACGGCGATGACGAATACACGCTTCCAATATGCGTTCACCGCGATGTCGCCAAACACGGATGCGACCATCATGATGCTGTAAACAGAACCTGGATTCGTCCGAAAAAAGGCGTTTGGCCATTCGTGCACCCAGGTTCGACGTTGAGTACACCAACGCAGACGCTCTTGTCTGTGGTGCAGCGTTAAGGGTATAAGCAGCCATGGTCTCCGAGCTGATAGTCCATGCTGCTGCAAACGTCGTCGATTTGTTCGTGCAGATGGTTGTTGTCTTGCAAACGTCCGCATCTGTTGACTCAGGGATCGAGACGTGGCTGTACGATCCGTTACATCCATGCGGATAAGATGCCTGTCATCTCGACTGCTAGTGATACGAGGCCGTTGGGATGCAGCACGGCGTTCCGTATTACCCTCCTGAACCCACCGATTCCATATTCTGCTAACGGTCACTGGATATCGACCAACACGATCAGCAATGTCGCGATACTATAAATCGCAATCGCGATAGGCTACAATCCGACCTTTATCAAAGTCGGAAATGTGATGGTACGCATTTCTCCTCCCTACACGAGGCATCTCAACAACGTTTCACCAGGCAAAGCCGGTAAACTGCTGTTTGTGTATGAGAAATCGGTTGGAAACTCTCCTCTTGTCAGCACGTTGTAGGTGTCGCCACCGGCGCGAACCTTGTGTGAATGCTCTGAAAAGCTAATCATTTGCATATCACAGCATCTTCTTCCTGTCGGTTAAATTTCGCGTCTGTAGCATGTCATCTTCGTGGTGTAGCAATTTTAATGGCCAGTAGTGTAGATATTGACATTTCTAGAGTTTTATATGTAGTCTTTCCGTATTCTTGTTATATACAGGTACTAATATTATCTACCTGTATTTCCACATGTGCCTGTATTTCTGCATGTAAGCCATACGAATAAATAAATAAAATACTTTGACATATTTTCTTAAGATTCTGCCTAATTTCGTCGAAATATGGTCGACCTACGAGAGGACCGCTCTGGACTTAAAACTTCTCCTTCTCCTCTGATTCTTGTGGCTCGACACGTTTCTTCTTGCTTAAAGCTGTGCTCATCTGGTGTGGTGTACATCAATTATCCTTGAACACTGATTGTGGATGTTCCAGCTCCTTTGCAACGGTGTCTACATTAGGCACAACAAGCGCCCGATGATCCAACGTTCGAAGGACGCAGACAGGTTGTGATGGCTAGTGGCAGTTAGACGCCAGCAAATTCAGATCTGTAATTGCGGGATTACGGTAGACGGAATGCCCCATTCAACATAACCCGATGTTATAATTTCAGAATGGGCATATGATTTGTAAACTGAACGGTACAAATTTCTAGGTGTTCAGATGGATAGTAAACTGTAGTGAAATGCCCACGTTCAGGATCTTGTTCAAAGACTTAATGCTGCCATTTTTATTATTCGAACGGTGTCTGAAGTAAGTGATCTTGCGGCACGTAAATTAGTCTACTTTGCTTATTTTCATTCCCTCATGTCGTATGATACTATATTTTGGGTAACTCTTCCCATTCTAAAAGGATATTTCTGGCGGTTCCAACATTAAGTGGTGTTCGCGAACCTCTTGTTGGCTCCTGTTCACTAGTCTGGCTATTTTGACATTGTCCTCTCAATACATATATTCTTTACTGTCGTTTCTTGTTAACAGTATCAGATTATTCCCAAGAATAAGCAGCTCTCACTCAGTTAATTCTCGGCAGACATCCAACCTGCGTTTGGATCGGACTTCCTTCACTCTCGTGCAGAAAGGTGTGCAGCATGTAACTTCTGCATCGATTTTCAATAAGCTACCACAATAATTCAAAAATCTTAACTGTAATCCATGCGCTTTCAAATCGAAACTGAAGAGTTTCCTCATGGGTCACTCCTTCAATTCTGTCGAGCAGTTACTTGAAAAATTAAGCTGATTCATATCTTATATTGTTGACTGCGTTTACTGAAACGTATGGCTTGACCTTTTTGGGTTCATAAATATTTTATTTTTATCTGTTATTACTTTTATGTTGTAATTTAATGTACTGACACGTTCCATGACCTTGGAGATTTGCTCTTCAATTTGGTCCTACGGAACTTGACGTGTAAATAAATAAAATAATCGAAGCTTAGGGGTAAGTCTGACTTGTTGAGTGGAAGTGCTTTCAGTCTATTAATAAAGTCAACGGAGGTGCGAGTATGATGTGAAAACTTCCCCACAAAATGTCTCAATAATGACGCAAGATGTCTAGCTAAGTCGTACGATGAAGCACCGATATTGCTCACAATGGGACGTGATGGAAGACCTTCTTGTGTATTTTCGGAACACAATATAACCGTGGTAGAACAGAGCTGAGAGGCTTAAATCGGAAGAAGTGTAATAAAAAAGAACAAGTCTGGACAGAGCGGTTCAAGTCCGGGGCGTTCCTCCTTTACGTCGGCAATATTTCGTCGAAATTGGGCAGAAAGTTAACAACACATCATTTCACAGTAACCTTTCGCCTTCGGTTCGGCAAAGTACCATCTTAGAATGCGGAGGGCTGGCATCTACCGAATACATTGTCAGTGTGGCGAAGCCTATATCGGTCAGTCGACAGGTACAGTGCGTGACAGATGCGCTGAACAGGATCTCTACTCTCGCCTTTCTGAGGTGCCACGGAAACTTGATTTCGACGAGATCCTTCTGCGATTCTATTCTTAAGAAATCGGTAGAAATATGTTTAGCGCAAGATCGTATTAATCGTGATGGCGACTTTCAAATGGAACAGGTGATTTCTTTAATTTCTTCAAAACGAAAACATTTTATGACCAATGACACGTCTGGCGACATTAAATTTTATAATTCTGAAAACTGCATTTTAACACCGCGATTGCACATTCCGACAGAGAGCAACCGTACAGTATCATATTACGCATGCGCCTTTCGCCATAGATGGAGGAGTATTCGAAAAGAGCTCGACAGAAGTCTATCATGTAGGGGCTACCTTTTCACATGAATCTTCGCGCCTATGTTGGGTATAAGGGTAGCGACATGAACTAGCAACCTCCAGTGCGAAACACTGACCTGAGGATGGTTGAGTGGTTGTCAGTCAAAATATTGTGTCAGGAAGTCGACGTTATCCAGCCCGAAACTTCATGGAATATTTAAGTTCCGTCCATCATTGGGGCCTCTAATTTGTCATCACCTCTTCCTGGTACTATTTCTCGGATCTTTGACCTCTTGCAATAACAGAAATAAAGCCTCTTGTCACAAACTGTTGCATATAATCTTTGGTCGCCTTTATTATCTTTTTAGGGAGGTAGTCAATGCCTGTATATATGCCTTCTTTAGTCACGATGTTTGTAGTTGGTCTCACGTTGTTATTCAGGTGTCTGCTGTATCTGTGCCTATCAGTATCAATCGTTTTCCAAAGCTGTGGTCGTGTTATAGCTCTTTGTAGTTTTCCTATTACTGGGTGGGGATCAGAAGTAAAGTCCACCACTGTCGTCAGCTGGGGCTAACCGTCTATACCCTCAAGTATCGCTATGTCCAATCCATTACGTCAATAATCATTTTGTTTTGGACTGTGGGTAGGCTCGAGAGGTTCCGGTGTGGTGGTGTCAAGGTCTTCGTCCAAGTGCAACAGATTCCCCCTTAGGATTGGTTGTTTGCCGTATCGAGTGTTCGGCTTTGAGGTCACCACATAGAACTACTTTGCTATAAGCATGAAATATCATCCACAGGTCTTCAGCAGAGGTGGCCAAGATTTTGGCTTGCGGGCTATGCCTGTGCCCGAGTGCCATGCGTGAAGTTTGGCGCGCCGTGGCCGGTCCTAGTCTTGAGGTTTTAGTTGGGTATTTGGTCTTAATTAAGCCGCTAATAACATTAATTGTCCTGTTGTTGTCGAGGTGGCTACTGCCGTTGCCTCAAGTTGGAATGCTTGCAGCCTTTCTTCCAAATGAGTGATGCTGTTGCGAAGGAAAGCTGCCGTTCCACCTTCTGTTCTGCTTTTTCTGTCCGTTCTATAACTTGCCATATTCCGCACTCGGAAAGTTTCAGACGTGCGGGAATGTGTTTCTGTTAATAACAGAGCGTCGACATTGTTAATGGAGACTAAGTACGGTAGTTCTGTTTTCTTGTCTCTGTCTCTTTTCGCACTGCAGATGCAGATTTTTAAGTCATTCGCGTGTCTTCTTTCCATGATGTGTGGCACTTTTAATCAAGGTCCGTACTTCCGGTGGACCTTCAGACTCCCCAGGTCGGTATAACAGTTTTCTTTTAAACACCTCAAAAAAAGAAAAACTTGCCTCTTTCCAGCCCTACACAAAAATAGGGATACAATAAAAATATACATATGTACCATGACTTCGTAATCCCTTTGCTCAGACACTGTACATTAGAGATAAGTGTACCAGCGTTTGAAATGAAATGGACTGTAGCTCAATCGTGCTAACATTGTTATACGCTGTTATACAGTGTGAGTCAAAAAAGACTCTACATCTTTGGGACGATGCAGAAATTTATTTAGAGATCTTACAAAATCGATAGATCTGTCATTCTGTAGTATACAACATCAAGTTTGATTCAAGAGTGCATGAGTACCGTATTTCGCCACCAGGAGCATCAGCCTAGTGCACAGTTAAAATGATTACTTCACTTGGTGCGGACCGTGTTCGCTGTGTGTATTGGTGCCAGGAAACCAATTCAGAAACAACTGTTCGGCGTAAATTTCGTATTGAATACGCTAAAGAAGCTCGAAGGAAAGTTAAAATTTGGTCTTGATACAACAAATTTGTTGAGACAGATTGCTCACCGTGACATGATAAATTACCACGTCACTGGCGAGATTTTGTCGAACAGGTTAGGGAGCGCTTTGCGCGTAGTCCACAAAAATCAACGCAAGAGGCGGTTTGGCAAGCAACGCATAGGCATTTACACTTGAAACAGTACACAGTGGTACAGTACATGAGTAGTGCAGATAAGGTCGCTCGTGGAGAATTCTGTGCGGAAGCGTGGCTTCGGATAGAGGACGACGAGACAACATTTCATGTCAGTGACGTGGTGAATACCCATAACTGCAGAATATGTGGCTGCGAAAATCCACATGCAACTCTGGGACACGTTCGTGAGAGCCCCAAACTTATGTTTTTTGTGCACTAAGGAACCTGAAAATGTGCGGCCCTTCCTTCTTCATGGAGAAAACTGTCACTAGTGTTGCGTATCTGGATATGCTTGAAAACTATTTAGCTCCACAGATCGATGACGACGACGGTGCAACACCTCATTCCTCGCGGAAGTTCGAGGTTTGCTCGATAATCGCTTTCTAGGTCGGTGAATTTGTCGTGAAGTACCAGTCGCATGCTCACCTCGCTCCCCAAACTTGAGGCCACTGGATTTCTTTCTCTGGGCTTCCATTAAAGAAGGTGTGTGTATGTGTTCCTCCCCTATCAAACAATTTAGGCGACCTGAATAATAGAATCTACGCTGCCGCTGCACAAGTTACGCCCTATTTGCAGTGACGAGTGTGGGAACAAATTGAATACTGGTGCAATGTTTGCCGCATCACGACTGGTAGTTACATCGAACGAAAATGAAACTTTACATTTTTGTGTGAAACTTGAGGTTATTTGCTACAAAAGACACACCTAGCGATTCTGGAAGTTATCTCAATAAATTTCTATATCTTGTCAAATTTGTAAAGTCTTTTAGACTCTCCCTGTGTAACAGTGAAATTATTTAAACGAAATATGTTGTTATACAGTTCAGCCCTTGGTGCCGCAAATTACATGATAATCAGTTCGACTTCTTACGCAGTAACATAGATGCTGTGTTTCATTAACAGAGAAAAAGATGCATAGCAAAATACTATGAAACTAACATACAATATCAAACTAACTTCTACACGCAGCTTTATATTAGACAGTAATCAGTCAGAGCACAATTCTATAACGTACTCCGTAGCGTGTACTAGCCTAAAGTACTTAATCTGATTTTTTAATTTAGTATTCTAGTATCTCTCGTATTCAGCTTTTCCTTTCTGTTTAAACAGACAATCATATGATGCCAGCTGACAAGCCGAAAGGGACAATGGTGTTACTTTTGTGACCAGCGTCTGAAAGATACAGTAAAAGTAATTCATTTAGATGGCGGCCTACGTATTCAGTCAAGTGGGGACTTTCATAAAACTGACCGAAAATCAGTTTTCAGTTTTTTTTACACATGTTAGTAGTACTCATGGACAATCGTTTCCCAAATATTCAATGATGAAATGGCATCTGAAGAGCCTGAAAAATAATCAAATCTGTGACGCGACATTCCTGCCACTCTCACTTTTCGAAGCAACACTTCAATATTTGCTCGGTGAACAACGATTCCGTGGATTACTTTCAAGCAAGATTGCACGGGATGCATCTATAAGTCTGTGATAGATACTATTTTCTTTTGTAGATCATCTCTGATTCTGTTCCGTATCTTGTCAGTGACAAGAAGGGCAAAACGTTGGAAGACGGAAAAGAAATTTGGTGGATACAACAGACTCGCAAAGTAGATTATACACAATATTCAATTATTTGGCAATATATCAGACAGAAACTATCCAGTGTAAGTGACGTAAGAAGTGCGGTATGGACTACATATTTCGACATGGTGTCGATAGATGAACATCCCATTCATCATCTGTGCCACATAAGCTGGTGTTAGCATTTACAGGCTCAGAGAGTTAACAATCCCTACGTTCGCAACGAAAAGGTTCCAAGTTGCATTCTACGTGTTGTCAACACCATTTTTAGGTATCTGGCCGATCTTGAACTCCTAAAAAAGTGTGTACAGGGCAAAACTCAGAATCCAAATAATGAGTCTCTAAATTCAGTCAAATGAAAACGATGCACTGACATCAACTTCGTGTCTGATACAGCCGTAAGTTTGCAACTTATGATGCAGTTCTTGAATTTGATGATGGGAACTTAGGAAGGATAGAGGTGTTAGAGAGATTGGGCACTAACATAGGAAATTCCACTCAAGACATCTCGAACAAAATAGATTTACTTCTGCAGCTGAAAAATCAGTTGAAGACATGTGAAGGAAAGAAGGGAGAAAAAAAGGAACGAGAAGAGAAGCTTTGAAGGGAAAGAGTACCCATTCTGGTGCGTTCTGCAGAGGTGACATAACGGAAAAAGTTAGGTTGAACTTTAAAATGCATTTCCGGAAAATTATGTTTTCTAAAGTTTATGTACCTTTTTCTCTGAAGGCTGGAATTATGAAAGAAAGCAATAAATGTTGTTCAAGAGTAAATTTTGAAATTTTAAGTCTAAGGTGAGATATTGGCGAAAGTGCTTGGAATTATGCATGAATTTTATATTGTATTTACAGAACTGTAATTAAAAATTATTAAGCTTCTGATATTAGACATAGTCACAAAATCTCATTCGAGAACTTACTATGTGGAAAGATATCAAAAAGGGAAAATTTTATAGAAATCTCTTCAATGGTGTCTCAGACAAATGTATATACATTATTTTTTGAAACAAAAATTTTTAAATTCCATAATAAATTTAAATTTATGTAATTCAGGGAACTTAAGAGTAATGTGTTAATTCCATGTAATGTATGGTACAAAATTTGATTTCCGTATCTTCAGAATTGTATATTAGGTGCTGCTCTTAAACAGTGTATGTTTCTCCGTAACACCCC
The DNA here is from genome assembly GCF_023864275.1 of Schistocerca cancellata. Taxonomy (NCBI): domain Eukaryota; kingdom Metazoa; phylum Arthropoda; class Insecta; order Orthoptera; family Acrididae; genus Schistocerca; species Schistocerca cancellata. Next base: position 87,769,612 of record NC_064627.1, on the reverse strand, counting down.
GCCATTAAGGCAGTGTGCTCAGTGCGTGTAAGTTGTTTATGGACTCGACGCAGTGTGCTAGTAGTCAGTCTGCTCTTCTGAACTATGGCGCCAGCTGAGACGATCGTTTCCGCTCTCTTTAAGCCATTTTTAAGTAATAACACCTAAAATTCTGGAGTCGTTTTCGTCAACGTTGATAGTCTGCTCTGTTCTCATTTTGTTGTGTGTAGACCCCCAGTTAACTGAACCGCTGGGTCCCGAGCGAGATCTCATTCCAGTTTTAGCGAGAAAACTATTACCTCAACCGCAATGATCTTTGTGATAAATTACTGAGTGTGAAAGACACTAGATGGGAAAACGTTGAACCGCTGATTACAGACGGCTATAACCTGTGCTCTGACTTGGAGTCTAAACCCTTCTTCCCTCCATTTCATCGAAAAGTTGTGAGAATATAACAACATCACCTCTTAAATTTCATCGGCTTTATTCCCATTAGTACTGTTCAAATACTTCAGCACAACGAGACGGTGCACATTAGTGCGTTCTTTAGTGTTCACCGAACTGAATGTGTCAGAAGAGGAATTGTTGCTTCGAAGTTAGTGGTTTGACAGCATTTTCCGCTTCTTTTGATTGCACAGGAACTGTTAGCAGCGCTGAAATAGCATTGAGATAATAACAGATTAAAACATTTTTTCGTACCCTTGCACATTATATCGGGTGCGTCCTATGTTGAAATTAAACTGCTTACTTTTTAACAAAAACTCACTGTCACAGAGCATCAAGTAAATGAGCAAGCGCGGTCATCCAGCTGATTGAGCTACAATCTTTGCTTTCTCTTACTTTTACAGCACCAGCTGCGGAACTACTATCAAATACGGACCTCTGTGACACGAAAATATAACAGCATATATGACAATATCGTGCTACAGTTCCGTCAGTGAAACTGACTCAGTCAACATCGGTATTAATAGATCCTTAACGACTGCTGCTTTAATTAAATTGTGGAAAATTTGATATTTCACCTTGGCTGTGAGAGCATCCGTTCGCAGCGAAGAACTTATTTCCTGCTAAATCCTTTAAAATACGAAAATGTGCAAACTTCCAACAATTTTGTGAACGCTGTGAGAACGTGCTACGACCAAGGTTAAATGAATTTGTGCTGATGAAGTATTCACAGCCCGTACTCCACCACAGGCGCCCGAGGGTTATTTCATTACGCTACGTTCCGGACCGTGTTTCAGATATAGAAGCAAAATAACATCTTTGGGACGGGAAAAGCCTCGCTGGTGGATGTGCAGGCTGACAGAAAAACAAGTTCCCGTGTTTTTAGACTGCTTTTGTTTTCTTTTCACGTAGAACGTACAACGACAATAACGAGGTGGAATGTATTTCTCGCTAACTCAACGAAAAGTGTCTGACGATAAATTTTGAACCTGAAGAGATAAATATTACATTTTCGCAAGTATTTAACAGTGCAGAAAATACTGATAACTGAAGCATGAGAAATCAGTATTAGAGGAAAAAGTTGGTTATGGTAAGAAATAGCAGTTTACGGATTCATGTAGAGGAGAGATAGTTAGCAACCAGAATCTTGGTCTGATCCTTATATACTAAAGTAGATGTTGTGTTTTTGAAGAAAAGGCGAAAAATTCACGTACGCTGCATATGAGAAGTAAGTGGTATTTTTCTGTTTGCTATTGGACTGTTGTAAAAATCAATACCTGGTAATATGAAGTTCAACAAAATACGACAATATTATTACAAAACATTACCCTAGGGATTGTATGGAATACGCAGTTGTGCTATGCAGACTTGGAACCGCTGTTGGAGAGATCACATGAAAGGTAAGAAATATTTGGTGTTATACGTTCTCCTGTTGTCATGAAACTCTGCAGTGGAGATTCGATAGAATAAAGTTGTGATTAATTCCTTTAAATATTGCTTCTTCTGGTTAGTGAGCCGCAACTAAGGACAGGACTACTAAAATAACATACCCAGAGGTGGACCATTAGGTTACCAGTCCGGCGTTAATTCTAAGATATATGGTAAACAAGTCTTTCGTTGGGTACCTGAATGAAAACTGGGCTCTGAAATCCCACATGTAACAGGTCTCAAGGATCCTGTACATAGGTAAGTTAAGAGCTTATTGTAATTAGGCTCTGTTACGAGACCACATTAAGTGTGAGCAGTAATTTTAATGGTTATCGAGCAGTAATTTAGACGCACAAAGCGTAGCTGGTCACACACTTTCCGTCGACGAGCATATATTTTGGCGTATACTGTTAAACTGTTGTGACATTCCGCAGCTGCTGTAGAACTTCTGAGTTTCTTCTGGGTGTAAACCGAAGACTTCAATTAAAACATTTTCAACTAACTAAAGGACTAGTTCACTACATTTCTGGAATATCATAGCTATCGTCATCATGATCACCATCACCACCACAACTGCAACCAGATAGTTGACATCCATTGCCAGATAAATGACCCCTTCAAACTTTCCAGGTCGAAGATATATTTGGAGACACATTGTAGAGCGGTACGGTACCAACCTCACTGTCGCCTGCCATACTACCAGACAACCAGGAGAGATGGTCTGGTGTGCCATTTATTTTCATAGCACTGTTAATTGCTGGATCGCTGTCTCGTTTTGGCCATTATATTTAACTGCAACCTACATCCTTCTGAATCTGTTGAGTGTATATATCTCTTGGTCACCCTCTACGATTTTTACCCTCCGCGCTTCCCTCTAGTACTAAACTGGTGACACATTGTTTCTCAGAACGTGTCCTACCAATCGATCCCTTCTACTACTCAACTTGTATCACAAATCTCTCTTCTCCACAATTCTATTCAGTATCTCCTCATCTATCCATCAAATTTTCAGCACTCTTTTGTAGCGCCACATTTCGAAAGCTTCTACTCTCTTCTTGTCTAAACTATTTATCGTCGATGTTTCACTTTCATACATTGCTACACTCCATGCAAATAATTTCAGAAAAATTTTCCTGACACTTAATTCAACGCGCGATGTTAACAAATTTCTCTTCCTCAGAAACTCCTTCCTTGTCATAGCCAGTCTACACTTTACATGCTGTGTACTTCGGCATCATCAGTTATTTTTCTCCCCAAATAGCTAAACACATTTACTACTATAAGTGACTCAATTCCTAATGTAATGCGCTCAACATCACCTGATTTAATTCAACTTCGTTCCACTATCCTCGTTTTGCTGTTGTTGTCGTTCATCTTATATCCTCCTTTCAAGACACTGTCCATTCCGTTCAGCTGCTCTTCCGGTTTCTTAGCTGGCCCTGATACAATTACAATATCGTCGGCAAATCTCAACGTTTTTATTTCTTCTCCGGAGATTTTAACTCCTACCCCAAATTTTTCTTTTATTTCCTTTAATACTTGTTCACTATACAGATTGAATAACACTGGGGACAGGCTACTACCCTGTCTCGCTCTCTTCTCAACCACTGCTTCCCTTTCATGCCACTCCACAGCCATCCGGTTTCTATACGATTTGTAATTAGCCTTCCATTCCCTGTATTGTACCCCTGCCATCTTCAGAATTTGAAAGAGAGTATTTTACTCAACATTATCGTAAGCTTTCTCTAAGTCCACAAATGACAGGAACGTGGTTTGTATTTCCTCAACCTATTTTCTAAGGTAAGTCGTAGGATCAGTATTGCCGAGTGTGGTCCAAGATTTCTGAGGAATCTTAACTGATCTTCCCCGTTGTGGGCCTCTATCAGTTTTTCATTCGCCTGTAAAGATTTAGTGTTAATATTTTGCAACCGTGACATATCAAACTGATAGGTCGGTAATTTTCATAGCTGTCTACAACTGCTTTCTTTGGGATTGGAATTATTATATTCTTCTTGAAATCTGAGGGTATTTCGTCTCTCTCATACATCTTGCTCAGCAGATGGAAGAGTTTTGTCATGGCTGGCTCTCCCAATGACATCAGTAGCTACAATGGAATGTTGTCTATTCCTTGGTCCTCGTTTCGCCTCATATCTTTCAGTGCTCTATCAAATTCTTCACGCAGTATCATGTCTCCCATTTCTTCATCTACGTTCTCTTCCACTTTCATAACATTCCCCTCAAGTACATCGCCCTTATATAGATCATTTAGATACTCCCTCCAATTTTTCTGCTCTCCCTTCTTTGCTTAGGACGGGTTTTCCATCTCAGGTCTTTACACTTATAAAGCTAGTTCTCTTTTTCCAAAGGTGTCTTTAATTTTCCTGTAGGCAGCATCTATCTTACTCCTAATGATACATACATCCTTACATTTGTCCTCTAGCCATCCATGCTTAGCTACTTTACACTTCCTGTCGATCTCATTTTTGAGACATTTGTATTCAATTTTCGCCCTCGTCGTTTACTGCATTTCTATGTTTGCTCCTTTCATCAATTAAATTTCTACTAGCCCTCGTCTTTTTACATACTTGATCCTCTGCTGCCTTCACTGTTCCATCTCTCAAAGCTACCAATTCGTCTTTTACTGTATTTCATTCCGCTGTTCTTTTCAATCGTTCCCTAATACTCACTCTGATACTCTCTTCAGCCTCTGTTTTTATCAGTTCATCCAGTTCCCATCTTCTTAAATTCCTACCTTTCTGCAGTTTCTTCAGTTTTAATCTACAGTTCATTGGTCAGAGTCCACATCTGCCCCTGGAAGTGTCTGACAATTTAAAACCTGGTCCGAAATCTCTGTCTTACTATTAAATAACTTGTCTGAAACCTTCCAGTGTCTCCAGGCCTCTTCCATGTATAAAACTTCCCCAATTACTCTTCAACGAAGTATTAGCTATGATTATGTTATGCTCCGTGCAAATTTCATTCCTTTCCCCCACAGTACAGATTCACCTACTATTTCTCCATCTCTTCCTTTTCCTACTGTCGCGTTCCAGTCCCCATGACTACTAAATTTTCGTCTCCGTTGGCATATAAACTTCTACTATTGTGGTAGGCGTGGGCTTTGTGTCTATCTCGGGTACAACGAATGCGTTCACTAAGCTGTTCATAGTAGCTTATCCGAATTCCTATTTTCTTATCCATTATTAAACCCACTCCTGAATTACCGTTATTTCATTTTGTAACTATAACCCTCTATTCACCTGACCAAAAGCCTTGTTCCTCCTCCCACGGAACTTCATTAATTCTCACTCTATCTAACTTTAAGCTATCCCTTTCCCTTTTTAAATTTTCTAACCTACATGCCCGATTAAGGGATATGACATTCCACACTCCGATCCATAGAACGCCAGTTTTCTTTCTCCTGATAAGGACGTCCTCCTGAGTAGTCCCCGCCCGGTGATCCGAATGGGGGTCTTTTTACCTCTGGAATACAGAATGATTATGATTAATATTAAACTTTCAAACCGCTGGAGAAATAATACCACTGTTCAAAATGACGTCGAATTATAACGGAATATTATCGGTGAAGGGGGAAAACGTATAGCAGAAGAAAAATATATACACTCCTGGAAATGGAAAAAAGAACACATTGACACCGGTGTGTCAGACCCACCATACTTGCTCCGGACACTGCGAGAGGGCTGTACAAGCAATGATCACACGCACGGCACAGCGGACACACCAGGAACCGCGGTGTTGGCCGTCGAATGGCGCTAGCTGCGCAGCATTTGTGCACCGCCGCCGTCAGTGTCAGCCAGTTTGCCGTGGCATACGGAGCTCCATCACAGTCTTTAACACTGGTAGCATGCCGCGACAGCGTGGACGTGAACCGTATGTGCAGTTGACGGACTTTGAGCGAGGGCGTATAGTGGGCATGCGGGAGGCCGGGTGGACGTACCGCCGAATTGCTCAACACGTGGGGCGTGAGGTCTCCACAGTACATCGATGTTGTCGCCAGTGGTCGGATATCTCTCATGGATATGACGGGGTATCTAGCAGAATACTGAAGTATTGTTCCATGTATGTTAGCCCAGTACTTAGCCATATCTGTAACTTTTCCTTTAGGAATGATCGGTTTCCTGATCGATGAAAGTACTCGGTAGTGAAGCCACTTTATAAAGAGGGAGACAGGGATAATGTTGATAATTATAGACCTATTTCTATGCCATCGGTGTTTGCTAAAGTTATCGAGAGGGTTGTATATACAAGGTTACTGCAGCATTTAAATTCACATAATTTGCTGTCAAATGAACAGTTTGGTTTTAGAAATTGCTTAACAACTGAAACTGCTATAGGCTCTTTTCTCTGTGAGGTTTTGGACGGATTAAATAAAAGGTTGCGAACGTTAGGTGTTTTCTTTGATTTAACGAAGGCTTGACCACAAAATATTACTGCAGAAGTTGGAACATTATGGAGTAAGGGGAGTAGCTTACAATTGGTTCGCCTCTTACTTTAAGAACAGAAAGCAGAAGGTAATTCTCCGCAATATTGAGAGTGGTAATGATGTTCAGTCCCAATGGGGCACTGTTAAATGGGGCGTTCCCCAAGGATCGGTGCTGGGGCCACTGCTGTTTCTTATTTATATAAATGATATGCCTTCTAGTATTACAGGTGATTCAAAAATATTTCTGTTTGCTGATGACACCAGCTTGGTAGTGAAGGTTCTTGTGTGTAATATTGAAACATTATCAAATAATGTAGTTCATGAAATAAGTTCGTAGCTTGTGGAAAATAATTTGATGCTAAATCACAGTAAGATTCAGTTTTTACAGTTTCTAACTCACAATTAAACGAGAACTGATATTTTAATCAGACAGAATGGGCATGTTATAAGCGAGACGGAACAGTTCAAGTTCCTAGGCGTACGGATAGATAGTAAGCTGTTGTGGAAAGCCCATGTTCAGGATCTTGTTCAGAAACTAAATGCCACTTTATTTACCATTAGAACAGTATCTGAAATAAGTGACATTTCAACACGAAAAGTAGACTACTTCGCATATTTTCATACGCTTATGTCATATGGTATTATTTTTTGGGGAAATTCTTCTGATTCAAAAAGGGTATTTTTGGCTCAAAAAATGGCTCTTCGAGCTATGTGTGGTGTAAGTTCTAGAGCCTCTTGTCGACCCCTATTCAATAGTCTGGGAATTCTGACATTGCCCTCACAGTATATATTTTCTTTAATGTCGTTTGCTGTTAGCAATATTAGCTTATTCCCAAGAGTTAGCAGCTTTCATTCAGTTAATACTAGGCAGAAATCAAATCTGCATGTGGAATGCACTTCCTTGACTCTTGTGCAGAAAGGAGTGCAGTATTCTGCTGCATCCATTTTCAATAAGCTACCACAAGAACTAAAAAAATCTTAGCAGTAGCCCAAACGCTTTTAAGTCTAAACTGAAGAGTTTCCTCATGGCTCACTCCTTCTATTTTGTCGAGGAGCTCCTGGAAGAGCTAAAAAAATAAGCAAATTACAGTGTTACATTCTTGATTTTCTTTATTTAAACTAATGACGTGTCGCGTGAATATGTTTCTTATATTTCATTTTATCTGTTTCTACAATCGTGTTATAATTTCATGTATTGACTCGTTCCATGACCATGGAGACTTCTCCTTAATGTGGTCACACGGAACAATACAAAAATAAAAAAAATAATAAAAATCCTCTTAGATGGAAGGGGGCTTCGTCTGTCATGCACATGTCTTCCGTGGCCAATCATTATACACTTCCATGCACGCAAGAAATTCTAAAGCAAAGGTCTCTCTTGCTGCCAGGTCAACAGGAAGCAGCTAGTGCACATGGGTAATTTGGAATGGATAGCAAGGAAGGATGTTTTGTAGGATTTTACAACGGTGTTCACTGGTATGTCCAATGTTAGGGCAATGCTCCATGCACTACACGTTTGCACACCACCACTCGTCTCCTCCTGCATTGCTATGGCCACTGCTTCCACTGACGTCGAACCAATTTGTTTCCTCCCTCCACCAGGTTTCACACCAAAAGAACCCGTCTTTTCGAATTTTTGAATCATTTTCTCCAGACCCACGGAAATCATCGGACCAACGCCTTTTTTCAAACCCTTCAGTGTCCGGAACTTATGCAGACCGACGTGCGCACAGTCATTGTTGTGATTTGGCAAGACAGCCAAGTCACTATGCGAGGATGCCGAAAGGCACGCGTTAAGCTCACGCAGACTGGCGTGAGGTCTGGAACAGTTAAGGGAATATATAGTAGCAAATAAAGTACGTAGTTGATGTAATACTTAACTTTAATCCATAATTGGAGAACATCGCTCTTGTTGATACGTTATATAATCTCAATATAAACTGGTAATGGCGCCTTGCTAGGTCGTAGCAAATGACGTTGCGGAAGGCTATGCTAACTATCGTCTTGGCAAATGAGATTGTAGTTGTCAGTGTAGCATCGCTAGCAAAGTCGTCTGTACAACTGGGGCGAGTGCTAGGAAGTCTCTCTAGACCTGCCGTGTGGCGGCGCTCGGTCTGCAATCACTGACAGTGGCGAAACGCGGGTCCGACGTACTAGCGGACCGCGGCCGATTCAAAGGCTACTACCTAGCAAGTGTGGTGTCTGGCGGTGACACCACAGTCATCATTCTTGTAACACAGTTTTACAAGTGGAGCGCGATCCTGCATTGACACAGTCATGGCGAAAGGAGGAAAAGCCGTGACCCGGTGTGTTTATACCAACTTAATTGGATCGTGCTCACGACAGGTGTTTCCGTTTACTTATTCTGACACATACAGCGCCATCTATTGATCAATTTTCACGCATTTTTTTTCTTTTGACGTGCGTTCTCTTCCTTCTCCGGTAATATTCCGTTGCAATTCGACGTCATTCTGAAAAACAGTGGTAGTTCTATAGCGTTTTTAAAGTTTAACTGTAATCACCCTTTACAAAACCCAAATAAGGACAAAAAACTAAAACTAACATCTCCATTCAAACTTTATCAAAGAAAGCACGATTTAAGTAACATTTCTTTCTCTAATCAGGAACGAGATCTCCTAGATACAGGATTAAAATATAATCTAGAATTTAAATTTATCAATAGAAATAAAACCAAATTATAACAACAATTAAGGTAACTACAGATAGAGGCAAACTACCAGTCAAACAAAAAAAGAAAGTTGAAGGAGTAAATACAATGAAAAGAGAAACAACAGAAATCTGCATACTACAAAATAACAAACAGAATAATACAACAAACCAGCCTGAAGCTAACACGCCATAATACAATACTCGTAAGTATACAAGTTATTGTTCATATATCGCAGCTCAATCTGGCGCTGGTGACGCAACTGTGCAGTCGCATATTGCTGTTTTACTTGTCGCAACTCTATACGTCCAGATATTTGGATGGATAGGGTGTGTGCGTGCTGTGTGCAGGCGCAAGAGGAACTGGCCGCGATTCGCGAGCAGCTGAGCGTGCTGTTGGCGACGGTCAGTCGCCTTCAGGCTTCTGCCTCGAGGTGCAGCGACGGCGGAGGGTCTGGCGTGTCGCTTGAGACACCCCAAGGTGTCGCTTGCTGCGTCTGCTGACTCAGCTGCCGAGGCACCTTCTAGTGTACCCGGCGCGTGGGGGCCGCCCTCACCTCAGGGTGAGTGGCGGACTGCAACGCGTTTACGTCGCTCGAGGTGGAGGGCCAATGTGGAGGCTGGCCGGCTGGCCTCGCCCGTTCGTCCTGTCAGTGGGCAGGTGGCCGCTTCTTCAGCAGGGCCCGAGCAGGCATACGAGGGCAAAGGCTTGCCGGTTACTGGGAGCTCCAACGTTAGGCGGGTGTTGGAGCCCCTTAGGGAAATAGCGTACAGGGCTGGAAAGAATTCCAACGTGCACTCGGTTTATCTGCCGGGGAGACTCGTCCAAGATGTAAAGGCGTCCTTGCCTGCGGTTATCGAGCGTATGGGGTGCAGTCGTCTGCAAGTAGTTGCTCACGTCGGCACCAATGATGCCTGTCGCTTGGGTTCTGAGGCGATCCTCAGTTCGTACTGGCGGGTGGCGGATTTGGTGAAGACCGCTGGCCTCGCACGCGGGGTGCAAGCAGAGCTCTCTATTTGCAGCATCGTTCCCAGAGTGGGTCGGGGTCCTTTGGTTTAGAGCCGAGTGGAGGATCCCAACCAGAGGCTTCGTCGACTCTGTGGCGGTCTTGGCTGCAGATTTCTAGATTTGCGCTATTGGGTGGGGAATTGTAGGACCCCTCTAGATAGGTCAGGGGTGCACTGCACAAAGGAAGTGGCTACTCGGATAGCAGAGTACTTGTGGCGTGCACCTGAGTTTTTTTAGGCTAGGCCGTAGTGCTAGGTATCCTGATGAACACTCACCAGTCGACGTGCAGGCAGGGAAATCAGGACGCGCTCAGTGTAAAGACACTTCAGCTATCAAGAAATTGTCATTACGACTATGGTTACGAAAGTTAAAAAGTCGGGCAAGAAGGCTAGGAGAGTATTCTTACTAGAAAGAGCAGATAAGCAGTTGTTAGCATCTCACTTAGTAAATGAATCGATTTCATTTACTTCCGGTATGATGGACGTGGAAGAATTATGGGCAAATTTTAAACACATTGTAAATCACGCATTACAAGTATGTGCCGAAAAAGTGGATTACGGACGGAAAAGACCCACCATGGTTTAACAGCACAATTCGGAGAATGCTCAGGAAGCAAAGACAGTTGCACTCGCGGTACAAGAAAGATCGGGAGAATGAGGACAGGCAAAAGTTTGTAGAGATTTGTGCTGCTGTAAAAACAGCGATGAGCGAAGCATACAACCACTGCCACCGTCATACCTTAGCAAAAGATCTTGCTGAAAACCCAAGGAAATTCTGGTCTTACGTGAAATCGGTAAGCGGGTCGAAGGCTTCCATCCAGTCACTCACTGATCAGTCTGGCCTGGCAACGGAAGACAGCAAAACGAAAGCAGAAATTTTAAATTTAGCATTTGAGAAATCTTTCACGCAGGAGGATCGTACAAACATACCGCCGTTTGAGTCTCGTACAGATTCCCGTATGGAGGATATAGTGATAGACATGCTTGGGATTGTGAAGCAGCTGAATGGGCTAAAAATAAATAAATCGCCAGGTCCTGATGGGATTCCAATTCGGTTTTACAGAGAGTACTCTACTGCATTGGCCCCTTACTTAGCTTGCACTTATCGCGAATCTCTTGCCCAACATAAAGTCCCGAGGGACTGGAAAAAACGCAGGTGACGCCTGTATATAAGAAGGGTAGAAGGACGGAACCTCAAAATTACAGACCAATATCCTTAACATCCTGACCACAATCTGTTGGTTATGAAATGTAGCTTAAAACTGAAGAAATTGCAAGAAGGTGGGTATTTAAGGAGATGGGACCTGGATAAACTGTCTAAACCAGAGGTTGTACAGAGTTTCAGGGACAGCATAAGGGAACAATTGACAGGAATGGGGGAAAGAAATACAGTAGAAGACGAATGGGCAGCTCTGAGGGATAAAGTAGTGCAGCAGAGGATCAAGTAGGTAAAAAGATAAGGGGTAGTAGAAATCCTTGGGTAACAGAAGAAATGTTGAATTTAATTGATGAAAGGAGAAAATATAAAAATGCAGTAAATGAAGCAGGCAAAAAGGAATACAAACGTCTCAAAAATGAGATCGACAGGGAGTGCAAAATGGCTAAGCAGGTATGGCTACGGGACAAATGTAAGGATGTAGAGGCTTATCTCACTAGGGGTAAGATAGATACGACCTACAGGAAAATTAAAGAGACCTTTGGAGAAAAGAGCCACTTGTATGAATAGCAAGAGCTCAGTTGGAAACCCAGTTCTAAGCAAAGAGGGGAAAGCAGAAAGGTGGAAGGAGTATATTGAGGGTTTGTACAAGGGCCATGTACTTGAGGACAATATTATGGAAATGGAAGAGGATGCAGATGAAGATGAAATGGGAGATATGATACTGCGTGAAGAGTTTGACAGAGCACTGAAAGACCTGAGTCGAAACAAGGCCCCAGGAGTAGACAACATTCCATTAGAACTACTGACGGCCTTGGGAGAGCCAGTTCTGACAAAACCATCTGGTGAGCAAGATGTACGAGACAGGCGAAATACCCTCAGCCTTCAAGAAGAATATAATAATTCCAATCCCAAAGAAAGCAGGTGTTGACAGATGTGAAAATTACCGAACGATCAGTTTAATAAACCACAGCTGCAAAATACTAACGCGAATTATTTACAGACGAATGCAAAAAACTGGTAGAAGCCGACCTCGGGAAAGATAAGTTTGGATTCCGTAGAAATGTTGGAACACGTGAGGCAATACTGACCATACGACTTATCTTAGAAGAAAGATTAAGGAAAGGCAAACATATGTTTCTAGCATTTGTAGACTTAGAGAAAGCTTTTGACAATGTTAACTGGAATACTCTCTTTCAAATTCTAAAGGTGGCAGGGGTAAAATACAGGGAACGAAAGGCTATTTAAAATTTGTACAGAAACCAGATGGCAGTTATAAGAGTCGAGGGGCATGAAAGGGAAGCAGTGGTTGGGAAGGGAGTAAGACAGGGTTGTAGCCTCTCCCCGACGTTATTCAATCTGTATATTGAGCAAGCAGTAAATGAAACAAAAGAAAAATTCAGAGTAGGTATTAAAATCCAGGGAGAAGAAATAAAAATTTTGAGGCAATGACAAGGAAAGCGTTTCTGAAGAAGAATGATTTGTTAACATCGAGTACAACTTTAAGTGTCAGGAAGTCGTTTCTGAAAGTATTAGTATGCAGTGTAGCCATGTATGGAAGTGAGACATGGACAGTAATTAGTTTGGACAAGAAGAGAATAGAAGCTTTCGAAATGTGGTGCTACAGAAAAATGTTGAAGATTAGGTGGGTAGATCACGTAACTAATGAGGAGGTATTGAATAGGATTGGGGAGAAGAGAAGTTTGTGGCAGAACTTGACTAGAAGAAGGGATCGGTTGGTAGGACATGTCCTGAGGCATCAAGGGATCACAAATTTAGTATTGGAGGGCAGCGTGGAGTGTAAAAATCGTAGAGGGAGACCAAGAGATGAATACACTAAGCAGATTCAGAAGGATGTAGGTTGCAGTAGGTACTGGGAGATGAAGGAACTTGCACAGGATAGAGTAGCATGGAGTGCTGCATCAAACCAGTCTCAGGATTGAAGACCACAACAACAACAACATCCTTAACGTCGGTTTGTTGCAGGATTCTCGAATAAATTCTCAGTTCGAATGTAATGAATTTCGTAGAGACAGAGAAGTTGCTGTCCATGCATTAGCACGGCTTTAGAAAGCATCACTCCTGCGAAACGCAACTCGCCCTTTTTTCACATGATATCTTGCGAACGATGGATGAAGGGTATCGGACTGATGCCATATTCCTTGACTTCCGGAAAGCGTTTGACTCGGTGCCCCACTGCAGATTGCTAACTAAGGTACGAGCATATGGGACTGGATCCCAAATATGCGAGTGGCTCGAAGACTTCTTAAGTAATAGAACCCAGTACGTTGTCCTCGATGGCGAGTGTTCATCGGAGGTGAGGGTGTCATCTGGAGTGCCCCAGGGAAGTGTGGTAGGTCCGCTGTTGTTTTCTATCTACATAAATGCTCTTTTGGATAGGGTGAATAGGAATGTGCGGCTGTTTGCTGATGATGCCGTGGTGTACGGGAATGTGTCGTCATTGAGTGACTGTAGGAGGATACAAGATGACTTGGATAGGACTTTTGATTGGTGTAAAGAGTGGCAGCTAGCTGTAAATATAGATAAATGTAAATTAATGCAGATGAATAGGAAAAAGAATCCCGTAATGTTTGAATATTTCATTAGTAGTGTAGCGCTTGACACAGTCACGTCGATTAAATATTTGTGCGTAACATTGCAGAGCGATATGAGGTGGGACAAGTATGTAATGGCAGTTATGGGGACGGCGGATATTCGTCTTCGGTTCATTGGTAGAATTTTGGGAAAATGTGGTTCATCTGTAAAGGAGACCGCTTATAAAACACCAATACGACCTATTCTTGAGTACTGCTCGAGCGTTTGGGATCCGTATCAGGTCAGATTGAGGGAGGACATAGAAGCAGTTCAGAGGCGGGCTGCTGGATTTGTTAGTGGTAGGTTTGATCATCACGCGAGTGTTACGGAAATGCTTCAGGAACTCGGGTGGGAGTCTCTGGAGGAAAGGAGGCGTTCTTTCCGTGAATCGCTACACAGGAAATTTAGAGAACCAGCATTTGAGGCTGACTGCAGTACAGTTTTACTGCCGCCAACTTATATTTCGCGGAAAGACCACAAAGATAAGATAAGAGAGATTAGGGCTCGTACAGAGCCATATAGGCAGTAATTTCTCCCTCGTTCTGTTTGGGAGTGGAACAGGGAGAGAAGAAGATAGTTGTGGTACGATGTACCCTCCGCCACGCACCGTATGGTGGATTGCGGAGTATGTATGTAGATGTAGACGTAGATGTACTTATAATTCCAGATAAGGAAACAGTCTACACATACCACAAAAAATGACTACATTCAAAAAGTTAATGATCTTTCCATTATAAACAACAATACACATACATCTAGGTACCCTACAAACATGCATGCAGCTCAATCCAAGAAAGTTATAATACAATGTTGTACCTGTATAATAGAATAAGGAAACAGAGCATGTATAGTAAAGAACCCAACACTAGCCTAATTCTATTTGATGTGCAACAATAGGGCCAAGCAGAAGTGTAAAACTGCCTTAATGATCGACAATCATGTTCCAGCTTCCCAGTGGTTGAAGCGGAAGGTGAATATTACACATACAAAAATTTATAATATAAAAAACTCAAAATCATAATCACTAAAAATCAGGGATATACAAATATCTACAAATGGCAAACTTATCTCTATCAACATCATAGACCTCTATAAATCCATCGCAATATTGAAGAAGATCTTCTGAGATTGAAGAAATAATGTGTAATAGGAACCAATGAAATTATATGAGTGCTGGACTTAGAACTAAACCAAACCTACTTCACAGTCAATGACAGAATTTACATCTAAATGCTGGCACAATAGCAACCATTTTCTTAAGCACATTAGAAGAAAAATTCTTTGGATCCACAAAACATGTGCATTAATGAAATAATGTATTATTACAGATATGGTGATGACAATAATATCTGTAGATGGAAATAAAGACAACGTAGAACACATACATTCGACACTTAACACTCTATATCCTAAAATGAAACTGATGATGGAACAGGAAACAAAAAAAATTCAATAAACTTCCTTGACTTGAAAATAAGTAATAGTAGCAGTACCCATAATTTAGAAATATACCGAAAGCCAACAGAAATCATTATAAATCCAAATTCCAGCTACCGAAAACCACAGAAACATGCATACTTTCACACCATGATAAGTAGAATGATTAGCCTATCTCTAGAACAGGACTCTATGCAAATAGAAATTAAGACCCTGTAATATGTGACACAACAAACTGAAAACAATCCATAAATAATCACAGAGTTATATAACGAACATACAAAACTCTACTGACATACATAAAGATATAGCAGTCATCAGAGATACATCGATAAAACAGAACATTACGTAGATATCTACTGCATACCTGGGATCTATATCAAACAAAATTAATGCACTACTGGAAAATACCAACATGTGTTTCGCCTACCTAACACGACATCATATAGAAACAAAAACAGAGTCCTGTAACTGGAAACCACCAACATACTCAAACCCAGATGTATATAAAATTCGCCGAAAAGACTATAAAAAATTCTACAGAAGAAAGACATGTAGAAACTTCGTCACTATATATCGATAGCATCTTTGACTCAGTGACTTTTTCCATCACATTATGAATAAACAACACACAACAGACCAATTGGAAAACGCTCTTGATATTTTACACGTAACGCCAAAAGGACAGATAATGAATGTATTGAAAGAAAACTAGATATAATAAATGAAAAGCACCAGTTTGCTTTTGTTCTACAATATTGTAGAACAAAAGCAAAATGGTGCTTTTCATTTATTATTATAATGTTGTTCTACCAAGAACCGACGGAAGATTCTGTTAATATGAAAACTAGATATATTTACTAACAAGGTATTATCCACATTTAATACTCAACGAACCAATTGACCTAAAATATGGACGCTTCATTGAAAACTTGTTAATTTCCAAGAATGATTCTCTATCGAAGTCACGGTGTCCAAACGATATGTATCGAACGTGCGATGGTAAATCCATCATGCGACTCTGGTGTTTACGGTTGTCGCTACAGCAACGACAAACAAACGTTATAAAAATACTTGTAATTTCAAAGGAGACGACTTACCTTACTCGACGTCTGAGTTGTCATCATGTGAAAGTCCATTACGGTGGTCGGGATGGATAATTTGAAAGAGTCGAACCATGTATTCTTCCTAATACTCGTTCGTTTTCCGCACTGTCCGCAATGAAACTGTAAACGGTATTCTACACACTTCGCACCACCACACTCTACACAGTCCCTTCTTTCCTCGTCCGGTAGTACTCCATATTTGCGACAAAAATTTCTACTCTGGATAAACATGGAATTAGATTTTTCCATGTGAGAGAATCCGCCGAAGAAACGTCAAGAACACCAGCCATCCCACTCACTAACGACATAAATCGTCTGAGATCACCTAGCAACTCACAAATAATTCTCGGAGAAATGCAATTTAGAGCAACTAAGGGAACGACGGAAAACATAAAAATGACGATCACAAATGACCGATCACAACGCCGGCCAACAGAGTCTCATGATCGATTTACCATCGCACGTTCGATATGTATCGTTTGGACGCCGCGACTTCGGTAGGCAAACATTCTTGGAAACTTCATGGACATTATCCACCAAGGACCTTGATTAATCCTAATACAACCACAGATAAAATTTAAGTAACACGACACCACAGATATGCATTCAGTATAACCCAATATCATCGCTGATAAAATTGTCAACTGGCAGATGGTTCAAATGGCTCTGAGCACTATGAGACTTAACTGCTGTGGTCATCAGTCCACTAGAACTCACAACTACTTAAACCTAACTAACCTAAGAACATCACACACATCCATGCCCGAGGCAGGTTTCGAAACTGCGACCGTAGAGGTCGTGCTGTTCCAGACTGTAACGCCGTGAACCGCTCGGCCACCCCGACTGGCAACTGCCAGATGTAACGACACATTATCGCAGATCATCTGACATAACTGCTGTCACGGAATTTCATCTGAAAATTAAGTTTATTTCTGACCATTATTAATGAAACGTCAGAACATACCCTAATATACAACTGGTTACTACTAGAATAACAACGAAAGAATATAATCAGCAAACAAATAGACAGAAGCAGAAATATCGATATTGCATGGAAATCGGGACTTGAAAACGCATGTAAAATCATATTATCCATGAGTAACTCACATGTGATACAACAAATGTACCAACATTTATAAGATGTTCTATTACATATAATGTGATGACGGCTGGGCAGCTGAAATAGGCCTAAGGTTTAAATAAAAATAATACTCATAACAGCATAACTGGTTATAGAAAATTTATTTACCTTCAGCTACACGTCAGTTATGTTGCTTCGAGTTTCACCTGTGTTGGATATTTCGCAGGCAACTGTTGAGCTATGCTATGTTATCGACATTTGTGAGGGAAATTTTTGACATCCTTGCCGAAAGAAATTGTACATTTGTGCAAACACGCTTTCAGACGACTCGCTGGTAGCTGGTATTGCCAAGATTCTTCTGGCCTCGTTCACCAGGTTGCCGAAGGTAGATAATCTTCTAAAAATAAATTGTCTGGACTACCAAAAAGAGAATGATTTACCGAAGGCTGCCACCATTTAAGCAGAACTTTGTCACCTTCTGGATTGACGCTGAGGTTGGCTTTGGTTTCATCCTCTTCTTCGCCGCTGTCACGCCATTCGTCGTATGCGTCATCACGTGATTGCTTCGTGAACAATGGGACACCGGTTAGGAAATATTAGCGTCGAACGCAATCGGGCACCAAAATTTGTCTAATTGCAGCATGGACCTAATGCAGAGTTAAATCGCCTTTAACTTAGTTGTCCTTGGTTTCAGACAAAATATGTGACGTAAGAAAAACTCGCATATCTCTTTCGCCTCCAATTGCGTCAGCATCTCGAAACGTCGGAATTGTGGCCTTAAAACACCACTTCTTCTTGCTGTATGTGTAGCAAAAGCTTTTTACACAGCAGAGATCGCGATTTACATTTCAGATTGCTCGCTGTTGCACTGTCGCTGTACATTGAGACGCTATGTTTTCGCAAGTCTGCGGGAATGACAGCAAAACGCAGTCTGCCATCGGTGCTACTTCAGCTTCCACTTCATCTGTTTGTTCCTAGAAAACAGTCAAAAAACTGACTAATTCAGTAATAGCTGGCTCTTCTGACGACGACAGAAGTAAATAATGTTTGAAATGAGTCTCTAGAATACGACTCATCTGCAAAGAAGAACAATATAATAGAGACTAAAGTAGTAAATAGTAGTACTGAGTCCAGCGACGCGACGTGTGCTAATAAAGGTACCTGTTCTAAGTTGCTCGGAAATGCAAGCAACATAAGGAACTTCGAATTCCATCTCATTTCTATATCTTATTTTAAGATAAATTCAAGTCGGTCTCCCACTCTAACACCCTTGAGAAACATAACTATCTGTTTATACTTATCAGTAACGTGTAAACAATCCAAAATTGCATCTTTTCTGACATGCGCTTCTATTATTTTCCAAAATGAGGAACCTGAACATTTTCTTCAATATGCAGAGACAACCAGTCAGATCCATGTACTACAGAACTTTTCCACACGGTCTCAGTGCCCTCTCAGTTGGTTACATGGAGTTTATTAATTTTGTTAGTTGATTGACATGTCCCTGCAGATGGTTCCCAAATTTCTTCTGTTCAACTTGTCTTAATAATTGACATACCAGCGAATATACGGTACACTTCCATAATATCATCGAAAACATACATGGAAATAATTTACTACGAAACTGTTACTTACTTGTTCAGAATTACGATACACGCTCTCCAGTGGAGATACAGAAGACTTGAATACTATTTTCGTTTGTGATGGAGCTTCTGTCGATGAGAGTTTTAAACACTTGTGGGAATATCATGCAAATGCAAGAGCAAGGGGAGCAAATACTACACGTATACGCCCAGCACCGCTGTAATGCCAGTTTAGGATTAAATGTGCTCTTAGGAACAATATCAAGGCATAAATCTTTTGCGATATTGGCAGTACCATCTGACAAAATTGTTACTGTTCTTGACATTTGAGATGTTGGCCACATATTTTCACTTTCCTCTAGTAGTTCGTCATTAATATTTTCTGCTGTCTTAGATTCATGAAAATTTTTTGATTAGTTGAGGCCTATTGATAAGATTCCAATTCTGGTCTGTATAATGACTTTTTGTAAGATTCTCAATCTGGAAGGCCGTTGTAGGCGTGACGCGTTGTTTCTGTACAGCTTTCAATACTTCTGGCAGTGCCTCGACTTTAGCAGCATTTTTACGTGATGCAAGATCTTTTAGGATCGCATAGTAATCCGGATCCGTTGCAACTGGATGCGTACATGCACTATATCCATAAAATATGAACGTGTGGTGTGGCGAACGCCGAATGGCAACTGTATTCGTATTAACACAAGAATCCCTACACCTGACCTTCATTTCGGAAATAACTTTCTTCGCAAGTGTCCACATGCGTATTTGCGCTGACACACTGATCTTATGGGAGTCAGAAGGAATTCATGCCCTCTTTGAAAATTTCTGTGTTGGAACCCGATAAACATCGTTCAAAACTCGTTTACCTGTTTTCACTTCTATCAAATCTCTCCAAACTCTTCACAGCCTAGGCTTTCTACGTGCCTGCCTATTTTGGCCCGCACCACCAAAGCACCTGATAAAAGTATTTTCTAGGCATTTTGATTCTCTGATACTTCCATCGCCTTCTTTTTGGAGACTTCCCCAGTGAATAGCTGTCCTGTACCAATGTTCCATTGTTGTTCACTCATTTCGTGACTAAATCGAGCAAATGAACAAATATGATCCGTTACAGCTGGTGATGTTAACAGCACTGATCAGAAAGCAGTATAAGCTGTTGAATGGCGGATGTGCACACTGCAAACTGGCAGTCATTGTGCAAACGAGTGCAAGCGCGTGGTATCTGCGTTGCGGTAGACAAGCGCGTGACTTACGCGTGGTCGTCATCAAGCGCTCACAGCAGGTGCGTTATCAACAGAAATACCATCAGTCATCTGTGGCAGCTTCAGGCAATGTTTGCGAACTGGACTCGCTCTGTCTCGCGCACTCCGAAGCCTCGTGCGGTCCACGCCGACAAGCCGTGCACCTGCCGATCTGTTTGGATCATCGTTTCCCCACTTTCGACATGCACTGGGGAAGAGCCGTCTCTACACCAGAGGACACACAGCTTCTACATCGTGCGAGAGAAGATTTTCTGATTCCGTGAGCCCCCAAAACACTCGACGAAATTATTTAACCTTTAGCAAAATGTAGCCGATCCCACTGGCCATTTCCTGCTCACTGTAGTAGAGTTTCTACAGGGAGCTGCTGCCTAGCAGGACTTTCTCTCGGATGGGTGCCAGAAGATAGCAGCCATCGTGGCAAATCACAAACCTGTAATCCAGCCATGTAGGCTCCAGCCACAACCCATTTATGACGAATAGGGATAGACTGACACATCACATCTGGGCTGGAAATACCTGCCTCCCTGGGTACTGGCCCTTGAGGAGCTCGTTGAGGTTGAAGGGAAACAATACGTTGGGCGTTCAATAAGTGATGCAACACAGTTTTTTTCTGAAAGCGTGTTGGTATTATTCAGGATCTCAGTACACCATATTATTCCCCACTATGTCAGCTGGAAAACCATATTTTCAACATAATCTCCATTCAATGCGACCGCGTTATGCCACCTTACTGGGAGGGCTTGTATCTCTGCGTGGTATCACTCTACTGGTCGAAGTCAGAGCCCGTGTCTTGTAGCATCAATAACTTCCCCATCATACATGTGCAACTTTGCATTGAGTGCATCCCTCATTTGGCCAAACAGATGGAAATCGGAACCTGAGTAGGCAGCACACACGCTAGAGTACCCAAAATTATGGACGAGTATGTAAGCAATACCAACAGACACGTCCAGTTGTGCGGCGAAGTGTTTAATGGTGATCCGTCGATCATCTCGAATGTGAGTCTCCGTACATTCCAGGAATCGCTACCATATGCCGCCAGCTGGCATGTGTGAGATCAGACAGGTTTGGGCAACCTTGTTGCGGTGATAACAGATGCCTCTCCCGGCGACTCACAGTGCTTTTATTCACTGCCGGGTCTCTCTAGACATTCTGAATATCGAAATTAGAATTACATATTAATACCTTCAGCTGCTGAGGGGCGTTGATATATATCAATGGGGACAGGTGGAAATGTGTGCTCCGACCGGGACTCGATCCCAGGATATCCCTCTTACATGGCAGACGCTCTATCCATCTGAGCCACCGAGACCACAGAGGATAGTGCGACTGCAGAGACTATCTCGCGCACGCCTTCCGTGAAACCCACATTCTCACTTTATATGTCCACACACTACATTCGTAGTGTCCCTGCCCAACACACTCATTACTCGTGGAAGATAGTCTTACAGAGTCCCGTAAGAGTTCGGGCAATATGTGTGCATCCGCACAGAAAAGGAAGATCATGGCTGGTATTGCCAGAACTACATACTTGTATGTGTATGGTGTCTGTTCTTTCGGACATGTCCGAAAGAACAGACACCATGCTCATATAAGTATATATTCTGAATATCTGTGATGCTCTGCTTTTCCTCCAAAGTAAACTCAATTACAGCTTTCTGCTTAGAGCGCACCTCCGTTTCAAATGTCGTTTTGTAGGCTACGTATAGCGCCGCCATCTATCAGAACTTCATGAAAGTATACGGGATGAAGTGGAAACATCTCACGATGTCCTGCTACAAATTCAGCATTTTTCAACCGAAATTGTCTGAGAAAAATAATATGTTGCATTGCTTGTTGAATGCCCCAACGTATGTTATACCTACCACTCATATGATGATTCAGTAGGCGATAACGGCTAGGCTATACAATATGTTGCCGAGGAAGATAAGTATGGCCGTGTGCTTAATAGGGAATGGTTAGATGAGAGACATGACTCGTACACGCTTAGTGAACATTCGCGCGCCGGAGGTCAACGCCTCGTGTTTCTGTGTGTACCGTCGTTCGTACTCCAATGGTTCAGTGTTATTCGTTTTGTGCTCCTCCGTTCGCGTGTGCCAATTTTCGTCTCTGTGTGTGTGCAAGTGTCTGAACAAATTTTATCTTGGACTCTACGCCCGTGAACGGCTCCATGTATTTTTAAAAGGGTATGTCTCCGTTTATATGTCCGCCGTATTTTTTCACTAATTGTCTTCATCTGTATCTTTTGTGTTTCTCTGTGGCCAAAGAGCGGCGTAGTATGCTGCTGATGGCCTGCCTGTAAACAGGTTTAAAAATAGCAATAAAGAAAAAAAAAAGAGAGAGATCAGGGAGGATTAGAAAGCAAGTTAAGTGGAAGGGGAAAATAGTGCAGAATAGGTCCTGTTAGACAAAACAATGGTGGAACAGAATAGATGTTGTGATAGCTCGATTAAAATTGACATGACACAGATTGAGAGAACGAGGTGGGATGGGGGAGAAAAAGTGGTAAACAGAAGAAAAGTGTACTGAACAGGTTAATCGTGATACTGAAGAGGCAAAACGAACGTAATAACTAAATAATTAAGTTGGTCGTAAAGCAGATGCGCCTGTAGTATTGAAAACATATCGATGGGAAGAAAATAAAATGAAACAGTTTGTGATAAATAGTACGCAATTTGCAAAGTATTTCATTTGGATGCGAGACTTTAACTCAGGGGGTTGCCGAGAGTGGCCGCTCAGTGAGACTGCATGCAGGGCGAGTGCCGCCTTCCCCCCGAGATGTGATCTCGAGGCAGAGGCCAGACACTGGGGAGTCGCTGGCTCAAGCGAGCTGCGCAGCGGCGGGAAGAGGGCCGTGTGTGCAGGTCAGCTCTCGGGGAAATACGGGGTCTGCGCGAGCCGACTCTGATATCGCGGGCGGGCGGCGAATTCCATGGGGTGGGCTCGCCCTGCTGGGGATATCTGGGAAAAAATGGAAAAGGCGGAAATGTGGCGCTGGCGCGCAGGGCGTATCTGCTGGAGTCCAGTCGATGGCCGTCTCGTGATAACCAGGCTGAGAGACCGCCTCACACACACACACACACACACACACACACACACACACACGCACACACACACACACACACACACACACACGCACAGGTCATGTGGGGCGGCTGCGGCTGTTCCCCCTGTTACGTTGACTGCAACAGCCCTCCCGCTCTAACAGGGTAAGTGGCCCAGATCCTCGAACGGCTACAACCGAATAGAAATGATTTTAAAATACTGAGATATACACTCCTGGAAATTGAAATAAGAACACCGTGATTTCATTGTCCCAGGAAGGGGAAACTTTATTGACACATTACTGGGGTCAGATACATCACATGATCACACTGACAGAACCACAGGCACATAGACACAGGTAACAGAGCATGCACAATGTCGGCACTAGTACAGTGTATATCCACCTTTCGCAGCAATGCAGGCTGCTATTCTCCCATGGAGACGATCGTAGAGATGCTGGATGTAGTCCTGTGGAACGGCTTGCCATGTCATTTCCACCTGGCGCCTCAGTTGGACCAGCGTTCGTGCTGGACGTGCAGACCGCGTGAGACGACGCTTCATCCAGTCCCAAACATGCTCAATGGGGGACAGATCCGGAGGTCTTGCTGGCCAGGGTAGTTGACTTGGCGGTGCGGTCCCCTACGGCACTGCGTAGGATCCTACGGTCTTGGCGTGTATCCGTGCGTCGCTGCGGTCCGGTCCCAGGTCGACGGGCACGTGCACCTTCCGCCGACCACTGGCGACAACATCGATGTACTGTGGAGACCTCACGCCCCACGTGTTGAGCATTTCGGCGGTACGTCCACCCGGCCTCCCGCATGCCCACTATACGCCCTCGCTCAAAGTCCGTCAACTGCACATACAGTTCACGTCCACGCTGTCGCGGCATGCTACCAGTGTTAAAGACTGCGATGGAGCTCCGTATGCCACGGCAAACTGGCTGACACTGACGGCGGCGGTGCACAAATGCTGCGCAGCTAGCGCCATTCGACGGCCAACACCGCGGTTCCTGGTGTGTCCGCTGTGCCGTGCGTGTGATCATTGCTTGTACTGCCCTCTCGCAGTGTCCGGAGCAAGTATGGTGGGTCTGACACACCGGTGTCAATGTGTTCTTTTTTCCATTTCCAGGAGTGTATCTAGTATAAAAACGCCGCAGGTTTTACATCCTCAAAATCCGAACCGCGCAACTTTCGTAAAACCGTCCTCACGGCCAGTACCCGAACTCCGGAACTGGCAGCAGGCCTATCGTTTTATATTGGCTGCTCACCGCAGTACGCCATTAAGTCATAGTGTACGAGTCTAGATGTATTAAGCTGAAGAGTGGGTGTATATTGTGCAGAACTGAGAAATACTTGCGCGTAGTGGTGGGTTCTTAGATTTACTTCTGAAGGAGGCCGAGTTCATACTGCAACGCAAACAAAACAATAAATCACTTTGTTAGAATTTCAACTACCGGAAACATTTAACTTTGTAGCAGTTCATGGCCACAGGAACGTCATGTATATGACACTGAACACTAACATATCATTTCATACAGTGCAAGTTAACTGTGGTGTCACCGCCAGACACTACACTTGCTAGGTGGTAGCCTTTAAATCGGCCGCGGTCCGGTAGTATACGTCGGACCCGCGTGTCGCCACTATCAGTGATTGCAGACCGCGCGCCGCCACACGGCAGGTCTAGAGAGACTTCCTAGCACTCGCCCCAGTTGTACAACCGACTTTGCTAGTGATGGTTCAATGATAAAATACGCTCTCATTTGCCGAGACGATAGTTTAGCATAGCCTTCAGCTACGTCATTTGCTACGACCTAGCAAGGCGCCATATTCAGTTACTATTGATATTGTGAATCATGTATCGTCAAGAGCGACGTTCATCATCAATGGATTAAAGATAAGTATTCCACCAGCTACGTCCGTTTATCTAAATTCTAATTTCCTTGTCCTGTTCCAGACCTCACGCCAGCCTGCGTGAGCTAAAACGCGTGCCTTTCGGCCTCCTCTAGTAACACGGTGTTGGCTCTCCTGCCAACCACAACATTAAGAGTCTCTTTTCTCAAAGTACAATTGACTACAACCTTTGCTATATGGTTCTGTCTAATACAACACTCACACTGCTGTCTCTGTAGTGAGTAGTGTGCTAACATTTTCAGCGACGGTTACAGCGAGCGGGCAGAGTGACGCTCGGCTCTGACGTAAGTCTGCCGCCTCCAGCGGTGCCGTATGGCAACTCCTGAGGGCATGTCCAAGCCGACGTCTTTCATTTGGCGTTCGCTTTTACCACATGGGGAATTTTATTCTAATCGAGGAAATGCAGTTTTCTCTCCTTGTATTTCGGCAGCGGTTTAGAGAGCAAGTGCGCGCGTGTGGTCCATTTTTGTTTTAACGCTTGTTTTGAATAGGCTCACTCTAAAATTTACTTTTATTTGTGGGTGACTTGGGAACAGTACGAAGGGACTCTTACAGTCGGTTAAATGATTTCTCATTCCTTGCCAAAAACTGACAAGAAAAGTATATCAAAACAAGAACTTTACCCAGAACAATTTTTTTCTGGTTGCATATTACGGACTTTCACGCAAAAATTAAGGTAACTGTAGCAACAAACCGAATAAACCATAATTACTGTATTATTCTGTAGCGAGACACCGTAAACAATAGATCTCTGGTACCAAAACACTGGAAAATAACCAAGAGATAGCTTCTCAGTATCGTCGGTTGAGTTCACGTTCACCGTGCATATCCCAGATTATGTAGATGATACAGAGGAGACGCGTTATGAAAAGTCCATCATGTAATCCGACCTGGCACTTGCGGATTCAGTAGCATACAAAATCAACATGATGTGTGACCTACACAGTATTTTTTCTTCAGCGACTTTTTCTTCCATTTTTTTTACCTTCAAATACAGATTGCCTATACCCACACTTGGATGACATCATGTATTTTTCTCAGCCTGCACGTGGGCCCCAGTCCCCTCCACATTCACCTCCACCAACCTAACCTTTGGATAGCAATTTCGAATTTTGGTGGAAATTCCGAATTTTGGCGGGAATTTCGAATTTTTACGAGAATTTCCTTGGCCCAGGGCTGTGTTGAGGTCCCACCCAACCTCCCACCCATGAATTAGTGGGAAATTTAAATTGGCGGTATCGTTACCGGGTCTTGTACTGTGGTTCTACAGGATGGTAGGGAAACTGACGCGAAGATTTGTCCTAATCACGTGATTAATCACAAAGATCAGGCCTAATTATACAACTATATGCAAAGCGCTACATAAGGGCGGCCTAAAATCGCAATACAACAAAAAAACTGACGATGCCTGTTGTTACCGTGCCGGCAAAAAATTTCGCAATACCACTTGAAACTAGTGAAAACCACACTCAACTTGACCATTCACCTGGGGGAAAAGAGGCTGGGACGTAAGGTACTAAATTTTTATTCTTTTTGGTGGGAAGTGTGTTGAATTGACGAAATGCTGGTGTTGGCCGTAGGGCAATTTAGAAACTTTATTACCTGTGTGTAATTACTGAGGACAGTATCTATTGTTGTTTGACGTCGGAGTTCGCTACAGACGTTTACTCAAAAATCACCCTGCAGCTCAGGTAACGGAAGCCAATACACAATACCACAACTGAAGGATAAAATGCGTCACAGCTCTAAATACACCTCTAAACTGTCATGAAAAGCCCACTGCTCTTAGTGAACAAGTTATAATGCAACCAATGCACTGGGAAAAACCGTTGTCCTAAAAGACTGCAGAGGGGGTGGTAGTTGAACTTGCATTCTCCTTGATGTACAATCACAAACTGCCGAAAATTGAGGCCCCTCATCCGTCACCTCTCTTCCTCCCTCCCTCCCTCCCCCCTTCCTTCCTCCATCCACCTTCATGAAGGATGAGGCTTCCTTAACCAGCCAGCTGCTCTGCAAAGCGCCTTGCTGTTTCTCTGCGGTGCCACTGCAGTCACTGGTCACGGCAGGCGTTCCTCTACCCTCTGCAGTCGCTCGTGGCACACGACCCGCCTTGAGACGGCGCTCCTTAGCACAAAAGGGAAATTAGCAGCACCACCCTGCCGCTCCGGAGAATGCTCCAAATGGATTCTTCAAACGTTTGCTGCTTGGAAAACAAGATGCCTTCTGCCTAAAGCGACCGCAGCCTCTCACTGCAGTGTCTTCAGTACAGTACTCTCCGGCGAGCACTCTGCTGGGCGGTTAGCGTTATCGACGCCGACGAAAGCTACACGTACAACTGAACGTGACGTAGGCGTCCCTCAGCACAAAAACGTAATAAACGAGGGCTATCCCGACTGCGGATTTTTTGTCTAATGTGACAGCCGCGACCTCTTGGGGAACTAGGCCACCACACCATTCCGAGCACTGGGCTGTAACATTTGTATTTAACATCAATGCGACTCCTATAATAAAGCAACTACTGAAAAAGGAAAACACTATCGCGATGATAATAAATATCCTCTTTCGATGCAAACTGGCACAGTCGATTTTCTTTTAGTTTTATGAGCAAAATCGCTATAGTTTTTACATTCAACTTCACGATTCAATATGCATCTCATTATTTCGCGACATCCAGTGCAGTGCACCTCCGCCAATCCCAGATCATCAGTCCGCAGCTTGTGGTCGTGCGGTAGCGTTCTCGCTTCCCACGCCCGGATTCCCGGGTTCGATTCCCGGCGGGGTCAGGGATTTTCTCTGCCTCGTGATGACTGGGTGTTGTGTGCTGCCCTTAGGTTAGTTAGGTTTAAGTAGTTCTAGGGGACTGATGACCATAGATGTTAAGTCCCATAGTGCTCAGAGCCATTTGAACCATTTGAACCAGATGTTCATGTGTGTATTACAAACAGTTCGGACACGTGAAATAGCATTAGAGAATACAATTTTTCACGCCATCAGCTCACATGTCGGAGACACATTCATTTTACAATCGACAACAACAAACTATGATTTAAGAGGACATAACTGTTTTGTACACTGGTAGAACCCGATTTACCAATGCGATGCTATCACACTCACCAGGTAGGTTAAATTGGAATCCGTGAAGGGAAGACGATGTACTTGGAACACTATTGAGAACCGACATTTGAAGCCCCTATCTCAAAACGAGTCCCTTTTTCGAACCAATCTACTAAGGATAGTATACAGCAAAAAATCCAGTCCGTCTGCGTCTTGTAACTGTTCCTCAGTCTCTGTCCCGCCATCCCTGCAGCTTCGTCCATGTGATCGTCCCATTTTAAGTCGGACCTGAATGGAAGTCGGAGTAAGACCTTCTACAGCTCGCGGAGAAACAGGAGCTACACGAGCTCGTTTTGACCACTTGGTGCAAATGAGAACATGTTATCGTAGCTCTGTCAGCAGTGTACAGTGTGTAAGGTCAACGCCAAACGAAGCTTTTCCCTACAACACGAGGTAGTAGAAAAGATAGAACAAGCAGCTACTATGGTGTTTCTTGTTGGGAAAAATTAGAAGCCTCCACATTATACAGGGCATGGAGGAAGAACAAGGATTTTGCTATTGCAGTGCGACACTTCTCTAAACTAGAAACAGGTTCTGCAGTCTGAAGGAGATCTGTGTCTCACAGGGTGCATTCATGTCTATCGCCCAAACATTCTGTTCCACCTTGGTATGTTGTACCATCCAACAGAGGAAACTCCGCTAACTTCATCTGTTAGAGAACTCGATAAGATATTACCACATTCCTGTCTTCTGGTATATATGAAACAAATACAGTCTGCCTTCTGGCACTGACCATATGTAAATATCCTTTTAAATACACAGGTATTGGCTTACTGGAGCAGGTGGCTCGTCATCAAAGTTGTCTCCGCAGACCGGTGTAAAGTTTCATCATTTGTACTGTAGGATGTTCATATCTATCAATCACACGAGAGGGTTCCTGTATCGCCCCTTCATGAGCAGTTTAATACGTCGTTTTTTCGGTTGTAACACACGCAATCAGCGTGCACCACCATATACTTTGTTTTTTCTACCACAAGTTAGAGGCCCGTGCTGGCTGTTGCTAAACCGACATTAACACGTTTCGATCCTCTGGCTCTCACAGAAAGGTGAACATCATATGGCATAGACTATACAGCTACCACAACAAAGGCTCATTGATAAAAATGTGGAAGACATCGCTACATATGGAAACTGGAAGAGTCTTTTGGTATTGTTGAGCACTTCCAACAGCTATTTGAAGGTGATAACCTGGACAGTTAATCTCATCTTCCCATCAACAGGGTAGCGGGTATCTCGGGGTTCCATTTCGAAAAGCATTGTTTGTTCATTTCGCAGTCATGTACATGATTACTTTTCCTGTGTTGTCCATCGCCGGAACGTGCTGTTCACAACATGCTAGGTAGTACAAATAAAAAGTGGTACTGATATCTTATTGGTGAAAAGAAATAAAAAAAAACCTATGGAGGGCATCACAGCATATGGAAATAGGACGAGTCTATAGCATTGTGTAACGCTTCCAAACAACTGAATGAAGATGATGAGCTCTACATTTAATCACATGCTCCACAGCGACAAGTAGGAGATATCCGTTGTTCTGCCAAGGCTCCCTCCATCTCAACCGAGTGGTGTCAGTCAATCATTATGCGATAATCAACTACATACCCTGTAGACAGTCGGGATCGGAAAGAAAGCATTGATATGGGACGATATATTGTAATACAGACCGTAGTTGATAGCGAGATCAATGTTAGCAATTTTACCTGTTGTTCCATAATTTCAGCGCCAGTCAGTGACATGATAGAACTCTTCCCAATTTCTACATCATTGCTATATCACCCCTCCACTAATTTCCAAGTACCATACTCGTATACTAGATTGCGAAAGGAGAAAGATGACTGTGCAGTACATCCAGTCGACCATATACATCAAAATAGAGCAGACAGCGTCCTATACCGATGCAAACAAGTTCATATTTCCAGCACATCAATCATAGTGCGGAATTTACGATTATGACTAGTCATTTTTTCCCGCGTGAAGGGGCATCACAGAATATTGTCGCATTCGTAGAGATTGACAGGTCCCTCCCACATTGTCCTTGACCAATCATTCCTGCAACACAAATGTTACCCACAACACCCATCCAAAAGCACAATATCACCCCTGATGCGTGCCTGTAGAGGAGGGTCGTACTTCTTGTGGTGTATAGTAGATACGAAAGTGTTACTTTGCACACAACAGACGGTTTAAACATGATGAAAGTCCAGATGTATGGAGTTCGAAAAATATCACGTAAATCAACCGTGCAATCAATTCTGAAGCATTATTCCACTGTCTGGAGTCAGTACCAAGGTACCGGCATGAGAGAAATGGTCGTAGAGCATAAACGCATACTCCAATGATTACATGGTTCTGTACCCAAAAAATGCTATACTGTTAAGGCAATACGATTTCCAAATATTAGCCGTGCGGAATGCAACGCTCTTAATACTCTAATGGAAGACATATTTGTCCAACATTGGTCTGGAGGACATATTTGTCCAACATTGGCCATACAACCACCTCGAAAGTATGTTACCCTATTCACTACTGTGACAAACTTTAAAATGATAAAATTACTTCCTTATACTCTATTCCGGTATCATAGGAAGGCATCATCAGTGTGTAAGTAATTTTGCAAGTTTTTTCTCACATTGATATATTTCGTCGTATTTTTTTCAATTTTACGTATTTCCCATCGATTTGTCTTCATTGTACCGGTTTTTCGTCGATATTTATGGATTTTATTTATTTTTCATACTTTTTTTAGTATTTTACTGTAGGTATACGGTCGTATTGCAGGCATGTCCATGCATTGTTTGATTTTATACGATTATATCTGCCTGTCTGATACATATGCATTTTTAAAAAAACCCTAAACATTTTTCTGATGATGTACATGCACGCATTTATGTTATGATAAGTATAGTAACAAATGGCTCTGAGCACTATGGGACTCAACGTCTGTGGGCATCAGTCCCCTAGAACTTAGAACCACTTAAAGCTAACCAGCCTAAGGACATCACACACATCCATGTCCGAGGCAGGATTCGAACCTGCGACCGTAGCGGTCGCGCGTTTCCAGACTGTAGCGCCTAGAACCGCTCGGCCACTTCGGCCGGCAAGAAAGTGATCTTGCAAGTTTGTTCGACGCACAGCTACTTTGTGCTCTCTAGACGAAGAGTCGGTGCAGCATACCGGATACTTTGACTTTAGTTAAGACCCTAAAAACTACTCGCGAAACCGGCATCTGTCAGGAGTGTCGTGGTATCCTCCAATAGGTGACAACATTCGCTTCATCAAATTACATTTCGTGGCTTTTCAGTATGAATATTTTGTCTAACTGGTCAGACGTATCGCCGGAGTAGGAACCTTCGCAGTGTCCGCTTATTTGTTATCATTTATAATCATTCTTATTAACTGACCAGCGTTACTGCTCGTAGTTAGCTGCGTTCTTCGAATCCTGGTTGGTGATTTGCATCACGCCTCATGGTGGGTGAGGTCCTTGGTGAGAAGAGGGTTCTAAGAGCTCCATGTGTTTCACGAAGTCTCCCAGGTGTGAAGTTACTGTGCATCGATCCGACAAAAATAAAGTCTGAGGCCCCATTCAGTATATCATGCCACACATCCAACTTCTGGACGAGCCAGTATAGTACGATAATTCCGTGCCTTCAGTCGGCTGAAAGCTCCTGGTCCCAAAGTTCACTTTGGCTGTCAGGATTTTGTAACCACGTACAATGTCTTCATAGCTCAGTATTTATTTCGTACCAACCAGCAAAAGGCGCTCACAAACACGACTGGTATCGGACGTGCTAATGTACGTTGCCCACCTACAGTCGGTTGGCGTTCACAAAAATTAAAAACAGTGCGGGTCTAAGTAATGTCTATAACTATGAAGTGACTCTTTGCGTCTCTCAAAATCTATTTAAAGACATCGGTCTCCCCATCGGTTTAAGGGATATAATGTCAGAAAACGAGGTATAAGCATAAAAGAATTAAGTTGCCTGAATTCCAGCACTATTTTAATCTCTACATCGATAGCCTAATCTGCAAGCCATCTCATGGTGTGTGGCAGCGGGCACTTCTGGTAGCACTAACTGATCCTAACGTACTCTATTCCACTTACGAATGGCACGTGGGAAGAATGATTGTGATAAGTCTCTGTATTGGCCCTAATTTCTTGAATTTTTTCGTCGTAGTCGTTACACGAAATGCAGTATCTTAACCGTCTCTCCCCCCGGGAAGTGTACTCTTTAAATTTCAACCTCTCCGTTATGCACAGCGCCTCTCTTGTAAGACTGCAAAGACCAATGAGTATGTCTATACAGCTCTTGCTCCGACTAAACGATCCCGTGGAGCAACGCGACTCTTTTTGTTGGACTTTCTCAATTTATTCTGTCAGTCCCACGTGGTAAGGACCCCATATTGATGAACAAGACTCAAAAACCGGACGAACAAGCGCTTTAAAGCCACTTTCTTCGTAGATGAGTTATATTTCCTTAAGATTCTTGCTATTAATTTCAGTCTAGCATCTAATTTTCCTACTATATGTCTTATGTGGTCATTCCACTTCAGGTCGTTTGGATAATTATTCCTAAATATTTTGAAACAGGTACTGTTTCCAGCAGTTTCTCATCGGTAGTGTAGTCGACAGCGTGGCTTTCTTTTCCTATGTATGTGCAATATGTTACATTATTTACGTTCAGGGTCAACTGCCAGAACCTGCACCATTCATAAATCCTGGCCGTTCTGCAAATCAGTAGGTCAACTGTTTTCTGGCGTTGTTACTTTGTTATAATGAACCCCATCAACTGCGAACAGTCTCACAGAGCATACGACGATTCCTACTAGAGTAACGGTCCAGTCACACTTCCTTGGGTGATTTCAGAAATTACCTTCATAACTGTCGATGTTGTTCCGTTAAGATCGAAGTGTTGAGTTCTGTCTGCAAGGATGTCTTTCACCCAGCCGCAAATCTTGTCCGACACTCGATAATCTCGTGTTTTTTTTTCCACTAAACGGTGGTGCGATAAAGTGTTAAATGCCTTCGTGAAGTCAGCGGCGCCATTGTCTATAGCGCTATGGATCTCATGGTGCGACGTAGTGAGCTGTGTTTCGCAAGATCTCTTTTTATAGAATCCTTGTTGATATTTGTGGAGATTTTCGTTCTCCAAAACTGTCATAATCCCTCAGCATAAAGCATTTTCCATAATTCTACAACAGACTGACCCCAAGATATGTACCTATAGTCGTTGTGCATCTGTCTTACAGCCGCCGGCCGCGGTGGCCGTGCGGTTCTAGGCGCTCCAGTCCGGAGCCGCGCTGCTGCTACGGTCGCAGGTTCGAATCCTGCCTTGGGCATGGGTATGTGTGATGACCTTAGGTTAGTTAGGTTTAAGTAGTTCTAAGTTCTAGGGGACTAATGACCACAGCAGTTCAGTCCCATAGTGCTCAGAGCCATGTGAACCATTTTTTTGTCTTACAGCCCTTCTTGAAAACGGAAATGACCTACGCTTGTTGCTAGTAGCTAGGTAGCCTTCGTTGCTCCAGCCATATATGATAATTGCTGCTAGAAAGAGATTAAGTTCATATGCATAATATTTGTAGAATCTTGCAGGACCCTCGTTTGGTTCTGATACCTGTCCACCAATACGCGATTGTAGCTGTTTTTCTATTGCACGGTCGGTTATTTCAATATCTTACACTTCGACGTTCCTATGATGATTGAAAGGAGGGACTATGCTACGTCCTCCCGCGGCGAAACAATTTCGGGAAGCCGAGTATTTCGGCCTTCTCTTTGTTATCTTCCGTTTCGGGGCCAGTATGATCACTAAGTGAATGGAGAGATGTTTTCGAAACGCCTATTGCTTTTACACAAAAACAAAACAAAGTGTTTACTCAGATCATCTAACAAAGTTTTACCTTCAAAGTCATTGAAAACACCTCTCATTGATCTCCTTACGCTCACTTTCGCTTCGTTCAGCATTTCTTTGTGCACTAGGTTTTGACTTCTCTTGAAACAGAGATGAATCTCTCTTTGATTAATTAGGAGTTGTCTAACACGACTACTACACAACGGCGAGTGTGTCCCATCCCTTAAGGACGTGTTCCGAACGTATTCGTCTAAGGCATGTTGAACGATTGTGCTCCACATCTTCGTCCTCATCACTGAATTTTTGATGCTGACTACTCAGATACTCTGCAATATGTATTCTGTCACTCTTGATAAGCAAAAAATATATGCCTTACTTCCTTAACACTCCTTGTAAAACCCTTAGTCAGTTGCTATCAAAGCCTCATGAACACTTATACCTTTCTCTTCTTTAACTGATTTGATAAGTTCAAGTCTTTTTACAATGAAGTGAATACCCCTAGCTGCATACAGGCGTTGATATAAGTCAACGGCGACAGTGGAAAATGTGTGCCCCGACCGGAACTCGAACCCGCGATCTCCTGCTTACGTGGCAGACGCTCTATCCATCTGAGCCACCGAGGACACAGAGGATAGTGCGAGTAGATGGGCTTATCTGTGTTACACCTCCCGTGAAACCCACATTCGCAATTTATTCTCTCGCACTAAATTCATAGTGCTCCTGCCCATTATACTCATTACTCGCGGCTTTACTGCCGATTCCCGTAAGAGTTCGGGCACTGTTTGTGCATCCGCACAGAAGAAGATTGTCAAATGGCCGGTGAGCCTTAACTACATATATGAAGATGGTACCTGTTCTTTCGGACATGTCCGAAAGAACAGATACCATCTTCATGTATATCAAGTCTTTGTTGCTAGGAGTTCACGA
The DNA here is from genome assembly GCF_023864275.1 of Schistocerca cancellata. NCBI lineage: Eukaryota > Metazoa > Arthropoda > Insecta > Orthoptera > Acrididae > Schistocerca > Schistocerca cancellata. Next base: position 87,734,583 of record NC_064627.1, on the reverse strand, counting down.
GTTGGTTCCCGTACTATCTACGCAAGGTTATTTTCGAGCAATACAATAGAATAATGTCGCACGAATCCCTGTCTCTGGTAACAGTTTTGAGTGCATGACTCTCCACTCCCCGATATGTCACTGGCAGGTTGAAGTCAACCCCTATTACAAAGGCACGATCAGCAAAGTTATTAACGATGTTCTGTAAATTCTCTCAGAAGCGCTCTGCACTACAGTTCCGACCCTGGCGGTCTACAAAAGCATCCGATTACAACTTTTAGCCGACGTTTGATGCTTAACTTTATCCAAGTTGATTCACATTCGGAATCTGTGATAATCTCGCAAGACATTGCCGAGTCTTACTGCAGTAAATACGCCACCATTGGCGACTAACGTATCCTTACGATATTTGATTATTACGATCTGACCTTAGATTTCGTTACTATTCACTTCCAGTTTCAGCCAAGTTTCTCTTCCTATTACTGTCTAGTTCACCATAACTATCAAGAAGCGACACTAATTCTGAGACCTTTCCTTGGATGCTCCTGCAGTTTACTGATGTCATACTTTTTCTATATCCAATCTGCGAGGACAAGCATTCTCTGAGAACATTGTGACATGTTACTTCGACTTTGGCAGGCAGTTCGTTTCTGATGAAAAGGAAAAGGGGAAGTTCTCTAACCTAAAAAATCCCCATGTGCACACCACACACACTCCACTGTCCTAGTACCTGCTTCAAGCATGTAGTGCATGTGTGACCTATAAAAGGGAATCCTACAACTCTCCAGCCGATAACAGCGGAGATCGACAACTTCGCATCCGATATTGTCGCAGAGGCGTCTGAGCTTCTAGAGGTCCCACTCTGCTTCAGACCAGAGGACCGCGATCCACCCTCTAGGCAACTTAGGCGGAAACTCGCGTGGAATACTAGTTGCCTTCACCAGATCAGCCATCCAGCGAAAGGAGCCGAGTATGGCCTCAGAAGCCAAGCGGCAGGCATCATTCGTGCCGGAATGTGCCACTACTTCAGCCACTGCGCTCGACAGCCACCGGCAGAACCACCTCCACTTCACGGACGAAACCATCTGGCAAAAGCATCAAGTGCACACTGGCATTCTTTCCCGACTTGAATTCCGTTTCCCTCAGGGGCTCCATCACCTACATAGCATTGAAGCTCCCACTGACTTGACATACCTACTCATGCATTTGTCCGAACTGGGCATGAAAATCTCTGGCCCAAAAGGAGAGGCATCCCCTGGTGGCTCAGTGTAAGGAGCGCTCCGCGGGGCCCGTTGCCTCTTTCACCTTCTGTTCACTGACGCGCGAACCTACCACTGTCCTCCATTCGCTCTCGAGTGCGGAAGAATTGGTCAGATGTTGCGTGTCGGAAGATGCAGCCACAATCAGATCAACAGGGGATGCCAGCGGCACCAGAGATGTCGCAGGTCTCGTTGCCGGCACCCTGATGTCGCCGCAGCTTTGAGCGTTAGCCTCAGCCCGTTGACTGTAGCCAATGCAGCTTTCAGCTGTTTATGTGCAACAGTCAACTGTCCTTGAGTCGGCTCACTACACGGAAAGTGCCTAACCATATCGTTCTGTGTGAAAAAAAATCTTGTGTGGCATCAAAAAATACAAACAAAACAGTGAAGATTAACCTGAAAGACCAGCAGATATCGCAAAAGACAAAATGTCCCGACAGTGGCGCTATGTGGCTGGGATGTGTACACCGTAAAATTACCACGTATAGTTTACTTATTCGCAGAAGAAGGTGAAAAAAACTCGAATTAGAATAAATTACTATGTGTCAGACAACTGCAGCTGCTGCTACCACTAGGCACGTCCACTTCTCTCGGCCTCTGCTGGTGGACTTTACTAGTATTAACTTCAGGTTCTTCCTGAGACACATTAAACTGTTTCAAATTAAATTAATGTGGCAGCAGCTACACTTGAGGCCATTATTATTTCCACCAACCTGTGTGCCAAGTTAGAAAAATAAAAAAATCTAATATTCGTACGAAATTTAAAATGAGTAAGAATTTATGTTCTAAATATCTCATCGGATGAAGATAGTCTTGTGGATCCACGGCCAGGCCATGAAATACCTCTACCTTGGCGACCCCAATCACATTTCTGATTTCTCATGTTAACTCCATGAGCGGCACCATGCATTGTTCGCCACCCTCAATGCGTTCAACTCTTTTTAAATCACCTATTGAGTGTCACACCATCAGCCGAGTAGATGGAATGTTTGGTTTGTTTTGGGGTTTGATGGGGGCTAAACAAGATGGAATGTCTCCAATGAGAGAAATTGATATGAACAATCATATACATAAACAAACCAATGTGGCACAACACTGACTGAAATGGAAGACACTCCGGGTGACCCAGCATGACTTATGATGGTTCGTTACTTCCACCTTGTCTATTACTATTTTATTTCTCCTTTTCCTCCTGAGTGACTATAATGCAATAGAGGCATCATTTAGTTCTCCCCCTTGGACTTACCATGCCATACCACACGTCTTCAAATGGTTCAAATGGCTCTGAGAAGTATGGGACTTAACATCTTAGGTCATCAGTCCCCTAGAACTTAAAACTACTTAAAGCTAACTAACCTAAGGACATCACACAAATCCATGCCCGAGGCAGGATTCGAACCTTCGACTGTAGCGGTCACGCGGTTCCAGACTGTAGCGCCTAGAACCGCTTGGCCACTCGGGCCGGCGTGGCGCTTGGGTCTGCTCCTGAAAACTGAAGGGTAGGCCGAATGTAGGAAGCAGGTAGGAGCAGGTGAAGTAAAGCTCTCGCTACTGCTGCTAAAGTACAAGTGGTTTTACTATATCTCAACGCAATAATAAACGTGAATACATAACTTTGTACTGAGGAGCACGTAGGTGCGAAGCTGAATGTATGAAAGCTAACAGAAGCTACACAGCAAAATCTGTAGTGGCTCGCCCACTATGAAAATGAAATAATGTTGGTTGGTCGTCCGCTCGTGATGAAATGGGCTGAATCTAGAGCAGCGTTCGCAGAGCTGCACAGTGCCGGCTTGAGGGTGCTGTCGTCTGTGTGGATTGTCCGCTCTCGTAGTGCCAACCTAAGAACTTGTACCTACGTCATGGCATCGTAGCTATCGATACCACACCCCTCCCACTGAAACGGCGCACCGTCGTGGAGTAGGGCTTCCGACGGCGGGTGGACGGACCCAGGGGTGGCGCGACGGAGGGGGCGGACAGCTGAACAATTAAATAGAAACAATTAAAATCGCTCAAAAGAGGAAAGGCCTCTGGACCTGATGGGATACCAGTTCAATTTTACACAGAGTACGCGAAGGAACTTGCCCCCCTTCTTGCAGCGATGTACCGTAGGTCTCTAGAAGAGCGTAGCGTTCCAAAGGATTGGAAAAGGGCACAGGTCATCCCCGTTTTCAAGAAGGGACGTCGAACAGATGTGCAGAACTATAGACCTATATCTCTAACGTCGATCAGTTGTAGAATTTTGGAACACGTATTGTGTTCGAGTATAATGACTTTTCTGGAGACTAGAAATCTACTCTGTAGGAATCAGCATGGGTTTCGAAAAAGACGGTCATGTGAAACCCAGCTCGCGCTATTCGTCCACGAGACTCAGAGGGCCATAGACACGGGTTCACAGGTAGATGCCGTGTTTCTTGACTTCCGCAAGGCGTTCGATACAGTTCCCCACAGTCGTTTAATGAACAAAGTAAGAGCATATGGACTATCAGACCAATTGTGTGATTTGATTGAGGAGTTCCTAGATAACAGGACGCAGCATGTTATTCTCAATGGAGAGAAGTCTTCCGAAGTAAGAGTGATTTCAGGTGTGCCACAGGGGAGTGTCATAGGACCGTTGCTATTCACAATATACATAAATGACCTGGTGGATGACATCGGAAGTTCACTGAGGCTTTTTGCAGATGATGCTGTGGTGTATCGAGAGGTTGTAGCAATGGAAAATTGTACTGAAATGCAGGAGGATCTGCAGCGAATTGACGCATGGTGCAGGGAATGGCAATTGAATCTCAATGTAGACAAGTGTAATGTGCTGCGAATACACAGAAAGATAGATCCTTTATCATTTAGCTACAAAATAGCAGGTCTGCAACTGGAAGCAGTTAATACCATAAATTATCTGGGAGTACGCATTAGGAGTGATTTAAAATGGAATGATCATATAATGTTCATCGTCGTTAAAGCAGATGCCAGACTGAGATTCATTGGAAGAATCCTAAGGAAATGCAATGCGAAAACAAAGGAAGTAGGTTACAGTACACTTGTTCGCCCACTGCTTGAATACTGCTCAGCAGTGTGGGATCCGTACCAGATAGGGTTGATACAAGACATAGAGAAGATCCAACGGAGAGCAGCGCGCTTCGTTACAGGATCATTTAGTAATCGCGAAAGCGTTAGGGAGATGATAGATTAACTCCAGTAGAAGACTCTGCAGGAGAGACGCTCAGTAGCTCGGAACGGGCTTTTGATAAAGTTTCGAGAACATACCTTCACCGAAGAGTCAAGCAGTATATTGCTCCCTCCTATGTATATCTCGCGAAGAGACCATGAGGATAAAATCAGAGAGATTAGAGCCCACACAGAGGCATACCGACAATCCTTCTTTCCACGAACAGTACGAGATTGGAATAGAAGGGAGAACCGATAGAGGTACTGAAGGTCCCTCCGCCACACACCGTCAGGTGGCTTGCGGAGTATGGATGTAGATGTAGATGTAGATGTAGATGTAGATGTAGATGAACTGCCGGGGCGTGCTGTCCACCAGCGTCCCCGAATCGCTCACGAGGGGGCACGGAAAACGGTCCATTCAAAACCAGCCCAGGACGCGCACCACCGCTGGGAATGCTCGGATGAGGAGGCAGAGCAACAACCTCCGTGGCCGACAACGGCGGCGATGGCGGTGGCGGCGGTGACGTGACGGCAGTCCCAGCGTCCATCGGCTCCGGCACCGAGGAGGAACACGGCGGTGGCGGCGGGAGCACCGGCGGCAGAGGCGCGAGAAGCGGAGGTGGCGGCGGAGGCGCCGTCGGTGAGGTCGTGGGCTGAGGGGTGCAAGCCACGAAGCCTCCAATTCTGTCGCATAACAACCGGCGTCAAAAATCCCGAGGACAGCACAAACGGAGCTGGTTCAAGTGTCACTTGACAGTGCCGGAGTGACCAGAAATAACAAATAAGGCGAGGTCAAGCTGGCGAAGAGTGCGCCTCTGCTCCCAGCGCTGCCTGCCAGAGAAAACGCGATATAACACCAAATCACTCGGCGTCAAGCAGAACGAGGTGAAGCAGCGGGAGCGCGCAGCGGCGGGTGCAGTAGCTGCAGGAGTGACCGATGGCTGCGGCCATGTGGCAATTTCGCTGGGGAATTGGTGCCGCGCGGCTGGGAGCGATAGGAAGTAAGGAAATTCCAGAGCGCGCGCTCGCGATAGTGCGTGGCGCGCAGCTTGCTCATCTGCGACTTAAATGTACGCAGAAAACGTTCATCCTCTCAATTCGACTGCGGTTGGAACGGGGCAGAGGTCAGGTGGCGAATGCCATTTGCAAAAAATAGACGTCCAAGTCCGAATAGTACTGGCAGATGTAGTAGTAGACTTAGGTACAACAGAAGGAAAGTTGCTGTACGCGTCAGTAACTATCAACAAGCGGGTGTCCCAGAATGGACCCGCAAAATCAATATTAACGCTCTGCCAAGGCTCAGCAGGAGTCGCAGACGCAAAGAAGCGCTGGCGGGGAGCAGATTGATGCTCCACAAAAGAGCGACAATTAGCAAGCAAATTTTCAATTTGTATGTCAATGCCGACCCAATTGCAGTGACGACGCGCTAATTGCTTCGTCCGCAGAATAGCCCAATGTCCAGCGTGTAGTAATCGGAGGATTTCCGACTGCAACGAACGCGGTACAACCACACGACACTGATCATTGTCAGTTGATAACAAAATAACTGCGTGTTGTACAGACAAGTTGTGACATTGCGCAAAGTAACACCGAAGTAGGGGGTTACTAATCTCGGTAGCAGATGGACGCAATTGAGTACGAATGTACCGCAAAACAATCTGCAAAGAAGCATCGGCGGCTGTCGGGGAAGCAATGCGACGAAAATCCACCAGAAAACCATCAGCTAATTCCTTATCTTGCGAATCGATAAACATGCCTGACAATTCGGAAGAATCGAACTTGTCGCCATGACCGATAGGTACACGAGACAAAGCATCGGCATTGCGAAACAAGATTTCGTAATTGTAGTTAGACAAAAACATAGACTAAAGTTGCAACTTTTGTGCAGTACGGGCTGGAACTGGCGTTGACGGGTGGAACAATGACGTCAAAGGCTTATGGTCGGTGACCAAATAGAACTTGCGAGTGTACAAAAAATCACGGAACTTTTTATTCCATATACAACAGCTAAAGCTTCTTTCTCGTTTTGAGAATAGTTTCTCTGGGCAAAACTGACCAACTTAGACGCAAAAGCGATTGGGCAATCGACAGAATTAATGCAGTGCGAGAGAACCGCTCCGATGCCGTGAGAATATGCATCGACAGCCAAAACAACTGGCTCGAAGGGATCAAAAAGAATCAAACACCGATCACTCAGCAAAGCAGATTTGAGCTTGTGGAAAGTAGCGTCACATTAGGAAGACCAGACAAAAGGAACGTTCTTACGCCGAAGGCGATCCAAAGGCGCTGCAATCTGCACTGCATTTGGTATAAACCGAATATAGCATGTAATTTTGTCCAACACAGACTGAAGTGCTTTCAAGTTCCTGGGTGCTGGCAAGTCTCTAATCGCACGGAGATGTGATGGTGAGGGGTGGATATCCTGTCCGTCAATCATATGTCCTAAATACTGAATCTGAGTTTGAAAAAAGTTGCACTTGTCTCTGTTACACTTAAGACGCCGGCCATGGTGGCCGAGCGGTTCTAGGCACTTCAGTCCGGAACCACGTGACTGCTACGGTCACCGGAGGCGTCGTCGATGGTGGTACAGGTGGAGACGTCGGAGGCGCTGTAGTAGCTGAAGTCTGTAGTGTGACCAGTCCATTTACGGCAGCAAGCGTTGCGTCATTTGCTGAGCCTGAAAACGTACAGGATCAGACAGCAAAGCCTGTTCCTGAGGCGAAACCATGGTTGATACAAATGAAAGTCTTAGAGCGAAGGGTGGAAAAAATTCTCATACATGCAGTAACACTGGGCTAACACGAAAAGAAAGCAGTAATAAATAAATAAATAAATAAAATGTCTCGTCGCCACTCTTTTGTATCCCGCCTGGAAGGTGGAGCATGGGTCTGCTTCTGTGAACTGCTTATGCAATATAGGCCGAGAGTGAAGGACGCGAGTAGGAGCAGGAAAAGGTGAAGTACTTCGGTACTGCGTGTAAATTTGAAGCACCTTTACTATAGGAAGAATATTGATACAGAAATTGTTACTTAACTTTGGCTGAAATGAGCACGTAGGTGCGAAGCCTTACATCAATCGAAGCTAACATCGACCAGAAGTTGAAAAGACAAAATCTGTAGTGGCTCGCCCACTCTGAAAACGAAACAATGTTGGTTGGTCGTGTGCTCGGGATCAAATGGGCTGAATCTGCAGCGGCGCTCGTAGAGCTGCACAGTGCCAGCTAGAGTGCGCTATCGTCGGTGTGGATCGTCGGCTCCCGTAGTGCCACCTAAGAACTTTTACCTACGCCATGGCATCGTAGCTATCGATACCACAGAAATAAAGCAAAATAACACCACTGTTGCTCCATGGCTATAAACTACTATACTTGTCTTTATGTTTGGTTTACCACATATTTCCCCTGCTCTCTCTTTTCCTCAGGGTGTGTTGGGGACACTGTAGCCAGACCTTGGGTTGCAACGCCTGCCCATTCTGCCCCCTGACCTCCTCCTATGCACCCCAGATTGGAAAAAAGTTTGGTCAGCATAGGTGATTGCCCTAGGGAACCTACGTTCGATTCCCGGTACAGTCAGCCATTTTTCATCGGTGAGAGGACTGACTGGTACAGGACGCACTCAATCCTGTGAGGGCCACTGAGAAGCTACTCGGCCGGTTAGAAACGGTGCCTATGTCAACAAACCAGACAACGACCAGGGGTTTTTAGGTTCGCATGCTGCTGTATGCTTTTAATATTCTTTTTATCTTCGCATTGTTAACACATTCTGGGAGTTTCTTAAAAATTTAATACAGGTATGTCCGGCAATATTAGATGTAATTTAACATTTTTGTCTGATTAGGGATCAGAGAATAATATAAATAGTTGTCTGCTTATTTCCGAGCCGAGTGTGTGGTTAAACAGGAGGAACAAACAGAGACGACAATTTTAGCTGCTACGACTGAAACGAGCAGCAATAAAATTCATATTCTTCTTTCTCACAAGCTCTTTATTTCGGAGTACTGGTGTGTGGCGATTTCCGTGTGTGTGGTTAGGCAGGTACATAAGAGGATAGCTTAACAAACTTCCTGGCAGATGAAAACTGTGTGCCCGACCGAGACTCGAACTCGGGACCTTTGCCTTTCGCGGGCAAGTGCTCTACCATCTGAGCTACCGAAGCACGACTCACGCCCGGTACTCACAGCTTTACTTCTGCCAGTACCTCGTCTCCTACCTTCCAAACTTTACAGAAGCTCTCCTGCGAACCTTGCAGAGCTAGCACTCCTGGAAGAAAGGATATTGCGGAGACATGGCTTAGCCACAGCCTGGGGGATGTTTCCAGAATGAGATTTTCACTCTGCAGCGGAGTGTGCGCGGACGGCAAAGAGAACACCCAGCGCCCTCTGGGCATAAATACTGGACAAGATCCGCTAACACGGCAGTCTCAGGTAGCACCCGAAGAAGGCAACGAGTTACGTGGCCGAAATATTGTGCCAGAGCGACACAAACATCCGGCAGTAGAGCCGATTACTCCACATGTCAAGATCTCGCCGGGAGAGCTTGAAGAGTTACAGATTGTGTGTTTCTTTCTCTTTGCTCCATTTATATCAAGTACAGTTCATGAACCATGTTACATTTCCGTATTGCTCGTGTGTCCATCGAAACAAACAATTAGCATAAAATGTCAGCAGTTCGCAGCACGTTTAACTAAAATGGCAATTGTAAAGTGAACGGGTCATACATAAATGAGACTCTAAATTCAATAACATAGGTACCGTTCTGAACAAAATGATATAGGTAACATTGTTTCCTGAAACCACGCAGAGCAGACTATAAGCTCATTCAGTCGTCGTCATCAGCTGATAACTTTCACTGACTTTACATTTCTTTTAGTTTCTCTTTAATTTCCCGTTTCGTTTTGTATCGGCACTATACGGGGCAGCTCCACACACTGCACAGCAGGCGGCAATAGCCGGCCGATGGCGCGTAGCTGCCAACCTCACCACGGAGAATCTCCAATATATCTCGTGTATTTTCCCGAGAATAGTTAAAGGTAACACTCTCCTTCCACCGTTAAAATCAATTGGCTACATTTCATACACAACGACCTATGTCCTAAGACCTACTAAATGTAAACTTGCCAGTGACTGCAATTTTCACTGCAAACTTTTCAAAATATGTGCGGTGTCGTACTTCACTTCGAAGTGCCAGAGCAACTATGGTGCACAATGAAAGGAAAATAAGTCCATTGTCAAGCTGCAATGTCTGGCTGTAATGTATCTGTCCCTTCTACTTTATCTGACCGCAAATCTTCCGAAGTTCTGTTAAACTCTGTCTGTGATATTGGACCTCTGTGTCTTCCATATCGACTCCCATTTATTCTTGTACCACGTCATCAGTTAAATTCACACCTCGAAAACGTGTTCAGTACATTTTTCCATTTTTCTGCCGTATTTATGTTTAAGGGGAGGTTTACTATCTTTTGGTTCAAAATTCGATTTTTTTAAATTGCATTTTTGGATCCATAAAAGTGTTTAGAATCCACCCCTGAAACGGTTTTTCCGAATACGGAACTTAAATGTTTGTTATTCGCGGTTGAACGAAAAACTGCACCTGCCTGAAATCGGCCTTTTTCACGCACCAGTTTTTTTCTTTCGGAGGACGACTTATTGTACCGGTGCTTGGGAGTAAACACACAAAATTCAAATAAAAGTTTGAACGCGTGTGTTTGGAAGTTAGCCCCCAAGCATTTGCATTCTGGTGCGAAGACTGTGGAGATTGCGACTTTCCTGGTAGTGAGCAGCTTCAACGAAGGGTATACAACAATTCTGAAGACCATGACAACGATGGACGTCACTCTGTGACTTTATTCGACGCAGTTCGCCAAGCGTTCGGACGACCACCGGATTCAAATGGCCGAAAACCGCTTGTCACCGGCCGTACGAGCGGCTCTGGAGCAGCGCAGGATGACCCAGATCGAGCAGAACGCCCTCTATGAGGAAAAGGAAGGACTAGTTTATGGACCCGAAATAGCAGATTGAACGTAAATTGCATAATATTGGATTTATATGTTCTCAAAACTTCAAACGCGTTTTTCTCGAAATGACTTTTTTTATCGCGCGGTATGGTAGCTTCAAATCTACTGAATCGATTGGCATGATTCTTTGTTCCCGATGAAGCTAACTAAATTGTCTAGTTGTACCACTTTTATTACGACCCATCAACTATAAATAATTTTATTTGGCCGACGAAGTCGAAAAATTGATGAAAAAAAGCCCTATTTTTTTCAAATGGCCGCCATTTTGATTCCCATGGTCCAAATAACTCCTACAGAATCTTATATACTTCGCTAACGTCAACTCAATTTCGATTTCAGACGAGCCGGCTGACCTGTGACATACCGCGCGTGAAGGTCTACATCGAAATTTTGTTTCGTTCCGACGGCACTTCCGCCTTTGCTCTTCGACATTTCCGGTCGAAAAATTCCAGTTTGTAGAGGAAATATCAATAAACAGTTTGACCAAATTTGAGGTTGATATCTGTAACACATCCCGAGGAAAAAAGTCTTAAAGAACATGCTTTTTTCGGGCCAAAGATAGTAAACCTCCCCTTAACAGCGGAAATCCCATTTCACGCTGTCGCCATTGCTTTTCATTTCAACAAAGGTTGTTTTGAGTTTTGTATGAGGTGGACCAGTCCGACCGGCGATCATTTGTTTTTCGATTTCTTCACATTTTTCCTTCTTCTATTCTGCATGGCTTCCCTGCATTTCCTATTTTTTTGTCCTAAGTGACCTACGTTCTGTGTTTCTGTATTTTCCTGAACATATTTGTAGCTTCTTCTTTCGTCAGTCCATTGAAGTATTTCTTTGTTACCCAAGATTTCTTCGCACTGCAGAAGTTCGTCAGTCACATGACCGGTGTCCATCCCAAAATTAAATCTACCATCGAGATGGAGAATGATGGCAAGCTACCGTTCATGTATATTTTAGTTGAACGGAAGCCAGGGGGCAGGCTTGGTCGTTCATTGTAGAGGAAACCAACGTAAATTGATCGACACTTGAACACAGACAGTTTTCAATGTCCTGTACACAAGAAGGCGATGCCGAAAACGTTGGTACACAGAACGAAAATTATTTCCGGTCATGATCCCCTGCAGTCAGAATTGCAGTATTCGTGACACATGTTCAGATAGAATGGTTGCAGCAAGAGAGACATCGTAAATGCTTTCAGGTGCCACCGAAGAAGAACGCCTTGAGAGTCGGCAGAAGAGGCCAAGCTGCCTGGTTTTCTTCTATACTGTGGGTCAACGACCAGAAAATTCGGACGTGTGCTGCAGAGATATGGATTGAGACCAGTGTTCTGGACCGCCCCCCAAGATACGAGATATGGTTGAAGATGACATTGCTCTTTGTGTACCCAGTGTGTATGGTGTCCCTTCTGACTGCAGCAGCATCTTTACAGATCAAACAATTCGCAGAGTTGCTGACGAGTATAAGCGCCATATTGAACAAAAGAGCTTGACAAGTTCGTCGTAGCATTGCCTGAAAAGCGACACAAAATCTGAAAAGACGAGAATCTTGGCTCTTGCGTTAATATATCGGGATTCGGGATTCCGTTATAAAGGAGGCACAACAAAAGGAGTATCAGCAATTTTAAGAGAGACCAGCAGCACACTCTAAGTGGGCTGTTGGCTGTGCGTGTGTGTTTGTGTGGGGGGGGGGGATGCATTAAACATCGAAAGAGAGCATAGACAGATGCTTGACGCTTGTATGGAGGCGGTGGCGGCAGTTTCAAACGCGGCGCCGGCCCGTCACAGTCCCGCGGCGGGACGGAGCTGTAATTACCTGCCCAACGCATGCGTCGTTTCGGCACGTGACAGATACTACAATCGTGCTTACGTAAGCGGAAAAACGTGCCAGCCCCACAGACCTGAGCAAAGCCACTCACTTTGCATCATATTTCATCGACATCGTCTCCATCCCTGACGGTCCTCATTTTGACTACTCCCAGTTCCCTACTGTCCATGAATCACAGTACCAATCCTGGCTCCCCAGCCATATTGTATCCTTCCTCTCCATCTCCCATCCTTTGTCATTGTTAACAACATTAACTCCCATACCTTCCACCCCACTATAGGAGTGCCCCAAGGTTCCGTTCTCTCCTCTCTCATTTACCTCTTATACACTGCCGGTTTGCCAAGACCACCTCCTTCCATCTACCTCCTTCAGTATGCTGATGATACCGCTTTCCTGGCCCTCAGCCCTACGCTTCAGAAAACCCAACGATCCTTCGAAATCCACCTCATTCAGTTCACCTGTGTAACCAATGGCTCCTTAAGATTAACCCCTCTAAAACTCATTCGATAATTACAGGACGCATCACCCACACCTTCCGTCTGCATGACTTCTACCTCGCTATTTACGACCGTCCCATCCAGCTAGCTAACACATTAAAATAGCTTGGACTAAATTCCACAGGCAACTAACGTGGAACCTTCACCTACTAACCATCCAACAGAGAGCGTCCCCCCCCCCCGCCTCCCCGCCATCCCCCCCCCCCCCAAAAAAAAACTTAAACTACTCACAATTCGAAAATGGGAAGTACAACCCTTATCTTGCATAGATATTCGACACTCTACGTTCTATAAGTCCCTAAGGATCCTCGAACGCCAGGCTCTCCACCTCACTTTTCGCATCCGCTTACTTTCCCAAGAAGTATCCCTTACCAACTCATCAAATTCCCACCTCTCCCCACTCACATCAAAGACCTCTGAATAACATACGCCATACAAAAACTCGACTCCAACAACCATAATGTGTTCTCTCTCAGTTCCAGTTTTATCACTGTCTTTAAACAATTTATCACGACAGAATTTTATTATTTATATTTGCCCCATGCATGTTACGTTTTCAAATAATTTCAAATTCATACTGCATATGATTCCTTGTTGTTTTGTTTTAGCATTTAAGTTAGCCTTACTTTCTACTGGCCACTCCTTCAACGCGCAATAAAATCATGTCATTGTAATACAGGAAGGTCTTACTTCCACACCAAAAGTGTTACACTGCTCTACAACTTCGTGCCTTCTCTAACTGCTGCCAACTCTGGCAATCAATTATATGGTTCGAAGTACGGTTACTGAAAAGGAATATAGTAACAGGAGTGCGAAGTCTTGCACGTAAGTTGTGTGTGTTGTTGCAGCCATTTTGTATTACATTTCAGCTTGAGTATCTTTTAAATGCGCTTTCAAGAACTGATGTAATTTCGTGGGGTATTTTCACCACAGCAGATGATCGTGACGAAAAAAAAGTTGTCAGTACTGTCTCCAGACTGCCGTTCCCACGTGGAAGTTGATGTGGCCCTTCCTCTCTCCCTACAGACCTCTCAGAGATAAACTCGTGAATACGATCAGCACAGTACTTCGGTTCCGGAGATGTCGGTAGAGTTCGATAAGCATCGTATAACTCTCTGCAAGTCTTCAACAGGTTTAAACTAAATTCATTGCTAAAAATAAGTACCACCTCTGAACGTGAGCGGCTTTACAAGGTGCTTGCACCAAACATTCCGTGTGCCGCAGCAGAAGACAGTAACGAAACACGCAAAATTTTGCTACTCCATCCCTCCTCCCGCCCCCCCCCCCTCTCTACCAGAAGTCGTGAGACATCAGTCGAGAAACACTGCTTTTGCGTATACCTGTCTTGTAAATTGCTGGAAATGTAGTAAGGAGAGCTGTAGGTAATAATCATTAGAGAGAGACATACACTGAAGAGCCAAAGAAGCTAGTATTCCTGCCTAATATCGTGCAGGGCGCCCGCGAGTGCGCAGAACTGGCACAACACCACGTGACATGGACTCGAATAACATCTGAAGTAGTGCTGGATGGAACTGACACCATGAATCCTGAATGGCTGTCCATAAATCCGTAAGAGTACGATGGGATGGAGTCTCTCCTGGACAGCACGTTGCAAGCTTCCCAGATATGCTCAATAATGTTCATGTCTGGGGACTTTGGTGGGCAGCGAAAGAATGAGAGTGTTCCGGGAGCCACTATGTAACAGTTTTGGAAGTGTAGTGTGTGGCATTGTCCTGCTGGAATGCAAAATGGACATGAATTTATGCAGTTTGTGAGACTGAATGCTTACGTACGTGACACCTGTCAGAGTCGTACCTAGATATCTAGATGTATCAGGGGTCCCGTATCATTCCAACTGCACGCGCCCCACACAATTATAAAGCCTCCACCAGCTTCAACAGTGCCCTGTTGACATGCAGGGTCCATGGATTCACGACGTTGTCTTCATATTCGCTCGATACAATTAGAAACGAGGCTTGTCCGACCAGTCGACATATTTCCAGTCCAATGTCAGTGTTGGCGGACTCAGGGGAGGCGTAAAGCTTTGTGTCGTGCAGTCGTGAACGGTAAACGAGTGGGCATTCGGCTCCGAAAGCCCATATGGATGAGGTTTCGTTGAATGGTTCGCACGCTGACGCTTTTTGGTGGTTCAGATTCATATCTGCAGCAATTTTCGGAAGGTTGCACTTCTGTCATGTTGAACGTTTCTCAGCAGTCGTCGTTGGTCTCATTCTTTCAGGATCTTTTTCCGGCTGCCGCGCTGTCGGAGATTTCAAGTTTTACCGAATTCCAGATATTCATGATACACTTGTAAGGGAAACACCCACATCATCGCTACCTCGGAGATGCCGTGTCTCATCCGTCGTGCGCCGATTGTAACACCAGTTGAAACTCACTTAAATCTTAATACGAGGGCAGTTCAATAAGTAATGCAACACATTTTTTTTCTGAAACAGGGGTTGTTCTATTCAGCATTGAAATACACCAGGTTATTCCCCAATCTTTTAGCTACACAACACTATTTTTCAACGTAATCTCCATTCAATGCTACGGCCTTACGCCACCTTGAAATGAGGGCTTGTATGCCTGCACGGTACCATTCCACTGGTCGATGTCGGAGCCAACGTCGTACTGCATCAATAACTTCTTCATCATCCGCGTAGTGCCTCCCACGGATTGCGTCCTTCATTGGGCCAAACATACGGAAATCCGACGGTGCGAGATCGGGGCTGTAGGGTGCATGAGGAAGAACAGTCCACTGAAGTTTTGTGAGCGCCTCTCGGGTGCGAAGATTTGTGTGAGGTCTTGCGTTGTCATGAAGAAGGAGAAGTTCGTTCAGATTTTTGTGCCTACGAACACGCTGAAGTCGTTTCTTCAATTTCTGAAGAGTAGCACAATACACTTCAGAGTTGATCGTTTGACCATGGGGAAGGACATCGAACAGAATAACCCCTTCAGCGTCCCAGAAGGCTTTAACCATGACTTTACCGGCTGAGGGTATGGCTTTAAACTTTTTCTTGGTAGGGGAGTGGGTGTGGCGCCACTCCATTGATTGCCGTTTTGTTTCAGGTTCGAAGTGATGAACCCATGTTTCATCGCCTGTAACAATCTTTGACAGGAAATTGTCACCCTCAGCCACATGACGAGCAAGCAATTCCGCACAGATGGTTCTCCTTTGCTCTTTATGGTGTTCGGTTAGACAACGAGGGACCCAGCGGGAACAAACCTTTGAATATACCAACTGGAGAACAATTGTGACAGCACTACCAACAGAGATGTCAAGTTGAGCACTGAGTTGTTTGATGGTGATCCGTCGATCATCTAGAACGAGTGTGTTCGCACGCTCCGCCATTGCAGGAGTCACAGCTGTGCACGGCCGGCCCGCACGCGGGAGATCAGACAGTCTTGCTTGACCTTGCGGCGATGATGACACACGCTTTGCCCAACGACTCACCGTGCTTTTGTCCACTGCCAGATCACCGTAGACATTCTGCAAGCGCCTATGAATATCTGAGATGCCCTGGTTTTCTGCCAAAAGAAACTCGATCACTGCCCGTTGTTTGCAACGATCACTGT
Source organism: Schistocerca cancellata (assembly GCF_023864275.1). Lineage (NCBI taxonomy): Eukaryota > Metazoa > Arthropoda > Insecta > Orthoptera > Acrididae > Schistocerca > Schistocerca cancellata. The sequence goes on along the minus strand of NC_064627.1, from coordinate 87,718,278 downwards.
AGCAGCAGTAACCTCCCTAAAAGCTGCGCCATACACTTTTTGTCTTATATAGGCGTGGACGATCGTAGAGCAATGCTCTGTCTGTTTACATATCTCTGTATTTGAGTGCACATGCCCGTACCAGTTTCTTTGATGGTTCAGTACATATTTGATTTCTTGTAAATCGTTCTAAGTCTCAGATTAGAGCGAAGCTAATGCTGCAGTCACTTTTCAACGATATTTCGATAACTTATTTAGTTTGTGGAGTCACATGGATTTTGATGGCGACTGGCTACGTAGTGTCCTTGAGAGTAGGAGCTCCTGCTGACCTTAGTACCTCCATTGCTTTCACACGTTGTCCTACAGCTTGTTATTACACTTTAACTAAGACTCTATTCCAAGTCATCTGATAATTCTGGAATATGATAAAATAAATTAAATACTGGATAAAGAATACGCACTGTGATTTAATACCATGGAAAGTAAGAAGCGAATTCTGCTGCTCTTCATGTCTACGTAAAAGGAAGGAATCAACTTTCCTAAACATATGGTATAATTTTGCGGAACATACAATTTATAATAACTCCTTCAGACCACGATACACAGGAGACATTTATGGACACTTAATTTCAATAAATTTACTAGCAAAAATGGACAAAACATCACAGAGATAATACTCTACGTGACAAAAGTCAAGGGAGACCGATATGCACTTATACAGATGGCGGCAGCATAGCGCACACAATTTACAAAAAGGCAGTACACTGGTGGAGCTGTCGTTTGAACTGAGGTGAATCACATGAAAAGGTTTCCAACGTGATTATGGCCGCAAGACGGGAATCAGTAGTTTTTGAATTCGGAGTGGTTTAGAGCTACACGAATGGAAAAATTTCATTTCGGATATCGTTATGGAATTCAATATTTCTAGATGCACAGTAAGAGCGTGCCGAGAATACCAGTTTTCTGGCATTACCTTTTATCACGGGCAATCCTGTGGCTGATGGTCTTCACTTAATGAGCGAAACGAGGAGCGTTAGCGTAGAGTTGACAGTGCTAACAGACAAGCAAAACTTCAATTGTACACGACTGTGCTTAAACTGACACACAATATTTTTTTAGCGCAACGCAATCTGACTTTCAGAAATCCCTACAAAGGAATGGCCCTGACTAACATTAACCTGTACCTTTCACAAATCACTTACCTCACCAAAAATCTTCGTTACTCGAACTACTGCAATACAGCGAGCGCCACTACTGCCAGCTAAATAAAAGATTCAAACTACTGAAGGCACTAACTACTAGTAGCCATAGTTAGCAAATGAAAGATTTTAATAGAGAACAAACAATGTATTTACCTTAATGAACAGAATGTATATAGCAGTTCATGCCAACCATATTTACAAACTTTCAAAACTCCGCCATCTCTCTCCCCACATCCACCACTGCTGGCGGCTCACCTCCAACTGCGCAACGCTACGCGCTGTTCACATCCAGCTGCCACTGCCCAACACTACAATGGCAGACGACAATGCAAACTAGCCACAGACTGCACACAGCACAGCCAGTGATTTTCATACAGAGCGCTACGTAACGTTGCCAATAAGAAAACCTAAACAGCCTACTTACATAAAGAAAACATAAACAGCCTACTTACATAGCTCCCATGCTCCCCACAAAAAATTTTACAAATTGTTTTGGGCACTGGCCAATAATGATTTGATAAAATTTTTCATAATTACAATAACAAAGATATCAAATGCACACACTTACTTAAACAATGGTGGTCAAAAGCTAAAATTTTCTCACAGTCCAAAAAGCAGTCCTGATCATTCATCATAGTAAAACTGCCGTTTCTTTTATCAAAGTCTGAGCAGTAAAAGACAATGCACACGGAAGTATATGTGTAATAAGGTAAGGAATAATGAGTAGTGGTTAGGGACTCTGATTTATGAAAAGGATGTTCGAAACCAAGAAACGTACTTTAAGAGTTATGAAATGTGTGTAAATGCGTGAATGTATCACAATGCCGGCACGGTAGCTCAGCGTGTTCGGTCAGAGGGTTACATGCCCTCTGTAATAAAAAAACTGAGTCAATCGATCAACAACGAACATAAATGGATGTCTTACGACGTCCGCCCCGAGCAGATGCAACGAACACAAGTGAACAAAACGAAAGATTTTAATAGAGAACAAACAATGTATTTACCTTAATGAACATAATATATATAGCATTTCATGCCAACCATATTTACAAACTTTCAAAACTCCGCCATCTCTCTCCCCACATCCACACTGCTGGCGGCTCACCTCCAACTGCGCAACGCTACGCGCTGTTCACATCCACCTGCCGCTGCCCAACACTACAATGGCAGACAATGCAAACTAGCCACAGACTGCACACAGCACAGCCAGTGATTTTCATACAGAGCGCTACGTAATGTTGCCAATAAGAAAACCTAAACAGCCTACTTACATAAAGAAAACATAAACAGCCTACTTACAACCTCTTATCACGGGCAACCCTGTGGCTGATGGTCTTCACTTAATGAGTGAAACGAGGAGCGTTTGCGTAGAGTTGATAGTGCTAACAGACAAGCAGCACTGCTTGAAATAACCTCAGAAATCAATATGTGAAGTACGACTAACCTGCCTGTTAGAGCAGCACTTTGAAATAGGCACTAATGGACTATGGCAGCAAACGACCGACGCCAGTGCCTTTGGTAACAGCATGAAATCGCCTGCAGTTCCTCTCCAGGGCTCGCGACCATATCGGTTCCACGCTAGACGCTTGGCAAACCGTGCCCTGGTCAGCTGGTGCTGGAACTTGAGTGTGGCACAGACTCCATGAGTCCATCGACCCGCGCTGTCAACGAGGCACTCTGCAAGCTGGCGGTGGCTCCATAATAGTGTGCGCTATGTTTACATAAATAATTGTCTGATAGTGGTTATGTTCGGGTACTTGGACACCACATGCAGTCATACATGGAACTCTTGTTCCGCAACAATGATGGAATTTTTATGGATGACGATGCGCCATATCATCGGGCTACAAAAGTTCGCGATTGATGTGAAGAACATTCTGAACATTTCGAGCGAATGATTTGGCCACACAGATCGTTCGACACGAATCCTAACGAAAATTTATGGGACATAATCGAGAGGTCAGTTCGTGCACAAAAGCTCGCTTTCGCAATTATGAATGGCTGTAGAGGCATTATGACTCAATATTTGCGCAGCGGACTTCCAACGACTTTTTGAGATCGTGCCACTTCGAGTAGCTGCACTATGTCGGGCAAAGGAGGTCCGACACGATATTATGAGGTAACCCACTGCCTGTCTCACCTCAGTGTACAGTAGGTAAATGAATAAATAACATTTGCGTATACAGCTCCTGTGAGCAACTCATCCACTTGTGCTCGCGCATTTGCGTGGAACATTTACTCAGCCAACAGCGGGAGCACTTTCGGAATGTCCTTTCTGTATAAAATTGTAGCCAATAGGGAGCTCATGCCCAGCGCACTTAGCCGGCCGGCTTTCGCCTAACCGGTGTGGCCGAGCGGTTCTATGCGCTACAGTCTGGAACCAAGCGACCGCTACGGTCGCAGGTTCGAATCCTGCCTCGGGCTTGGATGTGTGTACTGTTCTTAGGTTAGTTAGGTTTAAATAGTTCTAAGTTCTAGGGGACTGATGACCTCTGAAGTTAATTCCCATATTGCTCAGAGCCTTTGAACCATTTTTCACCTAACACTTAAGGTGGTAGCCCTTATCGCACGCATGAAAAATAGATGACTTTCGTGACCTTTTTCCAAGTAAATAAAAAATAATGCTGATCTAATGATACAGTTTCATTCCTTACACTTTTGTCTTTAAGAATTCATTTTTGAGGCCACATCGGTCGTGCTCTGTACCGCTGCACCAGGCGGAAGTTCCCCTTGCAGCCAACACTGGTCATCGGATGAAATTCCCGATATTCTCCCATTGGACCTGTCATAAATAAAGTCATTTTCAATATATTTTATATCACCAACCATAGGACAATTGAAAATATTCAGTTCTAAGAAAATTGTGACATGTTAAAAAGGATGTCATTTTCTTCAAGCACAAAATCGATACTAAAGCGTGCCCCGAAATTAGACGTTTTAAGATTTCGCGAAAAGGCTAACTACGCTGGTAGAGAGTTCAATTTAGAACGCCGGCATCAGATTCCGATCAAAGATTAATGTACCGTTCTAAGTTATGTATCACGCCATTTTGAAAAATACGGTTTCGAGAAAAACGCGTTTCAGTTTTGGGTTTCATTTCTATTCGTTAAGTTAAACATATCTCTAGTCAGCGATAACTGGACCGTACAGAAATCCTTCCACTTCCAAAAGGAAGATCTTTTCCACCTTTGTCTGGTCATTCTGGTCCCGGGGGCCTTTTTCGCACCTTCTGTCAGCCGCTGCTCTTTCGATCGAAACGCTTTTAGTCCGCCTTTGTGCGGAGGTTGTAACAGGATGGTACGACCTCAAGTTCGATCACGTTCATAATTTCCATAATGCCTGTTAGGTCATCGTTGAAATTATTTGTCGACTATATTGTTCCCGCTGTGAAGGTTTCCGGAGACATTTTTTTACCTATCGCCCTGTAACTCGATAACGGAGTTTCTGGCGACTTTGAGGTGAAAAATACAATAGAGCAAACACCCCAGACAACATTTTAGAAACAAATCAATGTTTTGAAATTTTCTAGGACCGCTATCCCTCTGACTTCACGATTTTGAATTGAGCTAATCGGCGTTCGGCAGATTCTCTTCCGCAAGTTAGGTCATGTTCCCTTGCTGCAAATACTGAGTAATTATGTAATACTTATAAAACATGGTTAACCTTTTCATAGGAGATTATTTATTTCTGAAAATCCAGGTCGTATCGTTTTTTAATATTCGTTATTCCAGTTCGTAGTCGCTTTCCACGGTTTCTTTGTCCATTGAAATTCTCCCTCCTCTCGAGGATGTGGGATGGGAAATGAATTATGGAAAGGAAAACACATCATCTTTGTTGGTATGTGTTTTCCAAGCTGTACATCATACTGAGTGACACCTATTCTGTAGCGGCTCCAGTCTAAACAGCGAATAATGAAATCTGGACTTTATAGCATACACAACCGCTAGAAAATCGTAAGCACTTTTACTTTAGTAGAATTGGGATATTATGCATGAAATAAGCTATAATCTTTTGGAGTTACGCTTAGGCATGGAAGTCTACGATACCGCTTGTCTTTTATCGACGTTTAGAGCTATTTTCGATTGTAAAGTACTTTATTCCAGTTTTTGGACTTTTAGTAAGTTCAATTGCACTCTGACGAAGTTTTTTGTCGTATATTTTCGATAAATTATACCATGAAAATTAGTTTACCTATAAATGTCAATAAAAATCGGAAATTGATGAATTGTTAACATGAATGACACAAAGTTCTGGATGCTTCGAGAACACTTACTGTTTGATACATAGTAAAATCTGGCGCCAAAAGACGTCACTTCACTCAAGTTGCTTCAGTTCTTTGGTCACCAGTATTCGGAACTTGCTCAATAACTTTTTCTGATTCTTTGCAAACCAGACTGTGAGCAAGATTTCTCTCATGAAGGTTCCTATCTTATCTGTAACATTATTTTCAGTGGAAATATGTGTGATTTCTGAAGTGTTAACTGAATCTGAAGAACTTGTAATAAAAGTGGATATGTAAAACGTATTTAAGGACCTGTGAACTATTTCTTTTCTACAAGTTCATGCAGAATCGCAGCTCCTAAACAGTGATGCCGGGTACAACTTACGTAAAAATCTTTCAGTTCGTTATAACGTTTTTTCTTTACCTAAGTACTAAAATATTGCCGTAATATTGATAGAGAATTGAAGGCAATATGTACACTGCCGTAATATTGATAGAGAATTGAAGGCAATATGTACACTGACGGGGAAAAAAATTCACAACACCAAGAAGGAATTGTGAGCTGTAAACAAAAGTTGGTGGACGTGTTTTTACACCTGAAAGATGATTATTCAAATTTCGCACCAGCCGCATAAGAGCGGCGCTAGTAGTGCCACTATGAGAGCGAAAATCAATTTTTTTTTAAACTCACCTGTAACGGTAGGGAGCATTAGTTACCTCTGAGATGGGACGTGGTGAGTTGATGTAGATTGCCTCTAAGGCGACGAAGATGTGATTATCAGCACCTCACTGAGTTCAAACGTGGTCGTGTAATAGGGCGACGAGAAGCTGCGTGTCCTTCCTGCGATACCGCACAAAGACTTCGCAGGAATGAAGCCACTGTACATGACTACTGGCAACGGTGGTCACGAAAATGTACGGTCGCAAGAAGACCGGGCTCCGGATGGCCATGTGGCACTACCGAGAGGTATTGTATTCTCTTTATAGCGCTGGCGTATCGTACTGCATCTGTAGACGCAATTTGAGTAGCTGTTGGCACCACAGTGACACAACGAACTGTTACAAATCGATTTCATGGACAGCACCAAGCCAGACGATCTGTAGCGTCCATTTCACTGACCCTTAAGCACTACTGCTTGCGACTTCAGCGGTATCAAATGAGAGCTCATTGGAGGGCAAGCTGAAGCTCTGTTATGTTTCCCGATGAGAGATTATTCTGCCTCGGCGCCTGCGATGGCCATGTGTTGGTTAGAAGGAGGCCAGTTGATGGCCTGCAACCAAACTGTATGGGTGCTAGACACACTAGACCTACACTTGAAGTTACGTTATGGGGTCAGATTTCGTATCGCAGCAGGAGCACTCTCGTGGCTGCCCCACGCACCCTGACTGCAAATTTGTCGTCCGTCTGGTGGTTCGACCTACTGTGCTGCCATTCATGAACAGCATTCCAGATGGTGTTTTCCAACAGGATAACGCTCGCACACATGCTGCTGGTGTGACCCAATATGCTCCATAGAGTAGAGACGTGTTGACTTGGCCTCCTGGATCACTAGTTTCGTCTATAATCGAGCACAGATGGAACATAGTCGGACGACAGCTCCAGCGTCAGCCACAAACCACGTTAATTATCCCAGTGTCGACCGACCAAGTGCAACAGTCATGGAAATTTATCCCACAAACTGACATCCGACAAGAGCACAACACAGTGCATGAACGCTTCATCATTCTAGCGGTTACGCAGGTTATTAATTTATCAGAATTTCACATTTGCAATTGTTTGTCTCGCGTTTATGTTAACTTTTGATTTTGATGATAATATTTGATCTGTCATCAACGCCCGTACAAAGTCCCAGTTCTTACACAGGCCAATGTTTACACAATCAAATCTAGCCACTATCACGAAGATGATGATGAAATGATGAGGACAACACAAACACCCAGGCCCCAGTCAGAGAAAATCCCTAAACCGGCCGGGAATCGATCCCAGCACCCCGTGATGAGGCAGCAACGCTAGTCACTAGACCACGAGATGCGGGTACTTTTGATTTTGCAGTGTTAATCACTTAAATATGTTACCTAGGAAATTACCCGAAATTTCATTACTCTACATTAATTATTGTCTTGAGATTTTTTCCGCCGTTCTAGCGGAATAACATACATCATCAGTGTGTTAAGACGAACTTTATAAGTAATATGAGGGGTTTACAGATGAAAATTGTCAAAACTTTGCCGAGGCATAAAACATCTGCATCTGGATAATAACAAGGAATGTTCTAATGAACCTGAAGGATAGGAGTGATATGGTAGATTTCGGCATTATCGTTCAGAGTTCAAATACCGAATGCAAGTTAAGAAGAGTACATTTCACAGTTTCGTCGAGATTTACGTCATTCGAGATACAGCAACTGCTCAGCTCCTTAAGTATGGAGTGCAGTACAAACACGTACATCGGCGATTCAGTCTGAAATGTGTTACACTGCAGTGTCAACCTACAGAACTCCAATGCTCTGAATAATGAAGCTAATGAGATTTCCACCTAAAGCAATAAGAACGAAATTGCAGATGAGTATTTCCAACCACAGAATAAAGGGCCACGACACCTGAAAGACTTCGTTTGAACATCAAACACAAAGAGCTTATAAATCTGCACACGCTAACTGCCAGGCACTGACATTTAACTATGATGCATTATACTCATGTTTTGTATGAACTTCCAAACAAATCGGTGTTTACTTAACCGATGTCTCGGATGAGCGTGATGTGGAAATGTCTATGGTGTAGCCCTCGGAGGTATCGCACCAACAGCAGATTTTACACGAGATATGGCAGCCAGATACGAGATCCAGGCGGGTATATTTCATGCATGTCACCTTATTCACCTTCAACTGACGTGTTGACGAAGCTTTTTACGTTTAATTGAAAATCTCCGTCGTTCATAGTGCTGCACAGCAAATACTTCCATCTAGCTGGGATTATCCCCTCAGGACATGAAACATGGAGATTTATCACTTTTAGATTTGGTTATAACGAAAGAATCTGATATCTCCTTGTGAGGTTCCAGTTGTGGAGAGGAACAAAGGCCCCTACTGCACTGCAAATCATGACATGTACTGTCACAGCCATTTTGTTACCCTAACTTGTTCGTTTACAGCGGACTAGTTAGGGTAACGCAAAATGGCTGTGACAGTACACTGTACTCATCTAACATGCTTCAAAATGCACTCTTCTTTCCAGAGTTCTTTACTGTCAGTGAATCATTTAAGTATTAGTTTTGAGTCTTCACGCCGGCCAGGGTGGGCGAGCGGTTCTAGGCGCTACAGTCTGAAACCTGCGACCGCTACGGTCGCAGGTTCGAATCCTACCTCGGGCATGGATGTGTGTGATGTCCTTAGGTTAGCTAGGTTTAAGTAGTTCTAAGTTCTAGGGGACTGATGACCTCAGAAGTTAAGTCCCATAGTGCTCAGAGCCATTTGAACCATTTTGACTCTTCACTACGCTATGAATTTTGAGCATGTTTTGTATGTAACTTCCGATATCTTCAAATAAAGTGTTGTATGTGTACTAAATTACAGCTGTTACAGCTGCAAGTTATACATGAATAAAATCCTAATGAATCTTGCGCTATCGTCAAATTCATCTTCTTATGTCAGTAATTGCTCCCGCAAAGATTCTGGGTAACGGATACTGTAATTATTCAGTGTACTTGGCAGGTATTCTCCACGATTACGTTGAAATCCTTGGCACATACGTAACAACTGAGGACGTGGGGAGGGGGTGGGGGTGGGGGGAGAGCGGGAGGATGCATAGGTCAGAAATTGCAAGGGCTGTTTGAGATGTCCACCAGGCACCTTGTTAGGCAACTAGTTGGCGAAAGTAAAGCAGTGAAGGTGGATTGCGGACCGTGTCCTGGTAACTCCGTCGGTAAGATGACTGAACACATGTCCCGCCATAACACCTCTTCTTCGAATCAGCGATTTCCACATGCTCCTGTCTCAAGTTGCTTAATACCATACCAGCCCACTTCATTATCAGCAGCCTCACACATGAAGGACATCTCAAACGCTTCTATTTCATCATTTTTACGAATTTCCCACAGGTCACTTTTCGCTTCCACGCAGTACTGTACTACAGAATTCTGTTACCTAGGAATGGTGTGCTTACCTGTACTAGTTTGCTGCAAATACCGTCCACCCGTAATATTGCTTCTGTGATAGAAGAAACCCTTCACCTCGTCTGTTATTATCTATATCATTTCACCATGATTTTTAATAGCATCTCCTAGCATGTCTTTTACTACATTCACGTCTTCTTATCCATTGAGTGGAAAAGGCTGCATTTTTTCTTTATATCCTTCCTAATGTGACCATTTCAATATTGGTCTTTTATGCATAGTGTTCTCATTTGTTTTGTACACTACTGGCCATTAAAATTGCTAAACCACGTAGACGATGTGTTACAGACGCGAAATTTAACCGACAGGAAGAAGATGCTGTGATATGTAAATGATTAGCTTTTCAGAGCATTCACACAATGTTGGCGACGGTGGCGACACCTGCAACGTGCTGACACGAGGAAAGTCTCCAACTGATTTCTCGTACACAAAGAGCAGATGACCGGCGTTGCCTGGTGAAACGTTGTTGTGATCCTCGTGAAAGGAGGAGAAATGCGTACCATGACGTTTCCGACTTTGATAAAGGTCGGATTGTAGCCTATCGCGATTGCGGTTTATCGTATCGCGACATTTCTGCTCGCGTTGGTCGATATCCAATGACTGTTAGCAGAATATGGGATCGGTGGTTTCAAGAGGGTAATACGGAATGCCGTGCTGGATCCCAACGGCCTCGTATCACTAGCAATCGAGACGACAGGCATCAGCATGGCTGTAACGGATCGTGCAGCCCGGTCTCGATCCCTAAGTCAACAGATGGGGACGTTTGCAAAACAAAAACCATCTGCACGAACAGTTCGACAACGTTTACAGCAGCATGAACTATCAGCTCGGAGACCATGGCTGACGTTACCCTTGACGCTGCATCTCAGACAGGAGCACCTGCGAAGGTGTACTGCCGGCCGGAGTGCCCGAGCGGTTCTAGGCGCTACAGTCTGGAACCGCGCGACGGCTACGGTCGCAGGTTCGAACCCTGCCTAGGGCATAGATGTGTGTGATGTTCTTTGGTTAGTTAGGTTTAAGTAGTTCTAAGTTCTAGGGGACTGATGACCTCAGAAGTTAAGTGGAGGAGGAGGAGGAGATTAGTGTTTAACGTCCCGTCGACAACGAGGTCATTAGAGACGGAGCTCAAGCTCGGATTAGGGAAGGATGGGGAAGGAAATCGGCCGTGCCCTTTCGAAGGAACCATCCCGGCATTTGCCTGAAGTGATCTAGGGAAATCACGGAAATCCTAAATCAGGATGGCCGGACGTGGGACTGAACCGTCGTCCTCCCGAATGCGAGTCCAGTGTGCTACAGAAGTTAAGTCCCATAGTGCTCAGAGCCACTTGAAACATTTTTGATAGTGTACTCAACGACGAACCTGGGTTCACGAATGGCAAAACGTCATTTTTTTGGGTGAATCCAGGTTCTGTTTACGGCATCATGATGGTCGCATCCGTGTTTGGCGACATCTCGGTGAACGCACATTGGAAGTGTGTATTCGTCATCGCCATACTGGCGTATCACCCGGCGTGATGGTATGGGTTGCTATTGGTTACACGTCTCGGTCACCTCTTGTTCGCATTGACGGCACTTTGAACTGTGGACGTAACATTTCAGATGTGTTACGGCTCCTGGCTCTACCCTTCATTCGATCCTTGAGAAACCCTACATTTCAGCAGCATAATGCAGGACCGGATGTTGCACGTCCTGTACGGGCCCTTCTGGATACCGAAAATGTTCGACTGCTGCCCTGGCCAGCACATTCTTCAGATCTCTCACCAACTGAAAACGTCTGGTCAGTGGTGGCAGAGCAAGTGGCTCGTCACAATACGCCAGTCACTACTACTGATGAACTGTGGTGTCGTCTTGGATCTGCATGGGCAGCTGTACCTTTACACGCCGTCCAAGCTCTGTTTGACTCAGTGCACAGGCGTATCAAGGCCGTTATTACGGCCAGAGGTGGTTGTTCTGGGTACTGATTTCTCAGGATCTATGCACCCAAATTGCGTGAAAATGTAATCACATGTCATTTCTACTATAATATATTTGTCCAATGAATACCCATTTATCATCTGCATTTCTTCTTGGTGTAGCAATTTTAATGGCCAGTAGTGTATGTATACTGTAGATTAATCTTTCCTTTCTAACAGGTTACATGTATGTTTCCAAGAGTTTCCAATAGCATACACTATTTTACGTTGTCGAACGCTATTTTTAAACTGCAAATCGTTAGAAAATGTCTTCACTGTCTAATACACTGAAGGACCAAAGAAATTGGGACACCTCCTGATATCGAGTAGGGCCCCGTGAGCTGGCGGAAGAGCTCAAAAAGACGTGGCATGGACTCGACTAATGTCTCAAATACTGCTGGTGGGAAATGACAACATGAATCCTGCAGGGCTGTTCATACATCCGTAAGAGTACGAGGAGGTAGAGTCCTCTTCTGAACAGCACGTTGCAAGGCATCCCGGATATGCTCAGTAATGTTCATGTGTGGGCAGTTTGTGGCCAACGGAAGTGTTCGTACTCAGGAGAGTGTTTTTGGAGTCACTCTGTAGAAAGTCTGGACGTGTGGGGTGTCACGTTGTCGTGCTGGAATTGCCCAAGACCGCCAGAATGCACAATAGACATGAATGGATGCAGGTAATCAGACAGGATGCTTACATATGTGTCAGAGTCGTATCTAGACGTATCAGGGGTTCCACATTATTCCAACTGCACACGCCCCACATCATTACAGGACCTCCATCAGCTTGAACAGTCCCTTGCTGACATGCAGGGTCCGTGTATTCATGAGGTTCTCTCCATAACCGTACTCTTCCATCCGCTCGATACAATTGAAAACGAGACTCGTCCGACGAAGCAAAATGTTTCCTGAAATCAACTGTCCAATGTCTGTGTCGACCGGCCCAGGAGAGGCATAAAGCTTTGTGTTGAGCAGTCATCAAGGGTACACGAGTGGGGCTTCGGCTCCGAAAACCCACATCGATGATGTTCCGTTGAATGCTTCCCACGCTGACACCTGTAAATGTCCCAGAATCAAATCTGCAGTAATTTGCGGAAGGATTGACTTTTGTCACGTTGAACGATTCTCTTCAGTCGTTGCTGCAGGATCTTTTTCTGCCGCAGCGATGTCGGAGATTTGATGTTTTACCGGATTCCTGATTTTCACGGTGCACACGTGAAATGGACATACGGGAAAATCCCCACTACCTCGGGGATGCTGTGTCCCATTCCTCGTGTGCCAACTATAACTCCATGTTCATTCTCACTTAAATCTTGATAACCTGCCACTATAGCAGTAGTAATCGATCTAACAACTCCACCAGACATTTGTTGTCTTATATAGGCGTTTCCGTCTGCAGCGCCGCATTATGACTGTTTACATATCTCTGTATTTGAATATGCATGCCCTTACGAGTTTCATTGGCGCTTCAGTGTAAGTTTTACTGAAACAATGAAGCGCAGAGTCAGAACTATCTCTCTGGTGTATTTTTCTTTCCTACAACGAATGTCCTACACAAAAATGCAACTGATGGACATGGAAAAGCTGAATACAGAAGACTAAGGAATTTAGTTAATAGAGAAGCTAGGATATCAAAAGAAAATTTTCTTGAAGAAACGTGCAGGGAAGTGGAAGAAAATATGCAAAACGGAAGAACTGATTTAGCCTACAGAACAGCAAATCAATTTTTTAACAAACGTAAAACAACACTCTCGGGCACAATAGGAAATAAAGAGGGGAAAATGCTGTTTTGTGAAGACATGGAGAAGAGATTGAAAGAATACACAGAAGAGTTGTATGCCGGAACACCTCTTTCGGATTAAGTAATGGGAAGAGAAGAGCAAGTAGCCGAAGATGACAAGGGAGATGACATGCTTCAAGAAGAATTTGACAGAGCTCTAAAAGAACTACGGGACAACAAAGCAACGGGTATTGATGACATCCCTGCAGAACTAATAAATAATGGTGGTGGTGACAGCATGAAAATGATGCTGCTTAAACTTATTAGGTCCATCTATAACACAGGAGAGGTACCGACAGACATCCAGAAATGTATCATTGTTCCTATACCAAAGAAGGCAGCAGCTACAAAATGTGAACAGTACCTAACTCTAAGCGTAATATCACGTGCAACAAAAATCCTCATAAAAATAGTTCTGAAGATAATTGAAGAGAAAGTGGAGGATATTCTGAGTAAAGATCTCTTTGGGAACAAGAGATGCGATTCTGGCACTGAAACTCGTTATCGAAAAGCAATTACAGAAAAATAAACCAACTTATATTGCCTTTGTAGACATGGAAAAGGCATTTGATAACGTTATCTGGCAAGAGATGTTCAGAGTGCTGAGGAAAAGTGGAATAAAGTAGAAAGACATCCGTGTGATACTCAGTTTCCATAAGAATGAGGTGGCATTGATTAGGAACTGTCACCAGGAACAAGAAGCAAATTAGAAAAGGGGTAAGACAAGGATGTGCTCTCTCTCCTCTCTTATATTCAATGCTTACATCCAGAAAGCTATAGACCAAGTTCCAGAAACTACTAAGGTGGAGATCAAAATTAATGGGCAGAAGATAGACACACTACGTTAAGCAGATGGTATTACTATAGACACGCAGACAAAAGAAGATCTAGAGGAAGTCCTCAGAACAATAGAAAAAATTCTATGCAATCAGTACGGAACGAGAATAAACAAGGAAAAGACGAAAGTGATGGTGTGCAGTACAGGAGCAGAATATGAACCTCTGAGAATGAGAAGTGGAACAGAGGAGCTGGAAGTCATAGAGGAATTTACTTACCTGGGAAGCAAAATCACAAGGGATGGTAGAAGCCGGAAAGAAATTGCGAACAGAATACAAAATGCCAAAATTGCATTTAATCGGAGAAGGAACTTACTCACCAGCAACAACATCAGTCTGAAAATAAGGAAACGTATTATGAAAGGTTTCGTTTGGAGTGTGGCCCTATACTGATGTGAAACTTGGACAATTGGAAGAGAAGAGAGAAGACGGTTAGAGGCCCTGGAGATATGTTGCTACAGAAGGATGTTGAAGATCAGCTGGAGAGACAAAGTAACAAATGAAGAGGTGTTTAGAAGAGTACGGGAAACCAGATCTCTGTGGAGGCACATCCAAACAAGAAGAGACAAACTTGTAGGGCACATCGTACGAAACAACAACATCTTTGGAACAATGGCAGAAGGAACTATGGAGGGAAGGAATTGGCGGGGTTGACGAAGGATATCATGCAACAGATCATGAATGACGTTGGATGTAACACATACGTGGAAACGAAGAGGACGGCCGACAGAAGAGAGCAATGGCGCTCTGCTGCAAACCAACCTCAGGGTTGAACACTAAGAGAAGAAGGACACCGAAACAGAGTGTTATCTTAGAGATCTTCACTTTTCTTTTTCATTTTGTGAGCAACTTGTATACTGGAGATATTAATGTGTGATAGTTCTCATATTTTCATCTTCAGGATTTTGATGACGATATTCTTCCGAATGTCTGATGATGTCTCAAATCTCACACACTTCCACTCAGTAATTTCGACAGTCGTGTGGATGTGACCAGCTCCAATGATTTCAGAAATTCTGAAGGAATTTTTGATTTACTTTCTCCCCTCTACGATTTCAAGGGTTCCAAAGCGCTGCTCAACTCTGACTTTAAAGATGGATATCCTATGTTTTACATATCGATATCAACTGCTTCGTCCATCACGTCATTAGACATATCCTGCCCAAATGTAGAGGCCGGCAATGTACTCAGTTACCCGCTGTGTCCTGTACGATTACGAATGGCGTTCCTTTTGCACTCATAATGCTGACGAATTTCATTTTTATGTCAACTAAAATTATTCTGACTTCTCTATCTGCTA
The DNA here is from genome assembly GCF_023864275.1 of Schistocerca cancellata. Lineage (NCBI taxonomy): Eukaryota > Metazoa > Arthropoda > Insecta > Orthoptera > Acrididae > Schistocerca > Schistocerca cancellata. The sequence continues at coordinate 87,702,840 of NC_064627.1, read as the reverse complement.
AATCCGATAACCTTATACTTGTCTATTTCTTCAAATATCCTAACAGCAGTTTCGTTTTAGCTTCCTACGACTCATACTGCTATATTCCTTTCTCTACCTTTTTCGTCAATAAGCTGAAATATTTCCTTTGCTTCGTAGTTTTGTATAGATATTTGTTCGTCCAATTTCTGTGATGAACATTCATCTTCATCTGAACTACTTATTGTGGTATTCAATATGGCATTATATCCTGTCTCAGAGAACTTCAAATCCACCTCGTTATTCCTCGATATTGCAGTGTCTCCGTTATTTGTCCATTGAATCTTCCTGACGATTATATTCATTTTCAGCCTACTCTTCATCTTTACTAAACTGAGATCCTTGTCAGTATCTGCTCCTGGGTACACTTTACGACACAGTACGTAAATTCAGAGTCCCTGCTTCATCATGCAGTAATTGAGCTGCAATCATCTCCTATAACTACAACTTTTCCGACTGTACCTTAACTTCTTGTGTCCCTTTGAAAGAGTATATACACTACTGGCCATTAAAATCGGTAGACCAAGAAGAAATGCAGATGATAAACGGATATTCATTGGACAAATATATTGTACTAGAACTGGCATGTGATTACAATCTCACGCAATTTGAGTGCATAGATCCTGAGAAATCATTACCCAGAACAACCACCTACGGCCGTAATAACGGCCTTGATACGCCTGGGCACGAGTAAAACAGAGCTTGGATGGCGTGTACAGGTACAGCTCCCCATGCAGCTTCAACACGATACCACAGTTCATCAAGAGTAGTGACTGGCGTATTGTGATGAGCCAGTTGCTTGGCCACCATTGACCAGACGTTTTCAGTTGGTGAGAGATCTGTAAAATTTGCTGGCCAGGGCAGCAGTCGAACATTTTCTGCATCCAGAAAGGCCCGTACAGGACCTGCAACTTGCGATCGTGCATTAACCTGCTGAAATGTAGGCTTTCGCAGGGATTGAATGAAGGGTAGAGACAGCGGTCGTAACACATCTGAAATGTTACGTCCAAAGTGCCGTCAATGCGAATAAGAGATGACCGAAACGTGTAACCAATGGCTCCCGATACCATCACGCCGGGTGATACGCCAGTATGGCGATGACGATAACCACTTCCAATGTGCGTTAACGGCGACGTCGCCAAACACGGATGCGACCATCATGATGCTGTAAACAGAACCTGGATTCATACAAATAAATGACGTTTTGCCATTCGTGCATCCAGGTTCGTCGTTGAGTACACCATCGCAGGCGCTCCTGTCTCTGATGCAGCGTCAAGTGTAGCCGCAGTCGTGGTCTCCGAACTGATAGACTATGCTGCTGCAAACGTCGTCTAACTGTTCATGCAGATGGATGTTGACTCAAGGATCGAGACGTGGCTGCACGATCCGTTACAGCCATGCGGATAAGATGCCTGTCATCTCGACTGCTAGTGATACGAGGCCGTCGGGATCCAGCACATCGATCAGTATTACCCTCCTGAACCCACCGATTCCATATTCTGCTAACAGTCATTGGGTCTCGACCAACGCGAGGAGCAATGTCGCGATACGATAAACCGCAATCGCGATAGGCTACAATGCGACCTTTATCAAAGTCGGAAACGTGATGGTACGCATTTCTCCTCCTTACACGAGGCATCACAGCAACGTTTCACCAGGCAACGCCGGTCAACTGCTGTCTGTCTATGAGAAATCGGTTGGAAACTTTCCTCATGTCAGCACGTTGCAGGTATCGCCACCGGCGCAAACCTTGTGTGAATGCTCTGAAAAGCTAATCATTTGCATATTGCAGCATCTTCTTCCTGTCGGTTAAATTTCGAGTCTGTAACACGTCATATTCGTGGTTTAGCAAGTTTAATAGCCAGTAGTGTACAATTACTAACTGAAATTTATTTCAGAGCTCTAGATGTCATCTCCTCTCCCATTTCTACCAACAAGCCCATATTCTCCTGTAACTTCGTCTTCTATTCTTTTTTTTTTACTGTACCGTCCCAACACTCCATTATTATTCCATTTTTATCTCTCTTAACTTATTCATTTTTCAACATAGCCGCCCTGGCGCTGAACACATTTCACCAATGAGAGATCGGTTTGTTCTGACTTTATTGAAGGAACCAAGACATCAGCTGTGCTTCCACTGTTTTATCACTATCAAAGTGAAGTTTCTGAAGATGCTGATAAAGTTTTGGAAGGAGATGAAAACGAGATGGTGCCATGTCAGGACTGCACGGAGGATGGTCGATGACAGTCAGCCCAAGGAAACGGATTGTTGCAGATGTCGCTGAGCTCGTGTATGTTCTGGCACTGTCGTGCAGAAGGAGGGTGTGGTTGTCCCACGCGTGGACGAACTCTTCGGATGTGAAACTCGATTATAACATGCTGCTTCTCACTCACCGAGATAGATACGTAACACACTCACATGTTACACGCTACAAATGGGAACCCTCTATCGCCAGAACGCTGCAAATACACTGAAGATCAAAAAAGCTGGTGGATGTGACTAATACGTGTAGGGCCCCCGCGAACACCCAGGAATGCCGCAATGCGGGGTAGCATTAACTCCACTAATGTCTGAAGTAGTGCTGGAGGGAACTGAGACAATGAATCCTGCAGGACTGTCCATAAATCCGTAAGTGTATGAAGGGGTGGAAATCTCTTCTGAACAGCAGTTGCAAGGCATCCCAGATAAGCTCAATAATGTTCATGTCTGAGGAGTTTGGTGGCCCGCGGAAGTGTTTAAACTGTGAACAGTATTCCTGGCGCCAGTCTGTATCATTTCTGGACGTGTGGGATGTCGTATTCCCCTATTGGTATTGAGCAAGTCCTTCGGAATGCACGATGAACACGAATGATAGCCGGTGATCAGACAGGATTCTTACGTACGAGTCACCTGTCAGAGTCGTATCTAGACGTATCAGTAGTCCTATATCACTTCATCTGCACACGCCCCACACAATTACAGAGTCTTCACCAGCTTGAACAGTGCCCTCCTAACATGCAGTGTCCATGGATTCATGAAGTTGCGTCAGTACCCGTACACGTCGATCCGCTCGATACAATTTGAAACCAGACTCGTCCGACCACGTTCCCTGTCGTCAACAGTCTAATGTCTGTGTTGACGAACCAAGGCGAGGCGTAAAGCTTGCGTTGTGCCGTCATCAAGCGTAGAAGAATGGGTCTTCGGCTCCGAAAGCCCATATCGATGATGTTCCGTTGAATGGTTGGCACGCTGACATTTGGTGACGGCCCAGGACTGAAATCTGCAGCAATCTGCGGAAGGGTTGCACTTCTGTCACGTTGAACGATTCTCTTCAGTCGACGTTGGTCCCGTTCTCGCAGGATCTTTTTTCGGTCGCGGCGATGTCGGAAATTTGACGTTTTACTGGATTCCTCATAGTCACGGCGCACTCGTGAAATGGTCGTACGAGGAAATCGCCACTTCATCGTTACCTCGGGCATGCTGTGTCCCATCGCTCGTGCACCCACTATAACACCACCTTCAAACTGACTTAAATCTTGATAAACTGCGACTGTAGCACCAGTAACCGACCTAACAATTGCACCAGACATTTGTTGTCTTATAGAGGCGTTGCCGACCCCAGCGCTGTATTCTGCCTGTTTGCTTGTCTCTGTATTTGAATAGGTATGACTACACCAGTTTCTTTGGCGCTTCAGTGTATGTAGACATGCAGAATAAAGATGTAGGACGTTCATAACGTTTCTTTTATTTAAAAAGTTTCAAGAGTTATAAAAAAATAGTGGAGGCAATATTATTCAGCACGCCCTCATTCACTGATTGTTTTTATTTGCATTTTCCAGATTTTCTAGCTTTTCTTACACATTCATTTTTCTGCAGTTCCATGTCTAGACTTGCAGAATGTTGCCCTTTCTTATCGTTTTCAATCTCTTCATCATGGTCATAAACATTCCCGAAGATCCTAATGCTTGACCAATCCGGAATCGCTTGTCAAAATACACATCACCATGACATATGCGAAGTTCCATGCCCTCTTTTGCATGTCTCCTTTCATTTTCACAAATTTTATTAATGTTCTATCTCATTGCACGGTAGTAAGAGACCGAATAAGGTTATTGTAATGAGAGTATTTCTGCTGAGAGCTCAAAAGATACTTTTCACTTGATTCATAAACATGTTGTTTTACTTCCGTGGGTGGCCTGGGTGAGGCGAGCATCGTAGGATGCGGCACACTCTGTTTCCGGTTGGGAGCTGCACTTCCCTGAATTCTGAGGGGTTCGTACAATAGGTTTAAGCGCCTGGCGGAACGACTGACGTCGGTCGAGTTTCGCCTATTGTATGCAGGGCGAATCGACCTGCGAGACATCTGAGTGTCGCCGCAGTTTGTGTGTTTACCATTCCGGTGCGTCTGGACGAACATTCCTGGCAACGACTGACTGTATTGTCCTCATGATTCTGAGAATACTTGTGACTGTGCCCTGCTGGGAGCGACTGTCTGGCGCCAGATGGCCGGTAGTCTAGGCAGGTTGTTTACATAGCCGGTCAAACGGTAAGTTCAGTGCCCTCAGCTGAATAGTAGAGGCATGATTGGTCAACTTAAACTGAGGCTAGTTGACGTCATAAAGCCCTGCTCGAAATTGGAGGGAACGGTCGCTATTGGATGATGTTTTGAGACAGTTTTTCGAGGCGAGTACGGAGTATAGCAATCTTGGCTTCGCTCTTCAGTTGTGCAGGCAAGGGGATTTCGGGATCAGATCTTCCTAGGAATCGGACGGTCTTGTAACTTGGTCGTTCATTTTCGGAAGAACTTAGAATTCTCGGACAGCCTTCGCGGCCAGGGGATGACACAGAGTTGCTGCACGGCAGAAGTCGGCACCTATGTCATCAGGACGCTGCCTACCGACGATGTGCTGCAGATTTCAGAACTGGTACAGTATTTTGTGGCTCCGGCATTGAATTTTATACTGATCCCTCAGCGGCACGCGCGCTCGCTTTGCTACAAGTCCACTCCTGATGGGTTCTCATGACACCAGCAGTAAATCCATTTTTTCCCTCTCATTGGAAGAATAAGTTCCTAATATACTCACAGACGATGGTGTTCTGGGGTAGTGTAGAGCCGTGATTCACCGTTGAGCATAAACAGTGCCATTCATCAGCAGACCACGCATCCCGTTGGCGTCACCACTCAAAATGCTGCCAGTCCGACTGCTTTTTGTCGCTGACCAATGACGTGAAATGATACAGAATGTTCAAGGGAGTCCATTACATGTTCTTGGAGGCCATGTGCAGTTGCGAATGACTTACGATGCACGTAGTGCACAACACAGCGGTCCTCCTTCGTCGAGATCTGAAGTTGTCGGTCACAACGTTGACGACGAGTATGGCTGCCCGCATGTTTCCACGCAGTCCATCACTGGGTCACTGTCATATCCGAACGCCGAACCAACCTGCATATTCCACGACTGGACTAGTCGGCCACATGGAGACCCAAAATGAGGCCGCTTTCAAACTCTGCCAGACGTTCATAACGGTGTCTCACTCGAATAGGCGGAGTCCCCGAGTCTTTTTTTTTTCAGTGATAACTTAACATCTGACATTCGTCACGCCCATTATACAGGGTGTTACAAAAAGGTACGGCCAAACTTTCAGGAAACATTCCTCACACACAAAGAAAGAAAATATGTTATGTGGACATGTGTCCGGAAACGCTTGCTTTCGGTGTTAGAGCTCATTTTATTACTTCTCTTCAAATCACATTAATCATGGAATGGAAACACAAAGCAACAGAACGTACCAGCGTGACTTCAAACACTTTGTTACAGGAAATGTTCAAAATGTCTTCCGTTAGCGAGGATACATGCCTCCACCCTCCGTCGCATGGAATCCCTGACGCGCTGATGCAGCCCCGGAGAACGGCGTATTGCATCACATCCGTCCACAATACGAGCACGAAGAGTCTCTACATTTGGTACCGGGGTTGCGTAGACAAGAGCTTTCAAATGCCCCCATAAATGAAAGTCAAGAGGGTTGAGGTCAGGAGAGGGTGAAGGCCATGGAATTGGTCCGCCTCTACCAATCCATCGGTCACCGAATCCGTTGTTGAGAAGCGTACGAACACTTCGACTGAAATGTGCAGGAGCTCCATCGTGCATGAACCACATGTTGTGTCGTACTTGTAAAGGCACATGTCCTAGCAGCACAGGTAGAGTATCCCGTGTGAAATCATGATAACGTGCTCCATTGAGCGTAGGTGGAAGAACATGGGGCCCAATCAAGGCATCACCAATAATGCCTGCCCAAACGTTCACAGAAAATCTGTGTTGATGACGTGATTGCACGATTGCGTGCGAATTCTCGTCAGTCCACACATGATGATTGTGAAAATTTACAATTTGATCACGTTGGAATGAAGCCTCATCCGTAAAGAGAACATTTGCACTGAAATGAGGATTGACACTTTGTTGGATGAACCATTCGCAGAAGTGTACCAGTGGAGGCCAATCAGCTGCTGATAGTGCCTGCACGCGCTGTACATGGTACGGAAACAGCTGGTTCTCCCGTAGCACTCTCCATACAGTGGCGTGGTCAACGTTACCTTGTACAGCAGCAACTTCTCTGACGCTGACATTAGGGTTATCGTCAACTGCACGAAGAATTGCCTCGTCCATTGCAGATGTCCTCGTCGTTCTAGGTCTTCCCCAGTCGCGAGTCGTAGGCTGGAATGTTCCGTGCTCCCTAAGACGCCGATCAATTGCTTCGAACGTTTTCCTGTCGTGACACCTTCGTTCTGGAAATCTGTCTCGATACAAACCTACCGCGCCACGGCTATTGCCTCGTGCTAATCCATACATCAAATGGGCATCTGCCAACCCCGCATTTGTAAACATTGCACTGACTGCAAAACCACGTTCGTGATGAACACTAACCTGTTGATGCTACGTACTGATGTGCTTGATGTAGAGCAATGAGTCGCATGTCAACACAAGCACCGAAGTCAACATTACCTTCCTTCAGTTGGGCCAACTGCCGGTGAATCGAGGAAGTACAGTACATACTGACGAAACTAAAATGAGCTCTAACATGGAAATTAAGCGTTTCCTGACACATGTCCACATAACATCTTTTCTTTATTTGTGAGTGAGGAATGTTTCCTGAAAGTTTGGCCGTAAGTTTTTGTAACACCCTGTATACCCTACCAGGCCTGGTAACAGTACTAAACACGAACAACACACTAATTCACTCTCGTTACCGTTCTAACTGTCACACAAAATTGCAGCTGAAATCTTTTGCATCCTCTCTGACTGTGTGTTCGTTACATTGACATCCGTCTACGTCTTCTGAGTGTTTCAGTTTTTACCGGCTGTGTATTTATTAGCTGGATTCCATTTCTCATAGTAAAATAAACATACAGCTGTCAGTTATGTTTCTCTCTAAAGCAACTCAGAACAGTCTAAAGTAAACGTTCTAAGACGTGCATCTACCTTGCACTTCTTTCGTTTATTTACGATTTACGATATTGTAGTCATATTATTATCATTGCTAATACGGCAGTAGCATGCCTGATATTCTGCTGAATTTTTCAGTATCGACAGCATAAACTGGAGAGAGGATTGGAGCAAGGTACTTTTATTTTATTTTCATATTCAGTAGTCTCTATCAGCTAACTATGTTGGATTTCCTTTTCCCGCGCTGATCTTTCACCTTGGAAGCATGGGCCGCTAGCTTGAATGGCTTGGAGAACCCATTCTTCTTATTCATCTAAGTAGTAGTACCAACCTAAAACTCAGTTTCTCCTGCACATTTGGCTCTGTAAAGATGCCTCCCTGACGACTCCCTGGCTAAATTCTACCCAATCACGAGTCACTCCGCCAAGTCAGGAATGTCTGCTTGAACGGCAGCTAGTTCGACGACAGATCCGTACCCCCTGAATGTCCAGCGAAAAATGAGCCACTTCCTACCCCAACAAGGCCCGGCTCCGCTGGAACAACGGCCGGTGGGCGGTTATCAGTCGTCGTGAGTCGGTGGCGAGATCCAGAAGAAGATGATTGCAAGCTGGTAACCATGCGTGCACTTGCTAGGTTTAGACGTGGATTGAGTCGTGAATAGATATTAAAGTGTTACTTGATCTTTAATTTCGGGAGGATTTGCGCCTCATTGCTTTTATTTCTTCCTCATTTTGCAATTTTGTCCTTGGATTTGACGTCAGTGCTTGGTCGTTTGCAATACGCAAAATATACGTGGGACTCTCAGTCACCACGTTCGGTATAATTCAACTCCCTTGTAACTACTTCGCTTTAGGCCAATGTCTTTTCTTCTCCAATACTCCGTAATATTAGTGAACGTTTCATAAAGGCGTTTGTGTGGTAGGTGAACACGTGGAGAGCAGTACTGCACATGATATCCAAATTGAACCAGAAGTAGCATGGTCGGCATTTCTTGTTATTTGAATTCATAAATCAAGGTGTTGCAGAATGAGTTTTATGAATTTTATTAGCTTCCGGACAAGAGGTCGCTTTAATAACGTGCACCCACAAGTAGTTCATAGTTTGTCCTTTAAATATATCTATGTATTAGCTATCGGAGCCCGTCTCTTACCTTTTACTAATTATTAGAGTCAATTATTTTCTGGATGGTGAGCTCCCACCTTTCCTTGTCCATTTCGAACGCTAGTATTGTGGGTGATTTCTGAATTTAGGCCATATCCCCCTATACCCCCCTGTCTTCTACTAACATCCATAGATAACATAATATGTATACTCAATAATTATACTTTCTTTGTACAAGTGTAATTTCGATTTATAATACAGTGTTGTACTTTTAATCCGACTTTCAATGAAAAATGTTAACCCAATTTATAGAGATGTCAAGGAAATGCTAGTGTTGCGAAACCCCCAATTGAAAATGCTCCTTTCAAAAATGTAAAATTAATTGTAAATTCAACGAGTAGTTTTTGTTTGATCGTCGTGGATTTCTTTATGCAGTCAGACAGACGATCCTTCCGCCAGGTCCTAATCGTTTCTGATGCACCGACGACTCCTGTATGTCGTCATCCGTATGAAATTCAACCCCAGTTTTCCCTTCTAGATAAGGAAAAGTCACGCTGATAGGGCAGTTGTAAGCAAAATCCCCGTTATGTGGTGAAAGGAGAGGCTCTGCCATTCCCGACCCCTCTTCATGGGCAAGGCATCTCTTTTAACGTCTTAAATATCCATGTTAAATAAAGTCGTAAAATGTCATATTGTTGAGTCCCTTGGAGTGGTCCTTCCATTTCACTGCTATCTTCGGAAGCATGAACGATGGACGGGTAGAACATTTGTTGTAATGTGTCGAGTGTCAATGTCTCCAAGTTGGATCCTCGTGAGATTCTGTTACAAGGTGCTTTGTACTCCGTCGTAATACCTTGTATTGGGGAAAGATATGATTTTATTAGGGTTATTTTGTCGTTACAGTGTTCTCTACTCGCTACTTTCGTTTGTGCGTGCAAGGCCGGCCGCTGTGGCCGAGCAGTTCTAGGCACTTCAGTCCGGAACCGCGCTGCGCTACGGCCGCAGGTTCGAATCCTGCCTCTGGCATGGATGTGTGTGATGTCCTTAGCTTAGTTATGTTTAAGTAGTTCTAAGTTCTAGGGGATTGATGACCTCAGAAGTTAAGTCCGATAGTGCTCAGAGCCATTTGAACCATTTGTACGTGCAACAGTCACACTTCCTGCATGTATCTAGCCAATTTAAGAAAATATTAACTTTTTACTTGTTGTAAATTTATTTTAAAAAGTGAATACAGTGGCTGTTTACAACTTATGATTAAAGCCACAAAACTTGTAGAAAGGAGAACTACGTACATTAGGTTTCAGAAAGGAACAAAATGCAACAACAAGTAACTAGAATATGAAGTAGTATCGGGAAGGGAATAACTATCAGACAGTAATGACAGTTTCAGAAAAGCAACTAGTTTCATCAGAAAGCTTGAAACGTTGCTGCGGTCCATCTCGATTACTTAAAACCCTACTTCTGCTGCGACAGAAGTCGCAGATGGACAGCGAACATCACAGTTCACATGCCTGTGGTCTGCCTGCAATTGCAGTCAAGTGTTTCGTATGGTAGCTCAGTATCTCTGAGGAGATGGTGTGTGCGTGTGTGTGTGATGTTTTTGTTACCAAAATGAACATCACTGTTGCTCGTGATGCATATTTTCCTTCGTGCTGTGTAATTAACTTTAATAAGTGTGGCATCCTCCCTTGCGGATCTTTTCATTACAGTAGCTTCTCATTGTCTGAAATTACTACGTGCTCCTTCCCAGGTAATAAGGTTAAACTGCTCCTGAGAGACGTGGGTCTTTTCTTGGCTCATAAACGCTGCAGAGTTGGGGTAGCTCGTTGGACTTGACTCAGTTTCTACAGTGATAATTAATTCTCGCACAAAGGTAGCCTCGCACCAGGTAGTACTGATTACCAAAAAAAAAAAAAAAAAAAAAAAAAATGGAGAAAAGTGGCACAGAGGGCACGCAGACTTGAGGCTGCTTCCAGTACCATCGTCTGATGGTGAGGGAACACATGCCCAGTACTCTGCGAAGTGTTTTTTTTTCATATTCTTTCATCAGTTGTACACTTTGTGATATTGCTCCTAAATTCATGCTGCAAACTCCATTCCCTGTCTCTTCCTTGCTATTACGAAGTAACGGTTGCGGTTGAGTCTTTTGAAGCGCTCTTTTCTATACGAGTTAGATCGAAATGTCAGGTGTTATTAGATCGAAAGTTCAGTCTTCTAGAGGTACGAAACAAAAGTAGAAATAGGTTAGTCATGGATTTAAATGTGATGATAGTTTAAATATGCCATATTAGATTTTTCTCAACCCTGGTAGCTGAAAGCTACGTTGGAGTGATCTTGCTACATGAACGTTTTTTCAAGTGAATCTGCTACATTACGATAAAAATGTTCCAATAATATCTTTCAATAACTCATTACAAATGCAAAGTACAAAATTTGTCCCTTCAGGACTGGCGACAGTTACGTTTCCTTTTTAGTATTTATTTCAGACGGAAGTGCTAACAGTAAGTAAGGTGCAGTCCTGCGCTGGATACGGCCCGTATTGGTAGGTGGAGGTAACTGGTTTGTAGAGACCAAGACGCCGGTAGGTAGCGCAAGGAAGTGTTGTGGTTTATTTTGTATGGGAAAAACCGAGCTCCATATCCACCCAAACCTTCGGATTTTACGTACGTGTCTCTTACATCAGTTCAGTTAGACGTCAAAAAACGGTTACAGCTTCTCACAGTTGCTGTTAGTAACGTCCATTTCTAATTTAGTAACTAATTCTAAATCGAAATGATTCATAAAAACAGTTAAACTGTAACACTTAGATCTATTAGGAGTAGGTTTGTATTTTGTAACTGTGTACCTGCAGTTTCTGAAGTGTTGTTTTAACTCCTTGATCTATGGCTAGAAAATTAGTGTTTTGTGATGTATATACGAAAAAAGCAAAACAATATGTTGAAAAGGAACATTATTATGAGGATTGGAACTTAAATAGTGGCAACTATTTATTCACAACCGATACCAAAGAGTTACATGTTTGCCTCTGTTACGTCCTTCAAAGTAATCACAAGCGTTGTGTAGAACCCGTTGCCAGCGATGTAGAAGGTGTAGTATTCCGTTAACACAGCGTGTTGTGAATAAATAGTTGACACTATTTGAGTTCCAACCCTCGTATAATATGAATATGTTTATAAAAATAAAATGTTTGTTAAAAGCTGGTTTATGCTTCGGGCACTTGTATTTGTAGCATGTAAACGCTGTAGGGAAGTCCCTCCGCAACGGATGTGGCATGGCGCGACGTAAAAGGTGGGTTTGGGGGTCGAACTTAGCAGCTCCTTTGTGTGAACGACATGCAGTATGTGGCTAGCCTTAGCATGGTACAGTTCGACGGTGCTAAGGGAGGCAATTGGAAGCTCCAATAGAAAGGATTTGCCTCGAATGTGGATCTGGCTATTATTTGGTTTACACGGCATAATGGAATGGCTCTAATATGTTGAAAATCTGACGCAAAGAAGAAATTTTGTAGGGTATTCGTACATCAAGAGCCGTGAGTACAGTTAGCCGCCATGTCACCTGCTACCATTCTTCGGCACTGCTTGAGAACTTCACACATTTAGTTAATTTGTATGTTGTTTCAATAATAATCACACAAAGCGTAAATTTGTGTCCGGAACCATATTTTCAATCCTGATCACCAACCGACCCAGGGTCCTCACCTAAGTCCTACTAGAACCGAGTATACTGATTTAAATGAACAATTCTTGAATTCATTTGTTTAAAAGTGATTTTTTGTCTAAAGTAAATGGAGTAGTAAAAGTTAAAGCTAAAACCACAAAGTGAAGTTGGATAGGCCTTTTTCTAAAGTATCCTTAGTTTATTATAAAATATATAGTTTTTTAGGACTACAGCGCAAGATTGTCTAAATATTATTGCAAAAAATGCGTGTTTCACAAGTAATTAAAGTTCAAGTACATATAAATCTTTAATAAACAGATTTACGATAGTGTTGTTAAAAGAAAAATTATGCACAGTTTTAAAGAAGGTGTACTTTTGGTACCCATCATGGAAGGGCCCCTTTTCGAAGTTAATTAACCCAGTGTTGTATTTTACTGTCTTGCAAAGTAATTTATGAACTACTCCAAGTGAAGTGAATGGTTAGCTTTTAGAGTTAAGTCTTTACAATTGTAATAATCAAAGAGGTCTGACTAGTGAAACTATACTAGGTTATTGGTTCCCATCATATTTTCCACCTGTTAGGAAGAAATTGAACTATTACTGTTACTAAGGAAAACTGTTATGTGTAGAGGAGGATAAACAGTGCAATTATGGTATTCACTTTTAATTGTGCTTTTCATGTCAGTCAAGGTAGAAGCCCCTCATGTTGAAATTTAATTCTACACTTGATGTAGTGATATTTCAGGTTTTGATTAAGTAATGCTCTTGAGTGTGGCTGTAATTAGTATGCGTTTGATGCAAATTTGCTCCCCGTAATTTATTGGTGTGAGTGTTATTGGTAACTGTTGCTACACACAGTACAGAGGGCACTGCGTCAGTTTGTATCTTGTTTGCTATTCAAAGGGAAATCTCAATATAAGTAACTTCAATAACCATATTCAGTTTTCTCAAATATACAGGATGTCCCATTTATTCGATCACCCTAAATAACTGTTTGTCCAGAAGCAAATTACAAAATGTTTCAAGCAAATATTGTTTAGACATCAGGTAACATCAATCAGCATTATTGCTTTCGTTGTAGCTTTGCTTTTTACAAAGATATGAACAGCGGTATGACTTTTTAAAATGGAACTCTGTATTTTTCATTCAGTAATTCATTTTGTCTCCTAAAGACCTATTCAAAAATACATCACAGTGTACCATTCACTGAAACACAACGTTATTAATTACATAACACTACACCGCTTAGTGCAGGTACTCCGGGTAATGGAACACATCCACGTGCTGAGGTTGACAGAGGACAAATGTAAACATAATTAGAATGAACACCCGTCATTCCGACAACCATCGTCAGTTGAAGGGTTGCGTGAGCAGAATGTACACCAACGAAGAAAAGGTAGGAATGCTACTCATCTGCGGGGAATGTAAGTTAGCAGAACAGTAATTGCAATACTGTTTTCTTATGTATGGGTAAATTTATTACAGTAGTTGAGTCCTTTTAAATATGTTGCCGGAGGCCTGAATATTGTCTCCGTTTTATGCCTCTTCAGGAGCCGACTAATCTTCCCTGTTGACGAACCACAAAACGGTAAGAATGCAAAACTGCTTGGTGTCTTCTTCAGAGATCTTCTTCCTTTGAGGGTTGGATGACACTGCTTGTGACATCTGTTTGTCGTTGTAACCGTTTTCCTTAATAACTTTGCATAAGTGGCTCAGTGCTCTCGGGAAGTTTTTAACGTCTAAGACGGCTTCAGCACGATGTACTAAGGTCCTCAGAACTGACTGTTCCTGAGCTGGGTGATGGAAGCTGGTGGCGTGCAGATACCGATCCATTTGGGTGGGCTTGCGGTAAACGCTATGACCTTCAGACCCATTGGGTTTACGGCTGACAAGCACATCCAAGAACGGCAGGGAACCCTCCTTCTCTACTTCCATTGTGAAGTTGATGTGGTCGTGAAGGTATGGTCGACGTAGCCATAAAAACAGCTCGGTTTTGCAGGAGCCGTGTCCAAGGAGATGTCTTCGAAATGCTCCATAAAGAGGTCGGCTACTACTGGAGCTAATGGACTTCCCATCGCCACGCCGTCAGTTTGGTTAAAATATTCTCCATCATGTAAGAAATATGATGACATCAGAGTGTGCTTAAATAAATCCACGATGGTGTCGTCAAAGAGATGGGACAACAAGTCAGTAGAGTCTGTGATGGAGACACACGTGAATAAAGAAACCACATCGAAGCTAACCATATTAACCCCATCAGCAAGTTGCAGACCTTTAATCCGATTGATGAAGTCCGCCGTATTCTTTATATGATGTCCACAGTGTCCAGCGTGCGTAGAGAGGAGGCTGGACAAATGTTTAGCAAGTTTATAGGTCGGCGGTCAGATGGTACTAGCTATGGGCCTCAACGGTGTGTCCTTCGGCAGACCATAGAACGTGGGCGGTCTTGGTGCCTTGGCGAGGAGGTTCTTAATAGTATTCTCTTCCAGCGATGACCGTTTGAGGAGCTCTGAAGTCTTCCTCACTATTCTGGACGTTGAGTCCCGAGGTAATTTTTGGTATGTGTCTTCCTCCAACACCCGTCTGATTTTGGCGTCATAGTCGGCTCGTTCCATTAAAACGGCAGCATTGCCCTTGTCAGCTGGTAGGATGACGGTGAGAGTATCATTCCGGAGAACACGGAGGCCACTGCTTTCATCTCTAGTCATGTTTGAATCTGGTGGTTCGGATTTTAAAAAAATACGGCTCGTTTCTCTACGAATTTCCTCGGCCACATCACTTGGAAACTTATGAACCGCTTGTTCAACACCACTCAGCGAAGGGGATGATTGGAGGCGAAGGAGCAAAGTTAAGTCCCTTCTTAACTTTGCGTCGATGTTTCTCGCTGTCATGTTGATCACAGGATGTTCCGTAACTTTATGTTCTGCTCGATGTTGTTGCAGCGAAAGCCTACAGAATTTCCCTTTCTGCTTCTCCGTTGCTCTTCATCTCGATGATGTTTGCTGTGCAACTGTTGCTGCGTCGATCCAGTCCCAATCCAAAGCTGAAAGTGACCTTGTCAGTTGCAGCTGAACTTCCAAAAGATCACAACCGTTCGTAACCAGCTGTTTTCTGGGAAAATGTATCCTCTCCCGCAGCAGGGCAAAGCTAGCACACCGAAAAATTCTTCTGGCTGCCATGGTGTCGATTTGATGGCTAACGATGGCAAAACGTGGAACCTTCCTCTCGTCACGGCAGCATAGTAGGAAGGCGAGCGAGCTTAGTAAATTAGCCTTCTTAACGCGCAACTTTCCCAGGCGTTTGATGCTGCGCCACGTCTCCTCCCCGTAGAGGTGCGTTATGTATGAATGCATGCTTTCGCGGCAATATCTGTTAACAAAACATTCTCGGGTTTCAAGCCGCGTCGTGGTTTACTGCCCACGAGCTTTCGGCAGAAATCTCCTCTGCCATTGTCAAGTGGATAACTGTCGTGTGGCTAATTTAAGATACCAAGGACCAGTGACTACTGTTGTGGGAAAGCGTGGCTCAGGAGAGAATACAACGGCTTTATGAGACCCTTCGCACAACCGGTTGCCCACAATCGATGGAGTACAACATCGGGGCTCAAAACTGAATATCGTTGTTACCTGAACCCAGTGATGTCATCAGTGAAATGCGATGACATACCCTCTCAGTGCATGACGTTTCCATTCATTTCCTCCTCTCTTTCTAAGCTCTTCAGCTTCCGTTTTCGTGAAGCTTATCTTACTCACCCAAAATAACTTTTCCTGATGCATTAAATGGAGAATTATCACAACCAATGCTTTTTAACTTAACTGGGTAGTTCTCGCTGAGAGTATACGTTTCATGTAGCCCCATAGAGGTAGGAGATAGGGGGTATACGTTAAATTTTTTAAATGGAATCAAGTACATTTGATTCAAAAATACACCTATACTCTACAAGACCTATTCAAAAATGTGTCACACTGTACCACTTTTTACAATAAAACGTAGATGTGCAAAAGACAAAGAGTACACAGGCTGTGGAGAAACTGTACTGCTTACTGTCTACATTGTACACATTACATACCCAGTGTAGAGCTGTAGTAGATGTGTAGCTTAAGATTATGATTTCCGACTTACGTAAACACAGGTACTCCTCTCCCCCTCCACCCGCCGCCCCACCCCACACCCGTGAGCACGACATTTTAGAAGAAGATGTACACCCATGCCCGGGAGATGACTCGAACTGTGACAAGGCGCCCAAGACCCCGCTGCTACCCCGCGCGGCCGCACCTGATTTGTTGTTGCTTCAGTGGACAGTACACTAGATACTATTGTAGTAGTGCATCAGAGTAACTTAATAAGCAGTAGTACGTATTGTGAATACAATTTTCGTTGTGTAAAGATGTATGATGTACACGCATGATGATGGGGTGGAAATGCTACTAATCTACAGAGTTAGTATGTTGACAGGAAATAATTTAGTACTGTTAGAGAACATTATGAATATTACGTTATTATATCTATCTTGTACTCTACTGAATATAACTGTAGTGTAATTTGCTACGGGTAGACAAAATTCTATTCGTACACAACTACTGTACAGACGATTCCTTGACAAGCTATCACTTTCTCGCTGGATGTTTTGTCGACTCATTCCTCATCTACGTGAAACTTGAAATTTAAATGCAATACCTCGAAATTGTCATACAACACGAACAGACGAAGCTGCTGAGCTTGCTGTTCTCACTGCCGTAGCTGTGAATCCTCAAGTCAGCACATGACGAATTCGAGATGAAGTTTGTGTCTCCGAAACAAGTGCACATCGCATTCTCCAACGTCATAAATTCCATCCTCATCATGTCCATTCACGCTAGGAACTTCATGGAAATGACTTCAAGAATAGGGTTCAGTTTTGTCAATCAGATCAGCGATAACTTATGATTAATCCTAATTCCTTCTCAGATATTCTCTTTAGTTACGAGGCGTCATCCTCCAACAAACGAATTGTCATTATGAGAAATATGCACCACTGTCCCATCAACAATCCACGATGGTTCCGACAGGTAGAGTGTCAACGTCCATAGACTGTTAACGTATGGTGCCGAATTATTGGAGATACCGTTATTGACCTTTATTTGTAAATGACAACCTAAATGGCCAACAATATGCCGGATTTTTAAGACACACCGTTCTGGTTCTTTTGAACACCACACCTTTGAATTAGGGAACGAGCTTGCAGTTGGAGAGATTTGTTTCACAGTGTAAAGACTTATTTCACATGGTGTGGCCCAGCGGTTCCAGGCGCTACAGTCTGGAACCGCGTGACCGCTACGGTCGCAGGTTCGAATCCTGCCTCGGGCATGGATGTGTGTGATGTCATTAGGTTAGTTAGGTTTAAGTAGTTCTAAGTTCTAGGGGACTGATGAAGTCAGAAGTTAAGTCCCATAGTGCTCAGAGCCATTTTTAACTTATTTCACAGTATCGAAGATGAAGAATTGTTCATAGATCTTGTTACGACGTAAAGTCAAGCGCGGCACGCCAGTAGGGAACGATAGAGCAGAGAGGGCTGTGAGAAGACGTCAGCCAATTGCACGCTGGCCGACCATTCTCCAGGACGATAACGCGGCAGCAGCGGCTCCTATGCAAAGAGGACATAAGCGCGGCGCCCGACTGGTCGCGGCCCAGTTGAAGAGTAACTTCAAGATTAGCGAGTTCTATAGCAGCATCGACCACTAAACACTTTGCTTGTACAATGCATATACACTCCTGGAAATGGAAAAAAGAACACATTGACACCGGTGTGTCAGGCCCACCATACTTGCTCCGGACACTGCGAGAGGGCCGTACAAGCAACGATCACACGCACGGCACATCGGACACACCAGGAACCGCGGTGTTGGCCGTCGAATGGCGCTAGCTGCGCAGCATTTGTGCACCGCCGCCGTCAGTGTCAGCCAGTTTGCCGTGGCATACGGAGCTCCATCGCAGTCTTTAACACTGGTAGCATGCCGCGACAGCGTGGACGTGAACCGTATGTGCAGTTGACGGACTTTGAGCGAGAGCGTATAGTGGGCATGCGGGAGGCCGGGTGGACGTACCGCCGAATTGCTCAACAAGTGGGGCGTGAGGTCTCCACAGTACATCGATGTTGTCGCCAGTGGTCGGCGGAAGGTGCACGTGCCCGTCGACCTGGGACCGGACCGCAGCGACGCACGGATGCACGCCAAGACCGTAGGATCCTACGCAGTGCCGTAGGGGACCGCACCGCCACTTCCCAGCAAATTAGGGACACTGTTGCTCCTGGGGTATCGGCGAGGACCATTCGCAATCGTCTCCATGAAGCTGGGCTACGGTCCCGCACACCGTTAGGCCGTCTTCCGCTCACGCCGCAACACCGTGCAGCCCGCCTCCAGTGGTGTCGCGGCAGGCGTGAGTGGAGGGACGAATGGAGACGTGTCGTCTTCAGCGATGAGAGTCGCTTCTGCCTTGGTGCCAATGATGGTCGTATGCGTGTTTGGCGCCGTGCAGGTGAGCGCCACAATCAGGACTGCATACGACCGAGGCACACAGGGCCAACACCCGGCATCATGGTGTGGGGAACGATCTCCTACACTGGCCGTACACCACTGGTGATCGTCGAGGGGACACTGAATGGTGCACGGTACATCCAAACCGTCATCGAACCCATCGTTCTACCATTCCTAGACCGTCAAGGGAACTTGCTGTTCCAACAGGACAATGCACGTCCGCATGTATCCCGTGCCACCCAACGTGCTCTAGAAGGTGTAAGTCAACTACCCTGGCCAGCAAGATCTCCGGATCTGTCCCCCATTGAGCATGTTTGGGACTGGATGAAGCGTCGTCTCACGCGGTCTGCACGTCCAGCACGAACGCTGGTCCAACTGAGGCGCCAGGTGGAAATGGCATGGCAAGCCGTTCCACAGGACTACATCCAGCATCTCTACGATCGTCTCCATGGGAGAATAGCAGCCTGCATTGCTGCGAAAGGTGGATATACACTGTACTAGTGCCGACATTGTGCATGCTCTGTTGCCTGTGTCTATGTGCCTGTGGTTCTGTCAGTGTGATCATGTGATGTATCTGACCCCAGGAATGTGTCAATAAAGTTTCCCCTTCCTGGGACAATGAATTCACGGTGTTCTTATTTCAATTTCCAGGAGTGTAATTGCTTATTCTGAAGGAAATTGCTTATTTTACATGTCGCCCTTTATTTGCGACACATGTGTTTGATTCTCAAAGTTAAGTATTGTCATTTACTTTTTTTAATAAAACTCACTAATACAATTTGTTTGAATTGTTTGTCTAGCGAACCGATGACGCAGACTTCCTAGGCCCCACATATCTGACGACTAGGTTGGATTACACTGGTCTTAAATACGTATTTTAGAACGCGGCACTACTAGGCCTTTCCGCTTAGAGTAGATATCCCTGAATAATAACCATTCCTCCTGGGACACCCTCTAAATTAATTTATATGCTAATTTATATGCTATTAATTTATATGCTACAGACGCAAGTATCAAATCTGTTTGTTCACTTCCACATTCTTGTAGACAACAAACGAATTGAGTACTTCTGCTTAGGTGCGCCAGTTTTTCGAACTGAAGCCAAATAGTCGAGGTTAACTAAAGAAATGGAAGGCGACGGAGGCAAACTGCACTCTAGTTCTCACATTCCGAACTTGAAAATTACCGCGTATACCTTCATTCAATCGTGAATACCGTGATAATTTACGAAATGAGGACAGCAAGGTATGAGAGGTAGTCGTGATGTCTTAAACATCAACTCGAAACGATAAAGATACGTCATGTTGCTTTCTTTTTCCTCAGTTACAAATCTGCAGTCCCGGCACACACTGGAAACCCCACGCCACAGTACTGCGGTACGCTGCAGAGGTGGCAGAGCAGAGCGTAGCCGCGCGCCCACGCAGTGCCGCCTCGTGCAGTAATTCGATTTCAACAACAGCGGAAATATTGCGGCTGATCCAACTGTGTCCTTTAGCCAGCTCTGGATCCTCCTAACTCACCAGTCCGTGCTGCTTCTCCTGGGACAATATTCAGCGACAGCAACGACCCGCTCGCTAGCTGCTCTGGAAAGAGACCGGTGTGCACCTGATTGAGGGCGGAATGCTAAGCTCTGACTAATTGATTTTAGCAAGCGAGGCTGATTGGTTTGCATGGCGATCTGTGATTTAGTGGAGATACTCTGTTGATTGCTCTAGTAGTTTAAACGATTTGAATACAACTGCTATGGTGAACATGCTCTGCTCCATCTACAACAATTTACTCCGTCATGATTTATTGCATCAAACGGCTACTTTATACATATTCATGAACGGTTATTTTATATATATTTCACGCCGCACTGAAACTTTGTTTGCAGATGATTTTTATTTTCCTGAAATGTATCCCAGCGTCGACCTTGCAGAGAACGTGTTACGACTATCTGAGTTGTTTCCGCCGCACTCCACACAATCGTGCGTTAAAACTCGATAGACTTATTTCAATTTCATTTACTACTGTTAATAACACCCTTGGACCAGTTACAAATCGGTATTCTCCACTTTACGTGGACACAAACCAACAGCATTGTAGTGCCATTTAGCATGTAGTGAATATCTACACCTGATGAGTGCCATGTGAGCTGGACATGCAACAGTGATCTGTATCACTTGGATCTTCCGAGGGGCAGATCGTTCCCCCTGCACTCAGATGTGCTAAGCTCAATTTTCACACACCGGAATAACGCTATGAATAGGGTGGCCCCGACAGATGAGCCCTATGTTACCCCCATTCCTCTACTGACTTCTCGTTATGTGTGTAAATTGCATATTATGTGAAGTTTTGCTATACGGCCGAACACGGCCAGTGATGATACAGGAATTACTGCAACGAGATACCTATGTAATCTCTGGAGTGAGCTGCACTTACCCCAATGGATAACATTATGAAGTTAAGAGATTTTATGCACAGAATTGGAAACCGTATTCTGCTTCATATTTATTTGAATATGTCAGCTCATTTCTGCATTATTGCCTTTATCAGTACATGTATAACATTGTAGATGAACATGTGCCAGCTCTGAATAACCTATCATTGCTATTTGCAGCCGTCAGATGGTAATATGTTTAGTGACGTTTCAAAGTTGTATAATTTGTTGTTGCACGTATACTGTAATAAGTTTTTTTAGTATCTGCCGGTCGTAACTCTTACAAAAATAGATACATAGATAAATATCTTTGGGCAAACAACTAGTTGTCGAACTTACGACTGTCACATAGTAAAAAACGTAGTATAAGGTACATGCAACAACAAATTGTGCAACAACTTCAGAAGGTTACTAAAAGTATTACATCTGGCAACTGCAGACAATAAGTTTATTCAAAGTTGACATGTGTCTAATTACAAAGTCAGAACATGTACTGATGAAGGTAATACAGCCGAAATAAGCTTATATACTGAAATAAATACCAGCAGCAGACTGTCTCCAATTCTCTGCGTAATGTCTTTCTATGACATACTGTGTGCAGCACATCACACAGTAAAGAACATTAAGAGTATTTATTCGCATTACTTCTAGTTAAAGAAAAAGTTGAACTTCGTCAAATTACATCCGATGGGGGACGAGAATCTACTCATTGTATTAAAGTTGTGAACTTGGAAAAGTCCGAAAATATGTAACTATCCATATCCGTCGATAATTGTTGAGGTCTATTTCACATTCCAGGAACTTTCTCGAATTAAGACAGAGAAGCGCAAAGGTTGACGTGTTGGTTAAATCCTGCAAACCGCTCCTTGCGATTCACTTACGCTTTTAAGAAACGGAATTGTATATTAATGTACAACAAGACAGGATAGTCCATCATCCTCCACGCTGAGCGTTGAACTCCCTGACTCTTAAATCAGACGCAGCACTTCACAACCGAGACAATCATTCGTCTATAAACTATTTCAGCACAGTATGTTAAGTTTCTTTCCCATATGTATTATGCAGTGTTGGTGTTTCCTGGATTACGAGAGCTAACGACATTCACATTTGTCTGATCTTTAAGACAGATACTCAACAGTAGGTGGACGATAGAGACATTGAAGTCCTTTCTACAGAAGACAAATCTCCTCGCAGTTAACAGTA
This sequence comes from Schistocerca cancellata, assembly GCF_023864275.1. NCBI lineage: Eukaryota > Metazoa > Arthropoda > Insecta > Orthoptera > Acrididae > Schistocerca > Schistocerca cancellata. The sequence continues at coordinate 87,680,505 of NC_064627.1, read as the reverse complement.
TTAATTCAATTTAATCTGCTTCGCGTCTGATAAACCATAAATCTAAATAGCAACTAAGCTAGAAACCTTTATAGACAAAATTTTTAACTTATCAGTCAACATTCAATTTTATAGACACTGTTTAAATATTCGTATTAGACGTATTACACCCCTCAGTCTTAGTTCTTTCAAACAGTATTGATAAAATCAATATAAAGAGTGTTTATATATTTACTGAAATAAAATAGTGGTTCAATTTGCTCCGAGTTATTGTAAAACATATGTGGCGGCCGGCCGCTGTGACCGAGCGTTTCTACGCGCTTCAGTCCGCAACCGCGCTGCTGCTACGGTTGCAGATTCGAATCCTGCCTCGGGCATGGATGTGTGTGAGGTCCTTAGGTTTGTTAGGTTTATGTAGTTTTAAGTCTAGGAGACTGATGACCTCAGATGTTAAGTCCCATAGTGCTTGGAGCCATTTGAACCTATGTGGCGAGTATATGACATGAATTTCCTGACAAAATGATATTGAGGGGATAACAGAACAAATAAAACAACTAATATTTACGGATAATGACCGGTCTCAAGTAATGACTGATTCACTTGACAAAGAACGTGGAGAATAAGCAAGAATGGAACAATCGTCATCATTGACAACAGGGGACGATCACAATTTCTGCATAATGATTGCTCCCACCTTGCCACATGGAATATTTCGTCACACATACAGCTAGGGCAACTGACTGGATCGTTAATGAGCCTTGGAACACCTAATCAAAAATAACAAGATTCCGGAATTGTAACTTACTCGAAACCATATTCCTACCAGACGAATGATAACTCTCATTCCCAGTCGCCTCTGGTGAAAATTCACACGGTAATTTAAGCTGGAGTTTGGAGATTTGTGGACAGCTGCCAACATACTGGCCGCTCGATACCGTTTCATCTCTCAGAAGTAATCCGTCCCCACCTAGCCACAGAAATTCAGTTGGAGAACTGTCGTCCACCAGGGCTGAGTCACAAGTGCCTTCTCCCAAATCTTGAAACACAGTCCGACGGGAAAGCTATCTCCTCTCTGCTCTTCCAAAGGTTCACATAAGCGATCTTTAGCCAATGTCGAGACTCCATTAAATTCTAGCCAATGAAAATGTAATAGAACTGCTAAACCCTTCTTCTAGGAAAAGTTTGATCACCGAGCCAATGGCTTGTGTTTACATGAGCACCATTCCTAAACATTAAGCACAAAATTCCCACTCTTATCAGATGTACATACGTTATACATTTCACAGCTCTCATGCATCTGTAGTTCTCAGAAATCTTTTGCAATCAGCTCTCTGGTAAATTTTTAATGAGCAACCAGTGGAATTCTCTCTCGTGTTTTGTACGACACGAGTGGCCGCCCACAGTTCGTGGAGAAGACGTCCAGGTGCTGGCACCTCACCTCTGCAAAAGGAGAAAGAAAATTCTAGAACGAACACGGGTATTTCTTTTCCCACAAAAGAGACAGAGATCTGTATCTGCGAGTGGCGTTTTACTGTCTTGCTTTCTCGGAAATCTGCCGACCGCAGCAAAGGAATTCTGTAGACCGGTGCTCTGACTGAATAGCTGTGATTTTCTTAAATGGGCAGCATTCTGTAGAGGGCTGAATTTTCGTCACAGCTCATCACACCGGTGATGAACACTCACGCTGTTGACCATCGTGTTCAGAGAAAGCAACTGCGGGTGCAGCTGACCGACACCTGGCCTAAGGGAAGCAGACGGTGCCGTACCAGGTCCACACGTGGCCCATTTACACTCAGCAGCACTACTCACAGAAACGAGACGGGACTGATCCCTTGGGAAGTATCCCAGAATCAACGAACTGTATCTGCCCATTCCTGAGATACCGACCCAGAATGCCACTACTGAAAAACGTTCACATGCAATAATTATCCAATGTGGAGGCAGTATTAAAACGGAAAATGATGGCTTAAGTATTGCAATCACTGAGGCTGCTAATAATCATCATTGTATTTAATCAGTAAAAGAACAGACTGACAATTTCACAATGACAGGCAATCAATTCTGAGCCTTTAAGTAATCACCAATTTTGTGACGGAAGGAAGAGTGGGTGATGTCAAGCGATGAATGAAGGAAGCGCGTTCAACTGGTTGTAGGTTACAGTAGTTGTTCAGCGATGAACCTTCTTGTAAAAGACAGAGTAATGTGAAGTGCTGCAATGAATCAGTCTCCAGACCGAAGACCATAACAACATCAACATCGCTACTAATGGACCTTTACGCAATATCACTGCTTTTCGCTGGCACTCGATAATTTTTATGTCGTCTCGTTGTCTCTGTAGAGTCGTACCATGGGAAGCAAGGAGAGGATGTTTGGTGGCCAGTATTCTCTTTCTATAACACAAACTGCATGCATATATTAACTGGGTTCTATATTAACAAGAATAGAAAATTACTTAACTCAAGATAGTGGTTGTGGTACAACCTCTTCCTTTGTACCCCATGTTAGCCTCACTGCATGCGCAGTACAAGTCCACTATGTACACACCTCTAATCGCTACGGGCTGACTGACTCTGAGCTAGAGGCCGTGACTGCGACTCCCACTGGGCTGCGATTGACGACAGACTGGAACTCACTCGGTATGACTTACTCGAACTAACTTGTGCTCCGGTCCGGTGATAGAAATGCTGGTGGCCGAGAGGGCATTGGCGGCGCGTTTCCTTAAAGTCTGTTTTTGGCCTCCGTCGATCTTCTCGCAACCTCTTTGCCACCTAATGTGCTGGCACCAGCATACGTCAGCACATTCCCCTTCTCCCTCCCCCCAAAATGGCGCAACGTTGTCGTGTAATGAGGTTGCAAATGACAAGTGGGAGGGTGGCAGGATGCTGGACGTAGGGGCGGGCCAGTAGCTCTGACTGGAGGATGGCATATTCCCTGCTGTACCGCATCAACTGGCTTGCGACACAACAGGAATATCCTCCGGAAAATTGCTGAGGGCGTGTCCTGGTGCAATGGCGGCGACGGCGATGGCGGGTCTAGGACCGTGCGGTCGGTGATCGGGGAAAGCCTGGGCGATGGAACGTTGTCCATCAGCTCCTTCTACAGTCCCCTGGTGGCACCTGGAGGCTAATGCGAAGGCCGGGTGGTCCCTTGAAGCAATGAATCCTTGGAAAAAAGCAGAAGAATTATGGGGAAAATGACATGAGCAAATTTGATTCTGGAGGGGGTGCTGCAAGCCATCTGGACCGACGATTAAGTACATGTAGAAGCGACTGCGCTCCTGGATGACGCCTCGTTCCCAGTGCCCACAGTTCACATAAAAAGAGCAAGATCGCGCATCGCAAAAGGTACCTGCGGACCACTGGCGGCGCTGGGCGCTGCAGTGGGTGCAGCAAGTGTAGCAGCGTCCGATGGCGGCAGCCATGCCGAAGTTCCGTGATGGTCCCTCTGATGGGTGGGAGCGATAGGTGACGAGAAAGAGTTTCAGCGTCTGTTCCGGTGTGTGGGTGGTGCGAATCTTAGTTATCTGTTGCCAGAAAGTGCTTACAAAGCGTTCAGTTTCTCTGTTGGTCTGAGGGTGAAACGGAGCACATTGTTAGATGCAGAATGCTGCTGCGTTCACAAAACTGTTCAAATTCAAGGGAATTGAACTGCAGTCCATTGTCCGACACAAGGGATTATGGCATACCTTCGATGCAAAATACACACGACAACACTTGAATAGTGCTGCGTGGTGTGGTAGAATTCATAGGCACTGCAAATGGAAATTTGGTAAGAGAGTGCACCACTAGGAGCCCCCGAGTGGTCAAGAATGGTCCTTCAAAGTCTGTGTGCACCCGTTGCCATGGCGATTGAGTCTTACGCCAAGCCGGCCAAGTGGCCGATCGGTTCTAGGCGCAATGGTCTGGGACCGCGAGACCGCTACGTTCGCAGGTTCGAATCCTGCCTCGGACATGGATGTGTGTGGCTTCCTTTGGTTAGTTGGGCTTAAGTAGTTCTAAGTTCTAGGGGACTGATGACCTCAGAAGTTAAGTCCCATAGTGCTCAGAGCCATATGAACCAATCTTACGCCAAGCTGAGAACGTTTGTAAATTGGAAATTTGTGGTAAGGACCAAACTGCTGAGGTCATCGGTCTCTAGGCTTACGCATCAATTAATCTAACTTAAAGTAACTTACGCTAAGGACGACACACACACTCTTTTTCCGAGGGACTCGAACCTCCGACGGGGTGAGCCGCGCCAACCGTGACAAGACGTCTGAGACCGCACGGCTACCCCGCGTTGCTGAGAATGTTTGTGGCCGAACGGATTGGTTCTCCGAGCATGGGCGACTCTGTGATGTCATTTGGTCTATGTGGGCGACCCTGACAAGTATAGAGTTGACGCGCTAACTGCTTAGTGCGAACATTTCCCCAATATCCTTGGTAGAGCAATTGCAACACGTCCTTTTGCAATATTTTGGGAATAAACACACGCAATTGTCCACTGTCATTTTCAACTAGAATCACGCCACATTGTACTGAAAGGCTATGCTGACAAGTAAAATATCGACGCACAACTTAGCTCTGGATATTGTCCAACGAACAAGGTCAAGACGTGCGAATCTAGTGCAACAAAATCTTTAGATCTGTGTCTGCTTGCGTGGCCAGTACTTTTTTTCTGCAGTGCAAGGGAAACGATAACAGCAATTTAGAGTCCTGCGAATCGATTTGGCAACAGGATGCGGCAGATGCATCGAAATCAGAGTCTGGACCAATCGGAAGGCGAGATAGGGCGTCTGCATTGCCATGCTTTGCCCTAAGCCTGTGCACAATTTGATACTAATACTACGGAAGCAACAAATCCCAACCGACTTTAACGGATGAAACAAGGACTACGAAGGCTTATGATCTGTAAATAAAGAGAACTTGCGGCCATACAAATTGTGATGGTATTTGGTCACACCATAAGCAACAGTGGGATCCTCTTTTCCTTTGAGTATAGTGGCACTGAGTTTGAGTTAACAGCTTTGAGGCAAAAGGAATAGGTTGGTTTTGTGAATTAATTCAGTGCGAAAGCACAGCGCCTATTCCATAGGAAGAAGCGTCTGCTTGCAAAACTACTGGCTTGGCACGGTCAAAATGCACTAAACATTTGTCACTAAGCAAGTGAGCTTCTGAAATGCGTCTTGACAGTCTTTAGTCCACACGAAAGCCACCTTTTTGCAACGCAAGCGATGCAATGGAGCCGCGATCTGAGCGTCATACGGTATGAACCGAACGTTGTATGTCATCTTGCCTGGTGCAGACTGCATTTCAGACACGTTGCGAGAAACAGGTACGTCACGGTTTGCAAGCAAATGAGATTGGAGAGAGTACAAACCCAGACTGCTTATTACATGCCCTAAGTACCGTATTTCAGTCTGAAAGAAGTCATCCTTTTCGAGGCGACACTTGAGTCCTGCTTCTCACAACACTGGAAAAACAGTACGCAAATTGGCAGTGTTCTCCTCTTGTGTACGACCTGAGGTGACAATATCGACTAGGTAGTTTCACGAAAATGGCACTTTTGCAATCAGATGTTCCAAGTAACGTTGAAAAATGGCAGGTGCGGAAGCACTGCCGAAGGGCAAACGCAAATACTTGAAGAGGCCCAAATGTCTATTTACAACAAACACATTCTGTGTTGCTTCATCCAATTGAATGTGCAAGTAGGCATCACGAAAATCTATCTTAGAAAATAACGTCCTGCACCAAGCCTGCCCATGAGCTCCACAGGGCGAAGTAACGGATAAGTGTCAACCACTGTCCACGGGTTGACTGTGGACTTGAAGTCAACACAAATGCGAATGCGACCACAACGCACAGGCGACAAACCGGCGGACTTGTCCAGTGACTGGCATGAATGCGAGAAGTTAAACAATTATCTTGCCATTTTTTTTTTCAATAGATTGGCCTACTTCGTCTCTTGAAGCATTTGCAACGGGGAGGACACGAAAAACCTTAGGCTGTGCATTGTCTTTCAGTGTGTCATGTGCTACAGAGTTATTAGCTTTTTACATTCCTTCTGAAAATAGTTCAGGAAATTCTTTAAGCAAGCTAGCGACACTGTTTTTTGGTTCAAATGTAGACACTGAAAGTATATTGTTATGGATGATACAGGGTGTTTCAAAAATGACCGGTATATTTGAAACGGCAATAAAAATTAAACGAGCAGCGATAGAAATACACCGTTTGTTGCAATATGCTTGGGACAACAGTACATTTTCAGGCGGACAAACTTTCGAAATTACAGTAGTTACAATTTTCAACAACAGATGGCGCTGCAAGTGATGTGAACGATATAGAAGACAACGCAGTCTGTGGGTGCGCCATTCTGTACGTCGTCTTTCTGCTGTAAGCGTGTGCTGTTCACAACGTGCAAGTGTGCTGTAGACAACATGGTTTATTCCTTAGAACAGAGGATTTTTCTGGTGTTGGAATTCCACCGCCTAGAACACAGTGTTGTTGCAACAAGACGAAGTTTTCAACGGAGGTTTAATGTAACCAAAGGACCGAAAAGCGATACAATAAAGGATCTGTTTGAAAAAATTCAACGGACTGGGAACGTGACGGATGAACGTGCTGGAAAGGTAGGGCGACAGCGTACGGCAACCACAGAGGGCAACGCGCAGCTAGTGCAGCAGGTGATCCAACAGCGGCCTCGGGTTTCCGTTCGCTGTGTTGCAGATGCGGTCCAAATGACGCCAACGTCCACGTATCGTCTCATGCGCCAGAGTTTACACCTTTATCCATACAAAATTCAAATGCGGCAACCCCTCAGCGCCGCTACCATTGCTGCACGAGAGACATTCGCTAACGATATAGTGCACAAGATTGATGACGGCGATATGCATGTGGGCAGCATTTGGTTTACTGATGAAGCTTATTTTTACCTGGACGGCTTCGTCAATAAACAGAACTGGCGCATATGGGGAACCGAAAAGCCCCATGTTGCAGTCCCATCGTCCCTGCATCCTCAAAAAGTACTGGTCTGGGCCGCCATTTCTTCCAAAGGAATCATTGGCCCATTTTTCAGATCCGAAACGATTACTGCATCACGCTATCTGGACATTCTTCGTGGCGGTACAAACTGCCTTAGAAGACACTGCGAACACCTCGTGGTTTATGCAAGATGGTGCCCGGCCACATCGCACGGCCGACGTCTTTAATTTCCTGAATGAATATTTCGATGATCGTGTGATTGCTTTGGGCTATCCGAAACATACAGGAGGCGGCGTGGATTGGCCTCCCTATTCGCCAGACATGAACCCCTGTGACTTCTTTCTGTGGGGACACTTGAAAGACCAGGTGTACCGCCAGAATCCAGAAACAATTGAACAGCTGAAGCAGTACATCTTATCTGCATGTGAAGCCATTCCGCCAGACACGTTGTCAAAGGTTTCGGGTAATTTCATTCAGAGACTACGCCATATTATTGCTACGCATGGTGGATATGTGGAGAATATCGTACTATAGAGTTTCCCAGACCGCAGCTCCATCTGTTGTTGAAAATTGTAACTACTGTAATTTCGAAAGTTTGTCTGCCTGAAAATGTACTGTTGTCCCAAGCATATTGCAACAAACGGTGTATTTCTATCGCTGCTCGTTTAGTTTTTATTGCCGTTTCAAATATACCGGTCATTTTTGAAACACCCTGTAAGTCGAAACAAGTCAGAGGCATCTAAACCAAATATGATGTAACTGTCTCTTGATTTCAATACAGTAAACTTCACTGCCCTAGTGTGAGATTTGTAAGTGGCAGCACACTACACTGTCCAAGCACTGGAATTTCCTGTCCGTCGAAAGCAGTGAGTTTGGAAAGGCGTGGCGAGCCTGACTGTTCGTAAGTGAACGATTAAGCAAAGCTACTGAGGCACCTGTGTCTATCAAAGTTCACACGATGGCCAGCAATTCATAATGAGACAAGCAGTTTGGTGACACGTCGTTGCGCAGTACTAGGGAGAGAAGGACGCACAACGCTAACCGCACTTTTGTCAGAACCTGTTGCACGTTTAGAAGACACAACGTTCACCGCGTCTGCACGAGCCTGTTTCATTTTTTATTTTATTTATTTTTTTTTTTTGGGGGGGGGGTGTTGGGGGACGACGACAAAATTGGCGTTTTTGTGTCGTTGCAAACAAACTACTTGGACATGGCCTTTTTTCCCACACGCGTAACACATTGCATTACGTGATGATGGGGAATCCTGTCTTTTATGGCGAGTAAAACGTCTGGGGCAACACCTCACTACGTTCACAGGCATGTTTACATGTCTACGTGGCTGTCCGTGTGCCTGTGTATGCGCTCCTTATTGTGGCTCTTTGGTGTCGTCGCGAGCAAGTGGTAGACTCGACCCAACAACTCGGGGTATGGTCAAACTTATAAGTCACTATGGCACTCGAATGATATTGCTATAAGATTTGCAATACGTGAGGAAGTGATGGATCAGAGTACTTTAGGATCTGTTCCAGTAATCTACTATCGGGTACAATGAATGTTATAGCATCCCTAATCATAAAGTCACTCTAGAAGTTGCCACAGCTACACCTAAATTTACACTTCCCAATCATCCCCCAACAATTGTGCATACCACTGACAGTACGTCTGTTCCGGCTTTTCCTGCAAGCGAAAAATTGATATCTGGCTGCAGCTACTTGAACTTGCTGCTCATAGTACTTGGTTAATGCAGCGATTAATTTGTCATATCTGAGTTCGTCGGCAGACGCAGTTGGGAATAGTTTTTGTATGAACCTGACCCCACAGTCGAAAGAAAGTATTGTAGATTCACATTACCTTGAACTCGATGAACTGCACAATGTGCTTGGATCTGTGTCAGGAATTCGAGCCATTCCTCTTCGCTGGCGCTAAATTGCAGGAACGGTGGTATGTTGGTCGGCGACACTTCTTGGGCTTGTTGGTCGATTGGTTGTTGTGCGGCAATGCAGCTTGTGCAGCCAGATGTTGTTGTACCGCCGCTAGCAAGCAGCAATTTGTTGGGTCTCAAACTGAAACACTTGTGATAGATCCATCACATTGGCCGTCTGCGGCTGTGGCGCGGGGGCATGAGGTGGAGGGGGAGGGGTAGCTGTGGTTCACACAAATATGTTACAACAAAGAGCAAGCAAAGCCTCTGAAAAGAGAAATTTGCTTAGTTCTGCGGCTCTCCTCCATGAATCCATGCAAGAAGACCACAACAAAGCATCAAACATTTGAACAACTGAATTCCTACAATCTGAAACACAACAGAAGCAAGCAAATTCTTCTTCAGAATTACACTAGTCGCCATCTTTGATGTGGTCTCCGTCTCTCTGTAGAACTGTACCACAGTAAGCGATGAGAGGATGCTTGACGGCTGGTACCCTCTTTCTATAACACAAAATGCGCGCATATATTAACAGGGTTCTTTATTCATATGAATAGAAAATCAAATAAGCGATTTAGAATAGATTGCTGTATGGTGTGACAGGTGGCAGTTGACGCTAAATAACGAAAAGAGTGAGGTGATCCACATGAGTTCCAAAAGGAATACGTTGGAATTAGATTACTCGATAAATAGTACAATTCTCAAGACTATCAATTCAACTAAGTACCTGGGTGTTAAAATTACGAACAACTTCAGTTGGAAAGACCACATAGACAATATTGTGGGGAAGGCGAGCCAAAGGCTGCGTTTCATTGGCAGGACACTTAGAAGATGTAACAAGTCCACTAAAGAGACAGCTAACACTACACTCGTTCGTCCTCTGTTAGAATATTGCTGCGCAGTGTGGGATCCTTAGCAGGTGGGATTGACGGAGGACATCGAAAGGGTGCGAAAAAGGGCAGCTCGTTTTGTATTATCACGTAATAGGGGAGAGAGTGTGGCAGATGTGATACGCGATTTGGGATGGAAGTCATTAAAGCAAAGACGTTTTTCGTCGCGGCGAGATCTATTTACGAAATTCCAGTCACCAACTTTCTCTTCCGATTGCGAAAATATTTTGTTGAACCCAACTTACATAGGTAGGAATGATCATCAAAATAAAATAAGAGAAATCAGAGCTCGAACAGAAAGGTTTAGGTGTTCGTTTTTCCCGCGCGCTGTTCGGGAGTGGAATGGTAGAGAGATAGTATGATTATGGTTCGATGAACCCTCTGCCAAGCACTTAAATGTGAATTTCAGAGTAGTCATGTAGATGTAGACATCGTTACGGTTCAAGCTCTTAAATTCTAGGCCATGTCAGCCTCCCTGAGGGTAAAGGAGAAGTCCGCTATGTACACTCCATCTGGTCACTATGGGCTGTCTGATTCTGAGCTAGAGGCTGTGACTGCGCCTCCCACTGGTCTGCGACTGATGACAGACTGGAACTCATTCAGTGCGACAGACTCGAACTAATTGGCCCTCTGGTCTGCGGCGGCGATCGAAACACAGGCGGCCGAGTGGGCACTGGTGAGTCTGTTTTTGACCTCCATCGATCTTCTGACAACATCTTTGCCACCTGGTGTACTGCCACCCGCGTACGCCAGCGCATACCTCACCAGCAAAATGCCCCACTGTTGTCATGTAGTGAGGCTGTGTAAGACAATGGGGAGGGAGGCAGGACGCTGGACATACAGATGAGCCGCGCCAGGAGCCGTGACTGCAGAGGATGGCATACTCCTGACTGTATCCCACCATCTTGTTTGCGAGGCAACAGGACCACCTCCAGAAAACTCGTGCCAGGGCAAACGTCGAGTCCTGGGGGCATATGCTGGGGCGATGACGGCAACGGCGACGGTGGGTCCAGGTCCATGGGGTTGGCGAGTGGGGACGGCAGGGACGAAGGTGTATCGTCCATCCGCTCCCGCTGTTGTGCCCTGAAGGCACCCAGGAGCAGCTGCGAAGGCCGTGCGGTCCTGTTAATCTGTGAGTATGGGGAAAGAAAACCAGCATAATCAATCACGATGCAAATGACAAGCGCGAATTTGGTTCTGTTGGCGGCTCTCCAAACCATCAGGCCTGTAATTAAGTACATATAATAACCAGTTCCTGGACCATGACTCTTTTCCTGTGCCCACTGTTGCCATAAACCCTGAAAAGAACAGGATCGTGCGGAGCAAAGTGATACTTATGGACCACTGGCGTCGCAGGATGGTGTTTTACGAGGCCGCTATATACACTCCTCTGGTCACTATGGGCTGTCTGACTCTGAGCTATAGGCTGTGACTGCGACTCCCACTGGCTGCGACAGATGACAGACTGGAACTCAATCGGTGCGACAGACTTGAATTAAGTCTGTGGCTTGTATCTAAATACTGGTGGCCGAGAGACCTGTGGCGGCACGTTTCCTGCGAGTCTGGTTTTGGCCTCTGTCGATCTTCTCACAACTCGTTTGCCACCTGGTGTACTGACACCAGCATACGCCAGCACGTCAACCTATAGGCTTGCCAATCATGACTTCAGGCCAGACTCAAAATTTCAATATCAGTGTGACGTCAGGGGCCATTACAGTTTAAATCCAGCAAGCGTGCTCGAGTACAATTTAGTCTAAAACGACTGCCATCAAAAATAAATAAATCTAGGTAAGAGTCCAAGTCCCACACAAATTTTCAGTCATCACATCATATTCATTTCATTGGGTGTTTAGCACTGCTGAATGGTTTCAGTATTTTTGGCTTAATGACACTGCATCTACATTTATTTTGTTCTCTTCATCCACTCATTTGATTCCTCATAATCTAATTCAGCTGAAATTCGTTACAGACTAGCTGTCACCCACACTTTACCTGCAGTTGTGCTCGTGCATCGTTAGTTTTTCTATGATGAGTTATAGTGAATAAGTATGCTATTGTGTGCCCAATAACGTCAGCTGCCCTCATCTGTGTGCCTGGTAGGGCAAGTATAGATCGTGATGTGCGAGTATTTAGGACCACACTGGCTTTGTGGTAGGCAGTTCCATCACAGCCAGTCAACTGATGTCATCTTCTATGGACATAGCACCATATCCGACAGCATGCCAACTTTGCCTTTAGTGGAAGGTGCTAACTTGGGCGACGTACTCGTGGGATCTGTTAGTGTCATTCGTTATTGTCAGACTCTTCTACCTAGACGGAAAGGTTTTTGAAATTATACCAGTCTTTTCCGTACCTTAAGTGTCATTCTGCTCAGATTTACGTGGAAGCATGGACTTAGAGATTTCCGAGTTTTCGGTCATCTGAGAGAACTGAATAGAATCATAGAAAATACCTTTGAATGTCCCAGTAATAGAAGGATTGTATGATTAAGCATTCAGTGAAATTTCCGTTTAGTCTAAGAATTTTTATCAGATTATTGTCTTTTTGCACTTTTTATGTGCTGAGCTTCAGTATCGGTCAAAAGAGACCACTTATGTTAGTTAGAGAAAAATTATTTGTTAATAAACGGAGACAGAACTTTATTCTTATGTTTTCTTGTGGGAGTCTACTGAGCCCAGGAAACTTCAATGGAGACAAGCGTGTAAACAAGCTTTATACCCAACTGTCACAGGTACTGCCACCTAGTGCACAGATTTTCAGCCATGGCAATGGCTCCAGACCCAGTGGACTCAACTCATTCAGTGCTCCTTCTGCTGCAGAGGACACACCGCACCAACGAACTCCTTGTGCAGAGGCTGACGGTGATCTCCCAGTCGGTGCTGGAGTTTGGTGGACACCAAGCACAACTACACTCCTTGGTCTGCAACACCTGGTCACTGCCATTCTGGGAATTCGTCTGCATGTTTCAACCTTAGTCGTGCTGCATGGCATAGATGGAGCAGCTTTTCCACATCCATGATATCACTTGTGAGAAGCAGCAATGTGCTCTCCTCCTGGCCAGCTCTGGATGTTCCGTATATCAGCTGATTTAGCAGCTCCACCCTAGGCATCTTTACATCACAATGAAGTCTAGTCTTGTCAATTACTTTGCTTCTCAGGTGCTTGAGGCACAATGCACCACAATTTTTTTGTTTCCGTAAATTATCTTTTGTATCTTACAGGGGATGGATAGCCTAGTTGCAGGACCTCTCTAGGGAGTGCCATTTTCAGTGTGCCAAATTCAGATGTAAACAATTCTGTGACTCTTCACTCATCCGGGAGATGGTTCTTGTTCATTCCCCAGATGAAGCATTACAGCACAGCCTCCTGAAACTGAAATATCAATCACTGGAGGTGTGTCTGTCTTTTATTCTCAGCTTTCAGCCATCTTAGCTCTTTTTGGCAGCTTCGCAAAATCGACTGGTGGTGTTTCCCTCACGCCTCCGTTGTGGGAACCCTTCCCAGTCTAAATCCATGCAGAAGTCCGACAAGGAACCGCTGGACCAGCGCCAATTACTGCAGCTTCCTTATTTTAGCCAGTGCTTTGTCAGTCATGCCAATGATAGCAGTGCCACTTCAAGCAGGTAAAGAGTTCTGCCTGCAGCAAATCCGGCCAAATGGCCAAAGACAGCGGTCTTCCATGACGATACCTGTTGATCGGACTTTCATTCCGTCTCATGACTCGAGATTGGCAGTGGAGGATACTGACCCCACTGAAGTATCTCTGGTGCGGTCCATTCTTCCACCCTCTGGGAAGTTGAAGTCTTTCTCTACCCCAATTAATTGAGTACTGTTGGACCTGAAGATAGACACCAGCACCTCTACCACCATCATCGACTAGCCTATGTATCAGGAAGTGGGGGCACACAATCGCCTCAATATTTTCACACGCCACTCCACAGTTTAGGCAACAATCGCATCTCCATCTCCAGTTTCAATATGCTTCCATGAGTTTCACAGCTCGGATTCAGGTGGTGGCTACCGATGGTGCTTCTAGTATCCTTGGTCTGGGCCTTTTCGCAGCCCTAATTCCACCATTAGCGCCGTGGACAGTAGTTCTGAGACGTCAGAGCTTTTTGGCAACTATCTGTTGGCGTTTCTAGCCCCATCCTCCAGGATCACTAATTTCAAAGCCCTCATCCCCCTCTTTACCACAAAGGTAACAAAGTTCTGTAAGGCCCACACCAACCCATTCACTCTATTCAACAGGAACTGCAGCGGATTCAAGATGAGGGATTTTTCATGCTGGTCTCAAACAGCAGATTTGCCATTCTCATAGAGTTTTTGGAAAATCCAAACTGCATTCTCAGGATCTGTGGTGATTTTAGTGCTACAGTTAGCTCTAGTCAATTACAAAATTCTGCCCCAATCCCAAAGTGGAAGACTTTCTGATTAAGTTTAGGGATAGTAAAGTTTTCACCAAGATTGATTTCTGGGACTCCTTCAGATCCACCTTCGTGTGAAAACCTTGTGACCAGTTGTCATTTTGACTTATGTCAATACAATCGACTGCAGTTTGGCAATGCTAGTGTGCTTGCCATTTTTCAGACATATCTTGAACAGTTACTCTATAATAACCCTGGAGTGGCCAATTACTTAGACGTTATCCTGGTGTCTGGTAAATTGGACGAGGACCTTGAATGCTATTTCAATGTTCGCTTTTCCATTTTTGATCAGGTTCAGTTTTGGTACAACAGGGACAAATGTGATCTCTTCATTGACAAGTAAAATACCTGGACATGTGTTTAGTGTTTGCAAACTTCACCCTACCCCACAGTGTTCTGAGGTTATTCAGAAGATGCTGGAGTCCAAAGACAGATCTAAATTGAAATCAGTACTTGGACAACTTAATTACTACCAGTGACTCATCCCACATGCTACAGCCCTGGTTGAACATTTGTACCATCCGTCCTTGAAAAATGTCTCTTGGTAATGATCATCACGATACAAGAGATCATTTAGAGACCTACTGCATTCACTCCTGCTCCCCATCTGACTGATTGCCTTCGACCTTTCCAAGCCTCTAGTCTTGGCAGCTGATGCATTGCATTAAGATGTGAGGACAGTTCTCTCCCATATTATGGATGGTGAGGAATGCCCAATCACTTTTGTTTCCAAGAACTTGAATGCTTGCAATACAACACAGTCAGATCAAGAGGGAGGCACTAGCTATCATACATGAATTGTAAAGTTTCATGACTATGACTATATATTTGAGTTCATCCTTCTGACTGACCATAAGCCATAACTTCCACTGCTCAAGTTGACTGTCCCCATCCCCACCAAGAGAGTGTACCCTTTCTATGCTGGGCTCTTGTCCTCTCCAGCTAGACATATGGGACCTGTTCTGTCTACAGCACATCATGCTGATGCCCTATCTTCTTTCCAGGTTGCCCATAGGACAACCTTTGATGCCAACCCATAGGTCTGCTTCCATTTGCATACATAGGCAGCGGACACAGTAGCCTTGCTTCCTCTGGACATGGACTTCATCAGCCATCAAACGGCCAGTAATGTCATCATCCATGACGTCTGACAATACATCCACTGGGACTGGCCCCCTAACTGCAAGATACTACATCTCAACATCTAGGAGTTTTGGGTGCATCGAGAAGAACTTTCTACAGTGCTGAGTGTTGTTCTTATCCATGTCAACAATGGCTAAACACATGTGGTCGTCCTGCATTCCCTCCATGAACAGGCCCTTAAGCTGTTCAATGAGTGTGACTGGGCAGTGGTTCTGACTAAGTGGCTAGCACAGCAACATGTCTACTGCAGGGGCTTGGATGCTGCTAAATGGTTCAAATGGCTCTAAGCACTACGGGACTTAACATATGAGGTCATCAGTCCCCTAGACTTAGAACTACTTAAACCTATTTAACCGAAGAACATCACACACATCCATTCCCGAGGCAGGATTCGAACCTGTGACTGTAGCATCAGTACAGTTCCAGACTGAAGCACCTAGAACAATGGCTGATATGGTTGCTGCAATAGCCAATATGGTCGCTGCCTGTTCCACATGCCAGAACAATGAAGTTGCCTCAGCTCTAAAATATTTTCCAAGGTCCCCTATGTCCACTCCTTGTTCCCACCTCCCTCTCGATTTTGCTGGTTACTATCTAGGTGCCTCCTGGCTCATAGTCACTGATGCCAGCATGGGATTTCTGTTTGTGACTCGGATGGTATCCACCTCCTCAGCCCAAATTTCTTGTTCAGATTTAAGCCCTGGCAGAACTCTCTAAATCTACAGTGGCCCCAGTTCAAGTCCACCACATATTCTAACTCTTGTGCTGTGTATAGCCTCTCCCTTATTCATGCACCACCATTGTATCTGACATCCAATGTCATCACGAGCAGTTCGTCTGCACTTTCAAAATACAAATGTCAAAGCTATGTCATCACTATCTCATGGATGACGTCCCACACGCTTTTTGGCATCCTATTGTGCCATTCCACAGGACGGGACCACTCTGTGGAGTGGTTGCATGGCTGACCACATAGTTCCTCCCTTTCCATCCTTCATCCACAGGAAAAGCGCGAACGGCCCCCACAGTCCCGCCCTAATCGTTTCTCCTTACAGAAACCCATGTGGATGACGAATTTTTACCGTGGTCGAGCCCACTCTTTCCTTGCCGTGGCGCCTGCATCCTTGGCTCAACCATGCTGCAGGTAACCCTGCAGAACGGAACCTGATTTTGCAAACGCATTATTCAGATTCGAAATCAGTGGTGCTCCTCCACCCAAAAATCTCACTCAGTTTTCTGTTGCAGACCCCCAGGCCATCTAGGACCACACAGGGAATGTCGACGTGACTCTCCTCCACACAGCGACTTGGGACATCACTTTAAAAGGGACAGAGAAGAATGGCGTGTCACAGAAGTCATCAACTGCCGACGCATGCCTCCAACTCAAGTCTGCTCAGGAGGGCTGCAGCAAGCACAACCCCAATGACTCAACAACTGCTCAATCCAGAGAGCCAAGACGTTTCCAGCTCAGCAACAGAGGGCTTTCGTATACACCAGACACGAGAACAGTTGGTGCTCACAACTGACAGAGGTAGCTCCTGCTGTGGACCTTTTGTTGCGTTCTCTGAGTCATGTGTAGCCAATCGAATGCAAATATACCTCCGCCATGTGAGTAATCAATACTACACTGGCCCCGATCCAGGAAATTTGTCGCAGCCAAATAATAGATGTCATCTACTATGGATGGTGCACTCCTTTAGACTGCACACCGCCTTCGCCTCCAGTGGACAGCGT
This sequence comes from Schistocerca cancellata, assembly GCF_023864275.1. Lineage (NCBI taxonomy): Eukaryota > Metazoa > Arthropoda > Insecta > Orthoptera > Acrididae > Schistocerca > Schistocerca cancellata. The sequence goes on along the minus strand of NC_064627.1, from coordinate 87,663,455 downwards.
CAAGTTTGTCAACGTGCTCGTGGGATTTGTTGGTATCTTTTGTTAATGTCAGACTTTTCCGGCGACACTGAAGGATCTTTGACATTATTCCAGTCTTTTGGGAGCCTTGAGTTTAATTCTTTTCAGACTTCAGCCTCTCAGTAGGATCATGGACATAGATATTTCTGAGTGCTTTGTCATATGGGAGGATTATATCGTATCATAGAAAACATCTTTGGGTCTTTCAGAAATAAAAAGGTTGTTTTATTAAGCACTCAGTGAACTTTTCTTTAGTCCAAGATTTTCTTCCAGCTTATTAAGATTTTCGGCATTTGTCTGTGTTGAGCTACAGTATCGGTCAAAGGAAACAATTGTTATTCAGCTAATGAACATCATTTTGCTAATAAATGGACATCGAATTTTAGTCTTATATTTTTTGTAGTAGTATTCCGAGACCGGAACACTTTGTAATACAAAAATGGTACAAATGGCTCTGAGCACTATGTGAGTTAACTTCTGAGGTCATCACTCCCCTAGAACTTAGAACTACTGAAACCTAACTAACATAAGAACATGACACACATCCATGCCCGAGGCAGGATTCGAACCTGCGACCGTAGCGGTCGCGCGGGTTCAGACTGTAGCGCCTAGAACCGTTCGGCCTCTCCGGCTGGCACTTTGTAATACACTATGTGATCAAAAGTACCACCACACCTGGTTGAACATGACTTACAAGTTCGTGGAATCCTCTATCGGTAATGCTGGAATTTAATATGGTGTTGGCCCACCCTTATCCTTGATGACAGCTTCCACTCCCGCAGGCATACGTTCAGTTACGTGCTAGAAGGTTACTTGGGTAATGACAGCCCATTCTTCACGGAGTGCTGCACTGAGATATCGATGTCGGTCTCACCTGGCACGATGTCGACGTTCCAAAACATCCCATAGGTGTTCTACAGGATTCAGCTCACTGTGTGCAGGTCAGTTCATTGCAGGGATGTTATTGTCATGTAACCATTCCGCCACAGGCCGTGCATTATGAACAGGTGCTCGATCTTGTTGAAAGATGCTATCCCCATCACCGAATTGCTCTTCAACAGTGGGAAGCAAGAAGGGGCTTAAAACATCAGTCTAGGCCTGTGCTGTGATAGTGCCACGCAAAACAACAAGGGGTGCAGGCCCCCTCCATAAAAAACCACGACTACACCGTAACACTGTCGCCTCCGAATTTTACTTTTGGCACTACACACGCTGGTAGCTGACGTTCACCAGGAATTCGCCATACCCACAGCCTGCCATCGGCTCTCCACATTGTGTACCGTGTTTCGTCACTCCACACAACGTTTTTCCAGTGTTCAATCGTCCAATGTTTACGCTCCTTACACCAAGCGAGGCGTCGTTTGGCATTTACCGACGTAATGTGTTGTTGATGAGCGCCTGCTCGACCATGAAATCCAAGTCTTGTCACCTCCTGCCTAACTGTCATAGTACTTGCAGTAGATTCTGATGCAGTTTGGAATTCCAGTGTGGTGGTTTTTATAGATGTCTGCCTATTACACCTTACGACCCTCTTCAACTGTCAGCGGTCTGTCAGTCAACTGACGAGATCGGCCTGTACGCTTTTGTGCTGTTCGTGTCCACGTTTCCACTTCACTATCACATCGGAAACAGTGGACCTAGGGATGTGTAGGTGTGTGGAAACAGACTTATGACACAAGTGACACCACCTGACCACGTTCGAAATCCATTAGTTCTGCGAAGGGCTCATTATGCTCTCTCACGATGTCTAATGAGGTCGCTGATATAGAGTATCTGGCAGTAGATGGCAGCACAAGCCGCCTAATACTAAAAAAAGTATGTTTATGGGGTTTTCTAGATACTTTTGATCACATAGTGTAGGCACACCACAAAATCTCCCATATTGTTTTTCAACAAAAGGCGTTTCCCCATTTGCCAGTTCCTAAGTTCCTTGGTGTCACACTGGATCTCAGTCTGTCATTTAGGAAATACCTAGAAACAACTGTGGATGAAGTAAACCACGCAACAATATCCTGTATAAGTTGTTTGGCATCAAGTGGGAGCATATGGTCCCACACTCTGAGATTTTGTCCTAGGACTCTGTCGCACAATACTGTTCCTTTACGTGGCTGAATAGCATCCACGTATGGAAACTAAATGCCAGAGAGACACACAACTCGATCCGTATCAACACACCTCTGAAATGGTTACCTCTGCTGGGTCACATTGGCCCTCCTCTGCTCCTTACAGAGGACTTCTTTGTCTGCCGACTGAAGAGAGTTCAAAGTGACCCAGAATTTCCGTTGCATGAGGACATTCCTCATCTATCACCTAAAAGATTCAGGTTCAATAAATCACCACTTGACTCCGTGGCGCCACTTATAGACACAGACTTCAACGATAGAGTGCACCGGCGGACAGACTGGAGCACCGATAATTTGACGACTCACTGGCACATTTCCTACTGCACATAAAGACCTACTGATTTCAAACATCCAATTTTAGGATTTGTACAAGAATTTGTAGAAGAAAAAAATCAGTAGAAGCGCATACTACATGAACATTATAACTACAGACAAAAGGTGAGGCAAAGAATGTTACTAGAGTCGATTTACATGTACTACAGAGGAGGATATCTTCGTCACACACCTCATCGCCAGAAGCTTAAGTTTTGATTTCTACTCCCTGAACTCTAATTCCCTTTCCGAACATCTTATTCGTTTCATTTCTTTCTTGTTCAATGTACAGACTGAATAACTTCGAGGAGAGACTAGTAAGTAACAATTTAGTTATAGCTCACAGTTCATGCCCTTCTACTCTAATAACCGCAATCTTACTCTCGTGTCTGTCGTTTTTTCATTGCTCACGACTTGTTTTATGATGTACTTGAAAAAATTTATTGCTTTGTGTTATTTACAAAGCATTTAATAATTTATTTGAGTTTATATTCGGAGAAAATGTTGTCCTCGATTATAAGTAAGGACATCATTTTTATCTAGCTCGTGTCTTCCACTGACAGAAACTTATTTGATTTCTTAACTGCCATTTGGTGACAATAAGACTAAGAAATTCAGAAATGTCAAGTAGTTTCTTTCATATATTCTAATTACTCTTTATTTTCTATTTTTTGTACTGGTGACATGATTTTCAGTACCATACTGAATTTTCCTTCTCTATCGTGAAATCTTATACCAAATGATATAGTACTAAAAAAAAAAAAAGGATTTCTCAATGAAAAAGGAAATGACCTGAAAGTGTTATTCCGCTGGTTCCTTCCAAATCCACGTAAATGCTATTTTAATCCTCAGACGAGACTCATTTTTGCAGCGAGGAGTGGAGGAGGGGGAGGAGTCGAGGGAGCGAGGAGAGATCGTCAAGCGGAAAGGAAGAAGGACATTTGTTTTTCATCTGAATAGGGTTGCCCTTTGAAACGCCCTGCTTAAGTCCGCAGACAGAACAGGTAGTTGGAATTGTGGAAAGGGGCCAAAGAGGGGCTGTTAGTTACACTCAAACACATATAACTTTATTTAGTTGTCCAAACAATAAAGCAAAAAATTTTTAACTTAGTTATCGGCTGAATAGGCCACACTAACTTATGCCTTAAGGGCACAACCACGTCAATTTAAAAACGGCTGAAACACATTAACTTAAAATTCAGACTCAAAACAGAATATTTAGAATGCAGACGGCCGCACGTAAGTAAGTTCAATAACTTGGCTGAAGGCCCAACAAATCTAACACTTGAAAATCAAACGAGATGATTTTAAAGAAGGTTGAAGGATCGCCAGAGCTTATATCGATAAGCGCCGCTGCTGCCGCTCACGAGCAGACAAGGCAGCAACTCAGTGACACCAGTAATAGAAATTAACATAACGAGGTGGTACTACAGTAAAAACAGGATGTCAAATGAGATATGGCATGAACACGAGTCACACACGGATCAACCTGAACGAGTGAGAAAGCTGTGACCATAACTCGAAATGGGCAGAATAATAATGAGATACGTTTAACAGCAGTCAAAGTATGTCACCTTGTGTAATTTTAACAGTAAGTTGGGTTAGTGAAACTAAGGAGGCAAGATGACCAGCCATAACGAGAACTTTCCTGAATCTTGTTGAAGAAGAAATAAGATCTTTACGGGGCGGAACGTCCGTTCACACAACATTTCTGAAAACGTTTCACCTATGACTCTGCTTATAAATGCTACGACCATTTGATGGACTCTGTATTGGGAACTCGTGGCGCAGACGGTTTCCTCTAGACTGTGCTAATTCAATTCCAGACTCCTGTGGCTGACAGGACAGTATCTTTTGGTCAAAGCTCCAGCAAAGCGCAAAACATGCTCAGCGTTTCATCCAACAAATGTACGTCCAAACGTTTTGGACATCAACAGTAGACGGTTTCTTATGTACGACGCAAAAATCGTGTCCACGGCTGTGTGTGAGCCAATACGGCAGGGCCGGGCTTAAGACGCCGCATAGTCTACGGCGCGCAGGCATTTGGGGTTTAAATGACGTGGACTCTGCGATGGTGCACTCAATGCCTGCAAACTCTTACATACACATGAAAAGTAGCATAGTTAGAGGTTAACAAACGTTATATTAATTAATATTCATTTTAATTTTACTAGTTATTTTATGTGCTTTACAAGTGGGAACGAGAGATACCAAACTAACAGTACTGAAGCCCCTGTATAGAGATATAGATCACAGTTATTGGAAGTTGTGATTGCAACTAATTCAGATGTTAGTAATTTTCGCCGAAATGGGGATTTCTGTTGTAAGGGAACTTTTGTGCCAGGTTTGGACGGTCCCTCGTGCATGATAACATGATAGTGGGGCCAGAGATCCGGTTCCGGCGGTCGGAAGAAGTGTTTTGTGTGCTAACCCAGCTAGGCAACATGTCCGAAACCGTGCAAATGAGGAACATTGCCTTCTGCATATTCGGCCGTTTTCTTCGAAACGTGCGGTATGAAATGGCCCCCACAGCAAGAGGCCCACCGGACTGGGACTCAAATTCTCCTGCCGTCAATAGGCGTTACCTTGGCCTGTGCAGTCACAATCCGGATCAAACTGCCTTAACTTAGTGCTACAGTCACCACAGAAGATAAACAGCTAATGAGCTTCTTACTCGCCATTTCTGACAGTCAGATCATCCGGACTTACGGAGGTACCTCGTAATTACGATCGCATCTCGACCGCTGCACTGCGCCCCCACCCCCTCCCTCCCTATCACTGAGGTAGTCCCCCACTTCGTACTGCTGACTGCCGTCTGCCTTCATCAGTATCTCTCTAGCTCACCTTCGCCTTCAATTAAGTGTTTTCTGTTTCTTGCGTCCTCTGATTACTTCCGTATGTGGCTTTTGTGATTCATAGAGTGTACTATACCGGTCAAGCAATAACTCTCTGGTATATTGGAATTTTTGCCACCCGTTTGAGTACATTTTTGCCCTGTTCTATCTGTTAGCTTAGGGATATACCGGGTGGTTATAAATGAATATCGGGGTTTTAACATCTTATAATATTGATTACATTAAACTCACGGTAATAGATGATATGTCAAATGTAAGAGGAACTCAAACAGTTGTGTTTGGCACCAGTGCGCATTCGCAGCGCGCAATGTTTCCGTCGAGTAGGTTGAACTTCACTGTACGCAAGCGCTGAATAGGTCACAAGGGGCCCAGTGACAGGGCTTGCTTTGCTTGGCCTCCTCGTTCAGCCGACCTAACGCCATGCCATTTTTTCCTTTGGGGCTTCATCAAGGGTCGTGTGTACGTGCCTCCGCTACCAGCAGACCTCCCTGAATTAAGAAACCGGATTAAAGCAGCTGTTACTACAATCATGGAAGACACACTTATCAACATTTGGGAAGAACTCGGTTATAGACTTGATGTGTGCCGTGTGACAAATGGTGCTCATATTGAACATTAATACGGTTCTTGGTAAAACTGTTTGAGTTGCTCTTTCATTTGACATATCATTTATAACTGTAAGTTTAATATAATAAATATTATAAAGCGGTAAGACCATTATATTCATTGCCGGCCGCTGTGGCCAAGCGGTTCTAGGGGCGTCAGTCCGGAACCGCGCGACTGCTACGGTCGCAGGTTCGAATCCTGCCTCGGGCATGGATGTGTGTGATGTCCTTAGGTTAGTTAGGTGTGGTATACACCACTTCTAACAAACGCCGAACAACCGGCTCCAGTACGCGTCCGCCAAATACATCGCTGGCCGCACTTCTCCGGGCGGCTCGCGGCTACCATCGCTGGCATAAAATAAATAAAATAAAAAATATTATTTAAATATTAATTATTCTATCTGTATGATGGTGATTGTAATTGTAATTGATATTTGCTTATCTGGAACGTGGACGTTTAATTATTCGGTATCAGACGCTTGACAATGGCTTTTTCGTAAAGGCAATGTTACTCGTAGTTGACCGTGAAATAAAACTGAAATAATCGGACTTCGTAATTAAATCGTTTCCAAAGACTGCTGCGGTAGGTGCGGACTCATAATCTAAATCTCAATATTACAATAATTTGTCAGCCATGCCAAAACGTCGTACAGAGGTGATTGTCTACTAAACATAAAAAAGTTACACAGTTAGTTAAATCAGATATATTCAATGAATAAACCTACAGTTCATAATCCTACTTACTTTTATAAATATAAATTCTTTACAGAATCGAGTGCCTAGTCTGGTTGCAACTCGCAGTATTCTTCTATAACATGAAATATGGCGGTGTGCCAGACAATAGAATAAAATACGTGCTTCTCGCACCACTTCTACCAGAGCTCTCTCATTCCTTAATCAAACATAAGAGTAACGTAATTGTGCTTTTTTTTTATCAGCGACACAGCGCTGCAGTTGTGTGCCATAGGCTTTATTTATTTGTCACTGATTATTTATTTAATTAATATTTCGAGTTTCCGAGGAAGCTCACGCTCGGCATGCAAATGTGCCTTTATATTGCCCCCTGAATTGCGCAGCGAAAGGACACACCTGCAGGCGAGCAATTCACCTAAAGGCACAAGAAAATCTAAGTTATCTACAACTATTTACATGACTTACATTATACACATTATATACAAAATTTGAATGACGCAGGTGCGCCGTAAAAGTTCTTATGTTGGCAGATAGAGTGCGCGCATGCGCAGAAGCGCCTGTGTGACTCCGGCACTGCCGTTATATCGTACAGTTAGATCACGCGGCACAGTATTGCAGTTCATATTGTTCGTGTGCGCGTGTTTCTCAGTCGTTGCACAAAGAAAATATTCAACCAAGATTACATATGAAGATTACATTCTATGACAGGTAACTTAGTTTTAAATTTACAATATTTGTTATAACACAATACAACTTAGATTGTTGAATGTTCTTAGTTACATAGTATTGTTTTGAAATACTTCAAAGAAAAATGTCCGTATGTTTCAGGTGCGTTGACCTATACACATCGTGTCGTTATTACAGTTCATATTCATCTGCTGCACAATAATTTTTTACAGGTTAGTATCGTCGTGGTAAAGTTTTTTTTTTATCACAGTAACATCGTTGTATAACAACGTGATTAATACATAAGCGTGTCCATTTCCCATTTCCATTATAGTCATTGTGATGCAGTTCGTTGTGACTAAAAGCATTGCTTATTACAGATCAGACGTGACCCGTCGAGTAATTGGTCCACGTGCAGTTCGTTTTTTACATTCCGTGGAAGCTTGGTTGCAGAACCTCGGACGGCACATAGCTGGCGTCGATCCTTGGACAGTCCAGGTAAGAGTGTCCGTCACATTTCGAGAACATTTCATTCCCTGAAGTTCCAACCAAAATTCTTCCACCCGTCGTGTTGTTTTCTGGACAGGCACTATGTGTCCATTTAATCCAGTTAACATCTTGAAGTTAGGTACTGTAGTAATGTCACTAGACGATGCACGAATTATGCCCTCCACATTTTCAGTTTTTTGCTGAATATAGCTCACCTAAATGTTCGTAGTTATTAATCAAAGAAATCATTCATCGCGTTTACATAGATACGCTGCATAATGAATGGCATTAACCGTTTCCTTCACATAGGTTTCTGCGTAGTTGCAGAGTTAGTAATGTTCGTTAATGTCCGTGAACAGAGGTTCACTATGCAATGTCTTTTTGGCACTCGTTTTGTTCAAATTTTTACATAGTAACAGTTACATGATACATCAGTTAAAAAAAATATAAGTAATTATACATACACACGTCACATATTTCCTTAGCATAAACATAATACAGTTGCACATAAAAATGTTTGCATCATCATTACATAGCTATAGGTTATTACATTGTGTCACGTGATGTCATCTGAAATTAAGATAGGTTAGACACAACATTCATTACATCAGTAGGCAAGACCAGGAGTTTTCACTACTCAATAAATATTCAAAATAGTAAGAGAGAGAAAATGTTCGATTCCTCGCGTTTTGTGCGTGTGTGTAGAGTGTCTGTGTGGCCTTGACTACTGATAGATGCTTTTCGTGTTGAGAGATGTGCGTCTAATCTATTTCTCAAAGTAAAAGATCGCTTCACAGATGACGTCTGTCGGTTCGTCAGGTGTCATACCAAGTCAGTGGTACCTACAATAACAAATGTTCCGTGAAAAATTAATATATCATTCACTGCTACGTAATCATAAATTTTATTTTGATATTCCGTCTTCCAGGTGGTGGCTCGCGCTGAAAGAAGAGTTCTTCTGCCTTCAACTGCGACTCTGGAACCGCTGAAATGAAAATTTCTACACTACTTATTATCTGTGTTGTAACAACAGAGTTTTTCGAGTTGCTTAGCAATATTTTGATGGGTATGACTTTGACATTATTCAGCATGAAATGCTCTAAGATCTCGGTGTGCGTATAGCCCAATAATTTTGTTAGTTCTACGATGTTGTAACAGATACGCACCAGGATGCGGTATGTTAACAATTATATAAGGTCCTTCATATAGCAGACGCCACTTAGCGTTGCGTCGTTTGAGTGCTACAGATTTATGATGAGTACGAAGTAGTACAAGCATTCCTACCTCGAATTTTTGTTTTCTTTTTATTATGTTTCTGTGATGTTTGTTTCGTATCTGTGTGTGATGTGTCAGCGTAGTCAATACTTCTTTTATTTTCTGTTCAGGTGTGATTTCCTTGTCTGACAACTTAGGTAATGGTTCTATCCACTGATCGTTCTGTTTGCAATTGAACATGATCTCGTTAGGTGTGTAATTTGTATCATAAATATTTAAGTTATTGTGTACGTCTTCGAAAAAGACTTAGGTAGGACACCCAATTAGTATGTTTTGATGAAATATAGGTCCTCATGAATCGATTTAATTCTCGGAAAAATCTCTCAGTCGCGTTACATTGTGGACTAAACCTCGAAATAAATATACTTCTAATGTTATTGTCCTTCAAGAAATTTCTCCATTTGTACCCAGAGTAGTATGCTGCATTATCTGACAGAATTGCTTTAGGTTTTCCCACGTGCGTCAGGTAATCACTTGAGAATCTTCGTATTATAGCACTTGCAGTGGCGGATTTTAAAGCATAAAGTTTGACATGTTTAGAAAATATATCGTAAAAAGCTAAGATATATTTGACGCCTCCAGAGCTTGCTGGATGCGGTCCACTGATGTCAGTACACAGAATTTCAAGGGGTTTACTAGGTAAAATAGAATGTAAATCTGTTTTTGTGGATAAATTCTGAGGTTTTGATTTTTGACATATGACACATGTTTTCAGTTCCCTGTAAATTTTTCTTCTCATATTGCTAAAATAACAGTATGTGCTGAGCTTTGCCAAACACTTTTTCGTCCCATAATGACCCCAAACTAAGTGTGTGTGCCAAATTAGATTACGTTCAGACTCTTTGGGAATGCATACACACCAGTTAGTAGCATTTGGATGTCGGCGGTAAAATAACACATCATTGTGTAACTTGTAATACTTAGTCGAAGGATGATTGTGTTTTTCTAACAGTAATGTTATTATCTTATACCAGTGAGGGTCAGATTTTTGTAATTTAGCCATGTTTCTGCACATATCAATATAATATTGGTGATACTGCTTGTCTTGCATTAAGAGAATCCTGTAGTCATTTATATTTTCTAAGTCACTGTTGGTATCATTCATAACTTGTGGAAGTCTAGACAAAGCGTCTGCAATGGTGTTGTCCTTACCTTTTATGTACTTAATTTCAAAAGAGTAGTTCTGAAGTGTAACTGCCCATCGTGATAGTCTAGGATGTACAAGTTTACAAGTTAACACAAATGTCAGGGCCTGGTGATCGGTGTAAATTACTGTATGTTTTCCAAATAAATAATAATTGAATTTCTTGAATGCCCATACTATGGAAAGTGTTTCTAACTCAGTAGTGGAGTATGTACGCTCACATTCAGTTAGAGTACGGCTTGCAAACCCAATAATTCTTATCTGTTCCTTTTCTTTATTCTTTACAACTTGAAATAAGCAACATCCCAAGCCAGTTCGTGAAGCGTCACAAGTCATACAAAAGTCTAAATTGAAATCTGGATGGCTCAATAAGTTTGCACGCACTAAAGCATGTTTAATTGTATTAAAGTCATTCTGGCACTGTTCCGACCAGATCCAAACTTGATTCTTTCTGAGTAGATTTAGCAGATGTTTACTGTTCAAAAGTGGTTGTGGCAAAAAACGTCGGAAAAATGAACATAGCCCAAGGAATGATTTTAACTGCTTTTTAGTTCGAGGGCTAGGAAAGTTTCTGATAGCATCTAATTTACTGGGATCTGGACGTATGCCCTGCGAATTAATGATATGTCCTAAATATTTTATCTCACTGCAACAAAATTTTGATTTTCTAAGATTGGCTGTGACTCCAGCTTGTGCAAATTTTTCTAAAATTCTTTGAAGTGTGTCAACGTGTTCCTTCCAAGAGTGTGTAGCTATCAGTATATCATCTACATAGTGTGTGACTGTCTCAACTAAATCGTCGCCAAGCACGGTATCCAGGGCTGTAATGAATACCCCAGAGCTGACATTCAGTCCGAAGGGTAGAACACAAAACTGATAGGTTCGCCCCCCGAACATAAATGCAGTATATTTCCGTGAATCAGGAGTGATACCCACCTGCCAAAACGAATTAGCGAGATCTATTGTGGAAAAATATTTTGCATCTAGAAATTTCTGTAATTGCTCTTCTAAATTTTCGGGTTTTGTGTGAACCGGTAAAATTATTTCATTAATTGCTCGAGCGTCTAACACTAACCTAATGCTTCCATTTGATTTTTTGACAACAAGTAGAGGACTACAATAAGGTGAGGTGGATGGTTCAATGACCTTCCAGTCTAACATTTGTTTTAATTCTTGCCACACAGCAGGTCGTTGAGATAACGGTACGTTATATGTCTTGTGGTAGAATATCTTGTGAGGCTTAACTTCAATCTTGTACACATACGTGTTGATAACACCTAATCGTTTGGTAAAAACTTGTAAATATTTGGATAACACTTCCTGTAGTTTTATACGTTCATGTACACTGAGAGCTGTAGCTTCACTTATCTTATGATCAAGCAATGTTTTCAAGTCCAATAGCTCTGTGTCAGATGAGTGTGTTTGCATATCTTGAATGTCATTGTCAAGTACTAACTGAACCTTGTACCCTGTACAGTGTTTGTCATGCTTTAGAGTTCTCCTGTCCAAATCAATAATAATTACACTGCCTTTATCATTTAAAATACATTTACCTTTGGAGAAGTCTATAATAGAGTCCTTCTCGCTCATAATATCTATTCCTAATATGCAATTTGTCGCAAGGTTTTGTACAACCAGGAATGGCCATTGTACGGTTCCATTACCTATTTTAATGTTTACAAAAACTTGCTTCGTAACCCTACATGACTTATTACCTAGTGCAGTAGTTATTTTACAGTTTTGGGCAGGAAACTCAGGCACAGGTTCCAATTCACGCATCTTTTTATAGAAATTAAAAGACAAAACGCTCACAGCTGCACCTGTGTCTAGGATAATAGTAGTTGGAATCCCACCTACTACACCAGCAGTAGATGCTAAAACAATTTCATTTGTGTTTGAACGACATTGTGTACTGTCTTGTAAAAGTTCATCTGATATATTCTCATTGTGGTTGTATCTTATAAATAAAACAGGTAATTTTTGTTTAGAATTATTCGGCATTTCATTATTCTGTTGTTCAAGTGTGGTGTCAAATAACTGATTAACATTGAAGTCGCCCCCCAAGAATTCTTCAGCCACGACCTGGGGCATAGAAGTGACTGTTTCTAGTTTGTTGGATTAGCATTTGTACTAGGTACTGACACAGATTGAGGTTGTGCATCAGGTGTCATTTCTATTATATTCACATTCGGAGATTGCCTATTATGATCTCCAAACTTTTGCGGTTGTTGTTGCTGTTGCGCATTATAACTTACCTGTCGGTCGTAAGGTATGCTCCAATTTTGTCCTGGTGGCTGCTGTGGTAAAGCAGAGTTTGAATGAAAGTACTGATCGTTACGAGTCCAACCTTGATGCTGTCTTGGCTCATAGTTATTATTATTTCTATTTCTGTTTGTGTTTTTGTTGTTGCCTTTGTATCCGTTGTTACCGTTGTAGTTATTACCGCGGTGCCTTTTGTATGGATTGCCGCATGAAGTGTTATTACTGTTGTAACTATTGTTTGTATTGGAATACGCGTGTTGATTTTGATTTTCGTATTGAGACGGCATGTGAGTTTGCTGTTTTTGCTGTACCGCGTATCCAACTGTGGGCGCGCCAGAATTGAGTTGGCAAGCCTGCATGTTTTGCATACCACTAGTGTAAACATTGTGGCTGCTAATTTGCCGCGCGAAGCGCTGATCTTCAAGTAACATGTCAACCGAATCTAAGACTGTTAAAAAATAATCTGAATCGTCATCCGGGATATGTAGGAGTTTTTCTTTAATGTTGAAAGGCAATTTGGCCTTCAACGCACGGAGTATATCACGCGTTGCGACTGGTTCGTCTAAAAAGTGTCCCATGTTAAAGTATTTTTCAAAATATCTGCGTAAGTTGCCATTTTTACTGTTAAAAGTTTCAGGTTCTAAAATTTGTCTTCTGAGTCGCTCCTGGACGGATTGCGACCAGAATTTGTTCAGAAAAGCACGCTCAAACTCACTGTACGTGGTACATACGTCAGCTTGACTGTATGCCCAGACAGCTGCATCGCCTTGGATGTAACCGACAATATATGAAATCTTTTTCCGGTCACTCCAAGTGCGTGGAAATGCGTTACTAAAAGATTTAAGAAAAATCACCGGATGAATGGTTCGTTTTTCTGGGATAAAAATCTGAAATTGCCTGTGTTTCATTAAGCTTTCTTCTTCCTTCGTATTGTGATATGGATTTATTCCACTGTAATTACTGGTATGTTCAGCTGGCGAGTAATTACGATAATGTTGCTGTGGTTTACCATGATAATAGCTTGTGTTTGTGTTTGCACATCGTGGTATGTGTTGTAGTCGTGGTGTGTTTTGTTCTTGTGTGTTTGTCGTGTGCGGTATGTGTGTGTCATACTCGAATGTATATTGGTTCCTGAACTGTGCATTTTGACTGATATTTTCGTTACATTCAGACTGTGGTCGATCGGTGAATTGTCTCATGGGTGCAGTGACGGATTGTATTGCGTCACTGATCAGCTGTTTGTTATTAGTAATGTATTGCGCTACGGAGTCGTGCACAATTGTTGGTAAATTTTCACGTAAGCATCTATCAAAATGTTTGTCTTTGTTCACTACCCAATCATGAAATTCTTTATTAATATTTTGAAAATGAGCTGTGGCATCAGATTGTAAGATGTCAGTCAGGTGTTGTTCAACATTGTCAAATTTATTCTGTACGTCAGTAATTCGTTTTTCAAGGTTGTCATGTACTGAAGGATATGTTTGAATTTGTTCAGTAAGAACTTCACACGTGACATTAAGGTTTTTTACTTGTGTCTGTAAAAGTGCTACGTCAGTTGTAGTCTTTTCTTGTCTCGTATTAAGCTGGGAAAATTTAGTACTGAGTTCAGTCATCTGTTTGGTCAGTGTGGCTTCTATAAGTTCCACACGTTTACATAAAGTGTCATTACCTGTCTTGAGTGCTATGAGGTCAGATTTAATTGCGTCATTTTGTGTCTGTAAGGTTGCCATGTTTTCGGCGTTCTGTTTCCTTATGTATGCCATATTTTCTGCGTTTTGTTTCATTAGCATTTGTAACATGTCGGCAATGTTTACTGTTTGCAAGGTCTGTGCCCCCGTCGCGTCATTAGACGTGACGTCATGCATCAACATGGGCTCTGACTGAGACTTTGAAATTTTTGTAGTGGTTGCTGTCGTAAAGTCATTTTCTAACATTTGTCTCTCGTCCGAGTCAGATTGCGTCTGAATAGTACGTCTTTGCTGTTCCATTTTTGCGTATTGATTTCTAGTTATTACCATGCCACACGTGATATATGTTTCAAGAAAATATTTGACACTGATTTTAAAATAAAATGCAGTTGAGCATGAATCGCTCGTAGCAACAATGGCTGTCTGTTAATTTAAAAATATAAACTGAATTTGAGATTATTGGTAATGGCTGCTGTCCATGTTACTACGTATCGTACAGAAGTCGGCCATATTGTACACTCGTGTATTGGTATTGTTGCATACGTTATTGTTTAAGGAAAAGTACTGAGAATGAAATTTATCACTGAAAACTGTTATGCACGAAAGAAACACTACAGAATCTACTGAAAAGCTAATACACTGAATTATACGTCTGGTCAAGCCTGCTAATGCAAAGATGCTGCGTCTTACCTTATTTTGCTGGAAGTTTCATTGCGTCTTCCCGCAAAATTTTAGAATTGGAAAATATCTTCAGATTTTTTTTTTATCTCTCATACATTCACGTCCAGGTCCAGAAAGTTGATTTTTCACATGAAACAAAGAGAACAATGTAACAAATGACAAAATAACAAGTCCGACACGCAGTCGCCAATATAAAATAAATAAAATAAAAAATATTATTTAAATATTAATTATTCTATCTGTATGATGGTGATTGTAATTGTAATTGATATTTGCTTATCTGGAACGTGGACGTTTAATTATTCGGTATCAGACGCTTGACCTTGGCTTTTTCGTAAAGGCAATGTTACTCGTAGTTGACCGTGAAATAAAACTGAAATAATCGGACTTCGTAATTAAATCGTTTCCAAAGACTGCTGCGGTAGGTGCGGACTCATAATCTAAATCTCAATATTACAATAATTTGCCAGCCATGCCAAAACGTCGTACAGAGGTGATTGTCTACTAAACATAAAAAAGTTACACAGTTAGTTAAATCAGATATATTCAATGAATAAACCTACAGTTCATAATCCTACTTACTTTTATAAATATAAATTCTTTACAGAATCGAGTGCCTAGTCTGGTTGCAACTCGCAGTATTCTTCTATAACATGAAATATGGCGGTGTGCCAGACAATAGAATAAAATACGTGCTTCTCGCACCACTTCTACCAGAGCTCTCTCATTCCTTAATCAAACATAAGAGTAACGTAATTGTGCTTTTGTTTTATCAGCGACACAGCGCTGCAGTTGTGTGCCATAGGCTTTATTTATTTGTCACTGATTATTTATTTAATTAATATTTCGAGTTTCCGAGGAAGCTCACGCTCGGCATGCAAATGTGCCTTTATAAGTTGGTTGAACTTCACTGTACGCAAGCGCTGAATAGGTCACAAGGGGCCCAGTGACAGGGCTTGCTTTGCTTGGCCTCCTCGTTCAGCCGACCTAACGCCATGCCATTTTTTCCTTTGGGGCTTCATCAAGGGTCGTGTGTACGTGCCTCCGCTACCAGCAGACCTCCCTGAATTAAGAAACCGGATTAAAGCAGCTGTTACTACAATCATGGAAGACACACTTATCAACATTTGGGAAGAACTCGGTTATAGACTTGATGTGTGCCGTGTGACAAATGGTGCTCATATTGAACATTAATACGGTTCTTGGTAAAACTGTTTGAGTTGCTCTTTCATTTGACATATCATTTATAACTGTAAGTTTAATATAATAAATATTATAAAGCGGTAAGACCATTATATTCATTGCCGGCCGCTGTGGCCAAGCGGTTCTAGGGGCGTCAGTCCGGAACCGCGCGACTGCTACGGTCGCAGGTTCGAATCCTGCCTCGGGCATGGATGTGTGTGATGTCCTTAGGTTAGTTAGGTGTGGTATACACCACTTCTAACAAACGCCGAACAACCGGCTCCAGTACGCGTCCGCCAAATACATCGCTGGCCGCACTTCTCCGGGCGGCTCGCGGCTACCATCGCTGGCCGCCTTCGCGCGCGCGCGTTTGTCAGCACACAGCAATTGGCTACGCCAGGAAACATTGCGATTGGTTTTCCCTGGAAAACAGCGACCCCAGCCGACGGCTCCATTAGCTAGCAAGTCTTATATAAACCGTGCTGCCGCCGCAAACGACAGTTCTAATCGGGAAGTGCAGTACGCCGTGTTCCAGCTACTTGTGGATGACTCGCCGCACCACTCGAGGTTACCTGGCTGCTCGGCGGAAAGTCTTGCGACTTCACTTGGAGAGACTGAACTTCACTGGACTTGGGAATAATTACGGAACGTGCACCCCACCATGCACATTCTGACATTGGTATAACCAAACTTTAATTCTGCATTACTTCTGAATGTGAGCTTAGGTAGACGCTTGGCTATCATAATTGTTAAAAAGTGATTTGTGATTTAATAAACCAGACTGAAGAGATTTGTGTTATTCCTGGTTATAACATTAGGTTTAAGCAATTCTAAGTTCTAGGGGACTGGTGACCTCAGATGTTAAGTCCTATAGTGTTCAGAGCCTTATATTCATTCATAAACACCCTGTATTATAGGGTCTGTATGAAAATACATATATTTATTTGTGTCTGTGGTAGACTTGTATTCAAGTAAAATTATGACGTACCTTCCACCATTAATGTATGCACTGGTACGAGATGAGTGTTATGCCTCAGGCACGGCTGAGGCAGACAGGTGGGTTGTGGGGACTGGTTTCCAAGGAACACAGTTGGGAACGCGTCGTTCCCTCATATGATACTCTAGACACATGTAGCATCTTCCGAAAGAGATCTGCTCAAAGTTAGTAAGAAGAGGATGTAATTGACAATACAATATACTGTCTGATCAAAAGTAATCGCAGATCCACATATAACGCATAGTTGATGTCACCAGAGGCGGACCCGCGGGTGTAAAAGGAGGCGGTGACTGTTGTGTTGTCAGCAGCGAAGCGGTAACAACAACAACAAAAAAAAAGGTTCAAATGGCTCTGAGCACTATGGGACTTAACTTCTGAGGTCATTAGTCCCCTAGAACTTAGAACTAGTTAAACCTAACTAACCTAAGGACGTCACAAACATCCATGCCCGAGGCAGGATTCGAACCTGCGACCGTAGCGGTCTTGCGGTGCCAGACTGCAGCGCCTTTAACCGCACGGCCACTTCGGCCGGCGCGGTAACAACACGTTGTGTCGGTCACGGGGATCTCAGTGACTGAAAACGCTGACCAGACATTGGATGCCACGTGAGTCACAAATCCATCACTGAAATCTCAACCCTTCTACAGCTGTCCAAGTGGACTGTTTGTAATATGATTGTGAAGTGGAATCGCAGCAACGACAGCTAAACCAGTGAGATCTCAGTACTGACGGACGGGGACCGTCGATCATTACGGTGGATGGTTGTAATAAATTGCATGAAATCACTGGAAGGAGACAATCGCGCATTACGGAGCATTATCAACTGTCCAGCTAGCACAGTGATTGTGCGTAGGGAGTTAATAAGAGTACAATGGTCGAGCAGCTTCTGACCAGATACACAGTTCTGTACTCAGTGTTAACCGTCGCTTGAGATGATTTAAGGGGCCCCGGAAAGGCTCAAAATCATGAAAAGTTCAATTTTTACTTTTTTCGTTTTTTGAATCTGCCTTTTAATAGATATATAATTTATTCAATTCCGAAGACTACAACTATTTTTAAATTTTTTTTGAAATGTGTTCTACATGGGCGTGACCCACTGTGGCGCTGTTAAACTGCTGTCAAATGGTGTTATTATTAACGTCCGTGTTCATCAGGTACATTTTAGTGATGTGAGATAAAGTATGTGTTGGACACGTACAGAAGCGAATGGGAACAAGACTTCGGCGACTGAAAGCTTCGTACAAAAAACAAAATTTCAGTGATGGTAAAGGGTTGGATGGGAAGGGAAGGTTAACTGACAGTGTAATTGAAAAAATACAGAACTATTATGGAATGGCTATTAGGCAAAATACACAAAGTGTCGACGAAATGAAGAAGGCTGTTTGGGGTCTTTTTTTTCATACTTCTTCAACCGATGAAAATCCCCAACATAGCTTGTGTCCCAAAGAAGAAGACAGTTGGTGTAAATATAACAAAGGATTGCTAACTGGTGAAGTGTACACTCATAAGCATAGTCTGCCTCATGCAATAATGGAGGTGATAAAACCTATTTTCAGAGACTTAGCAGCACCTGAACTGTTGAAAAAGTGTATTCACGGAAAAATTCAAAACCCCAATGAAAGTGTAAATAGTGTTATATGGTCGAGAATCCCCAAGACTGTATTTGTTGGAATAGAAACACTTCACTTTGGTGTGTATGATGCTGTTGCGACTTTCAATGATGGCAACATTGTAAGGTGCAAGGTATTTAGAAATATGGGAATGAAGATAGGTTCTAACATGGTACGAGCGATGCTTGCTTTAGACAAGGAACGCCTTCGGGCTGCAGACAGGGCTGTAAAGAGTCTAGAAATACAAGCAAGAGTAAACAGGAGGAGGAACAAGAGGAAGCTGGAGGAGGAGTTTGCAGAGGATGAAGATAATCCATCCTATGGACCTGGAATGCACTAAAAAGTTAATCCAATCTTTGTCGCTCGATTCCCAAAACTTTTATTTTCTCATACTAATTACATGTTTTCTAAGGATCTTCCAAACATATTTGTTTCAAACTTTCAGTAAATGTTACACAGTACCTTCTGCATAATTTAACACAGCCTTTTTCCTAAAAACTGTATATTTTTGAATATATAAATAAAACATTGCAAAAAAATGTTGTGAATTTTCATTACAATTGAAAAAAATCATCTTTAATAACTGAACTAAAATTTTGTAAAATCCCTGTGTTAAGTTGTAGCCCATATTCCAATAAATAATCTGTAAAATGTTCAACTTCCTACCTCAAATACTTTGTGAGGAAAGATGTAATTTATAAGCGTTATTTTAACATTGCAAGTATAGGGCGTTCCGGAGCCTCTTAAAGAGGGCCGCTACTGGACAGTTGATAACTGGAAGCGAGTGATTTGAAGTCATGTGTCACGGTGTATCCTGTAACATTTACAAGGAACCCCTTGTGTTCGAGCCACATATTGTTTCTTTATCTTACAGTTTTACATTTAAATGCACCCGATAGATTCCGACGCCATATTTGTTTACAAAATGTGACAGTATATATGTCATGTGTTACGACTGTGAAAGGAACCTGTGACCACTGGAGTGTTTTCTTTCTCCACTAGACAGTGCGACAAGTTCCTCCAAAAAATCGTAGCACAATCCACACACAAATGTCATATTAACAAAGGTAAATCCACCTTGATGGAGGTTTAAACCTTTGAAACGCGTCGCGGAGATAAATAAACAGTGATTGGTAACAGTAAACCTGTTGTTCTATTCAATTTCAATAACAGTCACGGTAAAGCCTAACCTAAAATGTTCGCATTTAAAGACTTACAATTACTTACAACATCTGCAGATATCATCTAGCATTCAGGGAATAAGGTGGCACACAGTCGGGAGCCAGTGGAGCATATGGCGTTGCCGGTGGACAGTTGTGTGGGGGCGCTGTGGCTACACATGAGAACGTCCGTTACGTCAGGAGCGACGATCGTAGCGAAAGCACAGTTATTCTGGCGCGAAGCACGTTATTTATTTATTTATTCGTATGGATCATATGAAGTTTAAAAATACAGGTATATAGCATTAATATATGCATATAACAAGAATACAAAAAGACAAAACTACGTATAAAACTAACTATATGTCAAATGGCTCAAATGGTTCTAAGCACTATGGGACTTAACATCTGAGGTCATCAGTCACCTAGACCTAGAAGTACTTAAACCTAACTAACCTAAGGACATCACACACATCCATGCCCGAGGCAGGATTCGAAACTGCGACAGTCGCAGCAACGCGGTTCCGGACTGAAGCGCCTAGAACGGCACGGCCACAACGGCCGTCTAACTGAATGTCAATATCTTAGTTCCTAATCCATATAAGATCGGTATCACCAGCTTTCATGAGGTCTCTCCAACACCACTGAGAGGGATGCAAGGGGCATTCCTCTCTAAAGTGCTTCTCTGTCTGTTTCGGAGCCCCACAGTAACAAACCGGAGACTCTGTAGCACCCCTTCCGTAAAGAAAGTCTGCACGTCGTCCGTGCCCAGTGCGAGTCCCGTTGAATGTGACCCATAGTTTCCTGTCGGGTTCTGTGCCAGCAGTATCACAGTTGTACGTTCGGAACCACTCACGTTTATCAGGAGTTTCAATAAATTGACAGTACTGACCCCACAGGTCTATCACCCAAGGCATCTAGCTGTTCTGCTTGCGGTAACGGTGCGTTTCTTAAACGTAGTCTGTTTCGTCGTAGATTTATTATCCTTCCTGTATGGGTAATTCTAGCTACTCCTGAAGCTTCCAGCATTCTGTAAGCAAAGCCTCGCTTCGACGGATTGTGGGTGGACAGACCCTGCTCAGCAGATGAAGCCAATAAATCGGTGTTGTCCCAGTTATTAGCGCATAGTGTGTATCAACTGGACACGATCAAATTGGTGTGGCAGCTGCTTAGCTCCAACGGGGCACAATACCCTACTGCTGAGAAGACCAACGCTGTGGCTTTGTGTGCAAGGTTCAAAATGGTTCAAATGGCTCTGAGCACTATGGGACTTAACATCTGGGGTCACAAGTCCCCTAGACTTCGAACTACTTAAACCTAACTAACCTAAGGACATCACATGCATCCATACACGAGGCAGGATTCGTATCTGCGACCGTAGCAGCCACGCGGTTCCAGACTAATGCACCTAGAACCGCTCGGCCACAGCGGTCGGCTATGTGTGCAAGGTATGTGATGAAGCTCCCCGTGTAATTCCACACAATTCTTGAATAATGTTGTTACGAGTTTTTATCTTGTCAGTAGTATTTTCAAGACTTTTCTATACGAAGGTTGTGGTCAAGGGTGACACCAAGGTATTTAGGGTACATGTCATTCCGTTAAGTTTTACTCTGAGCTCGGCGTTAGCTTGTCTGTTGTTCCGATGGAATGTACATAGTTCTGTTTTAATTATACTGGGTTTAAGTCGCCACTATCTAAAATAGGATCTCATGACGGCCAGATCTTCTGTGAGAGTTCTCTCCGCTTGTCCGAGATCCTTGGTTCTACCAGCAAAAGCGATATCGTCCGCATTGTAGAATTTTCTTGACCTGATATTGGGAAGATCGGAGATATATAGGTTGAATAATAAGGGGCCAAAGGTTGAGCGTTGTGGCTGACCATCACCTTATTTCCTTTATTTACTTACATTTTCTCCAAAGTAACGCGGAGATACTTATAATTTATCATAGTGTTGTGTAGAGTTACAGTTTGTCGCCACCGGATTGTTTGTAGTTATTTGCGTATCATCCCTTCTCTGCAGAGTGTGTCACATGCCGCAGTTACGTCTACGAACGTGACTGATGCCTACACGTTTAATGGGAAACAGCCTCCATGAAAGTTATTGGTACCAGTCAGTGCCTGGTCGCAACAACTTCTCTGTAGTCTGAAACCTGCTTCCTCAGCTGGGTTATATTCCAGAACGAAGCCGCCAGTTCTGTTATAAATGAGCCTCTCCAAGAGTTTGTAAGTACAGCTCAAAAGGAAAATAGGTGCGAAACTTTGAGGGTAATCAGCTGATTTACCTGGTTTCAAAATTCCCACTATGTTTGTTCTCTTTAGGTCGTTGGGCAGTGATCCTGTTGTGTACATATTTCCGCGAAGTCAGCGCGTACACAACTTTCCCACTAGAGCGCACCCCGCTAAGCGCAACAGCGCAGGCGCAGCGCTCGTCCGTGTCTGCACTACGAGATGGCGTTCTCTTAAAGCCGGACCAAATTCTGCTTCCACCGATCCGCGTATTAATATGTAACGCAGCCAATGAGATTGCTCCTAACGTAGAACTTGACTATACTGAGGTGGCAACAGTGTGGAAAACAGGTCACTGCTGAAATAAATTCTAACTCACCATCTTCAGATGACTGACTGAAAAGGGTGGCAACATTATTATCTGGATCTGATTCCATGTCATGGCAGGTCTGATAATGTTTCCGTCTCCTTAATAAAGTGCACAAATGCCTTCACAAAGCTACTGCCATTGGCTGAGGTAGATCCGTTCGAGAAAAAGAGTCCATGAATTTTAGGTTTAATAAAAATAACGAGAGAAAAGCGGTTAAGTCCTCCTCCTTTTAGAATTTTCCAGCGATATAAATTTACCTCAAAAGGAAGAAGCACCTACATGATGCAGTAGTAACGTAACAATCACTTGCTTTGTAGTGTAAAATAAGGAAGCAGTCCTCTTCTATAACGTATTTTAGTAAACCAATAGAAAACAATATTACTTTTGACGAACAACAGTCGTGTTTATTTACGTTATTGGAAAATTCGAAACAAGTAGACATTACACTTTTTTATAAAGTAGAATTTTTTTTACCTACTATTATATTAATTATCAAACTTTTTTATATTGTTTAACATGATTAAGTAAATGGAATTATTTATCTTCTTAACTAATTCTTAACATAATTAACTAAATGAAAGTATTGGTCTTCTAACTAATTCTGTTATTTTTTAACTCATATTGAATATCAATGATTGCTTGTTCCAGTACATCATGTGAATGGCTATATTTTAATGGTATGCGCGCGAACACTGCACACATTCTGGGTCTCGTGTCAGGATCTGACCTGTGAAAGGTGTGCCCAAATAACTTTTGTTGTGAGCTGTCCAGCAATCGGCCGTGTTTGCAAGCCAATCGATTTTGGCAATTGAAATAATTTAAGATGCATTAACCCATCTCGAGTTCAGAAGAGCTGCAAAGGACACGAGACGTTGGTATAAATCAAATATCTCTGTAATCCACGTAACTCTCGCAACAAAATCTAAAAATATTTAATTTTACTCATTCATCGTCATCACGTAGCACTCTTAAAAGGTGCCTGCGTGTACATAGGTTTTAAATGCCTTCATAAAAATTAAGGATAAGATTATGTTTGTTGTCACAGTGACAGATTTTTATAGTAATATATTGTACTCGTCAAATGTCCATAGGTAGGTTAGTTTGAACTTCAATAAAAAGTATCTACTTACGTGATGAGGTGTTGCTTTAATCGAACGTGCTCATGAACGATGTATCTGCCCAATGTTCTCCTGAAAAATGAACTTTTGCGCAGGTTTCAAGATTTTATCAGCTTCTCAAACTACTTCGATTCGACGACATATAAAGCAATCACGATCGTACGAAAAACGTTTACTCTGCGTTGGTCCACACTAGATTGGACACACCCCTGCTAGTTGCTGAAATGCCGTAAAACTATCCAGTTCTTTTTCTACTGGCTCCGTTGTCGATATCTGAATGCCCAAAACTGAATTTTCTTTTCGGCTTCTCCAAAACTTCCCCTGCCTTCACCATTTCCTCGTGTGCTCTGCTTTTGTATTGATACAAATTTTGATCCCTAATTGTGAATTTTTTAGGCAAGCGCAGTCAGCAATCAAAAAATATTTGATCTCGAGATCTGATACAAGATTAACGTTGTCACTCAAATATGACCAAGGATTTTCATCAGTTGTAGAGCTAGAACCCTATTCCCCGACTTAGTTTCCTCGCTGAATCTCTAACATTCTGCGTGGTTTCTGCTGTTCTAAGTCGTGTCTACCTACCACTTTCGCGCAACGACGCTCTGAGTGTGTTTTTTAGGGAAGTGACTAGTTTGAACCTGGGACCTGTTGCTGGTAAAGAGACGCCAGACCATACATGACATGTAGAGTTCAGAAGATTTCAGTGAGACTAGCGATGATATAACCAAATACTTAATGATTTCAGCGTCCGCTCCATTGCACTCCCTGTAAAAGAATCTTAATACTAACTAAATTTAGTGGAAGGTGTTCAAGGCTTTCCTATTTTTAGTTAGCTGGTAAAATAAAGTCGAAAAAGCAGTTAAGTTTACCATTGGAAATTTTATTCTACTCACAAAACATTGTTTATAAATTGCACTATTGATAAAAGGAAATGTTTTAATACAGGATGATAAAAACCAACTAAGTTCAACAAAAATGTGAACGAATATTTCCTGAATGGGTTTCCAAGTTCTACAATGGATCAAAGGATGACCTATGCCATATCACATGTATAATCTAGGTTTAAATTTAGTTTCACAAAAGAGAAAACTATCAAAACTTGGTCTACAGTGACCCTCAATTATCTTTAATTACTTATCTAACTTGTCTTAAATTACAGTGGCTGATGTGGCTACTCAATAATTACATAACAGAAAAGTCATCGCATTTCAGATTTTAACTTACGTAGCAAATGTGAATACCATGAGCTTCAATTGACGATCGATACTTGTATTACGTAAAAAGGGGATGTAACAGATGAGACTTCTGCAGTTCTGAGTGAAGCCTTATGCGCTCAAAAATGCGGCATCGCGTGCGTTCATTACCTTGTCGGTGTTCGTCAGGGGGCGGCGGCCAGCGCAGCTCCATCTCGCCATCTCCGAAGCAACTCTGTCCTAACTTTTCCTTACTAAAATTTACCGAAGTTGGTTTAAAAAAAAAGCTATCTGGCTGTGTTTTCATCTGACCAGTCAGGGTCTCAATGTTAACCTTAAGCTCCGCCTACAAAAATTCTGTTTATCCAATGAGAAACGTTATACTTTTCGTTGTGGGACAATGTTTTTAACGTTTGCAACGTAACAGAGACGCGAAAAAGTCTCACGCTAAAACTTGCGACTGGTGTGGCCCTTTTAGTGTTATCGTAAGATCTATACTGTTCTTCTGGGGGGGCTCTAGCTTTTAACATGGGCTGGGGGGTGGTCCTTGTGGTTGTCTGGCCACGTGGGTGTCTGTCCCTTATCGTAGGGCCTTCTAGCTTAACACGGTTCTGCTCTCGGCTTCTGTCCTCGTTTCTCCCCTCGGAA
The DNA here is from genome assembly GCF_023864275.1 of Schistocerca cancellata. Lineage (NCBI taxonomy): Eukaryota > Metazoa > Arthropoda > Insecta > Orthoptera > Acrididae > Schistocerca > Schistocerca cancellata. The sequence continues at coordinate 87,638,140 of NC_064627.1, read as the reverse complement.
CTGCGTCTGTCTCACGGCGGGAAGGTATGACATGCATTTAGGCATTCTTGTCTTAGTCTGTGGTATTCCATTTGCTCACTAGTTACTCGTATTACTTTGGTTAATTTAATGTCACGATTTATTCGGAGCTATGTGACATACTACTGGATTTGCTTATCATGTCAGGGTTTTCATGGAAGGTGTTGGAGTTGCCTGAGACCTTACAAATCCACTAACAATAAGTAGTATTTAACGCGAACTTATTTAACAAACAATAAACAGCAGAAACGTAGTTAATCTCGTTCGCACTCTATTGCTTACATCAATCGCGTGCATCCCAGTGTAGCCACACACCTACCTGACCCGAATTTGTCAGAACATTATTTCCGCTGGCGGCGCGGGGTCACTTTTGTCATAAACAGTAGATGTCTAAGTAACAGTCAACGGACTCAAAGAACGTTAACGGAAGTTAGAGAGTCGTTATTTTTCTCTAAAATTGACTAAATAGTCGTTAATTAACGATTAACGTATTACCGATCTTGCACCCAGGTATGCTTCCGATTTAGTTCTGTCGTAAGACTTTGCTCTCAGTAACAGTTAGTTTTCGATTAACCATTATTAACTGTGCCGATATGATCAATTTATGGTGTTTAGTAAATAAATACATCGTAATGGCATCTATTTTGAACGTTATTCTCAGTAATATATCTTCCTGTTTCATCGCTTAGAATCACAGGGGGTAAAACTCCACATTGCAGAGACTCTACGGCGGTGATACTGCTTCCTGCAGGGAGATAAACTTCGAGAGCTTCTCGGGAAAATGGGTAGAAAGAATCCTACACGGCTACTCACTAAAGTAGTGCAAGGACTGATTGTGCTGACTTCGCAAAACTCGGACGGAAAAGCAGTCATTCTACAGGCCCCTTATACCACACTCTACGGACTCACTAGCTAAACTGAGACGTCATTCTAGAGGTTTAGCGCAAATGGAGTGTTATTGCACTTGGAATACACTGAGTGGGGTGAACTGGTCGCATTTGGATAAATCGCAGTCTTTGAGTTTGAAATACGATCGTAATTGGATAGCTTTCGACGGAAGATATTTATTACACGTTTATCTGAAGAACACGAAGTGCAGTTCAGTAGCAATAGCAATGGAAAAGGAAGCGGGTAGTGACCAATAACTGTAAAAAACGACTGAAATTTGTGGTTTGCGGACAGCAATATTAAAACTGTGCGAATCGCGTAATGCGGAAAGTGTGTGACCAATCGTAATACGATGGCGCAGCGGATAATAGAAACTGCGTCCAAGGATTGCAAATCTTTCGCGAGTGGAACTCAACGATCGTCGAGAAGACGTCGTGGCAGAGAAAATAGAAGATAGCGACGTCCAGCGTGGCAAAGTAAGCCGCGTAACCACAGGATTAACATTGTTTAATGTTAATTACTCTTACTTAGAAGCGGTAGAGCAAGCCAAAAAATTAAGATAAGTGACTAAAGTATATGACCCAATACGGTGCGAAAAAACGTAGATATGTCAGAGAATGGTGATATGTTTCCGCTTACATAATCTATGGAAGGACCAGTAATCAGAATTAGTACATTGTTGAAAACAAGGACCAGGGAAAAGTCGATAATATAAAGGCAGAAGAAAACTAGGCTGAGTCAAACACTCAGGCAGTTTCTAGTGAGAGCACAACCATTGGAAGTGAAATTAACAAAAATAAATGCACAGAACTTAGTATGCAAGAAATGTTTGCAGCACTGATGAGTAAACTAGAAGCGACTAACAACAAAATAGAAGAAACTGCCAGGGATACTCAAAACAGCTAGGTAAGACTTACCAACAACTAGAAGAGACAAACAATAAAATAGCACAAACTGCTAGGGATACGAAACGAGAGCTTATGAAAGTCATTCGGGAAACAAACACAGTAACCATTTATAAATTAGAGAAATCCATCAGGGAGACTGAAAACATTTTAAAGTTGTAGACGAGAAAATAGAGAATGTAATAAAGGAACAGACGGCAATGGTTAAAGATTTCTCAGGAAGAGTCAGAACTGGGGAAGAAGCAGTGGTAAATCACACCGGAAGAAATACAACAGAATATTAAAACTTAAGATGAAAATTTCAGTAAGAAGATTAATAATGAGATATGTCAACCCCCAATGTTAGCAAAAAAGTCAATTAAACTGGGTCAGCTTTGTCGAACAGAACAGACTCAGTAGAAACTAATACTAAAGAGATATTTGGCAATATAGCTTGTATTCAGCGGAACGTCAATGATTTTACTGCCAGAGGCACTGACATTTTCGATTAAAGAGTAGAAGAAAAGTTATATTCAAAACTAAGAAAGATTATTGCAGTAAATTACAATAATTGATTTTCTAAAAACGAAGATCACTATGTAAAAGTAGTTACTTTCAGAAAATTTTCTACTAAGAGAAAAGTAGACGAGACAGATAATCATAGGACGAAAAATGAAGGCCATTGTTTGAAAGTAGGTAGGTTTACAAGATTGTCACTAAGAGAAAGGTAGGTACGCCTTGTCGCGGACCACAAAAACAAATCTGGGAATAATCTGAAGGCTTCAAGTCAGGTGGTTGCTTTGCCAAAGAAAGCAACCAGAGGTAACGGTTGTAAGGGTGTGAGGTGGAAATCAGAGGATAATGGGAACGCAAAGAGTAATAAGGTGAGCAATGGTCTTATAAATGAAAATGAAAACATGGTAATGGTTTTCCCAGAAAAGAAATTGGTGTCAAACAAAGGGGCTCGCGTTTCCGTGACGGTAAACCAATTAATGATTGTGACAGAGAAAACACTGACGAGAGCCTACATTTCCATGATTGTAGACAAAATGGCGATTTTAAAAGAAATAACTTTGGTGATGTTTCAGTATTTTATAACAGCAGACGATGCAATAACAATGTCAAAGAAAGTATGTATAAGAAGAAAGAGTCAAGCAATGAGAAGAACGAGAATTGTCACTATACCGTAGGGTTTGAAGTTACCAGTATTGAACCATTAGTGATCATTTCGATAATTATCAATTATCACGTTACGTGCAGTTGTAAAAGGAGGATCTTGTGAGAAAATAATAGGTAGAGAGAGAGTATCAGTGTTATCAGTTCAGAAATTTGAGGCTGTAGATGCCGATGGAATAAAGAAACGAATGTTAATTAAATGATGTACAAAAAAAAGGAGGTGCGAATTATTGAATGGTAGTACCAAATGAATGTATCGGTTTTATTATGTGAAAGAATCTGTTGGTTCTCCGTGCTGACGACGTGAGTTTGGAGAAGGGCAGTATGTCTGTTGAGGTAAATGGTACAGAGAATACAATGAAATTTGCAAATATTGATGGTCTATTGTCGGGAAGTGATAAACGATGCTATGTAGCAATCAGTGAAAGTTCTCAATACGAATCCAATAAAGGTAAAATTAAAGTGAGAAAGCCTTCTTCAGTGAAGCAGGTCTTCCAAACTCTGAAAGGAGAATTAAAGTAAAGGAAATGAATATGATTAACGAAACTGTAAAAGGAGCAGTAAATAGTTTGATTTTGAAGTATCTGAATGTATTTTCAAACACTAGAAACACAATGAAGAACGACAGTATAGGTATATAATGTTATTAAATAAAGTAGTAGTAAGCTGCAAAAGGAGGGTTACAGAATTCGTTTTCAAGGAAACAGAACGTATTTTCGAAATGTAGGAGATTAAGGGAGAATGACGAGAAATAATTCAACATGAGTCACAAAATGAAGATGTATAGAGAGACTTCTGAAGAGCAGTGTATTATGAGCAGGATATGTAGCCGAAACCCAGTAGATATAGTACATCCTGAGTCCCAAGTAATAAGAGGCATATACTCGTAGAATGTAATTGATGTTAAGTGATTCCGTAGAAGTCAAAGGTATACCTAAGGTCTCTGACGAGCATCAATACGAGCTACCAGCGAAAATTGCCGTTGGTGGGGAGGCTTGCGTGCCTCAGCAATACAGATAGCCGTACCGTAGGTACAACCACAACGGAGGGGTATCTGTTGAGAGGCCAGACAAACGTGTGGTTCCTGAAGAGGGGCAGCAGCCTTTTCAGTAGTTGCAAGGGCAACAGTCTGGATGATTGACTGATCTGGCCTTGTAACAATAACCAAAACGGCCTTGCTGTGCTGGTACTGCGAACGGCTGAAAGCAAGGGGAAACTACGGCCGTAATTTTTCCCGAGGGCATGCAGCTTTACTATATGATTAAATGATGATGGCGTCCTCTTGGGTAAAATATTCCGGAGGTAAAATAGTCCCCCATTCGGATCTCCGGGCGGGGACTACTCAAGAGGATGTCGTTATCAGGAGAAAGAAAACTGGCGTTCTACGGATCGGAGCGTGGAATGTCAGATCCCTTAATCGGGCAGGTAGGTTAGAAAATTTAAAAAGGGAAATGGATAGGTTAAAGTTAGATATAGTGGGAATTAGTGAAGTTCGGTGGCAGGAGGAACAAGACTTCTGGTCAGGTGACAACAGGGTTATAAACACAAAGTCAAATAGGGGTAATGCAGGAGTAGGTTTAATAATGAATAGGAAAATAGGAATGCGGGTAAGCTACTACAAACAGCATAGTGCACGCATTATTGTGGCCAAGATAGACACGAAGCCCACACCTACTACAGTAGTACAAGTTTATATGCCAACTAGCTCTGCAGATGACGAAGAAATTGAAGAAATGTATGATGAAATAAAAGAAATTATTCAGATAGTGAAGGGAGACGAAAATTTAATAGTCATGGGTGACTGGAATTCGAGTGTAGGAAAAGGGAGAGAAGGAAACGTAGTAGGTGAATATGGATTGGGGCTAAGAAATGAAAGAGGAAGCCGCCTGATAGAATTTTGCACAGAGCGCAACTTAATCATAGCTAACACTTGGTTTAAGAATCATGATAGAAGGTTGTATACATGGAAGAACCCTGGAGATACTAAAAGGTATCAGATAGATTATATAATGGTAAGACAGAGATTTAGGAACCAGGTTTTAAATTGTAAGACATTTCCATGGGCAGATGTGGACTCTGACCACAATCTATTGGTTATGACCTGTAGATTAAAACTGAAGAAACTGCAAAAAGGTGGGAATTTAAGGAGATGGGACCTGGATAAACTGAAAGAACCAGAGGTTGTACAGAGTTTCAGGGAGAGCATAAGGGAACAATTGACAGGAATGGGGGAAAGAAATACTGTAGAAGAAGAATGGGTAGCTTTGAGGGATGAAGTAGTGAAGGCAGCAGAGGATCAAGTAGGTAAAAAGATGAGGGCTAGTAGAAATCCTTGGGTAACAGAAGAAATATTGAATTTAATTGATGAAAGGAGAAAATATAAAAATGCAGTAAATGAAGTAGGCAAAAAGGAATACAAACGTCTCAAAAATGAGATCGACAGGAAGTGCAAAATGGCTAAGCAGGGATGGCTAGAGGACAAATGTAAGGATGTAGAGGCTTATCTCACTAGGGGTAAGATAGATACTGCCTACAGGAAAATTAAAGAGACCTTTGGAGATAAGAGAACAACTTGTATGAACATCAAGAGCTCAGATGGGATCCCCGTTCTAAGCAAAGAAGGGAAAGCAGAAAGGTGGAAGGAGTATATAGAGGGCCTATACAAGGGCGATGTACTTGAGGACAATATTATGGAAATGGAAGAGGATGTAGATGAAGATGAAATGGGAGATACGATACTGCGTGAAGAGTTTGACAGAGCACTGAAAGACCTGAGTCGAAACAAGGCCCCTGGAGTAGACAACATTCCATTGGAACTACTGACGGCCTTGGGAGAGCCAGTCCTGACAAAACTCTACCATCTGGTGAGCAAAATGTATGAAACAGGCGAAATACCCTCAGACTTCAAGAAGAATATAATAATTCCAATCCCAAAGAAAGCAGGTGTTGACAGATGTGAAAATTACCGAACAATCAGTTTAATAAGCCACAGCTGCAAAATACTAACACGAATCCTTTACAGACGAATGGAAAAACTAGTAGAAGCCGACCTCGGGGAAGATCAGTTTGGATTCCGTAGAAATACTGGAACACGTGAGGCAATACTGACCTTAAATGTGAATGTATGCTTTCCCGGCGTATACAGCTGGCGAAGAGTTCTCGGGCTTCCAGCCGGGTGGCGGTGTCTTCAAACTGCGAAGTTTCGACGAGTGACATACTCATCATCAAGTGCCGAGACTTTGCGGATGCCGGTCCCTTTATACCTGCGGTGTGCCCCCCACCACCTGGCCGCGGGAGGCTGGGTCCAGAGGAGCCGGCGGGCGAGGTGGAGGGGGAAAACAGTAAAACACAGATTGACAGGGCCTTCAAGAGGAGACAGGCTGACAAATTTGAGGAAGAGGAAGTGAACAAGAGACTCTCCTTTCTCCCATATTTGGGGCCCACATCGGCTATTATCGGGAGGCTATTAAGAAAATCTAACATAAATACCGTCTTCCGACCACCGCCGAAGACGAAAGAGCTGCTGGGCTCAGCTAAAGCCCCACTCAAACTAAACACACCTGGTATATACAACATTGCCTGCGAATGTGGTGTGCAGTACATTGGTCAAACGCAGCGCTGCATCTCTAAAAGGTGCGAAGAACACATCAAGCATGTTCGACTTGGACAGATAGAGAAATCTGCTATAGCGGAACATAGCATCAAAGAAAACCACACCTTTGACTTCGAAAACACCAGGGTGCTGTGCCGAGCCGGGAGCTATTGGGATAGCGTCATTAAAGAATCAATAGAAATACGGGTCCACGAGAATCTTGTGAACAGGGACGAAGGCTACCAACTGAGCGCGGCCTGGAATCCAGCATTAGCCGCAATACGCCAGGAACGCAACAAGAACCGTCCAGCTCACGAGACGCGATCACAATGCTCTGGCGGAGACACGAACGGCGCACCCGCTTCCCCCTCCACCTCGCCCGCCGGCTCCTCTGGACCCAGCCTCCCGCGGCCAGGTGGGGGGCACACCGCAGGTATAAAGGGACCGGCATCCGCAAAGTCTCGGCACTTCGCCAGAAGATGATGAGTATGTCACTCGTCGAAACGTCGCAGTTTGAAGACACCGCCACCCGGCTGGAAGCCCGAGAACTCTTCGCCAATACTGACCTTACGACTTATCTTAGAATAAAGATTAAGGAAAGGCAAACCTACGTTTCTAGCATTTGTAGACTTAGAGAAAGCTTTTGACAATGTTGACTGGAATACTCTCTTTCAAATTCTAAAGGTGGCAGGGGTAAAATACAGGGAGCGAAAGGCTATTTACAATTTGTACAGAAACCAAATAGCAGTTATAAGAGTCGAGGGACATGAAAGGGAAGCAGTGGTTGGGAAGGGAGTAAAACAGGGTTGTAGCCTCTCCCCAATGTTATTCAATCTGTATATTGAGCAAGCAGTAAAGGAAACAAAAGAAAAATTTGGAGTAGGTATTAAAATCCATGGAGAAGAAATAAAAACTTTGAGGTTCGCCGATGACATTGTAATTCTGTCAGAGACAGCAAAGGACTTGGAAGAGCAGTTGAACGGAATGGATGGTGTCTTGATGGGAGGATATAAGATGAACATCAACAAAAACAAAACGCGGATAATGGAATGTAGTCAAGTTAAGTCGGGTGATGCTGAGGGTATTAGATTAGGAAATGAGACACTTAAAGTAGTAAAGGAGTTTTGCTATTTGGGGAGCAAAATAACTGATGATGGTCGAAGTAGAGAGGATATAAAATGTAGACTGGCAATGGCAAGGAAAGCGTTTCTGAAGAAGAGAAATTTGTTAACATCGAGTATAGATTTAAGTGTCAGGAAGTCATTTCTGAAAGTATTTGTATGGAGTGTAGCCATGTATGGAAGTGAAACATGGACGGTAAATAGTTTGGACAAGAAGAGAATAGAAGCTTTCGAAATGTGGTGCTACAGAAGAATGCTGAAGATTAGATAGGTAGATCACATAACTAATGAGGAAGTATTGAATAGGATTGGGGAGAAGAGAAGTTTGTGGCACAACTTGATCAGAAGAAGGGATCGGTTAGTAGGACATGTTCTGAGGCATCAAGGGATCACCAATTTAGTATTGGAGGGCAGCGTGGAGGGTACAAATCGTAGGGGGAGACCAAGAGATGAATACACTAAGCAGATTCAGAAGGATGTAGGTTGCAGTAGGTACTGGGAGATGAAGAAGCTTGCACAGGATAGAGTAGCATGGAGAGCTGCATCAAACCAGTCTCAGGACTGAAGACCACAACAACAACACATGAAATAATACGAGTTACCAGCGAAAATATCTCTTCATTAAATAAGAGTATGAAGTACATACTAGAAGACCCAGGTATGACACATAATTCGCTATAGCACTGTTAGCATATTAAGATCCAAGTATCACACACAATTCTTCGTAGCACTGTAAACAAATTAAGAGAAACAGTAGTTCTAATAAATCGTAATGCATGTGTTCATTTCTTGTTTATATTCATTAGGTAGCAGGGGTTGAACTGTGGAAGGACATTGTGTCAGGCACGTTGTGACGTCTAGCGAGTCAGTTTAAAGAACTAGTGCAGACTGTGTTATGCTAATGGCCTCTCAACACCACAGCTGACACAGCCGCGTGAGTGAATGAATCGACGTAATTAAGGTTGTGTCTCAACAGGTCTGTCAGTCAACAGATCAGGTGAAAGGTACTGACCCCAAGGAAGGGGTATAAACAAACTTTGTAAACATAATTGTTCCACTTAGGGGTTAATAGTTATTGTTAAATGATCAATTAAAGAGTAAAATGATGATATTAGCAGGCTTATATTTGGAAATTCATTTTAAGGAAACAGTATTTCATACAATGAATAAGTTGTGTGTTATGGACTACTTAACTGAAAAAATATATTTAAAAACAAATAATTCAATAAGTTTTTCTAATGTACTACTTAGACAAAGTGAGAAATGTGGTTTTAAAAATTTCTCATTGTGTGGAAAATGCAAACTATTATTCTTATTTTGTTTGTAAAATATGTGTTTTTGTTGTGTGTACTCATAGTAAATATGATGATGGATGGAAACAAGGGAAAATTCGGACCACATATAATCAGATCAATTGCACTGAGGCTGAAACCAGACGAAACAAGTGACGCAGCTTTTATACACCTAAATCATGCGTCATCAGGGAAGCACAGTGTAAACGCATCTTATAGAGCCAGCTACTTCGGCTGGCAAATAACAGTGTTCGCGCAAAATTATTGTGTCATTGGCATGGGTTCTCAAAGAACGGCCTAGAGTCGTATGTGCTTCTTAAAAAAGGGTTGTGGTGAGCACTAATGTTCCACAGTAGCGGAAAGAAAAAAAATTTCCTGTGTGTACTGTGTACAAAGTGTTTGTGCATTCTGTATATATTGTGTGTGAAGCGCAAATTGTGAAAAAATGCACTGATGTTTTAACGAAAAGCGTTTCTGAAATCAAACAATATTTTGCTGATGTTCTGTGCCAATTTTATATGGATAATCAGTATTCTGTGACTTACGTTCACTGTCTTTGATGCTGTATTTTCGGTATTATATTTGATATACTGTTGGTGTTAATGATTTTCTATTTTACGAAAGCATCTGAGGTAAAATTCAAATGTTCTGTTAATATAATGAATCAGAATGCTAATAAAGGCTGTTTATTACTTAATGAAGATTTAGATTTTGTGTTCGAAACATCTCATACAGAAATGTTAAAATTAATTGTCGAAAAAGGGAAAATGGGGAAAACAACTAGCGTAAAAAATGAACTGACCTAAATTTTACAGGCTGCTCTTAAGTGCTGAAAGACTGGGTTCATAGTGTTCCCAAAGTTACGGTTTTGTTTAAAAAATCACAGTTTTGAGAAGAAATTACCGAAGGGGATGTGTAAGGTACCTCTTCTGTTCGAATGACATTTTATTTTCTTATTTTCCAGTTTTACAGTTTTGTATCGAACCTGCACACGTCATTCAGCATTCAGCGCGTAAAGCGGTACAGCACAACTCACACAGTCAGAAGTAAGATTTCAATTCCTCCGGCGGCTGAAGGAGCCGATGGACCATATGGCGTTAACAGTGGACGGTGGTGTTAGGTGCTGTGGCTAGACATGAGAACATCCGTTACGCCAGCAGCGAGGTACGTAGGAAAAGCACAGTTATTCTGGCGCGAAGCAAATAATCTTACTTCATAAATATTTGCTAATAAAAGTCTCTTTTTCCAATACAGATAAGGAGAAGATTGCAGGTCATTAGTACTTTCACATAACGAAATTACAACGTTTGAAATCGATTGTCTTAATGAGCAAATGAATAATGTTCAAGCTAATGGAAATGTGCGAACGGCTAAGAAATATGACAAGTGTAAGTACGAGATTATTATTAAATGATCTGCTGAACGGAATGAACAGTCTAATGAGTACACAGTATGGTTTGAAAGTAAATCGGAGAAAGACGAAGGTAATGAGAAGTAGTAGAAATGAGAACAGGGAGAAACTTAACATCAGGATTGATGGTCAGGAAGTCAATGAAGTTAAGGAATTCTGCTACCTAGGCAGTAAAATAACCAATGACGGACGGAGCAAGGAGGACATCAAAAGCAGACTCGCTATGGCAAAAAAGGCATTTATGGCCAAGAGAAGTCTACTAATATCAAATAGCGGCCTTAATTTGAGTAAGAAATTTCTGAGGATGTACGTCTGGAGTACAGCATTGTATGGTAGTGAAACATGGACTGTGGGAAAACCGGAACAGAAGAGAATCGAAGCATTTGAGATGTGGTGCTATAGACGAATGTTAAAAATTAGGTGGACTGATAAGGTAAGGAATGAGGAGGTTCTACGCAGAATCGGAGAGGAAAGGAATATGTGGAAAACACTGATAAGGAGAAGGGACAGGATGTTAGGACATCTGCTAAGACATGAGGAAATGACTTCCATGGTACTAGAGGGAGCTGTAGAGGGCAAAAACTGTAAAGGAAGACAGAGATTGGAATACGTCAAGCAAATAATTGAGGACGTAGGTTGCAAGTGCTACTCTGAGATGAAGAGGTTAGACAGGAAAGGAATTCGTGGCGGGCTGCATCAAACCAGTCAGTAGACTGATGACCAAAAAAAAAAAAAAAAGTACGAGATACACGCTGCGCGCCATAGTCGCCAGTCGCCAGAAGGATGCCTTCGGATCTCGTTTTCAGTTAATCGTTTTTAATTGGCTCGATATCAGTTTATGGTGTTTAGTATATTTTGAACGTTAATCCGTATAATACAGCTCCCCACTTCATCACTCAGAATAACAGGAAATGGAATTGCACTTTGCAGGGAATCCTTTGGCACTGATGTTGCTTCTGCGAGGGACAAAAACTTGGGGACTTTCTCGGCTAAACACGTAGAAGAAACGCTACACGACAACTCACCAAGACACTCCAAGTACGGATTGTCTTACTTTCCGCAAAACTCTGATGGACTCACAGACTAAATTGAGGTTTAGTACAGGTAGGAGGTTCGTGCATAATCCACTGGAAGTGATGGGGTTTGGCGAATGGCAGGAGAACATTACCTTCCCTCATCTCTAGTGCAACAGCAAAGTACGAAGAAGACGGTGCTATATTATATGGTGGTGGTTTTCATGGTTATATTGTGATCCTCCTTACAGCGCTTAAGAGAACCCTAAATGCAGAGGAATACTTTTGAGCACATTTTTCAGCTGGGTGTACTGCATACTGTAGGAGAGCTGTTGGGAGACGGTGTCTGTTTGTATGAGCATGGCAATGCACACTGACATGGCAGCAACTCTAATGTGGAAAAATACGCTCCTGAAAAGGCCTCCGCATGGTCCCGATCTGTATCCAATGAAGCACCTTTGGAATGAGTTCGAACGTTAACTTTGCTGCTGATCCTAGCGTCCGACCTCACTGCCTGGCCTCGTTTCAGCTCTTGAGGAAGAATGGACAGCCGTTTCTCCACATATATTCAGACGCAGCTGTGCACGACCTGAAACTGAATAATATTTTACAGTATGATCGGATTTATGGTGATAAAGCTCTGATAGACGCTTTGTTTCTGTATGCTGTGGCATTTTCCAGCTTCAAATAACAGTAGTTCTTCCCGTTATCTAACATATGTTTTCATTACATTATTCACGTATCTGTCAGATATTGTGGTCTCCTGAGAAAAAGTTAGCTCCAGTAACTCATATTACACTTTCTACCTCTCCACAATGCAGAGACAGCTACTGCCATCATCAGGTACATTATCTGAAATTAAGAGTAAAGGAACATAGAGAGCGACCGATGTTAGTTATATAAGTTACAAAAAATTAGAAGTTAGAAAATATTTTTAAGAAGTTTACTCACCAAAAGAAATCTGAACTTGAGAAGCAGTGTTCAGTGTCAATATTGAAAGCTATGTCTAATCGGTTATTCTTTTTCCTACCCTCGACTTCATGCTCAAAAAGACAGACAGTATCTGAATTCTAAATATGTAAAGTCTAATTACAGAACACAATGAAAATTAATGTAGCTACGTACCCATGAACTTGACGAGAAGTATTCACTGAACGTGTTAACAGCAGCCGGCCGGAGTGGCCGTGCGGTTCTAGGAGCTATAGTCTGGAGGCGAGCGACCGCTACGGTCGCAGGTTCGAATCCTGCCTCGGGCATGGATGTGTGTGATGTCCTTAGGTTAGTGAGCCTTAATTAGTTCTAAGTTCTAGGCGACTGATCTCAAAAATTAAGTCGCATAGTGCTCAGAGCCATTTGAACCATATTTTGTTAACAGCAACAGCTGCCTGACGATTAGTATTAAATATATATTGCAATACATAAATTTGCGATTATCAAAGAAGTTCTTGCTGTTGTAATTACACGTGTTCAGTAAATAAATAACTGAGCCCTATGACTAAAGTAGCCAGATAATATAGTAAACCATATGCGCTCAGTTTACGCCACACCTCTCAACGATAATTGATTATGAATGCTGTTAGAAAGTTCCTTCCACTGCCTTTATTTCAACAGAGACACAGGTTGCAAGTTCGGTATCATGTTGCGTGCTTAGCGTGCAGCGCAGGTAGGGTGACTGCAAAAGAGTCAAAGCTGTGAAGTACTGCGAGTCCGTGAATACGTAATCATCCCTACAAACTGGATTACTCCTTCCCACATACAGAACTCTACGCTCACTTGGTTTCACCAAAAACTAATTTTTAGTGTTGTTCACTCTAAATTTTGTGCCTGTCTCACACATCCTGCCACTAAATATGTCAACAAATACCATTAACTAGTCTCCCTCCTCTTATCTGTTCTTTAACTGTCTGCGTCATCCTGCTGCTCCGATTTTAGATTCATTTTAATCTCTATGGCCAGAGTAGTTATACATTTGGAATTTTTGTGTACAACAGGGCATGAATGAAACCAAGAAAAAAAAGAAAGGGAAAGAAATACTTAATTGACCGAACAGAACACCGCTCCATCAGTTGCTGCCACATTATTAGCGATTATCTTCTGTCCCTATGGCTATTTGGAATTAGTTTGCGATTAGAGGTATCATATATTTTCTCAGTGCACAGACACTTATAAGAACAGTTTCACCCTTCTTGGCATCTTCTTTAATAGTCTAGAGTTCTTGTAGATTCTGTGACACACTGGAAAATTAATATAAATGTAGTAGTTGACGACGTAACTGTCTATTTGTATTATCTTTTCTCGATAATAACACAGCTAATCTCGACTTCATATTTGGTTGCTGCTGTAAAGCGATAATTTTAATTAGAAAAGTATCATTTAAAAATAATGAATATACCACACCCCCTGAATTCTTTAATTTATACTGAACAGAGATCTCGAACGGAATATTGCATAGCACTTAAAGGCAGATCACAGAGACAATATTCTTTGGTATAGGAAAGATTTTTCAGTACCATAAAGAACCTATTATGGGAAATTAAAAATCATGTCACGATTACATCACTGGGAGAAAATGACTTTATTTATGCGTTCCCGAAAGATTGATAGGAAGTGATCTAAGACTGCCGTGTCAAAAGCGAAGAGGTTATTGGACATTTCTGAGGACCGAGACGTATTACGTAAAGTGGTGTCACACTGAATATAAACTTCATAAAGGAGACTGAGAAAAGTACTCGTTTAAGCCACCTGTTCTAATTTGATTGGAAATACGAAGACGTGCTGAAAAGTAATGCCTCCGAATTTGTTATATGAAGACTGTGAAAGCTTTTTAAATATAACAAACGTCATTAACACTGTACATCTTCATTCTTCGTGTCTGCATATTTGCAACTCTCTGCTGCTGGAGGGCTCCGACTTACAGCGTGTAACATGCACTGTGTGACGTACCTATGTCGGTGAGGGGAAACAGCAATCTGTAACCGAGTTTCGAATTCGGAGCGTTCGTCCGCACGGCGAGCAACGTCTGCTCAAGCATGAAAATGCCAGAAAATACACGAGCGCTACATCTCGAACAGTCCGGCGTCTTGGGTTCATTGTCATCGATCATCTTCCGTGATTACTTGGCCCCATGAGTTTTTACATTTTTGTAAGACTTAGAGTACAGTCGAGGACTTCAATCTGATAGTGGTGAGGTGGAGCAAGCAGAGAACACGTTTTTGCTTCATTAACGAAGTCAGACGTTCTACATTGACGGTGTTGACAAACTGGTCTCTCATTGTGAGAAATATCTTCGTCACCAGCGTGACTACGTTCAGAAATACGTAATGCATGTAGAAACGGAGAGTAAGGATGTAAGATATTGTTTCGTTTGTTTTATATAAAAAGCTTTAACAGTTTTCACGTAAAAGATTACGAGGAATTAGTTTTCAGCACGCTCTCGTAGTTTCTGTGAAGAGCTAGTTCGACCGTTCTTTCTCTTAATAAGAAGACCTCATAAACGATTGCTCCGCAAATAAAAAAAATAATCGCGGTGTACACGTTTTTGACAGGCAGAACGTTGTATTATGTACATATGTGTGTATAACGACAGATTACAGCTGCGAGATAGGGACGTCGATCGACAGTCTCTTGCTGACGAACAATAGTGACAGCGAATTGCGTCTAACATACTTAGCAGCGCCTTTTACGTGTTTCGGTCAATCTTGTGATACGTTGGTGCCTCTAGGGAGTTGGCTTTGTTGTCTTCCATATTCTCCTTTTTCAGTTAAGGGTTGGCAAACCAGTCCAAAGTGCAGGCTAGAGTACTGCCTCTTAAAACGATACTCAGTTGTTTCAGACCGCATGTTGTGGTTTCTTACGTGGCCGGCCGAGAATCTGTCCCGTCACTTCAAGCTGTTGCCGTACCGAACCACAACAGATCTACCCTGATGGACAAATCGCATAGTGAGCTGCTGTGTGGATACAACACTTCCAGTAAAGTTTGAACTGGGGCGGATCTGGTAGATGAAATTTTTTCTCGTTGTCCCTTGACAAAGGAGCGCTCATTGCATGCAATCAATGTTTCTATGTTGGACTTAAAATAAAGCATTTGATATGTGGATTGTGGTACAATTATATTAAAGTTATAATGTAATCCGTGGTCTGGGGGTTAAAACTAGGCTGCGAAACGTAACCCGAGAAACTCTGACAGACACAATCTAAGAAAAAAAGTTAATGGGTGGAATATCTCTCCCTTCCAAAATGCATAGACTTTCCAGGAAAGGCGACGGCTTGTATCCACTCTTTCTCAGCTGTGTCATGGAGAAAACTTTAAGAATTGAAAATATCGCCACGCAGGTTAGAAAGAAGGAGCAAAGGTGTTGCAGTAAATCCCCTAATACTTTCAGAAGACTTGACGCATTTTCTCAGGCAGACACGCAAATCAAAGCAAATCAATCTTCTGGAAGAGACAGTCAACATCATAAGCATGAGAATGTCTGCAGAGAAAACAAAATTTATGGAAAATATAAAAAGTGCTCCAAACAATTTAATAACATGTACTGGGCAAACAGAAAGGGTGAAAAAGGTTATATCTCTCCGGATACTATTCAAGAGAACGGTTTAGGAAAATCTGCTATAAAGTGAAGCATACACCAGACGGAAAAAGTGTGTGGTAGTACTAAGATAACATAGAAAAAGGTGCTTACATAAAAAAAAACTTAAAATAAAGCACTGCAACACGTTACTGAAGCTAGACTGTGTCTGTACTTGCTAAGGTTCAACACTAAATGATTAGCTTGAAGAAATAGAAATATTAGAAGAAAGAACTTTGAGCGAATACCTCTGCCATGCGATTGCATTTCTGGGGTAGCGTGGCGTCTTTTATACTTAAATCCTCACCGCATAAAAACAAATGGCTCTGAGCACTATGGGACTCAACTGCTGAGGTCATTAGTCCCTAGAACTTAGAACTAGTTAAACCTAACTAACCTAAGGACATCAGAAACATCCATGCCCGAGGCAGGATTCGAACCTGCCACCGTAGCGGTCTTGCGGTTCCAGACTGCAGCGCCTTTAACCGCACGGCCACTTCGGCCGGCCTCACCGCATATATAACACAGGTTCCTGGAGCAAAATTACCACAGGTGCTATGCGATGATACTGTCAGTTCTTTCAGTGCATTGAACTATACGAGTGCTGAAAAGTAATGGCTCCTTTTTTTAAAATTTTGTTCTCAATATTGGTTGAGGTATCACATGTCATGCATATTACATATCATGTCAATACTGACACAAGTAGCAAACCTCTGCCGCTAGCGGGCTCGGAATTCCAGCGTGAAACATGGCGGCGTTTTAATGTAACTACGTCGGTGCTTCAGAAACAGCATTTTGTAAAAGAACCTCAGAAAATGTACCTACAGTTTAAATACATAGAATAATGAAACCTGCTACCATGATGACTGTATCGACATCAGTAGTGTGCGGCGTTGGGCGACTCGTGTTCGTAACGCGAAGGAAACGGTGGTGCTAGCCTCAACTTGTATGACAGAGCTAGGAGTTGCAAGCCGCGTACGGCAACCGACGGGACTAACGGAAATGCAACTGATGAACTCGTCAGACACAATCGTTCGATAACACAGATACAGCTCTCAGGTAAGTGTTGCATATCACGAGAGCGTGTACAGATCTTCATTACGGAACTGCGGTGCAGAAAACTGTGTGGGCTGTGTATGCCTCAAATGCTCACTCATGACACGAAAAAGGAGGTTGGCCATCGGCCATCGGCCAACAGTTTCATCATCATTCAGTATGGAATGATCATATAATGTTGATCGTCGGTAAAGCAGATGCCAGACTGAGATTCATTGGAAGAATCCTAAGGAAATGCAATCCGAAAACAAAGGAAGTAGGTTACAGTACGCTTGTTCGCCCACTGCTTGAATACTGCTCAGCAGTGTGGCATCCGTACCAGATAGGGTTGATAGAAGATATAGAGAAGATCCAACGGAGAGCAGCGCGCTTCGTTACAGGATCATTTAGTAATCGCGAAAGCGTTACGGAGATGATAGATAAACTCCAGTGGAAGACTCTGCAGGAGAGACGCTCAGTAGCTCGGTACGGGCTTTTGTCAAAGTTTCGAGAACATACCTTCACCGAAGAGTCAAGCAGTATATTGCTCCCTCCTACGTATATCTCGCGAAGAGACCATGAAGATAAAATCAGAGAGATTAGAGCCCACACAGAGGCATACCGACAATCCTTCTTCCCACGAACAATACGAGACTGGAATAGAAGGGAGAACCGATAGAGGTACTCAAGGTACCCTCCGCCACACACCGTCAGGTGGCTTGCGGAGTATGGATGTAGATGTAGATGTAGATGTAGTTTCTTTCATAGGCGATGAAACCTGGGTTCAGTATTTTGACCACGAAAATAAGAGAACATCTGTTTCCAAAACTTTAGAACACATTCAAGGACTTAACTTTCGTATGGATGAAGTAGGCAGATGTGAGATTGTGGCTCCGTCTACAAAGTGGAACGTTCTACAGTGATGGGATTAACAAAGTGGTCTCTCTTTGGGAAAACTGTGTTCGTCACCAGAATGACTATTTTGGGAAAGAAATACGAGGATTTTTCAATAAGTAATGCGCCACATTAAAAAAAAAAACCAGCAATAGTCTGTATATACACAAACGTCCTTGTTGGTGATTCACATATGATGTTTGTTCTGTGCATCAGTGAAGTTTCGACACGTTCTGGCAGATGGCAGAGCCGTAGTGCAGCGTGAAAATGGCTTCTACATACGACTCATGTCACAAGCAGCGTGCCGTTATTGAATTCTTGTGCTCAAAGAAAAGAAACAGAAACCGTGGTGAACAGCCATAAACGATTGCATGTAGTGTATGCCGATGCTGCAGTTGATAGGAGTACAGATGGGACATGGGTAAAGAAAGTTACAGCCTCAGGAAATGCAGAAACAGAGCTCCATGATCAGCCACGCTCGGGACGTCCTGTCACAGCCACTGCTCCAGACACGCTGAATCGTGCCGATGCCATTATTCATGCCGACTGGCACATCACTACTCGGCAATTGGCTTTACAGTTGTCGGTCACCATTGGAAGTGCGTCTACAATGATCGAGACTTTCGGATATTCAAAGAGGTGTTCCCGATGGGTTCGATGAATGCTCACAGCGGAACACAAGATTCAAAGAAAGGCCATTTCATATGAATTGTCGGAGGCCAACGGAGAGGCCATTCTGTCACGGATCGTTACGGAGGACGAAAGCTCGATGCATCATCTTGTGCCGGAAACAAAAAGGCAGTCCATCCTCATTTACCACGAAAGAAGAAATTCAAGTCAACCCCCTCTGCCGGAAAAGTCATGGTGGCAGTCTTCTAGGATTGCCGGCCGAAGTGGCCGTGCGGTTCTGGCGCTGCAGTCTGGAACCGCGAGACCGCTACGGTCGCAGGTTCGAATCCTGCCTCGGGCATGGATGTCTGTGATGTCCTTAGGTTAGTTAGGTTTAACTAGTTCTAAGTTCTAGGGGACTAATGACCTCAGAAGTTGAGTCCCATAGTGCTCAGAGCCATTTGAACCATCTTCTAGGATTGTGATGGCATCATTCTCTTGGATGTGATGCCAAGAGGGTGAACCATAAATTCAGAGGCATACGTGAAGACTTTGATTAAACTCGACTTGTTAGAGCGGACAAGAATCCAGCAGAAACCTTGCTCCAACGCCTACACACAAGTCTGAGAACCCGCGAACACATGCCAAACTGGGTTGGGCATCATTGCCTCATCCACCCCACAGTATTGACCTGGCACCCTCCGACTTCCATGGCTTTGGGTCCCTTAAGGATTCTCTATGGGGAACATACTTTGAAGATGGCGAGAGTGTCATTCATGCAGTGAAATCATGGCTACGCCTACAGGACAAGAGTTTTTACCAGCAGGGAATATAAACTCTTGCACAATATTGGCGTACAGCCGTAGAACGTGATGGAGACTACGTAGAAAAATAGGACATGCACAAGACATGTTGGTGTATACTGTCACTAAATTTTGACTCTTAACAATAAATATGTTGTGAGAGAAAAGACGTGGGGCATTACTTATTGGACGACCCTCGTATATAGGCATGAAGAATAAAGATGAAGAATGGTAGTAGCTTCTGTTTTATCTAAAAAGGTTTGAGAGCTTTCAATAATATATCGGAGGCATAACTTTTCAGTACGACCTCGAAGTATTATTTTACATACAGTAAGACATCCCAACTTCAGTGCTTATTAGTAACTGTTGGGTGACACAGATATAATTGGTCAGTAAATGACTCTGCTCTAATGTCTTGTCTAGCCAGCACATCAGAGTGGCCGGCTACGATGGCCGAGCGGTTCTAGGCGCTTCAGTACAGAACCGCGTGACTGCTACGGTCGCAGGTTCGAATCCTGCCTCGGGCATGGATGTGTGTGATGTCCTTAGGTTAGTTAGGTTTAAGTAGTTTTAAGTTCTAGGGGACTGATGACCTCAGATGTTGAGTCTTATAGTGCTCAGAGCCATTTGAACCATTTTGAACATCAGAGTGATTTACTGACCAATTGTATCATCTCCCGTCACATGGCAACTCGTGCCAACAATTTTTCTCAGCTCTCGGCTACCGGACACGTCACAGCATTTAAGTTCCCTATGGCCACCGGCCTATGGGGACAGTCAGTCGCTACTTGTTAGCTACTGCCTTGCTGGCGTACTGTAATGGTAAGTCTCTACGATGTATATGGAAATACGGGTGTAACTTCTGTTGTATTCTCCAACAGTTTACTGAACGTAATTTCTTCTACAATACAATAGCTGGCTGTAGTAGACGTCCGTCGATCTAGCGCGGAGATGTGGTTCCTCTCGGTCGGCCTGTGCTTCGATCGGCGGTGCAGTACAGCGGCTTCGGTGATATCTTCTCGGAGACTCTGCTATAGCGGTTGCCATTAGCAGCGGACGAAGACTCTTCTGCCTTCGACCGGCCGGGCCTATATAGTCAGCTGGAGCCAATAGAAACCCGGCGTAGAAATCCGTGGCCGTATATGTCGCGGCGACCTCTGCAAGGAAAGGTTCCTATTAATCGACTGGAATCTTCGGCGTTTTTACCTGATGTCTTCACCTGTTTGGCTGTTGGTTTGTTTCCCTCATAGCGTGGCTGTTATGCGGCGCTGCCTGCTATTTAGGGGAACCCGATGGCAGACAGTACACTTCACTTAAAACCAAATTAGCCAAAACCATCACACCATATTGAATAGTCTCCAGTCAGAGGTTAATCTGACTTTTTTATGAAAGGTATACAGAAAATTATTTTGCTTTGACACTGTGAGCTATTTGGCAAGGAGGTTTATCTAGCTTCACAACTGGAGAGTGGCACTATGTAACATTAAAAAAGGTTAAGTCAGATATTCACTAAGAAAGAACATAACTGTGGGCAATATTATATAAGGAGAAGGCAAGGTAAGGCGAAGCAATATGCCGCCAAGACGATAGCGGGTTAATGTACGATACGCTCCATTCGGGTTACATATTTGCGGTGGAAAACGGAATCCGCTAACAATCGCGTTCGGTTAGCGACTGCATATAATGGCATTAGTTCCGCTGTGAGTGACTGTCATACGTGCGGAAGATACTGTGATCATAAGAGAGATACAAATACTCTTCTTGTATTCGTGTGCGTGTAGCAGTCGTTCTCCGTATTCCAGGCCGCGCCGCGTCGGATTGCGAAGCGTCAGCGTTCTGACCAATCGGCGCGCACGCAGCTTCCAGCAGCAGCGACGCCGAAGGCATCTGCCGCGCCGCCAGCCACCGTGAGTACCAACACAGCAGGGCCTAGGTATCTTACACACGCAATATGAAATATGGTTGAGGCAAAAAGCGACAGAGAGCACAACAAAAGCCTCCACAAAAACATCCAAGCACTCAGAAACAAGTATCGTAGAGTCAAATGAACTCGAGGACATAAAACAGTACACTGATGAGGAATTCCGCGTATCGACAAAGGTTACTGCCGTAGAAGTATTAGAGCCGTAAAACTAACTCACTGATTGGGCAATATCAGATGCAAAACTGACTGACCGTAGAGAACAAAATAAATGAGAGAAAGCCAGTCTTTTGGAAAAAAACATAAAAAAGACGATCTACATCCACATCTACATGGATACTCTGCAAAACACATTTAAGTGCCCGGCAGAGGGTTCATCGAACGACCTTCAGAATTCTCTATTATTCCTATCTCGTATAGCGAGCGGAGTGAATGAACACCTATATCCTTCGGTACGAGCACTGATTTTCCTTATTTTATCCAGGTGACTGTTTCTCTCTATGTAGCTCTGAGTTAACAAAATATTTTCGCATTCTGAGGCGAAAGTTCGTAATTGGAATTTCGTGAGGAGATTCCGCCGCAACGAAAAACGCCTTTGTTTTAATTATGTCCACCCCAAATCCTGTATCATTTCACTCTCTCCCCTATTTCGCGATAATACAAAACGTGCTGCCCTTCTTTGAAATTTTTCGATGTAATCCGTCAATCCCATCTAGTAAGGATCCCACACAGTATTCTAAAAGAGGACGGACACACGTAGTTTAGGCAGTCTCCTTAGTAGATCTGTTATATTTTCAAAGTGTCCTGCCAATAAAACGTAGTCCTTGCTTAGCTTTCCCCACAACATTTTCCATTTGTTCCTTCCGGTTTAAGTTATTCATAATTGTGATTCCTAGGTATTTCGTTGGATTTACGGCCTTTAGATTTGATTGATGTATAGTGTAACCGACGTTTAACGGATTCCTTTTAGCAGTTATGTGGATGACATCACACTTATCGTTATTTAGGGTCAAATGCCAATTCTCGCACCATACAGACATCTTTTCTAAATCGTTTTGCTATATATTTTGATTTCCTGATGACTTTTTCAGTCGATAAATGACATCGTCATCTGCAAACAACCTAAGAAGGTTGCTCGTCTCCCATATCGTTTACGTAGATAAGGAACAGTGAAGGGCCTATAACTCTACCTTTCGGAACGCCAGAAATCATTTCTGTTTTACTCGATGAGTTTCCGTCAGTTACTGCGAACTGTGATCTCTTTGACAGGAAATCACTTATCCAGTCACATAAGGAGACGCTATTCCATAAGCACGCAATTTCACTACAAGCCACTTGTGTGGTACAGTGTAAACAACGTACCGGAAATCCAGAAATACGGAATCAATCGGAAATCCCTTGTCAATAGCATTCAACACATCATGCGATTAGAGAGCTAGTTGTGCTTCACAAGAACGATGTTTTCTAAATCCATGTTGACTGTGTGTCAATAGACCATTTTCTTCAAGGTAAGTCATAATGTTCGAACAGAATATAAGTTCCTGAACCCTGCTGCATGTTGACGTTAATGATATGGACCAGTAATTTAGTGGATTCCTCCTACAACCTTTCTTCATATTGGTGTGACTTGTGTAACTTTCGAGTCTTTGGGTACGGATCTTTCGTCGACCGAACGGTTGTGTATGATTGTTAAGTATGGAGATATTGCATCAGCATACTCTGAAAGGAAGCTAATTGGTATCCACTCGTTCGCTGTTGTGGCAGGCACTGCTCTAATCGTTCAGACGGTCGCCGCAAAATCAAAGATTAAGCCAAACAAGGTAACACACTATTCATCAAATTCAATCTCAAGAACGACGCAGAGGAAATACAGACACGTCTGACCGAGCTAGTTAATCAGAAGGAAGAAACATCTTGCATTCATTGCTGTTGTGTACATAGTTCCGCATAGTCAGCGCGTACACAACTTTCCCACTAGAGTGCGCAACAGCGCAGGCGCAGCGCTCGTCCGTGTCCCCACTACGAGATGGCGCTGTCTTGGACCAAATTCTGCTTCCGCCCATCCGCGTATTAATATGTAACGCAGCCAATGAGATTGCTGCTAACGTAGAACCTTTTCCCCTCGCGGATCACACTCGTGCAGTGATACCTGAACGCTCGAGGTATTATTAAGAGTGTACAGACCTCCGATTAGTCAGTCTGCATTAGTCTGCATCAGTCTACATCTACATGATTACTTTGCAATTCACATTTAAGTGCTTGGCAGTGGGTTCATCGAACCACAATCATACTATCTCCCTACCATTCGACTCCCTGACAGCGCGCGGAAAAACGAACACCTAAACCTTTCTGTTCGAGCTCTGATTTCTCTTATTTTATTTTGATGATCATTCCTACCTATGTAGGTTGGGCTCAACAAAATACACTCCTGGAAATGGAAAAAAGTACACATTGACACCGGTGTGTCAGACCCAAGATACTTGCTCCGGACACTGCGAGAGGGCTGTACAAGCAATGATCAACGCACGGCACAGCGGACACACCAGGAACCGCGGTGTTGGCCGTCGAATGGCGCTAGCTGCGCAGCATTTGTGCACCGCCGCCGTCAGTGTCAGCCAGTTTGCCGTGGCATACGGAGCTCCATCGCAGTCTTTAACACTGGTAGCATGCCGCGACAGCGTGGACGTGAACCGTATGTGCAGTTGATGGACTTTGAGCGAGGGCGTATAGTGGGCATGCGGGAGGCCGGGTGTACGTACCGCCGAATTGCTCAACACGTGGGGCGTGAGGTCTCCACAGTACATCGATGTTGTCGCCAGTGGTCGACGGAAGGTGCACGTGCCCGTCGACCTGGGACCGGACCGCAGCGACGCACGGATCCACGCCAAGACCGTAGGATCCTACGCAGTGCCGTAGGGGACCGCACCGCCACTTCCCAGCAAATTAGGGACACTGTTGCTCCTGGGGTATCGGCGAGGACCATTCGCAACCGTCTCCATGAAGCTGGGCTACGGTCCCGCACACCGTTAGGCCGTCTTCCGCTCACGCCCCAACATCGTGCAGCCCGCCTCCAGTGGTGTCGCGAGAGGCGTGAATGGAGGGACGAATGGAGACGTGTCGTCTTCAGCGATGAGAGTCGCTTCTGCCTTGGTGCCAATGATGGTCGTATGCGTGTTTGGCGCCGTGCAGGTGAGCGCCACAATCAGGACTGCATACGACCGAGGCACACAGGGCCAACACCCGGCATCATGGTGTGGGGAGCGATCTCCTACACTGGCCGTACACCACTGGTGATCGTCGAGGGGACACTGAATAGTGCACGGTACATCCAAACCGTCATCGAACCCATCGTTCTACCATTCCTAGACCGGCAAGGGAACTTGCTGTTCCAACAGGACAATGCACGTCCGCATGTATCCCGTGCCACCCAACGTGCTCTAGAAGGTGTAAGTCAACTACCCTGGCCAGCAAGATCTCCGGATCTGTCCGCCATTGAGCATGTTTGGGACTGGATGAAGCGTCGTCTCACGCGGTCTGCACGTCCAGCACGAACGCTGGTCCAACTGAGGCGCCAGGTGGAAATGGCATGGCAAGCCGTCCACAGGACTACATCCAGCATCTCTACGATCGTCTCCATGGGAAAATAGCAGCCTGCATTGCTGCGAAAGGTGGATATACACTGTACTAGTGCCGACATTGTGCATGTTCTGTTGCCTGTGTCTATGTGCCTGTGGTTCTGTCAGTGTGATCGTGTGATGTATCTGACCCCAGGAATGTGTCAATAAAGTTTCCCCTTCCTGGAACAATGAATTCACGGTGTTCTTATTTCAATTTCCAGGAGTGTATTTTCGCATTCGGAAGAGAAATTTGGTGACTGAAATTTCGTAAATAGATCTCGCCGTGACGAAAAACGTCTTTGCATTAATGACTTCCATCCCAACTCGCGTATCATATCTGCCACACTCTCTCCCCTATTACGTGATAATACAAAACGAGCTGCCCTTTTTTGCACCCTTTCGATGTCCTCCGTCAATCCCACCTGCTAAGGATCGCACACCGCGCAGCAATATTCTTACAGAGGAACGAATGCAGTGTAATCTGTCTCTTTAATGGACTTGTAGCACCTTCTAAGTGTCCTGCCAATGAAACGCAACCTTTGGCTTGCCTTCTCCACAATAGTATCTATGTGGCCTTTCCAACTGAAGTTGTTCGTAATTTTTACACCCAGGTAGTTAGTTGAATTGGCAGCCTTGAGAATTGTACTATTTATCGAGTAATCGAATTCCAACGGATTTCTTTTGGAACTCATGTGGATCACCTCACACTTTTCGTTATTTAGCGCCAAATGCCACCTGCCACACCATACAGCAATCTTTTCTAAATCGCTTTGCAACTGATACTGGTCTTCGGATGACCTTACTAGACGGTAAATTACAGCATCATCTGCGAACAACCTAAGAGAACTGCTCAGATTGTCACCCAGGTCATTTATATAGATCAGGAACAGCAGAGGTCCCAGGACGCTTCCCTGGGGAACACCTGATATCATTTCAGTTTTACTCGATGATTTGCCATCTATTACTACAAACTGCGACCTTCCTGACAGGAAATCACGAATCCAGTCGCACAACTGAGACGATACCCCGTAGGCCCGCAGCTTGATTAGAAGTCACTTGTGAGGAACGGTGTCAAAAGCTTTCCGGAAATCTAGAGATACGGAATCAACTTGAGATCCCCTGTCGATAGCGGCCATTACTTCGTGCGAATAAAGAGCTAGCTGCGTTGTACAAGACCGATGTTTTCTGAAACCATGCTGTTTACGTATCAATAGATTGTTCCCTTCGAGGTGATTCATAATGTTTGAATACAGTGTATGCTCCAAAACCCTACTGCAAACCGACGTCAATGATATAGGTCTGTAGTTCGATGGATTACTCCTACTACCCTTCTTAAACACTGGTGCGACCTGCGCATTTTTCTAATCTGCAGGTACAGATTTATCGGTGAGCGAGCGGTTGTATATGATTGCTAAGTATGGAGCTATTGTATCAGCGTAATCTGAAAGGAACCTAATCG
Organism: Schistocerca cancellata; assembly: GCF_023864275.1. Classification (NCBI taxonomy): domain Eukaryota; kingdom Metazoa; phylum Arthropoda; class Insecta; order Orthoptera; family Acrididae; genus Schistocerca; species Schistocerca cancellata. The sequence continues at coordinate 87,611,839 of NC_064627.1, read as the reverse complement.
GTATATAATCTGGACCTGAAGACTTGCCCGTATCAAGCGATTTGAGTTCTTCGCAACCCGTAAGGTATCTACTTCTAAGAAACTCATGCTAGCAGCTGTTCGTGTTTCAAATTCTGGAATATTCCATTCGTCTTCCCTGGTGAAGGAACTTCGGAAAACTGCGTTCAATAACTCCGCTTTAGCGGCACAGTCATCGGAAACAGTACCATCGGCACTGCGCAGCGAAGGTATTGACTGCGTCTTGCCGCTTGTGTGCTTTACATACGACCAGAATATCTTCGGATTTTCTACCAAATTTCGAGACAATGTTTCATTGTGGAACTTATTAAAGGCATCTCGCATTGAAGTCCGTGCCAAATTTCGCGCGTTTGTAAATTTTAGCCAATCTTCGGGATTTCTCGTTCTTCTGAACGTCGCATGCTTTTTCCGTTGCCTCTGCAACAGCTTTCGGACCTGTTTTGTGTACCATGGGTGATCAGTTCCATCTCTTACCAATTTATGAGGTATGAATCTCTCAATTGCTGTTGCTACTATATCTTTGAATTTGAGCCACATCTCGTCTACATTTGCATAGTCAGTTCGGAAGGAATGGAGATTGTCTCTTAGGAAGGCTTCTAGTGACACTTTATCCGCTTTTTTAAATAAAATTATTTTGCGTTTGTTTCTGGTGGATTCGGAAGAAACGGTATTGACCCTATCTATAACGACCTTGTGATCACTAATCCCTGTATCAGTCATGATGTTCTCTATTAGCTCTGGATTGTTTGTGGCTAAGAGGTCAAGTGTGTTTTCACAACCATTTACAATTCGCGTGGGTTCGTGGACTAACTGCTCGAAATAATTTTCGGAGAAAGCATTCAGGACAATCTCGCAAGATGTTTTATGCCTACCACCTGTTTTCAACAAGTATTTTTGCCAACATATCGAGGGAAGGTTGAGGTCCCCACCAACGGTAACCGTTTGAGTGGGGTATTTATTTGTTACGAGACTCAAATTTTCTCTGAACTGTTCAGCAACTATATCATCGGAGTCTGGGTGTCGGTAGAAGAAGCCAATTATTAAATTAGTTCGGCTGTTAAGTATAACCTCCACCCATACCAATTAGCACTGAGTATCTACTTTGACTTCACTACAAGATAAACCACTACCGACAGACACAAACACTCCACCACCACTATTTTTTCTGAACACCGTCTGAAACTTTGTAAAAATTTCCGCAGAACTTATTTCAGGCTTTAGCCAGCTTTCTGTACCTATAACGATTTTTGTTTCTGTGCTTTATATTAGCGCTTGAAGCTCAGGGACTTTCCCAGCACAACTACAACAATTTACAACTACAATTCCGACTGTTCCTCGATCCAAGCACGTCCTGTATTTGCCATCCACCCTTTGAGATTGCAGCCCACCACGTACTTTCCAGAGGCCTTCTAATCTAAAAAACCGTCCAGTCCACGCCACACAGCCTCCGCTACCCGTGTAGCCGCCAGCTGAGTGTAGTGAACTCCTGACCTATTCAGTGGAACCCGAAACCCCTCCACCCTATGGCGCAAGTCAAGGAATCTACAGCCAACACGGTCGCAAAACCGTCTGAGCCTCTGATTCAGACCCTCCACAAGGCTCTGCACCAAACGCCCGCAGTCGGTTCTGTCAATGATGCTGCAGATGTTGAGCTCTGCGTTCATCTCGTAAGCAAGACCGGCATCCTTCACCAAATCAGATAGCCGCTGGAATCCAGAGAGAATTTCCTCAGATCCAAAGCGGCACACGTCATTAGTGCCGACGTGTGACACCACCTGCAGCCGGCTGCACCCTGTGCTCTTCATGGCATCCGGAAGGACCATTTCCACATCAGGAATGACTCTACTCGGAATGCACACGGAGTGCACACTGGATTTCTTTCCCTCCTTAGCCGCCATATCCCTAAGGGGCCCCATTACGCGCCTGACATCGGAGCTCCCAACTACCAATAAACCCACCCTCTGTGATTGCCCCGACTTGAAGGCTGAGAATCATCCTCTAAAACAGGGCAGACTGCTGCATCTGGCTCAGCCAGAGACAGCACCTGAAACCTGTTTGTCAGACGCACCGGGGAGGCTTTCTGATCAGCATCCGGGGACGTCTTTCGCTGCATGCCACGGCTTGGAACGACCTCCCAATCAACCACAGGCGAGGGCTCAGCCCCACTGCGGGCAGCAACCGGGGCAACCACAGCGGCAGACCTATCTGTGGACAGACGGGAAGAGGTTGACATCCCCGTGATACCCAAGTCCAGCTACCCACATTGGTGCCCATTGGCAACAGCCTCAAGCTGCGCGACCGAAGTCAGCGCCGCCTGCAGCTGTGAGCGAAGGGATGCCAACTCACCCTCATCCAAACAGAGCACTCGCAGTCCCTGTCCATTCTAATCGCTGTTGGACAACAGTTACTGAAACACGAGTCCGTGCCTAGATAACGCAAGGGAAACACGCAAAGAATGTATGAACTAACGTGTACAAATGCCTAACGACTGTGCTACAATCTGCCTGAATTTATGATTACTGTAACTAAAACTCGAAATTACACCTCCAATATGAAACTATGTAACAAATAAGTGAGCTAGGAGTATACGACTTGCTGCTGGCAGCTGCTTATCCAACGGCGGCAGGGAGCACACTGGCTGTGACCAACCGACACTGTCCATTCAAAACAAAAGCAGAAGACAAACGACTACGCGAATTTACACTATTCAGATACTAAATCGCGATGCTACAACTCTCAAATACTATAATACGCCCGAAATTTATGAATTAAACAATGCCAGTACCAAAAAACACGCAAAGAAATTAAGAATTAAACTATAGTCAAGTTTCAGTCTGCGCCTAGTAAGATTATCATATTCCTGTACATAGCCATTAAGATAAATGAACAGACAGTTTGTCAAGTATCAGAGATATGTAAGAATAAGGTTAACGTACCAAGACCAAAGGAATTTCATTGTCAATTGTAAACAACATCCAGAATCAAGTTAAGTAATTTCTATGATTTTTATTATTTTAATAAATGTGTGTGAAAATTAATCAAGTTCTGTTTAAAGTTGGTCACCGTCAATCTGCTACTCTAAGCGTGCAAGTGGCATTTCTATCGTCTGACCTAACGGCAGAAGATGAACACGCCACGATAAGACACGAGACATATTGCTGACACTCGCCTACTTCGTTAGAGCGGCGAGTCAAATAATCTGATGGTGTGTGTACCGAAGGCCTTACAGTACGCACATCACAATTGCTCTTTCAACTTGTGTGATAGCACGCAACAGCTAATAGAGGAATATTATGAAATACGGACGACTGATTAAAACTGGCCAGACAAATGCAATGCGCAGTGCTATGATGATGCAAGAACTTGGTAAAGTGTTCGAGGCATTGCACCTAACATAATATGTATACTGGAGCCCTATTACAGAAACGGAGCGTTGTCCCACGAGCCAGTTACAGCACAGATCGTAATATTAGGTCATCATCCAATGATACAATGGCTGCGATAGTGGTGCCAGATAAATTGAAACAGAGACAAAGATGCAACATCTCTGTGACGAACACGCGCTGACAATATAAATAATGACTGCGTTAGGAAAATCAGTATCTTCAATACAGTCAGGAGATACAACCTCATATATAAAATTTAAAAACAGTCGTACTGGGTCGACACGACAGACATATTTTCGTAATGGACAGAAACACGAAATCAACATTGTGCCTTAGTGTTAGGGTAAGGAATGTAAGAGGACTCTGCCATTAGTACGCTATACAAGAACTTGGCCTTCATGTTGTGAATAGATCTCTCAATCCACCTACTTCCCAAAATCACGCGGGCGCGGAAAAAAATACAGATATCACACTCAGAAACTCGAAAATTAGTGACCACATGGCCATCTGGAAGCTCTGTGGTGGACTTACAACAAGTGCCCATAATCTCATTTACTTCACAGTTACAAACTCAGATAATGACTTAGACGATAACGTCTAGCCTGTGGCTATACAATATGCGTAATGCAAAGTGGAAACTTCTAAAGGCAGATTTCAAGGTATAACCAGTGCAAGGAATTGGATTTGATGTTGATCAGAGTGGACGAATTGGTGTGAACGTTGAAGATGGTGTAAGGCAAGGCAACCCAACCCTCTTAGAAAGTCAAAAGCGTTTAAATTCTCCCGAGTTCCGCCCTTAGTCTTTAAGACGCAGAGCAAGGCAGGCGAGGAGACACTACCGAAAATCCTTAGGGAAAATAGAGCAGAATGAAGGTTGTGTTTCTATAGAACAGTAAGACAACAATATAAAAAAAAACTACTACAGCAAACAAGAGTAGAAAACTGAAGGCGTACCTTAAGGAATAAATGGTAGCAGATGTTTGAGGATTTCTAGATAAACTTGCAACAAACAAGCTTCGATAAACGACTGTATTATCATCACTGAGACGAACAACCGGCACGAAGACGACATACCGGGAGCTATCAGTGCAGTATCTATTCAGAACTTCGTTGCCTGACGATACAACGATAAAAGTCACAGTGTACCAGCAAAATCTTCGCTCTGAATTACTTGAGCAGCACGTGAATCACAGAGCTGTGATTCTACTTGCCCAGGAGGCAGTGAGACTGGGAATGATGAAGTTAAAGACGAAGAAAGCACCAGGACCTGACAGAATACTGGCAGAAGTGTTGCGTCAGATATTGGACCAAATTGTGCCGTATATGACTGTGTTATAACACGAATGTTTTTTGTACGATAAGGCGCTCAGAACGTGGAAAAACTTGGGCAAGACAAAGACCAGGCCGATTTCCGGTTTGTTTGATAAATGCTCTAGCCAGAGTATAGAAAAAGCTTCCGTGCTGCCGCCTGAGGGACCACAGAGAAGAGATAGGCATGAGCCCCTTGCAGTGTTGTAGAAAAGGGAAATTCACAGGGCATGCGATAATGCACGCTATGCAGATTATGAACACCTCAGATGACTACAGGCACAATGATTGATATAGGTGGGGCGTTTGATAATTTGTGGCGGCCTGCCCTGTTCAACTGGACTGTCTACAGATCTTCCCAAGATCATGAACAAGCTGGTCAGACCCAACGTTTCAGGGTACCATGACACACGCTGAGAATTTACCGTTGTGCACTCCTGAGTCTGCGCTCTGTTTTGCAGCCAGTGCATGGGCCCACCGAGTACGTCTGGTAACGAATAGGAACATCGCGCGGCGAGGGCAGAGAAGTGCCCTGGTAAGGCTGTCAGGAGCTTTCAACACCACCTCAGTGGAATCATTCTTCGTGGTGCTCGGAACCTTCCATACAGACACGATAATTCGAAAAAAATGACTCTGAGCACTATGGGACTTAACTGCTGTGGTCATCAGTCCCCTAGAACTTAGAACTACTTAAACCTAATTAACCTAAGGACATCACACACACCAATGCCCGAGGCAGGATTCGACCCTGCGTCCGTAGCGGTCGCGCGGTTCCAGACTGTAGAGCATAGAACCGCTCGGCCACTCCGGCCGGTCACGATAATTCGGTTTAGGGCTGCGATGTACTGGCTGACGAGGAGGAGACAGGGTAAGGAACCAAGATTACGGGACAGGCCATCACCGAGAAGCGCCAATTCATTATAGGGCGAGTCGATACCTGGCAAAGGGAATGGGAATTAAGCTGTAAGGGCCTAAGGGTATATCATTTCTCCGCAGACATCAGGGAATGCCTGAGACTAAGGCATATCAATCCCAGCCGGGGTGTGGTTCACTTTCTGACACGTCAAGGCCCTTATCCTGCCCACTTACACAGCGTAGGTAGCAGCCAGAGTGGTATTTGCAGGTGTGTGTAACATGGATCCCCAGTACTCATACTTTTTCACTGTCACCGATACAGAGCAGCGCACAGCAGAAGCCAACGCAGTACGACAATCATATGATACGGGAAAAAAAGACGATTAGGAGATAATAAATAAAATGTCTGATGTTATCTCAAGGACAATACAGGACGAATACAGACAGACACGTCCATATACCAGAACACTGTAACACACGAGGCACGTAAGACGGCAGTTCCAAAGTTCCAACTCGTACACCAGCACATACGGCAGTACGGAAACACGGACTCACTCAAACAGCGAACACGTTCACCAGCACGTACCGCAGGCAACCTGGCACAACATCTAGAATAAATATACTGTATTAGAAAAAACACTGCAATGCAATCAACCATCTGAGCCTGTTCTAGCTTACGTACAAACAGCAGAGATATCTATCGCTCGGTCATTATACCGCTGTTGGCGTACAACACTTGCAACTGAACACATAGTATATGAGCAACATGATAGATAAAATTCGAGACACATAATATAGGAACTGAAGGTTAATTAATGACCCCAAGAAATAACATACTTTACACTCACACACCACTGCGCCTACCTAAAAGTTATAGTGTTTTTGTAAATATTGTTTAGAAATATTAATGCGTAAATTAAACTGTAGCGAACGGGGACTGCAAGGCTCGAAGTAGTTCCGAGGCATTCAGACCACGCTGGCTCAGATAGTGTAACATTTCTCTATCTCTCTCTTTCTACCCAAGTCTTTCCTATCCTCTATCATCATATCATCTTTAAATTTCAATATTTTTTTGTGTTTTTTATATTTCATTTCCCAATATACTCTTAATTTATTATTACTTCCAATTGTAACTGCTGAAAACTTTAACTGATGTTGCTAATACGGAATATGTTTTGTAATCTACATGAAAAGCTGTAAAATTAACGACCTCTTATAAAATGTAAGACAGCAGAACTCTAAATGAGCAATAAACCAAGTTCAACATAACTGAAATATCCCTATAACAGTCCTCGAGATTATTGCACAGACAGGCTGGTGGAGTTGGAATGTAATGGAATTAAAATTGTGAAAGTCATCAGAAAGGCTGCCAACCTGGTTTGTTAGTGGTCGAGAGTTCCGGAATGGTGTCATAGAGCCATTACTAAACCAGCTTCGGAGCATAACGAACACTAGAGGCTGCTTCGCCTATGCAAACGGTCTGCTAATTATAGCATCTGCTAACATGTGGGTTAAATTGAAGGAATATAGTAGGGTAGTTCTTGAAAGACTAAGTAACTGGTGCTTAGAAAACAAATTAACAATTTTGTAGCACAAAACAGTTTATATCTTACTAAAAGGAACGTAATCGAGAATGAGAAATTTCACAATCGGAATAAATAACGAACCTGTGAAAAGAAAAGCAGCATGTAGGTCCCCTGGATTTAACATCGACGAAAAGCACAACGATGATGCACATGTAGAAATCGTCTGGCAGAGGCGTTAAAATCCTAAGTAAAATAGCAACAATTGGCCAAAAAAGTTTTCAGCTTCCACTAAGTGTAATAAGAACTTACCACAAGACAATCTTGCTTGCTATTGTGCGCAACGGTTCGAGCATTTGCTCTCATAGAGCCAGAAAGTTAAGGACATCATAGGCTATTCGGCTAGCACAGAGAAGTGTATTCCTGACCCTGACAATCATGTCTAGGAGATCACCACCTGAGGCCCTGCTGGTAATATTAGACTTGCTACCTCTAGATATAGCAGTAAGAAAGAATGGTGCAGAATATTGCTTCAGAAAGCGCGAATATGATAAGGTACTAGACATATTGGGCACAAGTGCCATATCGAATAAGGAAATAAAGGCACGCATTAACAGAGAATGTCAAGAAATCTGGAACACTGTAGAAACAGGAAGACGACCTAGCAGCTCCTTTATAACGTAAAAGAAAGAACAAGAATGACATACCTCCTTCCAACCAACGGAGCTATACACTACCTGTCGGGACATGGTCCATATACCAGCTATTTACAAAAAAAATACGAGGTCGCCCCACAGACAATAGTGAATGTGGAGCAGTCGGCATACTGGATCACATGGTATGTGCCGTTAGACAAGATGTCACAGACGAGGACAGGAACACATTTGCAAATGCAACAGTCTGTAATACGATAAGGGATGAGGAACTGTGACATAAGCTGAAATTGCTTGCAGCTAAGATATCTGCTTATGAGCAGCACGCCTACACGGCTGAGACACAACCAAGAAGAGGCCATACTTCACGATAACGAGCCATGCCAAGGCAGAAGATCAACCTACAACAGCCTTCTGGAAGTTGGAACTTTCAGCAGTTTTATCATGAAATAGTTGTGAACACTGTTTTCCAGTTTATGTTTGATGAATTTTATGTCTTCTTCCGTGTACAACAAGGTATAAATCGTAATGTACTGGTACACAATAAACAGTGAGGATCACTTCATACAAGCTACTTTGTCTCCAAATGTGTGCGTATGAGCAATCTTTACAATCGGTAGGAGCTTCTTGACTCATTATCAGACAAGCTTGTGTTAAATCTTCATCGGACACCTGTAGTAGGCTTTTCTCGCTTACCCACTTGGGAAACTGACAATTAGTGAAATAAAATGTAAACTGAGTTCCTGTTGAGCGATATTTTCCTCGTGGATGTTGATATTAAGAGATTCAATTTTTAAAAAGAGAATTTCACGTCTGTTTTCAATGGAGGAAGACATTGCTGTCACTGCTAGCGTGCTACGGAACATTATTTTGCCCTACGTTTCACCTATTATATTTACCTATTTGTGTCTAATACCGCTAGGCCCTCGAGTTAAATGTCACCTAACGAAAGAGTTTTCCGTGTTGTCTCGTGTAAGCTAGTGGTAAATTGGTCCTGACGGCTGCTACAGCAGTTGCCATTTTTATCGGCTGCGTTACTGGCAGCTGAAGGACCATCATGCGAGAGGCCTGAAAGCCCTACCGGGAGACTGGTAGCGTCACGACCTGAAGCTGAAATCCGTATACTTGTCAGCGATACGTGTTGAACGGACTTACCGTGGCGCCGCCGTCATTCGCAGAGGAGCCGTGGTCTGCCTGCGCGGGACGCTTTGGGCAGTCTGCGCACGCACCGGCCGGCCCAGACGGAGCCTGCGCGTCTGTTTGCGGCCCTCATCTGCTGGGCTTGCTCTACTCTGGATCCTTAACTATGCCTCGTCCGCTGCGTCCCTGGGGGCTGCCCTCATCCCACGGTGACCTGCAGGGCTGCAATCCCACCGGTCTGCAACACCACACGACCCGTTGCATACCAAGCAGAGGAGAGTTCAAACTAATGCAGTGAGGTGGAAAATAATAGTCATTAACAGCTGCCTGATCATCATATTGTGACCGAGGTGCTCTCTAGTCCAGTGACAACTCAAATATTTTCGACTGATAGGAAATACATTACTAGCCATTAAAATAGCTACATCAAGAAGAAATGCAGATCATAAACGGGTATTCGTTGGACAAATATATTATACTAGAACTAACATGAGATCACATTTTCACGCAATTTGGGTGCATAGATCCTGAGAAATCAGTACCCATAACAACCAGCTCTGGCCGTAATAACGGCCTTGATACTTCTGGGCATTCAGTCAAACAGAGCTTGAATGGCGTGTACAGGTACAGCTGCCCATGCAGCTTCAACACGATACCACAGTTCATCAAGAGTAGCGACTGGCGTATTGTGACGAGCCAGTTGTTCGGCCACCATTAACAGACGTTTTCAGTTGGTGAGAGATCTGGAGAATGTGCTGGCCAGGGCAGCAGTCGAACATTTTCTGTATACAGAAAGGCCCGTACATGACCTGCAACATGCGGTCGTGCATTATCCGGCTGAAATGTAGGGTTTCGCAGGGATCGAATGAAGTGTAGAGTCACGGGTCGTAACACATCTGAAATGTAACGTCCACTGTTCAAAGTGCCGTCAATGCGAACAAGAGGTGACCGAGACGTGTAACCAATGCCACCCCATACCATCACGCTAGGTGATACGCCAGTATGGCGATGACGAATACACGCTTCCAATGTGCGTTCACCGCGACGTCGCCAAATACGGATGCGACCATCACGATGCTGTAATCAGAACCTGGATTCATCCAAAAAAATGACGTTTTGCCATTCGTCCACCCAGGTTCGTCGTTGAGTACACCATCGCAGGCGCTCCTGTCTGTGATACAGCGTGAAGGGTAACCGCAGCCATGGTCTCCGAGCTGATAGTCCATGCTGCTGCAAACGTCGTCGAACTGTTCGTGCAGATGGCTGTCATCTTGCCAACGTCCACATCTGTTGACTCAGGAATCGAGACGTGGCTGCACGATCCGTTACAGCCATGCAGATATGCCTATCATCTCGACTGCTAGTGATACGATGACGATGATAATAATACTGATGATACTGGTACATGCCAAAAATATGTGCAGTCTAATGAAGTTTCCTATAATTTTATTCTTTCTCGAGTGTAGTGATATTAGCATCAGTAAGCCAATTCCCCTTACATTCGTTTCCTCTTATGTCTGATAAGCAAGTTGCGAAGGAAGCCAAGGAAAGGCGTGGAAAAGGAATTAAAGTCAGCAAAGTGACATAAAAATTTTGCGATGTATTAAAGTCAAGAAAGTGACATAAAAATTTTGCAACGTGCCGATGATGTTGGATTTCTGGCAGAGATGGCTAAGGGATTGGAAGAACAGTATCATGTAACATATGTAGTTAAATGGGTTGAAAATTTTTAATGACAAATGGTACACAGACGCATGGTGAAAAAAGTCTTTATTGACAACTGTAATTACGTTGTGTAGATGTGTACAGGAAAATTAAGATATTACATGACTCAGAAGGTCAAAGGAGTCCTAATTGAAATGAACATTTTCGATCTTTTTTATCTTCAGTTAGCTGTTTGTGTTATCGCACGATCTGCACGTTAACCAGTGCCCATCTGAATAAATAATGACACAATTTCTATATTTCATTGAAATATACTTCAAGAAAATTTGAAATGTGGTTTGTCTGAGTTATTCAAAGGCCAGTACGCATACATTAATGTGATGGAAGAAAAGAAAGTACAATTGAAAAGTCCGATCACCTTCCGTTAAAATTGAATGGGGCATATAATAGTTATTAGAAGAACAGCAATATCTACTACCTCCAGGGAAAAGGATAGCTTAAAACAGTTAATTTTTATTAGACACTATTTGTAATTTCGACTACACAACCTGTGAAACTACAGCAAGGTGCGTTAAATCCAGCTTTAAGACAATTTACTTTTTTCGTTATTATATTAAGCTCTACACATAATAATACAAATACTTCAGCAGTGAACGACATGGGTAGTACCTTCAAAAGAGATTACAAGATGAACACCATTAAAAGCAAAACAACTGTAATTGAATGTAGCTGAAGTAAATGAGGCGATGCTGAGAGAATTACGGTAGAAATTGAGACACTAATCGTAGTGAATGAATTTTGTTATCAGGACAGAAAAATAACTGATGACGGCCAAAATATGAAACATGTAAAATGCAGACTTGCAATGATAAGTAAAGTTTTTCTGATAAAAAACAATGGATTTCTTAACATATAATTTAGATTTACACATTAGGAAGTCTTTCCTGACTGCATCTGTCTCTAGTGGATGATAGGCGATTCAGACAAGAGGATGGTAGAAACTTGTGAAGTGAGATGCGGTAGAACACTGCTGAGGATTAGATAGACAGACCTAATTTTAGATGGGGAGGCACTGAATGTAATCGCAGAAGAAAGAAATTCATGGCACAACTTGACTAAAGGAAGTGATCGGCTGGCTGCACACATCCTGATACCTCAAACGGTTGTCATTTTCTTAATAGAAAGAGGTGTGGAAAGTAGAAATTGTAGACAGAGACCAGGCCTCGGTACAGTAAGCAGGTTAAGATGGATATGGGTTGCGGAAGTCATGCAGAGATCAAAGGCTTACAACGGACCTGCATAGAATCAATTTTCGTATGGAATATAACAAACAACTATTACAACAGTGACATTAAGTTTCAGTCTGTGCCGCGACTCAATGATTTGTAGTGGAAACGAATTCGAAAATTCGAATGTAATGCAGGAATTGATGTCTGCATCTAGAGCATCGTTAGTTTGTCAGTAACAAGTGATTCTCAGTTAATATCTACAACCACAAATCGAACTGCTTTCTTCTTTGAGGTAAGAAACACTTTGTAGTGTACAAAGCGGTCCTTAAAATGTCGTCTATTTTTCCCGGGCTTGCCAATCTCACTAAACCACTTCCGACTATTTAATCGAACTACTTGATGGAAGTGGAACGCGACTAACTACACTCTTTGTCGAAGAACTTAAACCGGTTTCCTGTACATGATACGGTAAACTTATTGCTATATTGCATTTACAAGTTTGCAGAAAAGAAATTAATAACATTCAAAGTTGCTGAGAACCATTATTTCCAACTATGCAATTATTTTTGAACATGGAGGTTTTGATTAAAAGACAAAATTTCGATGATTTTTTTTTAAATTTATTCTTGATGGCTATATGTTAGCAATAATTAGAATAATTCGTGATCCTAACGAAATAAAGAATCATTGAATAGTAAGTCTACAACAGGGTTTTCCAATTCGCAATATATGAATCCGAACGATGGGAGACGTTTCCCATAAAATTCACAGCTAACATTGGGAAATATTGAATCAGAAATAAATAACTATCCTGAAAATGAAGAATGTTTATTCACCGTACAAAAGTACATTTCTATATCTGTTGGGAACTGGAGCCGTCTTTCGTCACATTTAACATTTACTGTATAAAATTTATTAATCTTTAGATATTCGCGTGTCTGTGCCCTTCCCGTATTTTTATTTACAAAATTTGATTCAGTGCATACCGTTACAGTTTCTTAGACAAGTTACAAAATTTGCGTCAGTGTCGCCACGGATTCATTTTACCATAAGTCGCAGCCACCCGCTAGCCCTCGTTACATTTTCAGCCGCAGTTAAATTTTAAATGTCCGTTGTCGCCTCTCCTCTTACTAGGGAATAAACAATACAGATACGTGTCAGTACATGGTCTTACCAATGTACTTTATATCTAAATAGTCTAGAAAATGTAAATTTCAATTAGCATTTCAACTTAACGCAGGTGTTTCTACATCTAAGTAACACAAAGGAAAAAAAAGAGGTTTGGCAGTTACCAAGCACACCAAAAGAAACTGTTATCCCAAGTGCACACATCCTGATACTTCAAACGATTGTCATTTTCGTAATAGAAAGAAGTATGGAAAGTAGAAATTGTAGACAGAGACCAGGGCTCGGTACAGTAAGCAGGTGAAGATAGATATGTGTTGCGGAAATCATGTAGAGATGAGAAGACTTGCAAAGGAGTTTCTTGCAGTCCTTTTGTTGTATGAAGGATTGAATTTAATGGAAAATACTTTAACTTTCTGTCTATCGTAACATAAAATCTTAAAAGTTTATTTGTGGCGAACCGGTGGTATTAGGAGCTAACAAAGGAATCACATGAAAATATTAGTGCTACAGCACAAAAATCATGACTCGACCCTGAGAAACGTTCAGTTCAATGTGACATCCGAGTATCTGTTAAAACTAAGTAAAAGCAGTTCTCCCAACATCATGCAGAAATTACTAATTGAAAAAGAACTGCACTCACTGTAATTAATCGCAAATAAGTAATCACACTATCACTCAGTCCTGGCAGAAGGTAAAAGAAAACGAAAAAGTATTGAGAACAAATAAATTTTCGGTGCTGACATGAAATATACTTCTACATCTATACTCCGTATGCCACCATACGGTAGAATGTGTACCACTCTCGCTTTCCCCATGTCCTCTTCCAGTCGCGAATGGTTCGCCGGAAGAACAGTTGCTGGTAAGCCTCCTTGTGAGCTTGAGTCTTTCTAAGGTTACCTTTCTTGCTACAGGAACGTCTGCTCTCGGGCCTTTAACAATAGACATTACCGGGAAGCAGAATGCCTCCCTCCGTCGTCTGCCACTGGGGTTGCCTCAACATTTCCGTGAGATGTTCACTGAATCAACGCTGCTCTTCTTTAGATGTTCTCTAATTCCTTTATCAGTCCTATGTCGTATATTCTGCGAATAACAATTCGGTCACTGAGACGTGGAAAAAACTACTTAAAAATAATTTAAAAAAAGAGAAACTGATGCTTCACGAAGGAATTATCGAAATGGGACTGAAATAGGCAGATGTGATGTACAGGTGCACACAAACAACTGATTACAGTTTCAGAAAAATCACTTAATTTACTCGAGAAAAACATCTTTATAAATTGAGAAAGCCAGTAACGCGATGGTCTACCACTTGCTCTTACGCATGCAGGTATGAGGCTTCTTATTGATTGGCAGGGTTGCTTGATGTCCTGAGGGGTATCGTGCCAAATTCTGTCCAACTGGTACGTCAGATCGTCAAAATCGCCAGCCGGTTGCACTTCCCTGCCCATAATGCTCCAGACGTTCTCAATTGGGGAAAGATAAGGTGACTTTGTCAGCCAAGGTAGGGTCTGGCAAGGAGGCAGACAAGGAACAGAAGCTCTCACCGGGTGTGGGCGGGCATTATTTTGCAGAAATGTAAGACAAGGATGGCTTGCCATGAAGGGCAACAAAACGGGGCGTAGAATATCGTCGATGTACCGCTGTATTGTAAGTTGTGACGCAGACGACAACCAAAGGTGTCCTGCTACGAAAAGAAATGGCACTCCAGATCACCTCGCTTGTCATAGGAGCTCATTCAATGTGGGACTCATCACTGAAGACAATTCTACTCCAGTGAATGAGATATCAGTCCGAAGACGTGTCTGGAAACGACCCAGACAAGAGTGGGATACCAACCTCACTGTCCCCCGACAACCCCGAGTAATGGTCTGGGGTTCCATTCCTTCCTTTTCATAGCATGAACCCTTTGCTTCTGATCCGTGGTACACTTACAGCACAGCGGTACGTCGACGATACTCAGCGCCCCCATTCGTTGCCCTTCATGGCAAACCACGCTGGGCATTTCAGCAATATAATGCCGGCACGAACACGGTGAGTGTTTCTATGCCTCATCTTCGTGCTTGCCAAAACCCTTCCTTGACCAGAACGGTCGTTGGATCTAATTGTGAACGTTTGGAGCATTATGGGCGGGTTCCTCCTTCAATCTCGTGACTGTGACGATCTAGCTCTCCAATTGGACAGAATTTGCACGATATCCCTAAAGAGAGTATCCGTCGACTCTGTCAATCAATACCAATAACTGCCTGCTTAACAGCCAGAGGTGGACCGACGAGTTATTGACTTGCTCAATTTGTGAAGCTCTTACCCATGAAGAAACATCAAAATTTTCTGAAATTTTAATCATTTGTTTTCCAGGGCATGTACATCATGTCTACAGATGTCTGTCCCATTGGGATAGCTCTTCGTAGTGAGTATTTTCCTTTCTCTTCTTTTTTTCTCTTAAAGTGTATATCTAGGAAAGAAAATAGAGCAAATGCTGACGGTTATATTTTATGTCATTCTTCTTGGCTTTGGCAGCTCCGAAGCCCTTAGTCGTCGAGAATATGAAACTGAAAACTGAAAATTTGGCCACTTGCCATCTTTCCCGCAACACTTACCAAACGTTTGTAGCGCAGTTCCGTAGTTTTTCGTCTGGAATAAATACCTTTCCGGGGGAATGACCCAAAAACAGACACCGATGACGAACTGAAGAGAGGCACGAGGTTTCAGTGCGTTTTTAGGCTGCGAAATATTCTAGAACATGTGCTCAGTGACCTCATTCATGCAGCTGTGGTGACTGCCTGCAGTGTCTCACCATAACGTGGACAGGTGGGGGCATCTCGACGCTACGGACAATTGCTGGCCGGCGCACTACACGGGTTGGCAGCCATGTTTTGTCCGCAGTGTCACCAGACTTGGTCGTCGGTATTGGGTCAGCTCTGGAGCACCGCAGCTGGATGACAGAGCCATCTACGGCTGGTGGACAGCGCACACGCGATGTAGGTGGGCTCCACTGTACAGTAACCACAAACCAATCAGGCGTCGTTGCATACTTGACCACCACGGCTGCCATGCATCTCTGGAGTCATCCCCTCAAATGTGTTGGGTGCTGTCGCAGTGGGGTGACCTTAACCTGTCAACTTCGAATGTTGATGCCTAAAAGCACATAAACGCCAAGTTATACGGTTCTGCGTATTATTGGATAAGAGATGACATCTCGTTCCTTATGTATTAAGGTCAGCCTGAGTAGTGACTGATACATAAACGCAGACATCGTAACAGGGATGTTGCTCCTCTTTCAGTATCTCGTATTTCAACAGCGTAATTCTAGACAGCATATGGTGAGGAACATGTGAGCCATCTTGCAAGACTGGTAGATCGTGACATATCAGCAACTGATGGACAAATGGACAGTGGAGGGTTAAGTTGGCTGCAAGCTATTCTCGCTAAGGTTTCCCAGAAGTCGAGCTGATGATCTGTAGAGTTTCATCCAGACCTCGCAGATGGAGAATCCGCAAACTTTCATCCACGCTTTATTTCCATTCCATGTACATTCTGAAGTGATTAGCAATTCTGTAGACTTGATGATTGCATGTGCCTGATGCATGGCGTTTTGTGGGATAATCTTTCAACATGTATCATTTCATATCTTCGCTACTGAGCGACGGTTCTCGAACATTGGAAGTACGTTGGCCCATCACATGTGACACTAGCTACCCCCTTAAAAGATAAAAGTCGTCGCTTTCGGTCGCCGCTGTAGACGGAGAAGATCTGGCAGAACTTGGTCAGGTGACCGCTATTGACTTACGTCACGGCAGTGATGTGGTATCTGTGTGTATCAATCGGTTTTGTGTAATCAGCACCTTACAATGGGACACCATGACGACGTGATAGAATGGTGGAAATGAGCTATCGCTCTGAAAACCAACCGCGAATGAACTGCCCGACTAGTAGACATATCAACCCTGATTGTTCAAAGAGTCTACAAGGAACGATGTAATATCAGCAGCTAAGTAATGCGTCATAAGAACAATGGTGATGCTGTATAAAGACCCCAAACTACAGGGCACGCATTATCAATGACTATCGGTTTCAGACTATAAAATAAATAAAATAAAAAATATTATTTAAATATTAATTATTCTATCTGTATGATGGTGATTGTGATTGTAATTGTAATTAATATTTGCTTATCTGGAACGTGGACGTTTAATTATTCGGTATCAGACGCTTGACAATGGCTTTCTCGTAAAGGCAATGTTACTCGTAGTTGACCGTGAAATAAAGCTGAAATAATCGGACTTCGTAAATGAATCGTTTCCAAAGACTGCTGCGGTAGGTGCGGACTCATAATCTAAATCTCAATATTTCAATAATTTGCCAGCCATGCCAATACGTCGTACAGAGGTGATTGTCTACTAAACATAAAAAAGTTACACAGTTAGTTAAATCAGATATATTCAATGAATAAGCCTACAGTTCATAATCCTACTTACTTTTATAAATATAAATTCTTTACAGAATCGAGTGCCTAGTCTGGTTGCAACTCGCAGTATTCTTCTATAACATGAAATATGGTGGTGTGCCAGACAATAGAATAAAATACGTGCTTCTCGCACCCCTTCTACCAGAGCTCTCTCCTTTCTTAATCAAACATCAGAGTAACGTAATTGTGCTTTTGTTTTATCAGCGACACAGCGCTGCAGTTGTGTGCCATAGGCTTTATTTATTTGTCACTGATTATTTATTTAATTAATATTTCGCGTTTCCGAGGAAACCCACGCTCGGCATGCAAATGTGCCTTTATATTGCCCCCTGAATTGCGAGGCGAAAGGACACACCTGTAGGCGAGCAATTCACCTAAAGGCACAAGAAAATCTAAGTTATCTACAACTATTTACATGACTTACATTATACACATTATATACAAAATTTGAATGACGCGGGCGCGCCGTAAAAGTTCTTATGTTGGCAGATAGAGTGCGCGCATGCGCAGAAGCGTCTGTGTGACTCCGGCACTGCCGTTATATCGTACAGTTAGATCACGCGGCACAGTATTGCAGTTCATATTGTTCGTGTGCGCGTGTTTCTCAGTCGTTGCACAAAGAAAATATTCAACCAAGATTACATATGAAGACTACATTCTATGACAGGTAACTTAGTTTTAAATTTACAATATTTGTTATCACACAATACAACTTAGATTGTTGAATGTTCTTAGTTACACAGTATTGTTTTGAAATACTTCAAAGAAAAATGTCCATATGTTTCAGGTGCGTTGACCTATACACATCGTGTCGTTATTACAGTTCATATTCATCTGCTGCACAATAAATTTTTTTTATAGGTTAGTATCGTCGTGGTAAAGTTTTTTTTTTTTTTTGATCACAGTAACATCGTTGTATAACAACGTGATTAATACATAAGCGTGTCCATTTCCCATTTCCATTGTAGTCGTTGTGATGCAGTTCGTTGCGACTAAAGGCATTGCTCATTACAGATCAGACATGACCCGTCGAGTAATTGGTCCACGTGCAGTTCGTTTTTTTTTTTATATTCCGTGGAAGCTTGGTTGCAGAACCTCGGACGGCACATAGCTGGCGTCGATCCTTGGACAGTCCAGGTAAGAATGTCCGTCACATTTCGAGAACATTTCATTCCCTGAAGTTCCAACCAAAATTCTTCCACCCGTCGTGTTGTTTTCTGGACAGGCACTTTGTGTCCATTTAATCCAGTTAACATCTTGAAGTTAGGTACTGTAGTAATGTCACTAGACGATGCACGAATTATGCCCTTCACATTTTCAGTTTTCTGCTGAATATAGCTCACCTAAATGTTCGTAGTTATTAATCAAAGAAATCATTCATCGCGTTTACATAGATACGCTGCATAATGAATGGCATTAACCGTTTCTTTCACATAGGTTTCTGCGTAGTTGCAGAGTTAGTAATGTTCGTTAATCTCCGTGAACAGAGGTTCACTATGCAATGTCTTTTTGGCACTCGTTTTGTTCAAATTTTTACATAGTAACAGTTACATGATACATCAGTTAAAAAAAATAAGTAATTATACATACACACGTCACATATTTTCTTAGCATAAACATAATACAGTTGCACATAAACATGTTTGCATCATCATTACATAGCTATAGGTTATTACATTGTGCCACGTGATGTCATCTGAAATTAAGATAGGTTAGACACAACATTCATTACATCAGTAGGCAAGACCAGGCGTTTTCACTACTCAATAATATTCAAAATAGTAAGAGAGAGAAAATGTTCGATTCCTCGCGTTTCGTGCGTGTGTGTAGGGTGTCTGTGTGGCCTTGACTACTGATAGATGCTTTTCGTGTTGAGAGATGTGCGTCTAATCTATTTCTCAAAGTAAAAGATCGCTTCACAGATGACGTCTGTCGGTTCGTCAGGTGTCATACCAAGTCAGTGGTACCTACAATAACAAATGTTCCGTGAAAAATTAATATATCATTCACTGCTACGTAATCATAAATTTTATTTTGATATTCCGTCTTCCAGGTG
The DNA here is from genome assembly GCF_023864275.1 of Schistocerca cancellata. NCBI lineage: Eukaryota > Metazoa > Arthropoda > Insecta > Orthoptera > Acrididae > Schistocerca > Schistocerca cancellata. The sequence goes on along the minus strand of NC_064627.1, from coordinate 87,592,413 downwards.
GTGGCGCGCGCTGAAAGAAGAGTTCTTCTGCCTTCAACTGCGACTCTGGAACCGCTGAAATGAAAATTTCTACACTACTTATTATCTGTGTTGTAACAACAGAGTTTTTCGAGTTGCTTAGCAATATTTTGATGGGTATGACTTTGACATTATTCAGCATGAAATGCTCTAAGATCTCGGTGTGTGTATTTTTCTAAAATTCTTTGAAGTGTGTCAACGTGTTCCTTCCAAGACTGTGTAGCTATCAGTATATCATCTACATAGTGTGTGACTGTCTCAACTAAATCATCGCCAAGCACGGTATCCAGGGCTGTAATGAATACCCCAGAGCTGACATTCAGTCCGAAAGGTAGAACACAAAACTGATAAGTTCGCCCCCCGAACATAAATGCAGTATATTTCCTTGAATCAGGAGTGATACCCACCTGCCAAAACGAATTAGCGAGATCTATTGTGGAAAAATATTTTGCATCTAGAAATTTCTGTAATTGCTCTTCTAAATTTTCGGGTTTTGTGTGAACCGGTAAAATTATTTCATTAATTGCTCGTGCGTCTAACACTAACCTAATGCTTCCATTTGATTTTTTGACAACAAGTAGAGGACTACAATAAGGTGAGGTGGATGGTTCAATGACCTTCCAGTCTAACATTTGTTTTAATTCTTGCCACACAGCAGGTCGTTGAGATAACGGTACGTTATATGTCTTGTGGTAGAAGATCTTGTGAGGCTTAACTTCAATCTTGTACACATACGTGTTGATAACACCTAATCGTTTGGTAAAAACTTGTAAATATTTGGATAACACTTCCTGTAGTTTTATACGTTCATGTACACTGAGAGCTGTAGCTTCACTTATCTTATGATCAAGCAATGTTTTCAAGTCCAATAGCTCTGTGTCAGATGAGTGTGTTTGCATATCTTGAATGTCATTGTCAAGTACTAACTGAACCTTGTACCCTGTACAGTGTTTGTCATGCTTTAGAGTTCTCCTGTCCAAATCAATAATAATTACACTGCCTTTATCATTTAAAATACATTTACCTTTGGAGAAGTCTATAATAGAGTCCTTCTCGCTCATAATATCTATTCCTAATGTGCAATTTGTCACAAGGTTTTGTACAACCAGGAATGGCCATTGTACGGTTCCATTACCTATTTTAATGTTTACAAAAACTTGCTTCGTAACCCTACATTACTTATTACCTAGTGCAGTAGTTATTTTACAGTTTTGGGCAGGAAACTCAGGCACAGGTTCCAATTCACACATCTTTTTATAGAAATTAAAAGACAAAACGCTCACAGCTGCACCTGTATCTAGGATAATAGTAGTTGGAATCCCACCTACTACACCAGTAGTAGATGCTAAAACAATTTCATTTGTGTTTGAACGACATTGTGTACTGTCTTGTAAAAGTTCATCTGATATATTGTTATTGTAGTTGTATCTTATAAATAAAACAGGTAGTTTTTGTTTAGTATTATTAGGCATATCAATATTTTGTTGTTCAATTGTGGTGTCAAATAACTGATTAACATTGCAGTCGCCCCGTAAGAATTCTTCAGCCACGACCTGGGGCATAGAAGTGACTGTTTCTAGTTTGTCGGATTAGCATTTGTACTAGGTACTGACACAGATTGAGGTTGTGCATCAGGTGTCATTTCTATTATATTCACATTCGGATATTGCCTATTATGATCTCCAAACTTTTGCGGTTGTTGTTGCTGTTGCGCATTATAACTTACCTGTCGGTCGTAAGGTATGCTCCAATTTTGTCCTGGTGGCTGCTGTGGTAAAGCAGAGTTTGAATGGAAGTACTGATCGTTACGAGTCCAACCTTGATGCTGTCTTGGCTCGTAGTTATTATTATTTCTATTTCTGTTTGTGTTTTTGTTGTTGCCTTTGTATCCGTTGTTACCGTTGTAGTTATTACCGCGGTGCCTTTTGTATGGATTGTCGCATGAAGTGTTATTACTGTTGTAACTATTGTTTGTATTGGAATACGCGTGTTGATTTTGATTTTCGTATTGAAACGGCATGTGAGTTTGCTGTTTTTGCTGTACCGCGTATCCAACTGTGGGCGCGCCAGAATTGAGTTGGCAAGCCTGCATGTTTTGCATACCACTAGTGTAAACATTGTGGCTGCTGTTTTGCCGCGCGAAGCGCTGATCTTCAAGTAACATGTCAACCGAATCTAAGGCTGTTAAAAAATAATCTGAATCGTCATCCGGGATATGTAGGAGTTTTTCTTTAATGTTGAAAGGCAATTTGGCCTTCAACGCACGGAGTATATCACGCGTTGCGACTGGTTCGTCTAAAAAGTGTCCCATGTTCAAGTATTTTTCAAAATATCTGCGTAAGTTGCCACTTTTACTGTTAAAAGTTTCAGGTTCTAAAATTTGTCTTCTGAGTCGCTCCTGGACGGATTGCGACCAGAATTTGTTCAGAAAAGCACGCTCAAACTCACTGTACGTGGTACATACGTCAGCTTGACTGTATGCCCAGACAGCTGCATCGCCTTGGATGTAACCGACAATATATGAAATCTTTTTCCGGTCACTCCAAGTGCGTGGAAATGCGTTACTAAAAGATTTAAGAAAAATCACCGGATGAATGGTTCGTTTTTCTGGGATACAAATCTGAAATTGCCTGTGTTTCATTAAGCTTTCTTCTTCCTTCGTATTGTGATATGGATTTATTCCACTGTAATTACTGGTATGTTCAGCTGGCGAGTAATTACGATAATGTTGCTGTGGTTTACCATGATAATAGCTTGTGTTTGTGTTTGCACATCGTGGTATGTGTTGTAGTCGTGGTGTGTTTTGTTCTTGTGTGTTTGTCGTGTGCGGTATGTGTGTGTCATACTCGAATGTATATTGATTCCTGAACTGTGCATTCTGACTGATATTTTCGTTACATTCAGACTGTGGTCGATCGGTGAATTGTCTCATGGGTGCAGTGACGGATTGTACTGCGTCACTGATCAGCTGTTTGTTATTAGTAATGTATTGCGCTACGGAGTCGTGCACAATTGTTGGTAAATTTTCACGTAAGCATCTATCAAAATGTTTGTCTTTGTTCACTACCCAATCATGAAATTCTTTATTAATATTTTGAAAATGAGCTGTGGCATCAGATTGCAAGATGTCAGTCAGGTGTTGTTCAACATTGTCAAATTTATTCTGTACGTCAGTAATTCGTTTTTCAAGGTTGTCATGTACTGAAGGATATGTTTGAATTTGTTCAGTAAGAACTTCACACGTGACATTAAGGTTTTTTACTTGTGTCTGTAAAAGTGCTACGTCAGTTGTAGTCCTTTCTTGTCTCGTATTAAGCTGGGAAAATTTAGTACTGAGTTCAGTCATCTGTTTGGTCAGTGTGGCCTCTATAAGTTCCACACGTTTACATAAAGTGTCATTACCTGTCTTGAGTGCTATGAGGTCAGATTTAATTGCGTCATTTTGTGTCTGTAAGGTTGCCATGTTTTCGGCGTTTTGTTTCATTAGCATTTGTAACATGTCGGCAATGTTTACTGTTTGCAAGGTCTGTGCCCCCGTCGCGTCATTAGACGTGACGTCATGCATCAACATGGGCTCTGACTGAGACTTTGAAATTTTTGTAGTGGACGGCCTATTGCCAAAATTTCCGTCAACACTTGCGTCAATGTTTGATAAATCGTCACTACCGGTTGCTGTCGTAAAGTCATTTTCTAACATTTGTCTCTCGTCCGAGTCGGATTGCGTCTGAATAGTACGTCTTTGCTGTTCCATTTATGCGTATTGATTTCTAGTTATTACCATGCCACACGTGATATATGTTTCAAGAAAATATTTGACACTGATTTTAAAATAAAATGCAGTTGAGCATGAATCGCTCGTAGCAACAATGGCTGTCTATTAATTTAAAAATATAAACTGAATTTGAGATTATTGGTAATGGCTGCTGGCCATGTTACTACGTATCGTACAGAAGTCGGCCATATTGTACACTCGTGTATTGGTATTGTTGCATACGTTATTGTTTAAGGAAAAGTACTGAGAATGATATTTATCACTGAAAACTGTTATGCACGAAAGAAACACTACAGAATCTACTGAAAAGCTAATACACTGAATTATACGTCTGGTCAAGCCTGCTAATGCAAAGGTGCTGCGTCTTACCTTATTTTGTTGGAAGTTTCATTGCGTCTTCCCGCAAAATTTTAGAATTGGAAAATATCTTCAGATTTTTTTGTTATCTCTCATACATTCACGTCCAGGTCCAGAAAGTTGATTTTTCACATGAAACAAAGAGAACAATGTAACAAATGACAAAATAACAAGTCCGACACGCAGTCGCCAATATAAAATAAATAAAATAAAAAATATTACTTAAATATTAATTATTCTATCTGTATGATGGTGATTGTGATTGTAATTGTAATTAATATTTGCTTATCTGGAACGTGGACGTTTAATTATTCGGTATCAGACGCTTGACAATGGCTTTCTCGTAAAGGCAATGTTACTCGTAGTTGACCGTGAAATAAAGCTGAAATAATCGGACTTCGTAAATGAATCGTTTCCAAAGACTGCTGCGGTAGGTGCGGACTCATAATCTAAATCTCAATATTTCAATAATTTGCCAGCCATGCCAATACGTCGTACAGAGGTGATTGTCTACTAAACATAAAAAAGTTACACAGTTAGTTAAATCAGATATATTCAATGAATAAGCCTACAGTTCATAATCCTACTTACTTTTATAAATATAAATTCTTTACAGAATCGAGTGCCTAGTCTGGTTGCAACTCGCAGTATTCTTCTATAACATGAAATATGGCGGTGTGCCAGACAATAGAATAAAATACGTGCTTCTCGCACCACTTCTACCAGAGCTCTCTCCTTTCTTAATCAAACATAAGAGTAACGTAATTGTGCTTTTGTTTTATCAGCGACACAGCGCTGCAGTTGTGTGCCATAGGCTTTATTTATTTGTCACTGATTATTTATTTAATTAATATTTCGCGTTTCCGAGGAAACCCACGCTCGGCATGCAAATGTGCCTTTATAAGACGCAAAACTTATTGTTGCTGACAGTCATTGCAGCTTCATCTCAAGTAGTATCTTCGCGAACAATGACAGAGAAAGTGCATGTAGCGGACATTTGGACCCGGGCACTTCTTAAACGGCTTTTTTCATAGAGACAGAAGAACTACGTGCTTTAATTATCCATTTCAGAAACTGACTACAAGCTGACTGGGAGAGTATATTGTGGTCCCACGACTGACGGCTTCACCTCTTTTCAAATCATGCTACACGCCAAGTGTACCAATGAACCTCTTAAGCCACAGGGTGTGCGGGACATATTTCCATCAAGCAGCGATCCTGTGATGTTTTTGTATTATTCTTCTTCTGTACTTGGGGTCTACTCATTCAGTTTACCGTTAACGTGAACCAGAATGTTTACTTCAACATCGCAGGTTACCAAGTGTTGCCCTACCTTCTACATCAAGGTGATGAATGTTCTATGGAGCCTCCCTTCTTCCAAGGTGGCGACAGTCGTGTTCACAAGGCGGAACAGATACATTTCTGAGGTTATGGATGACCTCAGATGTTGAGTCCCATAGTGCTCAGAGCCATTTGAACCATCTCTTCCTGATTTAACTGAGGCCACTATGAAGAGTATAGAAGGTAACGGCTACACGGTATCAGCAAGTGGCTCCTGCACTTGACTAATATTTAATCCAGAGTGCATGTAAAAGACTGGAACTAGCGACTGGCTTCGTAGCAGCAAGTATCTGTGGGCGGACGACAAGTCTGGCGTGCAGCAATAAATTATGAGTCTATACAGCAATTTTCCTGCAGAATCAATTTGTTAGTGAAAGCCGTATCAAAATCCTACGGTAGTCTCTGAGATAGCCCTTACAAACAAACAGAAACCGCGGCTGGGAATTTTATTTTTGTATAAATATGAACCATGTCATGGACCTTACTGTTGCGGGGTGGCTTGCATACCTCACAGATGTTAACCAGCAAGGCCTTTGTGTGCTGTATCAGTACAGCAAGGGCTTGTACTGTGACCGACCGTCTGAAACGTAGGGTACACTACAGCTGTTATTTTTCCCAGCGGCATGGATCTCTACTGTATGGTTAAATGATGATGACCTCTTGGGTAAAATATTCCGGAGGTAACATATCGACCGTTCGGATTTCCGGAAGGGGATTACTTAGGAGGACGATGTCATGACGCAAAAACAAAAGCTGGCTGTGTGTGGGTCGGAGTGTGGAATGCAAGACCCCTTAATCGAGTGGATAGATTGGAAAATTTAAAAAAGGAAATTCATTGGTTGAAGTTGGATCTAGTGGGTATTAGTGACGCTCTGTGGCATCAGGAACAGGGCTTGAGGTCGGGTGAATACAAGGATATAAAAATACCGGTAATGAAGGAGTTGGTCTAATAATGAACATTAAAATAGGAATGCGGTAAGCTACTACATTAACAGTGTAGTTAACGCATTATTGTAGCCAACACAGACAACAACCCAACGACTGCCAGTATAGTACAGCACTCTATGCCAAGTAGCATCGCAGAGGATGAAGAGATTGATAAAATGTATGATGAGATAAAAAAAAAAAAACTGTTCAGATAGTTAAGGGAAAGAAAGATCTAACTGTAATGAGGGAAAAGAAGGAGAAACTGTGGATGAGTACGAAGTGACCCGCCTGGTAGAGTTTAGCACAGAGAAATATTTAATCTTCGCTAACATTTGGTTTAAGAATCATGAAAGAAAGTTATAGACGTAGAAGAGACAGATGACACTAAAAGGCTTCAGATTGATTGCATAATGGCAAGACAGCAATTTCGGAACCAGGTTTGAGCTGTAAGACTTTTCAAGGGACAGATGTGGACTCTGACCACAATTCATTGGTTATGAACAGTAGTTAAAACTGAATAAACAGCAAAAAGGTAGGAGGTGAAGAAATTTGGACACGAAGAAGTTAAAAAAACTGGAGTTTTTTGAGAGTTTCAGCCGGCCGTGGTGGCCAAGCGGTTAAAGGCGCTACAGTCTGGAACCGCGCGACCGCTACGGTCGCAGGTTCGAATCCTGCCTCGGGCATGGATGTGTGTGATGTCCTTGGGTTAGTTAGGTTTAATTAGTTCTAAGTTCTTGGCGACTGATGACCTTAGAAGTTAAGTCGCATAGTGCTCAGAGCCATTTTCGAGAGTTTCAGAGAGAGCATTAGGTAATGATTGACTGAAAAAAGGTAAAGAAATACAGTAGAACACTAATGGCTAGTTCTGAGAGATGAAATAATGAAGGTAGCAGAGAACCATATAGGTAAAAAGGCAAGACCCAGCAGAAATCCTTGGGTACCATAGATGATTTAACTGACGAAAAGAGAAAATATAAAAATGCAGCAATGAGGCAGACGAAAGAGAATACTGACTTACAGGAAATGCAAAATGGCTGAGCAGTAAAGGCTGGAGGACAAATTTGAGGACATGGAAGAATATAAATAGGGGAAAGATAAATCCAGGCTATAGGAAAATGAAAGAGACGTTTGGAGAAAAGAAAAGCAACTGTATGAACGTCAAGAGCTCAGATGGAAAACCAGTAATAAGCAAAGAAGGGAACACTAAAAGCAGGAAGGACTATACAGAGGGTCTCTACAAGGGAGAGCTACTTGAAGGCAATATTGTAGAAATGGAAGAAGATGTAGATGAAGATGAGTTGCAAGAAGAATTTGAAAGAGTACTCAAAGACCTAAGATGAAACAAAGACCCAGGAGTAAAGAGCATTCTGTCAGAACTACTGATACAATTGGGAGAGCCACCTGTAACAAAACTCTTCCATCTTGTGTCCCAATGTGCTGCCATAAGCTGTCACCAGCACACCAGTCGGCAAGGATTAAGCATGAAGATCTATAGTAGGCGCTGGATCAAGCACGCCTATCACAAGAGAGGCCAGAGACACACCGACAACCAAACGCCACCAACGCCCTCTCGACAGCGTGTGTTTAGGCCGCCATCGCTGACCTACCTCATTCGTTTAGCCTCGAGTCACTGACTCACTCTTCCAGTTCGGCATCTGTCAGTATACTTGCAGAGTCATAGATCATCACAGGCTACAGTAGTACATAGCGACCAGATTAGTGACTATAATGGTACTTGTACTTTACCAGCAGTGAGGCTAAGGTTTGTAGTAGCAAGATTACCGATAGTGTCTACAAGGGGAGTGTTACTGATGAACTTGTACAACAAGATATGGACTCTATTCAAGTTAAGTCTCCATTCTATGTAAATAAAAAAAACTATATTAATTCACATGTGCATTTGTGTCGCAGGAAGAAGATACCGGCCACCCATAACAACATCTTCTCCTTTGGATCCTTGTGGTACAGTACTCTACAGTGACGACAAAGATACTACAGTCGTGAACGAAGATAATTCAATGACGATCGAAGTTATCCATTTGGCCGAAGATTTTGCTTGCTTCGCTTGTGTTTTAGCTTGCAGGGGTGATCGACTTCAACTGTTTATATTTGCTAATTTGTTGTTGTGTGAAACACCCACTAAAACCGTTGGGCAGAATAGGTGATACAGATTGTGCAAAGGGCCAAATAAGGTTTGGGTCAGTTTCACCTTAAAATTGTAATGTATTATCATTTAATAACACATTTACAACCACAGCGGCACATAGCCGAACCTTTACAACTACGAATTTCAAAATGCAATTCTTTCACAGCTAAAGGCCTCCAAACAAGAAATCTTAAAAATCAGCAAGATAAAAAAACTATTAAAATAGCCAATAAAATAATTAAAATATATTCTTATCACAGCTAGGCTGAAAGCCTCAAGATAAGGGTGGATAGACAAACTTAAACAAGATGCAATACAAATGGCTAAAGGCCCACAGTAAAATTTTCAAGATTTTAAAATAAATTGCCATAAAGTTTCGAATGCAGAAGGCCGCAATGTTTAAAGCTTGAAAGGTAATTTTAAGGATAAGGTTCCAAGGCTGAAGGCCCACAATTAATTTTCAAAAATTAAAAAAAAACATAACCATAAGCCTTAAGTTTTAAGTAACTGAAACTGGACTAAAAGAAAACACAACACAATGGCAAAAACCTTTCAGCAAATATCGACTTGCTGGAATTCAAACTTTCTTACATAAAATTTCTTACAAAAAACTTTTATACCATTGGCTATGATAGATTATAAACAGACAAGTAAACACCGGTGAGAAAGACAGTAAGGACAACAACACTCAGAAGCCTCCAGGGGGTCGGTCTGCCCTCGTTCACTTAGGTGACACAGGTGGTGAGCCCAACTATACTTGATCCGTCGGAACCCAACCAAGGGACAGCCACGGACCGACCGACAGACGAATTACTTGCCACCAATCTGTACATGAGAATTCAAACACAAAATGTTACAGACATAATTATCCACAATCAAATATGTATATGTATTAAGCTGTCGAAACTACACACCGTGTTGGACAGCGACATAAGGTGAGGAAAGAACACTCCTTGAAATTACATTAGTGGTCAGGGCAGGCAACCGGAACACTAACGGCCACAAGGCACAAAATTCCGCTAGTGCATTTGAATTCTAGTCAAACAATCTAGTTAATTACACCGCATAGAGGATAAATATCAGCAATACAAACACTCGGTGTTGCTCACAGGAAAAGCTCTCCAACAGCGAACCACCGAAACGAACCACACAACATGAATGGACGTCAACTTTGACGTCCTGGGTCAGTGAAGCTCGTAGCGATCGGACAGCTCCACACACGCACTGACACTGCACAGGGACCACCAGCGGACCCAGCCGGCTGCACCACGCGGAGATAACTTCCCTGGTCCACAGCAACCGACCGACTGCTCGCTGGTCCGTTCGTGACTGCTGCTGCTCCGTCGCGACTGCACTGCTGGTGCGTATCTTACTCGCTTCCAGACACACGATGGCGTAAATACTGGCTCGGATCCAACCATGCGGAGGAAACACGCTCACTGGCTAAGCGACATCCCTGCACCAGGAAAGGACCGGCCCAAGCTCCACAAGATGATAATTGAAGGGACCCAGAAGCAGTGCCGGCCGGTGTGGCCGTGCGGTTCTAGGCGCTTCCGTCTGGAACCGCGGAACCGCTACAGTCGCAGGTTCGAATCCTGGCTCGGGCATGGATGTTTGTAATGTCCTTAGGTTAGTTAGGTTTAAGTATTTCTAAGTTCTGGGGGACTGACGACCTCAGATGTTAAGTCCCATAGTGCTCAGAGCCATTTGAACCATTTTGAACCAGCAGCAGTCAGAGAACCAGTTACACGTCGCCCGATGAGACGACCGACCTCTCAGAGGCCGTATGCTGACAACATTTAAAATAACTTGTCAAAGGAAATCACACCAACTGCACACAAAACCTGACAAACACTTGCACGAAGACCTGAACGATACCCAACAGTAACTAAGCATGTACGAAGACGAATCGGGAGTCGATGCACACACACACAGCGCACTTATGAACGATCGGCGAGTAAAAACGCGCCGTCCAGTAGGACGACCGACCGACGATCCACCAAGACCGTGGCCTGGCTCAAGTGATGCGTGGCGCCAATGGTCAGGCGAGCCATGTCGACGCAGACCTCACTGCTCCAACCCGACTGCACTAGTCCACATTGAAACTCCCGACTGGCAGGTCCGGACTGCGTTCCAGACGTGTTCCAACTGACAACCCGAACTCGCTTACGACAGTCAACGACTGGGAAGTCATAGCAGTCGAGCAAAGATACTACGAGAGGGGATATATTGATACGCACTGTTAGCGCCGGTCACGGGCAGGCAAAGCAGCAACTGAGTGACAGTAGTAATTCAAACTAAAGTAGTGAGGTGGAAGTACGTTAAGAACAGGATGTTAAATACATGATGGCGGGAATACGAGCCACGCACGGCTGGTTGTGTTCTTGCATAAGTTCCAGGAGGGGCCCGCAGACTAATCAAATTTCTCTTTTCAGAGGCTTTGCTTGCATTTTGATATATTTCTGTAAGCAATGTATTCCCCACCCTCTCCACCTCCTGTCCCCGCGCCTCAGCCGCAGACGGCCAAAGTGACGGATCTAACACAAGTTTTTCCGTTTCAGAACTAACAAATCGCTACCTTACTGACGACAGTACAACAGTTAATGTCCGCACAAGCTGCGTCGGCCGCACAACCACAACCGACCGACCAATCAGCCCTACAAGTACCACTGACCAGCATACCAATGTTTCGGCAATTTAAGGAAACGGAAAAGGAATTGATTGAATATCTGATTCAGTTCTGAGCACATTACCACATCGTGTACAAGGTACTGTAAAGTTACAATAGTTCCTTTCAATTGCGGGGTCCGCAGTGTTCAGGTTTACACAAAAACTACTCCTAACCACGCCTCCCGACTAACTCACTTATGACCAAGTAATCGCTGCATTAACGAAATACTATGACCATAAGTCCGAGTAGCTGCAGCCAGGTATCAGTTTTTTCGCTTGCAGAAAAAGCCGGAACAGCCATTGGTACACAGAATTAACGGGCATGGCTAGGAAGTGTAACTTTAAGTGTAGTTGTGGCAACTTTTAGAGTGATTTAATGAAACGTGATGCGATAACATTCAATGTCCCAGACAGTAGAATGCGGGAACAGGTTTCAATGATGATGATGATGATGATGTTTGGTTTGTGGGGCGCTCAACTGCGTGGTCATCAGCGCCCGTACAATTTCCCAACCTTTGCTCAGTCCAATTTCGCCACTTTCCTGGATGATGATGAAATGATGAGGACAACACAAACACCCAGTCATCTCGAGGCAGGTGAAAATCCCTGACCCCGCCGGGAATCGAACCCGGGACCCCGTGCAGGTTTCAAAGTAATCTGATCCATCACTTCTCCATATATTGAAAATCTTAGAGCAATATGATTCGGTGCCATAGAAGCCGATAGCCGGCCGCGGTGGTCTAGCGGTTCTGGCGCTGCAGTCCGGAACCGCGGGACTGCTACGGTCGCAGGTTCGAATCCTGCCTCGGGCATGGGTGTGTGTGATGTCCTTAGGTTAGTTATGTTTAAGTAGTTCTAAGTTCTAGGGGACTTATGACCTAAGATGTTGAGTCCCATAGTGCTCAGAGCCATTTGAACCATAGAAGCCGATAAGTTTGACCAGGCCCCGATTTGTCGGTTCGAGTCGCCCCTTGTTCGCGACCGCCCCAAGCAGCCACAACAACTAGCGCGTACACAGCCGCACGGACTGCCACGTGGGTTTGTAATCACGCCTGCGAATTCAGTGAAGTGTTGCACTAGATGTTTTGCTCGCCATAAAAGACAGTTTTGCCCCTAACGTAACGCAACGAGTTACATGCGTGGAAAAAAAGGCCATGTCATGGCAGTTCGTTTTCAACGGCACTCATAGCACAATTTTGACCGCTCCCAGAAGAAACAACCACTGAACGCTGTAACGGTACGCATAGGACAATTTTGTCCGCTCCCAGAAGGAACAAGCAGTGAATGCTATGTTTTCTAAGCGTACAGCAGGTTTTTACAAAAGTAAGATGAAGGCTGTGCCCCCTTCTCGCCCTGGTGCTGTGCACCGACGTTCTAACAAACTATTTACCTCATTACGAATTGCTGGCCGTCGTGTGAACTTTCAGTTGATCACAGGTGCCTCAGTAACTTTGCTTAATCGTGTCACGTACGAGCAATTAGGCTCACCACACCTTTCTAAATCTAGCAAGCACCTCACTGCTTACTACGGATAGGAAATTCCAGTGGTTGGACAGCGTAGTTTGCCTGCAACTTACAAATCTCTCACTAGAACAGTGAATCTTAATGTGTTGAAATCAAGAGACAGTGAGAACATACCTGGTATAGATGCCTTTGATTTGTTTGGACTTAGCATCCAAGACAATGTACTTTCGGTCTCTGCTTTTGAACCAAAAGACAATATCGCTAACTTGCTTAAAGGATTTCCTGAACCATTTTCAGATGGAATGGGAGAATAATTTTATCGCTCGTGTTACACTGAAAGAGAATGCACAGCATAAGTTTTTCCGGGCCCGCCCCGTTCCAATTGCTTTAAGAGGCAGAATAGTCAATGAACTCAGAGAATTGTTTGATAATGGTGTAATGGCCCCCAATCTGGTGAGTCATTGGGAAAGTCCGCTCGTTTTGTTGCCTAAGCCTTGTGGCGGCATTCGCATTTGTGTTGCTGTCAAGTCTACAGCCAACCCACAGGCAGTAGTTGACACTTATCCGTTTCTTCGCCCTGCGGAACTCATGGACACGCTTAGTGCAGGATATTACTTTTCTAATGTAGATTTGCGTGATTCCTATTTGCAAATTCCATTGGATGAAGAATCGCAGAAAATGTTTCTTGTAAATCCACAATTAGTTCCAATTGTTCCAGTGTACCGGCGATTTTGCAATGTTACTTGGAACAGCTGACTGCAAAACTGTCACTTTGTTCAAGCTATTTTGACGATATTTTCGTCTCAGGTCGTACACCAGAGGAGCACATTGCCAATTTGGGTGCTCTTTTTCGAGTGTTGTGAGAAGCAGGACTCAAGGGTCGTTTCGAAACATGTGAATTTTCTCAAACTGAACTACGGTACTCACATTATGTGATCAAAAGTGTCCGGACATTCCCAGAAACAGCCACCTACTACCATGCACTCCATGTTGGCGATCTCGGTAGTCATTAGACATCGTGAGAGAGCAGCATGGGGCTCTCCACGGAACTCACAGACTTCGAGCGCGTTCAGGCGATCGGGTGTCACTTGCGTCATACGTATGTACGCAAGATTTCCACACTCCTAAACATCCCTAGGTCTCCTGTTTCCGACAGTGAAGTGGAAACGTGAAGGGACAGGTACAGTACAAAAGCGTACAGGCCGACCTCGTCTGTTGACTGACAGAGACCGCCGACAGTTGACGACGGTCGTAATGAGAGATAGGCAAACATCTATCCAGATCATCACACAGGAATTCCTAACTGCACCAGGATCCGCAGCAAGTACTATGACAGTTAGGCGGGAGGTGACAAAACTTGCATGTCATTGTCGAGCAGCTGCTCATAAGCCACGCATCACGCCAGTAAATGCCTTGGTATAAGGAGCGAAAATATTGGACGATTGAACTGTGGACAAACGTCGTGTGTGGTGACAAATCACGATGCACATTGTGGCGATCCGATGGCAGCGTGAGGGTATGACGAATGCCCGGTGGACGTCATCTGACAGCGTGTGTGGAGTCAACAGTAAAATTCGGAGACGGTGGTGTTACGGTGTGTTCGTGTTTTTCAAGGAGAGGATTCCACTCCTTTTTGTTTTGCGTGTCACTGTCATAGCACAGGCCTACATTGGTGTTTTAAGCATCTTCTTGCTTCCCGTAGTTGAAGAGCAATTCGAAGATGGCGATTGCATCTTTAAAAACGATCGAGCATCTGTTCATAGTGCACGGCCTGTGGCAGAGTGGTTACATGACAATAACATCCCTGTGATGGACTGGACTGCACAGAATTCTGACCTGAATCCTATAGAACACCTTTTGGATGTTTTGGAACGCCGACCTGGTGAGATGATGATGATGTTTGGTTTGTGGGGCGCTCAACTGCGTGGTTATCAGCGCCCGTACAATTTCCCAACCTTTGCTCAGTCCAATTTCGCCACTTTCCTGGATGATGATGAAGTGATGAGGACAACACAAACACCCAGTCATCTCGAGGCAGGTGAAAATCCCTGACCCCGCCGGGAATCGAACCCGGGACCCCGGGCTCGGGAAGCGAGAACGCTACCGCGAGACGAGACCACGAGCGGCGGACGCCGACCTGGTGCCGACCGACATCGATACCTCTCCTCAGTGCAGCACTTCGTGAAGAATGGGCTGCCATTACCCAAGAAACTTTCGAACACCTGATTGAACGCATGCCTGCGAAAGTGGAAGCTCTCATGAAGGCTAAGGGTGGGCCAACTCCATATTGAATTCCATCATTACCGATAGAATGCGCCACGAACTTTTAAGTCATTTTCGGCCAGGTTTCCGTATACTTTTGATCACATAGTGTATGTCCTGTAATAAACAGTCAGTGCGGGCACCGCCTCCAAACTCATTTGCTTGTAATCCGTGACATGCCTGTTACTCGCAATATGTCTGAACTGCAGTAAGTACTAGGCAATATGACATACAAAGTTCGGTTCGTACCGAATGCCCCTCAGATCGCTGCCTCCTTGCATCCCTTGCGCAACAAAAATGTGCCTTTTGTGTGCACTAAAGACTGTCGAGCCGCATTTCAGGAGCTCAAGAACGCTTTGCTTGGTGCCAGATGTTAAGTGCATTTTAACCCTGCCAAGCCAGTAGTTGTGCAAGCTGACGCTTGTTCCTACGTAATCGTCGCTGTGGTTTCGCACAGAATTGGTGCACAAGCCAAAACTATTGCTTTTGCCCAAAGTTGTTAACTCAAACTCAGTGCAAATATGCTCAAATAGAAATTTGGTGTCACCAAATCCCATCACTATTTGTATGTTCGCAAGTTCTCTTTTGTGGCAGCCTTTGTTTCATGCGCCAAAGCCGGTCCCTACACGTGCTGCTCAAAAATTGATGTGGTGGACTTTGTTGCTTTCGTAGTTTCAGTATGAAATTTTGTACAGGCCTACGGCAAAGCATGGGAATGGTGACACCCTACCTCGCTTTCCGATTGGCGCAGACTGATTTTGAAGCATCTGCCACATCTTGTTCTCAAATCGATGCGCAGGACTCTGAACTGCTGCAATCTTTTCTCTTGCACTACAGAAAAACTGCACAGGCCACGGTAGCAGACCCAGATCTCAAGATTTTGTTTGCATTACTTTCTCACGTCTTGGTCTCGTTCATTGAACAGTATCCAGAACTCAGTCGTGCGCCGATTTTTTGCACGTCGACATAACCTTTCAGTTCAACAGGGTGTAATGCTAGTTGAGAATGACAGTGGACAATCACGTGGGCTTATTCACACGGTACATCAAGAGGATGTGTTGCATTTGCTCCACCATGGGCATTGGGGAATCGTTCGCACTAAACAGTTAGTTGGACTGCGCTGTACTTGGCAGGGCATGGACGCCCACACTGAACACATGACATCACAGTGTCGCACATGCTCTAAAAACCAATCTGCTCCGCCACAGACATTTTCAGCTTGGCCTAAGACTCAATCGCCATGGAAACGAGTGCACATTGACTTCGCAGGACTATTCTGGACCATTTGTTGGCTCATAGTGGTAGACTCTTATAGCAAGCTCCCACTTACGATACCTACGAACCATACCACGTCACGTAGACCAATCAAGCGGTGTCCTCCATATTTTGGACTGAACGTTTGCCAGAAGTACTTGTGTCGGGCAACGGACCACAGTTCACTTCACGTGATTTTGAACAGTTTTGTGAACTAAATTGCATTCGTCACCTAACAAGAGCTCCAATGGTCCGCTTTTCGCCGCGTGATCTTGTTCTTTTCAGGGTCTATGGCAACCTTGGGCGCTGGGAGCGAGACGTTTTCGAGGAACGCATGGGCTCTTTTATGTACATTATTGCAGGCACCGTTGGTCAGCAGCGCCGCGACCAGGACCAAATTCGTGCACGTCATTTGTCCCACGATTCTGCTGCTTTTCTTCCCCCACATTCACAACCTCAAGGAATCATGGGGCCTTCGCACTTGCCCGTTGGTGACGCCAATGCATTCCAGGGGGAGTGGATGGACGATTCGCCGTGGCCCCCGCGCGTTCCCGCTCGCCAACCCGATGGACGTGGACTCATCGTCGCTGTCGCCGTCATCACCCCACGACACGACGTCAGGCCTGGACGTGCGGCCTGGCAGCAGTTTCCCAAAGGATTTTCCTGTTGCCTCGCAAGGCAGATGGCGGAATACAGCCGGGAGTGCGCTATCTACCACAGTCACTGCTCCCAGCTCATCTCTACATCCAGAGTCCTGCCCCCCCCCCCCCCCCCCAGTGGGTATTGTTCCTTCGCAACCACCCTACACGACAAATGGGGCGTCATTTCTGGGGGGGGGGGGGGGGAGAGGAATGCGCTAGCGCAAGCTGTCGCCAGCACAACTGTAGACAAACATAAAGTGCGAGGATCGATAGGAGGTGGCCGGATGCAGCGCGCCTATCACGATAGAGGCCAGAGACGCACCGACAAGCAACATGCCGCCAACGCCCTTTCGACAGCACGTATTTAGGCCACTGCTGCTGGGCTCACTCAGTCGCTCGACCTCGACTCACTGAGCAACTCTTCCAGTTTGGCGTCTGTCAGTATACTCGCAAAGCGGCTATTGTTCATCATAGGCTACGACAGTACCTGGCGATCAGATTAGTGACTACAGCTTGACTTGTACTTTACCAGCAGTGAGACTAAAGTTTGTAATGGCAAGATTACCGATAAGCGTCCTCTACTGAAATATGCTTCTAAAGTTTTTAGAATTTCAAAGAGAGTGCTTCAGTCAATGTTGCCAAAAGCTTTCTCTATGTCTACAAATGTTATAAGCGAAGGTTTGCCTTTGTAAACCTATCTTCTACAATAAGTCATGCCGTAAGCACTGTCTCGTGTGTTCTTACATTTGTCAGAATCCAAATGAACTTGTGCCACAAGACATGGACTTTATTCAAGTTAAATATCCAGTTCATGTAAATAAAGAATTGTATTAATTCACGTGTGCGTCTGTGTTGTAGAAAGCAGCCGCCTTGCGTCGTTGAGGCAGGAGACTCTACAAGTGACATAATAACTGCCATTCAAAGAAAGTAAGTGCTGACAGGTGTGAATATTACCGAACTATAGTAACTTACAACTGCAAAATACTAACACGAATTTTTTGGGGAAGAATGGGAAAACTGTTAGAAGTCAGTCTTTGGGAAGATCAGTTTGGATTCCAGAGAAATATAGGATTTCGTTAGGCAATACTGACCCCATGACTTATCTCAGTAGACAGGTTAAGGAAAGGAAAACCTTCGTTTATAGCATCTGTAGACTTATAGAAAGCTTTTCACAATATTGACTGGAATATGCTCTTTGCAATACTGAAGATAACAGGGCTAAAATACAGGGAACGGAATGCTATATACAGCTTGTACAGAAACCAGACAGAAAGTATAGGACTCGAATGATAGCAGAGAGAAGCATTGGTTGAGAAAGAAGTGAGACAGGTAAGTAGTGTGGCCCTGATGTTATTGTTTGTTCACTGAACTCTTGATATTCACACAGCTGCTTCTCTTTTCTCCAAAAATTTCTTTAATTTTGCTTTAGGCTGTATATATTTTTCCTCTACTGAAATATGCTTCTAACGTTTTTAGAATTTCAAAGAGAGTGCTTTAGTCAATGCTGCCAAAAGCTTTCTCTATGTCTACAAATGTTATAAGCGAAAGTTTGCCTTTCGTAAACCTATCTTCTATAATAAGACATGCCGTAAGCACTGTCTCGTGTGTTCTTACATTTGTCAGAATACAAACAGATCATCCACTACGTCGGCTTCTACTAGTTTTTCCGTTCTTCTGCAAACAGTTTGTCTTAGTACTTTGCAACCGTGATTTATTAAACTGATACTTCCGTGATATTCACAGATGTCAGCACCGACTTTTGTTTGGAATTGGAATTATTACAATATTCTCGAAGTTTGAGTGTATCTCATCTGTTTCATACATCTTGCATACCAGATGGGATAGTTTTGTCAGGACTTCCTCTCACAACGATATCTAGAGTTCTGACAGAATGTCGTCTGCTCCACGAGCCTTGCTCCGATTTAGGGCTTTGAGTCCTCTGTCAAATTCCCCTCGCAGCATCATCTCTCTTAACTGAACTTGATCTATATCCTATTCTCTTTCTATATTATTACATTTATTTACATTATAAATTTCGCTCCCTGTATTGTATCCCTTCTACCTTCAGAATTTCAAGCAGTTTACTCCAGGCAACATTATCAAAAGCTGCCCTAAGGCTAATAACGTAAGTTTGCCAGTCCCTACCCTACCTTCTAAGAAATGTCGTACAGTATTACTTCACATGTTTCTACATGTCTCCACAATCCGAAATGATGCTAACCGCGATGGGCTTCAACCAGTTTTCCCATTCTTCTATAAATAATTCCTAATGGCATTATGCAGTCATCAAATATTAACCTGATAGTGCGGCAACATCTACATGTGACAGCACCTCCTTTCTTTGGAACTGGAATTATTATTTTCTGTTTGAAGTCTAATGGTATATGTCCTTTCTCTCACATCTCACACACCAAATGGAAGAATTTTGTCACAGCTGGCACTCCAAAACTTCTTTCAGTGCTCTGTCAAATTTTCCTCACAATATCATACTCCCAGCTCAACTTCATCTACATCCTCTTCAATTTCTATAATACTGTCTTCAGGTTCATTCAGCAAGCAGTATAGGAATCTAAGAAAAATTTGGAGTAGGAATTATAATTCATGGAGAAGAAATGAAACTTTGCAATTTGCTGATGACATTATGACATTATAATTCTGTTGGACACAACAAAGAACTTGGAAGAGCAGTTGAACAGAATGGACACTGTCTTGAAAGAAGGATATAAGATGATTATCAACAAAGGAAAAACAATGATAGTGGAATGTATTCGAATTAGGCTAAATAAGGTGATGCTGAGGGAATTAAATTAGGAAATGAGACACTAAAGGTAGGAATTGGCAGAGGCGTAGTGGATATACCTGTAAAATGTAGACTGGCAATGGCGAAAAATGAATTCGTTAATAATGAATGTTGATTGAGGAGTTAGAAAGTCTTTTCTGAAGATATATTTCTGGAGTGTAACCTTCTATGAATGTGAAATGTTGACGATAGACAGTTCAGAAAAGAGTAGAAAAGAAAGGTTTTAGCAGCAGTATGAAATAAGAAAGCTGAAGACTGAATCTAATATAGATTTAGATGTTAGAAAGTCTTTTCTGAAGGTATTTGTCTGGAGTGTAGCTCAAATGGTTCAAATGGCTCTGAGCACTATGGGACTTAACTTCTGAGGTCATCAGTCCCCTAGAACTTAGAACTACTTAAACCTAACTAACCTAAGCACATCACACACATCCATGCCCGAGGCAGGATTCGAGCCTGCGACCGTAGCGGCGCGCGGTTCCAGACTGTAGCGCATAGGACAGCTTGGCCACCTACAGTGTAGTCATGTGCGGAAGTGAAATATGGACGACAAGCAGTTTAGATAAAAAGAGAATAGAAGCTTTCCAAATGTGAGACTGCAGAGGAATGCTGAAGGTTAGATGGGTAGCTCACGTAACTAATGAGGAAGTACTGAACAGAACTGGGGAGACAAGGAATTTGTCGCACAACTTGACCAAAAGAATGGATCGGTTGATAGGGCACGTTCTGAGATGTCAAAGGAGCATCAATTTAGTATTTGGGGGAAGTACGTGCGGTAAAAATCGTAGTAGGAGAGCAAGAGATGAATTCAGTAAGCAGATTAAGAAAGATGCAGGTTGGAGTGGTTATTCAAAGATGAAGGGGCTCGCATGGGATAGAATAGCATGTAGAATTGTATCAAACCAGTCTTCGGACTGAAGACCACAATAAAAATAACAAAGCAAGCCTTGGTTTGCCTCTAATGTTTCTATCCTCTATACTCTAACCATTACCAAGTGAAGTATTCATTCCTGTCTCAGTACTTTCCTTGTTGATATCATCACTTCTATTACTCAAATTGTATCTTTATATGCTGATTCCTCAAATATGTTCCCATCTGATACATAATATGTATCAATATACATAAATGACCAGGTGGATGACATCGGAAGTTCACTGAGGCTTTTTGCAGATGATGCTGTGGTGTATCGAGAGGTTGTGATAATGGAAAATTGTACTGAAATGCAGGAGGATCTGCAGCGAATTGACGCATGGTGCAGGGAATGGCAATTGAATCTCAATGTAGACAAGTGTAATGTGCTGCGAATACAAAGAAAGATAGATCCTTTATCGTTTAGCTACAAAATAGCAGGTCAGCAACTGGAAGCAGTTAATACCATAAATTATCTGGGAGTACGCATTAGGAGTGATTTAGAATGGAATGATCATATAATGTTGATCGTCGGTAGGGCAGATGCCAGACTGAGATTCATTGGAAGAATCCTAAGGAAATGCAATCCGAAAACAAAGGAAGTAGGTTCAGTACGCATGTTCGCCCACTGCTTGAATACTGCTCAGCAGTGTGGCATCCGTACCAGATAGGGTTGATAGAAGATATAGAGAAGATCCAACGGAGAGCACCGCGCTTCGTTACAGGATCATTTAGTAATCGCGAAAGCGTTACGGAGATGAAAGATGAACTCCAGTGGAAGACTCTGCAGGAGAGACGCTCAGTAGCTCGGTACGGGCTTTTGTCAAAGTTTCGAGAACATACCTTCACCGAAGAGTCAAGCAGAATATTGCTCCCTCCTATGTATATCTCGCGAAGAGACCATGAGAATAAAATCAGAGAGATTAGAGCCCACACAGAGGCATACCGACAATCCTTCTTTCCACGAACAATACGAGACTGGAATAGAAGGGAGAACCGATAGAGGTACTTAAGGTACCCTCCGCCACACACCGTCAGGTGGCTTTCGGAGTATGGATGTAGATGTAGATGTAGATTATCAGCTTCTCATTTCAAAGGCTCCTGTTTTCTTCTTGGCTGTAGCTTACTGCTTATGGTTCACGTTTCACTTCAATGTTAAGCTATGCTCCCAAGAAATACTTCCAGAAAATATTTCAGACACGTAGTTTTTATCCGATC
Source organism: Schistocerca cancellata (assembly GCF_023864275.1). Taxonomy (NCBI): domain Eukaryota; kingdom Metazoa; phylum Arthropoda; class Insecta; order Orthoptera; family Acrididae; genus Schistocerca; species Schistocerca cancellata. The sequence continues at coordinate 87,570,636 of NC_064627.1, read as the reverse complement.
TTGATGTATTTCTTCTTTACAAGAAGCTTTCCTTGCTGTTACAAGTCTATATTTTACATCCGTCTGTCTCCCTTATCCTGTGGTCCGGTTCTAGTGACCTCTTCGTAGATGGAACGTTAAACAACAGTCTTTCCTTTGTGTTAATGTTTTTGAAAAAGAAGAACGTTGTAAATTTGCAATCTTCCTTAATGTACTGTTTTATAGATCAAACTCAATTAAACGGTTTCATTTGTTTCAAAATTAGTGCTTCCTGTGTAAATACAACACTCACGTCGGGCAATGTGTCTCTGAACGTTCAATGCTTACGTCCGTTTAAGTAATGTTTTTAATCAGATAAGCAATGAGTACTTCAGAAGCCCAAAATTTACGAAAATGTTCCACTTAAAATTTACCTCAAAGATCTTCCTGCGCAAATATCTGAGACACTGAAAATGTAGTAAACATTTGGATATTACTAGAGAAACTAACGAAAATTTTCTATTCATATCTGTGTGGTACACGTGTGTAGCCCAGCGGTTGGGGACTGTTGCGTTGTGGTGTGTTCTGAATGCCGCTTCACTTATGCATAGCAGTAAAAGGCGGTTAATAATGCCTGGGGAGCACTAGAGCAGCGCTAAACCATTTATGGCTCGGTGTTTGCGACTAATGCGTGGTCCATTAGTAACGCCGCAATCAGGACGTGTTAACCGTTGGCGCAGCGCCGAGACTTTGTCTAGTGAAGGGTATAAAGCGTCATAGAGCAGGGCAGCAAAGGCAACTCCGCTCAGAGGAATGGTTCAGTAATTGAGCTCCTGCAGAAACATGAGAACAATATTTTAAAACCAACTCATTAATGTAACTGTTTTTTTATCCTTTCTTCTTCAGAAGGCACGATTCTATAAATACGGTACAATGTGTCGTCTTAAACTTGCATTCTTCGTTTACTTACTTCATAAGGTGGCAAGACAGGAAACTATATGTTCACATACATATATTCTGTTAGAAATAGGTGTGAGGGAATAAGTACATTCCGAATCACACGTAAAAAAAACTTGAAACTCGCAAATTTTATCTTACTATTTGATACTTGATTCCAAGTCGCAGCAGAGAATCCAGAAATGTGTGTAGTGTGTGTCTTCCTTTAACAAAGGCTGAAGAAAATGTGTTATTTGATAGCAATGGGTTCTAGATAAAACTGCAAGTCGGTGTTATACTGCAGTTTCTTGTTCCTTTACCGTCTAAATATTCTCGCAGAGCGGTGGTGCTACTTTGAAAGTCATTAAAACGTCGCTACACCGTAATAGTGGGAGTAGAGAGGTATATGGTATGTTCTTACGGAGGACCCAGCTGTGCTGGAAATACTATCGACACACTGTTCCTACAGCAAAAGAGTTCTGAATACGAGGCTGTCTCTTTTGAAGCGCCATGCGTGGTAGCGAAACATTAAACGTAAGAGTATGAAATAAACAATTTAGAAGCTCAGGTCATAAATGTTGGCGAGTACATAACACTGATCATCAAGCAATGCTAAATATTTGCGCTTCTTCGGGAAGAAAAATCTTATCATTCTCACATCCAGTGATATGATATGTTAAGTGGCAGTCAGATTTACAAAACCAGCAAAGTATATCTTCTCTTTCGATGAGGAGCATCAACTGACACACGTTAGTTACTTCGGAAACATCCAGTGTTGTGATAATAGCATGACACTCGTTATTTAAGTAGACATATATAGCATGAGACAAAGCGTTTTTGAAGGCTTTCCGATATTGATAACTGGCTGAAAGGTTGTGAGGCACAGCGTCAGTTACAGTCAAGGAAATAGTCAGTACTCCGAGCAACTCGTCATATTCAGATGCAACTTGGGGCACTGACAGTTTATATGCTACTAGTCTACAAAATCATAGCCACCCGAACGAGAAGCGTGCATTAGCGCTTCTTCGGTAGGCCGCACTGGGCGTTGTCGACCCCTGCGATTACAGTACTGCCCTTCTGATACTTTTGATCGCTGCCGGCATTCAAACCGTCACCACCTTAACAACCCCTGCAGAAGACATGCAGCTGTTCGTTGAAATATTGTGATTTCCACTTCGCCATCGGATGTGGAGCCTCATAACTTTCCAGCAGTTACTAGGAATGCATCAACTAGCACAGCTGGTACCTTTGCGGAGAGGAGTTGGTGTCATGACCGGCAAACCAGACCGACTTCTCTCCACCTTCTTAGCTGAGTAAGATCAGCTCTAACCCGTGATAGCGTGCTGATCTGCTCCGCCAGCGGCCCGCTCTCGGAGTTGTTCACTACCGCGTCGGGTCATTTGTGTACATAGAGTCCACCAACAATGTGTCTCTTGTGACAATCAAATTAACGTTTCAGGCCGAACACCCACGACCAAAAGCCTTCGAAGTTGAACAGTCCATACGATAGGATCTATGTTAGAACCCTCCGGACGTGCTCAGAACACATTTTTCCATCACAAGAAGTGTTGTATGCATTCAGATGTCGACGGAAGCGCTATACGCTGAAGTTGTCCAACGACATGCCACTGGACTAAAACTTAAACACTCTTATGGACGTGTGGGTGTGGTGACAGTGGACTATATGGATTTGGTCTCCGGACCTAGTGAGTGTTTGACCTCTCGTTCGAAGTACCTAAAGAAGTGCTCATTGCGACCTGCCAACCATATGGCAACGTTTTGAGACACCTGTCGGAGGTGACCAACATTTCCAACCTACCCTGGGTTAAATGGCGTCCTTCAGATCAAAAATGACCTGCTGAAACTCGTTCCATCGTTCATGACGACTCAGAGTGTGCGGTTCATCGTCATGGATGATGACTAGCCAGTAACGTGCGCAGGATGTGGCCGGGAAGAACATCTTCGGTCCGAATGCTTACGCCGAACTTGGTTACAGACACTGCTGGGTGAAGTGACCCTGGCATCGATGCTCACGTCCCTACCCGTCACCTACGCAGTTGTAGCACAGAACCCTGCTACGCCACTTCAGAATACGCCTGATGCCTCGTCAGAGTCACCCACCGCAGCACAACGCGACGACGAGACAAGTATGGCTTCCCCTCCACTGCTCGCACCCGGACCATCCAATCTCAGCGACCGGCGACCCTGTTAGAACCATGGACGTCGAACTAGATATGGTCACTTCTGCCTTTATCCAGACAGGCATGGCATCGGATGATGAGCGACCCCAGTCTGATTCAGAACAACACATCAGGAAACAGCCCTCTCCCAGGAAGCACAAGAAGCGCTGACAAACACGCTCCGACGACGCACTTCTTCAGATGGCTTCGCGAGATGACGTTCTGATATCTGATGGTGACTTTCCATGTCGGTGTGGCCACTCCTAGCGCCCCTCCTGTGACAGATCCTCTCTCATGTACATGCAGACGATGGATCTCCTACAGCTTTCGTCGCAGCACCCGCTTACCCCGCTCCAACAATATATTATCAACACATTTTGACACCAGCATCCTGGGCCAATGATGTTCAAGAAGGAGCGGATCAGTTCACCAACGTGCCCGAGCGGGAGCACCCCACATATGCTCCTGAGCTGGCGCCCTGCCAGTAATCGTGATCACTGCAGCAGGCCTGGCGGGTATACGTCTGCTGGATTCCTCCATCACGCTTTCTCCATCGACTGCAAGGGACCGTCCAGATCAATATCGTCTCACTGGAATGAACCCTGCTACCACCCGAGCTCCTCACAAACCGGCCGTGTACCGAAACACTATCTACTTTGCCAATGTTGATACTGCACTCATATAGGAGATTGAATTCCAGGTTCAAATGGTTCAAATGGCTCTGAGCACTATGGGACTCAACATCTATGGTCATCAGTCCCCTAGAACTTGGAACTACTTAAACCTAACTAACCTAAGGACAGCACACAACACCCAGCCATCACGAGGCAGAGAAAATCCCTGACCCCGCCGGGAATCGAACCCGGGAAGCCGGGCGTGGGAAGCGAGAACGCTACCGCACGACCACGAGATGCGGGCAATTGACTTCCAGATGCCCACATGTTTCTCATACTTGCGACACTGGTAGTGGCAACGCCATCCTCATATACAACGATCTCATTGCAAAGGATATAGTATACCTCCACTGCAGGATTTATGGCCTCACGCTATTTGGTGTGTGTATCATTAATATCTAAACACGATCCGTCTCTAGCCGCCGTCATGCCCAACATACATTCTTTGCCGAGGTCACACCGCTTTTCACAGGCCCAAAAGACGATCTGGTGCTCATTGGGGACTTCAGCCCGACAGAAGGGCCCACAGTCCAGCTCCTGCGGCACTCACCTTGTGCTGCACTGTCGGTGGTCATCGATAGCATGCGACTCATTGAGAGCGGGACGAAGCTTCATTGAAGCCGGGTTACCGCTCCCTCATCAAGCCACATAAACCGTGTTTACATCACCCTCCCCCTTGCTGGTGTCACCCGACATGCAGCATTTTGGCCTTTGACCTTTTCACACCATGAAGCATACATATGTGGCGCAGGCGTGGCCTGTGGAAATTCAATGTCACCTACCTGCCCTCCCCAGACTGTCGCCGTACGCTTAAAGATGCATTGGCATGGTGCTGGCGGCGTCGTCACGCGTATGACTCCACCTTATCTCGGGGACTCTCCTGTGCCAAGCCGACCCCCCATAAAACATTTCAGAGCTATGATAAGGAAATAAAGACATGGCGAAATTTTACTCCATTGTTCGTGACTGTGCGACTATGCCTTTCTCGCCAGCCCAGCATAGGCTGGTACACCGAACAAAGGCGAAGATCTTAATCATGTGTCGTCACCTGGAAGCAACTGCAGCATGGTCTCGAACCTTTAATTGTGTACCACAAGAATAACCGTCGATATGCCACCTCCGCCATGAAAGAAAACGACGACGCAGGGATCTGATCCACGTCCTCACTGATGCGGAAGGCCACTGTTAGACTCCCAACAAACCAGCGGTCGAGCAATTATTTTTCCAGATTGTATCCAGCTGTATCACATTCCACAGAACTGTTCAAATGTGTGTGAATTCCTAAGGGGCCAAATTGCTGAGGTCATCGGTCCCTAGACTAACACACTACTTAAACTAATTTAAACTAAATTATGCTAAGAACAACATACACACCCATGCCCGAGGGAGGACACGAATCTCATACGGGAGTGGTCACGCAGTCCGTGACATGGCTCCACAGAAGTGATCACAGAGATCACATGGCTTCCTATTAGCACTCTCCCAATGGAAGTAGCACACCACATGAAGTGCATGAAGACGTGACCATAGATGGCTATGAATTTCTATCCATCCAATTTAAATATCGATGTACGATGATGCTATGAAGGTTGGATCTGATAACAGATCCCCGGTGCCGGATGGTATCCCCATCGACTTTACAAAAGTTTTAACTATTTGTAGGTTTCCACGCGAAGGATAATTGCATATGCACTCGCGTTACCCATCACACTGATCCCTTACGCCTTTATTGCTGGCGTCATTATTTCCGTTCACAAACTGTACAGGCAGTCGAGGGTCCATGATTATCGACCAGTCACGTTGCTCAACAACCACATGAAAATATTTGCAAGGGTGCTGGGATTGTGACTCATGAAGGTTGCACGTTACATCACATCCTGTAACCAGACTTCCTTAGGAGGCGACAACAAAATCCGTACAACCCTTTCCCCTTAGGGAGACATAATAGCGTTTGCTCGTCACAAACGCCTCCCTGGTGCCTTGGCATCGCTGGACTGTAGCCAGGTCTTCGACCTTGTTGACCACTCCTTTCTTCAGCATAGGTGTTTCCCCGGCAGTATTGTGACGATAGTTTTGCGCCTTTTGAGCGGCGCTACCTCCAAAATCAAGTACATCGGTCGCCTCACGCCACCGCTGGTCATAGCCCCTGTCCAGCAACGCGGCCCCCTTTTCACGATTTAAGTACTTTCGCTTTGGAACCCCTGCTCCAGTCACTGCGCCAATGTTTGGAAGTTATGACGTTGCACGGGCATTATTTCTGTTGCATGGCCTATGCAGACAGCCTAGCCCTCTATCTGCGCAGTAAGGATGAAGTTCGAGCAGCCTTGATATGGGCAGCGACTTACTGTGAAGCATCGGGCAGCTCCGTCAAGGTCTTGCTCGTTTGCGAGGCCCTACCGGAGAGAAGGGTCGCCACTATTAGCGTCGCCACCATCATTTGGTGTCTTCGCACTAAATTCACAGCCGAACTCCTTAGCTCAGCTGCTCTTAAAGTTAGGTGTTTGCTACAGACCATCAGAGCATGTCTTGTAGGTCACCAGCTACGAACCCCCAACATTACCCAATGCTAACAACAGGTGAACATCTATCATGCCCCCCACATACCACACGTGGCTGAGATAATACTAGTCTCTATTCTCCTGGCCTAGCGTATGTTGATGGCATTGGACTTTAGATAAAGAAAAGTGAGTGCGTATGACCACCATGCAGAGGACCAGGGTTCGATTCCCGGCCGGGTCGGAGTATTCTCCGCTCAGGGGCTGGCTGTTGCATCATCCTCATCATTATCTCATCTTCATTGATACGCCCAATGTGGCGTCAACTTATAACACCACCAGTTGCTATTATATTAGTACTATGCTGAGAACGTTATTCCCATGAAAGGATTTTTACTACGTTGTCAGTGTGCAATGGAAACGCATCGGGATAATTTTCTCCCCCTGAAGACTTCTTTGGAAGCAGTAGCAAGGCAAATGAGAATCGAACCGAGGTTCTGTTAATCATCTAGTAAACTATAATTAGGTGAAAATAAACGATCGCCAGCCTAGTTAGGCAAAGCTGCACCCAGTTACTGTCATGGTTCATACAGAAATTATATGTGTGGGTTGACTTTACTTGATACTAAGGTTTTGTTTTGCTTATAAGATTCAAGGCAGTAGCATAATTTAGCAAGTAATGTATCAGTGAATTGACTTGAACTACATATTAGAAGTATTAATGTCTGTTAATAACGCTTACTGTCAGTACATCACAGTAGGAAGATAGTGATAATTATAGGTAAAGTATTACTAATAGTGGAGAACTACTGACATGGTCAGTTTGATTACAGGAAATTACTACTATTGAAACAGTTATGAAGTAATTGTGTCTTTTGCACTGATTATTATTTGCATTCTCAAGGAATATTCACTACCTTGTATTATTTATCTCAAACGGAACATGAAACAGCTGGATATAATATAGTCTGAATAAATGTAGCCAGCTGCTTATTCTTGATATCTGTTATTGTAATATGACATTTAAATTTGTCTTAACAATTAGCATGTGGACCAAGAAAGCAATTTATCAGTGGATTCGGAACGTGGCTGACCACTATAATCATAACACAATATGGGGTACACTGTTAACTACATAATACATGAAATTGTAAACACTATTATTTCAATAAAAAGAAACTTTGAACAGAACACTTTAACTGTCCACTGATGAAAACTACGTGGAGTATTTCAAAACTCATGATCACTAACAAATTATGTACTTTACAGCTCCACAAAGTTTGTTAACTTTTGTTAAGGAATATAATTGCTTTTCAATTCAGTAAAACGGGATACTCAGATTAATCGTAGCACTTGGCATAGGACCCTGTCTAGGTAAATGACTAAGGATAAAACACGGTGACTCATCACAAAGTTTACAGAACGCGATATTATTATTGAAAACTAAACCACATAACTGATCAGTACAATGATAAAGTAGACAACCGACAACTTGAGCTGAAAGTGGTGGCGGCTTCGACCTCCTGTGCAATTCAGAATAGGAAGCAAAAATATCCATGGCCGCCGGCCGGAGTGGCCGTGCGGTTCTAGGCGCTACAGTCTGGAGCCGAGCGGCCGCAGCGGTCGCAGGCTCAAATCCTGCCTCGGACATGGATGTGTGTGATGCCCTTAGGTTAGTTAGGTTTAACTAGTTCTAAGTTCTAGGCGACTGATGACCTCAGAAGTCGCATAGTGCTCAGAGCCATTTGAACCTTATCGATGGCCCTCTCCGTCTGTTCCTGGCGTTCGATTTTCATTGTACAGTTCTAACCAAAGTATGCCATGAAGAATAAGCCGTATTTCTTTCGCATCCGAGACTATATTGTATAATCTTGCAGTTCTTCTCCCCTTCTTCAGTTCACAAGATGCTCAATCTTTGCCTGCTAGCCACAAACTGACTCATGCCACAAAGTCAAGATTTACATGGTTATAAGCCTACAACCTCTTTGCATGAAACAGTAAAATACAACATTTTCATCCTTTTCAGCACATTCATTTTGACTTTACAGCCGTAGATTATTACAATCATTAAATTAACACAAATAGTCAATAAAATATTTACATTAATGCTACATTAAAGAGCATAGTTAAATAGAAATCAGATTTAGTAAAAACAGACAAAGACCTTAGAAAAGACAATTATAGTTAATATCGATAGTAGTGTACCAACTGAAAAGAACTGAAACACGGCGGGCGAACTTCCGTCGGTGGAGACTCTTGCACATCAATATCATTTGATCATTTCAGTTCATTCCTAGCAACTTTGGTCAAGAAACTGTTGATTCAGCAGCTGATACCAAGAAATTTAACTTGTGGACCACCAGGGCACTGTTAAGAGAATAGCACAAAAATTAGACTCTACAGAAATCTGCTTTCAGTTCCACTGAAAATCTCATTGTTGATTCTGCAGATGCTGGCAAGAAATTTAAATTGTGGACCAGCAGAGCACTGATAAGAGAATTGCACAAGAATTAGACAGACTCTACAGGAATCTGCTTTCAGTTCCACTGAAAATCTCATCATGTCTGTTATCTGATTGCTCTGAGTGCGTCGACAGAATTACTTGGTCGCTTTCAGGCATGGTCTGCTAACAGGTCATCGATGAAAATTTATAAGATTCGGGTAAGAAGGTAACAATGAAGACAGATTATATTTAATGTCACTGATAAGCCATTCAGTGACGTCGTAACATCACCATTCGAGAAGGAACTAAAATTCGTGTTCACTCTAAAGACGATACCCATCATGGATGCTGTGAAGTCATTGAATAAAGCGTTTAAATACTTCTTACATACTGAAGGCAAGAGACTTGAAGGCAAATAGCTACGACGCGCGAACCGTAGCAAGATGTCACTATTATGGAAGTAAAGCGTTTCGGTCATTCAGAGGGGACGCAGGTATAGCGATTTCTCCTGATAAGGAGAGCGACATCAATATTCTTTTGTCTGCGGCATGATTTCCGTAAGTCGATTGAGGCAAATGGTGGTATGGTCGTTCGAACGGATGTAGTCGGCTGACTTCGCACTCCTTCACTGATCAGAGCTTAGCTTACGTCTCTTATTAGCTCGTCCTCAACGGTCCAACAAAACATTTATTCTTTTTATTATTTATTTATTTGTTTTTTGCAACACGCTGTTTAGGCAAAGTGACGGTTTGGGTTCAAGACTCAGTGTATCATAGTCTATGGATGCTACGTATCGGATAACATCCCCTTTCCTCACAACATCTGGTAAAGGGTCTACGACAATAGACCTAGTCCCTACCATCCATTAGTGGGCGTTCTAGCTTTGATGGTGGGCAGTTGATGGTAGAAATTTCAAAAATATTTTCATTAGCTTTTCATAATAATTTTACGTAAAGTATTTGGTAAGTAGTTAGTATTATAATATAACTTGCGATAACTTTGCTTCATAAATTTTATGCACTTAAGTTACTACTCTAGTTTATGAACAACATTACTGTGGAACTAGGGAGGGGTTGGAAACTTTACTCCCAAGAGAGATACAAAATTGGGTGGTGGGTAAAACACATTTACTACCCCTGGTCTATAATACGCATTTCCCCGTCCTAGTCTTTATCGTCTACCAAAGATACACAAAAAAGGTATCCCACTCGTTCCATTGCTAGCAGCACTGCAACCCTGATGTATTACCACCCAAAGAATCACCTTACTTCTTTCTCGTACACATCGCCGTTGAGGCAGAGTTCATGGATCGGCTAAGTACCGTGTCTCGAAGCAACTAATATACACTCCTGGAAATGGAAAAAAGAACACATTGACGCCGGTGTGTCAGACCCACCATACTTGCTCCGGACACTGCGAGAGGGCTGTACAAGCAATGATCACACTCACGGCACAGCGGACACACCAGGAACCGCAGTGTTGGCCGTCGAATGGCGCTAGCTGCGCAGCATTTGTGCACCGCCGCCGTCAGTGTCAGCCAGTTTGCCGTGGCATACGGAGCTCCATCGCAGTCTTTAACACTGGTAGCATGCCGCGACAGCGTGGACGTGAACCGTATGTGCAGTTGACGGACTTTGAGCGAGGGCGTATAGTGGGCATGCGGGAGGCCGGGTGGACGTACCGCCGAATTGCTCAACACGTGGGGCGTGAGGTCTCCACAGTACATCGATGTTGTCGCCAGTGGTCGGCGGAAGGTGCACGTGCCCGTCGACCTGGGACCGGACCGCAGCGACGCACGGATGCACGCCAAGACCGTAGGATCCTACGCAGTGCCGTAGGGGGCCGCACCGCCACTTCCCAGCAAATTAGGGACACTGTTGCTCCTGGGGTATCGGCGAGGACCATTCGCAACCGTCTCCATGAAGCTGGGCTACGGTCCCGCACACCGTTAGGCCGTCTTCCGCTCACGCCCCAACATCGTGCAGCCCGCCTCCAGTGGTGTCGCGACAGGCGTGAATGGAGGGACGAATGGAGACGTGTCGTCTTCAGCGATGAGAGTCGCTTCTGCCTTGGTGCCAATGATGGTCGTATGCGTGTTTGGCGCCGTGCAGGTGAGCGCCACAATCAGGACTGCATACGACCGAGGCACACAGGGCCAACATCCGGCTTCATGGTGTGGGGAGCGATCTCCTACACTGGCCGTACACCACTGGTGATCGTCGAGGGGACACTGAATAGTGCACGGTACATCCAAACCGTCATCGAACCCATCGTTCTACCATTCCTAGACCGGCAAGGGAACTTGCTGTTCCAACAGGACAATGCACGTCCGCATGTATCCCGTGCCACCCAACGTGCTCTAGAAGGTGTAAGTCAACTACCCTGGCCAGCAAGATCTCCGGATCTGTCCTCCATTGAGCATGTTTGGGACTGGATGAAGCGTCGTCTCACGCGGTCCTCACGTCCAGCACGAACGCTGGTCCAACTGAGGCGCCAGGTGGAAATGGCATGGCAAGCCGTTCCACAGGACTACATCCAGCATCTCTACGATCGTCTCCATGGGAGAATAGCAGCCTGCATTGCTGCGAAAGGTGGATATACACTGTACTAGTGCCGACATTGTGCATGCTCTGTTGCCTGTGTCTATGTGCCTGTGGTTCTGTCAGTGTGATCATGTGATGTATCTGACCCCAGGAATGTGTCAATAAAGTTTCCCCTTCCTGGGACAATGAATTCACGGTGTTCTTATTTCAATTTCCAGGAGTGTATTAAAGTATTAGTGTATTAAAATACAGTTTCTCTGTCCTCGCGAGTGGATTTCTTAGATTCATTGCAAGTGGTAGACGTTAAGCTGGACGGAGACGTTATACACTGACAGAAAAAATCGTAGCACCAAGAAGGACATAAACGGAAGTTGGCAGGCACGTTTTTACTTCTGAAAGCTGATGCCAATTGAAATTTCTCTCGTCTCATCTGAGTGGTGCTAGCAGCGCCACTGTGGGGATGCTAATGAAGTTTGCCTTAAGTACTCGCAGTAAGGATCATTAGCGTTAGTTAACTTCGAGATTGGACGTAGTGAAACGCTGTTAGTGAAGAGTACCTTTAAAGCGACAAAGACACCATTATTAACCCCTCACTGAGTTTGAACGAGATCGTGTCATAGTGCTCCGAGAAGCTTCAAGTTCTTTCTGCTTTAGTGCAGAAAGAGGAATGTAGCCAATGAACATGACTGCTGGCACGAGTGGTGACGATAAGGTACTGTCGCAAGACGATAGGGCTCTGGAGGGCCACGTAGCACCACCCAGAGGGAAAACTATCTTGTTCGGAGTATGGCTCTGATAAATTGTACTGCATCTGCAGCAGCAATCTGAGCAGCAGGTGGCACCACAGTGACACAACGAACTGCTGCGGATCGGTTACTTCAAGGATACCTCCTACTGTGTCTCATTGTTTAGAGGCTCGTTACTAAATGCGAATAAGTAGGAGGCTGAGTTGATAGGAGCTGATGGAGTCCAGGTTGCAATAACATGCGGTACGTCACACTGTTAGAGAGAAGGATTATTATTCAAGAAACACATGTTGTTGTTGTTGTTGTTGTGGTCTTCAGTCCTCAGACTGGTTTGATGCAGCTCTCCATGCTACTCTATCCTGTGCAAGCTTCTTCATCTCCCAGTACCTACTGCAACCTACATCCTTCTGAATCTGCATAGTGTATTCATCTCTTGGTCTCCCCCTACGATTTTTACCCTCCACGCTGCCCTCCAATACTAAATTGGTGATCCCTTGATGCCTCAGAACATGTCCTACCAACCGATCCCTTCTTCTGGTCAAGTTGTGCCACAAACTTCTCTTCTCCCCAATCCTATTCAATACTTCCTCATTAGTTATGTGATCTACCCATCTAATCGCCATTCTTCTGTAGCACCACATTTCGAAAGCTTCTATTCTCTTCTTGTCCAAACTATTTACCGTCCATGTTTCACTTCCATACATGGTTACACTCCATACAAATACTTTCAGAAATGACTTCCTGACCCTTAAATCTATACTCGATGTTAACAAATTTCTCTTCTTCAGAAACGCTTTCCTTGCCATTGCCAGTCTATATTTTATATCCTCTCTACTTCGACCATCATCAGTTATTTTGCTCCCGAAATAGCAAAACTCCTTTACTACTTTAAGTGTCTCATTTCCTAATCTAATACCCTCAACATCACCCGACTTAATTCGACTACATTCCATTATTCTCGTTTTGTGTTTGTTGATGTTCATCTTGTATCCTCCCTTCAAGACACCATCCATTCCGTTCAACTGCTCTTCCAAGTCCTTTGCTGTCTCTGACAGAATTACAATGTCATCGGCGAACCTCAAAGTTTTTCTTTCTTCTCCATGGATTTTAATACCTACCCCAAATTTTTCTTTTGTTTCCTTTACTGCTTGCTCAATATACAGATTGAATAACATCGGGGAGAGGCTACAACCCTGTCTTACTCCCTTCCCAACCACTGCTTCCCTTTCATGCCCCTCGACTCTTATAACTGCCATCTGGTTTCTGTACAAATTGTAAATAGCCTTGCGCTCCCTGTATTTTACCCCTGCCACCTTTAGAATTTGAAAGAGAGTATTCCAGTCAACATTGTCAAAAGCTTTCTCTAAGTCTACAAAGGCTAGAAACGTAGGTTTGCCTTTCCTTAATCTTTCTTCTAAGATAAGTCGTAAGGTCAGTATTGCCTCACGTGTTCCAGTATTTCTACGGAATCCAAACTGATCTTCCCCGAGGTCGGCTTCTACTAGTTTTTCGAATCGTCTGTAAAGAATTCGTGTTAGTGTTTTGCAGCTGTGGCTTATTAAACTGATTGTTCGGTAATTTTCACTTCTGTCAACACCTGCTTTCTTTGGGATTGGAATTATTATATTCTTCTTGAAGTCTGAGGGTATTTCGCCTGTTTCATACATCTTGCTCACCAGATGGTAGAGTTTTGTCAGGACTGGCTCTCCCAAGGCCGTCAGTAGTTCCAATGGAATGTTGTCTACTCCGGGGGCCTTGTTTCGACTCAGGGCTTTCAGTGCTCTGTCAAACTCTTCACGCAGTATCGTATCTCCCATTTCATCTTCATCTGCATCCTCTTCCATTTCCATAATATTGTCCTCAAGTGCATCGCCCTTGTATAGACTCTCTATATACTCCTTCCACCTTTCTGCTTTCCCTTCTTTGCTTAGAACTGGGTTTCCATCTGAGCTCTTGATGTTCATACAAGTGGTTCTCTTATCTCCAAAAGTCTCTTTAATTTTCCTGTAGGCAGTAACTATCTTACCCCTAGGATATCTACTAGCCCTCGTCTTTTTACCTACTTGATCCTCTGCTGCCTTCACTACTTCATCCCTCAAAGCTACCCATTCTTCTTCTACTGTATTTCTTTCCCCCATTCCTGTCAATTGTTCCCTTATGCTCTCCCTGAAACTCTGTACAACCACTGGTTCTTTCAGTTTATCCAGGTCCCATCTCCTTAAATTCCCACCTTTTTGCAGTTTCTTCAGTTTTAATCTACAGGTCATAACCAATAGATTGTGGTCAGAGCCCACATCTGCCCCTGGAAATGTCTTACAATTTAAAACCTGGTTCCTGAATCTCTGTCTTACCATTATATAATCTATCTGATACCTTTTAGTATCTCCAGGGTTCTTCCATGTATACAACCTTCTATCATGATTCTTAAACCAAGTGTTAGCTATAATTAAGTTGTGCTCTGTGCAAAATTCTACCAGGCGGCTTCCTCTTTCATTTCTTAGCCCCAATCCATGTTCACCTACTACGTTTCCTTTTCTCCCTTTTCCTACACTCGAATTCCATTCACCCATGACTATTAAATTTTCGTCTCCCTTCACTATCTGAATAATTTCTTTTATATCATCATACATTTCTTCAATTTCTTCGTCATCTGCAGAGCTAGTTGGCATATAAATTTGTACTACTGTAGTAGGCGTGGGCTTCGTGTCTATCTTGGCCACAATAATGCGTTCACTATGCTGTTTGTAGTATCTTACCAGCATTCCTATTTTCCTATTCATTATTAAACCTACTCCTGCATTACCCCTATTTGACTTTGTGTTTATAACCCTGTAGTCACCTGACCAGAAGTCTTGTTCCTCCTGCCACCGAACGTCACTAATTCCCACTATATCTAACTTTAACCTATCCATTTCCCTTTTTAAATTTTCTAACCTACCTGCCCGATTAAGGGATCTGATATTCCACGCTCCGATCCGTAGAATGCCAGTTTTCTTTCTGCTGATAACGACATCCTCTTGAGTAGTCCCCGCCCGGAGATCCGAATGGGGGACTATTTTACCTCCGGAATATTTTACCCAAGAGGACGCCATCATCATTTAATCATACAGTAAAGCTGCATGCCCTTGGGAAAAATTACGGCCGTAGTTTCCCCTTGCTTTCAGCCGTTCGCAGTACCAGCACAGCAAGGCCGTTTTGGTTATTGTTACAAGGCCAGATCAGTCAATCATCCAGACTGTTGCCCTTGAAACTACTGAAAAGGCTGCTGCCCCTCTTCAGGAACCACACGTTTGTCTGGCCTCTCAACAGATACCCCTCCGTTGTGGTTGTACCTACGGTCCGGCTATCTGTATCGCTGAGGCACGCAAGCCTCCCCATCAACGGCAAGGTCCATGGTTCATGGGGGGGAAGAAACACGTAGTACAATGAAATTACTTATCTCCAGTAGTTTGTAGGACTGCAGCTGCGCTATGAACTGACAATCTCATGACATGGAACACCATGAACTAATACAACATATTCTCAGAGACTAAGCCTGATGGGCCCTCCTCAGAGAATCAGTGCAAACATTGCAGAACTGGCTGAGGGCCGATTATGAAAGTGCGTCTGCCGAGGTTGAAATCTAGGTAAGAAGTGAACGAGGGACACCCCAGTTCCGTCGAGCTGCACAGCCCGCAAGAGTGCGCTGTGCTCGGCAGACGACGGGCTGTCAACCTTGGATTGGCGCGGCGTTGTAGTAGTATCTGTGGCAATGATACTACACCTCCGAGCCAGAAGCCCTGGAGCGTGCATTCCACTGACCTCTGACACCGCTATTTGCAACTTCAGTGGTGCCAGGGAAAGCTTATTGGCGGGAAGGGTGAAAGGTATGTTGTACTTTCTGGTGAGCACTGGTTCTGCCTTAGTGCCAGTGTGGGCCGTGTATTGGTCAGAAGGTCAGTTGAGGGTATGCAACCAACCTGCTAGACACTCTGGACCTACTCATGGATCTATGGCGTGGGTTTCGATTCCGTAGGACAGCAGGAGTACTCTGGTCGTTATCCCACGAAACCGACTGCAAACTTGTATGTCACTCTGGCGATTCGGCGTGTCAGGCTGCCATTCATAAACAGGGAGTGTTTTCCAAGAGGATAACACTCGCCCACATACCGCTTTTGTAACCGAACATGCTATACCAAGTGAGACACGTCTTGGCCTGCTAGATCATCAGATCAGTCTCGTCAAATATATATTGAACATCATTGCACGACTATTCCACCTTCACTCACAAACAACATTAACCGTTCCTCTATTGACCGTCATAGTGTAACAGCACGGAACTCCACACAAATTGACATGTGGCACCTGTACAACACAAAGCCTGCGCGTTTGTATGCTTGAATTCAACATTCTGGCGGCTACACCAGCTGTTAATGTTCCAACATTTCAAATTTCCAATGACTTATCACGCACTTACATTCAACTGTGATCATACAACGTTAATCACTTAAATATGATACCTAGATAAATTTATTCCCCAAATTTCATCACTCTACCTTAACAACATTTTGTTATTGCGATTTTTATTTCATCAGTGTGCGTCTCTTCAAACATGTGCTGACTTCAAACTATTTGGTTTTTCAGCGTTCTGTTCTGAACCAACTGACAGTGCTGCTTCGTCTCTCATAGGAACAAACTTTTTCATGGAAGAATTCGAGGATAAAGAACGTCAGTCAGCTATTATGAGCCCCAAGTTACTCGAAACGATGCATTTATGGTGTGGCCAAATTGGTTGCTACGGTATCTTTAAAAAGTGTAAACTGTCTGCACTTAACAGCAGTTTTAATTTGAACTTTTTCCACGAATTTCGATTTTTTTCAAATTAAATCCCCGTGGGCACGCAAGCTAGAGCACAACATCGCCAGGACGTGACATTTCTCCACAGACTCAGCAGCTCGTTGTCTAGCGCTTAGCGTTGCTGGCTCTGGATCACGGGGTCCCGGTTTCGATTCCCAGACGGGTCGGGGATTTCATGCGCTCGGGGACTGGGTGTTATCGTCATCATTTCATCTTCATTCGGGAAAATGCTGATACTGGGAATTGAAAAGTTTGGGAATTTGTACGGCACTTATAACCATGCCTTTTGTCTGCTTTAAGTCCACAGCAGTAGGAGGAGAGATTAGTTAGTATTGTTTTGTTGCGCTGTGTAGCCTTGTCCGGTAACGTCAGCCGATGGCACTGCGCAGTGTCTGTGTTAGAAGGGATAACACCTGAAACTGGACCAATCATCTGGCAGCGGATATATGAGTTTTCAGAGTGATGGAGTGCAAGTCGAAATCCAGGATTAGGCCTGGCGGCATGTACTGCATTAGAGGGCGTCGAACGCGACCGCACCAGTCACTGCAGCTCTACAAAGATCGCTAAGCCCACTGGCGTCAGGGGACAAAGCTTGCACAGTCATGAGTTTGGAAATTGGTGGTAAGGAATATGGGACCAAAATGCTGAGGTCACAGGTCCCGAGGCTTACACACTAATTGATCTAAGTCAACCTAACTTACGCTAAGTACAGCACACTCCCCCATGTCCGAGGGAGGACTGGAACCCCCGCGGGGGGGGGGGGAGGGGGGGGGGAAGGGAGCCTCACAAACCGTGACAAGACGCCTCAGACCACGCTGCTACCACGCGCGGCAGTCGTGTGTAATGGTGGCAGGATGGACTAGCGCGATACGCGTTTCCTCCTGGAGCTTCGACGATCCGTAGCGTCGTTGGGTGTCTTTGTTTCAGACCGAATTTGTTCCTCAGGACATCATCTAGATCTCCTCTATGTCTGACAGCATATTTTGTCTATACAGTGTCTGCACTGACGAGGTAAAACTTTGCGACGTAGCAGAGACGAGCGGGAAATTACGTCCAGCATATTTAGAGATGCACTGACATTACACGCTGAAGTTATTACACTGAAGCGCCAAAGAAGGTGGTATAGGCATGCGTATTCAAATACAGAGATATGTAAACAGGCAGAACACGGTGCAGCGCTCGATGCCTATATAAGACGACAGTTGTCTGGCCCAGTTTTAGATCGGTTATTGCTGCTACAATGGCATGTTACCAAGATGTAAGTGAATTTGAAAGTGGTGTTACAGTCGGCGCACGAGTGATGGACACTGCATCTCCGAGATAGTGATGAAGTGGAGATTTTCCTGTATGACCATTTCACGAGTGTACCGTAAAGATAAAACATCAAATGTCCGATATCGCTGCGGCGGAAAAACATCCTGCATAAACGGGACCAACGATGACTGAAGAGAACCGTTCAACGTGACAGAAATCCTACCCTTCCGCAAACTGCTGCAGATTTCAGTGCTGGGACATCAACAAGTGTCAACGGAACATGATCGATATGTGCTTTTATAGCCGGAGGCCCAGTCGTATACCCTTGATGAGTGCACGACACAAAGCTTTACGCCTCGCCTGGGCCCGTCAACACCGACATTGGACTGTTGATGACTGGAAACGTGTTGCCTGGACACTTTTCAAATTGTATCGAACGGATGGACATGTACGGTTGTGGAGACAACCTCATGAATCCATGAACTTTGCATGTCAGCAGAGGGCTATTCAAGCTGGTGGAGGTTCTGTAATGGTGTAGGGCGTGTGCAGTTGAATGATATGAGACCCCGGCTACGTCTAGATACGACTCTGACAGGTGACACGTACGTAAGCAACCTGTCTGATCCCCCGCATCCTTCCATGTCCATTGTGCATTCCGATGTACTTGGGCAATTCCAGCAGGATAATGCAGCACTTCACACCTCTAGAATTGCTACAGAGTGGCTCCAGGAACACTCTTCCGAGTTTGAAAACTTCCGCTGTCCACCGAACTCCCAAGACATGAACAGAATTGAGCATATCTGGGATGCCTTGCAACGTGCTTTTCATAAGAGATCTCCACCCCTTCGTACTCTTACGGATTTATCGACAGCCCTGCAAGATTCATGGTGTCAGTTTCCTCCAGCACTACATCAGACATTAGTCGAGTCCATACCATGTCTTTTTGCGGCACTCCTGCATCTTCTTTGGGACCGTACGTGATATTAGACAGGTGTACCAGTTTCCTTGGCTCTTCAGTGTTTACAGGTGTGTGGCTGTTCTTTCGAACCTGCATATCCGAACTTTCAGTGCAGATGCACAATATTGCCACCAGCTCGCGGGAGCGAAGAGGAATAACGGAGAAGGGACACTACCGTGGCATATCGAAATTTGGATGGAACGGGAGGCGTGCTCGGCAGCCGAAGCGCCTACGGTGACCGCTCGGGGAAAACGGGAAATACGGGTTGGAATCAAAGTTCTGCGCAAATGTTCATTTGTCACCATTTGGCAGCAAAAGGAAGAATTTATTTCGTCAAGTGTATGCGCCTTTGACAAGAGATGATTTTATGACCCGGCGGCTGGGAACGAACGTATCGAAACCGACGAAGCCTCTCTACTATTCGCTTGTTCGTATCGTGGGCACGTATAGAAAAACATTGAAGGACGGTGAAACCACGAATAGGCGACAAGGTGCTGGCCGTCCACGTTTTATCACATAACGTGTAGGTCGGACGCTTGCCCGCTGTCTGAAGTAGGACAGGCGGCGGTCTGTGTCAGATACGACGACAGAGTATAATGCTGGGGCAGGCACGAGTGTTTGAGAGCCCACCGTTCAGCGCACAGTATTGAACACCGTAAGGGGACCTGTACATGTTTCCATCTTGACGCAACGGTGCCGTCGATTACGATTGCAGTGTACAGAGGTTCGTCGAGATTGGACAGTAGATCAGTGGGAATATGTCGCCTAGTGAAATGAGTCACGTTGCTTCTTACGCCAGTTCGAATGATGTGTCATGCAGGTAAACAGCTGCTCGTAGAACGGTCAAACACAGGCCGGCGAGGACGGTATTACGCTCTGTGGACTTTTGACAGTACTCTATAGTGCCATAAGAGGAGTGGACTACTCGAAGATTATTGCGGAACTTCTGCATCCGTTCACCCTCGACGTGTTCCCCAGAGACGGCGGCATCTTCCAGCAGTATAACTGTCCGTACCATGAGGCCAAAATCATGCTACAGTGGTTTTAGAGGCATCATAGGGAGCTCGACTTGACGTCTCTATCACGTAATTCGCGTGGTCTGGATCCGGTGGAGCTCGTCTGAGACGCTATCGGGAGTGAGCTACGTGAATACTAACCCTCTGACAGTTACTGGCGGTGACAGCGTGACCTGTGATTAGACGTCTGGAGTCACTCACCTTGGAGCTTGTCGGATCCTTGTAACACAGAATCGCTGCTGCATTGCTTTCCTAAGTTGGACCAACACACGACGTGTTGACTCATAGGTCTGCCCAATCTTCAGAACATTTCGAAAAATTTCAGAAGCAGTTTGCACGGCAAAATGTGTGACACTTAAATTAGGTAAGTGGTACGAAAAGTTCAGAGGCCACATGTCAAACTTTTGCTCGTACTGAAGCGACAAAGCGGACATTCAGATGAGTTAGTTGGGGCTTTTTACGCCATTGGCATGTGGCCAACTAATTCTCGCAGTAGCCGTACGCCTGTGCTTCGCAACACACGTTAACTCTAGCATAACGCTCGTTACCCAATCTAAAAACAATAAAAAATAAAATTAATTAACTATTGTTGACTTTACAAATGCATACAGTAGTTTTATTAGTATCGCGAATACGAAAATAACTTTTGGCAGACGCTAACCCACATCTGTGCACTTTCATTTCAGTAGTGTGCACTACTAGAGAGAGGTCACATTACGCTCACTCTTTAAAAATGCATATTTTGTTAATTGTTGTTGACCTTTAACACAACATACTTTTGAAAGGGGAACTAATGTCTAAGGTCATGAACCTTAAAATATTGAATATTACTTTCACTGGTGAAAGTGACATATTACTGCTAAGTCTTAAATATTTCTGTTATGAGTTTGACTGAAAAATTTTAAATATTTATGGAATCTAGTAGAAAAATTCGTTGAAAACATGAAATGACCTTTTTCCAAAATTTTCGTTTTTGAAGTAACTGTCTAGATTACAATATTTACAAAACGTGTGCACGAAGTAGCCCCACCCGGCTATTGCAAAGGTTAAAGAAGGGCCTTTGTATACTGTCAATTTTTGGGATTCTAGGAATCAATATGCCTACAAATAAGTTTTGCCTACCCAATAAATGAAATATGAATAAACCTTATCGAAGGAAACAATTCAGTTCCGTTACGTTTTTAATGAGCAAGGCGAAATCAGTGAATTTGTATATTTTGGACAAGTAAATATAAGGTTAGTTTATGTCTATGAAGATAATATTGGGACGATTCATTCTACGACTGATTCAATGTTCCCAAGGCACGACGGGCGTTCAATAAATAATGCAGACCTTTTTTTTCTGAAAGCAGGTTGGTCTTATTCGGGGTTCCAATACACCGTATTATTCCTCATTCTTTTGGTTATAAAACACTATTTTTCTATATAACCTACGTTCAATGCGACGATCTTACACCTTCTGCTCTGCTAGCCGACGTCGGAGCATGTACTGTGTCCCGCGGAGTGCATCTCAACTTGGGGTAGGCAGATGGAATTCGGAAGGTGAGAGATCTAAGCTGTAGGATGAATAAGGAAGAACAGTCCAGTGACAAGTATCAGCACAACCAAATATAAAACACGCAGATGTGCTGCGAGGTGTTCAATTGTGACCCATTCAGCACTTCGAATGAGAGTGTCCGAATGTTCCAACATTGCAGGAGTCACAGCTGTGTGAGGCCGTCCGACGTTCGGCATTCGGGAGACCAGGGTCTTGTTGCGATGGTGACAGGTGCCTCGCCCAACGACTCACCATGCTTTTGTTGACTGACACATCTCCGAAGAGACTCTGCTAGCGCCTATGAATATCTGCAACGCTCTGGATTTCCGTCAAAAGAAACTGCGCGTGGAACATACCTCCGTTACAGACGCCATTTTGGAGGCTACGTATAGGGCTGCGACCTGTGGGAACTTCATGAAACTATAGGGGCTGCAGTGGGAATATTCCACGATGTTCTACGATAAATTCTGCAGTTTTTTCAACCGAAATTGGTCGAGAAAAAGAAATGTTTGACATTACTTATTGAGCGCCCCTCGGACTTCTGTCTCTGAGATAAAAAAAAAAAAACACTAACAGCCCAATGTATTGGTTCTTTCGTGTACGACAAATCCAACAATCTCATCGAATGGTTTTTTTGGTCTTGTGGGAAATTAACAGTGCCACGTACTGGATGTTTGGTGTACTACAAAGTGATGATCGTGTCAGTGTGATAAATATCCGAACTACGGAGCTTAGCTGATTCCTACAGCTTTAATCTAAGATATCTTTTTGTTATCCCATTTCGATGAAACGAAGCGTGTATATTACAACATGCTACGCACAAGTTACATGTGAAGACCCCTCAAAGTTCGTCTGGTAGCTTTGGAGATTTAAGTGTTCAAACAGACGAACAGACAGACACGACGGTTCTACAGTTTCATTGTTAGCATAGGTAATGTAAAAGTTGCGTGTTGCCTGTTTGGCATTTGTCTGTCAGTGCGGCCGCTGAGTGGATAGAGACGCAGTGGCCGGTGGTGGGCGGCGGGCTCTGCCACGCGTCCCTCGCCTGCTTGAGATTCCTGTCACGTGGGGGCGCGAGATTGGAGCAGCGTACCGCTCTGTGCCGTCCAATCCTGTCCCCGGCAATGGCGCAGGTATATATTATATCATACGGCGCGCTCCCCGGGGAGGGCGGCGAACGTGCGTCCAGATTGGTGGTGCGCTTCTCCCTGTTGGCCTCGTGTAAGGACAGGCGCGGGCCACGTATCACCTGGGGGTCGCACAGTCCCTTACTTCCAGAAGGGGAATGTCGTACTGTACGTGGCAAGCATGACCAGAAGACGTGGACTGTGGAGTCGTCATATAGAGAGCATCTAATAATCTCACAGGAATGGGAACACGATCTCGGAATGTGAGCATGAACATGTACACACACACACACACACACACACACACACAGACACACACACACACACACACACACACACACACAAGCGCGCGCACACGCACACACGGACTTGTCTGGTGAGCAGGTGCCCACTGCTTATAACACTATCCTGGCGGTTTTCATTGGTCATCCGCCTGAAGGTTCCTGATTGGTCAGTTCATCCTATTTTTAACGATATTCAGAGCGCCTGCAGAAATATTCACCGTGGTTCTGGCGCCAGCAATATCGATAAGCAACGATATTACAACTTCATTTCATACTTCAAAAACTCAAATCACCAGTAAAACGAAGCACTATCTATTTTTGGCACACTGCAGATACAATATCATTTTTGTCTGGCATGCACGCTTTGCATAAGTATAGACACTGACAATTTCACACATTTTTGCAGTCAGTTTTCCATATAATCATGACTTAGTTTCGTAATACAAAAACCTTTTCTGACACATATGGCGATCGAAATGTTTTAACACGGTTGCAACCTCATCATATAGACGTGGGAACTCTTCCTGAAGGAAACAACATAAAACTCCTGGACAGTTTTAGCGTATGAGAATTTTTTTAAATGGAAACTACATTGCGGATGAATCAGATCCATCTGCACATGCTCGGGGCATTTTAAGCTCAAATGCAGGTGGTCTCTAAATCATCTCAAAAACGAGATTGGTAGTGTTTTCGAAACGTTTACAAAACTTTCATTGTAATTCTTTGGAAGCCACAATGAACTCTTCTGATTTCGAATTTTCGTTAACGCCTCTGAGCTTAGGGAAACTGACGTTGTTTTCTGTCAGAATTTATTCCTTCGACAGTGCGATTTTCTTTTTAAATGCATCCCCATCAAATCGGAAATAATTTGTCTCTTATCTCGTAGTGTCGTACTGTGGGCAAATTGCAGTCAGGTCCACTTAAAATGCAAGATCTGTAATTAATTTCGGATGTTCCAATTTTTGTCCCTACTCTCCCTTCTGTGTCATAAATTCAACAATAGTGGGTTTCAGATCAAAACTGCGTCCCAACGTACCTTACTGTAATGAACAAAGTCTCCATACGCGTTGTTCGATTCGATCCAAAACTGTTGCAAATGGCAGTGGTATAATGAGCGCGACTTCAGAAAATTTACTACATGTACCACCATTTTCATCATGCGCTCAGTGGCTGCAAATTTAGCACGCAGTGCTTCTTGGTGTACACAATAACGAATCACGTCTTTCGATCGTTGTAATATTTTGCTGTTTTATCGTAAACAAAATACATTTCTTCTAAATGGCATTGTAATGTCTTTCCATAATCGGTCATGTGGCGGCATATCGCATAATAGATGTTGAGAAATCTGTTCTCTCGTTCGCATTCAGTTTTAAAGGTTCGTGACTATGGATCGCTAGACTCGCATTCCAAACAGCTACTGGGCCTGCGAACCTTTTTTTTTTTTTTTTTACCATGAACGCATTGCGAAAGGTAAGCACCACGATTCTGCCAAACTGAAGAAAATCGTGCCGACCAAAATATGTCGCACTGCAGTATTAAGTGAGACATGGCGTTGTGCCGAGTACTTCCGAGAAATACCGGGCAAAGCCGAGATAGGCCAGCCACGGTCCGCACGTGGCTCACTCGCCGTACTCGCGTGCACACTGGACCACCGCGGCCCACCGTGATGTAATACCAAGCACACAGGCAAACTGGACGTCGTAACATACAAGGTGCGCCTGTAGAGTTCGATGAATGGGTTCAAAAAATATAGGAAACACGAGTTCCAAACAAAAGGCCTTTAATGGCCTTCAAAGTTATCGCCAAAGTTGTTGGAAACTGTCAGCAAACGTTCCTCGTAGAAACTCTCTGAGCACCGTGGTCAAGTGTTGTTGGAAATCCGCAACATTACAGCAGATGAGACCTGCCGATACCAAACGATCCAGAGACCAAGCGATAGTCAATGGCATGTCTGCACCGTCTTTTGCAAAGAACGGCTTCTACCGGTAATAACTCACAGGAACTACCTACTTCAATTTCACTACAAAATAAACTGCGTCTAACAGCTAAAAACAGGCCACCGCCAACTGTATTCAGCCTATTCTTTCTCAACACCGCAAGGTCATTCGTAAAAATTTCGGCTGAACATGTCTCTGGGTTCAGTCAGGTTTCAGTTTCTATAACGATTTGGGCGTAGTGCCTTATATTAGCGCTTGGAGTTCTGGTACCTTTCCAGCACAGCTACAACAATTTACAATTATTATACCGATCATTCCTAGATCTACATTCTTCCTCTGTTCCACCTGCACCCTTTGAGACTGAAGCCTTTTCTTGTTTCCCATGACCCTCTAACCTACAAAACCGCCAGGTCCATGCCACACAGCCTAATGAACTACGGACCTATTTAACTGAACCCGAAACCCCACCAGCGTATAGCGCCAGTCGACGAATCTGCAGTCTACACCATCGAGAAACCGTCTGAGGCTCTGATTCAGACCTCCCACTCGGTTCTCCGCCAGAGGTCCGCAATTTTCACTGTCGACTATGCTGCAAATGGTGAGCTCTGCTTTCGGCTCACAAGAAGGACTGGCAGTCTTTACCACTTCTGATAGCAGCTCGAAACCAGAGAGGATCCGTTTTGATCCAAAGCGACATGCATCATTCGTACTGACATGAGCAAACTCCTGCAGTTGACTGCACCCTGTGCTCTTCATGGCAACCAGAATTACCCGTCCCACGTGTGGAATCACGCCACCCTGAATGCCCAAAGAGTGCACACTGCTTTCTTTTGTGGTGTCACCGCCAGACACCACACTTGCTAGGTGGTAGCCTTTAAATCGGCCGCGGTCCGTTAGTATACGTCGGACCCGCGTGTCGCCACTGTCAGTGATTGCAGACCGAGCGCCACCACATGGCAGGTCTAGAGACACTTCCTAGCACTCGCCCCAGTTGTACGGACGACTTTGCTAGCGAAGCTACACTGACAAATACGCTCTCATTTGCCGAGACGATAGTTAGCATAGCCTTCAGCTTCGTCAATTGCTACGACCTAGCAAGGCGCCATTTATCCTTTGCTATGTATCTAATAAGCATGAACCATCAGACCGATGTCCTCCAATTGTGGATTAAAGTTAAGTATTCCTAGAGCTTCGTACTCTATTTAGTAGACTCACCTCCTTTAACTGTTTCAGAGCTCACGCCATCCTGCATGAGCTTATAGCGTGCATTTCGGCCTCCTCTAGCAACACGGTGTTGGCTCTTCTGCCAACACTACATCTTTTATTCTATGGCAGCTGTGTCTCTAAGGGAGCTTCCAAAACCGACAATCCCACCCTCTGACTGCCCAAGCCTTGCAGCAGAGAGATGTCCTCTGAAACAAGACAAGCGACTGCATGAGGCTGAGGGACACTGTCAGCCACAGACTGCACCTGGAACCTGTTTGTCAGACTAACCAGGCAGGTCTTATGTTCAGCCTGCCATGTCCCAATGCGACCTCCCACTCGGCTACGGGTGAGG
Source organism: Schistocerca cancellata (assembly GCF_023864275.1). Lineage (NCBI taxonomy): Eukaryota > Metazoa > Arthropoda > Insecta > Orthoptera > Acrididae > Schistocerca > Schistocerca cancellata. The sequence continues at coordinate 87,544,154 of NC_064627.1, read as the reverse complement.
GTTCAACCTCAGTGTGAGGAGTATCTGGCCTGGCCTCAGGCGCGGATCGATCGGCGGGCTCGCGGATCGTTCTGGATGTCTGTTGGATACCCACAACCGGTCCACAAGCGTGATGCCCGAAGCCAACTGTTGTATAGCTAGAGAAGGCCGAAATGCACGCGTTAACCTCAAGCAGGCGGGCGTGAGGTCTGAAACAGGATACGTAATGAATGCTATAAAGAAAAGTACGTAGCTTCTGGAATACTTAACTTTAATCCACATTTGTAGAACATTGCTCTTGATGATACAGAAGTATTATAGCAATTGAATACGGCGCCTTGCTAGATCGTAGCAACTGTAGCTGAAGGCTATGTTAACTACCGTCTCGGCAAATGAGAGCGTAATTCTCAGTGAACCATGGCTAGCAACGTCGGCTGTACAACTGGGGTGAGTGCTAGTACGTCTCACTAGACCTGCCGTGTGGTGGCGCTCGGTCTGCAATTACTGACAGTGGCGACACGCGGGTCCGTCTTATACTAGCGGACCGCGGCCGATTTAAAAGCTACCACCTAGCAAGTGTGGTGTCTGGCGGTGACACCACACCTACAAAGCCTGGAACTGAGAGTGAAGTATCACCAACTCAGCTCGCATCTCCACACGGCAATCACAGCCTCTATCCATGTTAAAAAACAAACAACTATCGACTTGCTCTACGGAACTGTACTGTAAACACTAACGATAACGGAAGAAAATTGTCCAATAAATTAGATAAACAAGTAGAGGTTGGAAAACTCAACTACCAAAGCGCACAGGTGAGACTACATAATTCGCTCCTGGTCAGGAACTTGTAAAACCTTGCAAAATCGGTCACTTTCCGATACAGACGTAAACGCGAGGACTGTATCTACTAAATACGTAATTAACACACAGGAATTCAAAAACTAAACTACCAAAGCACACAGGTCAGCAAACGTATTCTTCCTGCTCCTTGGCTAATGGAGAATACGTTTGACAACAATGTGACCAATAATTTACTTCATTCAGTGGTTTAACATTTTTATGGTAAATTCATTCGATATTTTCTTGTCATTTACATTAAATATTCCAAATTATTTTCACTTAATGGATGACATAGCAGATTGACGTTTTTGACTCCAGGAAGTTCATTCCAGCAGAAACTGCAGTCTTCTTGCCCATTTGCAATGCGAGGTCTTAATTTTAGCCACTATTTGTATTACAAGGGAGTCCTGTCTCATACAAGTGTACGCTAGTTTAGCAGCAAAGTCTTCACCCTTCCAGCAAATGACTGCATTTGGTTTTGGTTCTAATCGCGCTGGATACGTGATTTTTACATCTGCGGACGAGCCACTAGTAGGCAAATCGATATTTGTAAAGAAATCTTAAGACAATTCTGCATTCTATCGATCTCAAGGATAAAAGCTTGCAGAATTGCACACTTTTTAACGGCAGCTTTTTCCGCTTCTGTCAAATGTATTGTCTTAATTGTGACACTAAGTGCTTTGTTATCAGGATTTGTATCTACTTCCACTGCTACATGTGCAAACTCTCGTTGTAGTCCTGTAGCACTAGTTCTGTATGACTGTGCACTGTATGTAGACACAGACCGTTTCGAAGCCGAAAGTGAGTATTATCCTGCTAGTTTGTGACAATTTGGGGTACTCTATTTTATTTAAAAAAAAATTTCGTGATATTGTAAACAAGGAAAATGGCACCTTTTGTCGTAATAGGTTTGAAATAATGTTTTACAGCAAATCGATTTCAGTAACTATGTGACCATTGTGACCATCTTCAGTGTTAAAAAAGAATAAGACATAAAATCAGACACGAAAACCATGGTATATAACATAGGCATAAGTCGCATAGCGGGTCTGAACTGAGCTTGCAAGTTATAATTGCATGCATATTTTAATGAAATACATTCTGTGTAACGGATTGTTTTAATAAAGAGAGCATTGTGACACTTACATAATGTACCAAGCTTTACTGCATGTGATTGTAGACTGCGAACTGAGTTCAAAAATTTATCCGTTAGCGGTTAAGTGCTTCTGTATTGACGAGATGTTGACGTTGTAAAATATGCTTTTATAAATGAATCTTCAAGACTTTAATATTTGGTATGTACTATATGCCATAATTGAAATGTATTCGGTGAGACTTAAGATTGTTTTATGTGAAATGGGCTTCATTTCTGATGCTATGCGTATACTGCTTTAGCACTTAAGATGGTCACACTGTGGCTGAAATAGATTTGCTGTAACAAATGGTTTCAAACGTCTTATGACAGAGGCTGCCAATATTTTCTCTTGTTTACTACACTAATATTGCGGTACTTGGGAACATAGTTCCCAACAGAATCCAACGTGATGTTCTTTTTTATTATTATCATTTAAGTTGTTACTAATTTGTATTGGTACAGTGCATACTAAATAGTTTTTCGTTAGTTTACTGAACACGGCAGATAAACGTATGAGAGAATTAATCAGTAGCAATATATTGTCCAATTTTATCTAAAGTTGTCTGCTCAGATAGTTTTCCGACTTCATGCCTGTAGAGAGTACACTGGTAGCCTCCTTGCATGTCATGCTTTGTTAACAGGAAGTAAAACTTGCAGTTCAGCATAAGACGAGGGCACTTGTGAATTGTGTCACTGACTGTACCATTTAGCTATGGTTCACATGTCACATCAGACTCATGTTCATGGATATTTCTGCAGTCCATACACACAGAGCATTTCCAGTTCAGAAATCAAGTGTTGCTCCTAAGAAATAGGTGGCATAGCACATTTCTAAGCTTGTACAGTATAGATTCATTACGTATAACATCACTCATAAATGCCTTTACCCAAAAAAAAAAAAAAAAAGAAAACTGACTCATACATTCAATTATGAGGTTCACATGTCAGTTCAGTATCATGTTCACGTATACTTCTGCACTCCACATACAGGGTTTTCCCCATTCAGAAATCATGTTCTGCTGCTAACACGTAAGGGGCATAGTGCATTCCTAAGCTTGTACAGTCTATATCGTTATGTATGCCACTCACAACTGTCTCAACCACAGAAAACTGATTCAGTCACCCAAATATGTAATGTTTATAGGTAAATTCTCATACAGATAGTCATAGCACAACGGTTTTCGTTAGCATCTTTAAGAGCACCTCATCTCCTTCCTTCATATATATATATATATATATATATATATGGATTACCATACGAATTAACATCAGTATTCGCACATTACCTTGTACCATATCTGTATTTCATACCATGGGGAAAATTCTTGTTTGCACATGTACAGATTGATCCATACATACTCGTACCAATATATACATAAGTGTGAACATATCATAGATCAATTATTGAAAAGTACACATTTGCATTCAATGTCCTCATGGAGGTAAACTGTTTAGTGCAATTTTATTTACACAACAGTATGATGGAAAACCTCGAAATCTAGAAAAAGTGTATACAGCATTACTGGGAATATTGCTTCAAATCCTTATGGGATAGCCTTTGATTCTATTGGTTCTAGGATACGCTAAAAGTTACATTTTACTTGTTGGATTCTTATTATCTTCAATGCTTCTAAATACATTGGCAAAAGTTTTTGTTTTGCTGAATTATGATAGACAAGCGTTTTGTCTCCTAATTGAAAGTCCCATATAGCAAGTAGTTTCTTCTCAAAGCGCTTTTTCTTTTGTTTGCCATCTCTGTCATTTCAATAACACCTTGTCTCCCATCCTCCTCCTAGCAAATGTAGTTCCGTGGGATATGAGGAAATGTATCTGACCATTCATTTCTTTCTAATCTCTTTAGTATTAGCTCATTAGGTATGTAATTCGAGAATGTGCGTGGTAGATTATTATATTCCTTCTCAAATTGTTTATTTATTAGCACAATAAACGTGGACAAACTTAACGAACTTATTGATTTCCCTGAAGGTCCTTCAGACGAAATTAGCATAGTGGTGGTATTGTGAAATCAAAACTTGTTCAGTGCTTTTATCTAACAAGAATGCTCTCCAGGGTCTGCTGACGAAGTTAGCTGCATCGTCTGACAGTATTCATGAAGGCTTGCCAAAACTTGGAATATGATTATCAATCAGACTCTTAATGATAGGAGCACTCGTAGCAATTCTGATTACTTGCTGACTAGAAAACATATCATAGAGAGCTGCTACATACTTCATACCTCCATGGGCTCATGGTAAGAGCACGATTACATCAACGGACTTAATTTATAGTGACTCAGTTTGCAGTAAAGATTCGGTATGGTGTGACAGCATTTTGTTGAAGGCCTAGAGTTATGCCATATTGCGCATGTTTTAACACATTTGGCATCTTCCATCTTATAATAGGAAAGTAGCGGTAGATATTGATTTTCTGAGCACACTTTAAAATAGCCCCAAGCGTTATTGGTGTACCACATCAATCTGTTTTGATAGTCGACTGGAATGCAAATGCACCAACTACTGGACTGTGGATTGTGCCTGTAGAATAAATTGATATTGTTGATCATGTAGTGCTGTAATAAATTTTGTATTAGATTTTGGTGTAGTTGTTCTGCATAGGATCAGGTTTCCACAAGGCTTTCATTGTTGTTGTTGTTGTGCTCTAGAGTCCTGAGACTGGCAAGCTTCTTCATCTCCCAGTACCTACTACAACCTACATCCTTCTGAATCTACTTACTGTATTCATCTCTTGGTCTCCCTCTACGATTTTTACCCTCCACACTGTCCTCCAATACTAAAGTGGTGATCCCTTGATGCCTCAGAACATGTCCTACGAAGCGATCCCTTCTTCTTGTGAAGTTGTGCCACAATCTCTTCTTCTCCCCAATTCTATTCAATACCTCCTCATTAGTTATGTATAAAATGTAGACTGGCAATGGCAAGGAAAGCGTTTCTGAAGGTTTCCATATTCTTACAAATATCTAAACAGTATCTTTAATATGTTATACCTTTCATCATTAAGACCTTGAATTCTTAACGTTGTTCAGATCCTGAATCGTCTTTCAAGCACTGTGGAAGAAGAGAAAGTGCATCTGTGATGACACTGTTTTCTCCCCTTACACATATAATTTCAAAGTCATACTTATGCTAAAGTAGAGACAACCTTACCAGTCTCAGATGTAAAAGCTTGCAGCCCAGCAGGAAGTTTAGACCTTAGATCATAATGTGATTATCGTACAGATAACAATGGACTATTTTAAAGGTTCACACTATTGCAGGTACTTCCAATTCGGTGGTAGAATACGCCATTCCACATGCATAAAGCTGCTTCCTTGTTCTAGAAACAGGAAAATTTTCCTTCATATGATCAACTTAAAAAAAAAAAAAAAAAACAGAGCTGAGTAGAATGCATGAGCCATCTATGGCCAGACAAGTGTCAATTGACATGTTTAGATAGTATAGTATTTCTGATGTAACACATGTCTGTTTGATGTAAGCTCAAAGCTTAGCAATTGATTAGGAAGATATCTTCTATAGAATGACGTTAGACTCAGGAAAGCCTTCAACTTCCTCCACTCTCTAGGAACAGGAAAATTTTCTGTGCCAGTAATATTACCATTGTCTGGCAAGATTCCACATTGTGTTATTTTCTGTCCGAGAAATTTCCTCCGTTCACGTCGGTACTTTGACTTTCCAAATTTGGCAGAAATTCCATCCTCTTACGTAAGTTCAGTATGCTCTTTTCATGTTTATAGCTAAAACAGCGTCCACATACACAGTTTCTTCATCCAGAAACTCAGGTGCAAATACCGAGCCTAGCGCTGTGACTAACATGCCTGAACTAGAGTTCAGGTTAAAGGATAAGACTTTAGATTGATAGCTCTCATTGGTGTACATAAATGCTATGTACTTACTTGATTCTGCCAGAGAGATTTTATCCCACGAAACTTATGTGTTTCTTGTTCTACGTTTCCAGGTTTGAGCCATACAGGAACAATAATTTGATTCATGGTTCCTGTATCAAATACAAACTTTTGATCTACCCATATTTGCCCGGTAGCCCGAAAGGCAAGCTGCTGCACATTACTAGTAGAGTGGGCAGGCTGCTTTTCTCCCGTCCCATCCAAGCCAAGTTAATCCCAATCCAAGCAGACTTACCTGCCCGTCTTCTGGCTGTGCTTCACTATGTATCAGTTTGTTCTGTATGCTCTCATTGTAGTGTTATGAGTATGGCTCGGGAGTTGATGATAAGTCGTTTTTTACACGGCTATCACATGACGAGGCTCAATATAGTATGCAATCATTTACTGTAATCATAGGCTAGAAGATGGTAGATTGTGTTTGCCCTGTTTTCAGCGTTTCCCGAGCTTATTTACCTATTTATTTAGGTGTGAAGTGTTTTCCCTGCAGCGTAACCTTCTTTCGAAAGGAAGGAAGGAAGTAGGGTTTAACGTTCTGTCGTGATCGAGGTCAGCAGAGATCAACTTCCTTTTGACTAATACTGGTTATTCCCAAATCGAACCATCATTGGAGCACCTCTGATACATGTTTTATGTAGTGATACACTTTTCCCTGTTTCCAACAATGTTTGCCCTAAATTAGTCTTCTCCCTCTACACTGCTAAACGGTCTCAAGTCCTTAGTACATATTTACAGAGACATATCAGCCACTAAGTCTGTGTCCTAGTTCAGAATATTTATGGAATGAGATTACTGCTGGTCAGATCTATAAACATGTCGTAACACATTCGAGGTTATCGAATAAACAGTTATTGCTTCTACCGTTAATATAACTGAGCTGCCTACGGAAACATTTACCTGGCTATTCTGAAGTCACGTTGGATACGTAGCGCACCTTTTGCCGCTTACAGCAGGGAAAACGCCCTGTGAATTTTGTCAGACTTATGAAAACCCAGATTGGGCTGCTCTGACTGCAGTGCATCAGTACAAATGTACTCTTGTGTTTCCGTCGCGACAGGTCGAGTTGTCTTACTGGTTGCGGCGGAAGTAGGGGCAGGCAGGCTGGAAGGAGAATTTGTACACCTCTGGTCGTAGTACACAATGTAGTGAATGGATAAGATGGATGCCCTTTCTATTATGCAAGAATATCTGAAATTACATGCGTTTTGGAAGGTTCTCCTCTAGAAAAGGCGAAGAGAGAGAAAGCGCAGCACTCCGCAATATGAGGTATGTCAGTAACTTATTACTTAGTTCATGTTGAACCTACACTGTCCACCAACAGTTGCGACGACCATTTGAGGCAGGCATCACTGACTGGTTATATTGTGACACGTCTTTGGTTTTGGAAAGTTCCCTTTTCACATCACCCGTCTGAGCAGTACTGGCGTCGTGCCATTCCGTACAACATTTCCCTAATTTTTCTCTGACTGAGGATAAGTCAGGTTTACAACCTCATCTGAACTGCTCCATTGAGACGTCATTTTATTTTCTATATAGAAAGAACAGACACCACACATAGGTAATGATGAGGAGGACAGCCAGTAGTCTCTTTAGTGCGAAAGCACACCAGGTTCGAACTGTCACAGGAATCGGCGAAATATCGCATGTAACGAGAATAATGGGCTAGGGGCACTACATTAGTTCTGTGTGGATCAGTTGGGAATTTGAGTCTGTCGGGAGGCATGCTTGGGTGGTCCGTGCAGTTGCGACGACCACTGTATCTGGATAGTGTACGGCGTAGTGGCTAGCGCATCTGCTTGCTACCAGCCTCACTGGTCCTCCGGTGACGTTGTCAGACATCCGAGCGCCTTTCTGTCAAGTCGGATTCATTTTCCTGAAGCGCAGTCACCTTTCTGCCTCTTTGCCGCCTGTGCGCTTACTGTCGATGGAGGCAATGTACACTTGCGGTGCACCTGGCCCGCGCCCCAAATGTGATGGATCGGAAGTACCCGCACTACACATGGAGCAATATATGGCGGGCAGTGAGCGCCCTTTTTCTTCACACTATTTCACATTTTGTCTGGTATGTCACTGCCAGCAGGAAACAACCGAATCGTTTCCTCGCCGACTGCCTCCTTTGCGTCACGTCCGGGGTGCTGGACACGGACGATGATCGCTTCATTTGTAGTCCGGCAATAGGTGTCTGGCACTCTGTCCTGCGATTTCTGGCAGTCCTCACTCTTGCCACTCCTGATCGAATAACTACGGCAACGATGCTGTCCCCAGATGACGTGTACTACTCGCAGATGAAGATTTACTATGAGAATTTGTTCTGTGGTCTTGCAGTACGATATTATTTTGCCACTGGTCAGAATGGTTCTCTCTATGTTTGAACGTATGCGAACAAACGACATTGCGCCATTTTCCGCAGTCCGGAATACTGGCAATACGTTTTGGACTTCCATTGGAGTGCTTTCCGCGAGCAGGGGTGTCCCTGCAATGAGCAGTTGATCAGATGCTCTATTGTTGATTTTTGATACCTTTATTTCGAGGGGACGTGTATGGGTTTCTCCACAGCTTCAGACTGCTGTAATGGACTTCACTCCATAGCTCCGGTGAACAAAAATTGCAAATAAAATAATAAATAAAGAAATAATGAATAAAGAAATGTAAATAAGAACAAAAATTTTAAAAAAATTATCCGTTACATACATTCGTTACCTTCTCCCTCATTTCATTTCCTCCTTCCTTAGTTTACGTAGAATTATTAGGATGGGCGTAGTTAGTAGACGACGCCTAAAGTGGTGCAGATACACTATGTGATCACAAGTATCGGGACACCAGGCTGAAAAGTTCGTGGCGCCCTCCATCGGTAATGCTGGAAAACCAGTTGGCCCACCCTTAGCCTTGAAGGTAGCTTCCACTCTCGCGGACATACGTTCAATCAGGTGCTGGGCGGTTCCTTGGGGAATGGCAGTCCATTCTTCACGGAGTGCTGCACTGAGGAGAGGTATCGATATCGGCCGGTGAGGCCTGGCACGAAGTCGGCGCTGCAAAACATCTCAAAGGAGTTTATAGCATTCAGGTCAGGACTCTGTGCAGGCCAGTGCATTACAGGTATGTTACTGTCGTGTAACAACTCCGCCACAGGCCGTGCATTATGAACAGGTGCTCGGTATGTTGAAAAATGAAGTCGCCATCCCCGAATTGCTCTTTAACGGTGGGAAACAAGAAGGTGCTTAAAACGTCAATGTAGGCCTGTGCTGTGATAGTGCCAAGCAAACAACAATGGCTGCAAGCCTCCTCCATGAAAAACACGACCACACCATAACACCACCGCCTCAGAATTTTGCTGTTGGCACTACACACGCTGGCAGATGACGTTCACCGGGCATTCGCCATACACACACCCCGCCATCGGATCGCCACGTTGTGTACCGTGACTCGTCATTCCACACAATGTTTTTCCACTGTTCAATCGCCCAATTTTTACGCTCCTTACACCAAGCGAAGCGTAGTTTGGCATTTAGCTGCTTGATGCGTAGCTCATGAGCAGCCGCTTGACCACGAAATCTAAGTTTTCTCACCTCCCGCCTAACTGTCATAGTACCTGCTGTGGATCTTGTTTCTGCAATTCCTTTACATCTTACTTCCATATTTAATTGCTGCATCTGAACTTGACATTCGCATTGTAATTTTCTGTTCCTTTAATCATCCTTTTCGGAAGTCCAATTCACAGACTTGTTTAAAAACCTCTGGCTTCACAATTCAAATTCTTTTTGCAATTTGGTTTCCTAATCAGCGACTAAATTGTCTATGCTATTGGATGTTTGCCAATCTGTATCTATTAATGAATATTGTGCATTAGTAATCATTGCTACTTCGTCGCTCAGTTGCTTCACTGCATGAGGTAGGCTCTATTGAGCGGACTTTCTAACTCCTACATTTTTGATTTATGGGTGTCCTGTTTTGAAAATATTTCACCTACCTGCGACAACATTCCCTTTGTGTGCACGAAATTTTGCCTACGTAACTTGAGAGAATGGTCACAGTCATACCCATTGTCTCTGTTATTCTAAACAATTCTGCTAATGATTCTACATTCTGAATCGCCTGAGTGGTGGATTTCTCGCCATTAGCGTGTGATTCTACATTCCTCTGTTCGGGAAAAACTGTGTCCAGCTATTTGTACCACACCGCTGAACACCGGAGAATATATCCCACAACATTCGTCATTTCACCTGTTAAGAACAATTAATGTGAGCTGTTGCTACCATTATTGTAATTCCAAAGAATTACTTAATAAAATTGCGGAATATCATACTGTAATATTACTTGCAACTGAGGAAGACAGGACTACAAAAGTTGAAGAATGTTACTTAATAAAATTTTGTAACTAAAAATTAATCTCAGCACATTGTCCATCTCGCAAGTGCAGCACTCTGCATGAGCCACGTGACCTACAATGAGCTCGATAATTTGCTGTTAACTACAAGAATAAAAATTTCATTATTTCTAAAGCTGATCCTTGAACAGATGTGAAAACAGTGGTTGAATTGCAAGCTAGACAGTCTGAGACAAAAATGATATGTTCATGTAATTTTCTCAGATGAAGAAGTACTTGCATATTATGAATGTTCTATGAAATAAATTGTTGATGATGTACATCAACCAGTCACAAATTGGTTTTAGCCTAATTTATTCATAGTTTGAGGTAATCCAAAAACACTTCGTGGCTTGTTGCTTTCCACCATCCAAAATTTATATTCAATGATATCTTACTTTTTGCGTTCCATTAGACCGACAGACGTTCTCTCCATTATCTCATCAGTTTATTGTTTCCTTCTCAATCGTCCTTCACTCGTGACTTGGCGTATTCGTTGAAGATAATAAAAAACAGCTGTTATGATTACAAGGAACAGTATTGTATTAGAAATGTTCGTGTTTGGGCGACAGGACAAAGAATGTAACTAGTGAAAAATTCTCAAATTATGTAAGTTAACTGGTTAGATTAACTGGAATAACATGAAATATTTTAGGAGACAATCGTTACCGTAATCCCGACTGAGGGCAGTAGCAAATTCTGAGAGTTTGCTCTGATAAGTTTTTGAATGCCCTTTATACTTACAAACCGGTCGCTAGTGTTGACATATCACTACCGTACGCCTCCGTAGTGATATCGCTTACGCGGAATATCTAACGATGTGGAAGATGAAAATAATCGTCTAAATAGCAAGACGGATCATAACTTAAAGAACCAGACGGATCACAACTAAATTTAAGGGACGATGTCATCAAAAGAAGCAATCTCAGTTTTTGTAATGAAATAACTAAAAATGGAGCGGCAGCATGCTTGATCGTTTGGACATCATATGAAAGACGAAACAAAGTATACGAAAGAAAACCATTATGTGAAAAAGAGAGTTGTCAATTGGCTCTGAGCACTATGCGACTTAACTTCTGAGGTCATCAGTCGCCTAGAACTTAGAACTAATTAAACCTAACTAATCTAAGGACATCACACACATCCATGCCCGAGGCAGGATTCGAACCTGCGACCGTAGCGGTCGCTCGGTTCCAGACTGTAGCGCCTAGAACCGCACGGCCACTCCGGCCGGCCGGTTGTCAATTCCAAATAGTAATTGTAATGCTATGTTATTTGAATACCCTCGTTAAAAATTTGATCATTAAGTAATTAATTACAATCAGTTACTCTAATGCCGCCAGCACGCGCATATCGAACTTACATGTCATCTTTTCAAGACGTAGAGGAAAACAAGACAAGAGGTGTGGCTACATTTAAAAAAAAAAAACAACACAATATTACGTACATAAATATTTTCGTGATGGGCATAGCATTGTTGGAATTAGCTGAAGGTCAAACGTTACACAAGCTGTTTAGAAATGCTACAGACACAGAATATCCTCTTAAATTACAGCTTTCCATAAATACGTGTGTCCCTGAACATTAAAAAAAAAACACAAATATTGATAATAACTGCAGCAGGCGGGAATCGAAACGGCAACCCAGTCATCGACAACCAGTTGTTACAGCTGCTACAAATCGCGAGATTCATAGCGTATGGCAATATAAAATACTTGATCATTACTGTATTCATGTGTTAAATAAGGAAAATTAAAATTTTATTAATCTGTCAGATCTGTGGCTAAGATACGTTATGTTGATTAACTATCGTCAAGGGTGAGGGTACTTACTAGCAATAAGGAGAGAAAAACTATGATGACAGTAATTGAGCATCATTGTCTGATATCAATGTAGGAGAGGGTGGAAAAAGTAACGATATTCTTATATACATTAGTTTTGTTTATTGTTACCTCTTTTCTGCAAAGTGTACATTTATCTATCACAATGTCCGTATCCTCAACTAATGAGTTTGGACTGGTAAATTTATTGTATACAAATATTCGCCGTTATAAAATGTTGCGCAATGGAATGTGACTGCATTTTGACAATGTGGATGACACTGGTATTAGTGATGAAGCTACCCAAATCCACTCTAGACCTGACAGCTTCGAATGCAGCTAAAGAAAAATGAATCTCAATACATTTACTTGATATACGTCCCTACTTCCCCATCCAGCGATATCACCATAAGTTGCTATTGTACACTCCTGGAAATGGAAAAAAGAACACATTGACACCGGTGTGTCAGACCCACCATACTTGCTCCGTACACTGCGAGAGGGCTGTACAAGCAATGATCACACGCACGGCACAGCGGACACACCAGGAACCGCGGTGTTGGCCGTCGAATGGCGCTAGCTGCGCAGCATTTGTGCACCGCCGCCGTCAGTGTCAGCCAGTTTGCCGTGGCATACGGAGCTCCATCGCAGTCTTTAACACTGGTAGCATGCCGCGACAGCGTGGACGTAAACCGTATGTGCAGTTGACGGACTTTGAGCGAGGGCGTATAGTGGGCATGCGGGAGGCCGGGTGGACGTACCGCCGAATTGCTCAACACGTGGGGCGTGAGGTCTCCACAGTACATCGATGTTGTCGCCAGTGGTCGGCGGAAGGTGCACGTGCCCGTCGACCTGGGACCGGACCACAGCGACGCACGGATGCACGCCAAGACCGTAGGATCCTACGCAGTGCCGTAGGGGACCGCACCGCCACTTCCCAGCAAATTAGGGACACTGTTGCTCCTGGGGTATCGGCGAGGACCATTCGCAACCGTCTCCAGTGGTGTCGCGACAGGCGTGAATGGAGGGACGAATGGAGACGTGTCGTCTTCAGCGATGAGAGTCGCTTCTGCCTTGGTGCCAATGATGGTCGTATGCGTGTTTGGCGCCGTGCAGGTGAGCGCCACAATCAGGACTGCATACGACCGAGGCACACAGGGCCAACACCCGGCATCATGGTGTGGGGAGCGATCTCCTACACTGGCCGTACACCACTGGTGATCGTCGAGGGGACACTGAATAGTGCACGGTACATCCAAACCGTCATCGAACCCATCGTTCTACCATTCCTAGACCGGCAAGGGAACTTGCTGTTCCAACAGGACAATGCACGTCCGCATGTATCCCGTGCCACCCAACGTGCTCTAGAAGGTGTAAGTCAACTACCCTGGCCAGCAAGATCTCCGGATCTGTCCTCCATTGAGCATGTTTGGGACTGGATGAAGCGTCGTCTCACGCGGTCTGCACGTCCAGCACGAACGCTGGTCCAACTGAGGCGTCAGGTGGAAATTGCATGGCAAGCCGTTCCACAGGACTACATCCAGCATCTGTACGATCGTCTCCATGGGAGAATAGCAGCCTGCATTGCTGCGAAAGGTGGATATACACTGTACTAGTGCCGACATTGTGCATGCTCTGTTGCCTGTGTCTATGTGCCTGTGGTTCTGTCAGTGTGATCATGTGATGTATCTGACCCCAGGAATGTGTCAATAAAGTTTCCCCTTCCTGGGACAATGAATTCACGGTGTTCTTATTTCAATTTCCAGGAGTGTATATGAGAACAGCTGGCGCACGGCGTCTGGTTACGATTGTATCGAGGTCTGTGACTGCTCTCACCAGTGCTGAAACCTTCCTGCACACTTGGACTAAAGCTTGTACGGCAAAACTCCTAACATTAACTACTCTTGTACTCTTCTGTATGTGAGTAAGATCTGTTGCTTACCCACTGGCCAGATAGAAACTGATTCACTGCGAGCACACCGGTATAGACGAGTACTACGAGTGCAACAGCTGCACGTGAGGCTACGTCTGACGTGTACAGCTGTCCGAGACACTATGGCACATTCACCAAAATTCAGAGTCAGCTGTGCCTGTAATGTCTGCAGCATGGGAAACACAGAGACGGGGTCCCTCCTCGGAGAGGACCCAACCCTGACTGCCGCTCTCTTCTGCTCCCAGAGTAAGAGGTCTCGGTCTCTAAGCTACAGGATGGCGCTTACTTTCACAGTCCAATGACAGGTATTACCTCTGAAATCAGTATCTCCCTCCCACATGACGCCTGTCAGTAGGCGTCCACGCTATTTAGCTGTGTCGTGGAAAATTCCCACCTCAGCTGCTTGTTTTGATATTGGCCAATGGTCGACTGGCGTTTCCAGATTCCAGTCAGGGTCATTGCGCCTCTGTCTCTGTTGCTACCTCACTTCATTACATCATCAGCTCTGTGCCGGGCACTGGACCGCCTGTAGTGCCTTGGTCCGCCCAGGTGGCCTCGGCTATACCTGTTAGGGCTATGCGGAAAAACCTGCTCTCTCTCCCTCTTTTTCCCGACGTTCCTGCTGCTTCTAGTTTCATTTCAAAACTTTCAGCTGTATTCTGCGCTGAGTGTTACCTTATCATGCATTACTGATGATCAGCAATGCCATCCTCATTGTCAGTATGTAAATAATTCTCTCACTTCGTTTCCGTCATGGAAATGTGCGAATTGCTGATACTGTTATTAATTTATGCATGCGTCCATGAAAAACCGACGTCTTGCAAATGTGTACCGAACTGACTGCGTCAGTGTTCACGAAAATTGAATGTGCAAAAGAAATATTTCAGATGTATGCTGTAGAAACTGACGTGCAGTAGTGAACACTATGCGAAGGGCTGGACAGTACATCTACCCATTTCGCCTGGTAGAGCCTTCGTTGTAGGCTAGGTGACCAGTGCTGCCGCAGTCGACTGCCCTCTCCATAGCATCTGGACCCGTACATCCGAGGACGTCCGATGTCAATCCTTCGGAGGATTTCAAATTTCCAACATTCTCCCGCAACATTATAGCCGTGGGCAGCTGTACGGTACATTGTCGTCAAACAAGGTTTTGTTTGAGATGAAGAAAGTAGACGAGTTCATACTTTCCTACTGATTTTTCATGTTACCGTCGATTTGATTTCAGTAACAATTAGAGACACAATGCTTCGATGTCGTTTAACAGTACACAAAAGCCTTGAAAAAGGCTGGGTGAGTACTTTTGAAACGTCATAATATATATATATATATATATATATATATATATATATATATAGCAGTTGATGACATCCATTCTTACAAATGTACTGTTTCTGATGGACACACCTCCACATTATCCATTCTCAAAAATCCGCCATCTCACTTCCCCACATCCACCACTGCTGGCGGCTCACCTCCAACTGCGCAACGCTACTCGCTGTTAACATCCAGCTGCCCAACACTACAATAGCCAAGAAACAACGCAAACCAGCCACAGACTGTACACAGCACAGCCAGTGATTTTCATATACAGCGCTACGTGGCATTACCAATATAAGAACCTAAACAGCCTACTTACACTTTCGATGTTTCCTAAGACCAGAAAAAACCAAGTGAAATACCTGAAATACACAGGAGGCATTCTATGACTCATATACCTTTCAGTTTTCACTGAGCAGTTAAATGTATTGACTGTGAAGCATATGAAGCAAAGAAATGGCTAACTTTTGCGGTTTTCTTCGGCGAAGATCCTTGTAGTTATCTCTCAATACGTCCTAGAGCAAACTGAACCAGACTGTTCTTTTAACCATCTTCGGGAAAGAGATCCTTCGAAGAGCAATAATTCTTCTAATCATGGATCGAGGAATGAATGGGAATCATCTGCTCACACGCCTTACAGAAAATTTAAAAACTGTAGCAAACCTAAGTCTGGTCGTATTCAACTCCTGTGTGTTGACCACTGCCAGCGTTAGTTAAGGTGATATGAGGTCCCTCATACCAGCAACAGGCGTGTAAAGACATCAACAGATGCCTGCCATATTACAGTAGCTACTGTAGATATATCGGAAGAATGTGATTTGGTTATTACAGCTAAAACAAACATTGAGATCGACCCCCTACTTCTTGTCTCTAGAGATGCAAAAAGACTGCACTAAGTCTGACATGCCAACCATCAGTTCAAAATTCCGCCTGGGGGGGGGGGGGGGGGGAGGAGGCTCGCAGTGTTTGTCAAACTCGACCAACAAACCACATGCACCAAATTACGTTGTTATAAAGGGCAGTCAAATACAAACGATACAAATGGAGAACATAAATGAAACTGCCTTAATCCCCATAACTGTTAATACTTTTACCCCACAGTGCGACGGAAAAACATTAATTAAAAAAGTAAAGTAATAATGTGATATTCAACGGCGATGAAAAGAACATCAAACTCTATACCATAAAAATGAATAATACCTCATAAAACACTACGCTACATCAATTATAACGTTACCAATCGAAGATATAAATATTTTGCGCATTTTTAATATTATGAACTGATACTGAGGTTTGGAAAAATAATGTATCTACTTTAGATTGCTGTGGTGTGTGCATTAAGTGACTGAATGTGTGAACTGGTGGAAATGCCAGCTCAGTCGCTTCTATTGCGAGTTTCAAGTTGCACGCCGTTGCTCCCTGCTGCCTCTGGCACGTGCTTATGGCCCATGTTAGCTGCAGGATACATGTTCCGCCGTTAAGCGTCTCGGTCATTCGTAAAGGCATGCCAGAGTGCGATCAGACAACAGCACCGTTTTCAGTTTACCGAACTGGAAACATCTCGTCTCATATTCACACACAGAAACTTTGTGTCCTACAGTATTTATAATGAACTACCACAACAGCTTTCTAAGCCGGGCTTGAAGATCGCGGCTTGACATTCATACTCTTAACGGCTTTGTATTCAAAATTCTGTAGGACACTGAAACCCAGTATCAGAAATTCCCCAGAGCACTTTGCTTGGCTTGTAAAAACTGTCTAAGCTGTCCAGAACCTCATTCACGGCACACTAATCACCAACAAACTGAAAGCAAAACAAAGTTTCTCATTCTGTAGTCTTTCAGCCTCCACCTCCAACAATGGCAAAACAAATTTTTGGATATCCCATGACTAGCGTTGTGGGCAGTGATATCTTTCTGTAGGAAATGACAGTCACCCCTAACAACAAGTATGGTACAAAATTTAAGAAATTAATAACGTATCAAAAAGTAAAATACCATTAATGAATAATGACGCATCAAGACGTCATTGTATGAAATATTTATATGAAGGCTCGACGAAGTCATTGCAACAAATGTCTCGCGGTGATAGATCAAGTCATGGGGAACAACTTTGTCAAGAACAAAACGTTTGCCGACATTTCCCACTGACGCTACACTTCCTTTAGCATTCGATGACCCTGGGACGGCGGGACTTCACCGAACCAGTAGGGTACAATAAACAGCTTTGCAAAATGCTACCTATCCAAGTAAACTGATAGGGTAATTGCCAACAAAAAAAACGTGATAATGAGTGTCTGTAAGTGAAGAAAAATAGTTCAGAAGCGTACAGGCAATGTAAATTTTGCTGGTCCTACCGCATCGCACACTGTCAGCGTCTGGACGAGAGGCAACACAAGCTGCACACAGAGTCCATCCGCGCTGCACTTCTCACAGACATAACCAGTCGCACAAGGCAGTCGTGTTTTTGTGTGTTTTTCGTGTTTATGGCACGGGAAGTTCCGAGCCCAAACATCAACTTTCTTAAACAATTTACCGAGTGAGGTGGCGCAGTGGCTAGCACACTGGACTCGCATTCGGGAGGACGACGGTTCAATCCCGTGTCCGGCCATCCTGATTTAGGTTTTCCGTGATTTCCCTAAATCGCTCTATGCAAATGCCGGGATGGTTCCTTTGAAAGGGCACGGCCGACTTCCTTCTCCGTCCTTCCCTAATCCGATAAGACCGATGACCTCGATGTCTGGTCTTCTCCACGTAACAACACAAATCTTAAACCGTTAGAAGTCTCTCTCAAAAACTCTCGAGAAAATCGACTTTAAAATTTCCCGAAATTTTTTAATACGTTAAAAGAGGGTCACGTTTTCGAGAAGAGATGTCACTCTGAGATAGAGTGCTGGCTGTAACGTGGGGGCCTGCGTTCGATTCTCAGAAAATTCAAATTTTGAAACAAAGGTGCGTACTCTACGTGCACTTCTGGAAGTGGAAAATACATACATTAATTTGTATGTTTAATTTAAAAAATATTGATATATAATCTTTTGTGAAAGATCTGTTAAATTTATGTTTGCAATTATAACAAACCGACATTTATTTTTATTATTTATTACAATTAGAAATATCTTAAGTAGTATATATTTGATGTATTTTGCATTTAAATGACGTAGGTAATCGAAGTGACAGGAAGAAAGCGAAGAATGTACTGACTGAAACGAGACTCGATTCGGTGATTATCGAACCGATCTGGAGCGTTACCGACATTTTTTCTATCTTTAAGTGTTTTATGCTTCACGGAATAGGTCATGGAACATGAACCTTTATTTAAAGTTTGGAATCCCCTGAGAATTAAGACCGGCTACTTGCCAGGGCAGTCGAACAATCTACCACGGAGCCACAGTGCTTGTCGAGTAAATCATCTCACTTCAGTGTATTAAACAGTATTGGAAACTTGAAAGTTAATTTACTCGAGGGTTTTTGAGATGTGCATCTACTAACTTCGATGATTGATATTTGAGTTCTAAACTTGTACCAAAATATACCAAAGTTCAAAACTCCTATTGCTGTCTGGTTGTTAAACGACATCCATTGTCGCTGGGGAGCGTCTCTAACAAAAGTTGTCTCCATGTAGAGATCTAGACGTTTATCACAAAGACTTTGAAACACAGTGTAATTACAAACCAAGTAGATATGAAGGAATAAGATCCGCTAAACACTCTCATCTGGACTTTCTATCCCAACTAATGTCTGTCAGTTAGAATTCACAACATCAGTTGCCATGCCATTAGTTCCATAAACGAATCCCATTTACCAAAAATTGTGGAGTGTATCCATAAGAAAAAATAGCTCGAAACATGCATAAGAAGATACTACGTAGTTGCAACAAAAAGCAAAGTTGCTAACCCCCATTTTCCCTATTGTCTGATGGCTTCCGAAACATCGTATCATCTCCACCAATATTTCTCATTGGCCAATAAAAGAGTGTATCAAAACACACTTAACAATTTTTAAATTAAAACTTCACAGTTGAAACCACTATCTAATGCTCTGTTTTGCTTATGCATTCTGCTTGTAGAACGTTAGCTAAGTTACGTTTCTGAGTCCTAGGGTCTGTACTGTTTTGGGATACTCGAATATTTGCTCCTTTGGATGAGAAATGCTTACAACAAAAGTATGGTGTGTTTAAAATGTTTACTTATTTCTGTATCTATATCATTAGATTTTTCCTTGAGTTTCACCTGAACCAAGTCGTTTATGGTTGTGCCAAGAGGTGCGATTGCTATCCTCCTTTCTTACATCCTGTCAAGCAGTTGGTCTGTATCATGTATCATACCGGCATTTCTTTCCCAAAACTTTCCTTTTCATCTGTTCTCTAATCAGCATCTCCCATTCCTGTGTTGTGATCAATTTTCCAGGCGTAAACTCCACTACTACTGAGATCACGTTCGTTGGCCTGTTGCTGAACATCATCTTACAAGGCGTGAACCGCATCACACTGCTTTTTATGGTATTCGTTACGTCCACAAACACTGTCACTTTCTCTGCGATTGTCATTTGGCTGTGGCTGCAATATGTTCTGCATAGCCTTCCCGTAGTGTTCTGGGTTCAAATGGCTCTGAGCACTATAGGACTTAACTTCTGAGGTCATCAGCCTCCTAGAACTTAGAACTACTTAAACCTAACTAGCCTAAGGACAGCACCCATGCGTGAGGCAGGATTTGAACCTGCGACCGTAGCGATCGCGCGGTTCTAAACTGTAGCGCCTAGAACCGCTCGGCGACACAGGCTGGCTAGTGTTCTGGGGATTACTCGCTCCACGACACACTGAGATCGTGATATTTTTAACCGCTGCGCACTGCATAAAATTCTCCTGCTGGCACAGTAACTGGACACATTTATCCGACAGCAGTGTAGTCGGCTTCGTACTTTTTGGAAAATATAACCTCTCTAAAATTTGCCTCTTGTTATTTTGCTTGCATAACCTTTATCTCATACAGTCTCCTACACTCTTCAAAAACGTAGATATATTTGTCCACCCATGACAGACGCTACACGTACCAAAATACCAATTGATAGCTGCTCACCGTATTTGTTCGCAAAAGTGTCCTGCATCTCTGCTTGACTGGCAATTGGAAGGAGAGTGGCAGTCTCCCTTCATGCAACAAACACATTGTGTGGTTTACCTGATCGATACATATAATTCCGGTTATCCATGATTGTGATTCATCATGTATGCTTGTTCACCTCTAAAGGTCTACCAGCCTCAACTTGGGAGGAGGATGAGCCTAACTGATGAACATTTTCAAATGTGGGTGGTACCTTTATCAGCTACTAGGTGGTAAATTTCTCAAGTTCATCTCCGTTAAGGACTATAAACTATATCTCCTAATGGGGACGACAGTCTCATAGCTGGAGGAATACTGGGTGAAAGCAGCAAGAAACTATCAAAAAGATCCGCGAACAAACCATGTAAGTTGGAGTTGGGCGACGTTAAAATTAGTTTTCTGATGGAACAAGTGCCTGAAATATCGCAGTAGCTGTCAGCTCATCTTCATTATACAAAATCAACTGTACACTAGTGGGACTAAAAGCTTGTCTTACCCATTGTCAATCCAACCACGTCATTCTTGAACTTACCTTGTAATAGGTTCTTCTACATGTTGTTGTTTATTTAATTCTTTTTCCTATACCTATGATTATTTTCTTCGAATTTCAAACATCTGTGCACCATTTCATCGGAGATATATCTCCCTGACAGCTGAGTGTGTCACAGACTCTTCCCACTGCTGTATGAATATCATAGGAAAATGCTTGATAGTGTTCAAAGGTTGGAAGAAACTTTGAGATGCTGCACCAGAAAATTTATTATACTTTTCAGAGTTAAAATGTCATCTAATGTAAAACATTCTAAGTCTCTTGGATATAGCAGCAGCTGGACTGTAAAGTCTCTCTCACACATTGTGAATGTGAGCTACTAAGGGTTGCTCTCCAATATCTGAACTCTGAACAGTTAAGTCTCATGGGACGTTTGAGTATATCATGAGATAAAACATAATGGAAGTAGTAAAAATGTTATTTATTATACACAGTTTTTATACACTGGTAATACACATTTTGACGTTGTGAACTGTGGAAAATAAATCACCATAGTTAGAACTGAAAAACAATAAAATGTTGCCATTCTCTTTTTTTCTACATCATCCCTGTTCATCACTATGCAGTACATACCAAATTAATTTTATATGCGTTAAATTCAGCCTGAATTTCATGCAAAACTATTAAAGCACTAATAGTAATGTCATCTGTAAATCTGATTGTATGGAATTTTACCGGATTTACTTGTTGGTTAAAGCACACATACACACATCTTTAACTCCTCATCCTCATCGTGCTTTTCAGGTTCCAATAAATATTTCACAATATTGTCGAAGAGCAATTCAACATACCTGCGCCATAGACTGGGTCTCCCTGTGCTGATTCATATTGCATCGTACAGGCCAGACACGTTCGTGACACTTGGACGGTTTATAAATGTACGTTGTGCTCGGTCTTAAGATGTTAATTTCATCGCATCACCGCCAAACATGTTGACGATGGAGGTGTTGTTGCTGTCAAAAATTGTAATGTGTTGAGTGAATGATTTGTACTTGGCTGTAATTTAATCCTCGATGTATTTCAGTTTGCTGTATAGCTTATCCGACTCCAAATCATTGAACTGCATCTTGCTATCCTGTCAGACATCCTCTATTTCCACTATAACTCCGAAGCCTGTGTCAAGTGCTAAACCAACATTAACATGCTTCGAACTGTTGGTGGTTAATTAATAAGTAGTGCTGAGCGACAACACTCTGTAACGATTTAATTGGGGCTTGATGAGTGGTGCAGGTGTTGGAAATAGTGGCAGCTCAAAGTATGGAAACAATTTCATGGCCTGCTGCGATATATCAGGTGCTGCATTAGAGAGCTTGCTTGCACTCTGACTTAGCGATATTGATGATGGATCTTGTGGAAACTCAAAGTGTGGAAACAGTTCTCTATGTAGAGTTGATTTCAAGTCCATCATATCCGGATCCGCATCTTGGAGCTTGTCTGCCTGCTGACTTGATTTATGCTGCTGCTTCTCAGATGCATCATACACTGCATCGTCCACATCATGCAGTTGTAGAGTTTAGGGACAAGTAAAAGGAAACTATAAGAACACATGCATTCGCATACAAACAAAACAAATGATAAACATTGAGAGAGAAGACTGTTTTAATACTTACAAGCGCATGTGCGAGCTAGTTTTTTCTGGCTGGTGGTGATAGATCTATGGTGATGCTTCACGGTGATGATGATAAACATTTTATTATGGAGTGGACAGCACACGTGATTGGTCCACATTATGGTTATTTACCCTGAAAGCTGAGAATGAGTGAAGCTAGAGGGGAAAGGGGTAGATGACTGCAACACCATGAGAAGTGGGACAACCATTTTAGTCTTCGCCCATATCCCTAGATCAGCAACCTTGGAGTTTAACATCAGCGAGGATGTCATGGATTCTGAACTTAGAAAAATTCAGGTACTTCTACTAAAGCAGGGAAAAAAATCAAAGAAGTAGTGGGCTCGAACGTGGTAGTTAGACTACCCCCGTATTACAGTTATGGGACCGTATACCAGAATTCTTTGCTGTTATAAGTAGTCTGAGAGTTGTGACATAGATTGTAACGTAATAATTTGGTTGTTGATCGTATAAAAAGTCCGGGTTAGTGTGGCCAGGTCGCTGTCTATAATTCTATACGCAGGACAACAGCGTTGACATCATTGGAGTCACACTAGCGCTGATCGGCTATTGTTCGAATTTACCGACATTTTATACATAGGTCAACTGATCTTTGTCAAATAGGGCAGGGGTGGGGCAAATTCCAGTAACTCGTCGATGATGTCATCGATGTCGACATCGGTGGCTGTGTGAGAAGCGTCTTTATATACCTACTATTGGAATCTCTCTCATCCACTGAGATTTTTTGCTGATTCTCAGGTCCATGTTATCAAGTAGCACACAATCCTGCAGGATTTATAGGCATTTCTGTGGCCCATAGGGTCCATAGCTTAACTGAATGTAATTCATCAGTGATTGTAAATGTTCTTCAGGAAAGAATAGCCGCAATTCCTCTCTGCTTTCGTCTTTCCTCCAGCACAACACCCCCTTGTATCATTTGTATAACCTCTATAACCTCTAAAGCTTTTCATGAAATTTTAGCTCCACAAGTGGCTCCTTGTTAGCTTCAGCATCTAAAGTCCTTACAGATTTTTCTAATTGTTATTTCCTCGTGCATCTCTTTCGTGCAGATATTAAAACTTTTTCATTCCACCGCCCTTCTCAACGTCCTTCTCAATGGTGAGACTGCATTGGCTACCACGTAGTCAGTTCTTTTGGTGTCTTGTTTTGTGAAGTAAAATTACTGCACAAACAGCGCCCACCAAGTTAGTCTAACATTTATCAGTTTTCAGCCTCAAATTTAGCCTTAAACTTTATATAATGCAGTCTAAGACCTTATAGTCAGTCATTATGGTAGTTTGAGGCCGTTTCAGGTATATTTGTAATATTACGAAACCCCATACGACTGTTGGAAGTACCTTTCGCAAAATATCGCAAGTTCCATGGTGTTCAGGCAGCACCCTACTGTCAAATGCCACACTTCGATAGTGCATATTCTCTCCTGTGATTTTCTTTCAGAAGACAACCACGCCATTCTCATCTACGGGGCTATTTGTCTGTAGACTGAAAGGTGGTAAAGACATGTCGGGATAATATTATAAATTAGCTCCTTTTCATTACACCAAAGCCTTCATCACAACTGTTGACAACCTCGTACATTTTTATTTAAAAGCCACGGGAGGTAAGGTGAATTTAGGATTTAGCTTTTCACAAACATTCTATAGAAACTGTAGGTATCCGTAAAAGGCTTCAACTATTTCTTATTCTTAGGTTTCGCCACTGTACTGTAGGTTTCATTTTCTCATCATTAGACGGAACTCCTTCTGGCAGCAATAAATGTTCCAGAAATGTCAACATGGTTTATAGAAGTGGGGACTTTTTCATTTAAGTGTCATTCTCACTTCACGAAGAACTGTGAACAAAGCCTCTAACAAATTGTAGTATCCCTGCCAAACCTTTGATGCTATCAGGATTCCTTCGACAAAAATTGTGAGCCTCCTCATAAGTTCACAGTCCAAGAAAGCGGAACGTGGTTACTTAACACAAGCTTTTTCCTCTCACCTCGTGTATTATAAAGATTTTCGTCCCATATAGCAGAGTCATTGTATGGCAGTAGTTCATTTAATGTGTTCACTCGTCTTTGACAACAAAGGTATTGTTGTGAGGATTGCACTGATACTGGGCGCAGAACTAGTAACGAATACTGGCACGTTTGTTATGTGTTTCCATTACGTTTTTTTTATTTAGTACAAAAGCTGCGCAATTATCTTTGTATGTGGAAACAATAGTGGTAAAACGTCGTACTGAACTAATTTTGTACTAAAATACAAGATATGACATTAATATTCAGTCATACAGTTACTTAGTCACCTAAATGAAAATGAACCCTGCTTCGAAAGATACACGTCGCGCAAAGATGCGCACGAACGAAACCGCGTCTGAACGCAGGTGCCTCTATTTCCCTTCCCTCTCCTTTCGAAACTGTGTCATCATGTTGCACAGTAGCTTTACGTTACATATAATGGAATGCTCCAGCAACCAGTGGCTGTCATGAATGTGTTTCGGTGCGTATGATAACGACACAGAAAGTATCCAAAATTTCCACGGCGGCCGTTTCCTTGTAGATAATTTCACACTGTATCACGTTACACAGCTTGCATGTTTAGTGAAAACTAAAACTAATGTATCGAACTTACTGCCATAATTCACCAGCATCATGTTCCGTCTTACCAGATTAGTCTCGTCGAAGGATAGTACGTATTATCTATAAATATTACCCTCAATCATAAAGCTTCCTCTTACAGGTCCCTCTACCTGTGCGCAACTACAAAACTTCCATGTGTTCCTTATTCACTTCGCCAAGTACATCGCGCACTTTCGTGAGATCAAAAATGGTTCAAATGGCTCTGAGCACTTTGGAACTTAACATCTGAGGTCATCAGTCCCCTAGAACTTAGAACTACTTAAACCTAACTAACCTAATGACATCACACACATCCATGCCCGAGGCAGGATTCGAACCAGCGACCGTAGCGGTCGCGCGGTTCCAGACTCAAGCGCCTAGAACCGCCGGCCACACCGGCCGGGTTCGTGAGATCAATCGGTACCACCACAGCTTGCTGTACCAAATCGTTTCCTAGTACCATCATTCGTATTCCTAGACTCTTCGTGGTTCAAACAGGTTTTAGGTCATTTCCCTTCTCTCCAGTAAACCATTTCATAATTTCTTTTGTGCTATCACTATTTTCCGCGATTAATGCGTCCAAATATGAACTTTCTTCCTCTAAACCCGCTTTCTGAGCATCTATCTCATCACGAAATCTGTGTATCTACCTTATTTTGAATACTCTCAGTGTTCGAATTACGTAAACAACCATATTGTTTGCTTGAAATTGCTGCTCTGTCAGAGCTTGAAAAGAGTGAAAGTCGAAACTTTGCGCAGCAACTCCCTGAGACAGTGTTCAAGACGTTGAGGTGTTGTCTTTACCGGCCACGGTTGAGTACTTGACGCAAAAGCTGCCATCCCGTTGACCCAGTCGGGGCGGGGATGGGCGCGCACGGCTCTCAGATAACGCTTTCCGCTCTGTACGGGGTTCGTGGGAAGGCGGCTCCAGGCTCCGCTCCATCTGCCAGCGGGAAAAGGCTGTCTACATCTACATCTACATCTACATTTATACTCCGCAAGCCACCCAGCGGTGTGTGGCGGAGGGCACTTTACGTGCCACTGTCATTACCTCCCTCTCCTGTTCCAGTCGCGTATGGTTCACGGGAAGAACGACTGTCTGAAAGCCTCTGTGCGCGCTCTAATCCCTCTAATTTTACATTCGTGATCTCCTCGGGAGGTATAAGTAGGGGGAAGCAATATACTGTATTCGATACCTCATCCAGAAACGCACCCTCTCGAAACCTGGCGAGCAAGCTACACCGCGATGCAGAGCGCCTCTCTTGCAGAGTCTGCCACTTGAGTTTGTTAAACATCTCCGTAACGCTATCAAGGTTACCAAATAACCCTGTGACGAAACGCGCCGCTCTTCTTTGGATCTTCTCTATCTCCTCCGTCAACCCGATCTGGTACGGATCCCACACTGATGAGCAATACTCAAGTATAGGTCGAACGAGTGTTTTGTAAGCCACCTCCTTTGTTGATGGACTACATTTTCTAAGGACTCTCCCAATGAATCTCAACCTGGAACCCACCCTACCAACAATCAATCTTATATGATCATTCCACTTCAAATCGTTCCGCACGCATACTCCCAGACATTTTACAGAAGTAACTGCTACCAGTGTTTGTTCCGCTATCATATAATCATACATTAAAGGATCCTTCTTTCTATGTATTCGCAATACGTTACATTTGTCTATGTTAAGGGTCAGTTGCCACTCCCTGCACCAAGTGCCTATCCGCTGCAGATCTTCCTGCATTTCGCTACAATTTTCTAATGCTGCTACTTCCCTGTATACTACAGAATCATCCGCGAAAAGCCGCATGGAACTTCCGACACTATCTACTAGGTCATTTATATATATTGTGAAAAGCAATGGTCCCATAACACTCCCCTGTGGCACGCCTGAGGTTACTTTAACGTCTGTAGACGTCTCTCTGTTGATAACAACATGCTGTGTTTTGTTTGCTAAAAACTCTTCAATCCAGCCACAGAGCTGGTCTGATATTCCGTAGGCTCTTACTTTGTTTATCAGGCGACAGTGCGGAACTATATCGAACGCCTTCCGGAAGTCAAGAAAAATAGCATCTACCTGGAAGCCTGTATCTAATATTTTCTGGGTCTCATGAACAAATAAAGCGAGTTGGGTCTCACACGAGTGCTGTTTCCGGAATCCATGTTGATTCCTACATAGTAGATTCTGAGTTTCCAAAAACGACATGATACTCGAGCAAAAAACATGTTCTAAAATTCTACAACACATCGACGTCAGAGATATAGGTCTATAGTTTTGCGCATCTGCTCGACGACCCTTCTTGAAGACTGGGACTACCTGTGCTATTTTCCAATCATTTGGAACCTTCCGTTCCTCTAGAGACTTACGGTACACGGCTGTTAGAAGGGGGGCAAGTTCTTTCGCGTACTCTGTGTAGAATCGAATTGGTATCCCGTCAGGTCCAGTGGACTTTCCTCTGTTGAGTGATTCCAGTTGCTTTTCTATTCCTTGGACACTTATTTCGATGTCAGCCATTTTTTCGTTTGTGCGAGGATTTAGAGAAGGAACTGCAGTGCGGTCTTCCTCTGTGAAACAGCTTTGGAAAAAGGTGTTTAGTATTTCAGCTTTACGCTTGCCATCCTCTGTTTCAATGCCATCATCATCCCGGAGTGTCTGGACATGCTGTTTCGAGCCACTTACTGATTTAACGTGAGACCAAAACTTCCTAGGAATTTCTGTCAAGTCGGTACCTAGTATTTTACTTTCGAATTCACTGAACGCTTCACGCATAGCCCTCCTTACGCTAACTTTGACATCGTTTAGCTTCTGTTGTCTGAGAGGTTTTGGCTGCGTTTAAACTTGGAGTGAAGCTCTCTTTGCTTTCGCAGTAGTATCTTAACTTTGTCGTTGTACCACGGTGGGTTTTTCCCGTCCCTCACAGTTTTACTCGGCACGTACCTGTCTAAAACGCATTTTACGATTGCCTTAAACTTTTTCCATAAACACTCAACATTGTCAGCGTTGGAACAGAAATTTTCGTTTTGATCTGTTAGGTAGCCTGAAATCTGCCTTCTATTACTCTTGCTAAACAGATAAACCTTCCTACCTTTTTTTATATTCCTATTAACTTCCATATTCAGGGATGCTGCAACGGCCTTATGATCACTGATTCCCTGTTCTGCACATATAGAGTCGAAAAGTTCGGGTCTGTTTGTTATCAGTAGGTCCAAGACGTTATCTCCACGAGTCGGTTCTTTGTTTAACTGCTCGAGGTAATTTTCGGATAGTGCACTCAGTATAATGTCACTCGATGCTCTGTCCCTACCACCCGTCCTAAACATCTGAGTGTCCCAGTCTATATCTGGTAAATTGAAATCTCCACCTAAGACTATAACATGCTGAGAAAATTTATGTGAAATGTATTCCAAATTTTCTCTCAGTTGTTCTGCCACTAATGCTGCTGAGTCGGGGGGTCGGTAAAAGGAGCCAATTATTAACCTAGCTCGGTTGTTGAGTGTAACCTCCACCCATAATAATTCACAGGAACTATCCACTTCTACTTCACTACAGGATAAACTACTACTAACAGCGACGAACACTCCACCACCGGTTGCATGCAATCTATCCTTTCTAAACACCGTCTGTACCTTTGTAAAAATTTCGGCAGAATTTATCTCTGGCTTCAGCCAGCTTTCTGTACCTATAACGATTTCAGCTTCGGTGCTTTCTATCAGCGCTTGAAGTTCCGGTACTTTACCAACGCAGCTTCGACAGATTACAATTACAATACCGATTGCTGCTTGGTCCCCGCATGTCCTGACTTTGCCCTGCACCCGTTGAGGCTGTTGCCCTTTCTGTACTTGCCCGAGGCCATCTAACCTAAAAAAACCGCCCAGCCCACGCCACACAACCCCTGCTACCCGTGTAGCCGCTTGTTGCGTGTAGTGGACTCCTGACCTATCCAGCGGAACCCGAAACCCCACCACCCTATGGCGCAAGTCGAGGAATCTGCAGCCCACACGGTCGCAGAACCGTCTCAGCCTCTGATTCCGACCCTCCACTCGGCTCTGTACCAAAGGTCCGCAGTCAGTCCTGTCGACGATGCTGCAGATGGTGAGCTCTGCTTTCATCCCGCTAGCGAGACTGGCAGTCTTCACCAAATCAGATAGCCGCCGGAAGCCAGAGAGTCCTGGTTCAACTTCTCATCTACGCCAACAAACGCATCCCGATTAGATACTTAACTCCACGCAATATTAATATTAATCAAGCGCTTTCCCTTAAGCAAGCATCACGCTCATACATATGAAACTAGTTTCCACTACTTGGTAAAGTACTTTTCCACGTTACCTGTGTCAAACAAAAAAATTTTTCCTAGCTCTTCCTAGTACAATTACACCCTGCATTCAGTTATGAAAAACTGACACACAATTCATAACTATCCCCCAAAAGAGAAACAAAATCACGTACATAAAACCACAAAGAAAACAATGATGTGGAACTACGCCTTAAATCAATATACAAGAAGAAGGGTGTAGGCCCTGTAAGTTATACAGCCTACAGTTAGACTGCGAATCACAAGACTAATGCCACACCGGATCCTGGATATGGGTTACCAAATAAAAGAGGTAAGTTGTTTTAAGAAGCTGGATGTTAGTAAGCATCCCAAAATAAAAGTGTTACCTATCTTCATTCCAAATGGTTATGTTTAAATAAGGTCTTGCTAATACGGGCGAGGGCTTCTATTCTTTCATAATGTTGACTGTTTTCCTTTGTGGTAGACTTCTTTCATTATATGACATAGTTTCGATCGATCACTCATAATTCTCAGTCACGTCGTTGCTGCTCCTATGTGTCCTACGAAACAATCTTAAAATTTACAAATTAAGCCCTGGCGAAATTTATGACCAGACATATAGATACCCAACGGAAAAAAACCTAAGGTCTCTGCACGACTATACAGTGGCGATCGATCCTTTGTGTATTTATAGCTATGCCAGTGCTCCGTACACCCTTGGATACTTATGTGTCAGGGAATAGGTTTCTGTGAATACTAAAAATTCCACGGACTACAAACGAAAGCAGAGCGTGATAAAGAATCAGACCATCTGGAGATCATATCACATAAAGGTGTACATTTATAACAATGGGTCGCTATCGCCACTCAGAACAATGGATGTTAATTCTGCATGGTCCTGGCACGCTTGTCCAGACACATTAGTATGACCACGTGGCAAAAGCCTGAATAAGCAACTTCCGCAACGTGGAACGCTGCGAGACGTGCGGGAAGAGAGCCAGTTAGGTCCTGGAAGGCACCGGCAAGGACGGGAAGCCATGAAAACACTAGCTGCACTAGGTTTCTTGGTTGAGGAGCCACATATTCTCAATTATATTTAAGTCTGATGAGTTTGACGGCGAGGGAATTACAGTAAACTCATCCTGCTGAGGGAAAATCACTGCCTGTAGCGGTGGACATAGTCCCCAAGGATAGATACCTACTTTTGTTGATCCATTACTGCTCTCAGTATGACGCGATCACCCAATGAATGCCACGAAAACATTCCACACACGATAACCCTTCTGACGATTGCTGCAGGGTTTGCTTTCAGACGTTTGAGGCCAACTGCTATCTGTCCAATGGAGTATAAAACGTGATTCATATGACAAGGCCACCTATCGCCACTGAGTCGGCGTTCATCTGCAGGCTGGGCGTACAAATTCCAGCCCTCGTTTTCCATGAAGAGCAGTCAGCATGGGTGCATGAACCAGGCACCTGTTGCGCAGGCCCATACGCAACAATGCCTGCTGAATGATCGTTGAGACAGACAGCTGTTAGCCCATTGCTTTATCCGGGCGGTCAGCTACTCAACAGTTGCACGTCCGTTCGCCCGGACACATCTCCTCAGTCGTTTTTCACCTCTGTCATTATGATCCGTGGTGAACCGCAGTTGTGCCATTGCCGCCTTTGGATAGAACCATTTTGCAGTGCACAGAATACTTCAGCGACGGTGACATGCAAACAGTATACAAATTTATATGTTTCGAAAATGCTTCCACTTTTGGCCAGAAACACAAGGAGCACGCCGTCTTGTATGTCAGATGAAACGCTCCGTTTCGAAATTACAACAACGGCTGTTCTGTTTTCTGCATTCTCCGACACCCTTTACACGCCTTCCACTGCTAGTGCTGCCACCTTCCGTCTGTAAGTGGTTACTGCACTTTGACGTTGGACATGGGTGGTGGCCACATTGATGTTTTGAGACCATCCTCGGCTCCTTTCGGAGGCTGGCGGATTTGGTGACGGCAACTAGCAACGCACGCGTATGCAGGCTACGCTGTATATTTGTAGCATTGTACCCAGGTTTATAGCTGGCCTCTGGTTTGGAGCAGAATGGACGGACTAAGCCAGAGGCTCAGACGACTCTGTGACGGTATCTGACGCGAATTTCTCGACTTCCGCTATCGGGTGCAGAATTGTAGGATTCACCTTAGTAGGTCAGGCGTGCACTACAAGCAGGAAGCGGATACTAGGGTAGCGCAGTACGTGTGGCGTGCACATAGAGACTTTTTTACGTCGTAGAACCCCTCCTTTGGGGTCAAAAAACCTGTTAAATCAGCCACAGTGACCTCAGAGAACCTTGTTCCACACAGGTCAGAAACAGAAAAAATTAATATGATTTTAGTATCCAAGGAAAGGTCCCAGAACTAGTATCACTTACTGAAATCTATAAACACAGATAGTATTGGGAACAGAAACCTGGTTGAAACCAGATATCAGACAACGAAATCCTAAGTTCAGATTGGAATGTTTATCGTAAGGATAGGTTAGTCGCTGATGGTGGCGACGTGTTTATTGCAGTAAAAAAGTCGATGAAATCTAGCGAGGTTATCACGGACTCCCAATGTGAATTAATCTGGGTGAAATTGAGTATCGAAGAACGGCATAAAATGGTGATCCGATGCTTTTATAGACCACCTGGGTCAGGATCTGTAGTTGCAGAGCGCTTGCAGAATATCATTTGTAATTTTCCTGATCATGCCGTTGTAATAGGGTGTGACTTCAACTTGCCAGGTATATATTGGGAGTGTAATGCCATCAAAACTGGTGCCAGAGACAGGGATTCGTGTGGCGTTGATCTGCATCAGTTGACGTTGAGGAAGATATCAGTGATCATAAGGATGTGACATAATCTATGACGACGGGTACTATAAGGAATGTTAAGAAAGGTAGGAAGATATATTTGCTCACCAAGGATGACAGGATACAATTTTCAGATTATCTCAGCAGCAGCAAATATTTGGCGATGATGACGAACATGTATAGAACAAATGGAAAAAGTTCAAAGGAATCTTTCAATATGCCCTAGACAAGTATGTTCCGGGTAAAGTTTTAAGGGATGGGAAAGATCCAACACGGGCTAATAGCCGTGTTAGAAAGGCACTACGAAAACAAAGATTTACTGAAATGAAGGAATACGGGATCAACGTGAGCGCCTTTGTCCACTGTGTTGTGGATCTCATGGAGGAACAGCGCGAGCCGAGTTTCGCAGATTTAAGAGAAGTAAAAATCTAGCTGGCAAACAAAAGCTGACCGAAGCGAAAATGGGCGTAAGGAGAGTAATGAGAGAAGCGTTCAATGATTTTGAAAGTAAGACGTCAACCGGCCTGTGTAAAAACCCTAAGAGATTTTGGTCGTATGTAAAATCAGTAAGAGGGTCAAAATCATCTGTTCATTCTCTCAGCGACGACACCGAAATGTAAGATAACGGAGAGAAGGCCGAAATACTGAATTCGGTCTTCCGAAGTTGTTTCACCGTGGAAGATCGAACACTGTCCCTCCTTTCAATCGTCGTATGAACGTTGAAATGGCACATATTGAGATAACTCGATCGCGGAATTGAAACGCAGCTACAATCGCTTAATAGTGGAAAGGATTCAGGACCAGATGAGATAACAATAAGATTCTATAAAGATTATGCGAAATAACTTGCTTCCCGTCTAGCAGTAATTCGTCGTAGTTCGCTTGAGCAACTAAAGGTACATAACCACTGGAAAAAAAGCGCAAGTCATTCCCGTTGTTAAGAAAGGCCGTAAGACAGATTCACATAATTACATACCTATATCGTTGACGTCAATCTGTTTTAGAATTATGAAAATGTTTTAAGCTCAAGAATTACGATGTTTTTGGAAAATTAACATCTCCTCTAGAAAAACAAACATGGATTTCGCAAATAGAGATACTGCGAAACTCGGCTCGCGCTGTTCCTCCATGAGATCCACAGCACAGTGGACAAAGGCGCTCACGTTGATCCCGTATTCCTTCATTTCAGTAAGGCATTTAACATCGATCCGCATTGCCGTTTAATGAAAAAATACGAGCTTACGGAGTATCGGAGCAGACTTCGATTGGGTTCAAGACTTTCTTGTAGATAGGACTCAAAACGTCGCTCTTAAATGAACAAAATCGACAGATGTGAAAGTAATATCCGAAGTGGCACAGGAAGTATGCTAGGACCGTTGTTGTTCACAATATACAGGCTGCTTATAATTAATGTTAAACTTTCAAACAGCTGTAGAAATATCACCACTGGTCAGAATGAAGTCAAATTGAAACGCAATATTATCGGAGAAGGGGAAAACGTATGCGAGAAGATAAAAAAAATTAAAAAGTGTAGCAATAGATGACGCTGTAAGCATCATAATGTAAGAGTGGTCGATTACAAACGACAAATGAATCATACAACGACACCTAAGATGGTCGTTTGACATTAAACAAACTGTACTACTCACTGTACATGGGTGTACAGGTGTGATACTATAAGTTACATAAGCCCATCCACCACGGCAAGCTCATATCACCTCGGATGGGAAAAATCTGTTTTTAATTATCCTGAGGCCAAAAACCGCATAGAAAAGCATCACTCACATCGTTTTTTAATTATCTAGAGGCCAAAAACCGCATAAAAAGCACCAATCCAAATCGGATTATTAATTTCCGTGTGACTGGCGCAAAATGTGTTCAGTATGCCTCTTTCTGTCGGTCCGTTATGGCCCGGGGGACATCTTTTCAACTCAATAAACTTTACCAACAGCCGTATAGTTAGGCTATTTTATTTTATTTCGACCGCAACCAGTTTCTGCAATTAACTTTACCATCTTCAGGCTCCATACCCTTTTTTATAATCAATGAGCTTATCGTACAGCGCCAAAAAACCGGATACCGTGCATCCCAGTCGTTGTGCATCAGATTCAATAAAAGCATGAAGATGGCAAAATAAATCGCCGAAACTGGTTGCGTTCGAATTGAAATAAAATAACCTAACACATACGGCTGTTGGCAAAATTTATTGAATTGAAAAGAAATGTTCAGTATGCTGTCCACCTTTTTCCGCAACCAGTTGAAATCGAGAAACAGCGACTGCATTTTGTAAGTGGCGCTTCAGCAGTTGCTTAACTGGATTTGCAATGTGTGGAGTTGCGTCATCATGCATAAAAATGATCCCATCCACGCTGTTGAAGAGCTGGAATGACGTGGTTGCACGAAATACATTCTTAGCGCTTACCAGTGACGGTACAAGTAACAGGACCGGAAGCACCTGTCTCTTCAAAAAATGTGGCCCCTCGATATGTGATGCCGTAAACCCGCCCACGCAGTGACCTTTCCAAGATGAAGTGGTACTGGTTGATTGTGTTTGGATTTTCCATTGCCCTTACTCGACAATTCTGTGGATTGACTTACGTGTCAGATGGAAGTGGGCTTCGTCTGTTCAAAAAATCTTCCACTGCCAATCTTTGTCCACTTCCATGCGAGCAAGAAATTGTAAAAAAAAAAAAAAAAGGTCTCTCTTGCTGGCAGGTCAACAGAAAGCAACTCGTGCACATGGGTGATTTTGAATGGATGGCAAAAGAAGGATGTTTCGTAGGATTTTACGCACCGTGATCGTGGGTATGTCCAATGTCCGGGCCATTCTCTGTGCACTACACGTTTGCACACCACCACTCGTCTCCTCCTGAATTGCCGTGGCCACTGCTTCCACTAACGTCGAATCAATTCGTTTTCTCCCTCTACTAGGTTGCACCCCAAAAGAACCTGTCTTTTCGAATTTCCGAATCATTTTCTTCAGACCCACGGCAGTCATCGGACCAACTCCTTTTTTTTTTCAAACACTTCAGTGTCTGGAACTTCGGCAGAGCACACTCATTATTCTTTTAATACAGCTTTACAAGCAGGGCGTGATCGTGCATTGTGACAGTCATGGAGAACGTCACAGACGCAAAAGGAGCAAAAAGCCGTGTACCTGGCGTGTTTATACCAACATCAATGTCTCGTGCGCATGACAGGTTTTTTCATTTACGTATTCTGACACATATAGCGCCATGTATTGATCAACTTGCACACTAATTTTTTTCTTCTGTCATACGTTTTCCACCTACTCCAATAATATTCCGCTGCAATTCGACGTCATTCTGACCAGTGGTATTTCTACAGCGTTTCGGAAGGTTAACTTTAATTATAATCACCCAGTATATAAATTATCTACTAGAAACTGTCAGATGCTCTGTAAGACAATTCGCAGGTGATACAGTTGTCTATACCAAAGTAGCAACGCTAGAAGTTAGTAAGAATTTGCAGAACGACGTGCAGAGAACTAACGTATGGTGCAGGCTCTGGCAGTAGACCCTGGACGTAAGTGAATGTAACATTTTGCACATACATAGGAAAAGAAATCCACTACTGTGCAGCTACTCTATTGATCACAAACAACTGGAGACTGCGTCTGCCGCAAAATATCTAGGCGTAACTATCCAGAGCGACCATAGGTGGAATGACCACATAAAACAGATAGTTGGAAAAACAGATACCAGACTCTGATTCAGCGGAGGAATCTTAAGGAAATGTAACTAAACCACGAAAGAAATGGCTTACAAGGCGCTTGTTCTCCCGATTCTTGAGTGATGCTCATCTACCTGGGATCCCTATCAGGTAGGACTGTAGGGGTGATAGAGAAGATCCAACGAAGAGCGGTGCGTTTCGTCGCGGTATCGTTTAGATGGCGAGAGAGCGTTACGACGATATTAAACTCGACTGGCAAGCATTACAAGACAGGTACATCACTGATGGAAATTTCGGGACACCACTTTTCAGCAGAAGTCGGACAGCATATTACTTTCCCCCTCCTCCTCCCCCACATAAATCTCGCGTATTGACGAAGAGGAGAAAATTCGATAAATTAGAGACAATATAGAGGCTTACCAACATTCATTCTTCCCACTCACTATTCGCGAGTAGAACAGGGTTGGAGGGATCAGATACCTTGCGCCACACACCACTGGGTGGCTTGCGGAGTATGATATATATGTAGATATACGAAGATTATTAATGCACTCAACTCTTTAATCTTCTCAACTGCGGAGGTCTTTGGGGGGGATTCAAGAAACGTCATTCAGGAATTGTAGGGGCATGAATAATTCTGAACTACAATGAATAATTGATTATATTCAATCACACAAGTGTCGAAGAGTGCTACATGCTATTCCTTTACAAGAAGTGTCCTTCATTACAGGGCGTCACAAAGGGTGGGGTCCCACTAGATCTGGCAAAACCAGATAAAATTGATAGGACCTGACATATGGAAATATTGCCACACACATTCGCATTCGCTTTGAAAGTCAACACGTTTGTGGGCTCTGTAAAAAATAAATTGATTGAGAACCTGGCAGGGTTGTACCCAATGAAAGTTATCCTGGGATGGGACGGCACAACACATGTCAACACATGGGGTGACTATGTAAAAGTGATGATTTGATTGAGAATGTAAGCAAAACTTAGTTTACTGACAATATTTATTTTCCCAAAAATAAAAGCAAAGGCAGGCGTAATTAAAGTTAAAAAAATTCTGGTGGAATATTGTAAACAACTAACAAGTGGTTTAAGACCACAATAGACATGGGTCCTGGGTGGAAAAAGTGAGTCAAATACTCTAGCCCTAAAAATATCGCGGGTTGAATTGTTCTGACACTGACCAGATTTCGATGGATGATCTACAGAAGTCTCGATAGGTGCAGCTGAGAGCAAGTGGTGATTGTGATTTGTACGCCCAGACAAGGCCGGAGCAGCGTTGCTTTACATTACTTTACCCTGTTTGCTTCGTGCAGCGATGTAACTTGCAGCTGGCAAGTCGTGTGCGGCAGAGGTGACGCGTAAGGTGGCAAATGTGAATCGAGCACGACCAGTAAAAAAATGCAAAATCTCACGATCTAGCGATCAGGCAGACGGACTGCAATATTCTCTCTACCATAGCCCTGAAATCACGGTATATTTCATTGAGTGACACACCCGTTCGCTGGTCGTACCAAGGACCAATTTGGCACAATTATACGACATAGCGTGCAAGGATGACAAAACGTCAAGACTGGTAAACCAAAACTGAGTAAAGCAAGGCGTTTGAAGTCACACTGTCGGTACAGTAAGAACTTCACTACAGGCTCCCCAGTCTAACTTCTCGCAAGTGAAGTCAGTCTTCGGGCAGGTCCCCAAGTACCAACCACACATGCAAGAGCTTCGACCAGAAGTTGTTTCCAGACAGAAGTCTACAACTCGACAGCCTCGCACCTCCCCAAATGAAAAATTCCGGTTTTCCGCAAAGTGCACGAACGACACCGCCTTCACCCC
Source organism: Schistocerca cancellata (assembly GCF_023864275.1). Taxonomy (NCBI): domain Eukaryota; kingdom Metazoa; phylum Arthropoda; class Insecta; order Orthoptera; family Acrididae; genus Schistocerca; species Schistocerca cancellata. Next base: position 87,506,327 of record NC_064627.1, on the reverse strand, counting down.
GCCTTGAGCCAATCACAGGGCTTTAGAGGCGCTAAATCTTCCCTCCTGCACGACAGCACAAACTCATGTCGAACCAGCGGAAGAGTTAAGAAACCTGGGTCTCTGGAAAGAAAAGAAACCGCCAATTACTGGCCTTTTTCATCGAAGTCACGTCCCTTCCCGCTGCAATCTCAATCGCCTGTGCCTTGGAGCATGTTAGTCCTAGCTATGAGGAGTAATAAAGATTCTCTCAACCTTTCTCAGACACCTTAAGTTTCTTCCGCGATTGAGGCGGCCGACTGAAGTGGGTTAAAGGCCTATTTGCAGATGTAGAGATTCGTAAATTTTTATTAGGCGTAGCACAGCACACATTGAACGGTCTACGACTCGACTGTGTAGACACGTCCCTTCGGTCCGTCGCCCCCAGCCCAGCCTTCGGCTGACGCCAAAGCAGGTATAACTCGGCACTGTCCTGCTGGAGACCTGTCTCGACTAGTGGGTGCTCTGCCTGCCCTGTACGGCCGTGGGCCTTTCCAGCAAGATTTGCTGAGGGATGGGCTTGCCACCACTTGCTTTCAACTTCCATCATGCCATTTCTACCAACTAAGAACCATAAAAATATCTCATGCTTTTATCGCCCTACTACGCTCCATCAACGCCTGCTCAGGCCGTCAAATTTCTAGTATGTCGCTCAAGTTGTGTCACGTTGTAACCAAAGCTTTATGAAAAATAGGTGAGACAGTAATTTGTCCTCTCTCAGCTTGATTTAATAAATTTAGGATGAGGGAAGGGTAATACGGACAGCCGCTCATAAAAAGTTCAGATTGTCCTCTTCTCGCATGATATTTTCTAAGCCATGGACGAAAGAAGATTCCATACTCCCAGTTTTTCAGAATGTGTTTTACACGGCTCCCCACTTTAGGTTATTAACGAAGGTACGAGCATACACATTAGGTCCCCAGATATGTTAGTGCTTCGAAGACTTCTCAAGTAATAGGGCGCATTGCTTTGTCCTCGACGGTAGTTTTTCGTTGGAGACAAGAGTGTTGTCAGGAGTGCCCCACAGAAGTGTGACAGGATTCCTCTTATTACCTGTACATTAGACAGACAGGTTGAGTAGCAGTCTGTTGATGTATAGCGACGATCTTGAGGTGTCTGGGAAGCTGTAATTGTTGAATGACTGTATGACGAGACAAGATGATGTAGATAATGGCAGTTTGCTCTAAATGTAGAAAAATGTTTGACTGCAGATGAGTAAGAAAATCAGTAGTGAGCTGCCTGACACAATCATGTAGGTTAAATGTCTTGGAGTAACGTTGCAATGTGTTACGAAATGGACTGAGCACGTAAGGACGGTAGTAAAAAAGCGAATGGTCGACTTTGGTTCATTAGGAGAATTTTAGGAAGTTTGATTCATCTGTAAAGAAGACTGTGTATAGACCCATTTTTCACTACTATTCGAGTGTATGGGTATCCCAACAGGTCATCTCAAAGGAAGACATCGAAACAATTTAAACACGGGCTGCTATATTTGTTAGCGGTAGGTTCAATCAGTGCGCGAATCCCTAGAGGGATGACGACGTTATCTGAGAGCACTGCAGAGAAAATGTAGAGATACGGCATTTGAAGCTGACTATAGAATGGTTATATTACTGCAACCATACATATCGCGCAAGTACCACCAATATAACGAAAATTAGAGATCATATTGTTGTTTTTCCCTCACACTTTTTGATAGTGGATAGCAAAGGAATGATTAGCACTGGTACTAGGTGTCCTCCACCATAGACCATATGATGGATTACAGAGTGTGTATGTAGATGTAGATTTGGAACCCAAGAAAAACACAAGAATTTCGATAAAATTCGATACGTGAAATCATTACCACAGATGTAGAGATTCGTTTTAATCAGCACGTTTAGCTCAGCATGTTTAGCGCTCTCTGAAAGGTTGGTCTTTTGACCCTGAATCATAAATTAAAGTTCAGCTGGTGATTGACGCCAAAAACGGGGCCAGTACAACACAACAAGAAAGTAACAGTAAAAAGCCGACAAGGCGATGGGAAACTTCGCTGAAGGCGATTAGATGATAAAAACATTAGTATAATTTAGGCTACTAGCAACCAGCGCAGGGGCCTTTTACTCATGATACACAAAATCTTTTACATCTGGTCGACTCATTTAAATTACACGCTACGACGAATGAGTTCTCCTTGAAGTCACACGGATTAATTTATTAGGCATGACGGAAGCACTGAGTTTAACCGAGAAGGCTGTGCTGAAGGCACGTCGTCTGACTCGGACTGTGAACAGAGCACAGTGGCGAGGGCATTTACTACATGGAGATTTAAATGGTAAGAAAATCGTGATTTTCACATCATTGAATGCCAAGTTGAATGAAACTCCTGGGTTAGTACATCTCTCTCCATAGTCTAACTACACGAAGTTTGGTACAACTATGCTCTGAGGGAAGGAGATTGCTATCTTACCGCACGTTTTGAGAAATAAAATGCTCTTTTCCTCAATGACTTGTTATCTCGCAGAATATGATGCCATTAAGACAACTGTGAATGAAAAAAAAGGAAAAATGATTTTTGACACTTTCATTTCCAGAATCTGATATTATGTGTAATGCAAATGTTGTAGAAGTTAGACGTTTACGATCTGTGATATGTGACTTCCAAGGAATTTAGTTTATTTTGTTTGATTTTGTGATTTAGCATCAAGCGTTAGGTGGAATGATGTGGTCAGGCTTTGTGCAGTATTGAATTCCATAGACTGTGTTTTACAGAAGTTAGAAGACGACGTCTGGGATTTAATTATTGCCAGGATGAGCTTGCCGTGGAATGTTACCTTGGACAATGAGAGTAAACCGATAACGTTGCTTAAATACAACGTTGCAGTTAACACGACTGAGGAAGTATGACCTCTTTCGCATCGATGTAGCCTCTGCAGTTTCCCAGTAAGGTTCAAAGTGATCAAGAACGCAGTCCAAACACTCCCTCGGTCACTCTTTGTTGTCCGCACCTCGTGGTCGTGTGGTAGCGTTCTCGCTTCCCGCGCCCGGGTTCGATTCCCGGCAGGGTCAGGGATTTTCTCTGCCTCGTGATGACTGGGTGTTGTGTGATGTCCTTAGGTTAGTTAGGTTTAAGTAGTTCTAAGTTCTAGAGGACTGATGACCATAGCTGTTAAGTCCCATAGTGCTCAGAGCCATTCACTCTTTGTTTTCATGTCATTTCCTTCATGTTGCGTACTTCAGCGTTACTAGTTTCTGCTTTTTCTCCAAAGAGTTCACAAAAAACATAGTTAAATTATTTCTAAATGTGTAGGATACTGACATGGATCAAAAGAACTTTGAACACATACTCGTCTATATTGACGAGCCCTTGATCATGTCCTGTTATGCAATACAGAAAGACGTAGAACGTGACACTGGATTCCAAGCTTCTATTTACTCACTGAAAATGCTTGTAATGTTGATCCTGAGGTATCTCTTTAAGAAAGGGGCGTACTTTATTGTCATGTGAAAACCATAATCATGTTCAAATCCGAAGGCAGTGAGGTCAATGAAGTAGAACACTTAGCGCCGTTTATTAAGAACATCAGTATACTATTGGAACAAAAGTGGTCTCCTGAAAGGACTGCACAATTATTTTTAAATTGCGTTCAGGAAGTCGCCGTGCAGTGGAATACGGACTGCGGATGTAGATTACTTTTTAAGTTCGAAACAAAGTTGCAGAATTTTTTTACATTTTCATATACGTGATAGTTTCTGAATTCGTTCAACTGTTGTGTTACATTTGATGAAAGATATTGGTTGATTTGTTTTTAAATAATGGTTCAGTCAGCTGAGAAATATATTTTTCTAGTTGAACATGTGTTTCGACAAGGAGATAATTACTCATATTAAGTGCAGAAGGCATTTGCTAAAAAATTCCGGAAGTAACTATACGTAATTTCAAAGAGGTTCGTAGACATTGTGAGACATTTCGAGAGGCAGCCTCAGTGCTAGATGCCGAACGAACTGGAAGATCACCTAAACTGAAGGAGCAGAAGTTGTTGGATATTTCTGACTCCATGTAGCTCAGTACAGCGTAATCATTATGGAAGCTGGTACAAGAAAATGATATCAAGTTAGCAACCACGTATAAAGTGGTTAGAAAAACATTGAAATCGTTCCTGTATAAAGTGACAGCAGTGCATGATCACGAAATATGAATTTGTTACTGCAAATGGTCTACATCTTTTATTTAGAAGAATACAGTTGTATTCGTGGTGTGACCTTCTATACAGACGAATTTTGGTTCTACCTCTCTGGTCATGTTCACACACTAAACACACTATTGTGGTCAGTGATGAATCCTCAAGGCGTGTTATTGGCCTTTTAGTTTTTCAAGTAACTGTGAGAACAGGGAACGTTATTATTTAATGATCTACGATTTCATTAGCCTGCTAAAAGGAAGACGAAATCAGTTACTCACGGCGTAAATAAGATGGCTCTACTGCGCTTCTTCTACAAGAGTTTTCTGAGGCACATGTCATCTCAGAAGACCCTCGGCCCCCTTGCTCGCCGGGCTATACTCCAGCAAATTTTTCAGTTTAGGAAGCAGCAAAATCTCAACTGTATCGCACTCGCCAGCAAATGCTTTATGGCTTAAAAACTGGAATGACAGCGTACGTGAGAAGCATATCGCAATCAGATGTGCGAGATGTGTTTTCCAACAAAATTTCGCGGTTTGGACTTGTGAAGTCGCTAGTGGTCTTTATTTCCAAAAAAATGTTCAAATGTGTGTGAAATCTTATGGGACTCTACTGCTAAGGTCATCAGCCCCTAAGCTTGCACACTACTTAACCTAAATTATCCCAAAGACAAACACACACACACACCCATTCCCGAGTGAGGATTCGAACCTCCGCCGGGACCAGCCGCACAGTCCATGACTGCAGCGCCTTAGACCGCTCGATCTTTATTGCCAACATACGTTTTAACTGCATACCAACTTTCCGAACATCTTGTACAAACATCGAATATTCTAAGAAGCTAGTATTCATACAACACATATAGAGATGTTACGAGTGGAAGATACTTCAAGAACTTACCAGAGATCATAACTACGAAATAACAAATAGTTGCCTGTGGTAGGGTTTGAACCGGCGACCCGCCCCACGCCAACAACCGACATCAACCGCCACGCATGACACCTGGCGGCAGCATCGCACGCGTGGCGCCCTCACTGTCAGCTTGTTGTTACCACGGAATGCGAGGCCTGTCAGTTTGTCATCTGCAGTCGCTGTCTGCATTACTGGGACTTCGCATCGGTTTCGGTATGCACTATTCTTTTTCGTAGAGTTCCAATAATTTGAAGTGCTCTTTCCGTTATTTATTGCGAGGGGACAAAGGACTGAGGTTTACCGTAAGAAACAGTAATAGTCCCGTGTGACGGTGTCAATTCCACCATGCAATACAGTTGAGAGCAGACATGGACTAGTGAGTTTTGGATTTTGTTTGATGTTATTGATGTATAAACTTCCGTGAAAGTGTAAGCAAACGAAGAAGGGAATAGTGTAATGAGTTACAGTAAACGTGTGTGCGGTAGTTGATTTATTGAAGTCTGGTTTCTTAGTGTAGAAAGTCGTACGTTTGGTCACAAGGGCGAGCTCCCATGATATGTAAACTCAGTCCACATAGACAGAAATCGGGTAAATGCTCCCCCGAGGTATCAAATCTGAATTTTAATAACACAGGTACTGAAGTGATTACCTAATGTTAAAAACTGTTTCAGAGTGAGGCGTTTTCTACACACAGTACTGGGAGGTTTCCGTGCAGTTTGCACAGTAAACAACCAAATTTGAGCTCATCAAGCTTCGTTGAATTCTTCAATAAGGTGTGTGGCGGAACATCGAAGGCGTGTTTAGTGAATGTAGGTTTAAAATTCCATACTAAATCTTACATAAAATAGCGTCTTGGAGTACAGAGAATTTTTAATGTGCCTATTTTCCTTTGTTAGTGCTGTGAGCGTTATAAAGATCTACTACCGACGCACACTGCTAAATTTTCGTAACAGGAATTCACAGTAACTTATTTTTTTCAATTAAAGTAAAATTTTTCAGCTGCTTTAGTGCTGCCAACGAAAACCTAAGTGCGACAAAACAATCTTTTAGATTAAAAAAATTCAGCCGGTTGTCTGAACAGTCACTACATAGTATCTGTCCTCTTATGTCGTAGATTGGTCTTAGAAAATTTAATCTTGTCTCCCTGGCTGCAAAGAGTGTGTTCGATCAAGCTTAATTGTTCTACGGAATCCCTCTTTTTTTTTAAATTTTTAAGTTGTGTATGTGTGTTTCTCAACGATTATGAATCAAAGCGCTGGTAAGATACTGCTGTGTCTTCTCCAGTTAATCCTTCTATAGATTTTCGTTCTTTACTCACCAAAATTTGACTGCAATAGACAAACTATGCCCATTCTTTGTGGATGGATACTACAAAGAAAATGGTTGACAATCAACTACAAGAACGTAGTTTGCTTTAAATGATGTTAAGCTTCATTTGGCAGGGTTCGATTACGTTAAGATTGTGTACTTGTAATAGATGACAGGTCAACTTAACCTAATGTCTTACACTAATAAGCCTAAATATTAAAATACAAAACATCAAATTGGCGAATATAATAGTAACGTTAGATACATATTTCCCTGGATTTATATTTGGGTCACGATTATTACATGCTCTTCAGCTCATTGCTACCGGAGGAGGAAAACGGATAATTTAGTGTACACAGTGTCCCAGGAAGAGCTGTTGCCGGCCGGAGTGGCCAAGGCGATACAGTCTGGAACCGCGCGACCGCTACGGTCGCAGATTCGAATCCTGCCTCGGGCATAGACGTGTGTGATGTCCTTAGGTTAGTTAGGTTCAAGTGTTCTAAGTTCTAGGGGACTGATGACCTCAGATGCCAAGTCCTATAGTGCGGAGAGCCATTTGAAGAGCGGTCAGCAGTCGTGGATATGACACGAACGGTCATTCGAGGAAAAAAGTCAGTCTAGTAAACATGGGCTCTCAAAAGCACTAAGAGCTCTTAGTCAGTAGGTGAGATGTGTCTGAGAGCAGCGAAGATGAAGTGCTCATACCACTTAAGGTATGCATTTTAGAGCCCATGCTTACTAGACAACTCTTTTTCGAATGATCGTTCCCGACCCATCACTAGAAATTGACCATTCCTCCTGTGATATCCAGTAATAACGGAACGTACGTTGTAGTCAGATAAGCACAAAATACTTTTCAAAACGCAGAGCTTGCCAGCGACGGGAAGATATTACGAATAATAAACAGTGTTTGGTATCAGGTTTTCGTTCTGTGTGGTGGTGGTTGTGGTGGTGGTTGTGGTGGTTGTGGTGGTTGTTGTGGTTGTGGTTGTTGTGGTTGTGGTTGTTGTGGTTGTGGTGGTGGTGGTGGTGGTGGTGGTGGTGGTGGTGGTGGTGGTGTGAGGCGTTGGAGGGGGGGGGGGGGTCGAAAGCGGAAATAGGGAAACACAGTTACTACAGACGAACTGCTCTTTAGTTTCTAAAATGGCTTTCCTCATATTTGATTGTACGTTGCAACGAAACTTCATGAGAACGGTTAGTAGTATGCGTATGTTGTATACCAAATCTACGAACTCGCCTTCAAATGTTCTCATGTTTTCTTCGTGGCCGTCGACGGTGAAACCAACAAATGAACAAACGAAGTTGTAAGTGTGGAGACGTACTGGTGAAAGGTGGCTACACTGAGCCACAGCGCCAAAAATCGCGCCAGAGAGTATTGTTCGGCCGCCTCCACTGGCAGTGATTATTGAGACGTAGCGGCAAGCAGTGCTTGCCGAGAAGTTGTGGTGGACACTGCTTGTCGTGAAGTCAGAGTGAGATGTGGTAGTGCAGAGTGTTGTCCCATGTTTTATGCAGTTATTTGATAGGAGAGATAGCAGATGTTATTCCAATGGAGATATTGTAATGATCTGAGTGCTTTTCGTCAATATATATGAAGGTAATAAGTATTATGTTGTTTATTTATTTGTGTGTCCTGAATAATGTGTCATTACAGGTTCAGTCAACAAAGCATCTGGCTTGTGTTCTTGTATTCTTGTATTAGAGTGTAATTTTGGTTTTCTTGCACAATTATGGTATTTGTAATTTTCTTTTATCACGTCAGTATAATTGTTACTAAAAAATTCTTGTCTTGTTGAAGAAGAACCGTGCCAGATGTGCGTTGAGTCATACTACCACATACAGAACAGCTACACTTGTGCTTTGTTGGTTTCGTAGGTTTTATAGTTGCAGGGGACTTAATTAAGTAACTGTGTTAACGAAAATTTTCTTACATTCTTTGTTGTCATTCTAAGCAGTCAGATTGCGTAATAATACTAGTCAGGGCCAGCCGTTTACGAGACTTGCGTAACCGGACATGCAGCTACTAAAAATATTTGCATTCATATTTAATTTTAATTAAGCCCCCATGCACGTGGCGACCGCTGCTTCGGATCGTCCCTTGGAATTCTTCTGATTGGAAAAATAGTAGACAGTAGTATTGTTGTAGTAATTTGTAGTTTAGTAATTGTAGTTTGTATTGCATGTGTAGATTTGGTGATTGTCATTCTTCTATTGTTCGTTAATCGTGTTTGAAGGAAGCATTTCGTGTGATTGATATTGTTGGTGATAAAGTGTCATTGTGTATAAATTTCATATAGTGACGAGTTTTGTACATTTTGTAAATGATTACGCGGTCGATGAAAAAGGCAAAAATGATGGATAGTGAGAATGACGAAATTGTTAACATGGCGAACTCGCCAACACAGGACAACAGTGTGATGAATAATGAAGTTGAAAACAATTTAATAAGTCGGGAGAATAGTCCAGAACCAATTCAAAACTTTTCACAACTAGAAAATTTTCAGAATTCGAGATTAAAGACAGAAGATTCTGGAATAGTATCGAACACAGATGGCCTTATGGCTATGCAGAAGAAAGCTGGTTTTGTGGGAAATGTGAGGGGTGAAAAGAATTTTGAAACAGTTACTATAGAGCAGTTGATGAGCGCTATATTAAATGTGGGATCACAGTTACGATCTGAATTAAAAACTGAGATAGGAACAATTAAAACTGAGATAGGAACAATTAAAACTGAGATAGGAACAATTAAAACTGATATGGGAACAATGGAAACACGGTTAGACTCACTGGGATTGCAGTTTAGATCTGAATTAAAAACGCAGATGGGGACAATGGAAACACGGTTAGATTCACGAATAGGGACATGTTTCAAAAATATGAAAGATGAATTAAAGAAAGAAATCAGAAGAGGTACAACCGATTTTGAATGCTCACAATAATAGATTAGTTGCAATAGAGATTAGACAAAGGGAACAGGATAGAGAACAGGAAGAAAGAGATCGCGTGATAGTACAGAAATTTTCAGAGTTAAATTTACAACGTGCAAAAGATAAGGAAGAAATATTTGAGAGACTCGAGGAATCTGTACCAAATGACAGATTAAATAACCTAACACAACAGTATGAACAGTTAACTACTAAATGTGTTAATACTGAAACCCGAGTCGCGACACTTACGGAAGACGTAAATAAACAGAAAGAACAAATAGGTGATTTATCGGAAAGAGTTGAGGCGATTTCAGATAAATTGACAAGTCTTAGTTTAAATGGGGACAGAGATTCAGATGATACAGCACCATTGCCATTTGCAGAAACTGAAGAGCACCAGAACATAAATAAGCATGTTGAAAATCAGGGAAAATTTAATGAACACGTTAAAAGGGAAGTTGAGGCATTACAAAAGCAAGTCAAACAAATCTAAGGCTTAATTGTAGGAAAAGACAGCAAAAGAAATTTGGAATCACAGATAGCAGAGGGGTTTGAAGAAAGTAATTTATTTCATTTACGGGATGCAACAAGAGAGCGCCAGGCGCGCGAACTTGACAATAATCGACATTGGGACTGGGACAGACGCGGTAGGTCTTTGTCGCCACGAGGCGAAAACTTTGACTATAAACACTTTTTGACTGTTCGGAAATTTAAGATCTTTCGCAATTCTAAGAATGACATACATCCATGTGCATGGTTAGATCAATTTACGTACGCACTTCCGCCAAATTTGCCACCAAGTCACAAACTTGAAATTATGTGCAGCTATTAATGTCCTCAGGGGATTCACTACTCTAAGTGAATATGTGCCGTAGCGAGCATAGGGCCCCGAGCTGTAGTGGTGCTATTTCTCTTTTAGTTTTCTGTACCGCTGCCTACTCTTTCACTATTCTTTGCATATATCGAAACAACTCTTCGCCTATCAATCTATCTAGAGAGCGTGTAAAAAATAACCGAATATGACTATTTTACCCAAAAGTGACTTCGTAAATTACCGTTTGGACTTACTGTATCTTCAGCAGCATTCATTCGTAGTTTAAATGAAATTTTACCTGTTTATCTTCGTGACAATATTACGTCTTATGTCGACGACATTCTTATTGCTAAACATTCTTGGAGTGAGCACAACAAAATTTTGGATTCATTATTACGTATTTTTGCAAGAGTTGGCATTACAGTGAACTTAGAAAAATCTGAATTTGGTCGTTCTCAGGTGAAATTTCTCGGGTACATTATTTCTACAGATGGTATTCTTCCTGATCCAGAAAAATTAGACGCTATTCGTAATTATGCTGTTCCTACCACAAAACGTGATGTTCGTAGTTTCCTTGGTGTCTGTAATTTTCTTAGACGCTTTGTTAGATTGGACAATTTGGCCACACCTCGTTTATGTGAACTATCCGGAAAGAAATCTAATTGGTGTTGGGATGAGGAAGCTCAGTCAGAATTTGAACAACTTCGTGATGCTTTAGTTGCTGCTCCACTTCTTTCACACCCGGATTTATCTAAAGATTTTTGTTTGGCGACGGACTCATCATACAAAGGCCTAGGTGCACATTTATTTCAAGAGAGAGAAGAAAATGGCGCTGTAGTACAAAAGACTATTGCATTTGGAAGTCGTGTTCTCTCGAAATCAGAAAAGAATTATTCGATTACGGAACTTGAAGCTTTGGCTGTTGTTTGGGCTTTTACATAATTTCGCACATTTTTGTTTGGCAGACATACTAAGGTTTACACCGATCATCGAGCTCTGGAGTTTCTTATGTCGACAAAATTAACTCAAGGCAGATTGTCACGATGGGCGTTGTACCTACAAGAGTTTTAGTATTGTTTACATACAGGGTTCTTCAAATATTGTTGCCGATGCTCTATTACGTGCACCTATGGGTTTGAAACAGTGCTGAAGAGGACTGCAAGGAAAACAATTATTGTTTGATGTATATTCAAGGTGTTGCGTTTGAGAAATTTATTTCGTCTTCGCTCCAGGACATCGCTAAGGAGCAAAATAAGGATCCAATCTGGAAGGACATTAAGGAGAAGTGGAAGAGAAGGGAAAGCGTAGCGATTAGACAGCATTATTTAGTTCGCAATGACATTCTTTTCAAACGAAAATCGGTCGACAACTCTGTTTGGTTAGTTTGTATTCCTGATGAGTGGGTTAATAAGATGATTTGGTATACGCATTTCAGTTATGCACACTTTGGTCCCAGAAAATGCTTTCATAAATTACTAGAAAATTGCTACTTCAATAATATGGAAAAACGTATTCGATTTGTTCTTGCCAAATGCAAATTATGTCAAAAGGCTAAGCCGCCGACAGTTTCTCACAGAGCACCGTTGTTTCCTATCATTCCAGCAAAATTAAAGGACATGGCTGCAGTTGATTTGTTCGGTCCAGTGGTTCGATCTACTAATGGTTTTGCGTACATTTTCGTAGCAGTGGAGTTGACATCAAAATATGTGTGTTTTACACCGTTACGCAAAGCAACAGCTCGTTCAGTATCTAACGCTTTCATCAAACATTTTCTTAAAGAAGTGGGTCATGTTGATAAGGTTATATCAGATAATGGATCACAGTTTCGTTCTAAAATTTGGCTTCGTACTCTACGGCGTCGTAAAATTAAACCAATTTTCATTTTACTTTTTCACCCTCAATCTAACGCTTCAGAGAGATGAAGGAAATCAATAAATTGTGTCGTCTTTATTGTCATCAGAATCACAGAACTTGGGATCAGTATCTTCATATTTTTCAAAACATTCTGAATGAACATCCTAACGACTCAACTTCTTTACCACCTATACTGATATTAAAAAACAAAGCACCGACAAATCGCATTTCTGAAATCGTTCCTTTTCCGCCTACACGGAAACTGCGGCATTCTGAAGTTGTCAACCTGGCTCTACAAAATATTGCATCTGCGGCTGCTAGAAGAGAGAAATCAGCTAAGCGTCCTGGTCGTTTAAAAATCTTGTCAGTTGCTCACAAGGTGTTAATTAAGGCTCATCGTTTGTCTCACAAAGGAAAAGGCTTGTGTCGGAAATTTTTTCTGCTTTATAGCGGTCCATATAGAATTCGCAAAATTATTCATGATAACACTGTCGAAGTAGAAACTCTTAAATCACGACGCTCTAAAGGAATACATCATATATCTAACGTTAAAATTTTTGTGGAATGATATACTTCTCAAAAATTTTTGTAGAATGACATACTTTTGAGAAACTAACAGTTGTATGTAAACACACGGAGAGTACAAGGATACCGCGCTGTGTTTTGGCGGCGGCATATACCAAAGCAACAGTCAAGTCTGCGCGCCGCACAAGGCAGTCGTTGACCGCAAACAATCACTTCCTACGTCACGCGCCTACAGCTGATCGAGCGCTCAGTGCGAATGCACTGACAGCCGTAAATAAATACAGTCTAATTTCTCCGACTAAATTCAGTATAAAGCTATAGTGACTTGATGAATTCTGTTACTAACATTCAGTATTTTTCAGGATACGGTTCTATAAAATATTTAAGAACTTCAGGTAAATTCTGTGGGTGTCCAACGTTAAGACGACTTGCTATCGAGAAAATTTCAGGAAAAATGTCATTTCGAAGAAGAAAGTAATAAACTAAAAAGGTAATTATTGAGTTTATTTTTCAAGTAACATATTTCCACTTAGGTACGTACTTTAGACGTAATTTGCTGCTCGCGATTACGTGATTCATACTTTGTGCTAATTACATGTTCAATGAAATTACTTGTGAAGCGACGTGCTTGCGTACGTTAACTGATTTTGACAATGATTATTAATGAACTGGATTGTTACTTGTGTATATTATGCATCGCTTGGCTGCACTGCTTTTTCACTGATGTCATATTTTTAATTATGTGCCTGCTGTGCCTATTTATTTAAATTATAATTGTCACCTGATTAATTGTGCTGATGTGGTTAGGTATGTAAGTTACACTTTGTGATTTATCTGCTTGCGCCTTCATGTTTACTTATTAAGATACGATGCTAATGACCTGTTTAGTACGTAAGATATGTTTACTGCTATGCGTATGGATTGCACATTTACACATTTCTGCTTGTTGTCATAACTATACTTTAATTTGGTATATAGCAATGCTGATGTACAGTGTACAAACATAGTTTAGGTTACATTATGGTACTAGTTACAGATTGTTCGCTTGGCAGAGCCTCGTTGTAAGAATTGTGCTGCATCCACTTGTTGACATTCTGTTCACTACTGGTATATTTACTCGCTATTGCTTGCCTTGCTTACGCTCAGTGCCTTATATTTTTAAGATAAGAAAATCAACTGCTATAATTCGACGAACGACATTAGTACAAGAAACTTCATAGAAGTCACATGAGCTGGAGGTTTTATGAAAGCTGTATAAATGTATGCCAATAGGAAGGACGCTAACGACATGACATACCAACACAGTTATTACACTGCATTTTTCGTGAGCAATTGAAATAGGAAGTGACACTTGACACAAGAAATACTCCACATGTTTGCTTCTGTTTGCCATAATTCTTGAAGTGGTGTACACACTGTGAAATATTAGGATCATTCACACTCCGTAATCTAAGTCCCCGCCCTGGGTAGACATGTAAGGCACGCGCGTACCCCCTGGTAAAGGCCAGGCCCGGGGAGGGGTGATTGCCTGAGCTGATACCTTCTGACCATGCCGATTGGTCCCTCCGTCTGTTTCTCGGGAGGTGTGACCTGAGGTGTAAACATTCACCTAAGGCGGGAGTGCCCTCTGAGAGGGTCCCCACAAGGAAGGAGCGCGCCATCGGAGACGCTGGCAATCATGGAGGATTCCTCCGCAATGGATTCTACTCCATCGCTTTCGACTTCGACCCAAAAACGGAAACGTGACCAGCCAACAGTGACAAAAGTACTACCGCCTGCCCCACAGTTCCTCGTAGTTTCTCGATCTGAGGACGGAAAGGATTTTTCCTCTGTCAACCCTTTCGTTATTCAGAAGGGCGTAGATGCCATAGCCGGATCTGTCAAATCTTGTACCAGGTTGCGTAACGGTACCTTATTACTAGAAACTGAGAATGCCTTTCAGGCACAAAAACTGCTTCGGGCCACACTCTTGTACACCTTCCCTGTCCGGGTGGAGGCCCACCGAACTTTGAATTCGTCTCGTGGTGTAGTCTATAGTAGCTCCCTCGACGGATTGACTGACGAGGAGCTTCAATCTTTCCTCGCTGAGCAGGGCGTGACGGCTGTCCATAGGGTCATGAAAAAGGTCAACAATAACCTTGTACCGACCCGGACACTTTTCTTGACCTTCGATAGTGTTAAGCTGCCATCGCGCATCAAGGCGGGCTACGAGGTTATTTCTGTTCGCCCCTATGTCCCGACACCTACGCGCTGCTACCAGTGTCAGCGTTTCAATCACACTCGACAGTCTTGCTCCAATGCGGCTAAATGTGTCACTTGTGGCAGGGATGCCCATGAGGGTGACTGTCCACCTCCGTCTCCTCGTTGTGTGAACTGTCAGGGTGACCATGCCGCATCCTCCCGCGACTGTCCTGTCTATAAGGAAGAACGCTGTATCCAAGAAATTCGGGTAAAAGAGAAAGTGTCCACCTCGGCTGCTCGCAAGCTATTGGTTAGTAGGAAGCCCACGCTGCTCCCAGCGGGGAAATACAGCACTGTCCTCGCCTCTCCTCGGACTACCCGGGAGGTAGCAACCCAGACATGCGATCTGACCTTCAGCACCACGGTCGTCCGTTCGGCCAGTGCTAAGATCGCGCGGTCGACGTCTCCTCTTACTCCCATCACCCCACAGACACCAGCCACTTCCTCAGCTTCTGCTAAGTCGAAGACCCCGAAGTCAGATGCACGGGCCTTCAAGAAGGAACCATCCCGTGCAGACTTCCTCCGTCCCTCGACCTCCCAGCCTTCGACCGGTACTTCCACCAAACGTCCTTCTAAAAAGGCGCATAGGAAGCACAGTTCTCCTTCTCCGCCACGGCGCCTTTCTTCTCCTGCGCCACCCAGTGGTTGCCGCCCCAGGCCGTCATCCGTTTCGCCTGGCCGCACCGCTGGTAGCCGAACATCTGGCCGTTCACCGGCGGAGGAAGCTCCCCCTCCCGGCCACCCTCCCGAGATGGCCGCTGACCCTATAGACCCCATGGACGATGACTGTCCGCCTACTGATAGCGGCGGCAGTGCTCGCTCGAAGCCAGGCCCTAAGCGGCCTTCGAGGTGACCCCTTCTCTCATCTTCCTTTTCTTACGATGGCACTTATTAACTGGAATATTCGCAGCATTCGCTCCAACCGAGAGGACTTGAAGTTGCTGCTCCGCTTGCATCGTCCGCTCGTCGTAGCCCTCCAGGAAACGAAGCTACGCCCATGCGATCAAATTGCCTTGGCACACTACACCTCTGTGCGTTTTGACCTACCCCCTGTGGTGGGTATCCCAGCTAATGG
Organism: Schistocerca cancellata; assembly: GCF_023864275.1. Taxonomy (NCBI): domain Eukaryota; kingdom Metazoa; phylum Arthropoda; class Insecta; order Orthoptera; family Acrididae; genus Schistocerca; species Schistocerca cancellata. Next base: position 87,490,493 of record NC_064627.1, on the reverse strand, counting down.
AGGGGTTATGTTGCTGGTCCGGGATGATATTTACTACGATCCCATCACGTTGCACACCGGCCTGCAGGCAGTTGCCATCCGCATTACTCTCCCCACCTTTACGTTTTCCTTTTGTACCGTTTACACTCCATCGTCATCTGCCGTTACCAGGGCAGACATGATGCAACTTATTGCTCAGCTACCTGCACCATTTTTGTTAACTGGAGACTTCAATGCCCACCATCCCCTTTGGGGCTCTCCAGCATCCTGCCCGAGGGGCTCCTTGTTAGCAGACCTTTTCAACCATCTCAATCTTGTCTGCCTCAATACTGGCGCCCCTACTTTTCTTTCGGACACATCTCATACCTATTCCCATTTAGACCTCTCTATATGTACTCCCCAACTTGCACGCCGGTTTGAGTGGTATGCACTTGCTGATACATATTCGAGCGACCACTTCCCGTGTGTTATCCATCTCCTGCAGCATACTCCCTCTCCGTGCTCCTCTAGTTGGACCATCTCCAAGGCAGACTGGGGGCTCTTCTCTTCCAGGGCGACCTTTCAGGATCAAACCTTCACAAGCTGCGATCGTCAGGTCGCACACCTCACGGAAGTCATTCTCGCTGCTGCTGAATATTCCATCCCTCACCCTACTTCTTCTCCACGTCGCGTACCGGTCCCCTGGTGGACCGCAGCATGTAGAGACGCTTTACGTGCTCGTCGACGTGCTTTACGCACCTTTAAACGCCACCCTACAGTGGCGAATTGTATTAATTATAAACGATTACGTGCTCAGTGTCGTCGTATTATTAAAGAAAGCAAGAAAGCCAGCTGGGCTGCTTTCACAAGCACCTTCAACAGTTTTACTCCTTCTGTTGTCTGGGGTAGCCTGCGCCGGCTATCTGGCACTAAGGTCCACTCCCCAGTTTCTGGCTTGAAGGTCGCGAATGAAGTCCTTGTGGCACCTGAGGCTGTCTCCAATGCCTTCGGCCGCTTTTTCGCCGAGGTTTCGAGCTCCGCTCATTACCACCCTGCCTTCCTCCCCCGCAAACAGGCAGAGGAGGCTAGGCCACCTGACTTCCGCTCCTCGAATTGTGAAAGTTATAATGCACCATTCACCATGCGGGAACTCGAAACCGCACTTGGCCGATCACGGTCCTCCGCTCCGGGGCCTGATTCTATTCATATTCAGATGTTGAAGAACCTTTCTCCTGCGGGTAAAGGTTTTCTTCTTCGTACATACAATCGCATCTGGATTGAGGGACATGTTCCCGCATGCTGGCGCGAGTCTATTGTTGTCCCGATTCCTAAGCCGGGGAAGGACAAGCACTTGCCTTCCAGTTATCGACCTATCTCGCTTACCAGCTGTGTCTGTAAAGTGATGGAGCGAATGGTTAATTCTCGATTGGTTTGGCTGCTCGAGTCTCGACGCCTACTTACCAATGTACAATGTGGATTTCGAAGGCGCCGCTCTGCTGTTAACCATCTGGTTACCTTGTCGACCTTCATTATGAATAACTTCTTGCGGAAGCGCCCGACCGCGGCTGTGTTCTTTGATTTGGAGAAGGCTTACGACACCTGTTGGAGGGCGGGCATTCTCCGCACCATGCATACATGGGGCTTTCGCGGTCGCCTCCCTCTTTTTATTTGTTCCTTTTTATTGGATCGACAGTTCAGGGTACGTGTGGGTTCTGTCCTGTCAGACACCTTTCGCCAGGAGAATGGGGTGCCACAGGGCTCAGTTTTGAGCGTCGCTCTCTTCGCCATCGCGATCCATCCAATAATGGATTGCCTCCCAGCTGATGTATCAGGCTCCCTTTTCGTGGACGATTTTACCATCTATTGCAGCGCGCAGTGTACACGTGTCCTGGAGCGCTGTCTTCAGCGTTCTCTTGACCGTCTTTACTCCTGGAGTGTCGCCAATGGCTTCCGTTTTTCTGCCGAGAAGATGGTCTGTATTAACTTCTGGCGCTACAAAGAGTTTCTCCCACCGTCCTTACGACTCGGTCCCGTTGCTCTCCCAATCGTGGAGACAACCAAATTTTTAGGCCTTACCTTTGACAGGAAACTTAGCTGGTCTCCACATGTGTCATATTTGGCCGCCCGCTGTACCCGTTCTTTAAATGTCCTCCGTGTTCTCAGTGGTATGTCGTGGGGAGCGGATCGAACCGTCCTACTTCGTCTATATCGGTCGATCGTCCGCTCCAAGCTGGATTATGGGAGCTTCGTATACTCCTCTGCACGGCCATCCATCTTACGCCGCCTCAACTCCATACAACATCGGGGTTTACGACTTGCGATCGGAGCATTTTATACCAGTCCCGTAGAGAGTCTTCATGCTGACGCTGGCGAATTGCCACTCACCTACCGGCGCGATACACTGCTTTGTCGGTATGCCTGTCGGCTACTGTCAATGCCCGACCATCCGTCTTATCGTTCCTTTTTTGACGACTCTCTTGACATTCAATACGGGTTGTATGTCTCTGCCTTGCTACCCCCTGGAGTTCGCTTTCGTCGCCTCCTTCAACACCTTAATTTTTCACTCCCTGCAACCTTTCGAGTGGGCGAGAGCCGCACGCCACCTTGGCTCCAGGCTCAGGTCCGCGTTCACCTCGATCTCAGCTCGCTCCCAAAAGAGGTCACCCCCGGTTCGGTCTACCACTCCCGTTTTTTGGTACTTCGTTCGAAGTTCATCAACATGACTTTCATTTATACAGATGGCTCTAAGACCAATGACGGGGTCGGGTGTTCCTTTATTGTCGGGGCACAAAGTTTCCAATACCGGCTCCATGGCCATTGTTCGGTCTTCACAGCTGAGCTCTTTGCCCTCTACCAGGCTGTTCTTTACATCTGCCGCCACCGACATTCTGCTTATGTCATATGCTCAGATTCCCTGAGCGCCATCCAGAGCCTCAGTGATCCGTACCCGGTTCACCCTTTCGTACACCGGATCCAACGCTCTCTCCAGCAGCTGGTGGACGTCGGTACGCCGGTTAGCTTTATGTGGGTTCCTGGCCATGTCGGTATCCCTGGGAACGAAGCTGCAGATGCCGCGGCCAAGGCTGCGGTCCTCCAGCCTCGGACAGCTTCTTGTTGTGTCCCTTCGTCCGATTTTAGCAGGGTCATTTGTCGGCGCGTCGTGTCGCTGTGGCATGCCGATTGGGCTGCACTTACCGACAACAAGCTTCGGGCCTTAAAACCTCTTCCCGTGGCTTGGACGTCCTCCTCACGCCCTTCTCGGCGGGAGGAGGTCGTTTTAGCAAGGTTAAGAATTGGACACTGCCGGTTCAGCCATCGCCATCTGCTGACGGCTGCGCCGGCGCCGTTCTGCCCATGTGGGCACTTGCTGACGGTTAGGCACATTTTAATGTCCTGTCCAGATCTTACCACACTGCGCCTCGATCTTAACCAGCCTAATACTTTCGATGCCATTTTAGCGGATGACCCACGAGCAGCTGCTCGTGTTCTTTGTTTTATCAATTTGACAAACCTCGCTAAGGACATTTGATGATGTTTTTTAATCCTCTGACTGTCCGTCTGTCTTTTATTGTGTTTTCCCTTTTAGTTGTTGTTGTCAACTTGTGCCTCGCGGTGCATTTTTAGAGTAGTAAGGGCGCTAATGACCATTGATGTTGTGCGCCCTAAAACCACAAAAAAAAACACTCCGTAATCGTACTTAATTACTGAGAGTTATTCGAACTAAGTCTGTTAGAGGTCATGTATGCATTCTTTGTTCATAATTCATAATGAGTAGATTTTGGTCAGATGGATTACACAGAGGTTGTGTGTTGACAGTGTGTCTTCGGATTGTATGGGATGAGGAGGTTTGCATTAGGATTTTATCTGTACTCGATCGAGGAGACTGACTAGAGGAAAGAGTTGTTATGGAAGTGAAATGATACTGGCAATAAGGTTTATATGTATCGACGTATTGAAGAGGTATTATGGAGGTATTGAGATTATATGAAGTTGGAGTTATGGTGTATAAGAGGTAAAATAAGCGAGGTGCATATTTTTTTTTTTTTTTTTTTTTGTTGGTCTATATGGAACAAGGAGGATGAAGATAGCAGACTAGAACACTAAAATGGAAGGAAGATTGTCTACACACACTTTGTTAAATCACTAAGCAGTATGTACTTTTTTTTTTTTTTTTTTTTTTGGAGAGAGGAAGTTGCATATCTTGGCACACTGACAGTTGTTCAGCAACCGTACATTTTGATCTGGCTTGGCAAACATTGGTCTTGACATGATGACTATGACGCTGACTTAACTATTATTGACTGTTATACACTGCTGCCACTATTACTTGATACAAATGATGGACATGAAATTTTGACAGAAGTGGATTTACACAGTTAACACTAGTCAATTACACAGTAGTACTTAATGTGGATGAAAGATGAGTGTGTGTGTTTGGTGTGTGTTCCTTTCCTAATCCTACCCACCTATCTCCTCAATATTATTTTATTTGTTTGTAGGGGCTTGCACTGACACCCATAAATATTATAGGTTTACTGATGTTTGTGTATTTGTAATAATAATGACATTTTTCTGATATCATTTGTGTGTTTGTTATGATTTGTATGTTTAGTGTAAGAGCATTGATAATAATTTTGTAAAAGCAATTGTGTGTGCATTCAAACTGTTGTTCACACCTGCACCTGTTCAAATTGATGTGTGACACTTAGAAATGTTTAATTTCTGCTGATGAACTGTCTAATTAGTGATAGTGAATATTATGGACTGATGTCTGCACCTGCTCAACATCGCTGGGTGCCACTGATGGACTGCTTCCACTGAAATGATGTCACTTGTTGCTGTCTGCACCTGTTCAACATTACTGGGTGCCACTGATGGAACTGCTTCTACTGACATAATGTCACTTGATGGTGTCTGCACCTACTCAACATTGCTGGGTGCCATTGATGGACTGCTTCTACTGAAATGATGTCACCTGTTGGAGTCTGAACCTACTCCACAATGCTGGGTGCCACTGATGAACTGCTTCTACTGAAATGTCATCTGTTGGAGTCTGCACCTACTCAACATTACTGGGTGCCACAGATGGAGCTACTTCTATGGAAATGATGTCATTTGTCGGTGTCTGCACCTACTCAACATTGCTGGGTGCTACTGCTGGAACTGTCAACCACTTGTTATGAAAACATTTTATGTGAATATTGGTATAAACTGATTTTTTGTGTATTACTGTTTGTGAAAAGTTAAGAGACTCTTACCTGTACATATTCATCATTGCTGACGCTATTGAGTGAACTGTTTAACCACATAATACTTGTGTAAACTACTATGTAAAGTCACATGTATGAAAGAATTTGTATTGCTTGGTGTATTTTATATATTAGGCTATTGAAAGGTCAGTGCAAAGCCAAAATTTTATCTAGTTATATGATATTTACGTATTAATATTATCTTTTATTTTTGTCTGTATTTTTTTGACGAATTAGGTGGTATTTTCACCACCAATGCTGGCAAAAATACCATCAAATTCTAGCCCGTGGAGGAAGGGCATATGAAAGGTGGCTACACTGAGCCACAGCGCCAAAAATCGCGCCAGAGAGTATTGTTCCGCCGCCTCCACTGGCAGTGATTATTGAGACGTAGTGGCAAGCAGTGCTTGCCGAGAAGTTGTGGTGGACACTGCTTGTCGTGAAGTCAGAGTGAGATGTGGTAGTGCAGAGTGTTGTCCCATGTTTTATGCAGTTATTTGGTGGGAGAGATAGCAGATGTTATTCCAATGGAGATATTGTAATGATCTGAGTGCTTTTCGTCAATATATATGAAGGTAATAAGTATTATGACGTTTATTTATTTGTGTGTCCTGAATAATGTCATTACAGGTTCAGTCAACAAAGCATCTGGCTTGTGTTCTTGTATTCTTGTATTAGTGTAATTTTGGTTTTCTTGCACAATTATGGTATTTGTAATTTTCTTTTATCATGTCAGTATAATTGTTACTAAAAAATTCTTGTCTTGTTGAAGAAGAACGGTGCCAGATGTGCGTTGAGTCATACTACCACATACAGAACAGCTACACTTATGCTTTGTTGGTTTCGTAGGTTTTATAGTTGCAGGGGACTTAATTAAGTAACTGTGTTAACGAAAATTTACTTACATTCTTTGTTGACATTCTTTGTTGACATTCTTTGTTGACATTCTTTGTTGACATTCTTTGTTGACATTCTTTGTTGACATTCTTTGTTGACATTCTTTGTTGACATTCTTTGTTGACATTCTTTGTTGACATTCTTTGTTGACATTCTTTGTTGACATTCTTTGTTGACATTCTTTGTTGACATTCTTTGTTGACATTCTTTGTTGACATTCTTTGTTGACATTCTTTGTTGACATTCTTTGTTGACATTCTTTGTTGACATTCTTTGTTGACATTCTTTGTTGACATTCTTTGTTGACATTCTTTGTTGACATTCTTTGTTGACATTCTTTGTTGACATTCTTTGTTGACATTCTTTGTTGACATTCTTTGTTGACATTCTTTGTTGACATTCTTTGTTGACATTCTTTGTTGACATTCTTTGTTGACATTCTTTGTTGACATTCTTTGTTGACATTCTTTGTTGACATTCTTTGTTGACATTCTTTGTTGACATTCTTTGTTGACATTCTTTGTTGACATTCTTTGTTGACATTCTTTGTTGACATTCTTTGTTGACATTCTTTGTTGACATTCTTTGTTGACATTCTTTGTTGACATTCTTTGTTGACATTCTTTGTTGACATTCTTTGTTGACATTCTTTGTTGACATTCTTTGTTGACATTCTTTGTTGACATTCTTTGTTGACATTCTTTGTTGACATTCTTTGTTGACATTCTTTGTTGACATTCTTTGTTGACATTCTTTGTTGACATTCTTTGTTGACATTCTTTGTTGACATTCTTTGTTGACATTCTTTGTTGACATTCTTTGTTGACATTCTTTGTTGACATTCTTTGTTGACATTCTTTGTTGACATTCTTTGTTGACATTCTTTGTTGACATTCTTTGTTGACATTCTTTGTTGACATTCTTTGTTGACATTCTTTGTTGACATTCTTTGTTGACATTCTTTGTTGACATTCTTTGTTGACATTCTTTGTTGACATTCTTTGTTGACATTCTTTGTTGACATTCTTTGTTGACATTCTTTGTTGACATTCTTTGTTGACATTCTTTGTTGACATTCTTTGTTGACATTCTTTGTTGACATTCTTTGTTGACATTCTTTGTTGACATTCTTTGTTGACATTCTTTGTTGACATTCTTTGTTGACATTCTTTGTTGACATTCTTTGTTGACATTCTTTGTTGACATTCTTTGTTGACATTCTTTGTTGACATTCTTTGTTGACATTCTTTGTTGACATTCTTTGTTGACATTCTTTGTCGACATTCTTTGTCGACATTCTTTGTCGACATTCTTTGTCGACATTCTTTGTCGACATTCTTTGTCGACATTCTTTGTCGACATTCTTTGTCGACATTCTTTGTCGACATTCTTTGTCGACATTCTTTGTCGACATTCTTTGTCGACATTCTTTGTCGACATTCTTTGTTGACATTCTTTGTTGACATTCTTTGTTGACATTCTTTGTTGACATTCTTTGTTGACATTCTTTGTTGACATTCTTTGTTGACATTCGTTGTTGACATTCGTTGTTGACATTCGTTGTTGACATTCGTTGTTGACATTCGTTGTTGACATTCGTTGTTGACATTCGTTGTTGACATTCGTTGTTGACATTCGTTGTTGACAGATTGCGTAATAATACTAGTCAGGGCCAGCCGTTTATGAGACTTGCGTAACCGGACATACAGCTATTAAAAATATTTGCATTCATATTTATTTTAATTAAGCCCCCCATGCACTGGTCCGCAGCGTAGCCCAACGGTTAGATTAGGCTGAAACGTTGGGTGCAGTAGAGGAATCGAAAGCCTCAATGAAACCAGAATTTTCAGTAGAATTAATTTCCAAAGCAAGAGATTTTGGCGGAATGCGTGGCAGGAAAAGCTATTCAACCAGCACGACTGGATGTATGAAAGAAATATCAACTGATAGCACTTAGTCGTATAACATTCTCCAAGTGTTGTATGATGGAGTAGCACATCAGGTAACTTCTTTACGTGTCAAAGGCATTTGGCTGAAAAAGCCAGTAAATATCTGTGAAATTAAATATAACAGGCACAGCTAATGCCGACGTAGTGTAAAAAATTGTAAAAATTGTTTAACAAGTACACAGATTTCTGATTACCCAATCTTTTACATATGTAAATTAAATTCCATTTTATTAGACATCAAGGTCATGTGTTTCTAGCTGATATTATAAATGCGAGTAGGCAAAGCAAAGGAGGGAGTCGCATGTCATTAAAATTAATGTTTTTATCATAACGTCCCTTATTAAGCACGATGCTATATACCACAGCGTGAATGGGGGTTGGTATCGCAATGAATGACAATATTGCTTGGATTTCATGACTTTGTATATGCCCGCTACTAATCAGTATCCATTATGTGTTCTGTTTTTCTTCAGATTCGTCCGGGGCTGATACGTCTGTCTATTTGATGGGGCAAGTTGAGGGAGAGGGGCCGCTGTGCTCTTCTCTAGGTTGGTTGCGTCATTGGAAACCTCATGTGCCAGATGCTTAAAATCTTAAATCCTATTATTATTATTATTATTATTGTTGGGTGGGTTGGGTGGGTTGGGTGGGTTGGGTGGGTTGGGTGGGTTGGGTGGGTTGGGTGGGTTGGGTGGGTTGGGTGGGTTGGGTGGGTTGGGTGGGTTGGGTTGGGTGGGTTGGGTGGGTTGGGTGGGTTGGGTGGGTTGGGTGGGTTGGGTGGGTTGGGTGGGTTGGGTGGGTTGGGTGGGTTGGGTGGGTTGGGTGGGTTGGGTGGGTTGGGTGGGTTGGGTGGGTTGGGTGGGTTGGGTGGGTTGGGTGGGTTGGGTTGGGCATATTATGTATCTGATCGAAAGCTACAATAGCAAAAACTGTAGCAACTTTGAAAAAGCTACAGTTCATCCCGTTGAGGTGTACACTTACTGTGGACTGACTGAGTGTAATACTCCTTGTCGTTCCTCTATTAAAATGACCAGTTTCGGTCTAGGCTTAGGCCATCTGCAGACTGCACCATCAATTACATTTAGTAGACCTCAGTAACTGAAACTGATGGTGGTGTGTGAAGATCACCTATGCCTACGTCATTTTAATAAAGTATTATCGTGATCTAGACTGTTTCTTCAATGATTATAAGGGGTGTTCAAAAAGAAACGAGCCAGAGTCTGGATTGCACAAACCGGCGACAGCAGGGTAATATCGTAGCCTGAGTAATGACATGTGGTTCCGACCAGAGCATGAAAGTTCACAGCCCGTCACTAGAAGACACGTGTGCACATCACGTGACTGTACAGAGCTAGCAGCAGCATGCATCAATCGTCCAATGCTGTCAGTCTGACGTTCTTCTCTGGCAAACATGGCCCCCTTCTGATTCACTTCCTGCAGCACAGGCCAACGGTGAAAGCCCAGCGCTACTTGCAAGCCTTGACCACCCTTCGCCAAGCGGTCAAATCAAAACAACCAGGCAATCTCACCCGTGGGGTCATTCTGCTCCACGGCAATGCAAAGCCTCATACGACCAACACAGTTGTGGCATTCCTACAGAACTTCAAATAGGAGGTTCTCGTCCACCCTCCATACAGTCTGGACCTCTCTCCCTATGATACGCTTCACCTCGGACGACGACGACCAGCTGTATGTGCGGAACTGAATATCACAGGCCGGGAATTCTGAGAGACAGCGATTCACAGCCTTGTGTTCCAGTGGGACAAGTGTCTCAACAGCCAAGGTCAATACTTGTAATATACAAGTACTGGTCTCTGTAATTATGCCCCCGACTCGTTTTATTTTTTGAACGCGACGTTATAGATTTCACGGTCGCTGCTTCCTCAAATGTTAGGAAAAACATTTGTATTTTGGGTTCGTTGTTGGCAACAGGTACTGTCAGGCTACGAATAGCCTGACAGAAGCAATGTTTCCTGAAGCTGGTCTGGCTGAAAATCAATCCGTGTCGATTAGTCCACGTAGAAGTGAGTGAGTGTCCTTTGTGACATCTTAGGCCTTCTCGCGTTTATTAGTGCCAGTGAAATGACGTCAGTCATTTGAAGCTTTTTTTTTTTGGGGACAACCAACCCCTTCTGTAGAGGATTTTTAAGCCTTCCTACTATTTTTAGTTTCTCCAATTTTATGACTTTCGTTCCCATTGCTGCTGGTTTCGATTTTCGGTTTTTTACTGTTTCTTAAGCCCCTGACCGGGCTCTAATGACCATAGCAGTTTTGCGCCCTAAAACCACAAAAAAAAGTCATATGACGAGGGAAATTCAATTTTCAACCGTTTGAGCAATCTCCTCAAAGGAGAAGTGATCATGTTTAGCTGTCCATCTACTCCATTCGATCAGGCTCTGAGTATTAGCGACTTTAGATCCATTCTCCCTCAGGGGCTGTGCATTCATTTCCCGCGTACGGGCTTGGCGACCGCGATGTTCCTAAGCTGGGGACCGGTACTCGCCGCCAGCCCTCGGTCACCGTAAGCCCTGGGCACGCTTCAGCGACCACCGTGAGACGCAACGATGGGATGCTGCGTGGTTTGGAGAACAGGAGTCGTGGCTTCACAGCTTGGACCGCAAGGAACGTACACTTCTCTATAATAAAAAAAAAAACCTGAAACTCTACGTGTGCTACTTGATAATGAGGTCAATGGCTGTTGAGGTAAAAGTCACCAGCGGGCACCCTCTGGAGCACCTGCCGCCCTGCAGTTGTATAAGGCTTGCTCAGGCATGAAGGGCTCTGCCTGGGTCGACGGTTGTTTCACTAGCGTCTCGTGGGATCCCTATGGAACGGTCTCATCAAAATACTATTCCTGATTGGACAGGTTTACCGTCAGGTAGTCTCAGAATCATAGTAACAGGACATTTGTGCGCCCATAACACTTTCATTGTAATCGAAGGCACCCTTAACTTTAGTAAGGGTGTGATTACCTACTCCTATATAATGGAAGTGGACCCTTAGGAGTTATGTCACGGAATGCAGAACTATATGAGAAGAGTCAACGGCAAACTGGAAAAATTGGAAACATTTATTCTAGCGTTTAGCACTCCGGTATTACCGGAACATATCCTTGCAGGCTACATCCGTCTTAAGGTTCGCCCGTTTATTCCTAACCCAATGCAATGATACAAATGGCAAAGATTTGGCCATACCACTATGAGATGTAATGGGAGGGCTACGTGTGGCAATTGTGGAGGCTCAGCTCACGAATTAGGCAATTCTTGCACACTTCCTTCCGAAATGTGTAAACTTCTCCGGTGATCACCCAGTGTGGAGCAGAAAGTGAGGGGTTCACAACGAGGAAAGGAAACTTCAGGAGTTAAAGTCAAGAGACACACACCCTACGGTGAAGTTAAAAAAGCTTTCAAAGGTATGCAACCTCCTCGTTTTGCTACTTGTTTTACAACAGCCCTTAAGACGCCAGTCGCTAACTATGATGCCTCCACATAAACTCAAACCACAGATCCAAGTACGAGCACATGCACTTGTTGGTGTACCTGTGGGTGAAACACTCCAGTTAAAACTGAAGTCGTCTGGAAGCCGCCAGCAATGGGCTTACCACTTAAGCCAGATACCACTACCCACCATCAGAATCCAACTGAGCTGTCCCCACAACCGTGGCAACCACTTCCTCCCATCAGTAAAGAGAAACGTCCTTCGAAAAGTAGTTAAACGTCCAAGACAGCAGTAGCTAAACCTTCGGGTCGATGAGCTCTATTCCTTCCTGATTGGGACTACGCTCTTCAGGTTATAGACTTACAGTCGGAGGAACCGGACAGTCGGGAACTGGCTAACACTCCTTCTAACCTCCCCAGTAAATCATTGCCTCCGAGGGAGAAAGAAAAGAACAACCATCGCTAAACAATGGCTTCCACAGGGACTCCTGTGTTGCAGTGGAATTTAAATGGATATCGCTCACATTTGCAAAAACTACAGCTCCTGATCCAGGAGAAACTGTTCTGCATCTGCCTATAAGAAACTCATATCAGTCACGGACACACCTGCATTACAGGGTCACCACCTGTACAGTAAGGACGATACTACTGGAGACAGGGCTGAAGGTGGAGTTCCTGTTTTCATTGATGAGGGATGCGACTCCTCTCCTGTACCTCTTACCACGACCATGAAAGAAATTGCCATGTAAGTTCTCACACCTTTTGATATCACAGGGTGTTCTTATACCTTCCAACTAATGATGTTTTTGGGTCCCCAAAGGCACTGTCCTCAGTGTCATATTGTTAGCTATTACTATCCATGGCACTTCCTCTGCAGTCAGGAGCTCTGCCGAATGCTCTTTGTTTATGGATGACTTTGAAATCTTCTACTCTTCCCCTGATTTTATAACGACAACGAGGCAGCTACTGCTGACCATTAGGAGGCTGGAAACCTGGGTTAGGACAACAGGTTCTCTCCCGAGAAGACTACATGCGTTAGTTTTAACCGTGCTCATCAAAGTTTTAACCGACCAGTGCTCAAAATGGGGGACAATATTTTACATTTACAAGAAACTGTGCGATTTTTGGGTTTATTATTTGACTCTAAATTAACTTGGCTCCCACACCTAAACTACCTACGAACAAAGGATTTCCAGTCATTGATTATTTTGAATTGCCTTAGAGGAAACACATGGAGAGCTGACAGGTCCGGCCTCCTGCAGTTTAATGGGGCTTTTGTTTGATCACGTTTAGGTTATGGCAGCCTGATCTACGGATCAGCCCGTCATTCCTACCTCAAGATGCTGTCCACCGTGAGGGCATTCGCATATTGACGGGAGCCTTTCAGACCAGCCCAGTTCCGAGTCTGTGTACAGAGGCTGGTGAACCACCAGTGAAGTAGCGTTTTGGCTCGACATGCGCTGAAAATCTCAGCGTTATCTCAGTCATTGGCATTTAGTTCAGTGGTCCAACCCTCCTTTGAATGGTTATTCACGATTTCGCCCCACGCGACCAGGCCATTTGGGATTTGTGCTACAGACTGTCTCACGGATCTGGATCTACGAGACATCAAAATACACAGTCAATGATGGAACGCATTACCACAAAGTGTTCTTAAGCTTGACACAGTGCAAGAAAATTAGTACTCAACATTTTGCTTTTACAACTTTGTTTTCATCCATTTTAATTATGTACCACAGTTTTATCGTAGTTTGTACAGATGGATCCCAGCTAGAGAGTGTCCTCAGTTATGTTGTTTCCCCTGCTAGGATTTTTAAAGTGAATCTTCTGGAACAATTTACAAATTATGATGCAGAATTCTGGAAATCTGATGGCAGTGGAGAGGGTTCACAATCGCCGTATGAGGTTTCTCGTCTGTTCCGACTCGCTTAGTGTCTTAAAGCACTTCACAACATGTATCCAGTAGACTAGCTGATTCAGATCATCCATGACTCCTTACAGGGGCTCCAACAATGTGGCAAGGAGATGATCTTTTACGGCGTACCTGGCCACATTGGAAGACAGGGCAACGAGGTTTTTGAGATGTGTGGCGTGCAACAGCAGTGTGCCATTGTAAAGTGCCATTACTTGGAAAATCCATTGAATAAACGCACCACCTGTTGCTATTAACCTTCGGAGACAATGCTTTAGGTCAGACACAAACATAACAACATTTGTATAAGCGTTCCAATAACAGGCAAACAAATACTGACAACAAATACTGACAACAAATACTGACAACTAAAACTGTTCCAGTCGCCTGTCAACTGGCTTCACACCGGAAAATATTCAGGAAGTGAGGTATACCATTATGCAAGACTGTTTCCAGGCCATCCAAGAACTGTGAAACATCTTTGCAACAAGTACAGTAAAATTTTTCAGAATTGAACTAGATGACTACGGCAAAGTTTTTGTCACAACTGCTTAAAACTGATCAGAAGTCAAACCATGTGGTTTCCAGTGAACTTAAATAACTGCTTAAAGACGATCCAGACTTTGTTTCGAAGGTTGTCGCTGGCGCCGGCCGTAGTGGCCGCGCGGTTAAAGGCGCTACAGTCTGGAACCGCACGACCGCTACGGTCGCAGGTTCGAATCCTGCCTCGGGCATGGATGTTTGTGATGTCCTTAGGTTAGTTAGGTTTAAGTAGTTCTAAGTTCTAGGGGACTTATGACCACAGCAGTTGAGTCCCATAGTGCTCAGAGCCATTTGAACCATTTTTGTCGCTGGCGATAAAAGTTGAATTTATGGCTGTGACAATGAAACTAAGCAGCAGTCGTCGAAATGAGTCCTTCACTTTGGTCAACAAAGGATTTGCAAGCCAATACTAGCGTTACGTCCTTGTTGATCTGTTTTTCCATATTGGCGGGATTCTTCATATAGTTCATCGTGGGTCGCTTGACCAATAAAATATTCCATCGCAACAGTCCAAGAGTTTAAAGGCGTATACGAGGAGGAAACACCCAGTGAGAACTATTGGATTATCAGTTGTGACAATGCGCGACGACATACGGCGTCATTGTTCGGAAACGAGTGTCTAAAACCGAGAGAGTTGTCCCTCACCAGCCGTGTTCACCCGACGTAGCTCGATGACTTCATTTTCCTAGAGATGAAAATAAAGTTGGAGGGTGAAGAATTGAGTCAAAGGTGTCAGGAGTGAGTGGATTGGGGGAGGGGGAGGTCCAAATTGGGGGGAGGTGGGTTTTAACCCCTTCAAGAATAGGGGTATAGACGTTTTGTTCAGTGCAGAACTATTCCACGTATCTAAAAACGATTCTGCTACTAAACCGTATATCTAGCCCTATCGATTGCAGTTAGTCTTTATCAGATAGATAATCATAACTGGGACTTACCAGTAATCGGATAGCTGAAAGAAAATTGCACACTTTAGTTACCTTAGCCGCAGTTTCACTGGTGTTTTAGTCACAACTGATGCAAACATTTACAGCACACTGCTGAAATAATTACTAATGTTTTGTCACTTCCCGTTAAAGCCCTTACTGACCTTCAGATGTGGGATATTCCAAACCGATCACGAAGTGAACACTGCTGTTGTACACCTGCTGAATATCCATACTCAATTACCAATGGCACTAGTTTCCTTGAGCACAACGTAACCACAACACTATAGTACCATATCATCAAATCTGTAAGCGTAGGAGATCTGATAGGCCTTACAGAGCGTATTTTGTTTCATGTGCCAGAGCGATTGCAGTAGACTCTGAGAAACATTGCTGCCCAAAAGAGTAGAAGTGTCCAGCTATCCACACAAATACATTGTCCACCCAGAAGAAACGTTTTTGTGCTGAATGGGAGAGAAAATGTCGACAAAAATAGTGGAAAATTTTCAGAGATACCAGGCACAATAACTTTTGTGTTCTTGTTTTTAGAGTGGGAATCCATTACATCAAAAATAGAAATTACACAATCTTGCCTCTCTCAGATAATTTTCTTCGGATGCCCACATACGCAGTGGTGGAGGTAACAGTGGAATTGTAGAGGGTAAGAGGGCAGTAAACGCAATAACGAAGACTTTCAGGATTCATTTACAAATGACATAGACCTTAGGTTTCGTCTCCCAAGGGGAACTAATTTGTAAACTGTAGTGCGGGAAATGATCTACGTATGACTTCGATATATTTCAGAAACTTCCACCTCTTACTAAGTGTTAACATCTGTGCTTGAGCTATTACAATAATTTTCAGGTTACCTGGTGAAAACCAGATGTCAGACACAGCTAAGGAGGAAGTAGAGGCAGAGCAGAGTACGAAGGAGACACAAACGGTAAGCTGTGGGGCTCTGGTGGAGCTTTACGTGGCGCTCGCGGCGGACTGCGCGGTCCTAGAGGCGGAAGCGGAGGACCTAAATGAGCAGTACGCTGCCCTGAATAGGAAAGCAGCGGCCCTGGTAGAGGAAGCCACTGCCGGTGGTCGAGGAGAAGCTGTCCTCGATGACTGGCACGCATCCCTGCTTCAGGAAGCAGCAGGCCTTCATAGGCTCCGTGCAGACCTTCGCAGGCGATGTACGGTCCTCAGTGCGCACCACACAGCTCTTCGTGGATGCCACGCGGACATGCAGGGGCGCCACGCGAACCTTCACGGATACCACGCAGACGTTCCGAGGCGCCATACCGACGTTCAGCGGTGCCTTGCAGAACTTCAGGAGAACAACGCAGACGACTTAGGTCGCCAGAAGGACGTCAATGGCCACAACGCGGACGTTAATAGCCGCAACACGAACGTCAAGGGCCGCCAAGTGGACGTCAATGGCCGCCATTCAGACGTTCAGAGCTGCCATGGACACGTTCATGGGCGCTATGTGGGCGTTCATGGGCACCACATGGACATTCAGGCGCGCCGTCAACACTGATTGGCGCCATTTGGACCTGTATGGGCATCATGCAGCCTGGGAGGATGTGGAGGAACAGGTGCAGGAAAAGGAAGACGAAGCAGCGGCATCACGCCTAAAGGTCATGTGGGTGGTGGGCCGTGAGGATATACTGCACTCATTGCCGAGAAGTCAAGTGCGCTCTGAGCAGCCAGCAGGGGATGGGAGGGTCAGGTATCCTCCATTTGGCATGAAGGACATATCCTGAAATTTCGAGAAGACTCTCAAATTTAAAATTACTTAGCTGTAACACTATAGAATCTAATAACAAACCCTGTTTCTGTGTCTGTTGCTTCTGAGCATCAGAAACCACATTGTTGATTTCTTTTCTTTAGTTTTGGTATATTTTTTTTGTAAATAATCAATTGTAACCATTTACTACATATTCCAGGCGCCACAATGGTTTGTTACATTTTATAAAATTCTACTGCGACAGAAGTTCCCTTTAATTTACGTCTTTGGTCACAAACGTTTTGTTAACAGATTACCGATTTCGGTCTTTAATGGCCATCATCAGATCTGCAGCAAGAATGGGGAGAAACATAAATACACTCGCAGATTGTCTACAACTAAAAACGATACATAACCATAATGAGAAAGTAGTACTAACAGATATACATGCCTTTGCAAGAAAACGAAATACGTAAAGAACTTAGCATTTTAAAGCAGATTGCGGTAGCTAACGGCTTTTCCATAAATGACGTCACGCACCCCTACAGTACACTAAAGAAACGTTTAACAAACAGCAGGCGCGCACACACACACACACACACACACACACACACACACACACACACACACACACACACACACACACACACACACACACACACACACAATAGAACCGGCAAAGATAGAAAGAAAACCATTCCTATGAAATTTAACGGCAAAATGTCGCTGCAAATAAGAAATTGTTTTAAAAAGTGTGCGAGAGGTGGCTTTCAGGTTAACAACATCCTGAAACTGCGGATAAAACATAAACTGAAAGGGAAGTACGATAAATTTGACGGCTCTGTAGTATACAGGATTGGCTGCAGTAACTGTGACAAATATTATATCGGTCAAAGAGGCCGCTCTTTTAAATTAAGGTTTAAAGAACACTCACAGCCATGAAACAAAACGGCTTTGGGACAGCATTTATCTGATACTGATCATTCCATAGGAAGCATTGAGAATTGTATGCGTATTCTTCAGAGTGGAAAAAGCCGTGCTCTTAATTTGTTACAGGAGCTTGAAATTTTTTAAGCAAAAAATAAAGAACCAACCAAACTGCTTAACTAATAGTGACTTTGTGCCCAGTGCCTGCTTTGCTTTATTTGAGAATGTTTTACTCTAATCACTGCACGCCTGTTATATATATAACAGGCGTGCAGTGATTAGAGTAAAACATATATATATATATATATATATATAGTGTGTTGATAATTTCACCTAGTATTGAGTGCCTCACATATTTACACCGTTTTCGTACGTATTACGCATGACCATAGGTTCTTGTTCCTTGTCTGTTCATTTCATAGAGCGCACTAAGCAGATAATGTTGGTCATCCACTGTTACGGAATTTTGTCATTATTTTCTTGCAACGGAGTGCCGCAGAGTGGGAGGGGCCCTCTGGCGGTCAGGTTCCTCCAACCATTTCCCGCCTGTGCGGAATTCTGGCGTTAGTGATAAGAGGGCGCTGATTATGTGCAACACTATGTTTTCTTTCATTTTTGGCTCCTTTAGCGATTTGTTTTATGGTTGTTTAATATTAAGCGATGCTTTATCAAAGGTGTTTAATAGTTATGTCATTATCTAGAATATTGGCACTAGAGCATACGTCAACCGTTTTTTAACTCTTCCTCCTTTTAACAATCTTACTTTTGTCGTGTTCTTCTTTTTATTGCTTTTCATTACTGTAAGGCCTTTTATACGTTAGAAGCTCATTACAGATTTCAACTATTGTATCCCCCTTTTTCACTGTTTCAATTAATTATTGAAAACTAGTGTATGCCGTCATTAGCGACATCTGGTGAACTTACAAGACAAACATCCTGTGGCTACTGTACGGCTGCTTGTTTCAAACAGTAGTGCTACTGACATGACTCGACCATATGATATTTATATGTGTTTGACGATGCTGGTGCTGATTCCGCACTTAACATTTGACGATGCCACTGTGGCTGCAGTACGTTAAAACTTTGTTTTATGAAACAGGTATGCCTCTTCATACTTAAAGCGCACAAATGTATATATTGTTAGTACTACTTTTTCATTATGGTCTATGTATTGTTTTTAGCTGTAGACAATCTGCGAATGTATTTATGATTTTTACCAATTTTGCTGCAGATCTGATGGTCATTAAAGACCGAAACCGGTAATCTGCTAACAAAAAGTTTGTGACCATAGACGTAAAATAAAGGAAACTTATTGTATACATGCGTCACTGCTTTTTCGCGACAATGTCGCAGCCTGTGAAATTGACGAGAGATTGTTCACCGTGCATCTGCACTAAGAGTAGGCTGTCGATACTGTCAATCCACTCTGTGATGTTCCTCTCTTTAATCCAAGGAATATCAAAATGTTACATTACTGTAATAATAAATGCATCATATTTTAAATTTACTTCCTCTACCTGTACAGTGCGTCAAGGAAATATCAAATTGTCTCTAATTTTTTAACAAATCTCATTTGCAATGCCGTTCTTTTCACAGTACTCTGTTGCTTGTTCCTAGACGTGTTAAAGTTAAATGTTTGAAACATTTACTAACCAGTGCAGGGTAGAAGAAATACAAGCAAGGGTTCTCTTCCGCAAGATTTCCCCTAGGTGACTGAGTCAGCGAATGCTATCAGTCCATTCCATGTCGTTCCAACAAATACAAGTTATTTTAAAGGTGCTGCTTAAACAATGTCAACGTAGACATGTAAGATCTCCAAA
This sequence comes from Schistocerca cancellata, assembly GCF_023864275.1. Taxonomy (NCBI): domain Eukaryota; kingdom Metazoa; phylum Arthropoda; class Insecta; order Orthoptera; family Acrididae; genus Schistocerca; species Schistocerca cancellata. Next base: position 87,471,161 of record NC_064627.1, on the reverse strand, counting down.
TGCAGTATGATCGATGTGCCTCATAATCGTCTATGTAAAATTGCTGTAAATACTTCTTACTCTGAAAAATAAATTTGAGAAAGTCAGCGTCTTAAAAAAAAAGATCAATACCACGCCGTACTTCATCTGAAGGACCAGTTATGCTTATGGGCAAGCTTTTTACCAGAGTGGGGAGTTATACAGCAAGCTTTTCAACTTCTGATCGCGAGAATGAAGTTGTGTAAGAAGAAGTCAATACTAAAATATTGTATTTTCTTATTCTCTTTTCAAAAAAAAATAAAATAAAATAAAAATAAAAATAAGATAAAACGTTAGAAATGGTTTCTGTTAATTACAGTTGTATTACTTCAAACATTACTGCTGTATTAACATCTTCAACTTTTCTTTTTTGTTTCATTCAGTTGTAGTCAGACTGTCCATAAAGTAAAAATTATCAATACACCGTAATATTACACGCAACTGAGGAAGACAAGACTATAAAAATTGAAGACGTAAATAGAGCTATGTCAAGCATTCCCAGTCAGCATGTACGACAGGTTCAAGAAAACACATCTGAGGCTCCATAAGACGATATAGCACAAAATTCAACAAAACATGCAAAAAGAGCTATTTAATTTCAAGTTACATTAATGTAAAAGTTAAAAACATTTCTACAGTGGCACAAAGTGGAAAACAATTGGAGGACGATATTGGTTACGAAATAAAACTAAGTACGTTATTCGAAGAAACAGTACCTAAACATGATGCTCTATGTGGCTGATCTAGAAATGGCACAAAATATAGGAAACCCCCACAGTCCTCATGGCACTTATAGAGAAAACTGAACACAACACAGGAGTGAAACATTTACAAAACAAGCTTAAACAGAATATAATGAAACTTACAGTAAAAAAGACACAAAAATACATTTACATTTTAAATGTGAAACAAGGACACCAACACAAACTCCATCCACGTTTAGTTAACCTAACAGACAGAACTACTCGAGAAAATTCTCTCGGAAAAAGAGTGGAAACACTGTACGAATAACAAAGTAAACAACCAATACATGCAAAATCTCATAGTAGAAACTGAACACATCCTTATGCGTGAAGAACAACAAAATAATTGTGAAATAAGCATAGGACTGACAAGAGAACTAGTAGAAAAAGAAATAAAAGGCATAATAAAAAAACACAGCAGACACACAATAAGAACAACCAAACAGAAGCAGCCATCATGAAAAGGTTAAAACAATAATTTACAACATACTAATAACAAGAGCAGACATAGGAAATTTAACAGTACTCATGGACAAAGAGCAATACATCACAAAAATACATGGAATCCATAAATACCAACGCCATACAAAAACTCAAGTCAGATCCAACTACACGATTCCAGGCAAACCTGAAACGAACACTGAAAAACTTTGAACACACGCTGAGACAAACAGAAATACTACGTAAAGCAGAAAATCCCGCAAGCACCAACACTCCGCAGTCAACCAAAGGCACATAAAGATGGAATGCCAATAAGAGCTGTTATCAAATTCAAGAAAGCCCCAACATACCACATAGCGAAACATCTACGAAAGATAATTACAAAACACTATAAGGTAGAAAACAGAAGTGATAAACACAGTAAACCTAATGAAACACATACAGATACCGCCCACAGCATCACTGATTTCATTCGACATAGAAAGTATGTATACCTCCATCCATATCAGAGAAACAATAGAAATCATAGAACAAAATCTGTCATTCCGCAGCAACCGCACAACAGAATGGCACGAAAACTGTTTCATTCCGTTGTAGTCAGACGGTCCATAAAGTAAAAATTATTTATATACCGTAGAATTGCTGCTGTATTTCTGTACTTGTATTCCCACAAATATAAAGTAGTGCCTCAATATTAAAGCCACGTCAAAAAGAAATTTCTTATAGGTACTTCAGCTATCTGCTATTGCACCTAAATTAATTTTTTTCTCATTATTTTTGCAGTGATGAGGTGAGCAGCATAATTCTGTGGTATCAGAATACCTTCTCAGTTTTTGGCTTAGCAAGGTGGGCAAATAGAACGTGGATATTTCTACTCTTGATTTGGTTGTACTACATTTTAGTAGTTACACAGTACCAGTTCTAAACAAATATACATCATGTGGCTCATCGGTTTGGGTGTTAAGATAACACTGTAACATGTAAGCCAAGACAACGATTTTATCACTGATGAAGACTTCCGGTGTCAAGTTGCACCTCAGTCAAATAGGCAGATATTTTCAAGGTCACTCGAGGGATATCCTGCCCTACTCACACAACTGAGCCAATTGTGTGAGATATATTCAGGATCATGACAAGACCTGATGCTGGTAACATGGTCACTGGACACTTGGGTGGGTTACGTCCAGGGTCAATATCTAATCTGATAATCCTCCCAAGCGTTGTGGGCAGTAATGTTATGGGGAAATACCCTCCCTCCTATTCCCCCTTCTTTTTTTTCGGCCACTGGAGAATAAATTGGCAGGAAACCCTTCCTCATTCGCTATAAACAGAAGATATGAATTGACATTTTATTCAAGGTCTGTACACCATAGGGAGATGATCAGGTTTGATGCAAATAAATTGTTAACAATAATTTTTCTCTATATTTTAACTGTACTCTGTAGTGAAATGGGCTGGATTTAATAAAAATGACTCAACAGATTAGTCTGTGATTTAACAGCAACAATATTTTAGAAATATATTTTCAATAGTTTTTGTTGTCGTTTATGAAAAGTTTTAAAGTCTTTTGAATTTATTTAAAACCGTAATTTACAATAATTTTTTAAAGGGAAAAACTTAACTACTACGTTTTTCATTAATCTGTAACTGGTGATTTCTTTTTTCTATCTACATAAAATGTTTACATTTTTAATCCTTCTGATGATACTTTTTAAAATTTGAAAGAAAAAGAAACATAGTGACTCCAATGACTGTCCAAAACAGTGGCCTTACGTTTGCAACAGCTGGACGTATGTTTGCCTCCAAGTGTTCCAAAGTCTGGAGCTTGTCAGCGTAAACCTAGGCTTTGATGTATCCCAAAAGAAAACATCGGTGTTAACTCACACGACTGTGGCGGCCAATTCACAAACCTACGTTTTGAGATGATTGGTAGCCAAACTTCACCCTCTGCAAAATAAACGTAGTATCAGCTGTGTGGTACGTAGCTACATCCTGTTGGAATTACATGTTTTCAATATACGTGGTCTTAAGTTCTGGTCAATTCGGGTAACACGGATCTGCAGCGGTTCTCATGGACGGTAACGGATCTTGTCTCATCGCGAAAGAAATAAGGTCCAATGACGCCACCACGCCATAAACCGCACCACACAGTGAGGTTTTCTGAATACAATGGTATATCGTGGGGCACTTGTAGGTTCTTCTCGTTCCATTAACGACAAATTTGCATATTGACGAAGCCACTAAAAAAAATGCACCACATCTGACAAGACGATTTTTCCAGTGAAATCAGGCCAACTTCCAACTATGTAGAATCAGCGAGCTGAAGACGCAATTTGTCATCGTCTGGCTTCAACTCCTGAGTCAATACAACTTGGTATGGCAGCAGGCCTTTCGCCAAATTCACCAGCTTCATGTCTCAGATAGACGCAACCGTGGATATCGTCTTGCAACTGACACATTATGCTTTTCCTGAATAGTGACCGCTACTGCTGCGATGTCTTCATGTCTTTCTGGGAGCTTCTGATCGTGTAGAATGAAGTCCCACTCTATATTGGCCACCACAGTGTGGCGTATAGCTTGAAAGGTGAAACGGTGATGGCGACCCAATTCTCTGGAGGACTAAGGATGAGCACGCACAACTTAGTTGTCACATTGCTAAATTCTTTTAATGATACTCTGCAAATTGTACTGGATATGTTCACACTTTTAAGCGCATTAAAATGTGTTAGAAACTGGTAATTACATTTTTAAAACGTATCACTTTTAGTGGAAGACAGAGGGACACAGATATGAGAGACACAGGGACTAGCAGCGGGTGAAGAAATGTCGCACACGCACACTCACAGAATGTTCTATCGTTAACCCATAGACAGAGAAAGACACCTATCACAGTCAGTTTGCCCTGGCTGGGCTTGTTACTGCTACGAACGTACAGAATCCAGTTAATTTTGGCCCCGCAGCACACGACTTCTTCCATTCCACGTGATGGAGTATGTGCCTGATGACTGGTTTCACTTGAAGATGTGGTTGGTCTTTGTGATTTCGTTTGTGGATTTCAGGCTACGCTTGGGACCTGAAGATGATTCCTTCTGGGGTCGAAACCGGTAACATGTGTCGAGTAATCGACGTTGGATTCCAATACCAATGCAGCTGTTGGCTTTATTATCATTACTCAAGTGCTTCATGTCTGGCTGCTGTCAACTTTCCTAGATGGATCACCAGAGACTTAAGCACATTTTGTTATTATTTGGCATTTTCACATGAACCCATTCACGGCTAGAGCAATCAATGAGGTGTCGTTCTAGATACTTTCTGTTGGTAAAAGTGTTGAGCTACCTAGAACAAAACTGTCGTTTATGCTGATTTGTTCGGAATTGGGAGGTAAGGTGAGGGACTTGTTTTCGGTCCAGACATAGTGTTGCTTCTCGCCCTCGCAGAATAGCAACAAAATTCGTGTTTCGGGCACTGATCCTTCATAAACATAAACCGAATAATTCGGTTTCTGCGTCTCAAATCTTGATATACGCTGGAGTTGTACTGGCTATGAGATTCCATTGAAATTATAATGCACACAGCATTCGATGTTTTGGATATAGTTGTATTCTCAGGATGAACACCATAATTTGTATCGCATCATAGAAGTGACCATTCAAAAAAAACTCGTCTCCCTCCTCAGTATTTTGTACATTAATAGATGCTTGTTTAGCGGCAATAGGGATGAAACTGGACCACATCCATTACGAGGATCAAGAGCAAGTTATCATACATTGAGATGGAATTCATGGCTCAGTGCCTTACCAAATCCTCTTTTCTGCACTTTAGTAAAATGGCCCAGTATTCCACTCTTGGTAAATGTCCAATACCAATCTGTGATTGACTCTTCCTGTGGTATTGTACTATTAGCCCCTAAATTTGGACAATGCTCTTTTCCTCACCTGCATCCCTACCTTCTTTCACCCGGTGCATTACTTCCGATTGCAGAAGCGCCTTTCACTTATTGATGAGATGCTGTGGGTCGTAGTTGATGTCAGGGAGCTCTTTTACCGAAACAGCTTGGTAAACATCAAGGAAAGTCGCAGGTTCTTGTTTTCCCGTATTATTGTCAATAGACGTTTGTGAGAGCCTGTCCCAAAAATCACAAGGAACCACAGGGTAATCTAATGTGGCTTTGTGATTTACTCGATCTTTGACGAAGTGGGCAGGGGAACCGCTACTGGTAGGCGCAGGGCGTTGACGAGTGACGTCCAATGCTGTGAAGATCCATGACAACCGTGAGATGGTCGTGGGCGTGGAGGGCATGCTCGTGTTGGTGTTGTGTCTAGTGATGCTGCAGGTGTGTACGTAAGATGATTCTTTCAATGTGTTTTGTGTGTTACATATATATATTGCTGCAATCTGATAATTCTTTTCGTCTTCTACTTTGCATAGCCCCTAATAAAAGATAGTAAGTTAAAAGATTTGATAGGGTTCATTGACGCACGAGATGACGGTTTATGGTTTCCAGACGATTTTTGTGAATGTAGGTAATCACTGTTTTTTCTTCTTTCTCTGCCTCTCTATGTATTTGTGAGCGATACACCTTCCTAATGTGATAGATTTTCTGGACTTACACGATGTTTCAATGTCAGTGTCGCAATGCGACTGGATGAAGAACTGCTCAGCCCAATAACAGTACACTTCATGACACTGTGTGTGTCTGATATTGATTCAATGCCTGGTCCATCTCTATTTGAAGTCCAAATAACTGAACTGACCCCTTTCGCCAGGGTTGACTTGTGGGGGATGACGTGGGGCAAACACATAATTAGTGTTAGTTCGTTTTCTTTCTATAATACAATAATATGTTTGTTACACATACTTGTGAGATTTTGATTCATTTTTTTCTAAATGAAATCTATGATATTATTGCAATAATTCAAATGGTTGTTGACCCAGAAGTGGAGTTGGATAAAATTTTCAAAAAAAATGAAAGAACAAATATTACCAGGTTGTGTACCAGTATGACAAAAAATGACATCCAACTTCTAATTTTATAAGGGCCTGGGTCTTTGATGTTCTTTTGCAAAGTGGATTCAGACCATCTTTATTCTAAATTCAAACACGGTTGTACAACGTTTAAATGGGAATAATCTTCTCGTCTTTTATACAGACTTGTCAGTGATAAATTAACACTCTTATCTTGATGCCCTAAAACTCATATCACTTCTCATATTTGTTAGAAAGAACTATAAGAACACCTTATTTTACTTACTGATGAAAATTTAGATACAAAGAAACACATTATTGAGCTCAAGCAGTACAGCGGGTACCACGCACGGCTGAAGTGCATAGTTTGGCAGTGAAGTCATATTGCGTATCAACTTGACACACATGGCAACCAAAGTGTTAAACATCATGTGACTTAAGACTAATAGAACCGACCCTCCAATGCGGACCATTGATGTTGGGAGACTATTAATGTAGGTCAAAACCTTCCTTTGAAATTAAAATAACATTTTAGGATTTGGTATGCGACCATGATTGGCTGATGCCTATTGCAGATGATGCAGTTTGCCATGGTAAGTGGCGTGTCGCTCCTTTATTCTACTCGTTGGTCGTATTTGAATGCTTGAGGATTTATAACGAAATTTTCTGTGTACATTCTACGTCATAAAGTACATGGGAAGAACTGGGAAACTGCATTACTGGTTAATGATTGCGTGTTCATTGCCTGTGCAATATAAATTTCTGATAAAATTTTTAGGGGTAAACGAAGTTATTTCACATCTGGTAATGTTTGGATTTAGTCGTGTAACACAACAACCATGGGACTTGTGGCGTAACCAAAATCTCCGCAGACAAATGGATGCCTAGCGTCGGTCAGTATGTGAATGACCACATCAAGGAAACCATGATTGTGGGCTATCACCAGATAGCATGGCTAATGTGTTCATCACTTTTGATTGCACGACGACAGTGCATGCTACAAGTATGATTTCGAAGCCGACATTCCTCTGCGTTGTGAACATTTAGTCGACAAAGGGTCCACTTATCTTAGACAATGTTGTTGTTGTTGTTGTGGTCTTCAGTCCAGAGACTGGTTTCATGCAGCTCTCGATGCTACTCTATCCTGTGCAAGGTTCTTCATCTCCCAGTACCTACTGCAACCTACGCCCTTCTGAATCTGTTTAGTGTTTTCATCTCTTGGTCTCCCTCTACGATTTTTACTCTCCACGCTGCCCTCCAATACTAAATTGGTGACCCTTGATGCCTCAGAATATGCCCTACCAACCGATCCCTTCTTATAGTCAAGTTCTGCCACGAATTTCTCTTCTCTCCAGTTCTATTCAATATCTCCTCATTAGTTATGTGATCTACACATCTAATCTTCAGCATTCTTCTGTAGCACAACATTTCGAAAGCATCTGTTCTCTTCTTGTCTAAACTTTGGCTGGAGCAGTCGAAACGGGCCATCAGTTTCCCTGTACATGATCGTGGCTAACAAGGATTTTACGATAAATCAACATCCATCAGCTCTGTTACTAAAATTATGAGGGTTATTGCTGCATTAGCGAATGTACTGTCAATGCTTAAGTACCGTAGTCAGTATCCTCACCTCCTTACCTCACTCAATGTACGAGATGCATCCAGAAAGTAAGATCAGACGACCGATAAAGAAAACAAAAGTGTCACTACGTAAGACATATTCATTGGAATATTTAAGAGGAGTTACCGGTGAAATTTCAATCAGCTCGTATAAAAGGTGGCTGACAGTTTGTTTCACAGCGTATCTTCACATGTCGAATGCAGTAAGTAAATCCAGTTCGCTGAACAAAATGTTTTCATCGCTTTTGAATTTTTGAGTTTTGAAAAAATCATTATTTTTGAAACCCATACACGAACTTTTTGGGTATCACGAAATGCATTCACCAAAAACGTTTGAGTCGAAAATGTTTTAAACTGACGGCGGAGTAGCATTTTTATTGTGGCCATTCTGACTTTTAAAAAAAACTTGACGCGTAATTAGTTCTCTGCACTAGATACATACAAACAGTCCGGAAATTTAATTGAAACATTAATTTTATATGAATATGTATTTGTGCATAAAGTGTATGGATATCCATAATTGTGTATGTATACGTGCTTAATCTACACTAAAGAGCAAAAGAACCTGGTACACCTGCCTACGTGTAGGACCCCCTCGAGCACGCAGAAGTGCCACAACATGACTTGGCAAGAACTCGTCTAATGTCTGAAGTAGTATTCGAGCGAATTGACACCATAAATCCTGCAGGACTGTCCATAAATCCATAACAGTACAAGGGGTGACGATTTCCTCTGAAAAGCATGTTGCAAGGCATCCCAGTTATGCTCAATAATGTTCATGTCTGGGGAGTTTGGTGGCTAGCGGAAGTGTTTAAACTCAGAAGAGTGTTTCTTGAGGCGCTCTGTAGTAATTATAGACGTATGGGGTGTCGCATTGTCCTGCTGGAATTGCCCAAGTCCGTTGGGTACACAATGGACATGAATAGACGCAGGTGACCAGACAGGATGGTTACGTACGAGTCACCTGTCAGAATCGTATCTAGATGTATCAGGCGTCCCATATCAAAAAATGCTTCAAATGGCTCTGAGCACTATGGGACTTGACATCTGAGGTCATCAGCCGCCTATAACTTAGAACTACTTAAACCTAACTAACCTAAGGACATCACACACATCCATGCCCGAGGCAGGATTCTAACCTGCGACCGTAGCGTCCCAACTTCACACACCCAACACAATTACAAAGAATCCGCCAGGTTTAATAGTCCCCTGCTGACATACAGGATCCATGGATCCATGAGGTTGTCTCCACACCTGTTTACGTCCAGCCACTCGATACGATTTTAAACGAAACTCGTCCAACCAGGAAACATGTTTACAGTCATCAGCAGTCCAATGTCGGAGTTGACGGGCCCAGGCGTGGCGTAAAGCTGTGAGTCGTGCAGTCATCAACGATCCACGAGTGGGCCTTCGGGCCCGAAAGCCCATACCGATGACGTTTCGTTGAATGTTTCGCACGCTAACACTTGTTGATAGCCCAGTACTGAAATCTGCAGCAAAGTGCGGAAAGGTTACACTTATGTCACGTTGAACTATTCTCTTCAGTCGCCGTTGGTTCCGTTCTTGCATGTTCTTTCTCCGGCAGCAGATTTGATGTTTTACCGGAATCCTTATATTCACGGTACACTCGTGAAATGGTCGTACGGAAAAATCCCCACTTCATCACCACCTCGGAGATACTGTGTCCCATCATTCGTGCGGTGACTACACAACACGTTCACACTCACTTAAATCTTGATAACCTGCTAATGTAGCAGCAGTAACCGATCCGCGCTAGACTCTTGTTGTCTTATATAGACGTTGCCGATCGCACCGCGGTATTCTCCCTTTTTACATAACTTATTTATTTATTTATTTCAATTTCTGAACATGTGGATTTATGTTCCCAGCGTACTCAATAGCAAAGTGGAAAGTATATATTTATAGAGATTTGGGGACAAGAATAGGTGGCGGGGAGGTGTGAGGCTCTTTGGTCGAGGGGGTGATCAACATTCGAACACTGTTTAGTTACTTTACGTAACTTTATTCATACCACGATACTCTCTAGCGATCAATGCTCCCAAATTGTAAGAAACCCTACGCGACGCCGAAGCCCAGCGATTGATGACAGCGTGACACCTGACTGTCAGAAAGGGCCCAGTTCTATTCCACGTCGCCAGTTATACCTTCCGGCCGCGGTGGCCTAGCGGTTCTAGGCGCTTCAGTCCGGAACCGCGCAACTGCTACGGTCATAGGTTCGAATCCTGCCTCGGGCATGGATGTGTGTGGTGTCCTTAGGTTAATGAGGTTTCAGTAGTTCTAAGTTTTAGGGGACTGATAACATCAAATGTTAAGTCCCATAGTGCTCAGAACCATTTGAACCATTTTTGAGTTAAACCCGCTGCCGGCCACCTGCCCGTGAGGACGTGGCGGAGACTGAAATTTGTGATGCATCCGTAAACTGAAAATAAAGAACACAATTTTCAAACGTATCAAGTCCTCTTTTATTTATTTGTTCTTCATACTGTGGCAAACAGTGTACAATGTCGTAGTAACCTATTTTACGCTAAATTTCTTAGATACAAAATTTTTATAATGAATATAGTGTTAGAAAGGTAACTATACTTCAGTTTCTATGAAGAAATAAAAATGGTTGAAACGGAAAAATACTGCTCCTCTGTCAATTTTAAGGACTTTGGCTGAAAACATTTTTGTGAATGCATTCTATGATAACCAACAACTTAATGTATGTGTTTGAAAAAAAAAAGTTAATTTTTCCAGCAATATATAATTCAAAAGTGCGGAAAAATTTGTTTAGTATGGGATCTACCCACTGCATTCAGCACGACAAGATATATTATGAAATACATTTTCAGCCCCCTGCGATATTTGAGCGAGCAGAATGAAATTTCACCGGTACCTCCCATAGATTCATTGTTCACTTCTCAATATAGTCACAACAATTGTTGAGGCACTTATCGTCGCTGTGCACCATCAGCTGAATGGCCTTGTCATAGGAGTCTGCCGCCAATGTCCGGTCCCACGAAGTCATTTGAGTCGGCACCTCAGCGTCGTTGCGGAAACGTTTTCCTGTCAGAATACTCCACATGAGATGGAACAGACGAGGTTGAGAATGTTGGCTGGATGGTCGGAGGTAGCTCACCCAAACTGATTCGACACATTTCGTGTGGCGTTGACTGCCCGGGAACTCGCATTGTCATGCACAAGCGTAATGCCTATGGTCAACATTTCATGTTTCTCGTTCTACATTGCTCTCTTCAGATTTTTTAATGTTAACAATACCTGTAAGGTATACGGTCTCCCTTCGCGGTAAAACTAGCAGAGGAGGACCCCACGTCTAAACCGGAAGACAGTGCACACGATTCTTTTGACAGAGACTGTCTGCTTGAACTTGGTCTTCGCAGGCGAACCAATGTGCTGCCCATGTATGGATTGCTGTTTTGTTTCTAGTGTGGTATGTGACACCCGTGTTTCATGCCCAGTGGCAACGTGATTGGGAAACTAGTCATCTTTCTCTGCGTACTGCTGTAGGAATGGCACTGCTGCGGCCAGATGTTTGGTTTTACGATCATCTGTCAGCTGCCTTGACACACATCGTGCACACTCTTTATGAAAGCCAGCCACTTGGAGATATTTTCGTGGCAAAACAGCTATCGAGACATCTGGGGAAACTGACGAGACAGTTCTGAAATAGTGAAGCGCCAATCCTGCAATGCCATCAGTTCTGACGTCACCAGAGACCGTCGGCCACTACGCTCTTCGTCGTGATTACTGGTTTGTGCTTCACTGACTGTCTGCACAGTCATCTGACCATAGTGTCACTCATAATGTCTCCTCCATATACGTGGTACAACCGACAATGGATCTTTGCTGGAGAATGCTTCTGAGCGTGCAAAAATTTTGTAGCTGCACGAACCTCGCAGTTACCGAGAGACAATATCAGAGCAGCCATTTTATCCTAGCACAATGCGGTAACCACTGCCGTCACAAGACTGAAACTGCCCTGTATTATCCCCACATACCTCGTATGTACTCCTGCGCGTATCCATTCCTATACAACTACTCATGCCATCTCTGGACGAGATGGGAACCTACTTCTAGATGCACCTTGTACTTCAATTTTTTTTTTCGGCAAATCTTTGTGTGGACCTCGTGGATTTTCTCAACTTACTAGAATTTTGAATTATACTTACAGTCGATTAAGGTGCTGCTTCGAGGCTACAGAAGGATTTGGTAAGAGGTTACTCACTGTGAATACATGAGCTGTGACGTGCATGAATTAGATCTCGTGCACGACATTTCTCTATTGATTTCATCATCCACCTGACACACAATCTCTCTGTCACGGATAATAATAGGAGGGGGTAAAGAAAAAATAACGAATAACATCGCCTTCGATGAACATATAGCACCCATTTTTACCACTAGGCGTGTATAGCACAACCCACTGCCAGTTCAGTGCCGCCTGTGTTATCGACCTGACTTGTTATGTTCACCTGAAGTTATTGGTTTTGCTAGCGCAGTTCTGCTCTTGTTTCGTTTTTTATTATGTCAATTTACGTGGACAAAGCGCAGTTGTGAAATTTTGTTTCCTGCTCGGTAAAAATGTTGCCAGGATGCTGCTGTGGGAAAAAATCAAGTGTCAAATTGTTTGCACGATATGTAAGTGGCGACATGTCGACAGAGGACAAATCTCGTCCTGGACGTCCATCGACTGCCAGAATCAACGAAAATATTGAAAAACTAGAGAGCCTGTTCTCACAGACCGTCGACAGACAATCAACTGTCAGAGATTAGTTCATTACCTTCGAGCCATGTTCAGAGAATTTGTAGGAAACACGTGACTGGTTCTTCCACCACGACTACGCACCTGCACACACAGCCATCTCTATTAGACGTTTTTGGCTAAAAGTGGCATGGTTCCGCTACCCCTCGCACCTTACTCGCATGACCTAGTTCCGTGCGACTTTTTCTTATTTTCAAGCACAATAAGGGGCATGAAAGGGCAACACCGATTTGACAACACTGAAGAAGTCAAAAAAGAAAAGAAACGTGGTAGGAGCTGTCAACCATATCTAAAAAGACTATAAAAATGTTTCGAACAGTGGAAGCACTGGTGGGACAAATGTATTTATTATTAGGGAGTGTGTTGTGAAGGGATTAAGATTGTTTTGTAACAATTTCAAATTATATACCTTTTAAAAATAATTCTGTTTTTGTTTTTTGGTAAGCTCTCATACACTTCTATACACTGTGCAACTCTTACCCACCTTTCCTCTTGGTGGCAGCACAGTTCTAAATGGATATGCTTTTAGAACAGAGGAGGGATGTCATACAGGCTATCACTATCAGCAGAAGGCAGTTACTGAGACCTGTCGTCAGAAGCAAGCATTACTCTCGCCTACATAACTTCCAAGTCTGGGTGTTGCCCTGTGACAAGCGGAGGTGAAACTATCTGATAAAACGTCGATATGCAGCTAATCTGTATTTCACCACAATATTTGGAAATCAAATCTGTTAATAAAACTGATTCGGCACTCAGCAAATTGTCAACAGATAAATCTCGGTGAGAGCCATCTATAAATACATTCACTCACATATTCATCTGTATGCTTAGCTGGCAGGAGCACGTCAGTAAAAGCCATACACGATTAGTCACTTTTAAGAATAGCTGTAATGGTCATAACGTTACACACAACGGATTAGACATGTATTAAGATATAACTGTAAAAGTAGAGAGAAATGTTTATACTTACGTGTAAATTATGATCAAATTTAGATGACGAAAAATGTTTGTTATTAATATCGTGAATTACGTGAGAACCAGACTTGCTACATCAATTCCGTGTCACTGGACAGAGGAATATTTTTAACATAGGGAAGGCGCCCTACTTCGAAACACACAAACACTCAGAATGTGGTGTATCAGGGCAGTGACGGTTGGGGATCCGTAGTTGTGGGAAAGAATATGAACTCGGCGACGAAGCGTCCTAAATATGTGGTTGCCTCTCGTATAAACAGGTACTCTTCAAGTATCATTATACCAGTATGACGGACAAATAAATTTTGTTGAAATGTGGACGAAACAAACAAGATGGATGATCAGGAGTGGAAATTTATTGGAGAAAAATCCCTACAGTCGTATCTCCGCCCCTGTACCCCCACCCGCCCCCCTTCCATATCCAGATCACAGAGGCATTAATAGTCTGCGTAGACAGACGAAGACAAGAGATTACTCATAGCATGAGTCCGCATAGATACACCGACAGAGTTCCTGCCATACGTAACAAGTTACAGACACCTTATTATCATGGGTGACTTCAACGCCAGACATGAACTATTAGGTGACAATGGAACCAACATTAACAGCCAATAGCTCTATAACTTCCTGACTACTGAAAACGCAAGTTAACTGACACTCTCTACATTCATTGGTTAGCAAGGACGTTCTCTCCCAGGGCACATACTAATAAAACCACATGTTTTTGACACAATGACAATAGCAAAAATTTGAGACAAATTATCATGTGCCCATACTGTTTTCGATCACAATACTCAACTGACAACCATCAAAACTTAATGAGATGAAGTTTAGTCCATTATCCAGCCGTGAAATGTCTATCTTCAAAGAGACTTTAGTGACAACTACAGTTGCCAATTACAATAACAGATGGTGCAGACATGGAATTTATAAGCTATAGGGGCGGAGACACTACAAACAGATATGGATGCAGCCATACCCCTGAAGACAGTTGGAAACTATAGGTTGTCTATCTACCCATCTAGATAGATAGGTAGATGGGTAGATCACATAACTAATGAGAAGGTATTGAACAGAATTGGGGAGAAGAGGAGTTTGTGGCACAACTTGACTAGAAGAAGGGATCGGTTGGTAGGACATGTTCTGAGGCATCAAGGAACCACCAATTTAGTACTGGAGGGCAGCGTGGAGGGTAAAAATCGTAGATGGAGACCAAGAGACGAATACACTAAGCAAATTCAGAAGGATGTAGGCTGCAGAAGGTACTGGGAGATGAAGAAGCTTCCACAGGATAGAGTAGCATGGGAGCTGCATCAAACCAGCCTCAGGACTGAAGACCACAACAACAACAAGAACAACAACAAGGTTGACTATTCCTCACGACACGCTCAGTCAGTGGAAAAGAGCAGCGTTTCAGGGAAATCAAAAGGACAAATAACTCTGATATCGAAGTTCCGTGGAATAGAATAAATGCATAAATAAAGCGTACTATTTCAGATTATCCCTGCAGGCAATAGGACCGACATGCAGACAGCTAGTGTTAGTATGGCCAAAAGTTCTGTAAGAAATATAAAACCCTTACAGAACAATTAACCAAGATCAACTCACATCTTCACATAGACGCAGCACCAACACCGATGAGAGATAAGGCTGAATCCTTCAAGTGGTGGTAGAAATACTCATTCCCACAAGACGTCGATGACAGTCCATATCGAGCAGTAGGCACTGTGGAACTGCAACATGCCCGATTTCAGCTAGATATTATCGATAGCGTGTAATAGAATGAGTACGTTTGACTTTAATTATGTCTTTATACTTATAGAATATACACTGAAGACCAAAAGCGATTGGTACACCTGCCTAATGTCCGCCCCTGCTAGCAGAGTGGTCAGCGCAACTGACTATCGTACCAACGGGCCCAGGTTAGAATCCCGGCTGGGTCAGAGATTTTCTCTGCTCATGGGCTGGGTGTTGTGTTGTACTTATCATCATCATCTCATCCCCATCGACACACAAATCGCGGCAGTGGCGTCAACTCAAAAGACTTGCACTAGGCGACAGGTCTATCCGACGGGAGGCCCTAGCCACACGGAATTAATCTCCTTCCCTAATATCGTGTAGAACCCCCGTGAGCAGGCAGAAGTGCAGCAACAGTGGATTCGACTAATGTCTGAAGTAGTTCTTGAGAGAACTGACACCATGAATCCTGCAGGGCTTTCCATAACTCCGTAAGAGTGCGAGAAGGTGGAGATCTCTCCTGAAAAGCACGTCGAAAGGCTTCCCAGATATGCTCAATAACGTTCATGTCTAGGGAGTTTGGTGGAGAGCGGATGTGTTCAAGTTCTAAAGAGTGTTCCTCCAGCCACTCTGTAGCAATTCTGGACGTGTGGGTTGTCGCATTGTCCTGCTGAAGTTGCCCACGTCCATGGGAAAGCACAACAGACATGAATGGATGCAAGTGTTCAGACAGGATGTTTGTGACGGGTAAGTGTCACCTGTCGGAGCCGTATCTAGACGTATCAGGCGTCCCATATCACTCCAACTACACTCGCTCCACACCATTACAGAGCCCCCAAGCTTGAACAGTCCCTTGCTGACATGCAGGGTCCATGGAATAAAGGGGTTGTCTCCATATCCGTACACGTGCATCTGCTCTATCCAATTTAAAACGGGGCTCGTTCGACCAGGTAACTTGTTTCCAACCATCAACAGTCCTATGTCGGTGTTGACGCGCACAGGCGAAGCGAAGCGTGTCGTGCAGTCATGCTGACATTTCTTGATAGCCCAGCATTCAAATCTGCAGCAACTGGCGGGAGGGAGGCACTTTAGAACACTAACATGCCGTGAAAATCGTTAATGTTACCCTCTGAGAGGATTTCGAATTTCGACTGTGCCTGTGTCTAATGGACAAGGGTCTCGAACTATAATTTCGAATTTGGTGAAATAATAGAAAAACCATAAGGGCTTTAACCTTGGAAGTTAACGAAAGTGGCAAAGTCATAAATGAATGAAGAAAATGACGGTCACAAGTCCATTTAGGCACATTAATTCGGAAATACATATTTGAGAAAATTGATTGTTGTGATTTCCCTTTGAATAGCAAACAGAATACAAACTGACACAGTGCACTCCGTACTGTGTGTAGCAGCAGTTACCAATAACACACACACACCAGTAAATTACGGGAGAGCAAATTTGCACCAAGCTCATACTAATGGTAGCCACACACAAGAGAAATACTTAATCAAATACTGAAGTGTCACAGCATGAAGTGCAGAACTAAATTTGGAGATGAAGACCTTCTATCCTGACTGACGTGAAAAACACAAATAAAAGTGAATAACATCATAAATACATTGTTTAAGCTCCTCTACATATAGCAGGTTTCCTTAGTGACAGTAGTAGTTAATTTTTATCTTAAAAGGTGGAGAATATGATAGGGACTCATAAAGTACTATAGTTTCACTAGTCGAAGCTCTTTGATTATTACGATAGTAAAGACTAAATCTGAAAGCTAATCATTCACTTAAATTACTTTGCAAGACAATAATATACAACACTGGGCTTAATTAACATAAAAAAATGAAGCTTTCATGATGGGTGGCAAAATTACATCTCCTTTAAGAATGTGCATTATTTTTCTTTTAACAATACCACCGTAAATCTTTTGTCGAAAGATATATATGTACTTGAACTTTAATTACCTGTGAAGAACGTATTCTTTGCAATAATATTTACACAATCTTGCACTGTAATCCTACAAAACTATACAATAAACTAAGGGTACCTTAGCAAAAGCCTATCCAGCTTCACTTTTGTGGTTTTGTCTTTTAAATAATTATGGTTTTCACTTTCTTATTAATAGATCTTTGAATTTTGTGTTTAAATTTCCTACCTTAAAAATTTCACTTGGTGTAGTTCATTAACAAAGTATCCAGATGTTACTCTTACTTTAACTTTTACTACTCCGTTTTATTAAGACAAAAATCTCTTTTAACCCCACATACATGCAATAATTGTTCATTTACATCAGGATACTCGATTTTAGTAGCATTTAGGTGAAGACCCTGTGTAGGATCATGATCAGGATTGGAAATAATGTTCCGCACACGAATTTATGTTTTATGTGATTATTATTGAAACAACACACAAATTAAGTGGTCCATACCCATATACATTACTGACCGGAATGTATGAAGTTTGTGAAGCAGTGGCGCAGATTGGTGGCAGGCGCAATGGCAGCTAACTGTACTTACGGGCCTTGATGTGCGAATGCTCTATAAATTCTCTTCTTGGCGTCGGATTTTCAGAATGTTAGAGCCATTCAATTACTCCGTGAATACCAAATAATAGCCAGAGCAACATCCGAGACAAATCCCATATATTACAGCTTCCAATTGCCCCTCTTAGCACCGTCGAATTGTACCGTGCTAAGGCTAGCCACATACTGCGTGTCGTTCCCAGAAAGCAGCCGCTCAGTTCGACCGCAAAATCCACCATTTACATTGTGCCGTGCCATGCCACTTCCGTTCCGGAGGGCTTCCCTACAGCGTTTATATCTTACAAATACAAGTTCCCTAAGCATGAATCAGCTATCAACAAACGTACTCTTTTCTTTAAAAACGAATTCATATTATAATAATTTAAAACTTCAACATATTATTTTGCTTTTTCGATATATACAATACAAAACTCTGATTTTCTTCCCATACATCAAGGAGTTCAAACAACACAGAATACACGCTTCATAAATTGCAGGTACACAGTTACATAAAAGAAACCTATTCCTAATCGACATAAGTGTTACAACTTCTATGACGTTAAGCGATTATCTTCAGTTGGCTCGATTTTTGCAGTCTCTTTTCTGGCCGCAGCGATGTCGGAGATTTGATGTTTTACCGGTCGTGAAATGGGCATACGGGAAAATCCCCACTTCATCGCTACCTCGAAGATTCTGTGTCCCATCGCTCGTGCGCCGACTATAGCACCACGTTAAAACTCACTTAAATATTGATAACTGCCATTATATAAGCAGTAACCGATCCAACAACTGCGCCAGACACTTGTCTTATATAGACATTGCCGACAGCTGTGCCGTATACTACCTGTTCACGTATTTCTGTATATGAATACGCATGCCTCTACCAGTTTCTTTGGCGCTTCAGGGTATAGTCCTTAAGTTTAACGTCAGTATCCACTCCCACCATATGAAAAACTACAAAAACCTTTTCATGGAACTGTACTCTGTAGAATTCCAGAGGCGTGGTGTTAGGCTGTTATGCTCATGCGCACAGTGAGAACTGCAAGCGAGGCTACAAGGGATACGGAACACTGTCGCTTCCGCAGTGACGACCCTAGTGCGTCGGTGGAAGGTAGGTTTTTATTTATGCTCTGCGTATATTCTTCTTAACCCTGTACTACTTCCTTAAAGAGCAAAAAATGTGTAATTAGATTATTGTCCTGCTTCCAGTTACACTATTTCTTTTTTTACTTCGGTTCTTTTATTTTACAAAAAACTTTCACCATGGCTTTTCGTAGCCATGAATTAAGCTCTATGTCTGTAAGAGAACTTAAACAAACTACGTTTTCACAGTGCTCTCTCCACGAGGAAGTTACAGTTAAGAGTTGCATGAACAACATAATATCTATACATACGCTACTGGCCATTAAAATTGCTGCATCACGAAGATGACGTACTAAACAAGGGAAATTTTACCGACAGGAAGAAGCTTCTGTGATATGCAAATGATTAGCTCTTCAGAGCATTCACACAAGGTTGACGCCGATGGCGACACCTACAACGTGCTGACATGAGGAAAGTTTCCGACCGATTTCTCATACACAAACTGCAGTTGACCGGCGTTGCCTGGTGAAACGTTGTTGTTATGAAATGCGTACCATCACGTTTCCGACTTTGATAAAGCTCGGATTGTAGCCTATCGCGATTGCGGCTTATCGTATCGCGACATTGCTGCTCGCGTTGGTCGAGATCCAATGACTGTTAGCAGAACATGGAATCGGTGGGTTCAGGAAGGTAATACGGAATGCCGTGCTGGATCCCAACGGCCTCGTATCACTAGCAGTCCAGATGACAGGCGTCATATCCGCATGGCTGTAACGGATCGTGCAGCCACGTCTCGATCCCTGAGTCAACAGATGGGGGCGTTTGCAAGACAACAACCATCTGCAGGAACAGTTCGACGACGTTTGCAGCAGCATGGACTATCAGCTCGGAGACCATGGCTGCGGTTACCCTTGACGCTGCATCACAGACAGGAGAGCCTGCGATGGTGTAGTTAACGACGAACCTGGGTGCACGAATGGCAAAACGTCATTTTTTCACATGAATCCAGGTTCTGTTTACAGAATCATGATTGTTGCATCCGTGTTTGGTGACATCGCGGTGAACGCATATTGGAAGTGTGTATTCGTCATCGCCATACTGGCGTATCACCCAGCGTGGTGGTATGGGGTGCCATTGGTTACACGTCTCAATCACCTCTTGTTCGCATTGATGGCTCTTGGATGTTACATTTCAGATGTGTTACGACCCGTGGCTCCACCCTTCATTCGATCCGTGCGAAACCCCACATTTCAGCAGGATAATGAACGACCGCATGTTGCAGGTCCTGTATGGGCCTTTCTGGATACAGCAAATGTTCGACTATGCCCTGGCCAGCACATTCTCCAGATCTATCAGCAATTGAAAACGTCTGGTCAATGGTGGCCGAGCAACTGGCTCGTCACAATACGCCAGTCACTACTCTTGATGAAATGTGGTATCGTGCTGAAGGCGCATGGGTAGCTGTATCTGTACACGCCATCCAAGCTCTGTTTGACTCAATGCCCAGGGGTATCAAGGCCATTATTACTGCCAGAGGTGGTTGTTCTGGGTACTGATTTGTCAGGATCTATGCACCCAAATTGCGTGAAAATGTAATCACATGTCAGTTCTCGTATGATATATTTGTCCAATGAATACCCATTTATCATGTGCATTTCTTCTTGGTGTAGAAATTTTAATGGCCAGTAGTGTAGCTTTAATTCTGAATGGTTCGAATAGAAAATACGTCTATGCGGCTGTGAAATGAAAATGCATTGTCTCATTTCGTTTCTTGTTCGTAGATAATGTAACGTGGACAAAAGATACTTTTGGAAATATGAACGAAATGAAAGAAAAATCTGGAAAACATGAGGAGTCAATGAAGCACATCGATAATGTAGTAATTTAGTTAAAACTCTTTGTAAATTAAAACATGAAACAGTCTAAATTCTAAATAAATAGGAACTATCTTTTATCGCACCTTGACATATCGGGAAAACAAGAAAATGTACGCCTGTTGAATTGCAGCAATATATGATTGACTTTATCAGAATTACAACTGACAATTAGTGTTGCAACTATAACAGAAGAAGAATTTATCCAATTTTATTGAATTTTAAGCAGTTTTTTTGGGCTGCATGGTTTATTTTACGTTCTTAAGCAGATGTCTTGCTGACGCTTCTCTTGCCTTAAAGGTAATATTGAGAGGTGGCATGAGCCCCCTCTCATATTTCTATCTTACGATTTTCCTCTCTAATTGCATGCGGTGAAAAGTTGCTATTCCTTCACACGCGGACTTCCCACGCAGCGTCTCTCATCACCCGGGTGGTCCGGTGACAGGCGGGCTCCGCTGATCTTGAAAGGGTAAGTCGACGGGTGTGAGGGAGTCGAGTGAATACTTTCCAGACGCCGACATTGTCAAAAGACACGCCCGCAGGGGCCTGAAGGAGCGGCTGGGCTAGAGATTCCGTTACTTTGCAGAAACTTAGCGAAAACACTTTCTGGCGGGCCACCAACGAGATGTGGGAATGACTTGTGTACCCAGGCAGTTGTGGCGGGCAAATTCCCGCACTTTCTGCAAAATCATAACTGTGATTGACTTGCTCATGGCATAGCTCCGTGACGTAGCAAAATCAGCGCAGAAATCGGCGCCAAGAATCTCCATTGGTGGAATGGTAGTGCTCCGACAATAGAGTGGAATTTTCCGCCGGTTTTCGAGTTGCTGATTGGAACGGTTAACCACAGCCACTGTCGTGGGGGTGGGAATGTTCTGTGTTCCGTTTTGTACGGGTGCTCTTTTGAGGTAGTTGGCTCTCGCCTTTCAGTCGGAGTAGGTTACAACACTGAGCTCTCGCTGCTCTGGACAGCCTGCCTTCCGTTGGCTGTCTAATATACTTTTATTTGATTGTAACAGTTTAACGAAGTTGCTGAAGTTTCGACTTCAATGTAACTTTCTGAGTACAGTTGGCAATTGAGTGTTCTGTGTACAAGTGGCCTATTTTGTCTGTCTTGATCAGTTTTGGCTAAAGTTGACTGTATCGGAGTTACTGTGTGACTTCGCGTGTGAAAATCAATCACTGTACTGTCAGTGATTGTGTGGTGAGCCATCTTCGTCTCCCTCAGAGGCGCATTTGTATTGATAGGAAGTCTTTAGTCTGGAACAACCAGACCAGGACAATTTGTTTCGGGCTATACTCGCGACATTATCATCACCACGACGGGACATCGAAGCAACCAGCCATCGCTTCCAGTACGCCAGATCGTGTCCTTGCAGCTAAGAAGACAGCTTGGTAACGTACGTCCACAGCACCTGCAAAGCAGGCGATAATCAGAGCTCAGCAAAGTAAGCCTGTTCGTCTTTTCTAACTTTGTTCTATCTTGGGTGTTCATTGTCTGAGTTCTCACTAATGTAGCAGCAATTAATGTTGGGTTAGCTGTGTGTCTCTCTTAAGATTTGATTGCCGGTCGGAGTGGCCGTGCGGTTCTAGGCGCTACAGTCTGGAGCCGAGCGACCGCTCCGTTCGCAGGTTCGAATCCTGCCTCGGGCATCGATGTGTGTGATGTCCTTAGATTAGTTAGGTTTAAGTAGTTCTAAGTTCTAGGGGACTAATGACCACAGCTGTTAAGTCTCATAGTGCTCAGAGTCATTTTTCTTAAGATTTGAGTTGCAAGGAATTGGCTCCACATACCACTTCGTCATAAACGTCACAATCTAGTTTAGGGACAACTTCACCTTCACAGCGTTTATTTGAGTATCCAGTTTGAGCCAATTTCATGTATTGTAAATGTTTCATGTGTTTTTGTTTATTATTTTGTGTTTAGTCTTAATAAATCATATTGTTATTTTGGACAGAACTTTCATTCCGTTAATCGGTAGAGCAACCTTATCATTTCTCACTACGTTAATGAAACCTTCCTTTATTTAACTTATTTATCAAATTAAATTATTGCAGGTGCCAAACTCTTTTCTACTCCACTTGCAGGGTTGATTACAGTCAGTTCACGTATCTTTTTAATCCATGTGCAACAGCAAAAGTCGGAGTTAGAATAGGGGGGCTTAGAGCATCATTTACATATGTAGATTCTAGAAGAATTTAGTGTTAAATACACTGCTAGCCCCGGCACCTCGCAGTATCTTCCTATCGTTTGCCCGAAGATTTGGTGAACCGAACTGTATTATAGCTTTAATATTTTGAAGTGAGATTTTTCACGATAGTTATGTCGATAATTCCAAGCTTTTCCTTCGCGTGGTAAATTTCAGCTGTATTCCGGTACAAAAGTAGTATTTCAGTTATGATTCTCGGCTTACAAGGGAACTGTCCAATCCGAGACGTCGAAACTTGCCCCGAGTATTTTTATGTAGCAGGAATTCACCGAAAGGAACAGAATGTAAAAATTGTAGCTGCTGAGAAACACTGTAACTATTTTGAAAAAAAATGTTGTAGTTTGCCAAAAACGGAGACCCCGCCGCTGCTGTGGCAGACAGCGTAAGCGCAACACGGTAACCACATATCCTCGAGTGACGGCGCATCAGTGAACAATAACATGGGGCAACACGATCGTAATTTGTAAAGCGAATTTCTGTTTCAGTTGACAGTTTCTCTGATACAATTGTTCACAGCAACCATTCGCTCGAATCTACAACTCATTTTGTATCCATGATAATTTGCAATTGCCTTTGGTTATGACTAAATTTTAACAATGGAAATAAAAGTGAAACAATTTTCTTTGTGATTTCTTGTCATATGCTTGCTAATAGCATCTGTTATTGCGCAGTTTCCAGACTTTCATTCTAATGTGAGATTGAACTGCAATCGAAATCAGGTACTTCTCTGGCCGCGGCTTGTGGTCTAGTGGCTAGCGTTGCTGCCTCTGGATCATGGGGTCCCGGGTTCGATTCCCGTCCCGGTCGGAGATTTTCTCTGACCGGTGACTGGATGTTTGTGTTGCCCTCATCATTTCATCATAATCACTGGTGACAGTAAGTAGACCGGATTATGTAAACAATCAGACTGTGTGAAAATTGGGACTCGCTACGGGCGCTGATGACTGGCCAGTTCAGCGCCCCACAAACCAAACATCATCATCATTACCTACTTCTCCTGAAGACGATTCCGTTTCGTAAAATATTAACACGAATTTTGTAAATGCAAGACAGATTCCCACTACCAAATACGAAATATGAGCCAAAATGAAACTCGTGTGAAAGAAATAGCACCTTTGTCTTTAGGAGGAGAAAATATGAGCCAAAATGAAACTCGCAAAGTGTGAAAGAAACAGCACGTTTGTCTTTAGGAAGACGACGAAAAGATGGTTCATATCATTCTGATTCCACAGCAAAATAGTTGTGTGGTTCAGCCTCTCAAAATTTTCAACTGCGTAAAGCGCTTTCAGATAATTGACAGAAAATGGTTCAAAGGGCTCTGAGCACTATGGGGACCGTAGCGGTCACGCGTTTCCAGACTGTAGCGCCTAGAACCGCTCGGCTACTCCGGCCGGCAATTGACAGAAAGTATGTCAGATAGCTCTTTGTTATTTCAGGTTCATCAACGGAGCAGTACTTTTAAACTTCAGTCACTTGTGCACTGTCAGTTTGCATTACCACATTTTACGAATACAAACCACCCAGCATAATATGTAGAACAATGGACAGCACCATTTCCTGTCTGCTTCCACGTATGTCAAAATATAACAAATAATAACTGTGAAACGTCTACATGCATTAATTTTTCTCTTATCATGTATATACCTGGTTTATGGAAAATATTTTCGTCATCCGATAGACACTCCACATTTTTGTGACAACTGGGAATAAACAAGAAAACTGTTTCACTGTTAGCAAAATATACATTATTCCGTAATTATCATAAGTACTATGCTACAGAAATGAGTATAAAGTATTTAATGTCAACAAATTACTATCCCAATGGATGAATGTTGTCTGCAATATAACATGATATAGTGACTTGATTCTCTTTCCCCTGTTAGTCAATTGCGTAACAATTACATCTTCAACAGTTCAGCCATCGATATAAAATGCTATTGATTCCAAAAATTAATGAAGTGGACATTTTAGGTATGGTTTAAGTGCTTAAGATTCACATGTGTGCACCTTAGACTTCACAATACGCGGCCGTACGTATTCTTGTCATGACTATGTCTGCTTATTTGCCGATTCGAGCTCTTGGCAGTAAGGGCTCTACAGACTGGTGTTATGAGGTTAGTCATGGGACAAAACAGTACCTTTTAGTAATTTTTTTAAAAAATACTTGTACTGCGCCTTAGCAGCTACAATTTCGAAAGTATATTTCTTTCGGTGTATTCTTTCTGCGTGAAAAATTTCAGGGTAGGTTTCATCATGACGGTTGGGATTGTTCCCTTGTTAGTATCTCGAGTATGACACCAGGTCTACAGTCGATATGAGTAATAACCTAGACTTCTAGTTTGCTACATGCCGTATCCTTCTGTATTTTGTTTGGGTTTCTGTGGAAAGCCAGCAACTAGCGGCGCACCAGCTTATCAACGGTAGCCTCTGAGCCGTCGCCGTCTCTCTCTCTCTCTCTCTCTCTCTCTCTCTCTCTCTGCTGGTGGCCTCACACTGCTTTGGGCGTCCCAATTGCATTCAGGTGGCGCTGTGGGGCCAGCGCAGCAGGTGTCGCAGAAAGGAGCCGTTGAACCAGCAGCGGCAACGGCGGCGGGGTGTGACGCGTTGCCGTGGCAACGAGCAGCCGCCTGCCTCTGTGTGCGCGGCGGGCTGCGGGCATTCATGCCGGCAGGGGCCGCCGTGATTGCGTCGCATTCAGCGCGCGGGGCCACTGGGGCAGCGCACAACGACAGCACAGCAGGACGGCGGTCTGTCGGTGCAAAGGCCCGCATGGGCGTGCGTTGGCCTGCCCTGCATCCCGCCGATCAGTACACGGTGAACTACACTTCGTTCCAAAACCACTCTGTTCAGTTCCGCTCTCACCAGCGTGCTTCGTTACTCGTTATGAGCTGAGTAAAAGGTATGACATATGTCGATGAAATGATTTCATGTTATATTATGTGACGATTTGTTTCATTTTTTCAATTGTCACGAAGGTTACTCTTAAGGGATGAAATATGTGCTGTTTAAGTCTCTATTCTTCACAAAAGTAATTGATGTATTTACCTTTGTATTTTCAACACCTCTTACATTACTCGATCGATTTCAGCCATACTTGGTATGAATATCACTTGCTATCTGGAAAGAAGTGATGTGGCGGTAAGAACCAACAACCTCTTAAAGAGGTGTGGTACCATTGAAAAGAAGCTTAAAGCATCGTGCGCATGTTTTATTCATCCAGTATTTGAGAATAATTATACTTACGGCCTTCGTACACACATTAAACACAATTTCAAACCTTAACAAAACTTTTTATCGCTGGTACCCCTCACAGAACGAAGTTCACCATTTTCACATGTTCATTGCCCGTAAAGTAAAAGTACATTTTCACTGCCCGTACCGTAAAACTGTCGTTTACGGCATAACGTTTTAATCTATTACTGATTTACTACTAACGCTCTTCGCAACACATTTCGCAGGCAGCATCTGTATATACCGCATATACCATTGAAGGTACCAGCTAAATTTTATCATTGTACGACTCATAGATCAACAGATATGATAACATATACGTTGAGCTGCACGAAAATTAGCTTTTCTTAATACGGAGCGAATATTGTCCGGACCATACTCAACCAGCGTTTGATCATGAGCACAATTAGCGACTTCCAATAACCTTAAACATAATTTCAAACCTTTTCCAAACTTCTTCTCGCTTACATGCTTAAAAAAACGTCAACTGTTTAATACATTAACTCCTTTATAAAGTAAAAATAAGTCTGAATCTCTTTTATACAGAAGAGCTTGATTCTGTACGTATCTGGGGTCTTGCCCTAACGGCCGGCTGGAGTGGCCGCGCGGTTCTAGGCGCTACAGTCTGGACGCGAGCGACCGCTACGGTCGCAGGTTCGAATCCTGCCTCGGGCATGGATGTGTGTGATGTCCTTAGGTTAGTTAGGTTTAATTAGTTCTAAGTTCTAGGCGACTGATGACCTCAGAAGTTTAGTCGCATAGTGCTCAGAGCCATGTGAACCATTTTCTTGCCCTAACGATCTGGATAGAAACTGTTTTATACAGGGAAGCTCGATACTAAGAATCCAGGGTGTCGCGCTAAATATCTGGAAAGAATTACTGTAGAATAAGAACCTTCAGCATCGGATTTTGGTGGCAGTAGCAATAGGGTGGAGGACAGAGAAAGGGGCAGGAAGAGGTCTACGGAGATGCAGGGAGGAGGAGGTGGACATAGAGAAAGGGAGGAAGCAGATGCACAGGAGAGTGGGAGGAGGAGATGGAGATGTAACACCTATTTTCGACGTACTTTTGTATCTATATCGGTATTTCTATGTCGTTTTGTAGTGTAGCTTTCGTAGCGTGTTGCATCTGTTATGGAAATTCTTCGACTATATGTACATATTTTAGGTACGTGAACTTTCGAACGATGTTGTTTAAATTATGCTTGTGAACTTAAATAACTAGTGGAATGATTGTTATATAATGTACTGTAAATGACTTGGTCCATAGTTACGTAATGTTGGGTTGAATGTAAAAGTTGTGGGAAAGCATACGTATCACAGTATACAGCCATTGCACAACAGTAAACTAGCTAGACAGTATCGTTAATATTTCACAAATCAAGCTTCAATTTCCTAAGCTCAGTTGTAGAGGGTGGAGCCCATAAAACTGGCCCAGAGAACAGAGTTCCAGGGTACAGAGAAACGCATCAGAGGAAAGGAAGTGCACACTAACCTGACTATAGCAGATGTTGAAAGTGACCACCATTAATCTCTTGACAATTCTCGACCCTGGTCAATTACTTGCTCAAGGCGTATCGAACATAGGCTGTTGGAATCGCTGCAGTCTCATCCGAAATGTTTTGCTGTAGTTCTAGAAGATTGAGGGTTGTTGCGGTACACCTTAGACTTCAGGGTCCCACGCAGAGTAAACGCGCACTAACAGATTAGGTGAATTGGGTGACCAACTAAGGATGCGAGCAGACAGACCTCTGCTAATTACTCTTTCAGCCGTGAAGATTGTGTAAATGTGCTCCAAGGTTCGGCCGGCTATATGGACAGTTGCTCCATCCTGTTGCGACTAACTGTAGGTCTTTTCCTCCTCCGTTAACGCATACATTCATGTCTAATCGTATCCACTAGTCTGGGACAATTTTACACTCCTGGAAATGGAAAAAAGAACACATTGACACCGGTGTGTCAGACCCACCATACTTGCTCCGGACACTGCGAGAGGGCTGTACAAGCAATGATCACACGCACGGCACAGCGGACACACCAGGAACCGCGGTGTTGGCCGTCGAATGGCGCTAGCTGCGCAGCATTTGTGCACCGCCGCCGTCAGTGTCAGCCAGTTTGCCGTTGCATACGGAGCTCCATCGCAGTCTTTAACACTGGTAGCATGCCGCGACAGCGTGGACGTGAACCGTATGTGCAGTTGACGGACTTTGAGCGAGGGCGTATAGTGGGCATGCGGGAGGCCGGGTGGACGTACCGCCGAATTGCTCAACACGTGGGGCATGAGGTCTCCACAGTACATCGATGTTGTCGCCAGTGGTCGGCGGAAGGTGCACGTGCCCGTCGACCTGGGACCGGACCGCAGCGACGCACGGATGCACGCCAAGACCGTAGGATCCTACGCAGTGCCGTAGGGGACCGCACCGCCACTTCCCAGCAAATTAGGGACACTGTTGCTCCTGGGGTATCGGCGAGGACCATTCGCAACCGTCTCCATGAAGCTGGGCTACGGTCCCGCACACCGTTAGGCCGTCTTCCGCTCACTCCCCAACAATGTGCAGCCCGCCTCCAGTGGTGTCGCGACAGGCGTGAATGGAGGGACGAATGGAGACGTGTCGTCTTCAGCGATGAGAGTCGCTTCTGCCTTGGTGCCAATGATGGTCGTATGCGTGTTTGGCGCCGTGCAGGTGAGCGCCACAATCAGGACTGCATACGACCGAGGCACACAGGGCCAACACCCGGCATCATGGTGTGGGGAGCGATCTGCTACACTGGCCGTACACCACTGGTGATCGTCGAGGGGACACTGAATAGTGCACGGTACATCCAAACCGTCATCGAACCCATCGTTCTACCATTCCTAGACCGGCAAGGGAACTTGCTGTTCCAAGAGGACAATGCACGTCCGCATGTATCCCGTGCCACCCAACGTGCTCTAGAAGGTGTAAGTCAACTACCCTGGCCAGCAAGATCTCCGGATCTGTCCCCCATTGAGCATGTTTGGGACTGGATGAAGCGTCGTCTCACGCGGTCTGCACGTCCAGCACGAACGCTGGTCCAACTGAGGCGCCAGGTGGAAATGGCATGGCAAGCCGTTCCACAGGACTACATCCAGCATCTCTACGATCGTCTCCATGGGAGGATAGCAGCCTGCATTGCTGCGAAAGGTGGATATACACTGTACTAGTGCCGACATTGTGCATGCTGTGTTGCCTGTGTCTATTTGCCTGTGGTTCTGTCAGTGTGATCATGTGATGTATCTGACCCCAGGAATGTGTCAATAAAGTTTCCCCTTCCTGGGACAATGAATTCACGGTGTTCTTATTTCAATTTCCAGGAGTGTATTTGCTCCATCCTGTACCCTGCAATGCTCACAGACTTGAATTCAACATTGCTGTTCGGCCCCTTCATTAACGACTGCCCGTAATAAGCTGCTACGACGTTGTGTAGCACGAACTGCTTGCTAGCTGATTATTCGGCTGGAAGCGCATGACACATGAAGTAATTCGACTCTTCCAGTTGCTCAAATTTTTTATAAAAAATGCTACTACATCTAAGTTTCTATTGTGTAGTGATAGCACAGTATTAAGGTTCTCCCCTAATATTGCAACCAAAACTCCAATGTTACTTTAGTAATAAATAATGATTGAAAATACGAGTGTTTGGGCACTGGCACTGAGGTGTGCCCTCTGCATTCTGCGTATTCTCATCTTACAACGGCCAGTGAGGTCACAATCTGCTCAGCTGGCTCAGTTTCTCATGATAGGTGTACTTGCATTAGCGGACAGTGTTGTACCTCGACGACAGCATACATAAAGCATAGAGACATATAATGCTTCCTCATCGGTGTTTCAATCTAGTGCCGGGTTTTAAAATCGCAGGAAGGAACATGCACTATATATCGCCATGGGCAATTTCCAGCACATTTACAGTTTTTCTGTTGTGAGGCATAAAGATGTGTTTCGTGCAGCGTTTTGTGCGAGCTCTACACATTTAATTGTAGTATAATAAAGCAGTTTGGATATATTGTTAATTCTTCAGTTACAGAGTTTCATGGTGTGCAAAATGCTACATATTTATGAAACTAATTACGTCGCGTGCACAGTTAAGCCATACTTAGTTGGTAGAGCTCCCTCTTGTATGTTGAAAAGCAAGGACATCTCGTGACATGGAACACGTGATATCTGCGAATTAGCGAAGTTTTTTAAATAGCTAAACAACTCTCCCCGCCTCTAAAACGGAAATTTGTTTTAGTTGCCAGTAGCTTCTATTTGAAAACGTTTTTAACTTGAAACTGGTTTTTGATCATTCCTCTTCTTAATTTTACTTCACTTATTGATTAATGATGTGTAGTAGAATATAACACGTAGACTATTCTTACCATACTGCCAATATTTTGTCGATTGCAATAGTTTTAAATTTTAGTCGAATATTTAATATAAATCCAGAAAACTGCAACCAGTCATTTTTTAAATGGTTATTTATTCCATAATGGAATAAACAACTGTTTGAAAAAAGTGACTGCCTGTGGCTGCAATTTTCTATATTTATATTCAATAAACAGACAATGGTTCTTAAACATTCGTAATGGATAAGGTTAATGGGATATTTATACCAAAGTCCATGACAATGTTATATCCTGAAACAGTTCAACTAGTGCATCTTCCCTCAACTGAGATCTGAAACGTATGAATATAGCTTATACCTCCAACAGCCAGAAATGATAGGCAACTGACAGCCACTTTCGGGTGCAAATACTATTTGCTTGGTCAGAACTGATTGCTGCTCGTGTCTTTTTTCGTTTTTTTCTTTTTCTTTTTTTTTTTTTTTGTTTTCCTCCATTCCAAAGGACACCGTGAGGTGCTTCGGATGTGGCCGAATAGAGTCGCGGCTCTTTCCAGCCAGCACCAGGCACTACGAAAGATACCAGTCGGACACAGGGGACTCCCTATTGGAAATAAATGCTAGGTTCTCATCAGGTCCAGTATATACCTAACAGCCGAGGAAAACTCTCGTAAATCTTAGTGGAAATACGGAGATTGTGGAAAAATTTCGAACTTATTTCAGGGGCAATATCGTTCATCGCCCAGATAAATATTATACTTTTGTGTTAGGGAGAGTGTTGCACCTTGACACACGTTACAGCTGTTGCCTGTGTAATATAACTTTAACCTTTTTCTTGTTCCATTTTGAATTAATGGTTTATGTGTGCTGTGCCCTTTTTCAGAAATTGCAATAATTACTTGGGAAAAGTAAGGTATTTCCAAATCGTTCCAAGGTAGAATATCTTCATATACCTGGGAACTAATATTCGGTTGAAATTTATCTCGGTAATACTCGATTTAATAGTGCATCTGTTACGTTATTACGCTGCTACACCACCAATAATACGTAAGAAAAATCAAATTAAGCAGAAATTTCATCAAAAACCATTTAAAAGTGAAGTACATTTTGAAATATAAGCTACTGGAAAATAAAACAAATTCCCTTTTTGAAGACAAGTATAATTTTTAAGACAACAGAGAAATTTAGTTCGTTTTCATTATCACATTTCCCGTGGTAAAGGCCCTTATTCTGTTTCAGCGTACAAGTTATTGCACGGCCGACAAAGTATGGCATAAATGCCCACATGTCATACAAAGCGTTCTAAAAATATATACCATTTTACTCCCCATAAAGTCTGAACCTGAAAAATATATGCCAAATAGTTTTTTATACAGCACTGAACAGCGTAGATCGCCAATAATTTACAAATATTGCGCAAAAGACAGCAACTACCAACTCGCGAAAATGCTGGAAACTGCTAATGGCGGTCTGCAGTGCGCATCACTTCATGGGTTCTGCAACCAGTCACTAAAATGAGTGGCTTAGCGACCTGAAAAAAAAAGTGGTTCAAATGGCTCTGAGCATTATGGGACTTAACAGCTATGGTCATCAGTCCCCTAGAACTTAGAACTACTTAAACCTAACTAACCTAAGGACAGCACACAACACCCAGTCATCACGAGGCAGAGAAAATCCCTGACCCCGCCGGGAATCGAACCCGGGAACCCGGGCGCGAGAAGCGAGAACGCTACCACACGACCACGAGCTGCGGACATAGCGACCTCAAAACATCGTGTGTTCCTAGGTACAGTATTCTATCGCTACAACACTGCCACCTACATGTTTTGTGTACGTATGTTGTGAATGCGGGTGTTTGTCACTGTAAAGAGTGGTATGCCTAACCTATGTACCCCGAATGACATACGATGAGAAACGTGCAGTTGCTTCTGCGTCTCACAACTGGCATTGTGTCTTACAGAACTCAACTGGAGCGAGACTATGTAAAGGGACATCCTCCTCTAGCATTACTTTTCCTCACCAGTGGTAGTGGATACCAAGACTATTTTTCGAATTTTGGAGAGGTAAATATTATCTCAACAATTTTTCTGAAAATTTCTTAAAATTTTATACACAATATGTTATATTTCAAGCTAAAATTTATGAAAAAGGAGTTAGTTTGCTTTAGTTGTTGCAATCAATATGTACTAACTCTGAACGTACTTTTTTCTTAAATAGAAACTTTCGAAAGTACGAGATATTTGGCACACTTAAAACTTCTATTATTAATCATGCAATTTAGTACTGTTTATTATGTTCATTTCTGGATTAGTTTATAAAACAATAATCTAAACTAATACAAATTCATTTTTCAAGAAAAATTGTAAGCCCTTTGGAATACTCTTTCACCGCAGAGAGAAGCAGTAGTAAGCATGCCTCTGATGTGATCGGAAGTTTTTTTGTAGTTCTGACGAAGAATGTGATTTTAGCTTTGTTAATGCAGAAATTCAAAAGACAGTGTGTTATAGTAAAATGTGAAACAATAAATTATCGTGAAACCAAAAATTCTACAAACACATTCTTCAAAATCATCTAGATCAATTGAACGATGAGAACGTAAAATAGAGGAAAGGTCGGGGAAGAAGGCTAGTGTTCACTCGGTCTGCTAGCCGGGGGGCTCATCCGAGATGTGGAGGAGGCCCTGCCACCAGCGATGGAGAGCACTGGGTGCACCCGACTGCAAATTGTTGCTCATGTCGGCACCAATGACTCCTGCCGTCTGGGTTCAGAGGTCATCCTCAGTTCATACAGGCGGTTGGCGGCGTTGGTGAAGGCGGAAAGCCTCGCTCGCGGGGTGGAATCTGAGCTAACTATTTGTGGCATCGTTCCCAGAACTGATCGCGGTCCTCTGGTTTGGAGCCGAGTGGAAGGCTTAAACCAGAGGCTCAGACGATTCTTCGGAGATCTGGGGAGCAAATTTCTCGACCTCCGCTATCGGGTGGAGAAATGTAGGGTCCCCCTGAATAGGTCAGGCGTGCACTACACGCAGGAAGCGGT
The DNA here is from genome assembly GCF_023864275.1 of Schistocerca cancellata. Classification (NCBI taxonomy): domain Eukaryota; kingdom Metazoa; phylum Arthropoda; class Insecta; order Orthoptera; family Acrididae; genus Schistocerca; species Schistocerca cancellata. The sequence goes on along the minus strand of NC_064627.1, from coordinate 87,437,578 downwards.
TACAAGGGTAGCGGAGTACGTGTGGAGTGCACATGTGGGTTTTTTAGGTTAGAGAATTCCCTCCCTAGGCCCGACAAGACGCCTCCTGAGACGCGGCAAGGTAGGAGTAGGCAAATGCAACAGGGAATAACAATATTAATCTGCAAATAGTAAACTGCAGGAGCGTCTATAGAAAGGTCCCAGAATTGCTCTCATTAATAAGTGGTTACAATGCCCACATAGTCCTAGGGACAGAAAGGTGGATAAAACCAGATGTAAACAGTAATGAAATTCTAAACTCAGATTGGAATGTATACCGCAGAGACAGGCTGGACAGTGAAGGGGGAGGCGTGTTTATAGCCATAAGAAGTGCAATAGTATCGAAGGAAATTGACGGAGATCCGAAATGTGAAATGATTTGGGTGAAGGTCACGGTTAGAGCAGGCTCAGACATGGTAATTGGGTGTCTCTATAGGCCCCCTGGCTCAGCAGCTGTTGAGGCTGAGCACCTGAAGGATAATTTGGAAAATATTTCGAGTAGATTTCCCCACCATGTTGTAGTTCTGGGTGGTGATTTTAATTTTCTGGATATAGACTGCCAGACTCAAACGTTCATACCGGGTGGCAGGGACAAAGAATCCAGTGAAATTTTTTTAAGTGCTTTATCTGAAAACTACCTTGAGCAGTTAAACAGAGAACCGACTCGTGGCGATAACATATTAGACCTTCTGGTGACAAACAGACCCAAACTATTTGAAAGAGTTAATGCAGAACAGGGAATCAGCGATCATAAAGCGGTTGCTGCATCGATGATTTCAGCCGTAAATAGAAATATTAAAAAAGGTAGGAAGATTTTTCTGTTTAGAAAAAGTGACAAAAAGCAGATTTCAGAGTACCTGACGGCTCAACACAAAAGTTTTGTTTTATGTACAGATAGTGGACTAAGTTCAAAACCATCGTACAATATGTGTTAGATGAGTATGTGCCAAGCAAGATCGTAAGAGATGGAAAAGAGCCACCGTGGTACAACAACCGAGTTAGAAAAATGCTGCGGAAGCAAAGCGAACATCACAGCAAACATAAACATAGCCAAAGCCTTGCAGACAAACAAAAATTACGCGCAGCGAAATGTAGTGTGAGGAGGGGTATGCGAGAGGCGTTCAATGAATTCAAAAGTAAGGTTCTATGTACTGACTTGTCAGAAAATCCTAAGATATTTTGGTCTTATGTCAAAGCGATAGGTGGATCATCTAGCGTTAAAAGGTTTTTTTGGCTTTTAACATTTAACCAAATATAACATTGATGTTGATAATTCATGGCAATGTTTGCCGACAAGATAAAGAATGCAACCTTTTAACACTAGATTGCGTACTCACGGCAGTTCTCCTTGGCCGTTTCTTGGTACGACTTGGAAAAAGAGAAAAATTAATGAATGATCGATGATGCGTCGGTTCTCGATTGTGTTTAGGAGACGTACGGATTGATTGCGTGAAAATAGTTTCTCAAATGACCTCTTAACCCGGATTGCTTTCACGCAATCAGACTCTTCAATGAAATTACCTAAAGGACCTATTTGAATAATAAAAAAAAAAATGGAAATGAATGCAAAACAGTGAAATTTTGTAAAAAAAAGTTGTCAGATCGTAAACTGAACACGTTAATGGTCTCCCAAATACAATCGACACACCGCGATAAAGAGCGAACCTGTAACAAAGTTCATTTAAACATAAACATTATTTGTGGTTAATTTAAAGAAAAGAATAAGCATAGATTTTCTGTATAGTGGAGGAAAAGTATATTCTCAAAGAAGAAAGGCGTTAAACTATAAACATTACCAAATTTACAATGAATACAAAACTTACATTTTTATGTTTTTCTCATACATGGAGCAGTCCAACAATCGCTGCTTTTGTATGTGTGATATTTTGTAAAAATTAAATGTCCTGGCGTGCGCGTAAGTATTTTTTTTTTCGTCACTAAGTTTACAAAAGCGTTTTCTTTCTTGATGATAACGTGGTTTTTCACACTAAACTTGTAGCGGTGCTACACAAAACGTCTTAACAAGTCGGCAACCAAACATCAAAGGTAATGAAGTACATGTTAACATATCGGCGACCAGAAGTACAACTAACTATAAAGACTCTAGAATTTTCCTAACAAATGATAAATTGTTCTTTCTTCTGTTTCGCAGCTTCTTGCTATCAAGCGCTGCGGCAATGATTTTAAATATCTGCGCCCAGCGAGTCATAGTGTTTAAAAGTATCTTTTAAACGCTGGCCGCGCGTCTTGGTATAGGCGCACGTTATAAACAGATTTCGTTTCTTTACTCTCGCTTTGTCATGCTTAGTATCATTACAAACTACAGCTCGATGGCTGTACTTTTGTCATATGCAAAATGTCTGAAATCCAATAATATCACATTGCTTCCCGCGTGAGGAGCGATGACTCCGTCAGGATCATCGAGACTCACGCGTAGTCGTGATATTATTGCTTTCGTGAAACAAGTTAGTATTACTTGCAAAAATTCTTTACAATAGATTTTACACATTACATCAAGCAAAGTGGTTAACATACAGAGCATCAGGTAAGTATATTCGTACGACTGAAATTGATAGTAATTTGTCCATAGGGTAACTACATGACAATTGAACTGTGCCCTTTCTAATGTATTGTACACGGATAACAAATGTTCATTTCTCGGTAAAAGATAATGAAATTAAGATAAAGAGACACATACATAGATACATTATACATGGCATAATAAATATAAAAAAACTAAGAAATAAATAACTTGACTTCGCAGGAAGTCTGGGTGCTGTGTGCACTCGTGGAAAAAATATGTTACAAAAAATTGACATTCTTGTTTTACAGTGACATACTACAGGAATATTTTTGTCGTTGTTTCGTCGAAGATTTCTTGCAGTAAATACATAGCACTTTACTTATTTGTGGCTTTTATGACCTGCAAAAAAAAATGTTTCACTACACTTGGGTAGGTAAGAGTTGCACTGGGAGTGGTAGAACTTCGGGTATAAATGATAGCACTGCACTTGAGTGGGGAAATTGATTACACTTTCACAGTGGAGAAAAAGTAGGGCATCACTTTCACTGTGGAAGTTGGAGTAGTTGTCGGGGTGTGATGTTGCGTTGGAAATACGTCGTGGGTCAGGAACTGGAAGACTGGTTCTGCAACATGTTGAGCCGTATGGTGGCGGTCTCTATTTCACTTGACACTTGTCCGTGCTTCCATTTATGTTTTCGTACATGAAAAATACAGAAAAAAAATCTGTATTAGAATGTGCTTACTTACTAATAACTTAGTCTAAAAGAAAATTGGGTTAGGTAAGGATAACAATTGTTTATGTACATAAGGTCTCATTCTCTTAGGAATGCTTAGTTCTCATATTTATCTATTTTTCTGGTTTTACTTGGTTCGATACGTTTTCGTCATTACTCGGCCTGGTCAGTAAATTCGGTAGCAATTGTGAAAATCGAGCTTAAGACTCTTCCGATTAGTGTCTTTATAATTTCACAAGGTACATGAGTGCTTAATTCATTGCTTTATCATATTTTATTTTGAATGCATTTCAAACACATTTGGCATCCGCGCTCGTTGTGCAAAGAAAAATTGATTGTTGAGCGCTCAGCGTACACAGTGTTACGTCCGTTGGTCACAATCACGTGATAATAACTTGACAGTTCCACAACGCTAGCAGCAGTATTCTGCGAGAAGCAGAGCGTTAGGTGTCTACTAGCCGTGGTGTGAGTTTTTACCAGTTTTTCATCGACTCTGGATTACGGAAGCAGCCAGATGCGGCGACTCCCGCAGCTGTTACGAAGAATGTGTCCGTGGAAAGGCGTACAGTACCGTTTGTGGTAAGTACAACACTTATTCACTTTCACTCTTCGGCTTTCTACATCGTGGTACAAGTACTTATAACATTACTTCACACGCGGTATTTCACACGTGTCCTTGGAGTTATCACCTTTTCAGTTCACACTTTATTAGTAATTCGTGTTCACATTTATTTGGTAGTCATGTTAAGGTTCACACGCACCACTTTTATACGTGTCCATTAATTACTTGTCTATGGTCGGTTCACACGCAGCAGCATATACGTGTCCATTTATTACTGACTGCATTATTACTAGAAAGTACAGTTAACATTTAGTATACATATCATGTCTAAAAATTATTTACAAAGAAAGATTTAGTCTCTGTGACTACAAGGCCTGACGAAAAGCGTGTCTCTTGTTCGTAGTTTGTGCTTCCAAGGCACTTTAGGTTTACACTTTGTTCGAAATCTTGTTATTCTTTTCTTTTTACAACAGTTACTCTTTTCGCAAGTTCAGCTCTTTTATTTTCTCTCTATTACGTCGTTAGTTTGAAGACATAGTCAATGTGGCTTCGTTTACGTGATGAACAGTTCGTGTTCAAACTATCATTAGGGTAATTGGGAAGCTTGGTGTTCCCTGTCGTGCAATTGCACATACCAAATCTTAATTGAATTCGCAATTTGCGAAGAATAAGCATAGCCCGTCGACAACCAATGTGTCACGACTATCCATTCGTATAGCCTGTATGTATCAATCATGCAACCAGCTCGTAAAATTCACTTCTCTACTGGATAAGGTAGGATGGTAAGGATACTGGTTAGAGGAAAACACAAAAGACTTTTATGGAGTGAAGAGATTTGAAGACACAGTGTTAATGACGTATGATATGATGAGCTTAACATAAATTATTATCACCTTAGTTTTTCATGACAAATAGTATAATTAAATCGATACAGTAGTTTCAGTGTCGTCTGATCCAGCTCTCTAAACAATTTTCTATGCATATCTAAAATTACTTAAACCATGCATTAGCAGTGAACTGTGTCTGTTAACTATCTCCTGTTCCATGTATCGTAAAATTGTTTTCTTAAAAAAAAAAGTCGTCGTATCTCGAGGACCTGAAATAGATATTTCTAGTACTAAACTAATTTATTTATAAATGATCTTTGTATTTCAGCTGCACTGTGCCGTAAAATTGTTATGAGCGTATACGGTTTTCTCCGTATTATAATAAAATAATTGAGTTGCGCACTTCTTTCCTGTTACCTGGAACGTTATTGACTAAGCTGCTGCTTTTTGCCTGCTGCGTTTCGTAGGTGGTCTCATAAAATTTGTTGTCACACACTCCTTATGCATTACATAACATTTACCTCATTAGAGTAAGCGACCTTGATAATTTTTATTTATTTATTTATTTATTTATTTTTACCTACGAGCAATCATTCGGGTCTGAATGATCATTTTAATTTATTTCATTCAAGAGGAGAGAGCTTTGCTATACTTAAAACTAGTGGTAGCAGGTGGCACTTAGCACGTCCCTACTATAATATATGTCAGCTCTTTCGGCTGTGGCCGTTCATGGCTCAATTAACTTAAAACTAACTTACATCTAAGGCAAATCTTGCTCTCCTACAATAAATGTGTTTTACTTAAGGTGCTCATATAAATTACTTATCTTGTTGTGGCAGGTCGACAGGGTGTTAGTCCTGTGCACTACTCTTACATACGTTGGTACTTCACATATAGTATGACAACTTATAGTGTGTGTGTATATTTTCTTTTAGCAGCTTAACTTAACAGATATTTTCAATGGTTGACTCGGTACTTCTTCAAGTCTGCGTGATGAAACAAGCCTTTTATTCGTCCAGATACAGGGTCAGCTAATAGATAGCAACCAATGTGCGGCTTTCTTAAGATAATATATGGTCCTTCATACAAGTGCTGCCACTTGCGATTCTTATGATGAATCAAAGATGGTTTGAAGTGGGTCTTTAATAGCACTCGTTCATTTATACGATACGATAAGACTTTGCTAATGTGTTTGTCATGCGCCTTTTTTTCTTAGGTTGGCATGAGTTGTTAAAGATATGAGAGCTTGTTGGTTCCGCAGCTCCCCCGTGGAGGCCTAAAGAAGCTGCTAATGGTTTTCCGACTGGGGTGGAGCTGAAATGTCAGTTATTTTTACTTGACTAATATTTTGTGTCATGTTACGCTGAAAACTTGCGTTCGTATCCCATACGACTTGTGCATCTGTTGATTGCATGTTATTTGACATCGCGTTTGGTGCTTGGTTCGCCTGTGTGTAAAAAATAGTCGGATTTCCTTGGCTATTATAACCGGCGGTGTCAGGAAAAGCATCCGACGAATTGTCCTGACTATTTTTCCTGAACTGTTGGTTGCGTTGGTGAGAAAATGTCGCATTTTTCGGCTGTGAAAAATTTATTTGCTGAGAGGGAGTGAAGTGACTCGGCTGACTGTACTGTTGTGGTCTGTTATAATTGTTCCATTTCTTTCCCTTGTGACGACTTCCATTATTCGTCTTGTTGTTCTGGTACTGGTAATTACCGTTATGATTTATCGGTGAATTACCGTATTGTTGCTGTGTGTTTTGATAAATCGGATTGTACCTATTCTGGTGTGGATGTTTGTTATATTGTTTTCCATTACGGCGGTTGAAACTGTTATGATTGCCGTAAGGCTGAGCGTTTGGTTGTCCCGTGTTATGTTGGTACGACATTCCATTGACACAGTTTGTTATGTGCTGCTGCGGAGCGGGCGGTCCATTATTATAATTATTCCGCGCGCTCGCACGCACATCCTCATAGATCATATCCAAATTGTCAAGAACAGAAAGAAAGGCTTCTAGGTCTTCTTCACTCACATTAACTAGTTTTTCTCTTATTGACACAGGAAGTTTTGACTTTAAGATCATGATTACATCTTTGGTTGAAATGGGCGTGTCCCAATACTGAATTTTACGTAGATATTTTTCAAAATAACGTCTCAAGCCTCCTCCTTTGGTGTTGAAAGGTTCGGCGTTGTAAACCTCTTTTCGGAGTCTTTGTTGTATACCTGAACTCCAGAATTTATTCAAAAAGTGCTTTTCAAAATCTGCATAGGTGTGACATTTGTCTATTATTTCTGTACCCCAAATTGATCCTTCACCGTGTACATAGCCTAAGATGAACTGTATCCGCTGCCTGTCGTTCCATGATTCTGGAAAAGCACCTGTGAATGATTTTAGAAATACCATGGGATGTATATTTCGTTTTTCAGGTATAAAAGGCTGAAAAACTCTGTGTTTTAGCACACTCTCGTCTCGCATTAGTTCAACGAGTGTTAGTTGATCGGCATGACTACATGACGTAGAAGTTTCGCCACGCGTATTATTTACTGTTGGTGAGAATTGTACCCGACACTCGGGATATTGACGATTATCGTGTTCTGGCGGTAGCGAATACTCACTTTGATTGTCACCTTGCAATTCCGTAACTTGTCGTCTCATTTGATCTATATCATTGCTTAGCTGACGTTTCCATTCCGGAAGATCGTGGCTAAATGCTCGTCTGATTTCACCTAATTCACTGGTTAAAGTGTCACCAGAAGTACCGGGAGCGGTTAAGATTTCTGCTGTAGCAGATTTAACCGTACCCTTTAGTTCAGCGTGTACCTTGCTGACAATGTACTGTTCTTTGGATTGCATCCACTCTTCAAATTCCCTATTAAGTGTATTGCTTATACCGGTGTTGACATCTGCGATCTTTTTGTCAATATTGACATCGGATATTTGCTGAGCAAGGTCTTCGACTCGCTCGCCAACGTGGTTGACACTTTCTGTCAATTGGCTTACTCTCTTTGAAACATCACTGTAATGTTTCAAAGAGTCACTCGCAGTTGATTTACACACATCTATTTGGGCCTGCATATCTATGAACTTGCTACCAATATTGGTCTCGGCGGATTCCACCATCGAAAGAACACTATCAATTTTTGCGTGTACGCTTGCGTTTAGCTCGCTTGCGTAAGCAGTGGTAATGGCTTTAATTTTTTTTTCCATGGTGTCATTCGATTTTTTGATTTGTGCTTGGATGTCGGTAATAACAGAATTTATATTGTTCATTCGCACTTGAGTGTCCTCTACCCTTGATTCTAAACTGTTGAACCTGCTGTCACTTTGATTTGCTAACTGACTGATTTGCGTTCCAAGATTGTCACTTTGGTTTGTTAACTGACTGATTTGCGTTCCAAGATTGTCACTTTGGTTTGTTAACTGACTGATTTGCGTTCCAAGATTATCACTTTGGTTTGTTAACTGACTGATTTGCGTTCCAAGATTGTCACTTTGGTTTGTTAACTGTGCCATTCGAGTGTCAAGATTACCCATGTTTGCTTCAAAACTGGTTTTCATATCAGCAAACAATTTTAGTATATCTGACAGCGAGCATTCACGTGACTGCGACGCGGTCTGTGGCACCGACAGCTCACGTGTCGCTTTGTCCTGTGTTGTTCCCTCACTACGAGATTCAGGTTTGTTTACACCCGCGCGCGGTCTAAGTTGCCTTGGTTGCTCATCAGCCATCGTAAATTTAAAGTAGTTACACTGCACGAGCTAGAAAAGATAATTTTTTATTTTTAAATTATGATTTTCACTTGTCAGGTGCGCCAAGGATTTCGCGTCCTGATTTCTCAGATATTGCTTGCGCGTTATAAACAATTGAAACTCTGACACACGAAAATGCCAATATGGCAACGGGAGTGACAAAATAAATGAAAAACACTTATGGAGCACTGAAACTGGCGGCCATTGTGATTTACTAAAATGCACAACAATGGAATTCTTGCTAACTATTTCTAACTATTGTAAGCGAAATGATGTGATAGAGGCGGATCTAATAGCAAAAGGAAACAGAAATTTGGAAATTAAATTGCTTGAGGAAAAGGAAAAAAGCGTAGAGAGTGAATGTCACGAGCCGACTGAATGCTCGGTACGCAAAGCTTCAAACGTAATGAAACATCGTACTCACATTAGTTGTCTTGCGCGCTGCTATTTATTGCTGTTGTGGATTCTTGCTGCGATTTTCTGCATATGCGTCCTTTATTTATCACTGGTTTTGGCTTCCAATTTTCCCCAGATGGTAGCATGAAAATAAAAAGAACAAATTAGTTTTTTAGTCGAGTCCCTGTTCGGGCGCCACATCTAGCGTTAAAAGGTTTTTTTGGCTTTTAACATTTAACCAAATATAACATTGATGTTGATAATTCATGGCAATGTTTGCCGACAAGATAAAGAATGCAACCTTTTAACACTAGATTGCGTACTCACGGCAGTTCTCCTTGGCCGTTTCTTGGTACGACTTGGAAAAAGAGAAAAATTAATGAATGATCGATGATGCGTCGGTTCTCGATTGTGTTTAGGAGACGTACGGATTGATTGCGTGAAAATAGTTTCTCAAATGACCTCTTAACCCGGATTGCTTTCACGCAATCAGACTCTTCAATGAAATTACCTAAGGGACCTATTTGAATAATAAAAAAAAAAAAATGGAAATGAATGCAAAACAGTGAAATTTTGTAAAAAAAAGTTGTCAGATCGTAAACTGAACACGTTAATGGTCTCCCAAATACAATCGACACACCGCGATAAAGAGCGAACCTGTAACAAAGTTCATTTAAACATAAACATTATTTGTGGTTAATTTAAAGAAAAGAATAAGCATAGATTTTCTGTATAGTGGAGGAAAAGTATATTCTCAAAGAAGAAAGGCGTTAAACTATAAACATTACCAAATTTACAATGAATACAAAACTTACATTTTTATGTTTTTCTCATACATGGAGCAGTCCAACAATCGCTGCTTTTGTATGTGTGATATTTTGTAAAAATTAAATGTCCTGGCGTGCGCGTAAGTATTTTTTTTTTCGTCACTAAGTTTACAAAAGCGTTTTCTTTCTTGATGATAACGTGGTTTTTCACACTAAACTTGTAGCGGTGCTACACAAAACGTCTTAACAAGTCGGCAACCAAACATCAAAGGTAATGAAGTACATGTTAACATATCGGTGACCAGAAGTACAACTAACTATAAAGACTCTAGAATTTTCCTAACAAATGATAAATTGTTCTTTCTTCTGTTTCGCAGCTTCTTGCTATCAAGCGCTGCGGCAATGATTTTAAATATCTGCGCCCAGCGAGTCATAGTGTTTAAAAGTATCTTTTAAACGCTGGCCGCGCGTCTTGGTATAGGCGCACGTTATAAACAGATTTCGTTTCTTTACTCTCGCTTTGTCATGCTTAGTATCATTACAAACTACAGCTCGATGGCTGTACTTTTGTCATATGCAAAATGTCTGAAATCCAATAATATCACAATCAAAACAAAATGTCCAGACACTCTGTGACCAAAATGGTACTGAAACAGAGGATGACGGACTAAAGGCCGATATACTAAATGTCTTTTTCCAGAGCTGTTTCACAGAGGAAGACTGCACTCTAGTTCCTTCTCTAGATTGTCGCACAGATGACAAAATGGTAGATATCGAAATAGAAGACAGAGGGACACAGAAACAATTAAAATCGCTCAAAAGAGGAAAGGCCGCTGGACCTAATGGGATACCAGTTCGATTTTACACAGAGTACGTGAATGAACTTGCCCCCCTTCTTGCAGCGGTGTACCGTAGGTCTCTAGAAGAGCGTAGCGTTCCAAAGGATTGGAAAAGGGCACAGGTCATCCCCGTATTCAAGAAGGGACTTCGAACAGATGTGCAGAACTATAGACCTATATCTCTAACGTCGATCAGTTGTAGAGTTTTGGAACACGTATTATGTTCGAGCATAATGACTTTTCTGGAAACTAGAAATCTACTCTGTAGGAATCAGCATGGGTTTCGAAAAAGACTACCGTGTGAAACCCAGCTCACGCTATTCGTCCACGAGACTCAGAGGGCCATAGACACGAGTTCCCAGGTAGGTGCCGTGTTTCTTGACTTCCGCAAGGCGTTCGATACAGTTCCCCACAATCGTTTAATGAACAAAGTAAGAACATATGGACTATCATACCGATTGTGTGATTGGATGGAAGAGTTCCTGGATATCAGAACGCAGCATGTCATTCTCAATGGAGAGAAGTCTTCCGATGTAAGAGTGATTTCAGGTGTGCCGCAAGGGAGTGTCGTAGGACCGTTGCTATTCACAATATACATAAATGACCTTGTGGATGACATTGGAACTTCACTGAGGATTTTGCCGATGATGCTGTGGTATATCGAGAGGTTGTAGCCTAACAATTGAAAATTGTACTGAAATGAAAGAAGGTTGTATACATGGAAGAACCCTGGAGCTACTAAAAGGTTTCAAATTGATAATATAAGGGTAAGACAGAGATTTAGGAACCAGATTTTAAATTGTAAGACATTTCCAGGGGCAGATGTGGACTCTGACCACAATCTATTGGTTATGAACTGTAGATTAAAACTGAAGAAACTGCAAAAAGGTGGGAATTTAAGGAGATGGGACCTGGATAAACTGACTAAACAAGAGGTTGCACGGAGTTTCAGGGAGAGTGTAAGAGAACCATTGACAGGAATTGGGGAAAGAAATACAGTTGAAGAAGAATAGGTAGCTTTGAGGATAGAAATAGTGAAGGCAGCAGAGGATCAAGTAGGTAAAAGGACGAGGACTAGTAGAAATCCTTGGCTAACAGAGGAGATACTGAATTTAATTGATGAAAGGAGAAAATACAAAAATGAGGCAAGTGAAACAGGCAAAAAGGAATACAAATGTCTCAAAAATGAGATCGACAGGAAGCGCTAAATGGCTAAGCAGGGATGGCTAGAGCACAAATGTAAGGATGTAGAGGCGTATCTCATGAGGGGTAAGATAGATACTGCCTACGGGAAAATTAAAGAGACCTTTGGAGAAAAGAGAACCACTTGCATGACTATCTAGAGCTCAGATGGAAACCCAGTTCTAAGCAAAGAAGGGAAAGCAGAAAGGTAGAAGGAGTATATAGAGGGTCTATACAGGGGCGATGTTCTTGAGGTCAATATTATGGAAATGGAAGAGGAGGTAGATGAAGAGTCAATGGGAGATATGATACTGCGTGAAGAGTTTGACAGAGCACTGAAAGACCTAAGTCGAAACCAGGCCCCGGGAGTAGACAACATTCCATTAGAACTACTGACAGCCTTGGGAGAGCCAGTCTTGACAAAACTCTACCATCTGGTGAGCAAGATGTATGAGACAGGCAAAATTCCCTCAGACTTCAAGAAGAATATGATAATTCCAATCCCAAAGAAAGCAGGTGTTGACAGATGTGAAAATTACCGAACTATCAGTTTAATAAGTCACAGCTGCAAAATACTAACGCGAATTCTTTACAGACGAATGGAAAAACTGGTAGAAGCCGACCTCGGGGAAGATCAGTTTTGATTTCGTAGAAATGTTGGAACACGTGAGGCAATACTGACCTTACGACTTATCGTAGAAGAAAGATTAAGGGAAGGCAAACCTACGTTTCTAGAATTTGTAGACGTAGAGAAAGCTTTTGACAATGTTGACTGGAATACTCTCTTTCAAATTCTCAAGGTGGCAGGGGTAAAATACAGGGAGCGAAAGGCTATTTACAATTTGTACGAAAAGCAGATGGCAGTTATAAGAGTCGAGGGACATGAAAGCGAAGCAGTAGTTGGGAAGGGAGTGAGACAGGGTTGTAGCCTCTCCCCGATGCTATTCAATCTGTATATTGAGCAAGCAGTTAAGGAAACGAAAGAAATGTTCGGAGTAGGTTTTAAAATCCATGTAGAAGAAATAAAAACTTTGAGGTTCGCCAATGACATTGTAATTCTGTCAGAGACAGCAAAGGACCTGTAAGAGCAGTTGAACGGAATGGACAGTGTCTTGAAAGTAGGATATAAGATTAACATCAACAAAAGGAAAACGAGGATAATGGAATGTAGTCGAATTAAGTCGGGTGATGTTGAGGGTATTAGATTAGGAAATGAGACACTTAAAGTAGTAAAGGAGTTTTGCTATTTGGGGAGCAAAATAACTGATGATGGTCGAAGTAGAGAGGATATAAAATGTAGGCTGGCAATGACAAGGAAAGCGTTTATGAAGAAATTAATTTTGTTAACATCGAGTATAGATTTAAGTGTCAGGAAGTTGTTTCTAAAAGTATTTGTATGGAGTGTAGCCATGCATGGAAGTGAAACATGGACGATAAATAGTTTGGACAAGAAGAAAATAGAAGCTTTCGAAATGTGGTGCTACAGAAGGATGCTAAAGATTAGATGGGTAAATCACATAACTAATGAGGAGGTACTGAATAGAATTGGGGAGAAGAGGAGTTTGTGGCACAACTTGACTAGAAGAAGGGATCGGTTGGTAGGACATGTTCTGAGGCATCAAGGGATCACCAATTTAGTATTGGAGGGGAGCGTGGAGGGTAAAAATCGTAGAGGGAGACCAAGAGATGAATACACTAAGCAGATTCAGAAGGATGTAGGCTGCAGTAGGTACTGGGAGATGAAGAAGCTTGCACAGGATAGAGTAGCATGGAGAGCTACATCAAACCAGTCTCAGGACTGAAGACCAAAAGAACAACAACTGAAATGCAGAAGGATCTGCAGCGAATTGACGCATGGTGCAGGGAGTGGCAATTGAATCTCAATGTAGACAAGTGTAGTGTGCTGCGAATACATAGAAAGAAAGATCCCTCACCATTTAGCTACAATATAGCAGGTCAGCAATTCTAAGCAGTTAATTCTATAAATTATCAGGGAGTACGCATTAGGAGTGATTTAAAATGGAATGATCATATGAAGTTGATCGTCGGTAAAGCAGATGCCAGACTAAGATTCATTGGAACACTCCTAAGAAAATGCAATCCGAAAACAAAGGAAGTAGGTTACAATACGCTTGTTCGTCCACTGCTTGAATACTGCTCATCAGTGTGAGATCCTTACCAGATAGGGTTGATAGAAGACATAGAGGACATCCAACGGAGAGCAGCGCGCTTCGTTACAGGATCATTTAGTAATCACGAAAGCGTTACGGAGATGATAGATAAACTCCACTGGAAGACTCTACAGGAGAGACGATCAGTAGCTCGGTGCGGGCTTTTGTTGAAGTTTCGAGAACATACCTTCACCAGTCAAGCAGTATATTGCTCCCACCTACGTATATCCCGCGAAGCGACCATGAGGATAGAATGAGAGAGATTAGAGCCCACACAGAGTCAATCCTTCTTTCCACGAACAATACGAGACTAGAATAGAAGGGAGAATCGACAGAGGTACTCAAGGTACCCTCCGCCACACACCGGAGTATGGATGCAGATGTAGATGTAGATGTTAGAATTTCAGCTTCAAGACCCAGACCCCTAGTCATGAAAAAGTGGAGACGACCTTGCGAGAAAATATAAGTAAAATTTCACTGTAAATCTTACAAGTAAAAAGTTCATTGTAAATCTCACTTCTATGGAATCTTCTGAAAAGACTTAATCATCGTGGAGTGTAGCATCAATAAGAAAGGGAGGGCTAGATTACAACTGGCAGGTAATACCATAAATAGAGACAAAGGCGTGCCTTCAAATATAAGATAAAATCAAATTTTACCTGAAAATAAAAGAAGGTCTTTGACTCGACCAGCAGACAGGCATTCCGTAACGCTTCATCTTCTTTGCTAGCTTTCACAACTGGGGTACCGTACCTTCACTTTGTACCTTGCGGCAGCGGCAACAATACCTCTAGCGCGTGCTTTAGGTCTATGTGGTACATAAAACGAATGCTGTTTCGAGCTGCTAAATGTGAATGAATGATATTATTAACTGTTTGTTGTTGTGGGAATAAGAATATGGAATGCAGCTTGGACGAAATTGTACTAGCACAGTAATGTATTCAGACAAGAAATTACTGTAGTGACATTTATATTATCTGAAACAGCTGAAACCATTCATTACGTATAAAGTGATGTAAAATCAAACGTCGTTTGGCACTGCTGGCTAGGAAGTCCCGAAGAACAGTTTCAGATGTCTCATTGGAAAGTTTCTCTGTCCTATGCGTAGAGCGGCCACTTCCCTTTGCGAAGTGTTAGAGCTTACGTGCAGGTGATGGTAATGGGTGCTCGTAGTGTGGCGTCATTTCCGTGTTGGAGATAATGAGAGGAGGGACAGCCTACTGCTCTCAAATAGCACCAAGGGGGCGCCGAGAATAACGTCCTCATCCGACGGACGGACTGCCATCGACAGTATCGTATACCCTCACTCCGTAAGACATGGCCTTAAAGGCACAGTGAAAGCGGGTAACAGCAAGTGGTGTGCCCAGGCGGTTACCCGTCTACGTACTGGCCCCTCCGACGTTGCTTAAATTGATCTGACGAGAATCGGTGTATTCAGGGCGGGAAGGCCACTGGTGCATAAAATGATGTGAGTGCATGTTGACACCAGCAAACTCTTTCAAATTATGAAGCTGGCAGGAATAAAATACAGGTTTCGAGAGGTTATTTACAATTTTTACGGAATCCTGGTTGCAGGTATTAAGTTCGTTCATAACTTCGTAGCGTTTTTGTTTTGCAAGTGGTATTCCGGTTGCTATGTGCTTATTTATCGATTGTAATTTTTTATTTGTACTTAACTGCTACCAGATGAGTTCACTTATCATCACTTTGTCGTTTGGACATAGTGAATGGAGCTGCGGGCACTAAAAAATAGAGTGCCAAGTGGATAAATCAGTACGTTTCCGACGTATTTTTCTGCTTAAGTACAGGGCTGACAGCAGCGGAGGGAGCCTGGAACACTTGCGCTGTCCGTGGGGATAATGCTATTGGATAGAGCACGTCGAGAAAGTGGTTTTCTCGTTTAGTGACTCTGAACGTCCAGGGAGACATCTGGGGTTTGATGAGTCATTTAAACTCTTTAATCCACAATGAGCCAAGTCAGTGTACTCGAGTCCTGGCAAATGTGCTGAAGTGTGAACATTCCACCATCTTGCGACACTTGCATGCAATGGGAAAGGTCAGAAAATTCAGTGTATGCATACAGCACGCTCTCTGCCAAGATCACAAAAATCAGCAGGTGGCCATATGTGTATCTCTGCTCGGTGGTCATCAACTGACTCGTGAAGAAAAGCGACCATTCCTGTCCCGGCGACGAGAAACGGTGTCTTTGTGGTAACAAAAGACAAACAAAGGACTCGTTGAGACCAAACATAGGAGCAGCTCCCCGTACAAAGACCTGTGCGCATCAACGGAAGGTAACGTTGTGCATGTGGGTAAACAGCGACGGTGTAGTAAACTACGAGTTGCTTCCCCGATGTGTAACCATCATTGCTGGCATATTTTGTCAACAACTGAGACGTCTTGTAGACGCAATCCAAGAAAAGCGACCTCGAAGACTGTGCCAACTGATGCTACTGCACCACATCGCCCGCCCGTATTCCACGAAACTGACAAAAACGCTGTAGAAGAACTGGGTTGGGAAGTCACTCCCTACTCTCCTTTTTCACCCGATCTTGCGCCCTCAGACTTTCACCTTTTCCGCTTTTTGTCGAACAGCCTTCAGGAAACTTTCTTTCGGGATGAAAATGCACTCCGAATATTGATGGACAAGTTCTTCGCCTCGAAGCCTCCTGATTTCTACAGTCACAGAATCGCAAGTTACCCCAGCGTTGCCAGACCTTTCTATTGGGTGATGACTAAAGACTCTATTACGTGTATTACTTGTGTTTATAAAACCTTTAGAAAAACCCTGCTAATTTATACACGAGCCCAAATGTGAGTCGGAGGAGATGTAAGGGCAACAGTGGTTGAGATAGGAGTGGTACATATGTGTAGCCTATCAGTAACTTTATTATGGGGAATTAACGTTCAGGGAGAAAATTTAAAACTTTTAGGAACTGGAAGAAGGTGGTAAGGTGCTCGACCGAAATTAAACTACACATTTTGCATAAATTAATTAATTACACAATAATTCAAACTTCAATATTAAAACGCAGAAACCTTGTTTTATCATTCACAGAATGAATAACACATGCTCTGTACTTCATATTACAATTTTTGTTGACTTCATGCTTCAAGAAATAACATTTTAGTAGTCCGATAGCAATCCACATGAAACCAAACTGTAACCACATGTTTTACACACTGGCTGTAGCTCAGGAGAAGACAAGATGTCAAAACTCAAATAAGTTTCAGAGACTTAAGATAGCAACCATAAAACAACACATCCACAAGGTATACAACTAATACCCTGAGTTGACCAGAGTAACAGTACTTAAAGAATTTTGACGCAATCCAGTTAGAATATTTCCACCTGATCAAGCTAGTACGAACTTGCATCTTTAATATAAGTCATTAAACCTGATAAATACTGTGAAGCGAATAAAAAAACACAACAATAATTATATAAATCAATTAGCAAACAACTCTTAAAATTTATACCTTGAGTACCACAGGCACACGACCATTTCAGTGTGGTCTCACTGTTTACTGTATTACAAGGCACTCAATTCAATCAGACAGTTAAAAACAATAATGCCAGCTTGGAACTAAGTAGCCAATTTCTGCGAGTAACAGGCCCCATGGAACAGGATGACATACAACATGATGACAAATTAAAAAAAAACCGCTTACTTAAGAGTCTGCCTTCTAAATAATAACACACAAGTACAAGCCCCAATACCAGAAGGCTGCTCAGTGCCTTTTTTAAAACATGAGTCATGAATATGGCCCTAACAACTCATTAAACAGAGATGAACATTTGGATAGAAATATCTGAAACATAAATTTGTTGCCACAAGCAACCCACGTACATATAACATAAGGAAATGTACTGATACGCTAAACAATGACCGAGTTACCTGTTACACACAACAGCTACTGATTTAAAACTTAACAAAATGGGATCTAGTTGAGGTCTCGACACTGTTCAAAATTTGACTGGGGAGGTAGCCCATTTCTCGGATTTCAGATTTAACCTGGCCGCGGGAACAGTGGGCTATAGTAAGGACAATAATTACCCACGGTTTCTGGTTTCTGGAGAAACCGGAAGAAGGGAGCCACCACACCATAGCTAAGCTCTCAAGACCAACTAGAAATAGTATTGTGGCCACAGGCTACGTGAGTGAAGAAGAACTGACAAGGCTCCTCTAATAGCCGCCACAGTGTCACCAAGTCATTGGGGGCTCCAGAGGACTCCGCACCACAGAAATCCAGTACACCACGCAGCAGCTTGACTTGTTCTCCAGATTTCCTCAGGTTACAGCCTCGCCGATGACACCGCAGCCGACTGCTCCGGCCGCAGCGTCTCTCACCGCACTCTGCGCCACTCAGGGCAGCTCGCGGGAAGCCGCCACACCAGCCAACGCTGCAGTCCAAGCCCCGTTGCAACGCCACCCTCTGACGGGAAGTTCCGAGGGAACAATCGAACCAACCAAGGAAGTAGAAGGCGCAGCAAAAGCGTGGCAAAATACCATTTACTTCATGCTAGCCGCGGACGTCTCAGTAATTCTCCTACAGACGGGATAAAACTCTTAGGTTTGCTGCTGATATTGTAATTTTGCCAGAGACTGAAAGGACGTGGAAGAGCAGTGGAACGGAATAGATAGTAATTGTAGACGTCAGTGACGAACCATAGTAATCGTACTTAATATGTTAATAACAAAAAGCAGTCCGCATCTGCCCATGACCATCATACGATCAATAACAGAGCTGATAATGCCTCCAGGTGCCGTCCCTTTGTATAAATTTCTTACATATTTCTTAAGCCGTATGTCAGTAATGATTAAATTATGCTCTTTGCATAAAGCTGCCAATTTCTTCTTACAAGCTTTCTGTTGTGGCGTAGCAAGACAGCCACGCCACTCGGAAGTAGCCGAAATGCACGCGTTACACACGCCGGCTGGCGTGATGTCTGAAACAGGATACGTAATGAATGCTATAAAGAAAAGTACGTAGCTTCTGTAATACTTAACTTTAATCCATCATTTGTATACAGCATTCTTGACGATACAAGTGAGACTCTCTCTAGATATGGTTAATGGCGCCTTGCTAGGTCGTAGCCATGGACTTAGCTGAAGGCTATTCTAACTATCTCTCGGCAAATGAGAGAAAGACTTCGTCAGTGTAGTCGCTAGCAACGTCGTCGTACAACTGGGGCGAGTGCTAGTACGTCTCTCTAGACCTGCCGTGTGGTGGCGCTCGGTCTGAAATTACTGACAGTGGCGACACGCGGGTCCGACATGTACTAATGGACCGCGGCCGATTTAAAGCTACCACCTAGCAAGTGTGGTGTCTGGCGGTGACACCACACTTTCAATCTTTCCGCGCAGTCCACGTTCTCCCACTATTCTTCCTTGCCCTATTATTGGTTTGCAATTCCTCATCGCAAATAAATTTGACTCTCCCTTAAGTACCAGATTAATTTCTTTGATTTCATCACACATTCTTTTCACCCCTTCGTCATCTACTGCGCTGGTTGTTATATAAACTTGTAGTACTCGGGCCAGTGTTGGCTTCGTGTTTATCCTGGCTGTGTCAATGCGTTAGTCATATCTTCTCACCATAACTGTTGATTGCTGAATTCGCTCTTACTTGCTCTGGATTGTTATTGTATATTTATCTGCAACTTTTGGCCTTTACGTGAGTTTTAGTTGATTTGCTCCAGCGTATGAGTGTTCACAGATGTTGTCAATGAGTTTTAAGCCTTTTTATACTATCTATGCAGAAGTATCCGGGCACCCCGACGCGATGCCTCCAACAGGAACCCCTTTCGCCAAGTCACAGCTCCGAGGAGGAGGAGGAGGGAGACGCTGGAAACGTAGTGCAACCACACAGGGATAGTAGGAAGATGCCCTCGCCTCGTTTAGGTATGGAGACGTTGCGAAGGGCCTGGCGGGCAATGAGAAGCGTGCCGAAAACCTATAGAGTTCTGCAGCCACTAAGACGCAGCGTTAAGAATGCACACGCAGCGACATGGGACTTCTTCTGGCCTGGCAGCAGCCGTTTTACCTGCATTCGAAAGCAGGAACGCGTCGACGATTCCAGTACCCCACTGGGAAAAGAGCACCAACAATTTGCACAGGGAGTCGTGTTTAAAGTTTCAGTGTGTAAGGAGTCAGCCTGCTTCACAAGTTTTTTGGGCAGTAAGGACGTTCCTTATAAATCACATCCGCCAGCAGACTCTGAGACGAAGCGCAACCCTTAGTCTTTCCAGGCTCTCAGAGAGAGCCGTTGCACAGAATAGTTGTGTGGCTGCCTTCACAGCAACTTAGGAACACAGAAAAACATCGGAAGGGTGTGCAATCAACACTGGCGATTTCCCTAGCCACACACCAGTCAACGCAAGATTTTAACATTTCACCCTGGACTGTGAAGCGTGCTCATGAAACGGCGATCAGTCACTGGGCGCAACTGATAATCGTGTCCGCCAGTAACAACGTGGAGAGGTTGAAGATACTGAGGAGTCTCTGAGCTACGAGACGGATGGAGAGTGAAGAGGAGGGCGATGAGGCGGCGCGGAAGCGGGGACTCTTAAGTCAGTCCGCCTTCCGACAGCGTGATAACACTGCTTCGGCTACGGCAACACACGGCGACCTGTCAACTCGGACATGGGTCCGGGCGCTCGGCGCACAGCCTCGGGCCACCCAGCAGAGCGGTCGACTCCCTCTGGTCCGAGGCGACACGCCGTCCTCAGCCAGCGCTTGTCGCCGTCGTCACCAGAAGTCAGACGTCTGTGAAGAACAGTGAGGCGATTCATTCCCCTCCTCTTAGTTAGTGAAATGCAGTCATTTCATGATTTATTCATCTAACCATATTGTTACATTCGCTTATAAATCACCTAATCTCATAATTTTGTGTCTAATTACTGATGTCACTTAATTATTGACTCCTAACGTGGAGCATTCTCGTTACCTGTCACCATGTCATTTCATGTCAGACAGCAAAGAAGAACTCTCGCGAAGCTATAGTGAGAGAGCCAAGAGGGATTAAGAAGGGTGGACAAGCAAGAACGAGATACTCGCATTCAAACGAGTGTAAGGGATACAGTCTTTGGCCGTCTAGTATGATAAAAAAATTTAGGTTAAATATATTTGAATTTTTTTTCAATTTTAATCTGATAATTATATATATATATATAATTAATAGAGGGAAACATTCCATGTAGGAAAAATATATCTAAAAACAAAGATGATGAAACTTACCAAACAAAAGCGCTGGCAGGTCGATAGACACACAAACAAACACAAACATAAACATAAACAAACAAACACAAACATAAACATAAACATAAACAAACACAAACATAAGCGCTGTCAGGTCGATAGACACACAAACAAACACAAACATACACACAAACATACACAAACATAAACATACACACAAACATATATATATATATATATATATATATATATATATATATATATATATATATATATATATATATATTGTGTTTCATACTAGAATGTCGTGCACCCAGTTTGGCACAGCTTTGCCACAGGAGACACGAAAGCGGTCGAAGACGTCCGTCTTCTGGTCGGCGCCTGATCGTTGTCAGAAGGAGGCTAGTTTTTGATTACGCAAAGACTTCTATTATTTGGAAAAGAACAACCCGGATTTCTTTACGTAATCAGTATGAATTTTATAATTACCTAAGGGACCTTTAACAATGTACAATAAAAAAATTGCATTTGCAAATGAAGTCATTAATAAATGGGGCAGCTATGAGTTGTATACAAGACAAGGAGCGGCCTTCAGTCTACGACAAGGATGCCGCAGTATTCTCTGCTGTAGTAAAGGCTGTTTGACATTTATAAAAATAATATGACATGGAGGTAAAAAAAATTAAGGAAAAGAATAGAATAAGAAATCTGGTAAACACTAAATATATTCAGACAATTCTCACTAGCAAATTAGGGCTTATTTATAAACAGTATAACTTACATAAGTACTTTTCTAACTGTAGGTGCGATCAGATTTCAGCCTGCCCTGTGCTGTATCCTTGGCTCACGCTTTTGTCACAAATTACAGTCATTACTTTTCTCCTTCGTTAAAGACAATTCTTGCACTGTTCGACACCTTCATAACAATAACTTGCCGATTTACAGTTTCGAACGTAAATTACTTGAATTTTATTAATTAATAATGTTGTCTGCACGCTGGCAAGACCGCTCACTTTTATAGCTTAAAGTCGACGTTGTTTCCGTTTTCACATTACAAGCAGAAGTACATTAAAATCTGAAGATCTACACAAGTTTGTTACTGTCATCTTTTATTTAGATCGAAGCGGAACGTCAGTTCAGCTTCTGTTAAAATGTTTCTTTGACTGCGCAATCGATGTATTAGCGTCCGCGCTAGATGCGCATCTTTACAGTTATGTAAATTATATAAAACAAATGTCTTTCAATGAATATGTCTCATCTCATAAGTTGATCACTTAATATACACATAGGTGAATGCCTTTCCAAGGGTACTCACAGCTTTCATACTACGGAAATCCCAATAATATTACAGCCTCTAGTGTTCATTCTGCACATTGATGAAGCAACTAGAAAAATAAAAGAGAGGTTCGGGAGTGGAATTAAAATTCAGGGTGAAACGATATCAATGATACAATTAGATGACGACATCGCTATCCTGAGTTAAGGTGAAGAAGAGTTACATGATCTACTCAATGGAATGAACAATCTAATAACAACAGAATAATGCTTCAGAGTAAATCGAAGAAAGACTAAAGTATTGAGAAGTAGCAGAAATGGGAACAACGATAAACTTAGCATCAGGATTGATGATAACGAGGTAGATGAAGTTCAGGAATTCTACTACCTAGGCAACAAAATATCCAATGATGAATGGAGCTAGAAGGACATCAAAAGCAGGAAAAAGGGCATTAATGGTCAAGACAAGTCTACTAGCATCAAACATAGGCCTTAATTTGTGGAGGAAATTTCTGAGAATGTACGTTTAGAGCACGCCATTGTACGGTATTGAAACATGAACTGTGGGAAAGCAGAACAGAAGAGAATCGAAGCATTTGAGATGTGGTGCTACAGACGAATGTTGAAAATTAGGTGGATTGTTAGGTAGGGAAAGGGGAGGTTCTGCGCGGAATCGGAGAGGAAAGGAATATGATGTTCAAATGTGTGTTAAATCTTATGGGACTTAACTGCTAAGGTCATCAGTCCCTAAGCCTACACACTACTTAACCTAAATTATCCTACCGACAAACACACACACACACACACACCCATGCCCGAGGGAGGACTCGAACCTCCGCCGGGACCAGCCGCACAGTCCATGACTGCAGCGCCCCAGACCGCTCGGCTAATCACGCGCGGCGGAATATAAGGAAACCCTTGCAAGGAGAAGGGACAGGATGACAGGACATCTGTTAAGACATCAGAGAATGACTTCCATGGTACTAGAGGGGGCTGTATGCTCAATGAATGGGCGTAGGGTGCTAAAAATAACGGGATACAGTTGTGAAGCAGCTCCTTGCGCGGTCCTGTCCAGTCGTCTCTTACAGGGTGCCTAAAGGATGCTGCCTTCTCTGATAGATATACAACAATTCAAGCAAATCACGTTAATGGTTTTTATTACAATAAAGTAAATTGACTATACTTAACTTTGGTTTACAACGGTGTCGTAAGCTATTGGCTACATGCAGATTATCAAAATCCTTCGCTGTATACAAAGTCTATGCAAGTTATTGACAATCTTTTATAAGTCACTGCTATCGTTAATATCACTGCTCTTCTCGCTTTCTCTGCTAGTGCGGGTCTACTAGTGTCCGTCTTCTACTGTCCTTGGCTGGCAGGAGCGGCGCTTATGTTCTCTTCGGCTAGAGGCCACCCCTGTCGTGGTGCAGTCCTAGTCAGCAAAGTATTGACTGACGTCATCTCACAGCCTTCTCTACTCTTGCGTTCTTCGTTCCGGCGCTTTTCGTTACGCCGGAACACTCCTCATTAGCCTCAAATTTGCATAGTCATTGATACGCGAGGCATGAGGTTGTGTAAAGAGCGTCACAACCGGGCAGTGTGTGGCTGGAAACGAGTGATTTGGATGATGCTATACCCTGGATCTGGGTTTGATGAATGTCTGGAGAATGGGGAAGTGGTGTTACGAGGTAAGGGTTTGGTCTAGTTATTGTGCTTAACGACGAAACACTAATGTGGAAGCATATGAAAACATTTTATAGTATTCTGTACGGCGTTCAGTAGAAGTAAAGTTCGGAAACTAAGACCGTTTTTATCAGCATGACAACGCACCGTGCTACAAAGCATCGTCTGCGAGACAATAGTTTGGCGATAGTAACATTCCTGCCCCTGTTTCCGACCTGTACCCAGTGGAGCACCTTTGAGATGACTTAGAATGATGGAGCACCTTTGAGATGAGTTAGAACGATGGAGCACCTTCGAGATGAGTTAGAAGGCCAATCATCACTACTTTCTGTGGTTTTGGCACTTGAGGAAGAATTGGCTGTCATTCCTCTAGAGACATTCATGTACCTCTATGAAAGTGTATCCAGAAGAGTTTAAGCTGAAATGAAAGAGAAGGGTCGGTACATCCCTTTTTAATATCCACCAGTAGGTGTTCGGATGCGTTTGATCAGGTAGTGGACGTTCCATTTCGTCAGCTGAGTGCAGGCGGCGGCGTCCGCCATTACGGCTCTGGCTCCGGCGTGTAGAAACAAATTAAGTTACTTATTACTAGAAGTTTTAAATTTGACATATGTACAGTGGCATGAAATTAATTATGTTTACGTTCTGGAACTCGTCATATTGTAACATTACGATGTCGTGAGAGAGTTTACTCACTTTTGCAACTATCTTTGGGCAATATTATGATTTGTTTGGTTTAGCTTACAGAGATGCCTTTTAGATTTTGACATTTACAGTAACATTATAGTAAGTACTTTATTTCATTACGATTCTCGGTTAAATATTTAAACACATTCGCGGTCAAAGTTCGATATTTTAATTACCATGCAGTTCTGTAGTGACAATATCCTATTTGGAGTATTTTTTGGCCCTGAAACTAAACATTACGCTATTTTATTACATTGTGTTAGTAATGGTAAAAGTCTAATTTTGTCAGAGCTGGTTTCATTGCAAGAGGGTGTGACCAGTCTGGACTTCCTTTAAGAAGAGATGAAAAAGCAAATTTTGCGTTGTCGTTCAGTTGTAGTTCTGACTAATTCTTCTTTCCTATCATTTCAAGCCTTGCATGTGTCCGCTCAGACGTCAGTGTAGGATTCCGATATATGTGGAGTCTCGTTCGCGGATTGAGCAATGCTGTGCAAAAGGTGCAACCATTTCCAGAGTCTGCCAAATTCTTTCTGTCTCTAGCAGGATAGTCTCCATGGTTTTACCTTCTGATACGTCCCACACTCGTACAAAATGATGTCATTCATTCCTCTTTTATTCAAGGAGGAACGTATTTTCTTGTTTTTAAAATGACTCTTGACTGCTGCGTCCGTGTTGTAATGGGATATTGACAAATTATTTGCAGTGAAGATGTTTTAAATTTACCAATGAATGCCAGCACGGATTTTAGGATGTTATTTTACGATAAAACAAAGTCCTTGGTTGCTTTCTTTTCTCTCTCCAAAATGCACTGTCAGTTAACTTTGGCCATTAACTATTGTTTTGAGCTATTTCTTTGATAGTGTGGTGTCATCGCCAAACACCACACTTGGTAGGTGGTAGCCTTTAAATCGGCCGCGGTCCGTTAGTATACGTCGGACCCGCGTGTCGCCACTATCAGTGATTGCAGACCGAGCGCCGCCACACGGCAGGTCTAGTCTAGAGAGACTCCCTAGCACTCGCTCCAGTTGTACAGCCGACTTTGCTAGCGATGGTTCACTGTCTATATACGCTCTCATTTGCAGAGACGACAGTGTAGCATAGCCGTCAGCTACGTCATTTGATATGTCCTAGCAAGGCGCCATGTTTAGTTACTATATGTCTTCTGAACAGATAAGATTGTGAATCATGTACCGTCAAGAGTGATGTTCCTCATTAATGGATTAAAGTTAAGTATCAAACTAATCATGTCCTTTTTCTGAACTCTCATTCCTTGTCATGTTCCAGACCTCACGTCAGTATAGTTCTTCCCTCCTCACGCCAGCTTGCGTGAGCTAAAACGCGTACATTTCGGCCTCTACCAGTAACACGGTGTTGGCTCTTCTGCCAACACTACAGATAGTGCACAGTATTTGGCCGTAATACATTTGTGGCAAAAAGGGACTGACAGCAAATGATGTGCGATCAAATGTCTCGCCGTGTGTTTGCGAGGAACTGAGAGGCCTGAGATAGATGGTTCAAATGGCTCTGAGCACCATGGGACTTAACTTCTGAGGTCATGAGACCCCTAGAACTTAGAACTACTTAAACCTAACTAACCTAAGGACATCACACACACCCATGCCCGAGGCAGGATTCGAACCTGCGACCGTAGCGCTCGCCCGGTTCCAGACTGTAGCGCCTACAACCGCTCGGTCACATCGGCCGGCCGCCTGAGGCAGAGAGATTGTGTCCCCGTGTATATTTTCCTCTTTTTTGCACTTGTTGCATTCCTGTTTGGTGTATACACATATATACAGTAATGGCCAGGACGTTGACGGCTATACCACATATTTCCAAACTTGACTGATGTTCGCATGCTGTCTTTTTTGCTTTTCTATGAAAGTGTGGAATTATGTTGTAGATACGACGGCGTGCTGGAAAGTAATGTCTCCGAATTTTTATTGTGTTCTGAAGATCGGTTGAGGTATTACATGTGATGCATATTACTTGGTCGATTTTCCTGGTTCACTGACGCAAGTTGCTACCCTCTGCCGACAGGGCTCCGAATTGTAGCGTGTGACATGGCTGTGAGTGGCGTAGTTATGTAGATGTACTGCGACACCTTCAGATAACTGAATGTAAGAATTCAAACAGTTCGCCCACACAAGGAGCACCCTCTCCTTCAGCGTGACGATGTCAGACCACACAGCAGTGCTGTGACATCTGCAACAATCCGACACCTTGGGTTCACTGATCGGTCATCCTTCATACGTCCCGACTTGGCCCCTTCCGAATTTCTAAGACCTCACTTTGATAGTGATGGACCGGTGCGAGTAGAAGTGAGGTTGTGGCTCCGCAAACGAAGTCATACATTCTACAGGGATAGTATCAAGAATGTGTTCTCTCATTTGGAGAAATGTATACGTTGCCAAGGTGACCATGCAGGGAAATAAGTTGTAGTCGAGCAGAGATGTAGAGTGTTAATAAAATTTGTTTAGTTTCAAAAGCCTTGACAATTATCACACAAAAATCTCTGATGCATTACTGTTCATCATCCCTCGTATATACGAAGCACTTAGTTCACACACCTGTTCCAGTACACCATACACTTTGCCAAAGTTGGGATTTGTTTCAAGTCTGTCTACAAATTTAACCGTTCACTGTCGACACCGAAAGTAGACTACGCCAACTGAAGAAAAACTCGCTCATCAGGAACTGTACGACGTTTTAATGTCCAAAAAAGAGCGGAAATATATTGGACATCTTGATAAAACGATACGCTCAGCTGAAGGACTGGATTAAGATAGGCCGTCGTCAATTTGAACAGCTTATATGAGACTACGTCGTTCCTATAATGTTGTACCTCAAAGAACTCACTTTAAGTTCTCGAATCTTCCGCACAATGTTGCCACTTAACGTCTAGGAGACCGTATACTCTACATGAACCTCTTTTAGAAAACCACATTGCGCTTTGTGGCATGTAAATGTCTGTTTAACTCTATTTAAGGTTCTCGCTTTGTGACAGAAGCTCATTGATAACTTTTCGTCCACTATTGGATAGTGCCATTTATGGTTCCTGTTTCAGGTAGACTCGTCATTTATATGGGGTGGTTGTAATTAAAATGCTGTTACGCAGGGAGGTCGAGTGTGGGCTGTAATTACCGTTTGGCAGCGAAACTCGATAGATACTCTAACTCGTTAATGACAAACCGATTTACGCTGGAAGAAAGATTAGTTCCAATTCTGGTCAGAAGAGGTTTAACATGTGAGAAAGACATAATGATAATTGTATTACTAAGCGCCACTTACACAGATTGTCCAATATGATGATTGGAGACGCCGATGAAATGCCGCAGCTATTAATCGTCGCTATCAACAGTTGTCGCAGTAGCGACGAATGCAGCAATTACTCACATACACGACTGGACAGCGCATTACCAGATAACCACAGCTGACCACAACGTCATAACATTCACTATACAGAACATATTCCATGTACACACAGTAACACAACCCAAACGAGTGATTTTCCACACGACAGACTGGGACAAGGTTAGGCAGACAATACAAGATCATGCATTACACGACATCGAAGGAAGCGTCGATTACCGAGCCCACATGCTTACACACCTTATAGCACACGCACACAAGACTTGCATCCCAACATCAAGAAACACGAAGCAACGCACTGTTCCCTGGACAAAAGAACCACTATTCCCTGGACAAAAGAACTGAACTGAAAAAGGACACCAGACGGAAACGTAAATTGTATCAAGGAGCGGTCTCGGAAAGAGAAAGACAGATACGACTCAATGCATGTCGGCTTGCCACGGAGAGGTACAAACAGGAACTAAAAAAGACGCAGAATGACCACTGGAACAGACACATACCAGCACAAACACAATTAAACTCAGCAGAGTTTCTGCTCGGCAGCCTGCTGCCTAATGACATCGCAAATACAGGCACACAAGAACAAGCAGCGGTTATACGAGAACTGGACAAAGAATACACTGCACCAACAGTCACCTGTTCTTTTGCGCAGAAAAGGTTGTGATATACAATCTCGGAACTACAAAAACAAAAAGGCACTCGAACCAGACGGTGTCAAGTCAGAGGTAGTAAAGCAAATTCCACCGCAGATCAGCCCCATATCTTACGACCTTGCTGAACGATGCATTAGGGCTGGGCCGCGTACCTGCAGTGTGGAAAACGGTCGTCGTTAAAGAAATCCCCTGACAAAGATCTCTCCGACTCAAAATCATGCAGACCTATCTATCTAATAAACACATTAGCTAATGTACAAGAAAAACTGTTATGCAAAAGACTACACGCATACAGAACATTACAGGAACTAACACCACATCGACTAATGCAGAAATAGAACAGTCGTTTGGCATACGAAAGACAAGAAAGTCATCAAGCGAATTACTAAAGGCTGCCCGCAGGGATCGATCTGCTGCCACATCCTCTGGGTCATAATGATAGAACCACTCCTACAGTTACTCGAGGAACATATTCAGACAGATGGAGTTTTCGCACGGGCTAACGACCTGCTTGTGGCAACATCAGCAAATAATCGTGCCCAGCTAGAAGAAAGAGCCAATGGAACACTGAGAACAATAACACAGTCGTGCACAAACAACAAACTCAAGGTAGCAGAAAATAAAACAACATACATATTGCTGCAGGACATCCTGCACAGCAACCCAACAGTCAAAATGGGGACACAAACATCAAGATATCATTAGTAATTTGCTATCTTAGAGTAAACCTTGATGAACGTTTGAATTTTCATTAACACTTAAGAATATGCACAGATAAAGCAGAAAAGGTACTCCATAAACTGGCAAGGTTAAACTCTGATTGCCGGCCGGTGTGGCCGTGCGGTTCTAAGCGCGTCCGTTTGTAACCGCGTGACCGCTACGGTCGCAGGTTCGAATCCTGCCTTGGGCATGGATGTGTGTGTTGTCCTTAGGTTAGATAGGTTTAAGTATTTCTAAGTTCTAGGGGACTGATAACCTCAGTAGTTAAGTCCCATAGTGCTCTGAGCCATTTTTTTAAACTCTGATCAATATAGACTACCCCTTTCAGTCACACGAAAATACCGTTGCGCTCTCTTCGAGTCAGTACTGTGTTTCGCCGCTACCACATGGAACGACAGACTAAGTCTGTCTACCAATAAATCCACCGTACGCCGTGGGCAAACAAGCAACTTGCTTCGACTATCGGTGACCTTCAGCACCACGTCTGTCGATGGACTATGCGTTGTGCTGTAAGTCTTCCGGACAGACATAAAAATTAGATACCGTGCGACTCTGTACTGGCTTAGGATAGGGAGACTAGACCAGAATCGGCAGACCACTGGTGTACCACATGAAACAACACGCCCACTCAGAGCATGGTGAATGGATACCTCGCACGGTGAGTGGGACAATAGCGATAACGGCCTCCGAGTAGACAATATCTTCCCTGATATCAGGGAAAAAACTAAAACACATCCACCCCAGCCCGGAATGGTGCGGTTTCTTACAGGTCACGGCCCTTATTCCACGCACTTGAGTCGCTTGAGTCTGCGACAAACAACTCGGTGCACATAGAGGGGAGAAGGTTTCCCTAAACACACTGTCTTTTTCTGAAAGAAGCGTGCAAAAAGAAGACACACATTACACGTGAATCAGTACTATGTTCACAACACTCTGCAGACGATATTACGTAATCCTGACCAGTGGACGGAACTAAACATACTGACCGACGAAACGTCGAAGATAATGTACACAGAACACCTTCGCAACAGACCGTACAGAAGGCAAGCTGGTATACGAGGACAGCAGAGTGCCCACGGGATGGATAGCAGCGCTGGAACTTCCAGTCAGGACGACACCGACACCGACGCCGAAACCGTATCGAATATCGGAACTGATTCTGATAACAAGGTGGGACTAGAGGCGTCTCACGGCGATGATCCATAGTGGCAATCTGCAACGCAATTCATCTTCTCAGCTCAGAATAGGCCAAGAAAAGTGCAAATGCGAATTACACCAATAATTATCTAGCACCAAACTGTACATTTGCATATAATCGGCTTAGGTATTAGAATGGTAGACATAGACAGTGAATTGTGGGTGGCGGTCAGCGACTTCAAGTCTGTTCCAAGACCCAGTTAGCGGGAAGTTCTACAATCTAGTCTTACCTGTTTTCCTTTCTAATTCTTCTGAAGAAATAAGATTCTTGTATTTCACTTTCTATTTCCATTGTAATTAGATTTTAGAGTTACAAATATGCTGCACACTGAAAAAAGAACAAAACGCGAACAGCCCGCCTCCACGTGGCGGGTACGAAGAACGACGTGTCCTTAGCGCTAGGATTTCACGCGGAACAAGTCCCGCCCATTCAACGCCCTCCACGCCTATCCATAGTGTAAGGCCCTCCCCAAAACAGCCGCCAGTTCCACAAACTAGAAGCTACATCAAAGTTGTTATGTCACAGTCCAACACATGTTACACTGTGATGAGATTCAGTAATGATAAGAAATTTAAGTTTTTCTGGATAGTAATATAATATGAATGTGCATTATCAAAGGAATAAAAGTATTTATAGAGATTTGAAAGCATCGACAGCAATAGAAAACAAAAAATAACGTGATGTTATTTAAGGCCAATAAGGACAAATTTTCATTAACTAATTCATTTATTACAATACGTTTATTTGAGGGAAACAGCAGAGCAAACACAAAGTGCGAAAACAATGGTCTTGAATCTGTCATGTCGGCAGTAAAGCCACGGATGCAGTCGACTAACACTGTTGTCTAAAATAAACGTTATATCGAAATAAGTGAAAGTCGTTATGTTTATGTATGCCCTCATAGTAGCTCACGTTTAGAGAATATAAGAATGCCATAAAGTAGAAATGCCTAATGAAAGCAGTTAGATATTTGCTTATATGCAATATTTCGTTTCGTTAGTATTTTCATGGGTAATGGGTGAATTTTTACTTGTAAATTCTCCAGTGACATACCGGCGCATCATAAACGACGTTATAAAGAATTGTGGCTGTTTCTGTGTGATTAGTGTCCTATATGCTGTCGCAAACGTCCCAGGAAAATAATCTGTCGTTATTCTTTGTCCTGTCAAAAGATTTATTAATTTCGTAAATGTCATTCAAACTATTTTTAAAAAATAATAATGATGGTGTGTATGTTTATCACAGAGCAGTTATGGAGGAAATAAATGCTGCAGTGTTTCACGGCTGTAAAACGTCCTTCATGCTGTGCTAGTTCTTCTTCCACCCCTAAAACGTTTCAGCAAAACTATTCATTGAATAACACGCAAAAACAACTTGGATAGATCTAGCAACAACAAAGTAATTTTGATGCCCTCTGGAAGTATAGTGAACATTGGAGCTTGTTTCACATATACTGTCTAAGTTCTGAAACTCAAGTGTCAAGTACACTCCTGGAAATGGAAAAAAGAACACATTGACACCGGTGTGTCAGACCCACCATACTTGCTCCGGACACTGCGAGAGGGCTGTACAAGCAATGATCACACGCACGGCACAGCGGACACACCTGGAACCGCGGTGTTGGCCGTCGAATGGCGCTAGCTGCGCAGCATTTGTGCACCGCCGCCGTCAGTGTCAGCCAGTTTGCCGTGGCATACGGAGCTCCATCGCAGTCTTTAACACTGGTAGCATACCGCGACAGCGTGGACGTGAACCGTATGTGCAGTTGACGGACTTTGAGCGAGGGCGTATAGTGGGCATGCGGGAGGCCGGGTGGACGTACCGCCGAATTGCTCAACACGGGCGTGAGGTCTCCACAGTACATCGATGTTGTCGCCAGTGGTCGGCGGAAGGTGCACGTGCCCGTCGACCTGGGACCGGACCGCAGCGACGCACGGATGCACGCCAAGACCGTAGGATCCTACGCAGTGCCGTAGGGGACCGCACCGCCACTTCCCAGCAAATTAGGGACACTGTTGCTCCTGGGGTATCGGCGAGGACCATTCGCAACCGTCTCCATGAAGCTGGGCTACGGTCCCGCACACCGTTAGGCCGTCTTCCGCTCACGCCCCAACATCGTGCAGCCCGCCTCCAGTGGTGTCGCGACAGACGTGTCGTCTTCAGCGATGAGAGTCGCTTCTGCCTTGGTGCCAATGATGGTCGTATGCGTGTTTGGCGCCGTGCAGGTGAGCGCCACAATCAGGACTGCATACGACCGAGGCACACAGGGCCAACACCCGGCATCATGGTGTGGGGAGCGATCTCCTACACTGGCCGTACACCACTGGTGATCGTCGAGGGGACACTGAATAGTGCACGGTACATCCAAACCGTCATCGAACCCATCGTTCTACCATTCCTAGACCGGCAAGGGAACTTGCTGTTCCAACAAGACAATGCACGCATGTATCCCGTGCCACCCAACGTGCTCTAGAAGGTGTAAGTCAACTACCCTGGCCAGCAAGATCTCCGGATCTGTCCCCCATTGAGCATGTTTGGGACTGGATGAAGCGTCGTCTCACGCGGTCTGCACGTCCAGCACGAACGCTGGTCCAACTGAGGCGCCAGGTGGAAATGGCATGGCAAGCCGTTTCACAGGACTACATCCAGCATCTCTACGATCGTCTCCATGGGAGAATAGCAGCCTGCATTGCTGCGAAAGGTGGATATACACTGTACTAGTGCCGACATTGTGCATGCTCTGTTGCCTGTGTCTATGTGCCTGTGGTTCTATCAGTGTGATCATGTGATGTATCTGATCCCTGGAATGTGTCAATAAAGTTTCCCCTTCCTGG
Source organism: Schistocerca cancellata (assembly GCF_023864275.1). Classification (NCBI taxonomy): domain Eukaryota; kingdom Metazoa; phylum Arthropoda; class Insecta; order Orthoptera; family Acrididae; genus Schistocerca; species Schistocerca cancellata. The sequence continues at coordinate 87,404,186 of NC_064627.1, read as the reverse complement.
GACAATGAATTCACGGTGTTCTTATTTCAATTTCCAGGAAAGTATATTGTGGTTCCTCTTTCTCCAGGCAAATTATTCTTTGAGGGTAGGTTTTTCCTGTTGTAGCTTTGGGTGCTTTTTCTCACATAGAAGTATGTTTCTTCATAGGCTATTCATTTGAATACTGAGTTTTCGTATTTAAAGAATTCAGTGCTAAACAGTTTTCTCTTATGTTTGCTGTGGAAGTACCTGGCACAGCTGAGGCCAATTGTGCACGTTTTTTGTAACGTGTCTTTTAACTGTCTGGCAAAATTTAAGACCTAGCAAGATATTAATTTAAAATTCACTCCAAGTGCAGCCGAACGCGGTAAACCACGTGGGTCAACTGAAACGATGCCCAGGCGCCGAACAAAGACCGGGAAAACCGGGAGTGACTAGTTCCGAGTGAAATCCTAGCGCTAACGATTCCTCGAGGAACGGTGCAACAATACTAGTCGTGAACAATACAGGGACCACAGTCAGACCTCGCAGCTTGTCGCAGCGACCAAGTGGCTGTAGCAATAAATTACACAAATTAAAAAAAAGCCCATGATAAGACAATCAGACGGTAGGTCATTAGAATAGAGCAGCAAGAGGGGAAAGAAGTAGTTCCGATGGAGTCTCAGTTGTGTATTCCTATATAATAGCCTTCAGATCAGGTAGAGACTAAAAGAGTCCCTGCAAAATCTCGTTTTCTTAGACATTTCCAGAGCTAAAAGTCGCATGGGTTCAGATCAGGTGATCCATGCATCTGGATAACGTCTGACGGTAACACTTCCGTGGAAGGTTGCATTAAGGAGATCTTTCACTTGATGCGCGACATGAGATGTTACCCCATCTTGCATGAAAACTGTGATCTTCACACTGTTTGGCACTTCCAAAGCAGAAATCACAACCTGTACGGCACGGTCACGGCAACGTGTAGACGTCACGGTACATCTGACAGGCCATCTGCATGTATTCCCTTCAAAGAATGGACCGAGAAAGCAGGTGCCGGTGAATCCAGACCATACAGTCACACACGGCAAGTGCAGTGGCTCTTTGTGCTCAATTCCCGGTTTAACACCACCCTAAATTTGAGAACTGTGTATTCACTGAACCTTGTACTGTAAAATGTACCTCGGCACTCGAAAGAATATTGCTGGGCACATGCGATCAACTTCGATCATAGCCAGAAACGGAATAGAAATGTGAGAACGTTGATGAAGGTCATGAGGTTTCAGTTGCTGCACCGTTTGTACCTTGCATGGACATCAGTGTAACACAGAACGCAAAACTTTCCGTAGTGTTGCCCATGGGGTTGGCAACTCTCGTGATACTGCAATAGCACATGCATCTGCTGCATGCACACGGCAACAGCAACGCCGTCAATAACTTCCAACGGAATAGGGCGCCTTCCTCTGCCAGGAGCCACACCAAGCTCATCCGTGTTTCCTTAATTTCGTTGTCATCTTCTTTAAATCTTTTAATGACGTCGGACCTCTTCTGAGACCTTTCAGTGGGCGATACTCTCTTAATGCATCAGCATAATTCCTTACGTTCACGTAACACCGCTACACTTTATTCTCGATAGCTACACTTTTCACTCATATTATGACTTGTGAAATGACAGCGTGGATGTCATACCAACGTAAAAACGATGCACAATGCTAAACTTGCAAGTGCGTGCCAAAATTGGAACCAATTTTTTTCCAGTAAAATCGGTTCCCCTTTAACGCATCAGTACAGTGGTTTGGCAAACTAATGGGGTAGCAATATGCACATATACAGGGCGTTTCAAAAATGACCGGTATATTTGAAACGGCAATAAAAACTAAACGAGCAGCGATAGAAATACACCGTTTGTTGCAATATGCTTGGGACAACAGTACATTTTCAGGCAGACAAACTTTCGAAATTACAGTAGTTACAATTTTCAACAACAGATGGCGCTGCGGTCTGGGAAACTCTATAGTAGGATATTTTCCACATATCCACCATGCGTAGCAATAATGTGGCGTAGTCTCTGAATAAAATTACCCGAAACCTTTGACAACGTGTCTGGCGGAATGGTTTCACATGCAGATGAGATGTACTGCTTCAGCTATTCAATTGTTTCTGGATTCTGGCGGTACACCTGGTCTTTCAAGTGTCCCCACAGAAAGAAGTCACAGGGGTTCATGTCTGGCGAATAGGGAGGCCAATCCACGCCGCCTCCTATATGTTTCGGATAGCCCAAAGCAATCACACGATCATCGAAATATTCATTTAAGAAATTAAAGACGTCGGCCGTGCGATGTGGCCGGGCACCATCTTGCATAAACCATGAGGTGTTCGCAGTGTCGTCTAAGGCAGTTTGTACCGCCACAAATTCACGAAGAATGTCCAGATAGCGTGATGCAGTAATCGTTTCGGATCTGAAAAATGGGCCAATGATTCCTTTGGAAGAAATGGAGGCCCAGACCAGTACTTTTTGAGGATGCAGGGACGATGGGACTGCAACATGGGGCTTTTCGGTTCCCCATATGCGCCAGTTCTGTTTATTGTCGAAGCTGTCCAGGTAAAAATAAGCTTCGTCAGTAAACCTAATGCTGCCCACATGCATATCGCCGTCATCAATCCTGTGCACTATATCGTTAGCGAATGTCTCTCGTGCAGCAATGGTAGCGGCGCTGAGGGGTTGCCGCGTTTGAATTTTGCATGGATAGAGGTGTAAACTCTGGCGCATGAGACGATACGTGGACGTTGGCGTCATTTGGACCGCAGCTAAAAAGAGAGATGGGGCCCCTCCACGCCCGCACCAACGTGGTGACGAAACCAAAAGTTCTACTGTCACCTCCGTAAACATGTTAGTTATCTAGTGGGTGGATCACAGGATGCTGGGCTGTGATGTTGTCCGTGCGTCTGGGTAAGGCTACGCATTAACACGGTCCATCAGGTGATAGATAGTGGACGAAACGCGAGTGAGGGTAGCGATTTGAAGAGCAGAGGGAAAAAAGTGCCATGGCTCGTGCCGTGGGAAAAAAATCTCTGCGACAGTGGGATGGGTAGTAAGAGCAGTAGTGGCTTACTAGCTGCGATAGTTCATGCAAGGTTGGATTTGTTAGTATAGGTATCATGCATCATTACCGTGACAGGCGATGGCGATGTGTCCCAGTTGCTGCGGCTGCTACTTTCCTGGAACAATCAATATCGTTATACAGTAGTGGGAGATCGGCCACAGATCATCTCACTGTGTGGGGGATGTGTGGAGCTTGTTTGCATGCAGTGTACGGTACGGCTTCCCTGTATGGTGCCAGTTATTCGGCAGTGTATTTCAGCTGGATATCCAGTAAATGCGTCTGATTAACAGGGGCTCGCCTGTGCCGTTATGTTTGCGTAAGCTTGGCCATAGATGTTATGTCCTTGCAAGTATGTCTTTTGGTCTTTTATGTTTCCATCTATGGTTGTGGTCGTAGTTCCCCAGATTCAGAATAAACGGGTTCTGCGAATGTCTGGAGTTTCTGTATAGTCTTGTGGTGAGTTTGTGGATTACCTCCGTGAGAGTCTCAAGTCGCTATTCCCGGTGAAGGTCCGCGATGCGTGTGTATCGTGGAGCATTGCTTATGATTTTGAGTACCTTGTTTTGTATGAGCTGCAGACGGCGCAGGCGTGTAGGCGCAGCGTATCCCCAGACGGGAGCTGCGTACGTCATCAGGGGTCGGATAAGTGTCATGTACATGGACCTCGACACCCTTCTGTTCAGTGTGCTACGCCTGTTGAGCATAGGATAGAGCTGGTTGAGCCTCGCGCTAGCTCGGTTGGTCATGTGTTGAATGTGGTCCCCCCAGAGTAATTTCCGGTCCAGCCAGACACCGAGGTATTTGACTTTCTCGCGGAAACGTATTGGGCGTGCATGTAGAGTTATTGGTCTGCAGTAGCGGTGTTTGCGCAGTTGCTTCGGTCTTCTCGTGAACAGAACGGCTTCGCACTTGTCGACGCTTACTCTAACACGCCATTTCTCCAACCAAGGCTCAGCCACTCTGAGTGCAGTCTGTAGGCGTGACGTAATGTTTGATGGTTTCCAATCTTGCGCGAGGATGGCTGTGTCATCCGCGTAGATTGCCATCATTGTGTTGTGTGTGGTTGGGAGATCGTTTATGTAGAGGTTAAACAGTAGGGGCCCTAGGATGCTTCCCTGGGGTACTCCCGCGTGTATACCGTGTCGTGTTGACTGTTTTCCCTGCACGTCAGTGTTGAAACTCCTGTCTGTGAGGTATGAGTGTATTAGACGCAGCAGCCCGTCGGGGAATCCCGCGTCGCTGAGTTTGCGGATGAGGCCGTTGTGCCATAGACGGTCGAAAGCCTTTTCGATGTCCAGGAACACTGCCCCTGTAGCTTTGTTTATGTTGAAGCCATGTGTTATGTGTTCAACGACCCGTAGGAGTTGTTGTGTTGTGGAGTGGTGATTTCTGAAGCCGAATTGCTCCGGTCTCAGGATGTCATTTGTTATGCAGTGCCTAGTGATGCGTTTGAGAATCACCTTCTCAACAATCTTACTGAGCGAGCTCAGAAGGCTGATGGGTCGGTAATTTTGTGGGAGGCTGTGGTCTTTCCCCGGCTTCCTGAACATCAGGACCTTGTCCGTCTTCCAAAAGGCGGGGAAGTGTTGGTGTTTTAGTATGGCATTCGTTATGTGTGTTAGGTACTCAGTTGCTTTATCCGTGAACTCCTGGAGGACACGGTTTTGAATGCCATCATGACCAGGGGCTTTCCTAGCAGCGGAATGCATTATGGCCCAGGAGACTTCGGCTGTGCTAGCATGTCGAATGTCGTCGCGCGATGGTTGGGCTAGAATGCGTGTAACCTCTTGGTCAGTAGCAAGTGTGAACGCTGGATCTGATGGTACCAGGTTCGGTGTGAATGACGCTGCGAGTGTTCGGGCCATTAGTTCCGCTTTCTCTTCCGCTGAGTATGCAGGTCCGTCGGGCCCTTGAAGTGTTGGCGTGTATATTTTCTCCCTGGTGAAGTGTCGGGCTAGTTGCCACACGCCAGGTCGTGTGGTGTCCAGCCCTTCGAGTGTGTGGTTCCACTGTTGTGTTCTATGTGTTTGTATTTTATCGTGTATGATGCCCTGTAGTCTGTTAATGTGCCGTTTGAAGTACGGACGCCTGGTGCGCTGCCATTGTCTCCTGAGACGATTCCTCATCGAGATTAGGCCCAGGATTTCCTGGGGCAGGGCCGCACTACGTTGTTGTGAGGTGCGATCAGGTATGATGCCTGCCATTGCGTCCTGGACGGCGTTAGTGAGGGTTTCTACTGCCTCGTCGATTTGTGCTGTTTCATTAATTTCGTGTATAGGTGGGATGTGGCTATCGAGCGTTTGTTTGAACCTTGTCCAATCCGCACGCCCGTAGTCCAACATCTTACGTTGTTCCATGTGCTGCAGTGTTTCCTCAATGTATAGTATTACAGGTTGGTGGTTTGAGGGCAGATCGTTTTCAACGGAAACGTTGAGTGTCAATGTAATGCCCTTGATGAGGGCCATGTCTATCACGTCTGGCCTGTGTCCCCTCTGATAGGGAATGTGCGTCGGTTCAGTCGGTGCTAGTATGATGTAGTTTCTGCCAAGTGAATGTTCGTACAGTTTTTTGCCGTTGGGATTTCGTTTGCGTGAATTCCATTCTGGGTGTTTTGCGTTCAGATCTCCAGCGACTATTACTCGCGGTGAAATGTTGAGTAGTGTGCTGATATCGCGTGTTGAAATGCCTACAGGGCTGTTGTATACCGGTATCAGTGTGGTGTAGGCTCCGTTGAACTTGACTCTGACGGCCGTAGCCTCGATTTTTTCCAGTTCAGGGAGCTCTATGTTTGTGTGCTCAATGTCTTTGTGTATGACGATTGCAGTTCCACCTGCCACGGCGCCGCCCGGTCGGTCGGTACGATAGACACAGTAGTCAGGAAAGTTTAATTGTTTGTGCGGTTTGAGTTTAGTCTCGCTCAGTAGCGCGACAAGGATTCCCTTGCGCTCCATGAACGCGGCAAATTCTGCCCTTTTGTTGTGGATCGAGTCTGCATTCCAGAACAGGATCCGTGATAGTGTGTGCGGGTCTGCGTTATGGGCCGGGTGTGGCGTATTATTCATGTAAGAGTGTGAAAGAGTGTTGTGATGGCAGTGTGTATGACAGCCCAGTATTGCCCGGGTTCGGCGCTCATGAGCTGGGTGATGAGTGTAGTGACGGCCATCAGCACCTTGGTAAGGATTTCAATGGTCGTGTGTCGGGGGAATAGTGTTTCCAGTATTCCCCCAGATGATGTGTTGGTGTTAGGTGTGGCAGCCTGAGGTGCTGTTGTGGTGTTAGCGGCCGCTTGTGCAGGTATTGGTGTGTTGTTTGGGGCGGCATTTGTGTTTCGTGGTAGAGGTTGTGGCGCCTGAGTTACTTCTGTGGTGAGGGGGATGGTAGTGTGAGTTACAGTCTCGGTGTCTTGTTGACTGTTTTCCTGTGTGTTGCTGTTCTGTTGTTGCTGCGTGGCCTGTTGTGGTGATTTCGTGTTCCCCGCCCTGTGTTTGCCTGTACGTCTATTCCCCCTCTGGGCTTGGGGTTCGGGGGGTTCTTGTGTGGATGTGTTTTCTTGTATATGGTGCGTTTCTTCGCAGCTCGTGATTTCCGGGAGTGGGGTCGTGTTGTTTGGGGGCATAGGTGTTGGTACCGATGCTTGTTGGGTTTCAGGTGTTGTCTGTGGCTGTTGTGTGGCTGTTGCAGCGGTTGTTTCACGTGTGTGTGTAGGGCGCTGAGGTTCCGCAGCCTGTGCCGTTCCGCCAGGGCGTGCAACCGTGGCAAACGTTACGCCGTTCCTTACTGGGTTCGGCACTGGCCTTGGGCGTGGTATGTCGTACAGTACTCTACTTCTGTCTTGTTTTCGCTTCAGCGCCTGTTTGTATGAGTTGCACTGTCTGAAGTTTGCCGCATGGGACCCACCGCAGTTGGCACAACGTCGCTGGTTTGGCTGTGTTTGTGTGCAAGTGTTGGATCTGTGGTTGCCAGCGCATCCGCGGCAGCGAGTTGCCAGGCCGCAGCGGAGGGCCGAGTGGCCGAACCGCTGGCAGTTGTTGCGTTGTTGGGGGACGTTGGGTGGTTCGTAGAGTTCTACACGCACGTCCATCCGCAGAAAGCTCTTTATCTGCAGTATGGCGCGGGAATCAGCCGTGTCGGCTAACTCAACCATGTAGTGTGGTAACGGTGCGTGTGTACGGAACCCTGTCATCCGGGAGGCACTTTTACAGTCAAATCCCAAATAACAAAGGGCCGCATGTACTGTCTCGTTGGGGGTGCTGGGATCCACTCCCTTGATCACGTACTGCTGGGTTCAACACGGCGAACGGAAACCCGAGGCCGCTGTTGGATCACCTGCTGCACTAGCTGCGCGTTGCCCTCTGTGGTTGCCATACGCGGTCGCCCTACCTTTCCAGCACGTTCATCCGTCACGTTTCCAGTCCGTTGAAATTTTTCAAACAGATCCTTTATTGTATCGCTTTTCGGTCCTTTGGTTACATTAAACCTCCGTTGAAAACTTCGTCTTGTTGCAACAACACTGTGTTCTAGGCGGTGGAATTCCAACACCAGAAAAATCCTCTGTTCTAAGGAATAAACCATGTTGTCTACAGCACACTTGCACGTTGTGAACAGCATACGCTTACAGCAGAAAGACGACGTACAGAATGGCGCACCCACAGACTGCGTTGTCTTCTATATCTTTCACATCACTTGCAGCGCCATCTGTTGTTGAAAATTGTAACTACTGTAATTTCGAAAGTTTGTCCGCCTGAAAATTTACTGTTGTCCCAAGCATATTGCAACAAACGGTGTATTTCTATTGCTGCTCGTTTAGTTTTTATTGCCGTTTCAAATATACCGGTCATTTTTTAAACACCCTGTACATACAGCGGTAATATCGCGTAGACAATGTATAAGATGGTGGTGTGTTGGTGAAACTGTCATGTGTACTCAAGTGAACCATGTAAAAAGATTTTTGAATTTGTTATGGCCGAACTAAAGGAATTAATAGCCCGCCCCGCTAGCCGCACGTCTAACGCGCTGCTTCCCGAGCGGAAAGGAGTGCCCGTCCCGCCCCTTATTCCGCCTCAGTTTGTTCAAACACTGTCTCCAAGTTCGCATACACCATCATTACTCTGCCACGTAAATATTAGAGATCACACTCGTCTGATATGAGAGGTTCCCAGGGGCGGGGGTCCACTGGGGGCCGCACCACTCAATAACCCTGGATTCGGTGTGGGGTGGTGGTGAGGTGGGTGGATTGCTATGGCCTGTTGTGGGGTTGTGAACCACTGACGGCTAAGGCGGGACGAAGCTTCTCCGTCGCTTCTAGGTCCCTGGTTTAATACACAATACACACAGGAATTAACAGATTTCGAACACGGAACGGTAGTTGTAATTAGCCGCTTTGGATATACCATTTGGGAAATCGATAGGGAATTCAATATTCCGAGATCCACAGTGTCAAGAGTGCGCCGAGAATACCAAATTTCAGAAATTACCGCTCACCTCTCGTCACTCGACGGCCGGTAACCTTCAGTTAAAGACCGAGAACAGCGGCATCTGCGTAGAGTTGTCAGTGCTAACAGAGCCTCATATATCATTGTGGGACCTGCGACGACCGTATCCTTTAGGACAGTGCGGAGAAATGTGGCGTTAATGGGCCCTGGCAGCAGACGATTGATGCGAGGGCCTTTTCTAACAGCACGACATTTCCTGCAGCGCCTCTCCTGGGCTCGTGACCGTATCGATTGGATCCTAGACGAATAGAAAACCGTGGCCTGGTACGATGAGTTGCTAGTTGAAGGGATGAGAAGGATCCGCCGTTGTTTGATAGACGCGTTAGAAAAGCTCTACGTAGACAAAGAGCACTTCATCTCAGATTTAAGAAAAGTAAAACCTAGTTGAGAACCAAAAGCTAAACGAAGCGAAAATGAGCGTAGAGAGAGCAATGAGAAAGTGAGACACATCTATTCATTCTCTCAGCGACCACATCGGCACCGAAACAGAAGATAACAGAGAGAAGGTCGAAATACTGAATTCGGTCTTCCGAAGTAGTTTCACCGCCGCAGATCGTAACACTGTCCCTCCTTTCAATCGTCGTGCGAACGTCGATATGGCAGATACTGAAATAACCGATCGCGGAATTGAAAAGCGGCTACAATCGCTTAGTAGTGGAAAGGCTTCAGGGCCAGATGAGATAACTAGAAGTTTCTATAAAGATTATGCGAAAGAACTTCCTCCCCTTCTAGTAGTAATTTATCGTAGATCGCTTGAGCAACGAAAGGTACCTAACAACTGGGAAAAAGCGCAGGTCATTCCCGTTTTTTAGAAATGCCGTTAGAGCCACACAATTATAGACCTATATCGTTGATGTCAATCTGTTGTAGAATTATGGAACATGTTTTATACTCAAGAATTACGAAGTTCTTTGAAAACGAACAGCTCCTCTATAAAAATCAATATGGATCCCGCAAACAGAGATCCTGCGAAACACAGCTCGCTCTGTTCCTCCATGAGATCCACAACGCAGCGGACAACGGTACTCAAGCTGGTGCCGTGTTCCTTGATTTCAGTAAGGCTTTTAACACCGCCCCATATTGTCGTTTAATGGAAAAAATACGAGCTTCTGAAGTATCGTACCAGAACTGCGATTGGATTCAATACTTTCTTGCAGATAGAACTCAACACGTCGCTCTTAGCGGAACTAAATTGACGGATGTAAAGGTAATATCCGAAGTACCACCGGGAAATGTGATGGGACCGTTGCTGTTCAAAATATATATAAATGATCTAGAAAGCGTCGGTTGCTCTTTAAAGCTAACCGCATATGATGCAGTTGTTTATACCAAAGCAGCAACGCCAGAGGATAGTAATAATTTGCAGAATGACCTGCAGGGAATTGATGAATGGTGCACACTCTGGCAGTTGACCCTAAACGTAAATAAGAGTAACATATTGCGCATACATAGTAAAAGAAATCCACTACTGTACAACTACACTATTGACGACAAACAGCTGGAGACAGCGTCTGCCGTAAAATATCTTGACGTAACTATCCAGTGCGACCTTAAGTGGAATGACCATATAAAACAGATAGTGGGAAAAGCAGACACAAGACTCAGATTCATCGGAGAAATCTTAAGGAAATGTAACTCACCCACGAAAGAAGTGGCTTATAGGCCGCTTGTTCACTCGATTGCCCGCATCTCGTGGTCGTGCGGTGGCGTTCTCGCTTCCCACGCCCGGGTTCCCGGGTTCGATTCCCGGCGGGGTCAGGGATTTTCTCTGCCTCGTGATGGCTGGGTGTTGTGTGCTGTCCTTAGGTTAGTTAGGTTTAAGTAGTTCTAAGTTCTAGCGGACTTATGACCACAGCAGTTGACTCCCATAGTGCTCAGAGCCATATGAACCATTTTTTCACTCGATTCTTGAGTATTATTCATCTATCTGTGATCCCTACCAGGTAGGACTGACAGAGGAAATAGAGAAGATCCAACGAAGAGGGGCGCGTTTTGTCACGGGATCGTTTGGCTGGCGAGAGAGCGATACGAAGATGATAAACAAACTCCACTGGCGGACTTTACAAGGGTGACGTTTTGAATGACGGAGAGGTTTACTATTGGAATTTCGGGACAGCACCTTTCAGGAGGAGTCGGACAACACATTACTTCCCCCCACATACATCTCGCGTATTGACTACGAGGAGAAAATTCGAGAAATTAGAGCCAATACAGAGGCTTAGGGACATTCTTCCTACTCACTATTCGCGAGTGGAACAGCGTTGGCGATATTAGATACTGGTACCGAAAGTACCCTCCGCCACAGACCATTAGGTGACTTGCGGAGTATGATGTAGATGTAGATGTAGTTCAGGTGGTAAGAGCCGATGGGAGGGTTAGAGAGTGGCGTAGATCCCACGAAGCCATGGGTGCAATTTGTCAACAAGCCACTGCTGATCCTGGTGGTGGCTCGATAACGGTGTGAGCTATGCTTACATGGAATGGACTGGACCTTCTGGTTCACCTGAAACGATCATTGACTGGAAATGGTTGTATTCGGCAATTTGGAGACCATTTGCAGCCACTCGTGGACTTCATGTTCCCAAACAACGATGGAATTTTTATGGACGACAATGTGCCCTGTCATCGGGCCACAATTGTTTGGGACTGGTTTGTATTACATTCTGACAATTCGAGCGAATAGTTTGGAACTGTTCTTCGAATAGTTCATGGAAACAGACGTTTAGTTTTCTTCTGACTTTAGTTCAGAGAATATTATTTAGTTTGTGTTCATGGAACTCTTCTCACCGCAGGTCAGGTAAGTTAAACCTACATTCTACAATTGCTGGAACCAGCTGTGCAAAATTTGAGTAATATATATATTACTATTCACTGTTATGTGTTACTTTCATTTTATATATATATACGTCCGAACTCCACAACAGTGAGCCTGATGACGCCGTGGCGTACGGAACTCTTGAGGGCGTGTCTACACAGACCTTGGTCATTTGTCGTCGCATCTGACAACGACTATGCTTCGTTTCCGTCTTGAGGTACCAGCTTTGCTTTGGGACCTCCTTCTTCGGACGACAGCACGTTTATACACTCCTGGAAATTGAAATAAGAACACCGTGAATTCATTGTCCCAGGAAGGGGAAACTTTATTGACACATTCCTGGGGTCAGATACATCACATGATCACACTGACAGAACCACAGGCACATAGACACAGGCACCAGAGCATGCACAATGTCGGCACTAGTACAGTGTATATCCACCTTTCGCAGCAATGCAGGCTGCTATTCTCCCATGGAGACGATCGTAGAGATGCTGGATGTAGTCCTGTGGAACGGCTTGCCATGCCATTTCCACCTGGCGCCTCAGTTGGACCAGTGTTCGTGCTGGACGTGCAGACCGCGTGAGACGACGCTTCATCCAGTCCCAAACATGCTCAATGGGGGACAGATCCGGAGATCTTGCTGGCCAGGGTAGTTGACTTACACCTTCTAGAGCACGTTGGGTGGCACGGGATACATGCGGACGTGCATTGTCCTGTTGGAACAGCAAGTTCCCTTGCCGGTCTAGGAATGGTAGAACGATGGGTTCGATGACGGTTTGGATGTACCGTGCACTATTCAGTGTCCCCTCGACGATCACCAGTGGTGTACGGCCAGTGTAGGAGATCGCTCCCCACACCATGATGCCGGGTGTTGGCCCTGTGTGCCTCGGTCGTATGCAGTCCTGATTGTGGCGCTCACCTGCACGGCGCCAAACACGCATACGACCATCATTGGCACCAAGGCAGAAGCGACTCTCATCGCTGAAGACGACACGTCTCCATTCGTCCCTCCATTCACGCCTGTCGCGACACCACTGGAGGCGGGCTGCACGATGTTGGGGCGTGAGCGGAAGACGGCCTAACGGTGTGCGGGACCGTAGCCCAGCTTCATGGAGACGGTTGCGAATGGTCCTCGCCGATACCCCAGGAGCAACAGTGTCCCTAATTTGCTGGGAAGTGGCGGTGCGGTCCCCTACGGCACTGCGTAGGATCCTACGGTCTTGGCGTGCATCCGTGCGTCGCTGCGGTCCGGTCCCAGGTCGACGGGCACGTGCACCTTCCGCCGACCACTGGCGACAACATCGATGTACTGTGGAGACCTCACGCCCCACGTGTTGAGCAATTCGGCGGTACGTCCACCCGGCCTCCCGCATGCCCACTATACGCCCTCGCTCAAAGTCCGTCAACTGCACATACGGTTCACATCCACGCTGTCGCGGCATGCTACCAGTGTTAAAGACAGCGATGGAGCTCCGTATGCCACGGCAAACTGGCTGACACTGACGGCGGCGGTGCACAAATGGTGCGCAGCTAGCGCCATTCGACGGCCAACACCGCGGTTCCTGGTGTGTCCGCTGTGCCGTGCGTGTGATCATTGCTTGTACAGCCCTCTCGCAGTGTCCGGAGCAAGTATGGTGGGTCTGACACACCGGTGTCAATGTGTTCTTTTTTCCATTTCCAGGAGTGTATATATATATATATATATATATATATATATATATATGTGTGTGTGTGTGTGTGTGTGTGTGTGTGTGTGTGTTAATCAAAGTGAACGTCCGAACTCCACAACAGTGAGCCTGATGAAGCCGTGGCGTACGGAACTCTTGAGGGCGTGTCTACACAGACCTTGGTCATTCGTCGTCGCATCTGACAACGACTATGCTTCGTTTCCGTCTTGAGGTACCAGCTTTGCTTTGGGACCTCGTTCTTCCGATGAGAGCACGTTTATAGTTTCCTGTCACAGGTTGATGACGAAGTGGTTAGTATTCTGATGTCGTCAGGGAGCCTGTGATACCCAATTTCCATATAGTCTGTGGCACAGACTTTGAGGCTTTTGCACCGAAAAATCTGGTGGCTGGCTACATTAGGTTTGGTTTATTTTAGGTGATACATTCCTGCTTACTAAATGAAGCTAAAATATCGATATTGCTTTAAAACTGAAAGGAAAGCCACATCTCACGACAGTATGGGCTGCGTGGGCGCTCCGCGTACACATTGCCTGCAGCTCACTCGTGAGCAGTTCGTGCAAGTAGATGCAAGTTTCTCAAACGGGTGATGGCGTTGTATTCTTGCACTTTCTGCAGAAACAAAGTGATGAAGAAACAGATAGTCTGCACCGGTTACGTAATGGAAAAGCTGCAACACAACCCATATTCGTGTGCCCCCGGTAGCTGACTGGTCAGCGTGACGGATTGTCAATCGTTTGGCCTGGGTTCGATTGCCGGCTGGGTCGGGGAATTTTCTCCACGCAGGGACTGGGTGTTGTGCTCTCCTTATCATCATCCTATCATCCTTATCGACTTCAGCTCACCGAAGTGGCGTCAAATTGAAAGACCGGCCCCGGCGAATGGTCTGCCCCACAGGCGACCTAACCATACGATTAAATAAATAAAATCCCATATTTAGGACAAAGTTTGACAAACCTTTCTTTATGACGGTTATAGAAGGTCATCTGTTAAACGAAGAAAAAGTTCTGTGAATTCTTCTGGTTCAATATTGATCATTGTAACTATGTCCTAGATCTGATCGAAAAAGATTTCGTTGAGGATTCATCTAATGGATATTTGCATTCATTACCATGCGAGGCAAAATTGACCATAGCGTGAAGTAAGAAAAGTCAGAATGCTTCAAAGACTGAAGCAGTTTATATTACATTTATTTTATTCTGAATATTGTCTTCCGAATACTAGTAAATCACAAAAAAATGCAACACAGTCGCATTTTCACATATAGTAGAATGTTCTATCGTTTTCAAAACAGCAAGGTAATTGTACATTAAAATTTGGAATGTTTTCACATCCACATAAGAAATTATCTAATCTGCGTCTCTGGCACAGAGACAGACACTCTGGTACCTCGCTTTGCAGTTGACTGCTGAGCAAAGTACGTCACATTTTCAGTTAGGGGCAGCTTCATAGTCTTCTACACTACCATATTTGAATAACTGAGTACCTTTAAAAGAAAGAGAACGCAGCGACACCTCTGTGAAACTATATACAAGGTTTTATCTCTATTTTTGTGTTACCCAGACGTAATTCCGTAAGTAAACTCTTTACTGACTGCAAAAGTTAACCACAAACCATTTTTTTGGAGTAATAGCAAAGATAGCCAAAGATATTTCTCGTAAGATCGGAGGTATTGGTGTAAAGTGTATTATGAAACACCAGCATATAATAACATCTTGGGTTGTTAACGTTAGAAGTAACTTTGAAAATAATGCGTTTCAACATTACAAATACCATGTGGGTCTAGACAATTAACTTTCATTTAAACTAGATACACAAATCGCTCACGTGAAGTCTAATTTCAATAAAGGAGGCTGTTTTTCGATTCTCTACGTGTTGCCTAATTTTTTCACCATTTTGTTGTTTACGTACTCCAGATGCTTTAAACTGTGAGATACATTACTTCATTTCCAGTACTTAATGCTGTACAGTACTTCACTGCATTTAATGTAATATGTTGCATGAGTGAAAATCAAAATTTTTGCAAAATATTTACCAGTTTAGCAGCTATAAGCTTTTTACACTTCGAAGTTCTTCAGAATGTTCCTACAATCTGCAGCGCTTCTATCGTACGGGAAGTTGCACTTACGCCCCTCTTCGATAAGTTTCCCCGTTTCCATCATTTCCAATCTGCACACTACGCGCACGGCAGCTCTGCCCCCCCCCCCCCCCCCTGCCACTGTCAGTGTGAGAGCGCAGTAAAAAATGCGTCGGCAGCTACCGCAAGACCGGTCCCGGCAGACCGGTGACCACTGCGTCGATACGACGCACTGGCTGCCGCGGCTGGAGATCGCATGCGGCGCCGCCATTCCACGTCCCGTCCGGGCAGGCCACTGCTGGAGATAACATAACGGATCCTCTCTCAAAATTTCACACTTCAAGTCCATCTTTTTGCTCTAGAAAGTCAGCTTCAGTGCATTCCATTGATTTTCCAGCTAGTGGTGATAACTAAAGTGCAGCTTCTCACGGAGATCCAGTGAGGTTCGTAGTTATTGTATGGAAATGCTTCTTGACACAGCGTAGGGGAATGATGCGGGAGACCCGCGACGCTGTACTAGGCCAGGTCCTATTGGAGATGGTTTGCCGTTGCCTTCCTCCGACCATAATGGGGCTGAATGATGATGATGAAGACGACACAACACCCAGTCATCTCGGGGCAGGTGAAATTCCCCGACTCCGCCGGGAATCGAACCCGGGACCCAGCACTCGGGAAGCGAGAATGCTACCGCGAGACCACGAGCTCATGACAGTTATCGTAGGGCACCGACATTTGGCAGATATTCTACTGCATTAATGCGGATCTGATGCACGCTGGGAACAAGATAGTTCCACTTTTCAGCACCGGGTGCAAATCTGGCGCTGTACAAAACCGCGTAGACACCTCCGGTGCTCACACTGACCGAACTGTGTGAGTGGCGGTTAATAATAAAACCAAATTTTCACCGAGGTGACAGAAGTTTTGCGTGACCTCCTAATATCGTGTCGGACCTCATTTTGCCCGGCGTAGTGCAGGGGTTCGCGTGGTATGGCTTCAGCAAGTCGCTGGAAGTACCCTGAAGAAATGCTGCCAGCATAGCCATCCGCAATTGCGAAAGTGTTGCCTGTGCATGGTTTTGTGCACGACCTGTCATCTCGATGATTTCCCGTAAATGTTCGACGGGACTCGTGTCGGACGACCTCGGTGCCCAGACCATTCGCTCGAATTGTTCAGAATCATCAGTTACATCCCTAAGTAGGCGCTGTCTGTCCGTACACGGCTAGGTTAGGTTAGTGCTGTTTAACATCCCGTCGACAACGAGGTCATTAGAGACGGAGCGCAAGCTCGGGTTAGGGGAGGATGGGGAGGGAAATCGGCCGTGCCCTTTCAAAGGAACCATCCCGGCATTTGCCTGAAACGATTTAGGGAAATCACGGAAAACGTAAATCAGGATGGCTGGAGACGGGATTGAACCGTCGTCCTCCCGAATGCGTGTCCAGTGTGCTAACCACTGCGCCACCTCGCTCGGTCCGTACACGGTAATTCTATTCAATGCTCTGTTTCTACTGAACACAAGTCACTGACTATCTATCGCCCACTGTTTCTGGCTTGAAGACGCGACGATCGTTGTGCAGAAACTCCCTAGCAGCACTCGGACTGACTTACAACTTGAAACTAGCAACTTCTGCTAGTGCACGGTTACTTAAGCGTTCGTCTCAATTCCTGGTGGCGCTGCAGTTCAAATGGGGGTGATTCTCGCGGGCATCGTGGTTGGTTTGGGCGCAGAGAAGTTCCTGCTGCAGACGGCCGTCTACAGTGTTTCTGGTACCAACAGCTGCGATCTCTGCGTGGTATCTCAGTACACCAAACTTACTTACGTCAGAGCTGAGTGACGATCAGTTTGCGGTCCACGCCAAACACGACAACATCGTCTCTCTAGCGACCCGGTAGTGTGACGGTTGTATTAAGAAGAAATCTATAGGGAAGTTTTCGGTCAAGAGTGCTTTGAGAGAAGAGACTATTGTTTTGTAGCGTATCAAGTGATACGTTAGTGTTCAGTGACACTTACAAATATAAATGATATTGGCGTAGCCATGGATTGTTACAAAATTAGGTACAGGCTGATTATAATTAAATTTTCAAAACGCTATAGAAATAAACCACTGGTCAGAAAGACGTCAAATTGCAACGGAATACTATCAAAGAAGCCGAAAACCTTATAGCAGAAGAAAAATAAATAGTTGCAAAATGAAGTAATAGATGGCGCATCATAATTTTGACAAATCAATCATACAACGATGCCTAAGGTGTATGTCTGACGTTACAAAAACTGTACTACTCAGTGTGCATGGCTGTAGGTCATATTACATCGTTCAAAAATGGTTCAAATGGCTCTGAGCACTATGGGACTTAACGTCTCAAGTCATCAGTCCCCTAGAACTTAGAACTACTTAAACCTAACTAACCTAAGGACATCACACACATCCATTCCCGAGGCAGGATTCGAACCTGCGACCGTAGCGGTCGCGTGGTTCCAGACTGAAGCGCCTAGAACCGCTCGGTCACTTCGGCCGGCCATATCACATCGGATCGGTTTTTAATTGTCCTGATGCCAAAAACTGCATAAGAAGCATCAACCAGAATCAAATCGGATTATTAATTTCCGTGTCACTGGCGCGAAACATGTTCTGTGTGCTGTCCACCGTTTTCTGCAACAAGTTGAAATCGTGAAACAGCATGTTCCACAACAGATCGAAGTGTTTCTGCGGTCACGTTCAGAACGTGTTGCGCAATGCGTACCTTCAGTGCAGCATAGTTTACAATCGGAACACTGAACACAACATCTTTCAGACAGCCCCACCGCCAGAAGCCACAAGGATTAAGATCAGGTAATCGGGACGGCCAGGCTGTAGGGAAATGACGGCTGACAATTCTAGCATTTCCGAAATAGCGTATCAGCAGCTGCTCAACTGGATTTAGAGTGTGCGGAGGTGCGCCATCTTGCATAAAAATCATCCCATCCACGCTGTTGGAGAGCTGGAATGACGCGCAAAAGAAACTCATAGCACTTACCAATGACGGTACAGGTAACAGGGCAGGAAGCATCTGTCTCTTCGAAAAAATATTGCCCTATGATAAATGATGTCGTAAAGCCGCACACCACAGGGACCTTTTCAGGATAAAGTGCCACTGATAGATTTCCTTGTGGATTTTCTGTTGCCCTTTTTCGACAATTCTGTGTATTGACATATCCTGTTAGACAGAGGTGGGCTTCGTCTGTCAACAAAACCTTCTACTGCCAATCATTGTCAACTTCAATACGAGCAAGAAATTCTAAAGCAAAGGCCTCTCTTGCTGGAAGGTCAACAGGAAGCAATTCGTGCACATGGGTAATTCTGAATGGATACAAAGAAGGATGTTTCGTAGGATTTTACGCAAGGGTATGTCCAATGTTCGAGAAATTCTCTGTGTACTACACGTTTGCACACCACCACTCGTCTCCTCCTGCATTGCTGTGGCCACTGCTTCCACTGACGTCGAATCAATTCCGTTCCTCCCTCTAAGAGGTTGCACACCAAAAGAACCCGTCTTTCCGAATCATTTTCGCCAGACGCACGGCAGTCATCGGACCAATGCCTTTTTTCACACCCTTCAGTGTCCGGAACTTCTGCAGAGCGACGTGTGCAGCTTTACAAGCAGAGCGCGATCCCGCATTAAGACAGTCATGGCGAACGTCGCAGACGCGAAAGGAGGAAAATCCGTGTACCCGGAGTGTTTATACCAACTACAGTGGGTCGTGCACATGACAGGTGTTTTCATTTACGTATTCTGACGCTTACATCGCCATCTATTGATCAATTTTCACACTGTTTTTTTTTTCTTCTGCCATACGTTTTCCCCCCTGTCCGATGATATTCCGTTGCAATTCGACGTCATTCTGACCAGTGGTGTTATTTCTACAGCGTTATGAAAATTTAACTTTAATCACCCTGTACTTCATCTTGTTCAAGTTATAGTAAAGTTATTTAATATTTTGTACATGCTCCACCTCTTCGAGAAGTAAATCTAAGAATCCACCACTGCGTCGACGAGTGTTGTTTCTTCCGGCATAACAATATGATACGAAAAGAATTAATTCTTTCTGCTAATCACTTTCCTCAGAACAGAATCGGAAGTGTTATATAGTAAAGAAAACACGAAAATCCGAAACAAGTCGTTGTTAACATTTTTAAAAGGTAAAGGAGCACTTCTGCAGAAATATTAGTTTGGTTCAAATGATTCAAATGGCTCTGAGCACTATGCGGCTTAACTTCTGAGGTCATCAGTCGCCTAGAACTTAGAACTAATTAAACCGATCTAACCTAAGGACACCACACATATCCACGCCCGAGGCAGGATTCGAACCTGCGACTGGAGAGGTCGCTTGGCTCCAGACTGTAGTGCCTAGAACCGCACGGCCACTCCGACCGGCAAATATTAGCTCCAAGAGTTTCTGTAGCTCTGCATAATTTACGTACAGCAATTTTTACAACAAGTAAAACCGGAAAACTCAATTGTCTCCTGTACAGCTATCAGTCACTTGGTGGGAACTGCTCGTTGTTTCCCTGTGTGGCGTCGCTTGTCACTGAAAGCCCTGGGCATCCGCCAGGCCACGTTCTGTCTGCCCAGGCCTTAAGCTTGAGGCCAACAGGGGGCGGAGGACTGTTGAAGAATTCAGAACTCGGGAGTCGCAGCGACGGAAGCAGGAGGGCTCAAACATCCGCCCAGACATTCCTACAGGAACTGACGCAACTCCCTGTGATCAGCCAGATGCACGGACACTTCCACTACAAGATGAACTTTGTTATTCAGTCATCCCTGCAGAAACTTTACTCCATACACCATTTTTAGCAGTTGTTGATGTACGTTTCTGTAAATACACTGACGGAAAAAATTCGCAACGCCAAAAAATAATTCCTGTTGAGTAATGAAATTTCAGGGACGTATTTGTCTATGTGACATATTTAACTGATTAATGAAATGAAATGTCGTGTGACTATGGCCTCCCGCCGGGTAGACAGTTCGCCGGGTGCAAGTCTTTCGAGTTGACGCCACTTGGGCGACTTGCACATCGATGGGGATGAAATGATGATGATTAGGACTACACAACACCCAGTCCCTGAGCGGAGAAAATCTCCGACCCAACCGGGAATCGAACCCGGGCCCTTAGGATTGACATTCTGTCGCGCTGATCACTTAGCTACCGGGGCCGGACTAACTGATTAACACTGCAAGATCACACACGAAATTAAGCGCGAGATAAGACATTGAAAACGGGGAAATGGTAGTACAATAATAACCAGTGTAACCTCTAGAATGTTAAATGCGGGAGTGCAAACTTGCATGCATTGTCTTGAGCAGGTGCCGTATGTTAGTTTGTGGAGTGGAGTTCCACTTCCGTTGCACTTGGTTGGTCAATACGGGGATGGTTAATGCTGGTCTCGAATGACGCTGGAGTTGTTAGCGGATAATCTCCCTTATGTGCTCGACTACAGATAGATCTGGTGATCGAGCAGGCCGACACAACGGGTCGACATTCTGTAGGACATGTTGGGTTACAACAGCGGTATGTGAGGGAGCGTTATCCTAATGGAAAACACCCTCTGGGATGCTATTCGTGAATGGCAGCATAGCAGATCGAATCACCAGATTGACGTACAAATTTGCAGTCACGAAAGTGCTCCTGATGTCAGTTCCAATCGCATCCCAGACTGTAACTTCAGGACTGAGGTTCGGTGTGTCAGGCACACGGACAGGTTGGTTCAAAAAATGGTTCAAATGGCTCTGAGCACTATGGGACTGAACAGCTGAGGTCATCAGTCCCCTAGAACTTAGAACTACTTAAAACTAACTAACCTAAGGACAACACACACATCCAAGCCCGAGGCTGGATTTGAACCTGCAGCCGTAGCGGTAGCGCGGTTCCAGACTAAAGCGCCTTGAACCGCTCGGCCACTCCGACCGGCGGACAGGTTGGTTGCAGGCCCTCTACTGGCCTCCTTCTTACCAAGACACGGCCATCGCTGGCACAGAAGCAGAATGAACTTTCCTCAGAAAACACAACAGACCTCCACCTTGGCCTCCAGTGAGCTCTCGCCTTACACCACCGAGGTCGCAAATAGTGGTGGTTAGGGATCACTGGAATTAACGCGACAGGGCTTCTGATTCGGAGCTGTCTTTAAAGCAAACGATTTGTAATATGTCGTTTTGTCACTGCTGCTCAAATTGCTGCTTCAGATGCAGTACGATGCACCAGAGCCATACATCAAACTCACTCTTCCCTCTTCATAGTGCCACGTGGCAGTCCAGAGCCTGGTCTTCTTTCGGCTGCACTTTCTGCAATCACCATTCTCAGCAGCCATGTACAGTGGCTGAATTCCTGCCATATCGTTCTACTATATGGCAGAAGTTACGTCTGGATAGTCGTAGCCCTATTAAACCACATCATTCAAACTTAGTGATTTACTGATAATGGCATCTTTGACGGCTCAAATGCATCGTTTACATTGAAACGCCCCCTGAGAAATATTAATGAATTACTGTGCTCATAAACCTCTTACATTATTTGATTTTGAAACAGCTGAACAGAACTGAATGTACATTTCGCTCTTTACCTATTCTGATCAACACTAAACTGACACACAATATTTTTAGCGCAACACAATCTGACTTTCAATAATCCCTACAAAACCATGGCCCCGGCTAACAATAACCTATACCTTTCACAAATCACTTACCTCACAAAAATCTTCGTTACTCGAACTACTGCAATACAGGGAGAGCCACTACTGCCAGGTAAATAAAAGATTCAAACTACTGAAGGCGCTAACTACTGATAGGCATAGCTAGCAAATGAAAGATTTTGATAGAGAACAACGATGTATTTACCTTAATAGCGTTGAAAAGTCATAATATATATATATATATATATATATATATATATATATATATATATATATATATATCAGTTCGTGACATCCAGTCTTACAAATTTACTCTCTCTGATGGACACACGTCCAGATCATCCGCTCTCAAACTCAGCCGTCTCACTCCCCACATCCACCACTGATGGCGGCTCTCCTCCAACTGCGCAATGATACGCACTTTTAACAGCCAACTGCCCAACATTGCAATACCAAACAACAAATGGTTCAAATGGCTCTGAGCACTATGGGACTTGACATCTGTGGTCATCAGTCCCCTAGAACTTAGAGCTACTTAAACCTAACTAACCTAAGGACATCACACACATCCATGCCCGAGGCAGGATTCGAACCTACGACCGTAGCAGTCGCGCGGTTCCGGACTGAGCGCCTAGAACCGCTAGACCACCGCGGCCGGCACCAAACAACAATGCAAACCAGCCACAGACTGCACACAGAACAGCCAGTGATTTTCATACAGAGCACTACGTGGCGTTACCACCATAAAAACCTAAACAGCCTACTTACATAGCCCCCAAGCTCCCCACAAAAAATTTTAGAAATTATTTTGGACAGTGGCCAAGGCAGTTTTGAAATTTTTGTTCATAATTACAATAACAAAGATATCAAATGCACACACTTATTGATACAATGTCGGTCAAAAGCTAAAATTTTTTCACAGACCATAAAGACAGTCCTGTTCATTCATCACAGTAAAACTGCAGTGGTTTTTTTTTCTCGAAGTCTGAGCAATAAAAGAAAATGCACACGGAAGTAATGTATTTCCATGCAGTTTTGAAGAAGTAGTGTTGTGCTTCCAACGGAAAGACAATGCTGACTCTTGACAATCAGACAGGTAACGGGCCACAACAGAGCAAACCCACAACAGAGTCATTCGAAGCTTGGAAGACTATTGGTAGGTAGGTCATCACAGACCAGACCCAGTGTAGTCCTAGTAGAGATTATGATATTGGTTGGCCACCAGAGGCGCAGACCCACTGCTGTCATTGTAGAAATAAAGGTATTGGTGGGCCATCAAAGATGCATACCCACGGTAGTCCTTGTAAAGACGGCCAGCAGCCATCTGTTGCGACTGTGCAGGTGCAAAATCACCATCGAAGAGTCTTGCAGAAAATATAGCAAGTCCATAAACCACCACTTGTGCACTCAGAAAGTTTTTGGAATTGTCCTTAGAACCAGCAATGCTGTTAACCAGTCCCTTGCTGAATTATTAACACACATATTGTCACATATTG